>NC_139017.1:137782771-139190357 GCF_964374135.1 Grampus griseus
AACCAAGCAGATGAAAATGAACATGATTCACACTGTCAGGCTGCATTTAAGTTTTTCTGTTGCCACCACTTTGTTCTATGTGTGCCGGCGTGGCTCTAGCTTAATGGTTGTTTATGCAAAAATGGCCTCATGGTTTCACCTAACCACAAGCACAACAGTGGCAACTCCCGCTGCATCCAAAGGGCGCCCTGTGGTTGCTGAAGGCCTCTGAGGAGGTGAGCGGTGGGGACGTGTTTAGGGCAGGAGGGATTGGGTGGCAGGGAAGAGACAGCCTCTAGCTGAGGCACGGCAGGCAGTGTGAGGCCCAGCTCTGTAAGGGGGAGACAGAGCGGACAGGGAGTGGCACAGCACGGACAGCCAGGGAGTAGGGGCGACAGCGAGGGGGCCAGGCTACTTGTGGCTTGGGTGACAGCCCTCTGGCTGCAAATGTGAGGGCTGGCAGGGTCAGAGGACAGGAGGGTCCTGGTAAGGAATAAAACCAAGACCAAACAGGAGTGGACAAGGTTAGAAAGAGGCTAATTCTGGCCCGGGATCAGCATCAACATTTTTAAAGACCCAGACTCTCCACTCAGGAATAGACAGTAAACAAAGGAACGAGATTGTTTTAGAGTGAAAAGTACTGTAAGAAGGAAAACAGTGGCACTATTCACAATAGCCAAGACATGGAAGCAACGTAAATGTCCATCGACAGAGGAATGGATAAGGAAGACGTGGTACTGTGCTCGCTTCAGCAGCACATGTACTAAAACTGGAATGATACAGAGAAGATTAGCATGGCCCTTGCGCGAGGATGACATGCAAATTCGTGAAGCGTTCCATATTTTTCCAACAAAACATTGTGAAGCAACTATACTCCAATAAAAATTAATTAAGTACTTTACATAATTATTTTTTAAAAGAAAATGCAAAGTATTTCTTAAAAGAAAAAGAAAGTCAAAGTATATGAATGAATCAAAGTATATTTCAAGTTACTGGCATAACTGCATGGAAAAATAAGAAACTGACTTTAAAACTCATGATTTTGACTGTATATCCTTAGTGGGACTTATCCTAAGAAGAGAAAGGGGGCTTTCTTGGTGGCACAGTGGTTGAGAGTCCGCCTGCCGATGCAGGGGACACGGGTTCGTGCCCCGGTCTGGGAAGATCCCACATGCCGCGGAGCGGCTGGGCCCGTGAGCCATGGCCGCTGAGCCTGCACGTCCGGAGCCTGTGCTCCGCAACAGGAGAGGCCACAACCGTGAGAGGCCCGCGTACCGCAAAAAAAAAAAAAAAAAAAAAAAGAAGATATGGTACATATATACAATGGAATGTTAGCCATAAAAAGGAAAAAAAGAATGCCATTTGCAGCAACATGGCTGGACCTAGAGATTATCATACTAAGTGAAGTAAGTCAGACAGAGAAGGACAAATATCATATGATGTCACTTATATGTAGAATCTAAAAAAAAAAAATGATACAAATGAACTTATTTACAAAACAGAAATAGACTCACAGACATAGAAAACAAACGTATGGTTACCAACAGGGATGGGGGAGGGGGTGGGGATAAACTAGGAGTTTGGGATTAACATATACACACTACTATATATAAAATAAACAACAAGGTCCTGCTGTATAGCACAGGGAACTAAATTCAATATCTTGTAATAATTTATAATGGAGAAGAATCTGAAAAAGAATATATATATATATATGTATAACAATCCCGTTGCTGTACACTTGAAAGTAACACAACATTGTAAATTAACTATACTTCAATTTAAAAGAATTTTTTAGAAAGAAGAAAAACAGCATATGTGATAGAGAGAGAAGGTGGTGGACCTGAAGGAACTAATTTAGGTTGATTCATCAAGGAGACTCGTGGCCAAGATCTGAATGAATGACAAGCAGGAGAGATTGGGCAACGTTCTGGGGGCACAGGGTCCCAGGCAGGCGAGCAGAGGGTGCAAAGAGCGCAAGGAGGAATGGGAACAAGCTTGGCTGCCAGAGGACCGCCAGGGGGGCCAGAGTAGGCAGGGCAGTGTCAGGAAGAAGGGAAGAGACCGGGAAGAGTCCTATGTCACCCAAGGCCTAAGGTCTCAGTGGAGTTTGGATTTTACTCGAGGTGTGATGGGAAAAACTGAAGTCTATGAGTGGGGAGAGAGTGATCTGACCTGCATTTTAAGATCACTCTGCTGGGGACTTCCCTGGTGGCGCAGTGGTTAAGAATCCACCTGCCAATTCAGGGGACACTGGTTCGAGCCCTGGTCCAGGAAGATCCCACACGCCGCGGAACAACTAAGCCCGTGCTCCACAACTACTGATCCTGCGCTCTAGAGCCCTGCAAGCCACAACTACTGAGCCTGCGCCCCTAGAGCCCGTGCTCCGTGACAAGAGAAGCCACTGCAATGAGAAGCCTGCGCACCGCAACGAAGAGTAGCGCCCGCTCTCTGCAACTAGAGAGAGCCGACGCGCAGCAATGATGACCCAACGCAGCCAAAAGTAAATAGAAATAGTAATATAAATAAATAAATAAAATATCTTTAAAAAATAAAAAAGATCACTCTGCTGTTGTGCGGGGGCGGATTGCAGGGTGAGAGAGAAGCAGCGAGACTCCTCCGTGGGCCCCTGCAGTCTGAAGAGAGATGATGGACCCAGGAGTATGGGAGGTGGAGCCAGCGCTACATGCTGAAGGCTTCCCCGTGTGAGAGCGAGAGAACAGGAGGTCGTGGGGAGGATCCAGACTTTGGACAAATGGCTGGTAGATGGTGGTGATGGTTACTGAGTTGGGAGAGACCAGGGGAGAACTAAGTAGGGGTGGAATCAAAAATTTTTGAGATCCTATGAAACACTTAAAGAGAGATGTCAAGGAGGATGAATGTTCAAGTTTGGAGTCTGCTGGAGAAAAGGCTGCACCTGGGGACATGAGAATACTTGGGCTTTAGAATCCACAGGACTCTGCAACCTTGTGGTGGGTCAAAGGTGGCTGCCAATTCTTTCCTACTCCTCCCTAGACCCCAGGGTGGGTCTAATCCCCTCCTCTGGAATCTGGATCCCCCTTAGTGACATTTCAACTGGTGACTTTTTTTTTATATGTGTTGGGTCTTTGTTGCTACACGTGGGCTTTCTTCTAGTTGCGGCAAGCAGGAGCTACTCTTCATTGCGGTGCCCGGGCTTATTGCGGTGGCTTCTAGACACGCGGGCTTCAGTAGTTGCAGCACCCAGGGCTTAGAGCACATGGGCTTCAGTAGTTGTGGCACACGGGCTTAGTTGCTCCATGGCATGTGGGATCTTCCCAGAGCAGGGATCGAACTTGTGTCCCCTGCATTGGCAGGCGGATTCTTAACCACTGTGCCACCGGGGAAGTCCTCAACTGGTGACTTCTGAGACCAGATCATGAGAAGCCTGGCAGCTTCCACCCAGGCCTCTTGGAACTCTTGCTCTGATGGAGCCCACTGCCAGGTGGGAAGTCTGACTTCCCACTGAGACCTTCATATGGAAAAGGCCCCATGTGGCTCCTCAGAATGACAGTCCCAGCTAGAACCAACCTTCCGGCCATTCCCACCAAGGGGCCAAACACCAGTGAAGCCATGGTGGACTCCATAGTCCAGCCCATCCACTGGCTGAACACCACCAAGTAACCTCCATCAACACCACATAGAGCAGAAGAGTCACCCAGCCAAGCCCTGCCCAAATCCCTGACCCACAAAAATCTCAAGATAAATAAAACGGTTCTTGTTTTAGGCCACTAAGTTTGGGGATAGTTTGCCACACAGTCATAGTAATAGAACAGACATCATCCAAGGAGAGAGCAAAAGAGGTCGGCTGGGAAGGAGAAGCCTGCAAGGGAGCCAGAGAAGGAGCCCTGAGGTGGGAGGATCTTCAGGAGGAGGGGCGCCTGTGGGTCCAAGGTCAGAGAAGCTCTAAGGGGGCGGGAGGAAGGGCGAGAGAAGAGCCCATTAGAGTGCATTAGGAAAAGGATGAGAGGAAAGAAGTGGAAGCAGGGACCACAGAAAACTCTTTCAGATTCTTGTGGGAATGGGGAGCAAAGAAACAAGGGAGTATCTGGGAGGGGACATGGGGACAAGGGAGGGGTTCTGTTTGCCTAGAGGCAGGAGAACAAAGAGCTCGTTTGTGTGCTAATGGGACAGAGCCAGTTGTGTGCCTGAGAACCGCCTACAGCACAGGGACTGCCCAAGAATTGCTCTCCCAGAAGCTCAGAAAATCCCTTTTTAGAAATCTATGGCTGCCATTTACTGTGCACCTACTATGTGCCAGGCCTAGTTCTTGGGGGTCCTTTAATTCTCAAGTCCGCCCTGAAGCAGGAGCCCTCATTTTACGGCTGAGGAAAAGGAAACTCGGGGAACAGGGAAAGATCCACTCAAAGACACATGACCAGTAAAAGGTAGAGCAGAGACTGGACGTGGGCTCTTCTGACTCCAGAGCCTGGCAGGGGTGCCGCAGGGGGACCAGTCCTGGAGGGAGATCAGATCCCCCAGCCCACGGGACTTATGAGACAGAGCCTGGCACTTGGGAGACCCTCCATCGGTTTCCTCCCTGCTCTCCTGCCTTCCAGGTGATACAGAGAAAGAGCTGGACGGGAGTGGTCCCTGGCCAGTCCATCCCCCACTGGGCTGTGGGGATCTCACCACCACCCACCATCACCATCCCCCCATGCCTCTGCAGAGGGCCTAGCAGGCTCAGAAGTCCCTCCCAGTCTCCTGTTTGCCTCCCTGAGAACCAGTCTGAGCAGGGGTGAGACACACCTTCTCTTAGTCTTGCAGCCTGAAAGCTCTACTTTTATCTTCCAAAGTAAGGGCAGGCAGGTGGGGACCAGGTAATCTCAGTCCCAAGAGGCCCTCAGGGTAGGGGTGGAGGAAGCAATGCTGTACTTGCCCCTTCCCTTGCCCCAAAGTCATTCAGTCCTTGGGCCCCCTCCTCTCCCCAGGCCCATGTGTCCCACGTACCCCACTGCTCTCAAAGCCTGTAGGCAGGCCGTCCAATCTCTACGTAAATGCATCATGACACTAACCTCTTTGGCACAAAGCGGGCTCAAATGACAGGGACCATTATTACCCCCGTATCCACATGTTTCGGATGAGGAAACTGAGGCTGGGAAAAGGTAGCCGCTAGCCACTAGCCCAGAATGAGCCGGAGACTTCTGACTCCAGACACCATCCCTCCCACAGCTCTGGGGGCAGTATCCCCAGAGAAGGAGAGGAGCTGGGTCTCTCCATACCCTCCCTAAGTGATCAAATGGAAATTGAGACTCACCTGGTTTGGCTCAGCCCTGGAGTGTGCTGGAAATCTGAGGCTGCTTTAGGAAGACTTGAAGGCCACTCCCCTTCCAGATCTCTGAACGGATTCCAGGCCTAGGAGCAGGGCCACACCTGGCTGGGCCGCACCCCCAGGGCGGATCACAGCCTGTTCCAGAGGTGGAGTTCAGCATTGCCACCAGCAGTGAGCATCCCATTCCAAATGATGGGCCTCTCTGTGGCACAGCAGAGGTGCTGCCAGCCAGCCTGCTGACTCCCTGGACTTTTGAACTACCAGACAAGGTAAAGCACATACAACCACTTTCTAGACTGTAAAGTGGGTGTACATATGAGGAGATAAACTCCGTGAAAACAGGAGCCAGGCCCATGTCTCTCTAGAGTCCCAGGGCCTCACTATTTTTTTTTTCCAGCTCTATTGAGATACGGTTGACAAATAAAAGTTGTACACATTCAGGTTGCAAAACACAATGTTTTGATATACGTATATATCGTGAAATGATTACCACAATCAAGCTAATCAACACATCCATCACCTCATTTTTTTTTTTTTTTTTTTTGCGGTACGTGGGCCTCTCACTGCTGTGGCCTCTCCCGTTATAGAGCACAGGCTCCGGACGCGCAGGCCTAGCGGCCATGGCTCATGGGCCCAGCCGCTCTGTGGCATGCGGGATCCTCCCGGACCGGGGCACAAACCCATGTCCCCTGCATCAGCAGGCGGACTCTCAACCACTGCGCCACCAGGGAAGCTCACAGTTACCCTTTTTTGGGGAGAGTGGTGAGGATGCTTGAGATCCACATTCTTAGCAAATTTCCAGTACATAAGGCGTTATTGTTAACTACAGTCACCATGCTGTATTTTAGGTCTCCAGAACTTATTCATCTTATAACTGAAAGTTTGTACCCTTTGACCAACATCTCCCTTTTCCCACCCCCCATCACCCCACTATACTTTTTGGAGCACCTACTATGTTCTAGGCATTTATATACATTATATAATGGCTTCGTATCCATAATACCATTTAATCCTCACTAAACCCTGTGAGGGACAACTATCCCTCTTGCACAGAAAAGGGAACTGAAACCGGGCTGTCTGAGGGCCACGTTGCTCCAGGTGGTAGAGCTGGGATTTTGCTTTTCTCACTACCACAGTTCTTTCTACTCATTCACTAGGCTTCCTCTCCAAAAGAGGTGCTTAATACTTAATGTCTACTGCCATTAATTAATTAATGTCTGATTTGCTGAGAGAAGGTTATTACTATTGAAGAAGGCCCAGGCAGGATACACGTGTTACATGGGCAAGGGGACCAGGGAGAGACACCTCAAGGGGTTACTGCCAAATGTTCTCCCTCTTCCTTGCGGAAAGAGCTTTTCCCACATCTCACACACAGGTGCCTCTGCCGGGACCATGCTTCCTAACCTGGAAAAGTTTTCAAGGCTGAGCTACTCCATCACCTCTTCCAGGGAGACTGCCCTGTCCCCTAGGCTATGAGGGGCCACCTCTGGGCTTCCCTCTGTCACAGCCTGGCCATACTGTGCTCTCATCATTGGTTTTTACCACTCTCTGTCTCCCCATCAGCTTGGGGGAACCTGAGGACAGGTCCAGTCTGACTCATCCCTGTGTTCCCAAAATGCCAGACTCTGGTCCTTTCCATCACTGCCCTTGTGCCACCTCCTACCCACAAGGAGGCTGCTTCTGGGAGTGGCAGGAACACACAGGTCTGCAGCCAGGGAGCTGGCAGAGGACCCAGCCAGCAGCACCATCTGTCCCTGGAGGCACAGGACAGAGCAGGCACAAGGCAGAGGTGTCAGTTCCTCGGCTCAGCCAGGTCAGCCCAGGACAAGGCCCAGCTGTAGCTCAGGGTCAGCCGAGACTTCGAATTCTCTAACTAGCTCAAAGTGACTCAGTGCCAGAGCCTTGGTTTTCTTAGCTGTAAAGCTAGCTGGATACCAGCAGCCTTGCAGAGCTGTTGGGAAGTTTAAACACACCGGACACTCCGTAGGTGCTCAACAAAAAGCTAGCATTTACCATCTCATCCGACCCACTGACCCTGTCATCAACCCACTGAGGAAACTGAAGTCCAGATGAGACGGAAATAAAAGAACCAATATTTACTGTGGCCAGTTATGTGCCAGGATCTACACTCCTCCACTGTCTTTAACAAGATCTGCAGGAACAGACCTGGTTCACAGATGAGGAAACAGGTCTACAGGGAGTGAAGTGTGTGAGTGTCTCTAAGGCAGTTATCTGGACTCTTACCACTGTCCAGCTCGGACCCACCTGGACCAGGCACAGGTGAAGGGCAGGGGTGCAGCCTCCCCTAGGCCCTAGGAGGTAGAGGCAGGAGGTCAGCCCTGAATCTGCATTGTCAGTGTGTGAAGGTGGGCAGAGGAGGCTGGCATGGGGTGAGTCTGGGTGTGAGATCGAGGCCACTTTCTCGGTGGCCAAGACAAGGGCTGGAAAAGAGGTCCCAACCTAGCAGGTAGGGGTTCCGAGTCTCTCGCCAGTGGTACAAGCCCAGACACATCCTCTCACTTCTCTGTGCCTTGTCTGCACCAGGGCGCTGATCCTATGGCCCACCTCCCTATTGTGAGGGGTCAGAGGTAGATGGGAAAGCAGTGGGGACCTTCATGGCGCTGGAGGAGAGGAACTCTGATGATGTATTCTCCTGGGTTGCTGAGCTTAGTGTGCAGGGACTGCACACCTTGGCACCGAGACCGGGGACCAGAGAGTCCCCAAAGAGTACACAGTCTGGTGGGCAGAACAATAGGGCCCACAGCACTCCAAACCCCAAACCCTGCCTCCGGGGTCCAGGCCCCCGGCCTGCAGCACATGGTAGCCATGTCTCAGCCCCTTCCAGCTGCTCCGCCCTCACTCTCTCCACTCCAAGCCATGCCAGCCTTCGTGCGGCAGCTCAGATGCACCAAGCTCCCCCCACCTTGGAGCCCATAAATGAATACTATTCCCTCTGCCCGGAACGCTCTTCCCCCATCTCCTCCCATGGCTGCCTCCTTCTCAGCCGCTGGGTCTCCGCTCAGTCGTCACCTGGTCACAGAGCTCTCTTGTGACCTCTCTCATTATTCTCTAACAGTTCTCTGTTCTCCAGACAGCCCGAGTTTAATCTCAGCAGTGCCACTTACTAGCTGTTTGACCTTGGGCAAGTTACTTAACCTCTCTGTCTCAGTTCCATCTTTAATCTGGGCATGGTACCACTATCTACTTCACAGAGTTGTTATAAGGAATATATGAATTAATGCATGCTTGGCACATAGCTAGCATTTATGTGACATTTATTATTACTATTCACAGCTCTTATCACAGATTTTCATTGTATGTTTCTTTGACTACCTTTTCACTGTGTCTCCCTCATTAGCCGTCAGCTCCACACAATAGCCTGGGCTCATCACAGAGTACTCAGCGCTGACACAGGCTAATCCCTGTAGAGGGAAAAACTGAGGCCAGTATAACATCCCGAGGAAGCACCGTTAATTCTGGGAGCAGCAGGATGGGGGTTTGAAGGGGAATGATGGCTGAGCCAGGTTTTGAAGGATGAAGATGAGTCCTCCAGACTAAGAACGCCAAGGCTATCTGCCCATGGCTGAGACTGGGGTTCAAATGTGGCTCCCAAACGGGCTGAAGCTAAGTGTCTGAGTCTCATCTCCTCCTCCAGGAAGCCTGCTGGGACCCCTTCAGCCCACTCTGAGCTCCCATGGCCACCCATTTGTTCACAAGTTTTTGTGTTGCTGCTATATGAGAGGCACACTATTTTACGTCTAAGGGTCTCCCTTCCTCCACCACACAGCAGGGTCCTTGAGGGAGCTGGGCCCCTACTTTTCACTGTCAGGACCAACCTCAAGGTGGTGCACAAACCCTTCACAAACATCCAGACCCCCAGGATGTCGAGGCTGATGGGGACCTCAGAGAACAACCAGGGAGGGGGAGCGCGTGGCCCAAGGTTACATGTCAGCGATGGGGTGAAGAAGAGATTCTAATCCAGAGGTGGCCAAGTGGTATACCCTAAGCCTCCCCACACCCTGAACTAGACCCTGACTGAGGCTGGCGCCGGGGGGCTGGGGAGCAGCATCTCCAGCTGTCCTCGGGTTCAAGGTGAAGCAGGGGGATCGCCACAGGGGGTCAGGAACAACGTGGAAGTCTGTGGGTGCGTGAACACATGCACAGATGCTCACGTCTGTTTCTGACCTTCAGCCACCCTGTTGGCAGCACTACCCGGGTGCAGAGCTTCTCAGGGGGAACTGGGACAAACAGCTCCATCCTCATTCCCAGAGTAAATGAAGTTCCTGGGCCCCCTTGGGAGCTGCCCGGACCAGGCTAGAACTCAAGCAGAGGTTCCCAGCCTCCCACAGGGTACCGGCCCAGGAGTGCGGGACTCTGACAGCTTGCATGGGGAAGGAGAAGGGTCTCCACTGAGAGAAACAGGACAGGTGACCCTTCCAGCACCACCACACAGGCACTCAATGCTCCTCCAACCACCCCAGCCTGGCAGGAGGCTCACCACCTCATTCATTCATTCACATGTGCCGAGTGCTTGCTGGGTCACCCAGTAATGGGTGAAAGCAAGAACCATCCGACTCCAAAATGCTCACTGTCTGCAGTGCCATGGGATACTGACAAGGGCCCCCAAACCCTGTAAAGCAGGGCATGCGGGTTATCTCAGGCCCCCCTTTAACCTGGTTTTCTTTGTCCCCAGTGAAGAGTTTGGTGGGTGGGTTTGCTTGCTTTTCATTAACAGCAGCTTTGGTAACAACCCAGAAAATGGTCTCCTCCTGTATTCCAGGGGAATTTGGAGAATTCAGGAGGAAACAAGGGGAGTCCAAGGAGATCTGCCATGCAGGCAATGATCCAAAGGTGGTGATCAAGGCCAGTTATACAGATAGAGGGAGGGGGTGGAGAAGAGATGTCTTTATTTGCCCCTGCCCCTTTTAAAAGGCTTTTCTCAAAAATGTCTTCAGAGGATGGTAGCTCTACACCCAGCATAGCACGTCTGCCAGTCTGTCCTGAACGCTTCCCATTCCCCAGATCAAAGGCTCCCGACAGGGACCGCTGAGCACTTGGGTCTGTCTGGTGCCTCAGCATCTAATCTCATCCAAAGTCCCTGTTGGGAGGTTCCAGGGAAACGTTCTCTGCGAGGTCACCTTGCAGAACACCTTTCCAACAGCCCTCATTTGATCCTGCACGTGCTCTCCCAAAGAGGTAATTGTCCCCAAGAACACTGGCTTCAGCCTGTCACACTCACTCACACGCACACCCCTAGCCTGTATCTTCTAGCAGCTTCGTGGCCCTCAAGCCCTGAACTCTAAGAGTTAAACACTACAGAGCCACAGAGCTCAGCCGTCAGGCAGAAACCGGCACAGAACTCCATGGGGAGAGACACACACCCCCAGAATAGAATTCCAGACGCAAAGAACTTGCCGAAGATGATTCCACTCAACATAGCCAGCCCTCCTAACGGCCCCTGGGGCTTGTTTGGGGATTGTTGCTTATAATAAACCAGCCCAGGAGTTCTGTGATTTCTCCTTGCAAAGACAGCTAGAAAATGGCCCATGGAAAATGAGAGAAGATGTAGGACTTCTGACTTAAAATGGAAACTTCAGTTCTCTTTCGGGATCCCCAGCCTCCAGTCCCCTCCCCTCTGCCCCCAACCCGCCCCCAGCCCACCCTCCATACCCTTCGCAGGTGATTTCCGACATTCTGGATCATTGCCGCGACACCCCGCTAGCTGTTCGCACCCTCCTCGGAGAGACACCGGTCACCTGAGCGACAGCCCGGCTCCAGCTCCAAATGAAGCCGGTCCGCCTCTCCTCGCACTCCTCCCCGGCTCCCGCCCCTCCTGAGCCAGCCGTTATCAGTTATCGCCGTGTCCTGGCCTTTCCTCAGACTGCCCTCGGGCTGCCCTTCCCCTAGCGCCCCACACGGAGGCTCCGCGCCAGCCCGCCTGCCTGCCCAGTGCAGAGCAAGGAGGGAGGCTGCCAGCTGGGCCACAGCCATGTCAGGGGCCCCTATGCCCACCCACTGCGCACCCAGCCGGACACTCACTGCACCTCCAGCCACAGCCAAACTTCGTCACCCCCACCTCCAGCCCCTGACATCCTCCCCACAGGGACTCTGGCTCTGGGATGGCTCCCGGCCCCAGCCAGTGACACTGGCAAAACAGGCACCGGCTTTCCATCCGTCCACAAGGGGTCAGGCTGGAAGGTGACAGGAGTCTGGGGAGCTGCCAGCAGCCTCCCAGAGAGATACCAGACCCACCTGCTAGGACTCTTCACCCTTGAGGTGCCGCCCAACGCTCCAGCCCACCGGCATCCAGCAGCTGCTGGCCAGCGATGGGGCACACCCCCCTCACTTCCTTAAAATAGGTGGCGTGACTTTTCTAAAAGTGACACCTGCCAAATTCCACCCATCCGCTCCACAGAGTTCATCCCCCTGGGCTCCCACCCCAGCCCCTAAAAGACCATCAGGACTTTCCCTTCTCCCTCTCACTTCTGCAAGGCACATGGCGAGGCAGCTTTGACACCCACATTGGATTTCTCACGACAGGGCAATAAAATCAAGTGCTTGGTGTTTAAGGAAAGAAGGAGGGGAGTGGAATGCAGGCAGGGGAGCTGGGACTGACAAGTGGATGGCAAATAATAATGAGCACCTCACAATAACCCAGCACCCACTGTGTGCCAGGCCTCACCATGTCCTCATTCCAACCCCACCTGAAGGTCGCTGCGGGAGGGTAGGTGAGGTGCCCCAGGTGGCCCAGCTATTGAGTGCAGATCTGTGCTGGAACAGAGGTCAGTCCAATTCTGAGGTCTCTGCCCTTTCCTCTGCCCCTCTAGTCCACTCACCACATCCCTAATAATGTCTCCTCTTGGGCCTAAGACAACTGGTTTCTGGGCCTGTTTCTTTTACTAATGTGCTATGTGACTTTGGGCAAGTTTTCTCCTCTCTCTGGGCCGCCCTGTTCTAGGAGTCAAGGACTCTAATGTCCATCACTGTGAGCTCAGGCCTTACCTTCAAAGAGTTTATGGTCTGTCAGTACTTCAGTGTCTACAAATGCAAAATTAAAGTCACGCCTTAAAAATGGCAAGATGATCCAAGGATGGCACTGAGGATTGGGGCAAGCCGGGAGGCTCTGTGGAGGAGGTAGTGCTAGAGCCGGACTGAAGACTGAATAGGCTGACAAGAGGGGTGAGGTGGGAGGCCTAATGGGAACAGAACAGGATGCAGTCATAGGCAGTGAGGGCCCCCATCTTGCAGGAAAAAGCTGGGAGTCTATCGTGGAGGACGTTGAATGCCAGGCAACAAGGTTTAGGCATCAGGGAGCCTCTGAGGTTGAAGAACACGCTCAGTGTGATAAAAGTCATGCGAGGTGAAGAGGACAGGTGTCATGAGACCTTTCTGGACAGGTAAGAAAACTGGCCTAGAAAGGGGAGAGCTCAACTCACTGGATCCCCAATCTCACTGGGTAAGGCATGCAGTCAGGACCATTTCAGGGTCTTCACTATGCAGATGAGAGGATAGAAACCCAGAGAGCTTCTGGTCCCCAACCCTACCCTCTCTCCAGAGCTGTCTGGACTCAGACTCACTGGACTCAATCTCGTGTCCCCGTCTTACAGATGAACACATCGAGACACAGGGATGAAAAGTGAGCCAACCAAAGTCATAGAGCAAGGAAGTTGTCTAGAATCACCACTCCTGGCCTCAAGTCTAGAGTCCTGTCCACGCCACACCACAACAAGGCATAAAATATGAAAGACATCATTCAGTTAGACTTATGAGAAGACTTCCAGCAAGGCTGAATCAAGATACTATCAGGAACTAGATCTTTCTGCAGAGGCCCCTCCAGCCCACAAAGGTCTCCCTCCCCTTTGCTATTTATTACAGAATTGACTCTTGTGTCTCTTTAGCAGCTCTGTTTGGTCTGTTACTCCAATGAATATTTCCAAGGGTGTCTGTCTCCCCTTTCCAACTCACTTGGGAGCCCCCTGACGGCTGATATCACATCTTACTCATCTCTGTGCCTATACCACGAGCCCCCAGACCAGGGCCCTAAATGCAGAAGGCATGAAACACACCTGATGAATCATAGTCCTGGAAAGACGAATCCAGAAGAGGTCTTAAGTGATAGCTAGTCAACGGTTCTCCAACTTCAGCCTGCATCAGAATCACCCAGAGGGCTTTTTTTTTTTTTTTTTTTTTTTTTGGCCACTCCGAGAGGCATGTGGGATCCTACTTCCCTCACCAGGCATCAAACCAGCACCCCCTGCGGTGGAAGCGCAGTCTTAACCACTGGACTGACAGGGAAGTCCCCAGAGGGCTTATTAAAATACAGATTTCTAGGGCTTCCCTGGTGGCGCAGTGGTTGAGAGTCCGCCTGCCGATGCAGGGGACGCAGGTTCGTGGCGCGGTCTGGGAAGATCCCGCATGCCGCGGAGCAGCTGGGCCCGTGAGCCATGGCCGCTGAGCCTGCGCGTCCGGAGCCTGTGCTCCACAACGGGAGAGGCCACAACAGTGAGAGGCCCGCATACCGCAAAAATAACTAAATAAAAAATAAAATACAGATTTCTAGGACCTACCTCCAGCAGAGCTGCAGTAGAGCCCAAGAATTTGCAACAAGATCCCAAGTGATACTGATGCTGCTGGTCCGGGGACCACGCTTTGAGAACCAGTGAGCTAGGTCAGTCCTCCCATTTTAAGCTGGGGAAAATGAGGCCCAGAGGTTTTAAAGGCAGCAGTTGACAGTATATCACTATACTGTATATCACTATCATCATCATCATAATCACTGTCATCGTCATCATTGTCATTTTAGCCCTGTCATCATAGCCCTTCTCACCTTCCCAGCACTGTGCAAGCACTTCATGTTTGTTACCATCTCTGGGCCTCACTCTAAGAGGACAATATTATGATTAATATTCTCCTGCAAAGGAAAGAACAGAGGCAGAGTCATCTGTCCAAAGTCACACAATTGATAATAGTTAGCACCACAACTTGCACTCTGATCTAGGTCCAGAGCTCAGAAGCTTAACCACCACTCTACATAACCTGCTTACAGCTTATGCTGACCAAGGAATTATCTAGAGGTTCTCAAATCCAGCAGGCTCATTTCCGGTGAGGGATGAGGTTGTGGTGCCCTCAGCCCAAAGGCCTGGTTCTCGAGTGGCCCGTGACTGGAGGAAGATTACCTCCTAAGCCCCATGAACCCAGAGTATTTTCTCCCTCAAACACTTCTTTTCCCACATTACACCCTTCATCTGGCCCCACTGATGGGGCCTTCCTGGCTGGAGGACAAACATCTGCATTAATTCTTCAGGTCCATGTCCCAGCTCTACCTCCCACTCAGTGACAAAACACAATAAAACAATCTCCATTCCTACGATGATACTGGGTTGTCACTGTCAAGTGTGGGTCTGCTCCCCCATCAGACTGGGAGCTCACAGGCGCAGAGACCTCATCTGAGTCCTCAGCACAGGATGTGCCCAGACCAAGGCTTTAGTGACTAAGTGATGAATGAATGAATGAATGGATGATTGGGTATAGGGGCAAATGAGGGAATAAATGAGTGAATAAATGACCAAACTCCCAGGAATTCCCTCTGCTGGACCTTCTAGCCTTCCCAGATAGGACCACAGACTCTCTAGGTGGGAGGGGACCTCTGACATCATCCACTCCAACTCCCACTTTCAGCACTGCCCTAGCCGAACCCCTCCAGGGGCCAGAACCTGCAGCCCTCCCATCTCCACACACATGCCAAGTGTCCCAGCCTCCATTTACACACCTCTAAGATTGAAGAGCTCACTCCATCTAAGGTTGCCTGGACGATTAAAGAGCTCTAATATCCACAAGGATGTTACCATTATCCTTAGCCATGAGGATAAGGCCATTACCTCATGATCAAGGCTCTGTGTCACCCAGAACAAGGCTGCTGCCCTAGCCTGTGACAGCTGGCAGAGACATGGGAGCACATGGCCTGTCCTCTACTGCCCCTAGTCTCCCTGTTCATATTTCTTCTTTTTTTGTTGTTGTTGTATTTTTTTTTGTTTGTGGTACACTGGCCTCTCACTGTTGTGGCCTCTCTCGTCGCAGAGCAACAGGCTCCGGACGCGCAGGCTCAGTGGCCATGGCTCACGGGCCCAGCCGCTCCGCGGCATGTGGGATCTTCCCGGACCGGGGCACGAACCCGTGTCCCCTGCATCGGCAGGCGGACTCTCAACCACTGCGCCACCAGGGAAGTCCCTCTTCTTCTTTTTTTTTAATCTTTAACATTTTTTTTTAAATTTTTGGCTGCACCACACAGCATGTGGGATCTCAGCTCCGTGACCAGGGATCGAACTCGAGTCCCCTGCAGTGGAAGCATGGAGTCTGAACCACTGAATCGCCAGGAAGTCCCAGACTTATTTCTTCTAATCCTCTCAAGTCATGAACAAAGCTTCCCACTGTTCCCTCACACATCTGGATTTTCCCTTGTTCCTGCTATTCCATCTACTCTGATGCCCTCTAATAACTCAACATCCAAACCCTCCCCCCAGTCAAGGCCCGACTCAAATGGCATCACCTCCAGGAAGTCTTCTGGGCTCCTCCTAAGTGGAAATTACATCCTCCTCCTCTGTATCTTCATTCCCCACACATAAACACACAGCCGCAGTTCACAGCTCTTTATTTCTCTCTCACATTGCTTTTTCTCTTAAATTGGACTGACTTGTGCCCATTTCTCCTTCTTGACCTTGAACAAGCAGGTAGAAGGGATGGTGTTGGTTCCTCAGAGCATCCTGCCCCTCTCCCACCAAACACTCAGTTACTGGAACACAGTAGATGCTCAGTAAGCGTCTACAGAATGAGGGAGTGAGTAATGGAATGGGAAAGAACAAGGGAATGTGTGAGTGAATGGAAGTAAATCCATGTGTAAATGAATGATCAAATGAGTGAATGAAAGAATGTCATGCTCTCCTGTTCTCCAAGCTAAGACTCTCAGTTCCTTCTGGGGGCCCCCTTGGGCTTGGCATGGCAGAATAAAGGAAGCTGTGGGATAAATGGGGAGGGGGCAGAAGGGAGGAACAAAGGAAGTAGGTAGTGATACCAGCAAGAGAGGAAGTAGAGATGACTTCATCGTTGCTTCAAGGCCAGGACCCCCCCTTAGAACCACAGCCATTGATGGAGAAGCCGGGCAAGGAGAGCAGTGAGAAGCCCAGTGAATGGTCCAGAGGGGAGAAGATACAGCATGGTGGGGATGGAGAGGAGGGAATGCCTACAAGTCGTGGAGGCCAGATTCAGGATGTGTGAGCAGAGCACTGGACTTGCCCAGCCAGCCCTGAACTCTCTCCTGCCTAGCGGCTCGAGTGTGCTCTCCCTCTCTCTCTCTCACCACCTCCTCCTGCAGGAGCTGAACCCCCTCCTTGGCCCAGCTGCTGCGGGTCTGAACCCAGTCCGACTTCCAGGATTGGACCCTTGCCAGGGAGTGGCTCACCCACGGGCTGGTGCTCCCCCCACCCCCACGCCTGGCCTGAGTGAGTCAGCATTGGCTGCACCCTCTGGACTGTGAGTCTTGTGGCCCTAGGCACTGCCAAGGGCCAGCTTCCTCATCCTCGTGAGAGGTCTGCCCATCCCAGCTCAAATCCCAGGATGCCTCATGCCCCAGCCTGCCCACGCAAGAGCGCTGCCAGGCACCACCTGGCTTATCCGGAGCCCGCCCCTGGGGTAGAGGCAGATCTGCCTGGAGAGGGCGCTGGAGTCGAGGAAGAGCCAGCAGCAGGAGGATCTCAAGGAATTGGGCCCTTCCGAGATGGGGAGGTGGGGGCGGACCTGCGGGCGGCACGGGTCTTACCCAAGTGGTGGGGCGCTCAGGACCCAACAGCTCGCAGAGCCGCGACCGGGGAGCCTGCTGGGGACGTCGGAGAAGCAGGTCCGTGGGGCGAGGCTCAGCGACTGGGCATCCGAGGTCCCAGGGCAGACCCTGATGGGGGAGGCTGCGGGAGGCTGGAGGGAGGCGCAGGAAGCGGGCAGAGGCCCAGGCAGGAGCGGCCCAGGCCAGTTCCCAGACGAGTCTGGTCCCCTCCCCTCCCCTCGCCAGTGCGGGTGAGGCGGCCCCGGGCTGCCGAGCAGAGCGCCAGGGCTGCAGGACGCGCGCCAGACAACTCCGCGCCGCGAGGCGGCAGAGGCGGAAACGCCGGTGGCGGGACCTGACAGGCTAGAGGTGGAGCCAGGCGGGCGGCGGGGTGCAAAACCCGTCTCCCTGTCATTGCTAAACCAGCCCCTCACAGTTTTGAAAAGTAATACCTGCTAGTCGTTCACACCTTATTGAGCACCTGTTGTGTGCCAAACACAGAGCTGGGTGCGGGGATGAGGTTTTGAGCAGGACACACTGGCCCTGGCCTATGGACAGTGGTAGAAAAAAATAAGAATGGACAGTTCAGAAGAGAGCAAAGAAAATGAATACCACCGATGATCTCTTCACTCAGAGAGAATCACTGTTAGTATTTTCCGGGTATGTGCTTCCAGCTACACTAGAGCTGAAAGAGGAAAATATGCTGACAGGGAGAGATTCGGACTCCCCTCCCCCTCCCCCATGTGTAAGTGCATATGTTATGTTATATAATATGATGTAATATATGATGTGATCATAGGCATGAAGGAGCCGCCTAGAAGAATCTCCATCAGTAATCACATTTGGGATACAGGCTCATTGGCAGACTTGGAAGAGACCTGACAGAGGATGCTGGTGGTCCCTGAAAGACAACTGTCACAGGAAGAGGAACTTGGTCCACACCAGGACCAGAAAGTGGGAGGGATCAGTCATTCCAGACACCTCACAGGGGCTGGTGGTTGAACTCACCCTGCCCCAGACTCTCTCAACAAAGAGAGTTGTCATGCTGCGCTCACCACACCTGGGGCCCAAGCAGACCTCTGGTGGGGACCCCTGGCTGGGTAACAAGATGGGGGACTTCCCTCATCATTCTGCTCTTGGAGCACCCTAAGGTGTGAGTGTCAGGACAGGAATGGTGGGCACCCCATGCATGGCGCTTTGGCAGCAGCCTGGGCAATAACACAGGCCAATCTCTGGCTCTGCTAGCGACATTAATGCAGGAGCCTCAACTCAGCAGGGGCCCCAGGTGCCAACAACAGCAAATGACTTCGAGACTGCTTTCCAAGTGCAGTGAGACACATTAGGGAACACCCAGAAACATATGGGACAGGTGGACTTTGCAGGGAAAGGGAATTCCCACACAGGCAGGATGGCTCTGGGCTGACATAAACCGTGGTTTAATTTTTTTTTTTTTTGTCTGTGTTGGGTCTTCATTGCTGTGCACAAGCTTTCTTTAGTTGCGGTGAGTGGGGGCTACTCTTCGTTGCAGTGCGTGGGCCTCTCATTGTCGTGGCTTCTCTTGTTGCGGAGCACGGGCTCTAGGCACGCAGGCTTCAGTAGTTGTGGCACATGGGCTCAGTAGTTGTGACTTGCGGGCTCTAGAGCTCAGGCTCAGTAGTTGTAGTGCACGGGCTTAGTTGCTCCGCGGCATGTGGGATCTTCCCAGGCCAGGGCTCGAACCCATGTCCCTTGCATTGGCAGGCAGATTCTTAACCACTTCGCCACCAGGGAAGCCCGCGTGGTTTAATTTTAATGAGACATTATTCGTAACCAAATGATGAATCCTGTAGATATTCAGGTTATCTAAAATAAAAAGTGACCATACTGGATATACTGTTTTGTAATCTGCTTTTTTTCTTTCAACCATTATCATAAACATCTTTCCATAATTTTTATTGCTACATAGTATTTCTTTCCTTATGGGTCTACTCAAATTTATTGTTTTTAATCACTTTTAAGTTTTTTGTGTTTTTTTTTTGGCTGCGTTGGGTCTTCACTGCTGCGCGCGGGCTTTCTCTAGTTGCGTCAAGTGGGGGCTACTCTTCGTTGCGGCGCACGGGCTTCTCATTGCGGTGGCTTCTCTTGTTGCAGAGCACAGGCTCTAGGTGCGGGGGCTCCAGTAGTCGTGGCTCTTGGGCTCTAGAACGCAGGCTCAGTAGTTGTGGCTCAGGGGCTTAGTTGCTCTGTGGCATGTGGGATCTTCCCAGACCAGGGCTCGAACCTGCATCCCCTGCATTGGCAGGCAGATTCTTAATCACTGCGCCACCAGGGAAGTCCCTACTCAAATTTATTTAACTAATCTCTTCCTGCTTGCTTTTGTAAGCTTTATTGAAATATTACATACAATAAACTGCGCATATTTAAAGTATACAACTTGATGAGTTTTGCCATATATGTAATATATATATATTTATGACAACGTCACTACAATCAAGGTAATGAACATATTCATCACCCCCGAAGTTTCCTGATGGCCCTTTATAATCTCTCCCTTCTGCCCCGCACTGCCCCTCCCCCACACCCCCCAGGCACCAAATAATCTGCCTCTGTCACTCTAGATTAGTTTGCATTTTCCAGAATTCTGTATAAATGGAATCATATACTATTCTTTTTGTCTGGCTTCATTCACTTGGCATAATTATTTTGCAGTGAATATATACTGTTGCACACATCAGTAATTTGTTCCTTCTTATTTCTGAGTAGAATATTATCTTATGGATGTACCACAATTTGGTTATTCATTTACTTATTGATGGACTTTGAGTTGTCTCTAGGTACTGACTATTATACAGATAAAGCTGGTATGGACATTCATGTTCAAATCTAGGTGTGCACGTATACTTTCATTTCTCTTAGGTATTTACCTAGGAGTGGAATAGCCAGGTCACATGATAGATGTAGGTTTAACATTTTTTTAAACTGCCAAAATTTTTCCAGAACAGTGGTATCATTTCACATTCCCACCAGTAGTGTATGAGAATTCCAGTTCCTCTATGTCTTCACCAGCATTGATTTGGTCAGTCAGTTTAATCTTAGTCATTTCAGTGGATTCATAGCAGTATCACTGTGGGTTTGAGTTCAATTTTCCTGTTCATTGATGTTGTTAAGGATCTTTCTGTATTTGTATTCGCCATGATCTTTGTATCTTCTTTGGTAAAATGTCTATTCAAATCTTTCCCCCTTTTAAAAAATTGGATTGCTTGTCTTATTATTGAGTCATAGGAGTTCTTTGTATATCCAAAAGAATTGAAAGTAGGCTCTCCAAAAGATATTTGTACACCCGTGTTCACAGCAGCATTATTCACAACAAGCAAAATGTAGAAGCAACCCAAATATCCATCAGCTGATGAACGGATAAACAAGAAGTGGTATATACGTACAATGAAATATTAATCAGCCTTAAAACGGAAGGAAATTCGACACATGCTACAACATGGATGAACCTTGAAGACATTATGATTAGTGAAATAAGCCAGACACAAAAAGACAAGTACTGTATGATTCCACTCTATGAGTTACCTAGAGTAGTCAAATCCATGAAAGCAAAATAGAAGGGTGGTTGCCAAGGGCTGGGGAAGGGGGAAATGAGTTGTTTTACTGAGTATAGTGTTTCAGGTTTGCAAGAAGAAAAGTTCTGGAGATTGGTTGCACAACAATGTGAATATAATTAACACTACTGAACTGAACACTTAAAAATTGTGAGGGCTTCCCTGGTGGCGCAGTGGTTGAGAGTCTGCCTGCCGATGCAGGGGACACGGGTTCGTGCCCTGGTCCGGGAAGATCCTACATGCCGCGGAGCAGCTGCGCCCGTGAGCCATGGCCGCTGGGCCTGCGCGTCCGGAGCCTGTGCTCCGCAGCGGGAGAGGCCACAGCAGTGAGAGGCCCAAGTACAGCAAAAAAAAAAAAAAATTGTGAAGCTGGGGAATTCCCTGGCCGTCCAGTGGTTAGGACTCTGCACTTTCACTGCCAAGGTTGGGGGCTCAATCCCTGGTCAGGGAACTAGGATCATGCAAACAGCATGGTGTGGCCAAAAAAACACAAAATCATGAAGTTGGTAGATTTTGTTATGTATATTTTACCACAGTTAAAAAATGTTTTAAATAAGAGTTATTCACATATCTAATAAATACAGTCAGCTGCTCCGTATCTGTGAATTCTGCACCTGAAGACTCAACCAACTGCAGATCAAAAATATTCAAAAAAAATTCCAGAAAGTTCCAAAAAGCAAAACTTGAATTTGCTGCCTGCTGACAGCTATTTACGTAGCATTTATATTGTATTAGGTATTATAAGTAATCTAAAGATGATTTAAAGTATATGGGGAGGGGCTTCCCTGGTGGCGCAGTGGTTGAGAGTCTGCCTGCCAATGCAGCGGACACTGGTTCAAGCCCTGGTCCGGGAAGATCCCACATGCCGCGGAGAAACTGGGCCCGTGAGCCACAACTACTGAGCCTGCGCGTCTGGAGCCTGTGCTCCGCAGCAAGAGAGGCCGCGACAGTGAGAGGCCCGCGCACCGCGATGAAGAGCGGCCCCCACTTGCCACAACTAGAGAAAGCCCTCGCACAGAAACGAAGACCCAACACAGCCAAAAATAAATAAATAAATGAATAAATTTATAAAGTATATGGGGGGATGTGCCGAAATGTAAAATCCTACGCCATTGTACATAAGGGACTTGAGCATCCACAAATCTTGTTATCCGCAGGAGTCCTGGAACCAGTCCTCTGAGGATACTGAGGAGGACCATATTGTCAATTGTCTTTCATATCGGTCTATTGCTAAAATTTCACATGTGCTGATGCTCCTTCTTTCCAGCCTTTTCATTATTGTGGGTTTGTACCTTTTTATTTCCTTTACTGGCATTTTAATGGACTCTTGTTAACGAGGGGACATTTTAAAAATAAATTAAAATGGTCAGCCCACCATCTCAAACCCTGAGTTAGTAATAATATTATTGAAATATCCTAAGATTATGTTTTTGTTGTCTTAAAAGAACATGGCATTACACTGTTGTTTCCTTTTGAGCTGACAGCCAACAGAAACTCCTAGCCCTATCTGAATTCCTATTAATCTCTGCATTCTGTTTATAAGGTTGATAGCAGGGCACAGACCATAGGACTTTACTTTTATTTCATCATGTTGGATTTGTCTGGGTTCTAGTCCAGGACCTATTTGTCTTTGATTAACTTGTTTGTTTTTTAATAACTCTCAGATGTGCAGAACTGGATTAATGATAATAGTTGGCTCAAGACACCATGGCTATCTTTTATACATATTTATTATTCATTTATTCTTCATTTGTTCATCCATTTATTTATTTTTTAATTAATAGACTATTTTTTGAGCAGTTTCAGATTTACAAAAATATTGAGCAAAAAGTACAAAGAATTCCCACCTGCCCCCTCCCTCCCTCAGTTTTTTCCCCCATTATTAACATCCTGCATTAGCAGAACAAGTTGATGAGCTAATACTGATAAATTATTACTGACTAAATTCCACAGTTTACATTAGGGGTCACTCTTTGTGTTGTACATTCTGGGGGTTTTGACAAACAACCATTTGTCTGTTTGTTTACTTATTTATTTACTTTAAGACTTCTTGGGAACTTCCCTGGTGGCGCAGTGGATAAGGCTCTGCACTCCCAATGCAGGGGGCCTGGGTTCGATCCCTGGTCAGGGAACTAGATCCCACATGCATGCCACAACTAAGGAGCTGGCAAGCCGCAACTAAGGAGCCCACCTGCCGCAACTAAGACCCGGCTCAACCAAATAAATAAATAAAAAGACTTCTTAAGAGCAGTTTTAGGTTTACAACAAAATTGAGAGGGAGGTACAGAGATTTCCCATACACCCCTATCCCCACACATGCATAGCCCCCTCCATTATCAACATCACTCACCAGAATGTACCATTCCAGTAATGTACCATTTTTACCAAGGATGAACCTACAATGACATATCATAATCACCCAAAGTCCATTGTTTACCTTAGGGTTCACTCTTGGTGTTTTACATTCTATGGGTTTGGACAAAAGTATGATGACATATATCCATCATTAAAATATCATACAGAATATTTTCACTATCCTAAAAATCCTCTGTACTCTGCCTATTCGTCTCCCTACTCCCCAGCCCTGGCAGCCACTGTTTTTTATTGCCTCCATAGTTTTGCCTTTCCTAGAACGTCATATAGTTGGAACCATACAGTACGTAGCCTTTTCAGATTGGCTTCTTTCGGTTAGTAATGTGCATTTAAGATTCTTCATGTCCTTCATGACTTGATAGCTCATTTCTTTTCAGTGCTAAATAATATTCCATTGTCTTGATGTACCAGTTTATTTATCCACTCACCTACTGAGGGACATCTCGGCTGCTTCCAAGTTTTGGCTATTATGAATAAAGCTGCTATAAACATCAATGTGAAGGTTTTTGTGTGAACATAAGTTTTCAGCTCCTTTGAGCAAATACCAAGGAGCATGATTGCTGAATTATGCAGTAAGAGTATGTTTAGTATTGTAAGAAACCAAACTGTCTTCCACAGTGGCTGTACCATTTTGCATTCCCACCAGCAATTGATGAGAGTTCCTGTTGCTCCACATCCTCCCCAATATTTGATGTTGTCAGTGTTTTGGATTTTGCCAAATCAAAAAAAGTCTTTGGATTTGCCATTCTAATAGATGTGCAGTAGTATCTTGTTGTTTTAATTTGCGTTTCCCTGATGACATATGATGTGGAGATTCTTTTCACATGCTTATTTGCCATCTGTATTTCTTCTTTCGTGAGATGTCTGTTAAGGCCTTTGTCCCATTTTATAATGAGATTGTTTTCTTATTGTTGAATTTTAAGAACTCTTTGTATATTTTGGATAACTCCTTTATCAGATGTGTCTTTGGCAAATATTTTCTCCCAGTCTGTGGCTTGTCTTCTAATTCTCACCAATTTATTTTTAATAATATAATCAAGACCTGTGAACCCACCACCCAAATTTTAGGACATTAGTGATAACTTTCATCTATCTATATTGTCTTCCTCATCCCATGTCCCTCCCCAGCTCAGGGAATCACTATTCTGAATTTTTTTTTATTAATTAATTAATTTATTTTTTAGCTGCACTGGTGCTGCATGCAGGCTTTCTCTAGTTGGGCCGAGTGGGGGCTACTCTTCGTTGCAGTGTGCAGGCTTCTCATTGCGGTGGCTTCTCTTGTTGTGAAGCATGGGCTCTAGGCACGCGGGCTTCAGTAGTTGTGTCACGTGGCTCAGTAGTTGTGGCTCACGGGCTTAGTTGCTCTGTGGCATGGGGGATCTTCCCAGACCCAGGGATCAAACCTGTGTCCCCAGCATTGGCAGGCGGATTCTTAACCACTGCACCACCAGGGAAGTCCCTACCCTGAATTTTGTATTTATCATTCCCTTGCTTGGAGGAGGAGGTTTGTTGTTGTTTTTCTATTACAGATTGCTGTTATGAATATTCTCCTACATGACTCCTGGTGCAATACAAGGAGTATATACCTAGGAGTGGGTATATACCTACTAGAATTGCTGGGGTATAGGGTATGAAAATGTCCAAAGTTACAAAATAATAATAACTTGTTTTTCAAAGTGGTTGTATCAATTTGTGTACTCACAAGTGACACGTAAGCAATCCCATGATCCACACTCACTCCAATCGTCAGGCTTCTGATTTTGGCCAATCAAATGTTGTAAAATGACATTTTGTTGTTGTCTTGACCTTTGTTTCCATGATTACTAGTAAGTTGAGCATCTCTTCAGTTGTTTATTGGCCATACATGTTTCCTTCTCTAAGAAATACCTAGCCATATATTTCTTTCGCATTTTTTTTTTCCTTTTTTTGCGGTACGCGGGCCTCTCATTGTTGCGGCTTTCGGCCTTTCCTGCTGCGGAGCACAGGCTCCGGACGTGCAGGCTCAGCAGCCATGGCTCACGGGCCCAGCTGCTCCACGGCATGTGTTTCTTTCCCATTTTTTGATTGGTCTTGCTTCTCTTTCTTACCAATTTTGCATGTTCTTAATACTTATCTTTTAGCTACTATATGTATTGAAAATATGTTCTTGTGTTTGTAGTACTTTACTTCCTTTAAGATTTCTTTTGAGAAAAAGGAGTTCTGGGTTTTAATATAGTCAAATACATCAGTGTTTTATGGTTAGTGTTTTTTTAAAAAAAATTTTAATTTATTATTTTTTAAATTTATTTAATTAATTAATTTTTAAAATTTTATTTATTTATTTATTTTACTGCATTGGGTCTTTGTTGCTGCGTGCAGGCTTTCTCTAGTTGCGTCGAGCGGGGGCTACTCTTTGTTGCAGTGCACAGGCGTCTCATTGCGGTGGCTTCTCTTGTTGCGGAGCACAGGCTCTAGGTGTGCGGGCTTTAGTAGTTGTGGCACGCAGGCTCAGTAGTTGTGGCTCGCGGGCTGTAGAGCACAGGCTCAGTAGTTGTGGCGCACGGGCTTAGTTGCACCACGGCATGTGGGATCTTCCCAGACCAGGGCTCGAACCCATGTCCCCTGCTTTGGCAGGTGGATTCTTAACCACTGCACCACCAGGGAAGTCCCATGGTTAGTGCTTTTGAGGTCTCTTTAAAAAACTACCCCAAAGTCAGAATGATGTTCACTTACATTTTCTTCTCAGTGTTTCAATGTGTTGCTTTGGACCTTTAAGTACTTAACTCATTTGAAATTGACATTTTGGTAAGAAGTTGGGTATGAATTGTTTCATTTTTCCATATCTACAACTAAGTTGTCCACTTCCACTTATTGAATAGCCCCTCTTTCCCCCCTGGGAAAACTGAGGCCGGAGAGATTCAGCAATTTGCCCAAGATCACACAGCTAGTAAGTGTCAAAGCCAGGATTCAAAGCCAGGCAGTCTGGCTCTGGAATCTGCCATAGTCTGAACCATGCTGGTAACTGCCTTTTGCTTCCGTCATGCACACTAAATGCAGAGGAGTTCTACGTCAGGCTCTCAATTCTATTTCACTGGTCAATTTGTCCATTCCTGAGCCTACCCACTCTGTTTTAATTATTAGAGCTTTATAACAAATACTGATACCTGGTAGGGCAAGTCTACCCACCTTATTTTTCTTCAGAAAGGGCTTGGCTGTTTTTTGGGTCTTTATCTATATCTATATCTATATCTATCCATATAGATAGATAGACATAGATAGGTAGATAGATATAATTCCATAGAAATCCCTGTTTGAACATTAGAGTTGCATTAAATATATTTATATATTAATATATTGATTTGGGGACAACTGATACCCTTATCAATGTTAAGTCTTTGCATTTAAGTAGTCTTATATGTCCCTTGGTTAACTGTTAAAAATCTTTTCCATGTTAGTCTTACATATCTTTTTTTCCTTAGACACTTTATTCCTTAGATATCTCTCTTGCTACTAGGGTTTTTCTTATTACATTTTCTTAACCTGGGGTCCATGGTCACCAAGGCATGCATGGCTGAGCTCCAGGAGCTCTGTGAAACTTCTGAAACTGTACATGCATTTTGTGGATGTACATAACTTCCATCAGATTCCCAAACAACCATTGCAAAGAGTTCTAAATGCTTCTTACGTGCCAGGCACTCCCCTGAGCACTTTACAAGTCCCACAACCACCCTGGGAAATAGATGCAGTTATTCCCCCATTTTACAGATAAGGACACTAATTCTCAGAGAGGTTAAGTACTTTGCCTGAAGTCACACAGCTAAGAAATTAATGGCCAGCATTCAAACCCAGGCTGTCTGACCCGAAAGCTATACACTGAACCTCCGTAATCTGTAACTTCCAAAGAGGTTGAGGACTTCTGCTCCAGGCTAGGGTACTTGGTCCCCCTGGGCTCCTGTCTGTCCATCTATAAAATGGGTAGATGAGGGTTACTGCTCCACCTACTTCCCAGGGCTGTTTGGAGAGACAGCTGAGGCCATGGATGGGAAAGAGGCTCTGTAAACCGCAAAATGCAGCACATGAGGCAGCAGGGGTAGTAGAGAAGGCAGGGGCTCAGGCATCTCTCCCACCACCACTGTCACCTTCCCAGGTGGCCTCTTCCCAGGAGATGGAGGACACCCCGGCTGAGCTGGGGAGGGGCTGTCCTGCCTGAGCACCCACTCTGCACCAGGCCCTCTGTTGAGGTGGGGATGCAGAATCAGATGTGATCCCATGGTGGGGAGGTCCGGCCATAACAGGTGATGACAAGTGGTGAAAGTGCCATGGCGGAGTGAGGCCTGGGGGTGACATAATCACAGAGAGGCGCCTGGTCTAGCCTGGGGGAGCCAGGGAAAGCTTCCTGGTGGAAGTGACTATGAGCTGTCCTTGTACCACCCTGGCCAGGTGCCCTCCTCTAGATGACCATCCCCTGGCTTCCCTTAGGGCCCCCTCCACTGGCCCCTTTGGAGCAGCAATGTCAGCTTCTGAAGATGCTCATTCATGGTGCCACGTCTCTGCCGAGGCCCCCTCAGGGACCTCCGCCACTGTTACCACAAAATCCACAGCCCTCCTGTGGCTTCTCCGTCAGGCACCTGCCCCCACTTCCTGGCCTCACCCTGACACTCTTCACACCCCAACCCCACTGATTTTTTGCAGACTCACCAGCTCCTCCTGCCTCCTGACCTCAGTGTCTACAGCATCCCTCCTCCACTCTCTCCCTGGAGGGCTCATTCTCATCCCTTGGGTCCCAGCTTAAATGACACCTCCTCCAAAACACGTTTTCTGACCACCCCAACTAAAGAAGGTCTTCCCTGGGCTTTCTAGTCTCTGTCTCAACCCCTAGTTGATTTCTTTCATAGCTCTTATTATAATTTCCAATTATTTTGTCCATTTGTTTTTCTCTCTTCTCTCCCTCCTATTCCTTCCCATTACAAATGCGTCATGAGGGCAGGGGTCGTGACTGCCTATTCTTGGTAGTCTCCTCCGTGCCTAGCTACAGCAGGCACTCAATAAATATTTGTTGGATGAATGAATGACTTAGTAAACAAATAAATGAATCAACTAGATCTTAAAAGACCTAGAGCTGTGCTGTCCAATACAATAGCCACGAACCACTTGTGTCTATTTAAATGTAAATAAATTAAAAGTGAATAAATTTAAAATCCAATTCCTCAGTTGCACTAGTCACGTTTCAAGTGCTCAATCTCTACATGTGGCTCGTGGCTACTGTATGGTATATTTCCATCATTTCAGAAAATTCTATTGGACCGCGCTGCTCTGGACGACCTTAAAGGCAGAGAAGGTGGACAAGGGCATTTGGAGCAGAGGGCACAGCATGTACCCAAACCTACAGGTGAGAGAGAGCATGGTGACGCCGTGCTCTGGAATGAAGAAGGGGGCACATGGCTCCATCTTTGCACAGCCCTGTTTGCTGTTAGAAAGTTTGGCTTAAAGTAGAGAAGAATGTCAGAACTGGGAGAGTCCTAAGAGACAGCTGGTCCCATCCATTTCTCTTGGAAGTGGAGACTGTGGCCCAGAGAGAAGAGACTTACCCAAGGTCACAGAGAAAGTCACATGGATGGGGTGGGAACCCAGGCCTCCTGACTCCCAGTGCCTTAGGAGTCAGTTTCCCCTGACCAAGTTCATGGACACCTCTCCCCTCCTTCCTGGCCCCTCTCCCCCACCACAGCCAGGCCACTGAGCCTGGAGAGCACCCCAGGCCCGTCCTGGTCCTTGGCACTCACACTGGCTGCTTTTATTCCTCCTTAAAATATCACAAACCCTTCCCCTCCCCCACCCCAGCGTCTGACCCCTAGAAATTTTAGACATCCCAAGGAGAATAGCTGCTTATAACTATTTGCTAATTACGTGTATGGATGTCAATTAATTCATTTAGCTAATTACCCACTCGATGGGCACCACGCACCAAAGAACTGTAAAAGACAGGCATATGGTGAGAGAGGGGGGCGACGGTGCTCACTCAGCATGCAGGGGTGGGGGAGGGAGGGCACCAAGGCTGCAGCAGCTCCCCACCCCCAGATGAGAGGAGGGAGGCAGCTTAATGGCTGGGGGGACGGAGCTGCTGCTGCCGCTGCCATAAAGCATACTTACGGCTTTCCACTAATAGTGCTGGGAAAACACGCGCGCACACCCACACACACTCGTGCGCACAGAGAAGCACACGTTCGTATATGCACATTTCTGTTTACACACACACTTACGTGCTCACAAACACAGCATGCACATACCCATAAGCACAGTACACGTGCACACACGTGGACACATGGACACTCGGGGTCATGTGGAATCAATGCACAGACATTTTCTTCAAGTCCTGCCTTCATTGGAGGCTGGAGGGTGGGAATTCTCTCTTACTGCACCCAACTTTAATGGAAAGCACTGTGCTCAGCCCTTCCACATAAGTTATTTCATTTAATCTTCACATAACCCCACAAAGAATGAGTTATCTTTACTTCACATATGAGGAAACTGAGGCTCAGAGAAGCCAAGACACTTGCCCAAGGCCACACAGCTGGTAAGTAGCAAAGGTGAGGCTAATCCCTACACTTCCATGACCACATGCAGCAGGGGTCAGGGGAAGGGAAAGGGGGGTTTTCTTTCTTTTTAACATATATTTTTAAAATTTATTTATTTTTTAAATTTTTTTAATTTATTTATTTTGGCTGCTCCGTGTCTTAGTTGCGGCATGTGGGATCTTTAGTTGTGGCACGCGGGATCTTTCAGCTGTGGCATGCGGACTTCTTAGTTGTGGCATGCATGCTGGATCTAGTTCCCTGACCAGGGACTGAACCCTGGCCCCCTGCATTGGGAGCGCCGAGTCTTATTGGACCACCAGGGAAGTCCCAGGCAAGGGGGGTTTTCATTTGTTTGCAATTGGTAGAAACAACCAATTGTTTCTTGGGAAAACAACCTGCTTAAGGAGTGAGGAGAACGTTTGTGCCACAAAGATGAGAAGAAAAATTGAACACTGATGAGAATGAGCATTGATGGGAGGAGAGGGAGGCACACACTAGGGACTCTACGACAAATGTCATTCTCACTGGGAAAGGGATCTCCTGTCATCCTCGGCTTCGTCCCACGAGTCTGCTCTGAGGCCACCTCTGTGCCAAGCCTGGCATTCGGGACACAAGGTAAAGATCTGAGCTCACAGCTCGGTGAGGCAGACAGAGGGACATAGGCTCTCACCAGAAGAGCAAGCATTCAACCTGGCTGTCTGGATCGAGAGCCCAAACTTTCCCCATGTTCCACGCTCCCTCTTTCTTCCTGCATTCCAGGGGCTGGGCCCCAAAGCGTAAGATGAACCCCTTGACTCCCTGCAAAGGACTCTGTCCTCCTCTCTCAGGCCTTCTCCCTGAGGTCCTGCCCTGGCCCTTCACACCCTTCGTCATCCTCATAATAATGGCAGGGTTTGGCCTACCCCACAAAACAAGAATGAAAGTTTCTCCAATTTTAGGGAAAAACAAGAAAATTCTCCAACACCCCTCTTCCAGCGTCTCCGTTTACCAATTCTCATGTCCATTGACCAAAGTAATAATAGGAGACCACAGTTAGGTGATTCATTTATCCACCTATTCGATAAACACTTCAGAGAATTCCTCTGGGCTAGGACTGTATGGTTTCAAACACTCTTTTAAGCCAACAAACAAACAAAAACTTGCAGCTTCTGCAATTTCTATCAGTTAAAAGTCTTTCTGTTACGGCTTCCCTGGTGGCACAGTGGTTAAGAATCTGCCTGCCAAGGCAGGGGACATGGGTTCGAGCCCTGGTCTGGGAAGATCCCGCATGCCGCGGAGCAACTAAGCCCGTGCACCACAACCACTGAGGCTGTGCGCCACAACTACTGAAGCCCAAGCTCCTAGAGCCCGTGCTTTGCAACAAGAGAAGCCACTGCAATGAGAAGCCTGCACACTGCAACAAAGAGTATCCCCCGCTCGCCACAACTAGAGAAAACCCACGCGCAGCAACGAAGACCCAACGCAGCCAAAAATAAATAAATAAAATAAAATAATTTTTTTTAATGGTTAAAAAAGAGTCTTTCTGTTGCAAGTGACAGAAAATCCAACACAAACAAATTTCAGCAGAGGGAATATATTGTCTCGGATACAGAGAAGGCAAGGGGTAACACAGCTTCAGGCACAGCTTGATTCAGGGGTTCAAGCAACATCGTTAGGACCTGCCTCTCTTTGTCTCTTGTTCTTAGTCTCTCCCATTTGTGTTGGCTTTGTTCTAAAGCTGCACTTGGTGATAAGCTTCTCTTCCTCTTAGATTCTAGTCCTCCACGAAAGAGAAGCTTTTCCAAGAGCTCCTACAGAAGCACTGGGACTGGCTGTGCTTGGATGGGCTCAGGCACATGCCCATCTCTGAACCAGTCTCCACAGCCAGGGGGATGCCATGCTCAGATTGACTGGATCCAGGGGTGGAGCTCCAGCCAAACCTCTTGAACAGAGTAGGGACAGGTAGAGCCCCAAATGTTGTCAGAAGAAGGGGGAATGGACAGAGGACTAGGAGGCAAGCTACCAATACCCACTACAATGTTCTTCTAAGCCAAGGGTCCCCAGGCCCTGGGCCACAGACCAGTACCAGTCCATGGCCTGTTAGGAAACGGGGCCACACAGCAGGAGGTAAGCGGTGGGCGAGCAAGCAAAGCTTCATCTGTATTTACAGCTGCTCCCCATCGCTCGCATTACTGCCTGAGCTCCACCTCAAGTCAAAATTATGGTAAGTTGTATAATTATTTCATTATATATTATAATGTAATAATAGTAGAAATAAAGCGCACAATAAATGTAATGCGCTTGAATCATCCTGAAACCATCCCCCACCCCCCCTCAGTGGAAAAATGGTCTTCCACGAAACCAGTCCCCGGTGCCAAAAAGGTTGGGGACCGCCGTTCTAAGCATTCAAGGTCGGAAGGGTAGGAAGTATCAGCCTCGTTTTGGAGCTAAGGAAACTGAGGCTGAGAAAGGAGATAAGCCTAATAAACATTATCCAGTGAGCCAGGATTTGAACCAATTCCTCTCACTTCCTCCTTGAGCCCTTCCCCCACAAACAGGCGCCCGGCAGCACTCTCCAGGCATCCAATCTACAATGAATCACCTTCCTCTGTTCTGCTGTCCGCCAATCAGGAGTCTGGGCCACCAGGGCCTCCCGACTGCCTGGGAAAGGCCTCCCAGGCTGGGGACTCCGTGAGAGGCACCTGCTCCATCCATGGGGGCCCCCCCCCATGCCCCTTTGCACTCACTCCAGGACAGGCGGAAAGCCTCAGCGCAACTCTCCCCAGGCTTCTCTCCACCCGGGTGTGGTAGGGGACAGTCCAGGAGGGCACGACAAAGTGGGGCCTGTTCTGGCCATAACATGCCCTTTCCTGGCTGCCTTCCTCACCCTGTCTCACTCCCCTGCTCCCCTCCCTGCTTCCTGGGGTCACCTCTCAAACAGGCTTGCCTTCGAACCCTGGTCTCAGGATCTGCTTACAGGAAAATACAACTTAAGGTACCCCCATTCTTCTATAAAATTAGGGTACAGGACACCTGAGGGGGTTTGGCTAAATCAATGATTGTCAAATATGTTTTTAGTAGATTGGCTTCTTGTCGAAAACCCTCGCTGTGTCTACATATTCTTTCTGATAACATAACTCTGGCCTAAGTATGCTACAATAACTCTCGTGCCACTCACTGTGGAAACCTGTACAAAATCCTCTTACATTACCCCAGAGAGCGCCATGCTGAAGGGTCCAGGCTGGTTTCTCTCCCATCTTCCTGAGGGGATGGGAGAGCTCTATCTTTCTGTCCCGTTTAATCGGCCTCCCCTCTCAAGGATCATCTTCCTACCTTCCTAGGGAGTATTTGGAGATAGAAGTTATCCGTTATCATATGCCGTGTAGCCAATCACACCAAACTTAGTGACCCAACGCAATACTTTATTATGCTCCCAAACTCTCTGGGTTAAGATTTTGGGATGCTGGGCCATGCTCACTTGGGTCTCCCACGTGGCTGCAGTCATCTGAAGGCTTGACCAGGCCCAAGGATCCACTTTGGAGTTGAGCTGCTCCCGCGGCTGGCCTGGAGTGCTGGCTGTTGGCCCCCGGCCTCAGCTCTGCCCCATGTGGGCTTCTCCACAGGCTGCTCGAGTGTTCTCACGGCCCGGCAGCTGGCTTCCCCAGAGCAGAAGAGCCAAGAACCCAAGGCAGAAGGTGCAATGCCTGCTGAGATCCAGTCTCGGGAGCCACATGGTCACTTTCATCTTATTCTGTTGGCCACGTGGGGCCAGCCCGGATTCAGCGTGGAAAGAACCGCACAGGAGGTACGGGTCAGCAGGCCACCTTGGAGGCTGGCCACCACAGGATGCTTCACTGGAGGCCTGTCCACCCCCAGGCGGTCTACACTGCCTGCTCCCTGAGTTCTGGTCCCGCCCCGATGCACCCCTCCCTCCACAACCAGCACCCTGAGTCCCAGGACCACGAGACTGTGGTGTCTAGTAATGTGTACTCAGGCAGCAGAGGCACACGGGCCAGAGCAGGAAACAGCTCCAAAGCCCACGTCAGGCATCGCTGTCGTGACACTCATCAGACACTCCCCTCGGCGTTCCTCCCTCAGGCCGTGCTCCTCTTACAAGCCCACTGGCCTCCTGGGGGCAGGGAGGGGAGCCCTGTCCTCACCTGCTGCCCTATGGGGACCAGAAGCCCCAGAAGGGCCAGAAGCAAGACTCAGTTTACTGCTGGGGAGGCAAGATTGGGGAACGGGGTGGGGGGGGCCTTCTACCTTCCCCTACTTGTTGGCAAGATGATCCCCCTCCCATCCCCCTAACAACCACCGGAAAAAAGGAGAGAATCTGCCCCAGAGGCTGCCTGCATTCCACCTGAGGAGATCCTGAATGAGAACTTCCCAGAATGTGATGCAGAGAACCTGTGAGCAGAATACAGGGTTGCTTTATGCCACTTAGTTATGGGATAATTTGATATGCAGCGTCAAACAGCCCACTCCCCCTGTCTCCAAAGACACTGCATTTTAAAGCGGTGATTCTGCCCCAGGCTAACCAGGTCCACACATGTCAGGCTCCCCGCAATCGTATCATTCAGATGGAGCACCCCTCCTCCCATGCAATGTGGAACAAGCAAGAGGAGTGGAGAGGGAGGCCAAGAGTGTTCGTTCCAACACACCGTCAACCTCAGCTGCAAGGGGAAGTGCAGACAGGAGGAGACGCTCCTGCAGCCCACGCCTACACACCTGGGCCTTGTTTTTCTCCACCCCTGTGCCCAGCTGCCCATGCACAACCCCAATTCCTGTTGCTTTTTCAAGCAATTGAGCCCTTCCTCCTCTCCCCTCCACCCTCGCCCCAGGCCTCGAGACAGCATCTGCAAATACGCAGGGCCTGGCTAAACGAGAGCCTTCCATGCAGCTTCTGCTCTGGGCAACACAACGAACCAGCAGAAGCTGGGACATTACAGCTTGTTCCTGAGCTTACTGAATGAAAGTGGCAGACCACCCTAGGAACCAGCCCTGGCAGTGGGGTGAGGGGGATGGGCTGGGGGGGGCCGCAGGTTGGTGGGGAGGGGGTAGGAATTTTCTATTCCTTGAGTTTGACCACATCTGGAAGGAATAGCATCAGACTATTTTTAAGCCCAAATGGGGATTTCCTGGGAGGTCACCAGGATAGCCCACGGAGCAGGTAGACTCTTGGCAGGGGCCTCGAACCAGAACGTAAGCCAAACTTTTAAGAATGAGGCTGTCTGGGGAACAGGATCGTGGAAGACAGACTTCCTCCATATTGTTTGGATTTCTTTCTCAGTACTCATGTATAATCAACAAAAATAACACTTCCATTTAGAGAGAGAAAAGCTTTGAAGCAAAAGGAGGGGGACGCCCAGAGCCCCACAACCTGTGCCCCGACTCAGCCCCCATCACAGGGCCTTGGGGCACCTCCACTGCCTGATGGCTCAAGATCCCCCAGCTCACACCTAATGTCAAATGCTAGAATCTGGACCTGCTCGGGGTCTGGGCCCAGCCTCATCTGCCCTGACCTGGCCCAGGATGGCAGCCAGAACCTCGGGGCCCCACCAGCACCTCACATGCACAGACCTGGGCCCCACTGCTGATCTTCTGCCGACTGACAAATGATCCTGCCCTTCCCACGAGCTGTGACTCCTGAGTCCATCCATCAGCTGCGCAGCCGGTGCAATCGGAGTTTAATGATGTCATGACAGGAGTGATTACAATTGTTAATTACCTTCCAGCCATCAGCAGCTTCTGCAGGCCCTCGGCCATGCGGCGGCTACCATGGCCACCCTGTGCCTGCACAGACCTCTCCTGGCCTCATCGACCACCCTGCTGTGTTCCCAAAGGCCCTGGGACGTGGGGATGTGCATTTCAGAGGAGGATTTCAAGGCACCAACGTGTCCCCCAGACCCTGGCACTCCGAAGGCCTGAGTGCCTTCCTCACTGGTTTAATTTATCAGAGTCCTGAAGGGAAACACTGACCACATCACTATCTGCTCGAGGTCAAGGGCTCCTCACTGCCGCAGCATAAAGTCTAAACCCCTTAGCTTGGCATTTAAAATGTTCCACGAAGGAAGGTTCCTGCCTTCCTCCCATTACTCAGCTCCACACACCCCACTCATAGAAGTGCCAGCCACGCCGCGTACTTTGCCAGCCCCAGGCCTTTGCCCACGCTGTCCCTTCCACCCAGAAAGTCCTTCACCCATGGCTCCATGCATTCAATTCCTCCTGTTCTTCCGGGCTTGCCTCATGCTAACTCTGCAGGATATGGTCCAGATCCTCCCTCCCGCCCCAGGCCCCAACCCCAAGTAATTTTGGCCTCCTGGGATTTTCAGAAGCACTTCGCCTGACCCTCCTTTCCCACACATCGACTCCCCAGTGTAAGTGAGGTATGTGTCCATGTCCTGTCTCTCCCACAGCAGTGAGCACCTCAGGGCAGGGCCTCAGCACCTAGCACAGGGCCTGGCGTGGAATAAGGGCTCAGAGTCAATGGATGGGTCTTAGAGCTGGCCCAGGAGGGAGGAAATAAAAATGGCCCAGAGAAGGAGGCAGCATGTGCCACGGCTTCCTCTTCGGGGGCGCTGTGCCCACGCCCAGGCCCTCACCACCTAACGCAGGAGTAATGGGCCCCTCCCTGGTCTCCCCGTAGCCCACCTCCACCTCCAGCAACCAAAGCAAGCCTTCAGCTGTGAATCAGGGCCTGCTACTCCTTGGCTTCAACAACCCCTGGAGGATAAGTCCCTTAGTTTAGCCTTCAAGGATCTTCACAGCCACAGCAGGTACTTTTAGTGCTGCCTGAACAGCTCACTGCCACCCCTCTCCTCTGAAGACTACACCTCCACACAGAGGCCAAGGCCATGACCACCATGTATGTCCCTCACACCCTCTCCCCCAGTCACAGGTGACAGGGCCCCACTGGACCTACCTGGTCCAAACTCAGCCAATTAGATTCTCTCTCTTCCCCTGGGAACTGAAAGGTATATAAGTGCTTCAGAGTCATGGGGAGGTTATTGTCCACTTGGAGCCCAGAGAGGACAAATGAAAGGGAGGAGCATGAGGAAGGGGCAGATGAGGGGTTCAGAGACACAAAAAGATTCCAGGAGGCTTTGTAGACCGCGCCCATCCCTCCCCCAGACCCAGTTCCATTGGGTTCCAGCAGAGGCTCCCATCTCCTTAAGCACTGTCCTTTTTTCTCACGCTGGTTTCTGTTAAATGTGTAAAAGATGAAGGAAAGTTTGCTCATCCAGACATGTACAGTGTGGAGCAAACATCGTATGTATTTGGAAGAAATACTCTGAAAAGCCATCTAGGGAGCAGTAGGGTTAGGGGTGGTGGGGATGCTGCCCCCTGAGCGGCAGGTGAGAGCATCTTGCTGCTTCTAGATGCAGTCTGCAGTAGGGGTTCCAGAGAACCAACCATCTCCATTTCAACCCCAGCCCTGCCGCTCACTCACGGTGTAGGACTGGACCAGCTCTCTCTAGCTTCAGTTTCCTCATCTGTAAAACGGGCATGCTGATAATAACAGTGCCTACCTCAAGGGGGTTTTGTGAGAATTAAGTTAATATGTGGAAAGCACATGGTAGTGTCTGTTTAGGGCAAACACCAAGTGTTAGCAAAAGTGGGAGAAGGTGTGGCTATAAAGTGCCTGGAGTCCTGAGGTAAACTCAGGTGTGCAAATTTAAGCCAGGATCTGGGGCACAGGTGAGTTTGAGAAAAAAAGAGCTTAAAGTGGATTATTCACCACTGCGTTCCTGGGGGTGTCCTGCGCACAGAGCAGCCCAAGTCCCTGCTCTCACAGAGCTTCCATTCTAGAAGGGGACAGGCAATCAACAAAGGCCCTGCAGATGAAAACTACAAAGACAACAGAAGCCAGGAAGGCTTGCGGGGGGCGGGGGGTGGGGGGGTGGGCGGTGGGGGTGGGGGGTGGGGGGGTGGGGGGGTGGGGGTGGGGGCGCTACAGCTGGGTGGCTGGAGGGCTTCCCTGGATCAGGCCGGGACTGAAAAAGGACTAACCACTCCAGGCACCGGCCATGCATGAGGGAAGCCGGCAAGGAGGGAACAGCAGTACCAAGGCTGGTGAAGGTGAGCAGACCATCTGTGAGAGGGCAAGACGGGGCACAGCCCCCAGGCAGGCGGCCGGGCAGGGGCATGGGGAGCAGAACATCTAGTATGGATTCTGTTAGGCTCTTTGCTATAAAGCAGGAACAGAAACAGCCTCGTCCATCTCTGCCTTAAACTTCAGTCCATCCCACTTGCTTATGAACAGTTTTGGACAGTTCAGTTCTCTTTCAGGAAATAGGGGAGGTTCTGAATTGAGTGAAGGACAGAAACCAAGGCAACAGGGGCAAGGTACCCAGTCGTGGGGCAGGGCCCTCCAAGACTCTCTTCCTCCAAACTCAGCCCTTCCTAAAAAGGCTCCACAAAATCCCATATTCACCCAGAGCCCAAGTCTGGTTAACCTGCTGCAGAAAGAAGCTGAGGGCTTCCCTGGTGGCGCAGTGGTTGAGAGTCCACCTGCCGATGCGGGGGACACGGATTCGTACCCCGGTCCGGGAAGATCCCACATGCCGCGGGGCGGCTGGGCCCGTGAGCCACGGCCACTGAGCCTGCGCGTCCGGAGCCTGTGCTCCGCAATGGGAGAGGCCACAACAGTGAGAGGCCCGTGTACACCAAAAAAAAAAAAAAAAAAGAAAGAAGCTGAGAGAACTCACCTTTGTCCTGTTTTCAGCAGGTCTGCTCCCTCAGTGACCTCTAGTGAGGAGAGGCAGGGGCACTGGTTTGGGAGTCCAGCAGACTGGGTGTCAGTCTTTGCTTGGCCACTTGTGTGCCAGATGCCTGGGCAAGTCTCTCAACTGCCCTGCTGTGGAAAATTGGGGTGACAGTTCCTGGGGAAGAAGAGCGGGCCTTGCACACCATGCCAGAAGGTATCCACCTAAAAAGACCCATGCTAGTCGTCCTATTTTCCCTCCTAGGGGACAGTCAGTGGGACGGCATCTTCTCCAATCTGAAGAGCAGTGATAGCTACCCCTTGATGAGTGCCTTCTGGATACCAGGCACATGCTAAAGAAAAAAAATAGCAATAAACACGTTAAAGAAAAAAAAAATGAGTGCCAAGTGGAAGTTTTACCACTGAGCGGGTCACCCAATCTGGCACAGAGTCCAGGCTCTGAGGGATTGCGACTTTGGTGAAGGAGAAACAAATCAGGTATTTTGGGGGTTTTTTTAAAAATAAATATATTTATTTTAGGCTGTGTTGGGTCTTCGTTGCTGCGCACGGGCTTTCTCTAGTTGTAGCGAGTGTGGACTACTCTTCGTTGCAGTGCACGGGCTTCTCATTGTGGTGGCTTTTCTTGTCGAGCACGGGCTGTAGGTGAACAGGCTTCAGTAGTTGTGGCACGTGGGCTCAGTAGTTGTGGCTCGCGCGCTCTAGAGCACAGGCTCAGTAGTTGTGGCACACGGGCTTTGTTGCTCTCTGGCATGTGGGATCTTCCCGGACCGGGGCTCGAACCCATGTCGCCTGCATTGGCAGGCAGATTCTTAACCACTGCGTCACCAGGGAAGTCCAGGAATGAGGCTTTTTAAAGCCAAATACCAAGCACTGCTTGCCCTGCTTGAGGAAAGCAAAGCCTCTGAGCTGCCTGCAGCATGGGCTTGTCAGCAGGCATTTGCTGCGTGTGAGGGGCCCATCTCAGGATCATGGCATCTGTTGTACACGGGGCATACCGGGTCCGGGTTATGTGGCCCAGTAGGTCTGCCCCGCTGTCAGCAGGCCGGGTGGCCAAGGCAGGGTTTATCACCCTGTACACAGCTCTTCGTGCATTAGCACTGATCCTCAGTGATAACCCCACAAAACACAGCTTCTTATCCCCATATTAAAGTGGGAAATTGAGGCTCAGAGAGGTCAGGGATTCCCCCCCAAGGTCACAGGGGGGCTTAGATTTGAACCTAGATCTGTCTGGCTGCAAAGTACATAACTGTCACATCAAGCCACAGAAATGCCAGCTCTGTAGGGATGACAAGCAGACAGTAGGCAGGCTAAGCTCAGAAGCCTCAGAAGTTTGAGGAAGAGGGGCAGGCAGGGAGGAACCAGGCCAGAATGCTGGGGCCAGGGTTCCCTCCCAGGCCCCTGGGTCGCTGGGAGGTGCACCAGGCTGGCCCAGGGAGAAATGTTGGATTGCTCCCAGATTGCACCAGCCTCCCGCCTCCCCTCAGCACGCCCCGCACCCTGGGGTGATTTTTCAACCCGGACTTTCCAATCTCACCCCTCCCCGGGCGGCCAGACGCCCACACACGCACAGCCCACCGCCAGCCACCCCTGCCTCCCTCCTGGAGCGGCTGGAATCCTGCAGTCGCTCTGCAGACACCCCCTGGTGGAAACAGCTCATTACGGGATGGGGTAAACGCGCTAGAACATTAGCTAAATAAATCAAGCGCTTCGGAGCCCGGCAGCCGCCGCTGGGCAAGGCGGGCCCCCCGCCCTCCCTCCATCCCCCTCCACCCCACCCCACCGCCCGACGCCCACCCCCGCAGGGTTGGAGGATGAGGAGCTGAGAATCCTGGGTGAGCAGATGGCTTGGGAGCTCGGCAGTCCTGGGTTTGAGTTCCAGGGCTGCCACTTGGTAGCCTGCAACCCAGAGCCAGGGAGGGCCTCCTGGAGCCTCAGTGTCGTCATCTGGACAATGAGGCAGTAACGGGCCCTATTGACGGAGGGCTTCTATGCGCAGTGCCCTCCATAACTCACTGCAGCTGCGTGAGATCCAAGAGGCCATTTCATTTTTCAGAATGGTGAGATTTAGAGCACGTGGCCGGGTTATTTCCAGTCCTGCCAACCCTCTGCCCAAGGTCACTACCGACCCCCTGGCACCGACCTCTGCCCATAGAGGGTACTCTACAATGAAGAGAGCCCTGCAAGGTAGCCAGGTCCTGCAGGGTGGCTGGACCTGCAGGGCAACAGGCATCACCTCCTGGGTGCCCAGCAGCCTGGCCACCCTACTAACTCCACGCCCTCCCAGACAAGGAAACCCCAACCAATGGTATAGGGACTGCCAGGGACCAGGAGCCCCAGGTTTCCTGTAGCCTGCTGCCCCTGTGTCCCTGCTACACACCAAGGCCTTTGAAGTCTCTGCTCCCCGCCACGATCCTGGGGCAGTTCAAGGGCTGGCCCCAGTTGCCTTCCCTTCTAGTCCTAGCTCAGATGTTAACCCACTTAGGACCTTCAGAGAATCCCTCCCCTCCCTGGACCTCAGTTTCCTTCTCCGTGCAAGGCTTAGCCTAGAGGACCCTAAGAAGGCTCCTGCTTGCCACTCCCCTCTCCTCCCTGCTGGTCTAGGCAGAGAAGGCAACACCAGAGCTCCTCAGCAAGGAAAAACCACTGTCTAGAGAGCTAATTCCTCCTGCTCTCTGTGGGGTGGAGAAAGGGCTAGAGCCGAAAAAAAAAAAAATTCAATTACTAGACCATCTATTTGTCAACTCCTCCCTCCCCATTGACTTAATTTTCTCCAGCCAGACCCGGAGTCAGAGGAGGCAGAAGGAGTGAGCCCACAGGCCCAACAAGGGAGGGAGAAAAGAGAACTGCAACTGCAACAGGGAGGGGGAAGAGGAAGCCCGCAAATGGACTCAGGGATCGGCCTAGTTGATGCACATCAAGCCAGGAAGCCTCATTTGGGCCAAGAACAAACAAGCAGCACCAGAGATGAGGAATAATATTCCTGTGTGTCAAGCCCTGCCCAGGGACTCAGAGCAGTATCGCTTCCTCCAGGGAGCCTTCCCAGATCTCCCAGTCTGGGTTAGGAGCCCCCCTGGGCTCCCACACCCCTTTGGTTCCCCCAACACCATGCTGATATGGTCTGTTAACTTTCATTTATACAACAAATATCTGTGGAGCATAGTACATTACGGGCTAACTGCTGGGGATAGAGCAGAAAACAGAAACTACAGTCTACCAGGAAAGACTGATAATAAAATAAGTATAAACCCATTTGGATTATCTATTGCTGTGTAACCAATAAAGCAAACCTTCCTGGCTTAAAATAACAGCAATCGTTGGCTTCCCTCTCGTGACTTCTGTGGGCAAGGAATTTGGAAAGGGTACAGCTGGGCTGTTCTGGCTCAGGGTCCCCCATGTGATGTAGTTAGACAGCAGCTGAAGACGGAACAGCAGAGGGCTGAGCAGCTGGGGGATAGCCAAGCACCCTTCTCTGGACTTCTCCACATGATCCCTCCACGTAAAGAGTTTGGGCTTCCTCACAACATGGCAGTTTTAGGGCAGTCATGGTAGCTGGCTTGCACCACAATGAATTCTCCAAGAGAACAAAGCAGACATGCTTGGCATTTTTATGACCTAGACTTAGTCATAAAAATAGTGTCACTTTTTTGTTTTTTTAATATTTAAAATTTATTTATTTTTGGCTGCGTTGGGTTTTCATTGCCACGCACGGGCTTTCTCTAGTTGTGGCGAGCAAAGGCTACTCTTTGTTGCAGTGCGCGGTCTTCTTGCAGTGGCTTCTCTTGTTGCGGAGCACGGGCTCTACGCACATGGGCTTCAGTAGTGGGCTCAGTGGTTGCAGCGTGCAAGCTCTAGAGCGCAGGCTCAGTAGATGTAGCGCACAGGCTTAGTTGCTCCGTGGCAACTTAGTTCGATTCCGGACCAGGGATCGAATCCGTGTCCCCTGCATTGGCAGGCAGATTCTTATCCACTACGCCACCAGGGAAGTCCCCAATAGTGTCACTTCTGCCACACTCTGTAGGTCAAGGCAGTCATCAAGGTCCACGCAGGTTCAAAGAAAGGACACACAGACGACCCCATCTCTTGATTTGATATTAGGAGGGTCAAAGTCATATTAAAAGAGGAGCATATGGGAGGGGATTATATTATTGGAATCATTTCTGGAAAATACAATCTGCTACAAAACCCTCTTCGAATTAAATAAGATCGCCTCCCACCCTCCATTCACCCTTGGAAGTTAACTCCTCCACATTTCACATTTCTGCACATTACCCAGGGACTGACTTGTATTTCCATGATCACCCGATTCCAAATTCTTGCTTTGGCTGTATTTGCTCAATTTTTGGACTATCTCACTGGCCTGTGGGTGCAGACTTTTGTCAGAAGCCATGAAACTTGGCCAGAAACTCACCTGCTGCCTCCATTTCCACAAAACACTCAGCCACAGCAAATGAGGACATGGTGGGCTTTGCTAAGGGTTAAGGAAACCGAGGAGTAGTTCCAGCGACTTGAAATTGAACATTAGACATCCCTGCGCATAACTGAGATTTATGCTTGGGCCTCTTCACTCTACAGACCTCACCCTATCTCTTATCTCCTCTCCTCCCTTTTTTTTTTTTTTTCTGCCACACCGCGCAGCTTGCGGGATCTTAGTTCCCGGACCAGGGACTGAACCTGGGTCACAGCAGTGAAAGGCCAGAATCCTAACCACTAGGACACCAGGGACTTCCCTTCTCCTCTCCCCTCTTCTCTCTTCCTCAGCCCTTCCTCACAACTCCATCCCTCTCCCAAGTTTTCCCCAGGTAAGCTAAGCAGTTCTCCAAGACCCCTTGCCCTAAACTTGGCCCCAGGCATCCTTTTGGAGGCCCAGAGGGCCTTCCATTTTCAGAGCTGCCTTCCCTAGAAGGTAGCTGTGGATTCCATGACGCAGTGATGAATTTTTCCTCCATTACCCAAGCCAGGACCATCTAGCGGGACGGGGGCTCTAACAGGGAAGGACTTTATATGCAGCACCTCATTTAATCTTTGGAATAAGTCTCTTCTGCCTAGTCTGCTTCCCTCACTGTACCATGAGTCCTTAGAAGCAAGAGCAGCACAAGTTGCTTGGGTCCTTGGAGCCCAAACAGGGTAAGCACTCAAGGAAGACTTATGAAATGACAGCAACTGGATGGCAATGCCACCCGGGACCAAGGGCAACGGTTTGCCAGAGCTCAGGCCCTTCACGCCAACCTGACCTCCCCATCCCCAGAGGACAGACCTGCTCTGAGGAAAGTGCTGTAGGCTGTCCTCAATGCTGGTTGTGGAGCCCCTGACAGGAAGACAGACCAGGAAACCCAGCAGAAACATGTGCAAAGGACACAAGCAATTTCCAGAAGGAGAAGCCCAAATGGCCGACAAGCGCGTGAAGAGCTGCTTATCCTCGCTAACAACGCAAGAAACACAAATTAAAGTGTGGGCACCTTACATTCATCATAGAGGCAAAAATTAGAATGGTGGGTAATACCAAGTGCTGGCAGGCCTGCAGGAGGTAGATGCTCTCACATGCTGCTGCTGGGTCAGCCTAGAAAGCAGCCTGACAATAGTAAAGTTAAGTAGGCGTGTGTCCCATGAGGTAGCAACTGCACCCCTGGTGCACCCCCGGGTATGCCAGGGAAATGCTCACACAGGTCCACAAGGGACTCATCCATGATGTATGCAAGGGTGTTTGTCAAGGAATTATTTGTAAGAGGGAGAAATTCAAGGCAATGTAGGTGCCCATCACCAGGGGGTAATGAATGAGTAAAATGGGGTGGATTTATGCTCAGAAAGCTATAGAGTAACAGGAGGCAACAAAGAGCTCTTCAAACATGTAGTGTTGAGTATGTGCGGGGGCGGGGGGGAGGAAAGACACAGAATGAGACCTCTGGCACCCAAAACAACTCTACAAATTTTACAAAGATACATGTATATTTAGGGTCATATATGGAATTCACTGGAGTGGGTGCTCATGGAAAGAAGAGTCTGGGGGAGGGGACTGAGAATAGAGGGTGATAAGAAGGGAAAAACCCAACACATGTTCTGTATTTACTGTGAGCCAGGCCCAGTATTCAGAGCTGTGTACATATCATCTCATTTTATCTTCGGAATATTCTATGAGATAGGCACTATTAATAGCACCATTTTTTTCAGATAGGAAAACTGAGGCTTAGAGAGATCGTTACATTGTCCAAGGTCACACCGCTGTGGAAGCGAGTAGAAGGGCCAGGTTTGGACCCCAGGCCTTGGCCATAGTGTTCACCTCCTCCCTGCCCTGCCTGCCTTCACCCCAGTCCACGCTCTGCTGAACTCTGAATTCAGCTCCGTGAGCCTGGCCCTGCTCCTTCACCTGGTGCTGTGGCCTGGGGGTGTGCACTAGGTCGCTGGCATTCAAACCCCAGCTTCCTTCAGACCCTGCCTTTCTTCTGTGTGTCTCCATACCCTGGGACTCCCCCTCCCTCCAGCTCTGGCCCCTCCAAATCCAGCCTCACATGAGCCAGCAAACTACACCCCTCGCCCCCCTCCCCCAAGAATGTATTCATTCCTCCAAGAAAAGCTCAGGTCACCACTCTCTAGAAGCCAATGGCTCCTACTGCCTGTACACTGAATCCAGCTCTATCCGGGTGTTCAAAGCCCTCCACAGTCGGACCCCGCTCACGTGGGAGCCTCATCCCCCATTATTCCCCTACATGCTTCTGACGCTGGTTCCACATCGGACCAAGCTTCTGACCTTGACGTGCCATGGCCTTTCACACCCACGTTCAATGCCTTCGCTCAGCCCTTCTCTGCCAGGGGGACCCTGCAATCTGTAGGAACCACCTTCTCCTGGTAAGCCTTCCTGGGGCCTCCTGATGGCTTAGTGGACTAGAGTGATGGCAGACCAACAGGGCTTAGAGAGAGACCACATGGCCCTGCCTCTCACCAACTGTGTCCTCCCTCTATCTCTTTGGTAATAACAACAAGAACAACAAAACATTTCTCAGAGTCTTTTCAGACGTGACAAATATGTGCTCTGGCTGCTTTCTTTTTTATTTTTAAAAATTGATGTGTAACTTACATGTACAGATTTTAACTTCAAAAAATTCAATGAGTTTTGACAAATACCTTCATCATAGTTTCCCTCCCTGAGTCACAGTTTCCCCATCTACAAAATGGGGTAATGTCAACCTTATAGGGTTGTAATAAGAGGGAACAGTAATATGACAAGTGGCCAGCACAGTACCTGGCACACAGCAGGCAGTCAGTAAATGTCTGTTACTACTATTCTTCACAAGCAGCTTGTACCCAGTCTTCAACCACAAAAACTTAAATGAGCATCTACTCTGTGCCCTGGGGATGTATGACCTAGAGACCCAGCGGAAATCAGAAATGGAGGCTACCAGCCTCCTATGGATTATTAAACTATCCTGAGATGGGTGCTGTGATTAAAAAAAAAAAAAAAAGCACAAGGGACACCCAGTTCAGTTTTGGGGATCAAACAGGGCTTCCCAGATGGAGTAATGCCTGAGTGGCATCTTGAAAAAGTTAACAGTTGGACTTCCCTGGCGGTCCAGTGGTTAAGACTCCACGCTTCCACTGCAGGGGGCACGGGTTTGATGCCTGTTCAGGGAACTAGGATCCTGCATGCCACATGGTCAAAAAAAGAAAAAGTTAACAGTTGAACGAAGATAGGATTCCAGGCAGAGCCAATAGTATGGGCACTGCTCTGATGGTTGGATGGAACACAGTGTACTGGGGGGACTGCAAATAACTCAATGGGCTGGAGTAATGGGAGTGTGAGGGTTGGGCTGAGATGAGTTGGAGAGGCCAGCAAAGGCCTTGAATGCCACGCAAAGGAGAGGGCTTGCCCCTCAGGACACCCAGGAGCCAACAAAGAGGTTAAGAGCAGGGCCACTAAGTGTGTATTTTAGGAAGTCCTCACTGTGCCGTCTTCATTCTGCCTTGACCCGGTTTATTCTTTTTTTTTGTTTTTTTTTTTTGCAGTACGCGGGCCTCTCACTGTTGTGGCCTCTCCCGTTGCGGAGCAACAGACTCCGGACGCGCAGGCTCAGCAGCCATGGCTCACGGGCCCAGCTGCTCCGCGGCATGTGGGATCTTCCCGGACCGGGGCACGAACCCGTGTCCCCTGCATCGGCAGGCGGACTCCCAACCACTGCGCCACCAGGGAAGCCCCGGTTTATTCTTTCTCTACCTCAGTCTACAAACTCCTTGAAGGCAAGAACCATATCTGATTTTTCTTTAGATCCTTTCTAGAATGAGGCAGGTAAATAAAAGTAGTCATTTCTGCATTCCCAGGGCCTGGTTTCAAGAGGGAGGGTGTTCACAACGTGCAGTCCAGCCCAGGGCTCAGAAGCCTCTTGGGGTCCCCAGAGACTGCACGTGGAAATCACGGCTCCTTAGGCCAGCACACAAGGACCACCTGGATCTGGCTTCCTCTCCAGCCACATCTCTCCCCACTGCCCTCTTCCCTTACATTTCAGCTACACCATCTTCAGTTTCATTAAGGGTCATGCTCTCTCAAGACTTGTGCTTGCCTGGGACTTCCCTGGTGGTCCGGTGGGTAAGACTCCACGCTCCCAATGCAGGGGGCCTGGGTTCAATCCCTGGTCAGGGAACTACATCCCACATGCACGGCGCAACTGAGAGTCCACATGCCGCAACTGAGACCCGGCACAGCCAAAATAAATAAATAAATAAATAAATAAAAAGACTTGTGCTTGCCCATGCTGTTGCCTGTTCATGCCTCTCCCTGGACTGTCTTCTCCCTTTGCCTCTGTGTATCTGACCAATTCCTACTTCTCCCTTGGGACTTAGCACAAGCATCACCTCCTTCAGGGAGCTTTCCCTGATTTCCCTCCAGGTTGGGTGAGGGTTCTCTTAAGACCCCAACAGTCATTATACCACTGTGCTTCTGTGTGCTCTCTGCAGGGAAGGGTGGTCTTGTTCACCTCAGTATCCCCAACGCCTGGCAGGACCTGACAGTGACAGCCTGTGCAAGTCCAAGGAGCAGGGCAGGCTCCGGAAGTCACATGCAGTATTGCTAGGACACAAAAGATGCTCAAAATGAGACTGTCAAGGTGGGAAGGCCCAGATCACAGAGGGTCTCACCAGCCTGGGGTTGATCCCCAGGGCAACGGAAGGCAGGGCATGGACTAAAGCAGGGGAGGATGTGCTTTGTGGCTCAGAAGGCTTCGTGCAGGGGACAGTGTGGAGGAAGGCTCAGAGGGGCCAGTTTAGAGCTCCCTGTAGACCAGTAGGCCGGTAGATTAAGGTGGTGGCTGAGGGACGGGGAGAGAGAACAACTGGGAGAAAGGACCAGACTTGGTGCCTGACTGTTCGTGGGCGACAAGGGAGAGGAAGGAGTGGAAATGACTCCTGGTGCAGCTCTCCTCATCTCTAGGGAGAGAGGAAGGAGGCTAGCACCCAGCTCTGACACCAGTCACCTTGGACACAAATAACCCCCAGGGACCCTGCCCCCGCTGCGCCGAGCTGCAGCCTCTGACAGTGCCCCCCCTCACCCTATTTTCCCAAGGGGTTGACTGGACGCTCTGCTGGCTCCTTGCCCACCGTTCCCTCCCGCAGTCTGCTCTGTGCCTGCCTGCAGGGGAGGGGCGGCTGCAGAGGCCCTGCTGGGAGGGAGGACCGGCGAGCTGAGGAAACCAGCCCAGCAGACCCCCAACTGAGGAGCAAAGAATAGCCAAGAAGAGAGGGCGTGACAGACAAAAGAGGAGGAGCAGTACAGCAGCACCAAACACCGGAGACACTAGATGCCTTCCTGATCCTCTTGCCCACCCCCCATTTTAGAGATGGGGAAACTGAGGCCCAGAGATGGCAACAGTTTAGGAGCCTAGACCTCAAGTTTCAGCAGACCCACACTCTTCTGTTGGAATCCCTCAGCCTGGAGCAGCCACCTCCACCCTAGTCTGGGTATAGAGCACCACAGCCAACCCCTCAAGTGGAGAGCTGGCCAGCTAGCTGAGCCTATGATTCAGTCCCCCTGAAGTCCCCATGGTATAGAGGGCTGGACTGACAGACAGGGGGCTTGAGTTCTCACTCTGCTGTAGGACTGATTTCTCATCTGTAAAACGCCCTATACTGCTTCTGATAAACCTCTCTACAAGGAGCCACTGAGGGATGAAGGAAGACTTTGTGAATCCAAAAAAGCCACAGAACCCCAGGAGGATTGGGCAAAAAACCATGTCCCTTAGCAAGTCGCTCCCCTCTCCTGGACTCACTTTCCCCAACTGCTCAAAAGGGTGCTAGATTCATTGATCTTAAAGGTCCAATCCATCACTGGAAGCCGGTAGGACGCACCCACTGTCTGCCAAAGTTTTAAATTCTAGAGCCAACATAAAACCTCACGACCGCAGACTGGCGCTTGGAAGCCCACTTCAGGCCTGTCACGGGTCACCGGGGGAATCACTGCCACCCCTGCCCAGGTACTACTGGCTCCGTCCTCAAGGCCCCTCGCCACCCCGGCTGCAAGCCTACCGCAGTGGCCCCTAGGGGGCAGTGTTGCCCCGAACTTCGGCCGCCGCGGCTGCTGCCCCCGCCCCAACGGGCGCCGGGAGAATACTTGAGTTCTGGGAATGTTTGACACCCCCCAGCACACACACCGCCCCCCGCTGCCAGCCCCAGCCCCGGGGGCTCCCGCGCCGCTTGCAGCCCCGGTGCGGACTAGCTGCTGGCTCTCCCAGCAGAATACACTTCGCAAGGACAGGGCTTTTATTTTTGTTTTCTCGCAGGAATGGGGGGGGGGGGCAGGTATTGGTCTCAGGCTGCTAGCACGGACTAGGATGTCTCTGTGCTCAGAGATCCGAAGGAGAAATTTGTGGGGAGAGGGGGCTTGTTCTCCTAAGAACCTGTCAGCTGCTTCCCCCATCAACCACGTATCCCTTTGATAAGGGGGTTGGCGGGCATCCACCTCCTCCCCCAGATTCTTCTGCAAGGATCCCCCAACCCCGCCAGGAAGCTGCCCGAGGCGGAGGGTCGGGGCTGCAGGGTCCGATGTGCCCGACCCCACCACTAGCTTCGCCTTCCCCAGCTCAAGCCCAGGGCCAGGGGCCGGGACACAGCCCGCGTCTGAGGGGCTTGGTTTGGGGGGGTGACTTCTGCTGCTAACTACCCCCACCCCCCCAGCCCCAGCTGTGAGCAGCAAAGTCAGGGTCTGGAGTGAAGACGGTAAAGGGGAAACGCAGGGAAAACCCCATTCAAGTTTGGTCCAACGGTTTAATGGAGGTGGGGGGGGGGGGAGTAGGAAGAATTTAAAAGCCCCGAACCCACGAAACAGACTTTTTAAAAAATTATAATTGAAAACATCTCGAAGTAAGGGCCGCCAGAAGCGGGCCAGCTCCCCCCCCCCCCGCCCCATCCCCCTCTCCTGCTCCCCGGAGTCCGATGAAGTCATGATAAGTAGGCTGCAAAAAAAAAAGTGGGGGGGTGGCTTGGAGGGGCTGGGGGCACCGGGGTCCCAGGCTGGGGCCCCGCACGGACACAGTTTGGATACTATGGTTACGCGATCCGACCCAAACAGCGAAGGCGGACAACAATAGCGGCCGCCAGAGGAGGAAATTCCTTCCGGGGTGGACGGCGCGGGGGGAGGGGCGCCTGGCTGGAACGCCGAGGCGGCGGCTCGGCCAATCAGCGCGCGGCCGCCGGCGGTTTCAAGGTGCCCCGCGCCGCGCGCCCCCACCCCCTCCCACCCCCCTCCCACCCCACCCCCCCGCGCGCTCCGCTCGGGCGCTGGAATTGCTGAGACGTTTCCCTGCACGCGCCCGGGTAACCCTGCGGGGGCTGCTGCCCAGGCCGACCCCCTCCCCAGCCCTTCTCGCCGCCCCCCTCCCGGAGCCCACCGCCCCGGGAAGACTGAGCGTTCCGCTGCTTGAGTTGCTTGCCGCTGAGGGAGGTGGGGGAAAAAATCCCTCCAAACTACCCCTTTCTGTGGGGTTGGTTCCTGCACAAGCCTGTTTTCTATTTTAAAGCATAGAAAAGAAAAAATGAGAGAGGGAGAAAGGAGAGAGAGAGAACGGGGAGAGCGAAGATCCACCCCAACTCAAGAAGCCTGGGAGGCTCTGACCCCTGCCTGCCTGGCCGCAGGGGCTGTTACATAAGTTGGGTTATTGATATTGGCGGCCCTGGCCGGGCATCTGGCATGCAGAGGTCCAAGGGCAAGGCTGGCATTTAGAAAAGTCCCCCTCCAATTACTGTTACCTGCTTTATACTGGACCAGAGGAACCAGGGGCTCCTCTCGGCCGGCGTCTGGGTTATTTATGTGGTGCCCATGAGGTGACCGTGCCCGCTTCTCCCCCCATCTACCAGAGGGAGTCTGTGCCCAAGTCCCCCTCCTTTAGAAGCCCCGGGCTGGCTCCCGAGCCTCTCTCCCCGCCGCCAGGCCCTCTGCGGTGCCTCCTGCTCTCCTGCCAGCTACCCAAAGCCGGTATCCTGGGCACTACGAGCACCGAGCTGGTCCCGTTCCTTTTTTAAACTGAACCACGTTTCTGCTTTCTGGTGCCTCCTGAGCTCGGAGCAGCACTCGGATGAGGAGAAGATGCCTTCTTATTCATTGCCTACTGAGAGATTCACTTCTCTGGAAGGCTCTAACGCTTAAAAAGTATTTGCCTCTCTCCCCCACTGACTGTCTCCCTCTCTTCATATATAATGGGGATAGCCCTAATTCTCCAGTTCCTCGCGTGTCTCTTTATAAATAAATAATGAGCTTTTATTAATTATGCACGTATAGTATCTGCAAGCAGATTGCTCTGTCTCTTGATGCTTAATAATATTTTTTTTAAAAAAGGAAAAACCCTCCACACTGAAGCTGGGTATTTTTGTGGTGTTTTTTTTTTTTTTTTCTTCCTGCAAGCAAAAACTTCAAGGGGCCATATGTCCTCCAAGGAAGGGAGAGGAAGGCAGAAGTTGGGGAGTGCATGGGGTAAGAAAGGGAGGGATTAAAGGGGGTCCCTTTGCAGATTTTCAAGGCAGCTGAAGGCGAATTTCAAGTAGCCTGCTCATGTTTGTGATTGAGCTGCTGGTCTGAAAACATACCAGGGTTCGCCTGGGCGTTTGTGTGCTAGGCTGGATGGGCAGCTGTTAATAGTAAACAGGAAACCAGCAAGAAGAGAGCTGGCTGCAGCCCAGTCCCTCTCCCAAATCCGTGCCCCACCTCAGAGCCCCCAAACCCCTGAGCTCTCAAAACACATTGGGTTTCTGCGCACTTGTGCATCAGTTTTTTCTTGGGTGCCCAGCGCAATTCCTGGCACATAGTAAGAGCTCAACAAATATTTGCACGTTGAACAAATGGAGCTTGGAGAACATACCCGGGTGGGGAATGGTTGCACAGTGGCCAGGGGCTAGGTCTTGGGGCAGTATGCCTTGAAGGCATAAAAGTTGGGGCTTTAGTCCTCAGACAATGGGGGAGGGGCTTGCCCCTCCAGATTTCTGGTCCAGGAAGTGACAGAGCAGAGCTGAGCATTAAAAAACTGATCTGAGCGAGGGAGACCAGAGAGAGGTGCAAAGATAAAGGCGTCATTAGGCGGAGTCAGTATGGCTAGAGAGAAAAGGATACGAGGGTAGCTTCCTACCTTTAGCACATGGAGATGAGGGACTGGGAGGGGTCAGAGGTGAGCTTTGATTCAAAACATTCTGGTTCCAGTTCTAAACAGCAAGTCTGTATAGAAGGAGAGATTTGAAGGGTGCAGAGATGAAATGCAAGGACTGCTATAGAAGAGTCACCTTAGACTGAAATTTTAAAAACAGAAAAAAATAGAGACCCCAGAGGAGGCACATATAATTAATTGCCCATCAGGTTGTTTGTCCAGGGAATTACCATTTGGGACGCAGCGACCCCAAGAGGATCAGGGGCTAGTCGGGGGTCCCACAGCAAGACCGTAGCCCAGCTATCATATCACTCCACGTTTTTTGTCTCCTTCTCAAGTAATTTGCACTACCCGCACCTCATAGGAGAGAAACAGTTTTCTCACTCAGCCCAGGTCAGACCAAGCTTCGCGACAAAAGGGTTAATTAAACTGGGTGTGTGTTGCGCAAGTTCAAAAATATTTTATTTTCAAGGGAGAAGTTCTGGATGCCATTTCTCCTGCCTGTGAGAGGTCTATATATCACCAAGGAGTTAAAACATAAAAATAAAATTGTGCTGGCTGAGGTTACCACAAAGCTATCAAGCTGGGTCTTGTTCCCGGAGTCCTGGCATCTGCTGTGTAATTTGGGGAGCACTGGCTCTCCCAACCGTGGGTGGGGGCGGCTGTCTGACTCCTCTCTTTGTATCTTCCTAATTAAAAGGGACCAGGATCCCTTACCACACGTGTGAAAGGACGTCTCTTGCGCCAAGGAAAGGCGAGGAGATGCAGATGCTATGGGCACTTGAGATTTGGGGAGGGGGTACCCGGATCCAGCATGAACCCACCCCACCACTTCCCACCCATACCCCTGGACCGGATGTGTCATGACCTGCTGTGTGACCTGGAGCAAGGCTCTCAGTTTTCCCACAAATTAAGTTGAGGAAGGGAAAGGAGGTTGGTTGAAGATTAAGGATCCTTCTCGCTCTCTGCTTCCAAGATATGGGTCCAACAGGACCTCAGGGCTATCTTCCCTCGTGGTCTGTTGGGATGGAACCTCTGCCCCCATGCAGTCAACATGCCTGTATCCTGCCCTCAGTTCCAGTTGTGGGCCAAGGTCCAAAAACACAAACCACCTTGAGACCACAAAGGTTCCCAAATTGTAGACATGCCCAAGCTCCAATAGACACTGTCTCCCACACGCAGATGCAGCAAAACCCTAGGTTCAGACACCATCTAGGCTGATAGGTCACCGAGCCCAGCTCACCTGGGATGCACATAAGCCCTCTACAACATCCCAGGCTAGTTGTGTTTGTCCAGCCCCTGCTTGAATGCCTCACGTGACAAGGAACGCACTATCACTTATGAACCCCAGCACAGTGTACCACTTACTGCTCCTGTCCACCACAAGGTCCTGCTAGTATTTCACAGCCAGCAGGTACCAGGATTGAACTCTTGATGTTGTCCTCGATAGACCTGGTCCTCTTCCACTTCCTCCCACGTATCCTGGCACAGGCAACTGGCACCACAAACTAAAAACTTAGGACTTCTTCCTGATTTCTCATTCCCCCTCCAATTAGTCAGTCCCCAAGTCCTGACATTCAGCCTTCTTACTGTCTCTCCAATCAGTCCCACCTCCTCATCCCCACTGCCTCCTTATCACTCACCTGTATGGTAGCACCTGCTTCCCAGCTGGTCTCCCTGTCTCCTGTTTAGTCCCATCCAAATTACCCTCCATGCTGCCTACCAGCGGGCTCTTTCTAAACCCTTAACCTGAATGTGACACTCCTCTGCTTATAAATAAATGATGACTTGAGTTGCCCACATGACCAAACTCCAAAATTCCTTAGCACAGTATTCAAGGACTTTCTCGATGTGGTACAGACACAATGAGATCCCATCGCCCACTCCTCCCGGCAAATTTACCTCACAACGCAGCCACACCGAATGGCGCGCTGTTCCCTGAACACACTTTGTTCTTGCATGCCGGTGTCTCAGTCCATGCAGTGCCCTCCACCTAGGACACCGCTCTCGGCATTGAAGAAAGAAATGAAAAGTACAGGGTCCCTGCCCTAGAGGAACCCACATTCTAGAGCTGCACTCTCCGCTATGATACCCACTCACCATGCGGACCGATTGAGCCTATGAGATGTGGCTAATTCAAACAGAGGTGAGCAGTAAGTGCAAAATACACACCAGATTTCAAAGACGTATTACAAAAATAATAATAGTAATGTAAATATTTTTTGTTAATAATTTATGTTGATTCCATGTTTATCATATTTTTGATATTTGGGGCTTAATCAAATATATTAGTAAAAGTAATTCCATCCGTTTCTTTTTACTTTTTACAACGTGGCTACTAAAGTACCGGTGCGCCTCCCGTTTGTGACTTGAGGGGTATGTCTGCGAGACAGCGCAGCCAGGAGTACAGACGTGGAAACCAGTGGTTCGAATGATGATGTTGGGGAGTGACGATGGGGGGAAACACAGAGTGCTAGAGGCCAAGGTGAAGGCAGCGCCCCCCGTCTGATGGTGGTGAGTTTAGGCTTGCCAGCACGGCCGTGTCCTCAGACAGCACCTGGTCCAGCTGGCACACAAGGACAAGTGCTGGCAGAAGCAAGTGCAGAAAGGGAGGTAAGGAGTACATTCAGAGCTCACTCAGCTCCCACCCAGGCACCTTCGCTGGAAGCCATCCCTGACCCCCCCGTCCCATGCCCCAGCCTGGGTGAGTGCTCCTGAGGGCTCCCACAGCCCCTCTGCTTCCTTCCCGGTCACAGCACTGAGCAGTCTGCGCTGTCATCACCTTTGATGCGTGTGACCATCTGCCCACCCTCCCCGCTCAGGCCTGAGGGTGGGCGGCACCTCACGTCCTCACAGTGGTGTCCCAGGGCTTGGCACAGGGGTGGGGGGGGGACCTCAGTGAATGTTTGTTGAAAGTTGAATGAATTCCTTCGTTCAACAAACATCCATTGACCCTGAGCGACCTTTCCAACTACATCCTTCCACAACCCCACACATCCTGAAACGTGCCTTCCACCAACCAACCGTATGAGCCCACGTTGCTGCCCAGAACAGTGACGGTGCTGGGTTTCACTGAGCACCGACCATGGTTACAGTACTTATGTAGGTTATCCTGTTTCATTTTCTCTATAATCCTGTGAGATAGATTCCCTATATCCCCATTTTTGTACAGGTGAGGAACTTGAAGCTTAGAGAAGTGAGGTGACTTGCCTAAGACCAAGGTCACTCGGTAGGTCTGGACGGAGCTGACTTTCACAAATCCACCCTCCAATCCCCAGGCCTACGGCCTAAGACAGGGCTCATGCAGGGTTTTCCTGGTACTATCCTGGTAGACTGCTCTTCACCCCCTCCCTTTACTTGCTTTCTCCTCCTTTTCCCTCTGTGTCTCCAGCCTGTGAGAAGGCTGTGTTTAATGCAGACGCCAGCCGTAGGGAGGGCCCCTACCCCACACCCTGTGCAGGGGAAATGCCTCCCCCCAAAGGCCGCCCGGGGCTGAGCACCCCACCCCCAGCCGAGGAAGGGAGGAGGGAGAGAAAGAGAAACCCACCGGGGCCTCTGGGGCACAGCCCTGAGGAGCCCCGGTGTTTGGTTTCAATTAGGAGGACAAATTCCAGGAAGCCAGGCCAGTGCTGGGGGCGGGGGGGGTGCTCAGAGCAGGGCTCAGAATGAGGAGGCCCCTGGAATCTGGCCGCAGGAAGAGGCTCCCTTAGGGTGAGGGGCCCGCTGGGGAAGAAGCCTGGCCCCCAGGGCCCGATTGAGGTCCCAGTTCATGGCTGCCAACTTGCAGTGTGCTATCAGGGGTGTGGAGAACATGGGGCAGGTGCCTGGCACCCAGTAGGCTCTTGTGGGCCCAGGAAGTGGGGGCCAGCAGAGCTTCTGTTCATGCTTACACTGTTCTCCACGTTCCACCTCTGGGCGTGGGGAAGGGTGCCCGGTGGTTGACGATGCAATCTGCTGCATGGCAAGCTGAGGGCTGGGCCCTGGGGCCCCCAGATGACTGAAGCTGAGAGCTCGTGCACAGTCCAGGAGCGACGGGTACACATAACTGCTGTGCCACGTGGCCAACATCAGAACAGCACCAAAAGCAAGGCTCTGGAGGCTCAGAGGAGAATGGAAGATCCAAGAGGGAAAGAGCCTCATCTGTCCTGTTTATGCTGGTGTCCCCGGCCCCTAGCATCATGTCTGGCACAGAGAAAGCACCCAATAGATAGTCATTGAATTCATGGATGAACCGTTCTGGGAAATTTCAGGGAAAGCTTCTTAGAAGAGGAATGTATCTAAGCAGGGTTTTAAGAAATGAATCAAAGCTTGGAGTCCAAGAAAGGGAAAAAGGGCATTCCAAGCAAAGGAAATGGTTGATGCAGAGATGAGGCAGCAGGGAGCACGTGGCAAAGTGTTCATTGATTCACTCATTCAACAAATATTGGGGCTTCCCTGGTGGCACAGGGGTTAAGAATCCGCCTGCCAATGCAAGGGACATGGCTTTGAGCCCTAGTCCAGGAAGATCCCACATGCCACGGAGCAGCTGAGCCCGTGTGACACAACTACTGAAGGCCACGCTCCACAACAAAGAGAAGCCCCTGCAATGAGCAGCCCGCGCACCGCAACGAAGAGGGGCCCCTGCTCGCTGCAACTAGAGAAAGCCCGCGTGCAACAAAAAAGACCCAACGCAGCCATAAATAAATAAATGTGTGACTCTTTAAAATATATATATATATAGATGTGGATGGACCTAGAGTCTGTCATGCAGAGTGAAGTAAGTCAGAAAGAGAAAAACAAATACCATATGCTAACACACATATATGGAATCTAAAACAAACAAACAAACAAACAAATAAATAATGGCTCTGAAGAACCTAGGGACAGGACAGGAGTAAAGACGCAGACGTAGAGAATGGACTTGAGGACACGGGGAGGGGGAAGGGTAAGCTGGGACGAAGTGAGAGAGTGGCATGGACATATATACACTACCAAATGTAAAATAGGTAGCTAGTGGGAAGCAGCCGCATAGCAGAGGGAGATCAGCTCGGTGCCTTGTGTCCACCTAGAGGGGTGGGATAGGGAGGGTGGGAGGGAGACGCAAGAGGGAGGAGATATGGGGATATACATGTATGTATAGCTGATTCACTTTGTTATACAGCAGAAACTAACACACCATTGTAAAGCAATTATACTCCAATAAAGATGTTAAAAAAAAAAACAAATATTGATGGTGCGCCTGTGACGGTCCAGGCATTGTGCTCTGCAGATGGCTGTGGCCAGACTGGAAGGGGATGAGCTGTAGGAGGAGGCAGGGGCCAGACCACAGTGGTAGGAGTGGGGGTGGGCTTGTGTGTTTTGTAAGGGAGTCAGGACTCTGCCCTGTAAGGTATGGGTGGGGCGGGGGTGGGGCCCTGAGGAGGTTGATATCTTCTGGAAGAAATCATGGTAATATAGGACTAGAGCATGGGAGGAGTCCTACCATGCAGATGAGGAGGCTGAGGCTCTGAGCTCTGTTGGCACTTGCTCACGGACAGCTAGGTAGGCAGGAGGAGAGCCGGGCCTCTGGAGTCCCACAACCCAGGGCTCAGCCTCCTGTACCAGGTCTCTCAGCTCTCCCCCAGTCCAGCCCCACCCTCAGTCAAAATCCTGGGTCTCTGGCTCCAGTTGGCTAACTCCCTTTCTGGGTACCTCTCCTCCTCTCTCTGGACCAAAGGGCTTGGACTAACGTAGAGTCTTCCAAAGTGTGGGTCAGGTCCACCCAGTGGGATGGGGGATGAGATCAAGGAGGACACAGACCTGGCCACAGACCACGGAACCTCAGCTCGTTTCAGGAAAGCTACTCCTTTTTGATTCTTGCTCCTGACTAAGTCAAGGAGAAGGAGAAAAGCCCATTTTGAGGCTGGAATGTCTTTAACGCCTCTCTGATGCTTGCTAATTCCCTTCATAGCAAAGAGAGAGGCTACCTAGCAAGCAAAAGTTATCTAAGCTAGAACTGCTTTGTTTTCATTGAATTAATTCTTGTATTTACCTTCTGTTTTTGGAAAGCCAAAACAGTACAAATAGTTTCTTTTGTTAAAGTTTGGTAAAAGTGAGTTAATTTAAGCAGATGAGGTAAGAAGATACAGCAAAAGTCATGGAGGCGGTACTAATGACCAGGCTTTAGGGACATCCTGTCTGGGGCACCTCTGACTCTTCAGTTCTGACATCAGCCATTTTTCTAGGAAACTTAGAGTTTAGGTACATGCAGTATGCAGGATCATGGACCAGGGATCGAAACCACGCCCCCTGCAGTGGAAGAGCACAGTCTTAACCACTGGACCACCAGGGAAGTCCCCTGTTCATCTTTTTTACTTTTTATTTTATTTATTTATTTATCTATCTATCTGTTTGACTGTGTCGGGTCTCGGTTGCAGCACGCGGGACCTTTCGTTGCAGTGTGCAGGCTCTTCATTGCAGTGCGCAGGTTTCTCTCTAGTTGTGGTGCACGGGCTCCAGATCACAGGCTCAGTAGTTGTGGCGCACGGCATGTGGGATCTTAGTTCCCTGACCAGGGATTGAACCCGCGTTCCCCTCACTGGAAGGCGGATTCTCAACCACTGGACCACCAGGGAAGTCCCCATCTTTCTTAAAAAGGGGGAGAATGGGACTTTCCTGCAGGTCCAGTGGTTAAGACTCCATACCCCCAATGCAGGGGGCACAGGTTCGATTCCTGATCAGGGAATTAAGATCCCGCATGACGTGTGTGCGGCCAAAAAAAAATTAAAAATATAAAAAGGAGAAGGTAGGAATTTCACTGGGCATTTCACAATGGAATTAACTCTATTTACCGAGGAATTTCCCTCAGCACACTTCAATGCCAGCTGCAACACTCTGACCATGCCCTCCGTGAAGGTGGGGATGAGGAAGGTAGCCAATCCTGAGCCATTGTCAATGTCCTTCTCATGATTCTGGGGGTGGTCTAAGGAGGGAACTGTCTTTCTGTGTGTCCCATCTACCTGGCTGATTCCTACTCCCCTGCTGGGGAGCCCTTTCTCAATCCCCCAGTATCCCCCAACCTGAGTCAGGGCCTCCTGTGGGACTCCAGCTTCCTTAGCATCCCAGGCACCCTAAGTCATCATTGCCTGTGTGTGTGCCTACTGTCCCATAGAGGGGGAGACAGTGCCTACGTTGTCTCTACATTCCAGCGCCCAGCACAAGGTCTGGAAAAGCAGATGCTCAATAAAGCTTTGCTGAGTTGAAGAGGGCACTTTTTAGTGTGCATGGTGCTGACATTAGTTCCAATCTCTCTGGGACCTTTCATGGGATTACTTTTCCTCTCTTGAGTCTCCTGAAGGGAAAGCTGCCCGTGAAGAGTAGTGAGAGGCAGGGGAAAGGTCAAGATCTAACATCAGATAGATGTGCGTTGAAATCCTGCTTTGCTGTTCAACTGATTTAGCTGAACCAGCGTATTGTTAAAGGGGATCCTAATCCCTACCACAGAGGAAGATCGGGCATGATGAATACAGGAAACAATGTGAGAAGAGCAACATCCACGGGTCAGGGACACACTTGCTTATTAAAACATGGAAGTGTTAGAACTGTAGAAAGTGCAGAAAGCCCAGACATCTGGAGGAACTCATTCTGCCCAAGGGACTGAAGCAGGGAAAGCTCTCTACTTGAGGGGACTTTTGAGTTGGGCTTTGAAGGATGAATACGAGTCCCCCATAAACAGAGGAAATTGAGATGAAAAGGCAAAGTGTCTCATAGGGAGAGCACTCCCAGCCTCTACATGGAACTACAGCAAGAAGAATTTTAGTTAAGAAGAAGAAAGGACTTCTCACTCCAGAGCTTGGGGACAATTCTAGTCCAGATTTGACTAAAGGTGTAAAGTGGCCCAAGAAGGGTCAAGGGCCCCTTCATCATAAGTCAAAGGCCAACTTGTCCATCCCCCTATGGCTAAGCCACCCAATTACTTTGTCCCTAAACCTGCTTCCTTTGTGCTAGAAGGGAGTCCCTCCTTAAGTGAGGAGGGGAAGAAGAAGGAGGCTCCCCTCTGATTCCTGGGTTTATAGCCAACAGTCTGGGCCCAGGGCCAAGCAGCCCCCTTCCCTCCCTCTCCAAGAGCCTGATCCCCACACTGCCTAGCTCCTTCATTTCTCCCTGCAGCCTTGATCCAGGGCAGTGATACCAAATTGGAAAATAAGCCCCCTCTCCTGGGCCAGGGAGGGACAGAAGGAGGCAGGGCCCATTTTCTAGGTCAGAACGCCTTGTCCTTGCCCTTCCTCCCCCAGCCCATGTTTTTCAAAACTAGACCTTGGGGAGAGAGGGAGAGGGGAGAGTGTGGATGCTTTTGTGTGTGTGACTGAGTGTGTATGTCTGTGTGAAGAGAGGGAGAGGGAGGGAGAGAGAACAGAGCCTGGGAGTGTGTGTGTGGCTGTGTGACTGCGTGACTACGTGCAAGAGAGACAGGGGTGGGTGTGTGTGTGTGTGTGTGTGTGTGTGTGTGTGTGTGTGTGTGTGTGTGTGTGTGTGTGTGTGTGTGTGTGTGTGTGTGTCACTCCAGCAGCAGGCTGTACCTTAAAGGCACAGACCCTGCCTCTGCCCTGCTCCACTCCACCTCCACCCCAGCCAGAAACACCTCCCACCACCATCAGCCGGGAACCAGAGCCGGCCAGTCCCTAGTGACTCCTGCGGAGAGGAGGGAAGCAAGCCCCGCTCCCTGGCTGAGGCTTCGAGAGCTCAGACACAGGTCCTCCAGGAGGAAGAGGAGAGGGGCTTTATCCCCAAGGAAAGGAGGGCCTCCCAGAGCACGGGGCGCTGGTGTGGGCAGGAGGCCCAGCTCTGGGCCAAGACTGCCTGCTTAAGGGTCCCAGCTCTTCACTTACTAAGGGCGGGGTGGGTGGAAGGAGGCCACAACCTCCACACTCTCTCACAGGCCGGGGACTCGGAACAGAACTGTGCAGCGGTCCCGGATGGAGACCATGGCATATGGGTGGTGGCAGGACACCCTCGAGGGCAGGCGAGAAGGCCCCCTCTCAGGTCAGGCAGCCTTCCTGCCATCTTGGCGGCTGGAGTGTGCAGAACCAAGAGCAGGGGTGTTTGTTTTCTTCCCACAGCAACCTGCCCCTCCCCCCATGCTCACACAGGGTTTTGGCTCCAAGGCAGGAGGTGATGGGTGGAGCATTGAGAGGCTAAGACCCGGTTTCTGCCTTGGCCTCCGACTCCCTGCCTGACCCTGGACAGGTCCCCTACCCTCTCTGGGCAGCCGCTGCCTGCTCTGTGTAATGCAGACATTGGGTTCAGAGAATCTACCAGCTCTTCTGGCTCTGACATTCCCTGGTTCTGGGTCCTATGACGGGCATCATGCGATGAGAACATGTCTCCATTGGAAGAGGATCAGAAATTACCCAGCCCTGAATACTCCTGGCCCTATCCCAGAACCACAAAAAAGTAGGGTGCGCTTAAGTGCCCATGAAAGCTTCCTGGTCCACCTCCTCCATTTCACAGGGGAGGAAACTGAGTCTGGGAGGTGGAGGATGAAGGTAATGATTTGCCCGAGATGTACAGGGACTGGGAGCCCAAGCCAGGACTGGAGCCCTGGTCCCCTGGTCAAAGGGGGTTCCTCCAGCTACTCCGCTGAGCCCGAGTCGCCAAAGAGGCAGCAGGAGCCGGGAGGTCGGGAGGTCCGGAGGAGGAGGAACAGCTGGGGGTGCCGCCCAGCCGCCCCGGCCCCGCGGGCCCCTTCCGGCCCCTCCCCCAGCCTGCGCACCGTCCTGCCACCTGCTCCCCCGCCCAACGGGAGGGGCTGCCGCACCCCCCCGTCCCCATGGCAACACGCGCCCCGGGGCTGGCCGCCCTGGCCTCCTTGCCGCGGCGCAGCCCATCTGGCCCCAAGCCTTCCCCAGCTGGGTCGCCTGAGGCCTCGGCCGCCCGGGGATCCTCACAACACCCCAGGGGCCGGAGACCAGGGCTGGAGCGACAGCACTCATACTACCCATGCCAGCACCTGGGCTGGCTGCTGGGTTCATCCTGATGGGTCAGAAGCCACCCTACCCTGCAGGACCTCACGTTCCAGAGAGAACCCTCCCCAAAATATCCACCCAGTGTGGCAGGAGAGACAGCCACGGGATTAGAGGACGGCTTTCTGGAGCCAGCCACCCTGGGCTCGGATCCCCCAGTAGTGTGACCCTAAGCAACTTACTGAACCTTTTCCCCATCTGAAAAATGGAGGTGATCATAGAACCTGCCTCAGAGGGTGGTGTTGAGGGTTAAATGGTTCAATACAGAAAAATACATGGAGTTAGCACTCAATAACTATCAGCTGTTGTTATTACTTCAGGTGGCAAGCACAGCAAGAGAGAGCTGGAGCCCAGGGTAAGGGACCTAACCCAGCCTGGGGTGGGGGGGTTGGCTTTTAGTCTTAAAGGCACTAAGACAGGAGCCACTGAGGAGTCTGAACAGAGGCATGACGTGTCCCTTGTTTTCTTAGACATCACTCTGGCTGCCATACATTCAATGGCTTGGAGGGGCCAGTGGTCCTTCTGAGAGATGGTGAGGCCTGAACAAGGGGAGATGCAAGGTCAATGGAAGGTGGGGACCGATTCATGGCTGTTACGGAAGTAGACATGGCAGGATGGTGACCTGTGGACCGATGTGGCTAGACAGGGCAGAGTTAAGGATGGCCATGGACACTCAGGCAGTTGCTTTGGGCACTGGGAGGGCAGCAGGGCCAGAAGAGGGGCAGGTCTGGGGTTGGGGAGGAAGATGATGGGCTGTGAGTGTGGAACAAGGGCGCAGGAGGTACTGCCCAGCTTGAGAACATTTGACTTGGGAGCCAAGACACCTGGGCTGGAGAGACCAGCGTAGGAGACACCAGTGCCTGGATGGTAACAAAGAGGCAGCAGGGGGTAAGGACCCTCACCAGGCCACATCTTCTTGCACAGAGAAGAGGACTTTCGCTTCATGATTGAATTCTAAGCTTTGTTTCCCTGGGACCAAGTAGAATCTGACCAAAAGAAATTCAGAATTTTGACCCAAATTCTATGTGTGCCATTATCTCTTTCTGAGGTTGTAGGGTTTGGGAGGGGCAAGAGAGTCCAAGGAGATAGCATGTTGTGCTGAGCTGTCCCAGCTCTGTCGTATAGCAGCTGTGAGGTCTTAGGCAAGTCTCCTTGCCAGCTGGGTTTCCTCCTAGCTACCTCCATTGCAGGGTTACTGTGAGAATTAAACAGGTTTCTGGACATAAAGCTCCCAGCGTGGCCTCTGGCCATCCTTGTTAAACATGCAAATTCCAGGAACTTCTCTAAGACCCAGGAATATGAATTTCCATGGGGGAGGGGGGGTTGGGTCTGGGAATCGGCAGGCAAAACTGGCCCATCATTGGATCAAAGCTTCTAACTACCACCCCAGGACTTCCTTGGCAATGGTCCGTCCGTAGGGCAGTCCACCCCTAACACTTGTCGCCTGGGACAAGAGCTCAAATGGCAGGCCACCTGCCAGGTTCCTCCTCCTCTCCCCACCTGCTTCCTCCCTTCTGCAAGAGTCCTTGTGTTCAGACCTGGGGACTCAGCCCCATGTCCAAGCTCGCAGGGTCACCTCCCCTCCACCCCCACAAACGGGTTCCTTGTCCACCCCTCAGGCCTAGGGTTGCATACACCTGCAGCACGGTCCACTGGGAGGACAGACCCAGGTCCTGGGAGTGGGCTCAGGATGTTTCAGGCAGGGAATTCCAGATCCCAGGTGGGCATGTCTCCTTGGCCCCAAGTACACCTCACCTTGCAGGGAGGAGTGGGGCTGGAGGAAGGCAGAGGGGAGCCCTGTATAACAGAGTTCAGAGCAGAGGCCCAGCTGCCCAGGTCTGTGGGCTCCCCTGCCTCAGTTTCTATCAACCTTTCCCACCAAGGCCCTCTGGACAGCCCAGTGGTTCCCAACAGCCAGATCATGGAGGCTACAGTCATTTGTCCATCTGCCTGCTCCCTGCCCAGCTGAGGTCACCTCAGACTTTGCTTCCAGCCTCTGCTGACCCTGAGAAGTATGGGGTTCTGAGGCCTCCCACATAGCTACCTTGTGGGCCATCACAGCCTGTACATGACCAGTCCCTGGCTTGTCATGGGAGGTTCTATTATTGTTCTCCTTTATTAAAATAAAATTTTTTAAAAATTTTTATTTATTTGGCTGCGTCGGGCTTTAGTTGTGGCACAAGGGATCTTCGTTGTAGCCTGTGGGATCTTTTCAAGTTGCGGTGCGTGGGCTCTTCGTTGCAGTGTGCACACTTCTCTAGTTGTGGCACATGGGCTCTAAAGCGCACGGGCTCAGTAGTTACGGTGCGCAGGCTTAGTTGCCCCGCAGCATGTGGGATCTTAGTTCCCCAACCAGGGATCAAACCCTCGTCCCTTGCATTGGAAGGTGGATGCTTAACCACTGGGTCACCAGGGAAGTCCCTGTTCTCCTTTAAAAATGAGGAAACAGAGGATCAGAGAAGGCAAAGGAGCAACTAGTATTATAGAGCACCTACCGAATGCCAAGCGTGAGGTAGGTGTTTTAAAGACATGACCACCCAATGCCCCTGTCAGAATTATCCCCGGTTTACAGGAGAGGACACTGTGGCTCGGGAAAGAGAGGTAACCAGCCCAGGGTCACCCGGTTGGTAGGAGGCAGAGTGAGAACTGGTCAGACTCAAACTGGTCAGACCCCCAAGCCCAGACCCACGGATACATAGTAGGCCTTCAGTAAGTCTTGCCACGAGGAGCTAAGGTTGACTGGAAACCTGGGCCTGCAGGCTCCTGTGAGGGCCATGGAATGTGAGGAATGTCCACCCCCAGGTCCCGGCCCTGGGCAAAGTGACCTTTGGGGAGATAAAGTCGAATTCCAGTACTCAGGAGACCAGCAGAGGCAGAGCTGGGAGCGCTGGGGTGGTACTGCCAGGGACCAGGGCCAGCTGCAGCTGGGCACTGGCCCCCTGAGCCAGTAGTTACAACTGGGGCATGTGATGGGGGACACTGCCATACCCCTGCCCCTGCTGTTACCTCAGTTGGAATCTCCTTTCTCCTACTTTGCCAATGACACCTCAGTCACTATGCCTCTAACCGTGTCCCCAACTGTCACCTAAGCATTTCTACTTGGAGGGCCCTGGGGAATCTAAGCCATAAATTCACTGTGCTCCTTGACTTCTTCCCACCATCCTCCCTGGGAATGCCACCTCCCTGCCCCAACTTGGTTGCTCAAATGTCAGGGTGCTAGCCTTGCCTCTCCCTTCGCCTCCTCACTCCATCCAAACTCAATCTCCTAACGTCTCTACCCTCTCCTTACTGACTCTGGCCTCCAGTCTCAGACCCTCCAACCCATCTCCCTGTGGCAGTCAGTGCAGACTTGCCAGATATAGAAAATAAAAATATAGGACTCTCAGTGAACTTAGAGTTTCAGATAAACAATGAATAATGTTTTTAGTATAAGTATGTCGCAAATATGGCACGGGACCTATTTATACTAGAAACAAACTATTTGTTGCTTATCTGAAATTCTGCAATTTACCAGGCATCTTGTATTTTACCTGCCAACCCTAAGCCAGCGTGTACTTCACCACTTAAAACTCTCCAGTTGTGTCCTGGGGGCAGAGAATGGAGAAAACTCCCATGTTTGGAGCATTTTTTCCGCACTGGTCCTTCTCTGCCAACCTTCAGCTACCTTTCAATTTTCAGAAGTCACCTCCTCCAGGAAGCCTTCCAAAGAGTTGTAGACTGGGTTAGGGGCTGCTCTGTGCAATTAGAGGCCCCCATACTTCCCTTATCAGAGCCCTAAGTGCACTGCTGTCTCCCATCAGTAAGAGGTCCATGAGACCAGCACCTTGTCCTTTTGTTCACGGGTGTTCCCCAGCCTCTAGCACCATGTGTGGCCCCAAGAATAACTGCTGTGGAACCCTGGCTAAGCCCACTGCCTTCTCTGGGCCTCAGTCTCTCTAGCCAGATGAGACAAGTTCCTCTAAAACGGCCTGTGAGGCTCCTCCCAGCTCTGATGCCTGCCCATTTCGGCCACCCTGCACTTTGACCCTGGAGATCATGGGCAGGGGTGGCGTAGGGGGCAGCTCTGGACTCAGCTGGGAAGACCTGAAGACCAGCCCCATCTCTGCCTGTTTGCCGCCTCAGGCAAGTTCCCCACCCTCTCTCAGCCTGACTTTTCTCCTCTGCCAGGCTCTATGGAGGAGGGGTGGGGGGGTGGAGATCACGCCGCCTGCCTGTAGGGTTGTTAGGAGGTTGAAATCAGAGAGGTCAGAGAGGTAAGGCCTGCAGCACAGAGCCAAAGCCGGCACTTTGGAGGCCCTCAAAGAACACCAGGTTCCTGCCTGCTCTTCCCATTCAATTGGAAGGCCTAAATGCCCAGGAGGGACTCAGGCAGTGGGGGCCGCAGGAGCTCCAGGGGGAGGAGGGAGGGAGAAGCTGGGCTGAGAGCATTCAGGCAAGACTTTAAATCTGGTCTTCAATTTATTTATTTATTTATTTTTAAAGGGCCTGAGCATCTTCCCTGAAAGACTCAGAAATCAATCCAGCCCAGCAGAGGGGGCCAAGTTGAAGTCAATCAATCTCCCACTCCTTTGTGGGTAGGGGGGAATTTTTCAGCCTAAGTGGAAGGCAGGGAACATGTGGGTGTAGGGGGAGCAGACTTGGGAGACCTGGGTCCAGGCAGACACCAAGGTGGGGGGCTTTCGCAGCCTTAGAGCTCCCACAATCTCCTCTGGACTCCCCAGGCCACCCCAAATAAACATGCAGCTTGAGTGAGAACAGGGTGCTCACTGGCTTCAAGACAAGCTCACCCCCCACCGCCATTCCAGTCCCCTTTTGAGCGGTGGACTCAAGAGGTGGGGAATTCCTGGCAGGCCCCGGGGCCACCCAGCTCTAGGACCCGCTCTTCTAGTGCTTGGACAGGGCCTTCCCAAGGACACTTTGGGGCAAGGAGAGGGACGCTCCCTTCCAGGACAGTCTGGGGTTCTGGGGGGTGAGACAGCAGTGAGTAACTCAAGAGCTATGAGCCGCCATGAAATGAATTCTTGCCTCTGAACAGGAATCTGAAGACAAGGCTCTCTCATGCCACCTCCTTCTCCTCTAGTTCCTGCTCCCCGGCCCGTCTCTCCCAGCCTCTGCTGAACTAGCTTCCTGTGGCCCATCAGTCAGGCCTGATCTGATCTCAAGACCAAAGAGGCAAGAGGAGGCAGGGAGGGAGGGAGGAAGAAAGGAAGGGAAGGAGGGAGTTGGCCTCCAGGGAACCCCGGTCAACGCAGCTCACCATTGCCGCTACCGTCTCCTAGGGCTCCAACCGCCCAACATGGCAGAACCTATCGTACGGGGGAGCAAACTCAGCCTCCAAGAGCCTCAACACCATGACAGACACACAGCTGATAAGGAGCCAGCCTTCAGCCTAGGTTTCCAAGGTGAAACCCAGGTGCTTCAACTGACCCCAAGGAAGAAGAGAGGCTCCCACATCCTGAGGCTGTGAGGCTTGGGTCTTTCGGGTCTGAAGCCAGTCTGAGCAGGCAGGAGGGCGGCACTGGCCAGTCCCTGTCCCAAACAGGCTCGGTGACCTGAGGCAAGTTACTTCACGTTTCGGAAGATCCCTTTGTCCAGTTAAAATCTGTCCTGGAGTGACCTTTGCCCTCAAGGGAAAGGGGATAGGTTCCTGGGCTTTGGAACTGGACTTGATTTCAAATCCTGGTTCTGCTCTTTCCTAGTTGAGTGGCCAGGGACAAGTCACTGCCCTCCTTGACCATCACTGCCCACCCCTGTGAGATGGAGTGATGAGACCATTACATGGGGTTTTTGGAACATTGGGAGAGCACAGTGCTCAGCACCTTTGAGGGCTCCTCAGCTGGTGGGCGAGGGGTGGAGAGAACCCAGTGAGAAAGACTAGTGACTGTGGTGTGTGGGACCCAGGCTTACCAAGTTCCCACCTCCTTGCTATGGGACCAGGCAAGTGGCTTTCCCCCCACAAGAGGCCAAAGCGCTCTTGGACCTGGGAGGGCAGACTAGAGACTCATTTGTCTGACCTTTCATGCTCTTGGACCCTCAGAGAACTTACGCAGTCCTGGCCTGTACACATCCATCCTGCTCTGTCCTTCCCCATGCTGGCCCAGGCTCTAGTCCCACCCTACCCCCAGAACAAAAGGGACATTTGACATTCTTTGTCCTGTGCAGACTCATTCTCTGAGTGTAGGACCTATCAGGCCTTGCAGCTGGGACCTGCCGCCTCCCCACTTCCCCCAAGTACCCCCCTCCCCCCCCAGTCCTGGCCCAGCTCTCCCAAGAGTCTAGAGGAGAGGGAGGGAGGGAGGGAGGGTCCTTAAAGGAGCAGTCTGCTCTCAGAAAGTATTCCCCACCCCCACCATCAGAACTGGCAGGAAGGAAACCAAGTGGGGGAGGGGGACAGGAGAGGTGTCCAAGGAGATTACCGGCATGTGACTTGTTTGGGATTGGAGAGGGGCCTAAACTGGGGCTAAAACCTACTCTTCTCCTGGCTCCCACCCAAGGGCTCTTTCCATTAAACAGTTTTTTTTAGTATCTTTGAAAGGAAATGGTCCCAACCCTGCCTTGATTCGCTGTGTGACCTTGGGTGAGTTCCTTTCCCTCTCTGGGCCTTGGTCTCCCTTGTATAAAAGAAGAGAAGGAACTGGAGGATCTCTCACATGAGAGATTTCCTTAGCCAGACCCTGGCCAGGTGCTGGAATACCAAAGACAAGTCATGCCCCCAGAATCTAGTCCTAGGATTCCACCGGCAAGAGTCACAAAATGACTTTTAAGGTAAAAGCAATATGTTTCCATGAAAAGAGGACCACCCCCCCCATCCCCACTGCCAAATGGTAGAGGAGAACTAGCCTCCCTTCCCTCAAACTGATACAGTCCTGTAAAGACCTCCAAAGCTACCCCCGCCCCTTCATCTATCAACAGGCTTGAGAGACAAACCGAAGAGTGTTCTCCTTTTACAGAAAGTAAGGCACACAGAGGACAGGCCCCGACCCGCCCTGGGAGCTGGTGTCTGGAAGTGATGCCTGATCACGGAGCCCAGTGGGGAGAGATGGGCGATGGATATCCTGGTCCAGGGACCCGATGAGCAAGGGAGAGGCACTGACACAAGTTGCTGTGGTTCCTTTGGCTGGAGCTTGGGGTTTGCCGGAGGAGAGCAGAAAGAGGAGGCTGGGGGGGGCTTGGCTGCCCGGCTTAGGAGTTTGTCCTCTGGGTGCTGAGTAGCTAAGGGGGGATTTTATACCCGGAGGTATTTGCTCACCACTGCTGTAGTAAAGGGAATGAATGGTGGGGACCCAGACAGAGACCAAGGGACAGCTGCACACACAGGTACCTTCTGACAAAGGGGCCCGAGGAGCCTCAACACGCCAGGGGGGAGGGGGAATGGAGCAATTCCTCCCGGGAAAGAGGGGAAGTGAGTGGGGAGATGAAGCAGGGGAGAGGAAATGAAAGATTAAGCGCATAAAGGCCATAAGGCTCAGAAACGTCCAGGCTGGATGGATTCCCGGTTTATAGATACATTTATGTTCTAGGATGCCCAGCCAGGCCTGAGACCCCTGCAAGCTCAGCCACCCAGGGAGGCGAGGGGACACGGGGCTGGAGGAGAGCCCTCATGCTGCAGTGCTCCTCTCTTGCCCCCTCCCCTTCACCTACCTCCAGCTCCTCTAGGCTGGCTGACAGCCCAGCTGGAAGCAATTGTGGGAGCCTCCAGCCTGGAGAGCTGCATCCCACAAAGGGCCCTGGGAAATAGCAGCCGGCACCCCAGACAGCCTGCAGCCCCCTCCCCCCCTACAGACCCCTGCCCGGAAATTTAAAACAACTGCTCTACACAGTCTTAAATCCTCCAGGAAGGAGCTGGAGTTGGCAGGAGGGAAGCATGAGGCTGGCCAGGGCCCTGCCTGGAACTCCCTCTCTCTCTGCTCCCACCCTGAATTCCCCCGAAAGACTACCTCCCACCTGCCCCCGCCCCCAAAGTCTTGCCGTGGGCTTCCCAGGTCCCGGGCTTCCTATGCTGGTGTTCATTGCAGGGTACCGCAGCTGCAGCCTGCCGGAATCACCAAGTAGGCTGTGAGCACCCAGAGAACAGAATGGTCCTGAGCCTGCTTGTCCCCAGCATTGGGTCTACCACAGAGCGAATGCACAGTGTATACATGCAGAATGAACAGATGAAGCCACCATGTGACCGTGAGCCATTGCTTGGCTCTCTGGGACTCAATTTCCTCATCTATCAGATGGGCACCATAACTTTTTAACCCAGTCTACTTTCCGGAGTTGTGAGAGTTAAGTGAGAATCTTTATGCAATATTTTACGAACCGCGAAGCTGATGAGTCACAATGATTCAATTCTTGCCTTCCTGGCCTCAATTTGCTCATCTGTAAAATGCGGGCCTGAGTTAAGCGCTAGCTAGGGTCTCTCCCAGCTTTGCTATGATATTCTGAGACTTTCGCCAGTGATGAGGTTGCCCAAACTTTCTTAGGTTCCTTAAATATCGGCTGGGTGGTAGGGGAAGGGAAGAGGGTGAGGTGACAGGGAAAGAGCCCTGCCTAGGGTTTAGAAGGGCACTATTTTAGTTCCGGCTTGGGCCCTGACTTGCGGCATGAGCTTCTCTGGGCCTTAGTTTACTTCTCTGTAAAATGGGTGTGAGTGGACACAGGGTGCCTGAAGTGACCTCTAGCACTCAAGTTCTATGATGACAGGACATCATCCAGAGGACAGTGGAGAGCTACTGATGGGCTTTGAGCAGGACAGTGGGATATACTAAGAGTCGTATTTCAGAGCACTCACTCTGGCAGTGGTATGGTTTATGCGTAGAACGGTGAGGAGTCTGGGGTCTGAAGACCCGGAAGGGGGCTACTGCCTTTGCACAGGCAGCAGAAGATAGCAGCCTCCATGCCTTTCCTCATGCCATGCCCCAGGCCTAGGCTGCCCTGCCTCTTCCCAATATCTCCTGCTTTTTAAAACTCACCCATCTTTACAACACAGTTCAAGGACCACCTTGTCTATGAGGGCTTCTCAGATTATCTCTGATGCAGTTAATGAACTCCTCCTCTGCCATCCAGTTTCCTAGCTTTGCGTACCTTCATCATGGGATGTTTGAATTATTGGTGTGTGTGTGTTGGTGTACATGCATGTGTGTGCACTCTTGCCTGGGCTGTGAGCTCCTGAGGTCACGGTGGGTGCCCCGTCCCTTCCCATATCATTTCCAGCACCCATCACCTGGCTTGGCCCAGAGGAGGTGCTCAGTACATGCAGAGGACTGAGGATGCCAGAACACCCTACTCCTTGAGTCCACCTACAGGGTAGGAGACTGGGCTTCAGCCCCAGCTTAACTGCTAACAGCCCTGTGACCACGGGCCAGTCACTTCTCCTCTCTGGATAAAGGTCCCTTTTGGCCACATGGGAATTATCTCCATTGTTCATTCTCAAGTCAGGACTCTGAAGGGAGGGACCATCCTTGGGCTTCTTCCCTGGCACCTCCCCTCACTCAGCATTTCCTTTTCTGTGCCCTGGATTACAGTGAGCTGTGACAAGTATGACTCCCACTGGAACGTGAGCTCACTGAGAACCTCCCCCCTGGGTCCTACACAGCACTCTCTGCTCGCTCAGGGGGTGCTCAACAGGTCTGTATAAATGTCTACTCCTTGGTCCCAAGAGAGGGTGCCTAGTAGGATCTCCACAAACAGTGATGTGAGATCACATGTGCACCTTTGCAGGAGGCCAGGAGCCTGCATTGCCCAAGCCCCGCCGCAGCCCTGCCTCTGTCCACCCGCTCTCCTGCCCAGCCGTCCACCTGAGAGGTGTGGGGAAAGGGTGCTGCCAGGAGATGGATCTTCAGCCAGCACTGCTCTGCCCCAGGCAAGCCCTGCTCGAAACTCAGCCAGAAACCCCCTCCCACTCCCCCGCCCCCATGGGCTGGGACAGACCTCAGCCAGCAGGCCTCCCAGCTTTGATCAATACAGGGCAGGCAGCCAAGACGGCTGCAGGCTCCATCCTCCCAGGAGGCCCCAAGCTCAGCCGGGGTCACATGGGGGAGGGGGCTGCAGCCTGGCTCAGGGACTCCGGGGGGTGGGGCGGGGCGGGGCAGGGGAGAGCAAGAAAGGCAGGCATCACTCACAGAATCATTCATTCCTTCACCTACTCACTCCTCTGCCCACATATATTCAGTCCACAAATATTTAGTGAGCATCAACTATGCACCAGGCACTGTCATCGGCACATGGGGACACTGTGAGGACAAGACAGCAGCTTTTGTGGAAATGAATGTTCTAGTGGGGAAGAGAGACAACAGATGAATGAACAAAAATAAGAGGTAGTTTCAAAAGGTGATAAAAATAAAATAGGGTAGGGTGGCAGATCGGGGCAGCATTGCCCATGTTGGCCAGGGAGGATGCTTAGCTGAAACTGGAATGCTGATGAGATGCCCACCAGGTGGCTCAGATCAGACTCCTGAAAGCAGATGCTGAGATGGAGATCTGCATTCAGGCAGCTTGTTGGGTTGCTCAAGGCTGGACATCTATGGGCCAGGGAGGGAGGCAGTGCAGATTTAAGGGAGAAGCTGGGCTACGCTGCAGTCACAGCAAAGGCCTCCGCTCACCCCATGGATCAAGGAGCAAGGATAGCCTTTAAGAGTTGTCCCAGCTCCAGGCAACCAGGACAGGCCTTTGTACCCTCACAGCGACCAGCCAGCCATGGGGTAGCTGCCCCCAGGAAGGGCAAGACTTTGAGCAAGCCAGCTGTCTTCAGCAGAGAGTCGTTACCAGAGTTTCCACCGACAGCTGCTGCCAGCAACACTCCCAGCAGCTGGGGGAATGAGGACCTCAGCCCCGAAGGGAGACATGGGGGGCACACCTCAGTATCCACTAGGTGGGCCAAGATCTTGAGGAAGAACATTCCAGACAGAGGGCACAAGTGCAAACTCCCTGAGGCAGAAGCGAGCTTAGCCTGACTGAGGCACGGAAGGAAGTCCAGCGTGGCCAGAGTGTGCCTGAGTGAAGGGGGCGTCACAGGACAGCAGTCAGAGAGGCAGGCAAAGGCCAGTCCAGAAGGGCCTTGTGAACCGTGGGACTTTATCCTAAGTGTAAAGGGTCACCCCGGGAGGGCTTTAAGAAGAGAGCGATCTGATAATTACCTATTAACACTACCCAGGCTTCTGGGTGGAGAAGGGGAGGGCAGGGAGGTGGGCGGGGAGAGCAGTTGGGAAGCTGTGGGAGGGTCCAGGTGAGAGCCGCTGGTGGTTTAACTATGACGGGCGGGAGTAAGCTACTCGCCAGGACTGGGCAGTGCTGGGAAACTTCCAGAAACCTCTGGGGGGCGGGGAGGTTCTGAGCAACAGAAGTGTTACAACTCAGAAGTGTTGCTATTGGAACAAGATAAAGCCACTACTCATCCATTCGTTTATCTAAAACATGTATTGATTGGGCATCTGCTCTTTGCTGGGGACTGTGCTAGGAGTTGGGATTACAGCAGTGAAAAGTACAGCCATGGTTCTGACCTCACGACGCTTACCGTCTGCGGGGGGTGAGGGTGGGGATGAGTAGAAGCCAAACAAGGAACTAATTGCTGTTGGGATCAGTGCTCTGAAGAAAAATCTGGATTTCCTCCTGTAAGCGATGGGGAGACATTGATGAACACTGATGCTTTAAACTTTTTTATGTTTTGTGGGGTTTTTTTAGTCTACTTACAAACAGTAGATTGTCCAAATCTTAAGTGCAATTCTTAATGAATTATAACCACCACTCAGATCAAGATTCAGATCATTTCCAGTGCCCAGAAGGCTCTTTCATGTGCCTCCCAGCCGTATCACCTACAGAGTAACCATTATTTTGATCTCTGTCACCACGTATTCATTTTGTCCGTTCTGGAACTCCATATAAATGGAATCATATAGTATGTACTTGTTTGTGCCTGGCTTCTTTTGCCCAACATCATGTCCAAGGGATTCATAAGTGTTGCTACATGTAGCGATTGCCTGTTCTTTCTCATGGCTATATAATATTTCACTCTCTCTATATGTACATATATATACACACACACTATATTTTATTTATCTATTCTACTGTTAATAGACGTTTGGGTCATTTCCAGTCTTTGGTTATTATAAATAATGCTATGAATATTCTTTTTTTTTAAATAATTAATTAATTAATTAATTTCTGGCTGCATTGGGTCTTCGTTGCTGCGTGCGGGCTTTCTCTAGTTGCGGTGAGCAGGGGCTACTCTTTGTTGCGGTGCGTGGACTTCTCATTGTAGTAGCTTCTCTTGTTGCGGAGCATGAGCTCTAGGTGCGTGAGCTTCAGGAGTTGTGGCACTCAGGCTCAGTAGTTGTGGTGCGAGATTAGTTGCTCCGAGGCATGTGGGATCTGCCCGGACCAGGGCTCCAACCCGTGTCCCCTGCATTGGCAGGCGGATTCTTAACCACTGCATCACCAGGGAAGTCCTAGCATCAGTTTGTTTTTTTTTTAATACCCCTTTTCTTCTAATGAATTGTCATGGCCCTTTTGTCATAAATCAAGTGTTCATGTATGTATAAGCCTATTTCTGAGTTCTCTGTTCTGTATCATTGGTCTGCTTGTCTACTCTGTGCCAATACTATATTGTGTTAATTATTAAAGTTTTATAATGAGTTTTTATGTATGGTAGTCTAAGTCCTCAAGTTTTGTTCTTCTCCAAAATTGCACTGTTTAGGTTCTTTGCATTTTCAAATAAATTTTAGAATCTGTGTTACATTTTAAAAACCTGTTAAATTTTTTATTGGAATTACATTACATTTTATTGGAATTACATCGGTTTGAGAAGAATCAGCACCTTAACAATACTGAAATCCCCAGCCATTCACCTGACAATTCTCTATTCCTTTAAACTCCATCTGACCCTCGGGCCAACTTAGATGCTGCTCCTTCTGAACTTTCATTGTACTTCCTATACATTTAGGTATACTGATATTGTGTATAAACTTAGTAGACTGCGTAGTAAACTGATTAGATGTCTGTATCTTCCTTAAGAGGTGATCCCTTTTTTTTTTTTTCGGCTGTGCAACATGACTTGTGGGATTGTAGTTCCCTGACCAGGGATTGAACCCAGACTTTCAGCAGTGAGAGCATGGAGTCCTAACCACTAGACCACCACAGAATTCCCAAGAGGTGATCTCTTGGGCTACCAAGTCATCTTTGTATCCTAATACTTAGTAAAATGCATAGTATATAGTAAGTGTTTAATATAAGGTTAAATACCTTATATTGAATGAATGAATGAGTGGATGGATAGAATCCAAGTCACTTTACATCTCAGAGGTTTTCACTTTAATCTCTGCCATTGCCTTCACTCCTAATTCTGCAATCTGACCAGTTCATCAAAGTAAGGAATGGAGTTGGAGACAGAGCAGGTGGACAGTTCAACCATTCAATGCCACAGCTAAAGATAGAACTCAAACTATATACCCTACTGTCACTGAGTTAGTGAGAGCATCTCCATATATGGACCTCATTAGAAATGGGGTGATCCCCTGGCACGTTCCATGGCAGTTCTTAGCAATAAAGCTGCTTATCATTGATATGAGAATTATTCCTATTTGAATGCCTCATAGGAATAGGAATGAAACATTCACTGTCCCCTTGCTGTAGTCCTATCACCACAATAAATGAAGAAAAGTACTAAGTCTTCCAGTCTATGAACATGGCCTATCCCTCCATTTATTTAGGTCTTCTTTTACTTTCTGAAGCACTGGTTTAAAGTTTCAGAGTAAAGGTTTTGCACATATTTTATTGCATTTATTCTTAGGTATTTGATGCTTTTTGATGTTATTATAAATTATATTTTTAAATTTCATTTTCTAATTGTTTGTTGCTACTGTAGAAAAATATAATTATTTTTGTATATTGTCCTGTATCTAGAAACTTTGCTAAATTTTTTTTTATACATTTATAGATTTATTTATTTATATACTTATTTATGGCTGCCTTGGGTCTTCATTGCTGCATGTGGGCTTTCTCTAGTTGCATTGAGCGGGGGCTACTCTTCATTGCAGTAGGCAGCCTTCTCATTGCAGTGGCTTCTCTTGTTGCGGAGCACGGGCTCTAGGCCCACAGGCTTCAGTAGTTGTGGTGCGTGGGCTCAGTAGTTGTGGTGCGTGGGCTTAGTTGCTCTGCGGCATGTGGGATCTTCCCGGACCAGGAATCGAACCCATGTCCCCTGCATTGGCAGGCTGATTCTTAACCACTGTGCCACCAGGGAAGACCTCCCTTTTGGTGTTTTTTAAAATGTTTATTGAATTCACTGAAATACAAAAAGTACCTTAAGACGCTAACTCCCCAGGGTGAAGCAAAGTCCATGTGAGTAGCTGGGCAGAAGACTTAGCAACAACCAGGCATCCCAGGGGTGGTTACACCATGCACATGTGAAGCCACTAGCAGGAATGCAGAAACCTCCCTTTTTACATGGATCTCTGAAAAGGAGAGGATAACTTGCTTAGCAAATGGACTATTCTTCTAGAAGCACTAGGGTAGGGTGGGGGCCACCTAGCTTACTCTGCCCGTTCAGCTTTCACTCCCCTTCTTTGGTGGCAAAGCCTGCTTTTCCTTTTGGAGGAACTCGCTCCACCTTCCTCTTGGTTTTGACGAGGCTGACCTCACGCTGCCTGGCTGATCTGTGGCCTTTGAGCACAGAGGTGGGGGCCTGAGGTGGTCACTTGATCCACAACAGACCAATGAGAGGAAAATCTGGGATTCTTGGCAGAGCTACCAGAAGGGAATGCTGCTTTGTTGTGGGACTTACCAAGCTGGAACCATCAGTGGCCATCCTGGAGGCTTTTTAGGGAGAGCCTGTCTGAGAATGAAGCTGACACCAAAGGAAGCAAAGCCAAGAGTTAGAAACACATGCTAATGGTGGTGTTTGAGGGCCCGGACCCAGCCAAGCCTACTGCCAGAGCCACCCCTGGGCTTTTCAGCTACATGAGCCAAAAGATTCCCTGCTTTGCTTAAGCCACTTCGAGTTAGGTTGCTGTCAAATCCAGATTAAGTCACTACGTGTGGGAATCTTTTTATTTCTCAAAAGTCACATTAGGAAAAAGCAATTAAACTGGTGATACTGGGGTCACCACAGAGAGTCCCTGGGTGCCTGTGGGACAGGACTGGGCAGAAGATTTACTTTCTTCATATCTGTCCAGTTTTATGCCTTTAATTTTTTGACAATTAGAATGTATTTTCTGTTTATCTTTGTTTTTGTTTTTTGGCCATGTTGCACAGGTTGCAGGATCTTAGTTCCCTGACCAGGGATCGAACCCAGGACCCCAGCAGTGGAAGCATGGAGTCCTAACCACTGAACTGCCAGGGAATTCCCTGTATTTTCTGTTTAAAAAATTCAATTGTTTACATTCAAGCCATATAGCTTGTTGTTGAAAGAACAACAGTAATAGTTTACTCACTTACCTAAACACATTTCCTTATTTCCAAGTTATATTATGCCATTTTAGAAAATTTGAAAATACCAAAATATTGTAAAGGAAAAGAATCATAGCATCTGTAACCCTGCTATGGTTGGCATTTTAAGATATTTCTTTTTGGTCTTTAATTAATTTTCATGTTTTGTTGTTATTCAGTCTTATTTAATCCCTATAGCAACCCCATGAGATAAGAACCACAAGTGCCCCATTTTGCAGAGGATAAAACTGACCCTTAGAGAGGATAAGCGACTTGCTCCCTTATTCAGAGCTACTAACTGGTGGATACATGACACACAGACACACACCTCACACACACATAATTTGAGGAAAAAATTGTCTCATATTATATAAGTAGTTTAGATTTTATGTTTTTCACTTAAAGTTATACTATAAACGTTCCCCATGACATTGACTATTTCTTTAAAACATGATTGTTAATGGCTGCAAAATATTCTCTGATATGGCTGAAGCATTATTACTTTTATCTCACCATAACCTCTGGCTATTACAACTGTTTCAATGTTTCTTTCTTATTCATTTTGTTGTGATAAACTCTCTAGTATGTGAAAGCTGGTTTCTCTGGTTATCTGTTCAAGTTAATCCCCAGAAGCAGACTTACTGGGTCAAGGAACAGGAATTGTCTGCCACCCTGCTCTCCAGAAGGGCTGTTCCCAGGGACAGTCCCAGCAGCAGCCGTGAGCCTGAGCGTGTCCTGGCCACCACATCCTCACTAGCACAAGTCACTATTTTACTCACCTGCCCACCCACCCCCCATTTCCATGACATAACAAGTGTCCACATTTGCACTTACCCTTCTTGTGTAGAATGTGAAAGGTCTCAGATACCAACAGGACAGCAGACTTCAGAATTTCCTATCACTTTTGTCTTTATCACCTGCAGTTTGGTCACAGGTCCTCACTCTAAGCCTCTCCTCTAGGTTGGAAATAGAAGACTCTCTCTTGGTTAAGAAAACCCAAACATAATTAAACAAATGGAAGAAGTAGTTGGGAATATACAAGACCATGAAGAGAGCAAGTTGCTAGCAAAGTGTGCGCTCGGGAATAACCATATCTAAATTAAATTCCAGATAGAATCAAGATTTTAACATAGGGACTTCCCTGGTGGTGCAGTAGATAAGACTCCACGCTCCCAATGCAGGGGCCTGGGTTTGATCCCTGGTCAGGGAACTAGATCCCACATGCATGCCGCAACTAAGAGTTCACATGCCACAACTAAGGAGCCCATGTGCTGTAACTAAGGAGCTGGCGAGCTGCAACAAAGGAGCCTAGGAGCCGCAACTAAGGAGCCCGCCTGCCGCAACTAAGACCTGGTGCAACCAAATAAATAAATATTTTTTTAAAAGATTTTAACATAAATGATGAAATCGAAAAAGTGCTAGAGGAAAACATGGATGAATTATTTCATAACCTAGGGAGGGCAAAGACTTTCAGGCATGACACTAACCTAGAAGCTGTTAGAGAAAAAAAATAATAAATTTGAGAACATAAAAAAATTAAAATTTCCATGTGGCCAAAACTCTGTAAACAAAGTCAAAAGACAATTAATAGGGCTTCCCTGGTGGCGCAGTGGTTGAGAGTCCGCCTGCCGATGCACGGGACGCGGGTTCGTGCCCCGGTCTGGGAAGATCCCACACGCCATGGAGCGGCTGGGCCCGTGAGCCATGGCCGCTGAGCCTGCGCGTCCGGAGCCTGTGCTCTGCAACGGGAGAGGCCACAACAGTGAGAGGCCCGCATACTGCAAAAAAAAAAAAAAAAAGACAATTAATATACATTTTATATATATATATAATATATATGCACTATTATAACTTATTTATAAACAAGTCTAATTTCATTAAAATATAAATAATTTTAATAATTTAATGACTAACAGACATAAAAGTAAATAAAGGATATGAACAAGCTGTTTGCATAAAAATGAAAACAAATGGTTAATAAACACAGTAACAAATGAGCCCCTTACTTATAATTCAATTAATTAATGCAAATTAAAACAATGAAATACCAGATTGTCAAGATAGTCAATGAGATCCCAATGAGATATCAGATCCATCAAGATGAAAAAGATGGCTAGAATGTTGACAAGGAGGAAAGCTAACTGGAACGTTCATACACACTTAGCGACTATATAAATGGGCATAGTAATTTTGGAGGGTAATTTGTTCCCCTATGCTATGCAATACTATGAAGCTGTTAAAAAGAATGAGATGTCCCCATACGTAATATGGAAAGATGTCTAGGACATATTGCTAAGAGAAGAAAGCAAGCTACAGAATAGGATATATAACATGAATTCATTTGTTAGAGATAGAAAGGAGACATACATAATTTGAGGTATAGAGGTATATAGAAATGTTTGGCAGGATACACAAGAAACTTCTACCTATTAGCTGTTACGGTTACCTGAGGGGGTTTAGGTGGGAGGAAAGGACAATGAGGGCTTTTACTTTTTTTCTGTACTATTTGAACTATGTTTTACATCACACATATGTTTTATTTAAAGTATGTAAAACATGCATACGGGAATATTATTTCCCGAATTAAATCCTCAGCGGCTTCCTTTTTCCTGTACAATCAAGTACGACCCTCCTAGCTAACTGCCACCATTACTCTTCACCGTGTCCCCTATGCGCCATGCTGCTTTACACCTCTGTGATGTTGCTATGCTGACTGCTTGTCTCCCGTTCCCTGTTCCCCCATCATCTGCCTGGAAACTCCTCCTCATCCTTTAAGACCCACCCAAGCACTTCCTTCTCTGGGCAGTCTTTCCAGATTTCCCATAATAAAATACTCACTTTCTTGTGATACATTACACATCCCTTTATTTTAGCTCTTATAATTTCCTATTAAACTTTATATTTGTGTCTGTCAGCTTTATTAGACACGGGTACCTAATATCTAAGCTTAGTTCATGTTTATAGACTGAACAAATGAACACACCACTTGGAGTGTCTCTATTCCAAGACTCTTAAGTCTTTACTGGCTGTTCTCTCCCTGCCTTTTCGTCATGGTTCCCTAAAAGGGATACCTGGTCAGTGACCATCAGTACTATCTCTGCTGAAGAAAGCTGGCCTAATGTATATGCAAAACACACACACACACACACACACACACACACACAGAAATTCATATGTTTTAATTACAGTGTGATTCCATTCTGTGCCCATAAACTCATGAAGCCCCCCCACCCAGGGCGGACACCTTGGTCTAAGCAGGCCCTCTCTCACTTGTGGTACATTAAGGACCCTCTTTTTTTTTTTTTTTTTTTTTTTTGCAGTACGCGGGCCTCTCACTGCTGTGGCCTCTCCCGTTGCGGAGCACAGGCTCAGCGGCCATGGCTCACAGGCCCAGCCGCTCTGCGGCATGTGAGATCCTCCCGGACCGGGGCACGAACCCGTGTCCCCTGCATTGGCAGGCGGACTCTCAACCACTGCGCCACCAGGGAAGCCCTAAGGACCCTCTTTTAGCCTGGGAGCACACCCAGCCAGGGCTGTTGATGAGTCATAGGTATGTCTGTGCTGTTCTCAGACAGGAGTATGGTTGAGAAGGGCAAGAGTGTGTGAACCCCTCCCTTTAGGAGTCCAAGTGCTCTCTTGGATTTAGGGAGGACAGTGGTGGGGGGAGCACCCTCAGAAGGCATGCCTCAGCCCTCCAACTTTACCAAGGGACATTTCAAGAAACACCACAGGAAAATGTCTTGTTATTTGCTCTGTGACAGTATTTGAGTTTGCTCTCTGTGATGTCACATGTTGCAACCATTAGCATTTTTTTAATCTTAAGCAACAGAAATAGACAAACGTGAGCCTGAAAGGAGTCCACTGGTAGGCTATGATGTGGCATGCAGGTGGACCATCAGGCCTTGGAGAGGACACCGTGGGTGTAGTTCTGGAGATCCCGGCAGCAGGAGGCAGCAGACAGCCCTCCGAGGTGTGTATCAGACATCTCTCTGCCTGGATCACATCCTCTCAGGCTCCCTTCTATTGCCACTGTGGTCTTCTCTGCAAGGGTTTTGACCCAATTTGCACTGATAGTGCTTCATCTCAAAATGAGATGCGCCAAAGCCTCTCACTTCCTGCCCCAAGCTTCTCTCAGGCTGCCACTTGTGGTGCCTGTGGGAACCTGGTGCTCATGCACTCAGGGGCCACCCAGGGATGCAGGGGTGAACATCTTTACCCAGTAGGGTCAGGAGTCAGTGGACACGGGTGTCTCCCTTTACCCCCCTTGCAGGCTGTTCTGAGACTCACGTTCCACTCCTCAGAAGGTTCCAGTGGACTGGAGCATCCAATGTGATAACCTTTGGGTCAGATTTCTCTCCCCAGTTCCTCTCTCCCGCTCCTTGGAATCACTTCCCAAATATACTTCCTGCACAAAAGCCCTGCTCAGGCCCTAAGCTCAGGGGAGCCCAGACCATGACAAAACCTCATATTGGGGGATGGATGATTGATTACTTTGCTTGAGACAGGTCAAGGTTCAGATTCCAAAGAAAGCATTTAATTGTCCAGGCTTAGATCATGGTCCATCCTTTGGTCAGAATGATGGCAGCCCCCCCAAGACTCTATCCAGTGGTGGAGGGATAGTTTCCCAAAGCCAATCAAGATGGTTATCAGAAGAAAGGCGAGGGCTTCCCTGATGGCGCAGTGGTTGAGAGTCCACCTGCCGATGCAGGGGACATGGGTTCGTGCCCCGGTCCGGGAAGATCCCACATGCCACGGAGCGGCTGGGCCCGCGAGCCATGGCCGCTGAGCCTGCGCGTCCGGAGCCTGTGCTCCGCAACGGGAGAGGCCACAACAGTTAGAGGCTCACGTACCGCAAAAAAAAAAAAAGAAGAAGAAAGGTGAGAGATGACCTTTTTAGTAAGCTTGCCTACACTACTAGTATCTTGAGGCACCATGTACATACTATGTCTAAACCGAGCTCTTAACAAAGCTTGGGAACACCCATACAAAGCTTCTTCTGGCATTGCCTTCTCAGTACATGGTATCACCATCCTCCCAGATGCCCAAGCCTGAGCCCTGGGAGGTTGCCTCATCCCCTCTCTTGTCCACCACAGCCAGTTCATCACCCAGCCTGGTACCCAACTCTGCCTTCTTACTGTGTCTTGACTTTCTCCTGCTCTCCAACTATCTCACTGCCATTGCCCAATCATCTCTTCCCACCTGCATAAGTCTTCCAACTGATCTCCCTACCCTAACACTCTCTTTCTCTCCTCTCTCTCTCTCTCTCTCTTTCTATCTCTCTCCCTCCTGCAAATTGTTCTTACCTATTAGAGTGATTTTCCTACGATACAGATTTGAACACATCACTTCACTGCTAAAAACTCTTGGCCAGCTCCCCACTGCCCTCAGGATGAAGTCTTGGAAACCTCATGGCACAATCTTGTCATGACCTGGCCCTACTGGCCTCTCCGTTGTCAGCCCTTGCCGTTCCTCCTTCCCATACAGCTTCCCCTGCAGCCACACTGAACTACAAGCCATTCTCTCTCATCTAGTCCTGGTGCCTAGAATGCTCTTCTGCAATAGTGAAGATTCTTTCAGCTGCGAGTAACAGAACACCTTGACTCAAACTGGCTTAAACAATCAGGAAATGCCTCTCTCACTTGCCATGGAGGCAAGATGGGTCCTAGGCACTATACAATTAGCAGCTCAAAAATGTGGAGGAGTCAGCTCTTTCGGCCTCATTTCTCTGCCACCCTTGGGAGTAGATTCATTCTAAAATAGAATCCTCTCCAGGTTGGAAGAAGATGGCAGTAGATTCATACTTCACTCCTAGACATGACAACATCGACAGGAAGAAAGAGACCATGCCGAGTGTCTCTTTATTAGGCAGTTGGAAACTCTTCTTAGGAGCCCCCTAGCAGACTCCCCCTCACCTCACATTGTTCAGGATTGGAAACACCATTTCTAAACCAATCACCAGCAACAGAAATGAAGTTATAATTGGTGGAAGAGACAGGGGTGGGGGTCAACCTCCATGACTACAACACCTCCCTACTTAATGTGTCTGGCCAATTTATTTCAAAACTCAACTCAAGTGTTATCTCCTCTGGAAAGTCACCAAATAGAAACATTCTTCCTCTTATGTGTCTGTCACCATCACCACCACCACTGCTACCATCCTCACCCTCAGACTGTAAGCTCTTTCACAGCAAGGAGCGCGTTCTTATTTACTCTGTATCCCCAGTGCCTAGCTCAGGGCTGGCATAGGAAAACCTCAATTAATTTGTTGAATATTTCTGTAATTTAAAAAACTCTATTCTTTTTTGGCCATACCATCCGGCTTGCGGGATATTAGTTCCCCGACCAGGGATTGAACCCAGGCCCATGGCAGTGACGGCACAGAGTCCTAACCACTGGACCGCCAGGGAACTCCCCAAAACTCTATTCTTTAAATGAAAACGTATTTTACAATATATTCTCTCTACAACCAAATTTTTCCATTTAACAATACATTATAAAAATCTTTCCATCATATTATATTGTCTTTTAAAATAGCTACATAGTATTTCATAGTATTGACACACTGTACCACAAATTATTTAACCAACCCCTGTGAGTCTTTGGTCATTTAGATTGCTTCCAGTTTTTCTGCATTAAAAACAATGTTGCGGTAAACTTCATTTCACATAAATCTTAGCCACTAAGATAAATCCCATAGTTCCCTATGATAAATCCCCACAAGTGGTGTGTAGTCTAAAAAAGCAAATGGTTGCAAATTCTTTGATACTCCTCCTATCAAGTTCTCCCACCTGAAATCTGGGAGAACTTGTACAGCTTTAACCACTAGAATACAGCAAAAGTGATGCTATTTGACTTCTGAGGCCAGGTCATAAAGATTCATGCAGCTGGGCTTCCCTGGTGGTGCAGTGGTTAGGAATCCGCTGTCCAATGCGGGGGACACGGGTTAGAGCCCTGGTCTGGGAAGATCCCACATGCCGCAGAGCAGCTAAGCCCGTGCGCCACAACTACTGAGCCCACGTGCCTAGAGCCCGTACTCTGCAACAACAGAAGCCACCGCAATGAGAAGCCCATGCACCGCAACGAAGAGAAGCCCCCGCTCACCGCAACTAGAGAAAGCCCGCGTGCAACACAAGCCCGCGTGCAACAACGAAGACCCAAGGCAGCCAAAAATAAATAAATAAATAAAGATTCATGCAGCTTCCGCCTCGGAATTTTGGAAAGCATCCCCTCAAGTCTCTCCCGTTTGAAACCCAGGTGACGTATGGTGAAATGTCCAAGTCACACAGAGAGGCCACAACAATCCTAGCCAAAACTAACTTGCGTCATCCTAGCCTAGGCACCAGATGTGTGAGAGAAGAAGACTCTGGAATATTCTAGCCCCAGTTGTTGGAGTCTTGCTAACTGAGTCCCCAGACACCATGGAACGGAGGTTGGCCATCCTTACTGTGCCCTGCCCAAGGTCCACAGAATCCCTGAATATGATAAAACAGCTGTTGTTTACACCACTAAGTTTAAGGTTGTTGATCATACAACAATAGTACTCAGAAAACTGGAAATTCCTCTTCTAAAGAGCATACACATTTTAAAACTTTTGATTCTTTATTAAATACTTAATAAAATTTTACAACTCAGTGGAAGAACACTTTTGCTTCCTTTGAGAAAGTGCGTCTATGACACAGGGGGCATATGTATATCTGGGTTGATATCTTGAGCGACTACACCAACATGCTTTTGATTGGGTTCTCTGCAAACCGACTGACCCTGACTTTGAGTGTTGTAGCTCAAGGTTTATTGGAAAGTGCTCTTGGAAGATATGCCTGTAAGGAAGGTAGGAAGGCAGGATTGGTCACAGGTATAAGCTGACTTGCAATGTGGCTGTAAAGGAGGCCTCAGCTGATCCTACAGAAAGCTCTGGAGCTGGGATGGACCTTCAGAGGTGTCCCAAATTGAAGCGAGGTAGCTGGGCACGGCAGCTCCACATTAGCCACCCCTGGGAGGGGGCAGACCATTGGGTGAGGACCCCTGCAGCAATATTCCAAGCAGCTTAGGGTGGGTGGGTCAGCCTTAAAGAAGAGATCTAGGTGGGGACCAGAGTGTCCACTACAGAGTGTCCCCTTGCACTGTCCTGATCCATTTGCTTCCGTGAAGTTTGACCCATTTGGGAATCACTTCTCCAAGATTCCAGTTGGGTTTGTTTCCTGGGAAACTTGAAAGAGAAGGTTAGTAGGGTGAACTACAGCACCAGCTGTGGAAGTTGATCTCAAGACTACAACTGATACTAGCAATCACTGTTCTACCACCTGATCTGGAGTCTCCTCACCTGCTCATATCTCTTCTGGTCTAGGCAACTTTCCTGGTGGAGACCCAGACCCTCAACCATAAAGGGTCTGAACCCCACCTTACCACACTCTGCCTGTCTTGTTCATGTACCATGGAAGCCAGGCATGTAGCACACAGGAAGCCCCTGTGGATCACCTGAGCATGACACGGATTCTCCTCTGCTCCTACTGTTCAGCCGTACCTCCTCCTCATGACCAGGGTCAATCACCTCTGCCAGGGTGGGGATTCCTCTCCTTGCTGATGAGCTTTAGGTCAAGGAGTTCAAAATAACCGGGCAGCAGCCATATTTGAAGTTCATTGTAACACTTCCCGTGTCCCCAATGGAAATGTTACCCCATTTGGGAACCTCTAGACCCTAAGAGCAGGACTAAGAAGTTCTACTTGAAGGGGAAGGAGGGAGGGTGTCACTTTGGGTGAAGTAGTTCCCTGCGGCCAAAGTCAGTTCCCAGGGAGGAATGCTGTTGTGAGCTGTTGGCAGCCAATTCCCGGAAGCTGAGGGATGAGTGCATTGGTCCTGGAGAGGACATCTCAGTGAAGCACCATCACAGTATCCACTGCAACATCTGAGATTCATTCTCCTTCCCAGAAAATGGGAATAACAATGGCTTATTGGCAAGTGTATTGGTGAGGAAATAATACTATATATGTTAAAAATACCAGATTGTACTCAACAAATGTAGTTTCTATCCCCTCTGTGTCAAGAGCTCCATAAGTGATGTTTCCCTTTTTGCCTTGGCCCGTGAGGAGCTTATAGCTTTATTTGGTACTCAGTTCCAGTAGATGTATCATTCATTTTTATTCTCTTTTTATTTCCCTAGTCCTGCTTTCTTTTCTCTCTTTAACTAACCTCAAACACAATCCCTTCGTTGCAAGTTTTTGAACTGGAATCATGTTTGCAAAGTGGCAGAGGATAAATAAATGCCTAGTAGAGAAACTTGCTGCTCTGAAGACAGTTCTTTCCCAAGAAGTGACAGTGCCTCACCTACAACACCGCCCCAGCACCTTGCTCAAATCTAGCCAAGCACTTTGCTGCTGGGTCTTTGTTTTGGCATCTGCCAGCCAACTAGCACCTAGGCGTGGGAATCCCTTCACTTAGAGGGTGACTCACAGCTCTGACAAGTTGAAAAAAAAAATTTTAAATGGGGGGATTAGTGTTATCAGGCACTTTCATCAGCTAAAGTCACTGCTGGTAATCTCTATTCCCACTCTCTTTCCAGAAGGAACCCTCCATTCACCCGCAGATGGCTCAGTTAGCAGTCCCATGCTGCTCTCGGAATTGACCTATGTAGAGAATAGAATGGGGCGTATGTGGCCCAGATGTTGTGACTGAGCTGGGTCCTCCCATCCAGGCTATCCATTGGGTTTGAACCCAGCCCCAAGGCATTTGGGGGGCTCCGTCCTGGAGTCTGTAGGCTCCAGGTGTGCCTGGCCTTGTTTTCTGCCATGACATCCTTTCACTGTCCCCCAGGATAATTCTTGTAAGCAAACGCCTCGTCTCTTCCCTCCCTCTGTAGGAGGCCTTGGAGTGCCAGTGGGGTGCCACACCTACTATTCTTGTTTCCATGTCACTATACAAGATGAACCACATTCATGAATAACACTTCCCTGGAACTCACATCAGAAGACACCCTTTTGCTAAAGGACTTCACATGTTCCATTGCTCCTGGCTCCTGGCTCTCCCCACCACTCTCCCAGTCTTTGTGGTTCTATGTCAAGTTCAAGAGCTTGGGGTGTCCTGGATGAGCCTAGGTATTTAGCCTCCCAGAGCAGGGGTTTTGCTCCTATAACTTGCTTCCTCTTGCAATCACATCGTTGCCTAGCAAGAGTGAGTGCCTGAGCTTGTTCAGGGAAGACCTATGGGCTAGGGCTCAACTTCTAAATTTTGGGTGATGATGCCAAGAAAATGGCTGGAGTCAGGATACCCAGGTTCCAGTCCTCATGCTGCCTCCTGCCCGCTGGGTCACCTGGTAAATCACTCCTTCTCTCCAAACCTGGCTTCCTTCCCCGGAAATGGGTGAAATAACACCCACTTTTAGAACAGCTGTGACAGTCAATGAGCTAACATTTGGAAAACTAGTATCATCTAATAGTTCCTGATCACGCAGCAGGCCAGGTACTTGGCCAAGCACTTAGAGCTATTATCTCATTTAATCCTCCAACAAACCTAAAGAGTTGGTGTGACAACCTCTATTTTACAGACGAGGAACCCCAGGCTTACAGCAGATCAATGACACAGCAGTAAGGGGCAGAACGAGGCCTCACACTTAGGCCTCTCTGACCCCAAAGTAGGAGCTCTTAACCACATAAGACCGGCCTTTACTCCCAGCATAGCACATATTTCATATATCTTTACTCAATTTTTTTTTTTTTTTGGCATATCCTGTGTCCTAAGAGAGAAGTGGAAATGGTATTCACTGAGCATGTACTATATGTGAAGTGCTTGATATACTTTACTCTAAATCTCACCCCAAAAGGATGGTATCCTGACCCCCATTCTCCAAATGAGGAAACAGAGACTCAGAGAGGTCAAGTAGTTTGCCCAAGGCCACACAGAGAAGAAGGGGTAGAGCTGAGGTTGAACCAGATCTATTGTGGGACTCCACGGGGTGTTCCTCCATCACATCCCACTATCTCTCAAGTAGGGGCTGTCTACAAGGCTGGTTACCTAGGAGTATACAGCCTCTTTCTCTGAACCCACCACACACTGTTCCCTCATGCTTCTAGGGGCCTAAAACACCTCTTCCTGGGGCAAAACCGTCGTCTTCCCCCAGGCCCCCAAGAAGAAACTTTTAGACAGGCCTCTGAAGAAGGCTGGTGGTGACTGGGGTCCCACAGAGCAGTGAGTGGCTGCCTCACAACCTTTCCCTACAGCGGATTACTGGGAGGCGCAGTCTTTCGGCCCTGGGAGGGTCTCACTGTTCAGGAGGGGCACCAGGCAGAGGAAGACAGTGACTCAGGAGCCAGGTGAGGGCAATAGAAACAAATCGCTGACCTCCCAGTTTTGCTGTCAGCTGCCCCAGTGCCTGGTCCTGTTTATCATGGTAATTGGGGGTGGGGGGAATGTGTGTAGGCAGCTATCTGAGGGTTGAAGCTGAAAGCTTAAAGTTAGACTTCCTAAACCCACATCAACCTAGGAAACGTTTACAGGAAAGAATGCCACAGATGGTTGTGTCTGTGTGTGTGTGTGTGTGTGTGTGTGTGAGAGAGAGAGAGAGAGAGAGAGAGAGAGGGAGGGAGGGAGAGGGAGGCCAGCAGCAACTGCGAGGCAGAACAGGGAGAGAGGGAGAGAGAGAATGAGAGAGACTGAGCAAAAGAGATAGACAAAGACAGAAAAAGAGAGAAGCAGAAGTTAAAAGAAACACAAAAACAGTAGCTGGGCCAAGGGAGGACAGAGAGAGGAGGAAAAGATAAGCAGCAAGGGAGAGAGAGAGAAAAAAAAAGACACATAAAAAGATAATTCATTCGACAAATGTTTGCTGAGCACCTACTACGTGCCAGGTGCTGCCTTAGGCATTGTGGATGCAACAATGGACAAAAGAAAAAACCCTGTCCTCGTGGGTCTCTCTAGTGGGAGAAATAGAGAAACCCAGAGAGACAGATAAAAACCCAGAGAAGCCCACAGAAAGACCAAGAGGCAACTGTTTGGAGAGACCAAGAGACAGAAGAGGCACAGAGGATAGGAGTGCAGAGATGGAGAGAGCAGTGGACCGCAAGACAGAGACAGAGCAGAGGGACGTGAAGGTGTAGGCTGGGAGTGCGGGTGGACGGACAGCATTCCAAGGGTGGAGAGGGCACAGCCCAGTGGACAGTGCCGAGAAGCCTTTCTCGTGCTAGCCTGCTCTGTGCTCCCCTCCCCACTCCCAGTGTGCTTGGGGGCAGGTCCCCAGCCCTCAGTGAGCAGGAAGCAGATCTCGGGTTCCAGTGACATCAGCCTTGGAGACTGTGGGCTGCTCTAGGGTCAGGATCCCAGTCTGACCCTGAGATGCCCAACAAGCACGTGTGGACTTCAGGTACTATCTTCTCATTATACGGATGGATGGGTGAACTGAGGCCCAGGCTAATGAGGCAGGAGGGCTGCTGGGCTTCCTGGGTTGGGGCCAGCGCTAGACAAAGGACAGAGTGCTGACCTGGGAGCCAGGCCCCATTTTTGAGTCTGGCTCTGCCCGTGACGCCTGGCTCTCCTCCTCACAGAGCGGTGGAGGGTGGGCTGCTACCACCGTGGAGTCTATGAATCACGTGAGAGTAAGTTTTGGAAGAGACCCGTGTTTGAAAGCCGGGACTTTGACAGTTGCTGATGTCTGTTTCCGTGGAAACGGAGCTCAGAATGGGAGAATGAGCTGGAGAGCTCTGCTCTGAGTGTCCCAGATAGCTGGGGAAGAGGGCAGCCACCACACCCTCCTTCATCTGTGGGCTCTGGAGTCCTCAGTGCCCCAGGGGCTGACCCCACGGGAGGGGTGGCTCCCAGGGACATTGACTGAATGCTCACTGGGTGCCCCGGACCAGAGTCATGAATGACTCAGATGAGGAAAGCCTGTGGTCTACACAACACTCACCCTCAGGCTGGACGTATTCTGTCTGAGCACAGATCCTTTGTTCACTCAACGCACATGTAAGCTAGGTCCTGGGCAGCACAGAGGTGAACAGGACACAGTCCTTGGCCTCCTTCAGGGTCCACGGGTGCCTACACTGGGCCCCGAGTTCCCAGGCTCTCACAAAGTCAATGCAGAAGGTGCTGAAACTCCCGGGTGTCCCGTCCTTGCACCGTGCCACCCCCTCAAACTCCCGAACCAACTGTGGCACTCCGACCTGTTAGCTGTCCTCGGCATCATGATGCTCCCTTGCCTGGGATCCCTTTACCACTGCTGGGCTGCCTAGCAAACTCCTACTCAAACTTCAAAGCTCCAGCTCCAAGCTTAGGTCCTCTGCAAAGCCCCCTCCACTAGACGGTAAGTACCTCGAGGGCCCAGGCCCAGTCTCCTCATCTCATTCCCAGAGAGGTTCCCATCTGTGTTTGCTGCTACCTTACCATCTTCTTAGGGACTTTGCTCTAACGTCATCCTGGACCTCCACTCAGGACCTCTGGCCTCTCCCACTCTACTCCATCCTTCCAGTCAGCATTTACACAGGTCTAGTCTCTCCTGTCTTCAACCCAAATACAGCAAAGCTCCTTACCCAGAGGTGCTCGTCTGTCTCTTACCCCTCACAACCAAACTTCTTGAAAGAGTAGTCTGCACTGATTGTCTCCGCTCCCACATGTCCATCGCCATGATCTGGCTTCTGCCCCCATCGCTCCCCTAAGGCTGCTCTCACCAGCCCACAATGCCCTCTGCAGAGCGCTGTCTGAAAGCCATGTTCATGTACTCTGCTACTCAACCACTGTCAGGCATTCAACATCCTCCCTGCAGCACTGTCTTCCCTGGCACCCCTCCCCAGGCTTCTTCCCCACTGGCCCCTCTGGACAGGCCTCCTCAGCCTCCTTCACCAGCTCCTCTTTCATCAGACCTGCTGGTGCTCCTCAGAGCTCCATCTCCAGCTTCTCCCTGAGAGTGCTTGTCCACTCCCATTAGGGTCCAAGGAAGGCCACCTCCTCCAGGCCACCATCCCTGACCCCCCAGACCAGCTGAGCACCACTGTAATATGTAAAATGCCTGTATCCTCTGTTGTGACACTTGCCATGTTGTATCATAAGTACCAGTGGAGTTGTCTGCTGCCCCCATAGACTGCAAAGTCCCGGGGATCACGTCTACCCCTGGTGCCCAGGACACTGGTAAGCGACGGGCTGCAGAGGGAGACAGGAGCCAGATCGTGAAGGACCTTGAACTGTTTTTTTTTTTTTGCGGTACGCGGGCCTCTCACTGTTGTGGCCTCTCCCGTTGTGGAGCACAGGTTCCGGACGCACAGGCTCAGTGGCCATGGCTCACGGGCCCACCGGACCGGGGCACGAACCCATGTCCCCTGCATCGGCAGGCGGACTCTCAACCACTGCGCCACCAGGGAAGCCCTAGGACCTTGAACTTTTTACTGAGGACCTTGGGCTTCATCCTGCATGAGATGAAGAGTTTTAAGCACTGAGGAGTTTTAAGCAGGAGTGTGCCATGGCCACATCTGTGCCTTAAACGCATCCCTCTGGCTGTCAAGGAGAGGGCGGGTGGTTGGGGGAGAGTCTGAAGGCAGGGAGATCCACGGGGGCTGTAATCCGGGGCTCGACTGCGGTGATGACAGTGCAGGGAGGGGCTGGGGGGAGCGGACAGAACGTGGGGTGCTTATTAGATACAGCTGACCAACCCTGGTATTGGCTGGGGGTGAGGAAGACAAGGAGCAGAGATCCACTCAGGGTTCTGGCCCGGGTGCTGGTGTGGTGTACAGAAATAGGCGCTGAACAGGAACCAGATAGGGAGAAAGAAGGAGTGCGGCTCTGGATACTTGGACCTTGAGGCACCTGAGGAACATCCAGGTGGGAATGCCTTGTAACTACACAGACATGGTGCTGAGAAAAAGCTCTGGGCCAGATGCAAGAGTCATCGTCACAGAGGTTAGGTGTTGTCCATGCCATGTGCATGGCTGAACTTGCCCAGCGAGAAAGAGGTCAAGGACAGAGACTGAGAGATGCTCATTTGCGGTAGACTGTGTTTCTGTTTCGCAAACATCCACCCCCTTTCTGTGGGAGGCACACTCTTCCCTTCCCTACGGAGGCTGGGGTTGGCCATGTGACTTGGGAGGAGATGCGATGCTTGCATGGGTTGGCTTGGCTCCTGGTGCTCTTTTCACCCACTTTAAAAAAATCATGCCAGGCAGCCTCTGCCCCTCAGCCTGGGTCCGGGCAGGGGAGACCCACGGAGCAGGTTCGAACTGCACTCTGAAGCAGAGCCGTCCAGTTGACTGCGGACCTGTGAGTGAGAAATAAACAGCTTTTATTATAAGCCACTGAGATAAGGGGGCTCTTTGTTATGTAACATTGGATTAGCAATAGCCTGACTAATAAAATTTTGAGAGGAGGCTGGAGAAAAAAGAATCCTTCAGAGGATAACAGGAGCAACAGTCAGAGGGGAAGGAAGGAAATCAGGAGAGAGCTGCATTCCTGAAACTGTGGTAGAAGCGGGTTTCAGGAGCATCGGGACTGCGGATGCTCCGAGGTCCGCACTGTTTGCACCACGCCAGTCTTCTTCCGGACAGGTTATGCCCGGATCACCTTAGCTACCCTTCCAGGCCTGAATCTAAATTCCAGATGTTGATGACTCTCCCAACTACATCTCCGGGGCAGGCTGCTCTCCGGGACTCCAGGCTCATTTCCTACCTGTCTCCTGGATGTCTCCATCTGGACATCCAATGGGCTTTTCAAACTCATCACATCCCAGACTGCGCTCTTCATACTCCCCCACCCACAGACCTGCTCCCCCACCTGGACTCCCTGACTGGAAGCCCCGTCACCCACGCCAGAAGCATAGGAGTCATTTTCGGCTCCCTCACATCCTGTCAGCTACCGAGCCCAGGAGATTCCCATCCATCAGCTTCTCTCCACCTCGCTGGCCTAGCACCCCTCACCGAAGCTGCCGCTGGGTCCCTCACTGCATTCCGCGCTTGGCTCTTCCACAATGGCCCCCTGAGGGCTCTTTCTGAAGCAGAAATAGGTCACCCCCTGGTTAAAGCCCCTGCCGGCAGGACAAAGACCAAACTTCTTAGCATGACAGCCAAGGCCCTGAATGGTCCAGCGTCAGCTGAATGAATTAATGAATGTCGTCCCTTCTGTCTGAAACACATCCTACACCTGCCTCCCACTGCCTAACTCCCACTCAAACTTGGCCCCCTCCAGCTTTCTCTGACCACCTCCCACTTCATTCCCCCCACACACATACACACACTGGGCTAGTTTAAATGCCTCCCACCATTTTTTTTTTTTTTTTGCCTGCGCTGGGTCTTCGCTGCTGCTCTGCTGCTCGCAGTCTTTCTCTATGGGGAGCGGGGACTACTCTTCGTTGCGGTGCGCAGGCTTCTCATTGCAGTGGCTTCTTGTTGCCGAGCACGGGCTCTAGGTGCGCAGGCTTCAGTAGCTGTGGTGCGTGGGCTCAGTAGTTGTGGCGTGCGGGTTTTGCTGCTCCGTAGCGGGTGGGATCTTCCCCGACTAGGGATTGAACCCATGTCACTGCAGGCAGATTCTTAGCCACTGCGCCACCAGGGAAGCCCAAGTGAATTATTTTATTCAACATTTAAGACATTTTTATTGAGAACCTGTTCTAAAAGTGGGGATAAAACTCCCATGCATGCAAAACAAAAACAAAACTCCCATGCACAGTGCTTAAATTCTAATGAGGGAAATAGTAAGAAAAAAATAAACAAACATATGTCAGGTGGTAATGGTTGCTATGGAGAAAAATAGAACAGGATAAGGAGTGGGGACAGGAGCCATTCCACAGAGGTGCTTTAGGGAGGGTTCCAGTGATGTTTGATCAAGGACCTAGAGGCAGTAAAGGAATGAGGGAAGCCTTGATCTGGGGCAAAGTGTCCCAGGAAAAGGGAATAGCAGGGGCAAAGGTATGGCAGGTGAGTGAAAACAGAGACATGCTGGTCCAAGGCAGGGTGGAGGAGGCAGAGAGGAACCCTGTCACGGGACTGGACAGAGTTTTACTTTCAGAAATAAAACCACAAAACAACACAATCTCATTCAATCTTTTTTTTTAATTAATTAATTTATTTTTGGCTGCGTTGGGTCTTCGCTGCTGCGCGTGGACTTTCTCTAGTTGCAGAGAGCAGGGGCTACTTTTCGTTGCGGTGCGTGGGTTTCTCATTGCGGTGGCTTCTCTCATTGAGGAGCATGGGCTCTAGGCGCACGGGCTTCAGTAGGTGTGGCTCACAGGCTCAGTAGTTGTGGCTCGCGGGCTCTAGAGCTCAGGCTCAGTAGTTGTGGCGCACGGGCTTAGTTGTTCTGCATCATGTGGGATCTTCCCAGACCAGGGCTCGAACCCGTGTCCCCTGCATTGGCAGGCAGATTCTCAACCACTGCGCCACCAGGGAAGCCCTCTAATTCAATCTTAAAGGCTGGCATGCTGAGCAAGGGATGTTCTTATTCTTTGTAGGAGCTCCTTCTTTACACTGTCAGGTACCAGGGCTCTGCCTTTTGGTGTGATTTCAGCCACCAAGTCATCAACAGTAACGTGTTCTAGTCCTTTTTCTTTCATTACCTCTTTACAGTGTGCCTTCTACAGATCCTTCCAGCCACATTCAATTAATTTAGCTCTAGCAATTTTTTGACGTGTTCTCTTTCTCCAGTTTCTATCCACTTTTGGTTAATCGCTGCTATCATCTACTCATCTTTGTTCATTTTACTAACCACCATCACCGCGGGCGAGGGCTGTCCCTTCCCAGTGACAAAATGACCCTTGTCCTGATGACCGTTACCTACCACACTCTTCAGCTGCCCGGACCTAGACCCTCCATGGAGACTTCTCCTTGAGTTCATGAGAATGAACTCCAGGCTGGGGCACTCTGGACAGGAGGTGAGGGAGGTGTAGCAGGAACCAGGGAAGGGGCAGAGCGTCAGCGTCCTCGCCCTAGCCATCCCTGGCACGAACTTGCTTTGTATGTTTTTGTACTTCCCAGTCAGTGTCCCTGGCTCAGGGCTCAGCACATAGTAGGTACTTTCTAGACAGAACTAAACCCATCCAAGAAATTGCCTAAAACCCATTTTGCTACAAGGTGGCTCAGGACATCAGAAGGCATCATCAGAAGATGTAAAAACACATTTGATTCTAAACTTAAATCCTCTTCCTTCTTCCTGAGAACCTCTCTGTTTGCTGGCTCTGCTATGCTATAACATCAGGAGTAATCATCTTTTTCGAGTTACAAAATGTTACCCCAATTACTACCTCCTCAGAGCCTCCACACAACCTTCACAGTAGTGACTCTCCATTGTCCAGAGGTGTCAGAACCGTGGGCTCGGCCAACACTTACGGACAGCCCAGCAAAGGATTCCCCGTCAGTTCCCTCATTTAACATCCTCATTTCACAGACAGACTCAGAGACAGAATATCATCTGCCCAAGGTCCAGCAGCGAGGCCCTGAGCCAGGCTGAAGCCAAGTCTCCAGGCCCTGGATTTTGCACTCCTCCCATGGAAGCCCCCAATGCCCTTGAGGAAACTTCTGCTGAAACTGGGGCTGACCAGCCTGGGCCTGAGCCTCCCTGGGCAGAGTTACCCAAGGTATTGACCCGAGGTGCCTCCTCAAAATCCCAGGACCCAGCGGGCAGGAAGGGGATGGGCTGCGTGCTCAGCATCCATTCGAACGTCCCTGGGCGTCGTGTGGAGGACAGTGGGGCAGCCCCCAGACTCCCAGCAGCTGTGGGGAACACAGAAACAGAGCTGCAAACCAGGGAGAGGAAAAGGGATCCTCTGGCATCCTTGGCAAGCACAACCTCCTGGGTTGAGCCCATGGACCTGAAGCCTCATTCCTTTAAGTGCCACCTTCTGGAGGCCTGGCCCCCACCAACCTGATCCCAGAGCCCAGGATTTCTGCCCCCCAGTTTCTGGCACCTGAGTGAAGGAGTGGTCATCTTAGCCTAAACTTGTAATTCACCTCTCCTTCCCCTCTTCCACCCCACCTGCCTGTCCCTCCACATTCTGGTCACTCAGGTACTCACTTGTTCTGTTCCTTTCACCACTGTTGCTGTGCACTGGAGGTCCACAGGTGAATGATGATCATTCCCTGACCCGGAGGAGAGGTGCTCACATTCCCTTGGGGGAAATGCACACAGGACCACACCCATGCACAGAGGCCAACAGCAATAGGTCATGGTCAGGGAGAGGCAGAGGGGCCACCAAGGGGATTCCTAGCCCAGACCAGGAGCCCAGAGATGGCTTCCTGGGAAGGCTTTCCCAGGCTGGATTTTAGAATATTAGAACTCTGTCACAGGAAGAGCCGTTAGGGCAGAGGATTTCACACCAGTGTAAGCAACATGGCGTAAGGATTTCTGCCTAGATTATTACCCAGTGCCTAGAACAGTGCTTGGTACACAGTAGATGCTCAATAAACATGTCCTAAAAGAAAAAAAAGGAAGGGAAGGAAAGAGGGAAGAAGGGAGGGAGGGAGGAATAGAGAGAGAGAGGGAGAGGAAGAAAGAATGAGTATAGGGTGGATGTGTAAAATAGCTTGGTGTATTCTGGGAACTGAAAGTACAGTAGTTGCAAGCTGCTATAGTTTAGGCTGTGGGGCTGAGCTGGGGGTGTGGCCTTATCTAATCTTATTGTTGTTGGTGTGCATTTCTTATTTCCTTACCCGTCCCAGAGCTACTTTGGGGATGAGCTCACTTTTTCCTTTCTCGTTCCCCGTAGCCTCTGGTGCGTACATGGAGTGCTAACTGCACACAGGTACTGAACCTGTGCTGGGTGCTGGAGACACACAGATGACTCAGAGTTAGTTCCTGCCCTCCCAGCCCCCCAACCACCTCTGGCTGGGGAGACAGACAGTAAACAAATGGCCACAACAATGGGCAGAATGAATGGAGAGCTATTCTGGAGGTTCAAGCAAAATGAGACCAAGCAGAGGGTTAGAGGGATGGGTTTTACTCCAGGAGTGAAAAGCCGGGAGGATTTTATGGAGGAGGCATTGGAGGGGATGCAAGCCTTAAAGAATGAGCAAAGAAGGGGGCTGGGGTGGGAGGCACTCCGGGCCAGAAGATGTGGGGGTGGGGTGGGGAAGGTGGGGATTGGGGGATCCAGTGGGGAAAGATAGCCTGGGGGAATGGGTGGGGGACTTGGGGTAAGTGAAGAGAGAGTGATTGCGCCCAAATTTCCCAGGTCTGCCCGTCTATCATGTTAGTCCCTTGGCTTCTCCAGAGAAAGTGCCCTTCTGGGGTAGGGTGCTTGCTTCCGATCTGACCGCATTTTGGATCACTGTGCTAGCAACTGCACACCTAGTTGGGGCTGCTCAGTGGTCCTACTTCCTGGGAACCCATCAGCTCCCCTCTGTCCAGCAGGCTGGGAGGTTATGGCACCCTCCCTTCTCGCTCTGCCTGGGCCCTCCCACTATCTCTTTTAGGTCCACCATGAACCTACCAACATTCTGGGTCAAGCCCCAGCAAAGGGAAGACCACAAGGACAGAGAGCCTGGCACAGGTTCCCCAAATGCATGCCACACCTGCTCGGAAAGGAGGTGCTTGTCCTGTTTTCAGGGTGGGGTGTGGGGAAAGAAAACTATAGAAAGGAAATCTTAGCATCATAGAACATCAGACTCTCAAGAGATATTAAAGATCCCCCTTCTCATTTGACAGATGAGGAAAATGATGCACAAACAGATATACCTGTGTTGCAGCCCTAACTCTGACACAGCATGGCCAACTTGGTAGAGCTGTGATGCAGTAGGGCCAGAGAAGGGCAGTGTTTTCCTTGAGCTGGGACCTAACCCACACTCATGACACTCATAATTTGTGGGCCTTGCAGACCCAAGATGAGTCAGGCTTCTTGTGAGTCAGGCTGTTGACAAGCCATTCCTGGCCATTCCTAGCCCATCAAAAATAGAAGTCCAGGGGAAGGGTATGAGCAGGCCAATTTAATTAGTGTGGGCTCTAAGGTACCTTAAGTTAGCCCTATTAAATTAAAACGCCTGGGGGAAAAAATAACTGTAATTATTTCCTTCTCTCCCCTATCGTTGTATTTCAACTCCCTCCCAACCTCCATGCTTCTCTCATTCACAAAACAACCTTTAAACTGGGAGCTAGCACAGACAACCAGAGACTAGGGTTCAGTTTTCCTTTTTCTGCCCCCTTCCCCTTCCAGCGCTAGGTCCCAACAGAGAACACAGCGCGTCCAGAAGCGGTGGTAGGGCCTGGCTATATTCTAATTTAGGGAGGCTGCTACACTGAGCAGAATATTATTCCAAAAATGCACCCAGAGTCTCCTTCCTGAACCAATGCAGATCCGTTTGCTGCGGGGCATTTCTTTTTAAAGCCCCTTTTTCTCTCTTCGACAAATCAAAATAAGCAAACTTTAATGGTAGTGAATTATACTTGATTTTGTTTAATCTAGTTCTGAGTTTTCCTACTTGAAACGTGTTTCCCCAGGACACTGACCTATCCTTTAATTGTTTGGTGCGAGGCATGTTAGGGGGAGGGGCGTTACTTGTTTATTGGAACAGCGCTGTTAAAAAAAAAAAAATCAACCTAGGCTAACAGTTTCAAGGCTCCCCTAAAGATGTATCCAAACAGGCAGCCAATCAGCGCTTACACAGCTTTTTCTGCTTGACTCTTTTAAAGAGACAGTGCCGACAGTGTTTTATCACATTTAAAGAGAACCGCGCTCTAAAAACAGTCTGAAAATGGGGGAGTCTTCCCGTTTGGTTGGTTTCTCGTCTTAAAGAGTCTCTAATGAGGTACACTCAGTGTGTCCTCGGGTTCTCGCCGTGGGCAGAAAGGAGTCAGCAGCAAATAGCTGGGTCACTCTGCCAGCCCCCCCCTCAATTTCCCATTGTACACCTGGGTCACTGACAATGGAAGCTTCCCCTCCCCCCACGCCTGACTCTCGTTCCCCGCTCCCCAATTTAGCTCCGTTTATTTGAAGTTCGCAGATTTCTGTGGCGCGCATTCCGCGTAGCGGGGCGCCCAGGTGACGCCCCCCTACCCCGGAATGGCACCATCTCTCGTGGAGAAGCCGAGGGGCTAACTTGCTAGGGCGGGCAGACCTTGGAAATTTGGGAGCAATCACTCTCCGTTCTCTTAGCCAAAGTCCTCAGTCCCTTCCCCCAGGCTCCCCAAAGCAGTCCAAGGGCCATTTTCGCGCGACTCCACTTTGGGGTTTTCCAAAGTATTTTAATGATCTAGTAAAGGAGCAGCCTCGCGGCTCGGCGCCGGATCGAGCCGCCCAGTTCTCAGCGTGGAGCCCCGGGCCCGGCGCTCCGAAGCCAGACTGGGCGAGAGGGAGGACCGGGGGCGGGGCGGCCAAGGGGTGGACGGGTGGGAGTCTGGGGAGGGGGCCGAGGTCGGAGCCCAAGAGGAGGGCAGGCGAGGGGGAGGGGGAGATAAGGGCTGGGCCGGCGCAGGGCTGAGGCTGGGGGAGGTGAGGGGCAGATAAGGGAAAGGGACGTGGCGGGGGGTAGCCGACGGTGCTCCGCTCGGGGGTCCGCGCCCCCTCCCCTCAGACTACGCCGCAGCGCCACCCCCCCACTCCCCAGCGGTCCAAGCCGCGGAGAGCGCCCGTCGGACCCTCTTCTCGCGGGGGCCCGGAGACTAGATCTTCCCTGTCCCGATTCGTGTCCCCTCCCCACATCTAGAGAAAACGGAGGCTCGCGCCCCCGGCCCCCCCCCCCCACCCCGTTGGCCCGCAGGAGCAGGAATAGCGGCTCCTCGGTGGCGGCCGCAGCGGGGACTGCCGCGGTCGGGCGCTGACAGGGCGTCCCTCCCGGGCCGCCCCGGCCCCTCCCCCGCGCGCCTATTGGCCGAGGCGCATATCAATCACGGGACGTTGACGCCCGCCTTGCTCCCTCGCCCGGGTAGCCACGTTCGGTTGAGCTCCAAGTAGACCAGCGGCAGCGGCGGCGGCGGTGCCGGAGGCGCTGAGGGAGGCGCAGGCGGAGCCGGGCGGGCGCGCGAGCGAGCCAGTGGGCAGCCGGGCCGGCGGGAGAGCGGCGGCGGCGGCGGCACCGGCACCCCAGGCCGAGCCGGCGCGGGAGGAGTTCCAGGGCGATGGGGCCGCGGCCGGGGCTGACGCTTTGACAGCTGGAAAGAGCGCGGAGCCAGCGCCTGGGGGGGAGGGAGGGGAGCGCGGCGAGGAGAGCGCGAGCGAGCGAGCGAGCGAACGCCGGGGAGGGGGCCGGGAGCGAGGGGGCAGCTCGGGAGCAGCCGGAGCGGTAGCGGCGGCGGCGGCGAGGCTCGGCGCCCTCTTCTCTGCAAACCATGTTTGCCAAAGGCAAAGGCTCGGCGGTGCCCTCGGACGGGCAGGCTCGGGAAAAGTAAGCCCTATTTTCCAAGTGGCGGCCGCGCCGCTGCCGGGCTGCGGGCGGGTGGTGGGAGGCAGGTGGGCGGGCGGGGGCTGCTGAGCCCCGGGCCCCGGCGCCGCCTGCTTGGCCCCTTCCCGAGGCCGCGGCGGGCGGCGTGGGAGAGCCCATTGTTGGGAGCCGGCGGAGGTTGGGGTCTGGGGGCGCCGCCGGGGGAGGGGGCACTTGGTGGCCTTGGGGCGTGCCGGGCGCGGGGGCCCGCGGTGAGGGATGGACGAGGTCCCGCGAGCGAGCCTGGGCGCTCGCTCCAGCCGGGGCGCTCGCCGCGCTGACGGCACTTTGCCCACCGGGCGCGGGCAGGGGGCGCGTGGCTTCTGCAGCCCCGAAGGCTCCTTTTGTCCGCCCGCGGCGTGAGGAGTGCGTGCCGGGGGCTTTGTTCGGCCGAGAGCGCTCTCCCTTCCCTGCCCTTGGCCTCGCCGCCGGCCCCGCGCCCTCCGGGGCGCCGAGCTGGGCAGGGACGGCGGCGCCGGCTTGGCCCTAGGCTTGGGGGACAGTTGTTTTGGGGGAGGTGGTGAGGGCGGCGCTTTACTGCCCTCTCCAGAGCTCGCGGAGCACTCCAGAGTCCAGGACTGAGTCTCCCCGGACTCTCAAACGTGGGGAGAGGGTGGGTCGGTGGCAAGGAGTGGATCGGGAAAAGGAGCGAGGCTCGGGGGGTTGGGTTGCTTGCGAGTTTGAGAGACCTAGGTGGGTTTGGTCCCGACGCTACTTGGAAGTTCAAGTTCGGGGGCTGCTCTCCAGCCCTCGCGGCTTGAAGTAAACGCGTTTCCTCATACCCACCCCCTAACTGCTCGTACCCGTGGCCCCAGGCAGGACCGAGCTAGCTGCTCACCTCTGGTTGGGGCCACAATGGGACAGCACGGACAGGGTTGGAGGACAGGCTTGGAGACCAACTGGCAAGGTCCAGGAGCGAGCGCCTGGTGTGGTCTGACGCTTTCTCTCTCTCTCTCTCTCTCTCTGTGCCTGCTACCCACTTTCCAGGTTAGCTTTATACGTCTACGAATATTTACTGCACGTAGGAGCACAGAAATCTGCACAGACCTTCTTGTCGGAGGTGAGTGGAACTCCCCCCATCATCCAGTTTCTTGACACCCCCCTCCTCACTCTTCTTAAAGCCTTTGTTTTCTGGAGCAGTCACTGTGGCCACCATTTTGAATTTTTATCACCTTTTGGCATTTATTGTTAGTTGGTCTTCACAGCCTTTTGGCTCTGGGAAGCCCCTAGCGCACCCCTTCTCTCTGCTCCTCTAAGCTGTCTCTGCTCTCTCCTTTCTAGATTCGATGGGAAAAAAACATCACGTTGGGAGAACCGCCTGGGTTTTTGCACTCGTGGTGGTGGTAAGTTTGTGTGATAGTTTTGTGTGTGTGTTTGTTTTGTTCTGAGCCCCCGGCTTCAAGTGAACAAAGATGGGAGATCTGAGCGGGTCCCTCCATGCCTTAGTCCCCAGCGTTGCATAGAGCAGGGTGCCGTGGGGCCCTCAGGACTGGCAAATGAGGAGAAGGGCAGACGAGGTCGGTGCCTAAGTTTCTGCCTCCTCTTTGCCCACTGTTGAGAACCCTACTAATCGTGCCTGGTGTTTGCATGGAAACTGTACTTTTATATCTCACTCTGAGGCGCTGGGCATGGGCTTGAAAAAAAAACCTGCATGGGTTTTTGTCAATTCTGCATGTTGCTTTAATTAGAGGGAGTGGGGGTGGGGTGGGTGGAGGGGCACCAGGTCTGTTTTACAACTGGCCTACCCCTTCCTTTTTCTTCTGTGAGCTCAAAACCTTGAGAGAGAAATCCATGGGGACCTTTTCCAGGCACCCTGAGAAAGAGCAAGAAGGGACTGCCACTTCCTTTAAAGATACTGATTCAGACCTACTGGACCTCCCCCCTCCCCCCACTGCTCTAAGTATCCCTAAAACCACCAAGTTTCGTTTTACTGAGAATCTGGCAGAGGGCCTGTAGTTGGTAGATGGGGGCTCTCTCTTGTCTGTGACCCTCTCCCAGGCCCCTGGGCCCTGTCCGGGTGGGACCACTGCCGGTGTGCTCCCGGTTTGCAGCGCGCAGGAGGGAGGCTTAGGGTCAACGGGAAGGAGTTGCTGTGAGTGTAAGTCTTGGGTGTTTTGTGGGACCGATTGGTGGAGTCTTTGACATTCTTTTCAAAAGGAAAAGAGAGCGGAGTGGCTTTTGATATTTTGGTGAAGTTCAGGAAAACGGAGTGCCCTGTCTTGGGATCTTAGCGCGTTTACCTGACCGCCAGCTCACTGGGGTAACTATTTCAAGTGCCTTTGAAATGCATGGGGATGAAGTGTCTGTTCTAACTTGCACGGAGAAAATGAGGTTTTAATTGCTTTTGCCAACCTCGGAACTGCGGAGTTGGAGGCATTCGGTGTGGTGTAAGGATTCTGTCTGTAGGAGTGGGTGGTAGGTTTTCTGGGGTGGCTTTTGGAGAGGAGTGTGGGGCTGGAGCTGGCGGGTCTGTCCACCGTGGATTTTGCAGAAATTTAGACTTTTGAGTAAAAGTTACTCAGAAGGGACTGGAGAGTTTGTAGTGTTAGAAATCTTCAGTGTGTGGAGGAAGTTAGTCAGATGTGTGCAGCCTCAGAGCACAGAAAGAAATGTTCTCGAGCCTCCCTCTGCAGTCAGCAGAAGTCCCCGATTATCCTGTTCTATCCTTAATCCCCCGCAACTTCTCCAGCCTTATCTCAGCTCCGGGAACTAAGAGTGCGTCGTGCTGGGCGCAGGCAGTGGTGGCTCTGTGATTTGACACCGACCGTGGCTTTTGGGGTGGCAGGAAGTGGTGGAGCTGATCTGAAGAGGGCCAGGCTGCGTTCTTCACGCACCTGGAGTGAGGTGCTTGTCAGGTGACTGGCAGGGCTGGCTGTTTCTGATGGTGACAGGAGCACTGGTCTGGTAGTCAGACTTCCGCTCTGGTGCACGTTTTACCTTTCAAGCGGGTTCCTATCCCTGGGCCTTGGGCTCCCGACCTGGAGAGGGTTTTTAAGGCCCCTTTTTGGTAGCAGTAGCTACCCTGTGTTTGTATAGGGTTTTACTGGTTGACAGAGGATTTGTATGTCTGTTTTCACATAATGCAAAGTGTTGGGGTGACCATACAAGAATCATGGAGGGGGGTTAGGCAGGGAAATCCGCCCCCCTCCTTTTGCTGGACAGGTGGTTGTCTGAGGAGGGCTCTCTTTTCAACGTGAAAGAACGAGATACTTGGTTATCCATAACATAACCTTTGGTTAATTGATATATGTTTTTTGGTGGGCAGGGGGGGAATGGTTTCTGTATGAGAACACCTTGGGGGAGGGCCTGGTTGAGAGTCGGGTGGGCTGGCAGGAGATGGGGATGTGGGCTCTGGGATGAAGAACCTGTAGATTCCCTTTATTTCCAGAGTCACCCAGTTTGCTGTGCGTATGAGTCATAGTCCTGACTTTGACAATTTAACCTTTTTATGAAGTGCAGCCATTTTGGGTGGAGGTGGGGGGTGGTTACCGGAGCACCGAAGAGACAGGCATGGCTTCTCATCCAGATTCCTGTCTCCCATCTGGGCATCAGTGGGTGGGTTACCCTAACCTGCTGGAGCTTCAGTTGCCCCATGTATAATGTGGGGATAAAATCACCTACCTTACAGTGCTGTGGTAGTTACAAGCAGTGTCATGGGCGTGAGGCATCCAGCACATAGTAGGTGTCTGGTGGATGAGAGCTATTACTCTTACTACAAATGACAGGCTGTCAGAAGAGGTTGGGTCCATTTTGTTGTTAGGCTGAGTATGCCCAGTGAAGGCTGGGAAGGTGGGATTGAGCCTTGGGGAGACGTGGTGCTGTTAGCACCGTGCACTGTACACTTGCTGTTGGGCACACAAGTAATAATTAGTAACCTGATCTTATTTTATTTTTCAACTTGCAGCGTATTTTGGGACCTTTACTGTGCAGCTCCTGAAAGGCGAGACACTTGTGAACATTCAAGTGAAGCAAAAGCCTTTCATGATTACGTGAGTAACAAATTTTTAATCCTGGCGATAATTGCAGGGTTGGATAACTTGAACTTCTTTAGTACCAAAAGCAAATACACAGCCAACTGGCAGTGGTCTTTGTTTTCTCCTTGCCTTTCTTTTTGTCCTGCCCACCTCCCTGCTGCCCTCGCCCCGTACTCTCCTCCGGCAGCGGTCTGACTTGGTGAATGGTATTTCATAATGTTATAATCATGCAGAAGAGTGTAGATACCTATCTGGAGAGTTAAATGGTGTTATGCGGGGCTCAACCATGTGGGGTTTATGTTCTGATTGGGCAGTCACCTGGGAGGATGGTGGGGCTGAGCCTCTTTGGTGCTGGTTTATGAAGAAGTTGACCACAACCAAGAAAAATGAAAAGTAAATATGAAACTTGTGTTTTGGAGTAGAAGGTGTGTTTGAGTGAGAATTTGGTGAAATAGATGCTTAGGTTACTTTCCAGGGAGGGATCTTCCAAATTATGTTTTTGGAGGGAGGTGCGTATGTCTGTTTATGGGGGGGGCTTGTGTTGTCCATTAAGACAGTGTGTACTTTGAGGTCCTTGGCTGGTCCATAAACCTGTGTTGAAAATGTTCTTGTGAAGATAGTTTCATCACATTGTAGTGCTTTCTACTCTATCACTCATTCTCCCTGGATGAGTTTCTTAAGATTGTAAGAGAGGTGTCTGTCACATGTCCATATCCCACCAAGGTCCCCTTAAAAAAAAAAAATTGGACTACAGTTGGGGTGGAGTCGGACTTATGATCAGATGAAACAGGTTAGGATCTTCTGCGGGGGGATGGAAGGGGAAGTGTCCGAAGATCTTCCCAGCCTCCTTTGCTTCCTGTTGGTCTTGTAGAAGGTTAAGTGTGTGTGTGTGCCTGTATGTGTGCACATACATGTGCACTTAAGAGGTCATTTATTGGATTTTGCACTTCTGCATGAGGTGGGAAGAAATGGTCCCAAAGCTCTAGGGCATGGAAGTTGGTTTTTTGAATGTCATCAGAGCCCACCCACTTGGCCGGGCCATCTGCATCCCCTGCATGCAGTTTGAAACTGGCCTGGGAGACCAGAACCCATTTGGTTGAGTTTCACAAGTGGTCAGATCCCATGCCACAAGTATCTTTCTGGTGAAAATTTCTCCTTGTAATATGAGGACTTAAGAGACTCCCCTGGGGGCTCCCTGGTTTTGAGAACATTCAGTGCGATGAAATTTTGCTATGACTGTAAGGTTAATACCCTTGGAGTGGAATGCTGAGGAAATTGACCAGTTCTTGTGCCCTCTCCAGGGTTGAAAAAGAGAAGCTGCTGAATGGTACTTATAGCCTGGTGAACTTTTAGTAGTACAAGGTGAGAGGGCTGGTTCACTTGTGATGTGGTTCTTCTGGGAAAATCGGTGGTGATGATCACAGGGTTTCCTGGGGTAGAGGCTAAGAGTTACGTTAGCCATATAAAAATAGTTGGGGAATTTGACTTTTCTACCTAGTAAAAAATCGTGTGTGTGTGTGTGTGTCTGTGTGTGTGTTTTAACCTGTGGATGGCCAATTCCTGTGTGGCCTGTATCTGACAGCTATGCAAAATGGTTTCATTTTAGAGTGGGGCGGGGGACGTACCTATTTCCAGTTACTCTCTTGATATAGGATGTCTGTGCTATCTTTCAGAGAAGTTAATAATTTTTAACTAAGTTTGGCTCTCTAGTACATAATGTGAGACTCTCTTTGGCAATTTGTGGTTTGGTCTGCCATCTTGGAACAGTACGTGGTAGTGAAAGTTTACATGGGTTTTCTTTCAGTAATTTGCTGAGGAAGGGCAGCAGAATTGTGTAGAGATTGCTGAGGTTGATGTAGACATTTAGAAGAAGCTACCAAGAGCTGAAATCACAGTGCCTGAGGCCTAGGATTCACAGATCTTGGGATCAAAACCCTTTCTTCTGGATTGGGATCCACTTGGTGTCCTGTGGCCTGAGAGTCAGGTCATGTGAAAGGAGGGATGGAGTGATGAATGGGGATGGGTAGGGAACGTCTCTATTGTGAAGGAGTTAAGGGGGGGTGGGTATTGAGTTGCAGGGGTAAAGGAGAAGCAATGGGAAAATGAAAAAATATTTAAGAAAATGAAGAAAAGGAACCCTCTTTTTCTCTTTGTCCTCCTCAAATTTTCGTGTGTTCTCTCCATTCTCATGGCTACTATCTTGTTCACCCTCATCTTTCTTGCTAGAGTTATTGCTGAAGCCTCTTTGGATTCCCTTCCTTTTGTCTGGGGTGAATGCCTCTCTTATCCGTCACATCCTGTCCACTTTTCAGCTTCTTTGTGGAGGACTTTGGTGATAGTTTGCTGTACACTCTGATCACTCCTTCATCTCAGTGGCTATATAAACCACCTGTACAAACCTTTGTTGGTGACTTTCCATGTGCTGGGCATTCTAGGTTCAGGCTCTCATTTCAAGCTGCCAGTGGCCCTGGGAGAGAAGACATGTTGCTAACTCCATTTTGCAGATGAAGAAACTGAGACACAGAGAGGTTATCATAGTTGTAAGAATTAGGATCCAAACTCAGGTCATAACTGACTCCAGAATCTGTGTTCCTAACACTGCCGAGACTTGGCCGCACAGGTCCGTGGCAAATGTCACCCGTTTGCACCTATTCCTGCTAACTTCTCAGTCAGGTTTGTCTTTCTAACCACAGCTTATTCATTTTTTCCATGCCAGAGACCATTCATCTAAGAGCTATTCATTTCTGTAGCTCCCACAATACCTTGCACATAGTAGGTACGCATGCTAAATGAATGAAGGTATTAAGGAACTATGGGCAAGAAAAAATACTCATTTTTGGGCATTTTGGTAATTTGGATAGCCAGTAGAATATTGGAAGATGTTCTTTTAGTGACTCGTTTTTGCTGGGTCATCTTGAGCCAGGTGATTTTAATGTGGGTTGACTAGTTACCTTAAATCCTTTTTAGAAGATAAAGTGGAGTGTAAATAAGAGCATGCGGTAACTGGCCTGTTTTCAATCAAGGAGATTCAAAGATTCTCATGGTTTGTCTGTGCAGCTCAGATATACCCGCCTGGGCCTCAGTGGGTAGTGAGTAGTGAGTGTGTGTGGGGCATGGGTGAGGAGGGACTCCTGTGGGGCTGGGAAGGTCCTCATTCGGGAAGATCCTGGTCTCAGCTCTCCTAGAGAAATGAATTTGTGTCCCTGGCCAGTGGTCTCTCCTTCCTGGTGGTGGGTCAGTTCAAGCCAGGCTACAGGGCCGGGAATGAACCAGGTGACTCAGCGGTGGGAGAGGGGGTTTAAATTTTCTCTGAGTTGGTGAGTTTTTATTTGAGTCACAGTCTATTTTCCTCCACACACCTGGAAACTTCAGTTTGCTTGGCTCATTGTGTGTAAGCCGGAGCACCCTGATGTTGACCACACGTAATGAAGAGCGATGCAGGGTTTGGTACCCAGAATGTACTTTTCTGAGAAATTGGTTTACCTGAAGTCAGAAGAGCCCAGAGGCCATGGGAGGAGCTCGCAGGGACCCTGCCTGTGGTTTCCTTGCTGTTGCCCAGAGGCCATGGGAAGAGGCTCGCAGGGACCCTGCCTGTGGTTTCCTTGCTGTTCCCCTCCGGCCAGGGCAGAGGTTCTCTGGTAAAGCCCTTGGGTCCCCTTGGGTTCTCTTAGATGCCGATGTCTGTCTGGTCCTGGCCTTTTGTGGAGTGGACAGTCCCTCCTACTAGCTCAGTGCCTCTGAGTTGAAGGTGCTGGAGAGCAGTGACCCTCACATTGCTGTACTTTTCAAAACGCTTTTTCAGTACATGGTTGTGGTTTGGCTTCACAGCTGTCTTTTGGTCAGGTTTTATTATTTAATCTCACTCCCATTTTACAGATGAAGAAACTGAGGCCTAGAGTTTAGATGGCTTGTCTGAGGGCATGTAGCCAGGAGGTGGCAGAGCTGGGACTAGACCCCACTCTTCCAAATTCCACCTCTGAGCTTTTGACAACCGTCATTTGATACAGAATTCCTGCAAAACAGAGGGAAGATATTATCATTTGACCCAAAGTGTGCCCATGTATAGTCACTGAAGAAATAAATTTAGCAGAGAATTAAACTGAAGCCCCTGAGAGGTGAATTGCAGAGTCACTGGCAGAGGTGGGACCTGGCCTCTGAGAAGGGAGTTTGTTATGGTGCGATGGCTCTTTTGGCAGGGAAAATGTGATGTAAAGCTATGGCCTTACCTTCCAGAAAACGCATGTATCCCCACTGGGGAGACTTTGTACATGATTTCAGGAGGTTCATGGCTGCTGTCCCCTCTGTGATCCCCAGTGAAGAATGTGGGGTGCCAAGTGGATGTGGAGTCCCATGACCTTGGCGAGTCGTGGGCCTCAGTTTCCCTGCTCTGAAGACCTGCGGTCCCTTTCAGGTCAGCCTCAGTGGGGCTGGCTCTCTTACCCCTGTGCTCCCCCAGCAGGACTCAGCTGACCCTCCTCCACTCCCAGCTGTGAGCCTGTGTCTTCAGGCGGGTTGGTTAAAGTCGGAAAGCGCCCCAGAGTCCTGGGCGTGGACGGGAGCTGAGGTATTTGTGGCTCTGTGGCAGGGGTCCAGCGTCCTTGGTGGGTTTGAAATAGCAAAGTGATATTTGAGAGGACTCTCCTTGGATGTGCCGAGCTAAGGTTCCTGCCAGGCGGGGAGCGTCCCCGCCTGCCAGAACCCTTTGGGGGCAGGGGTGTGAGAGGGTGGCAGCGTGGGCAGGAGCGGGAGAAGGCTGCAGCTGGGCTCTGAGGAGCTGGGGGTGTGCTCTCCCCCGCGATAAGCCGCTCTAGCTATCTGCCCAGAGGTCCTGGCAAGTTCACGGCGTTGCCTTTGGCTCTGACCCTTGGCACCCTTGTGTGGCGGATTATAAAAACAAAACATACACACGGTTGTTTCCCCCCAGCCCCCCATTGGAGCTCAGACTGTGTGTTGTGGCCTTTCTTCGGGCTCCCACCCTGTTTGCTGCAGCTCCTCTTAACCCCCGAGGCTGCCAGCCTCCTCTATCGGTAGCTAATTAAACACTAAATGAGTAACTGGAATTGCTTTTTGCCAGAACCCGGGCAGTGTGGCCATCTTAATGGGTTTCAAGTGGCTGCAAGACCCCAAATTGCAAATCCTTGCCCTTTATTTCAAGGCGGGAGGTGGGGCGGGGGGAGCAGGGGGGACCCAAACAAAGTTTTTGGCAGTGGTCACTTCATTTGAACTCCAAGACCAGCCGTGCGCTCCAGTCTGTGCATAATGCCATCTTTGTTAGCTAAGCCTTTGCAGACTTGGACCAAGAGTTAGCTGTGTGCCATTCACCGCTCTGAGGGAGCCGGGAGACACCCAGCTCGATTTTCCAAGGCAAGCTGCTTCTGTAGTGGGGACCTCGGGCCAGAGCCTCCTCGCCCCTTCTCTTGACCTTCCCGCCTCTGTGGGTGAGTGTGTGTGTGTGAGCTTAAGAGGGAGCGGTGGAGGGGAGGTGTGTGTGCTTGAGGGCCTGTCAGCCAAGATAACAGAAATGTTACACTAGCTGTAGCCTTTATAATAGTGTCTGGGGTTTAGAGTATTTAGAAAAATTAATCTTTTTTAGCTTGGTAATAATTCTGACCACGGCACAAGTGCATTAGACGATTCACATAAACTTCTTTAATACATGTTGCTGGGAGCTTACAGCAAATAGACAATAATGATTGTTTGTTTTTGATTCGCCAGGGTAATGGGGTTTTTTGTAGACTGGGCAAGATGAGTTTTAGGAATGTTTCTCTCTCATGTTATGCTTTTTTCTCCCCCTTGCACCCTGAATCCTCTGGATTTTGAAGGGTTTGGGTTCTGACTGGTGGCTGAGATGCACACCTGAGTTCCAATTCCTGCTCTGTCATTTCCTGGCAGGGTGGACTTTTGGAGCCTTGGTTTCGCCATCTGTAAAATGGGGAAATGGTGAATCCTTTATGGGTTTGTTGTGAGGGTTAAGTAGGATTATATATGTAAAATGGTTGTCTCTCTGTGGCCAGTGCTTGGTGAGTTTGTTTCCTTTCATTTTTTTTTTTTTTTTTTGCGGTACACGGGCCTCTCACTGTCGTGGCCTCTCCCGTTGTGGAGCACAGGCTCCGGACGCGTAGGCTCAGCGGCCATGGCTTATGGGCCCAGCCGCTCCGCGGCATGTGGGATCCTCCCGGACTGGGGCACGAACCCGTGTCCCCTGCATCGGCAGGCGGACTCTCAACCACTGTGCCACCAGGGAAGCCCTTCTTTCTTTTTATATCCCCAAAGTTTCCCCCAGAACCTTTTAATATGATGGAGATAACAGCATGTTTTTCTGGAAGAGCAAGTTGACCCTAGGGAACTGGATACATTAATTTCCCGATGATGCCCTCCGGTGCCTGGGCTCCTCTGATGTGTCATTGAGTCCTCCCCCAAATACCAGTGTCTTGTCTCCCCACCCCCCAGACCCCTGCCAGGGCCAGAGCAGGCGGTCCTGGCATAGGCTGGCACTGATAAATGCTCCCCTGAGACGTCTGTGCCCCTTATCTGTGTCGGACAGAGTGGTCCTGTCCCACTCCCGTGTGTGGCTGCCGCGTTGCTGAATGGGAAGAGCATGCAGCTTGGCACGTGCAGAAACCTAGATGCAGATTTCGGCTTCACACCCCTTGTCAGCTGCGGGGGGTCGCCACTTTTCAAGGTCTGTTCTCTTGACTGTAAGGTTGGCACAAGGGTCATACTTGCTCAGCCCACTGTGGGGGTAACAGTGAGAAAGGCGTGGAAAACTGTCCAGGGAAGGTTACCTGTGCGGGACAGTGCTGTGTCAATATTTGCAGGGATGACCAGCCTCGAAAGCCCCGCAGTTGGGGTCTTGTCTTTGTCCTCTTTTTTTTTTTTGTGGTACGCGGGCCTCTCACTGTTGTGGCTTCTCCCGTTACGGAGCACAGGCTTCGGACGCGCAGGCTCAGCGGCCATGGCTCACGGGCTAAGTTGCTCCGCGGCATGTGGGATCCTCCCGGACCAGGGAACGAACCCGTGTCCCTTGCTTCGGCAGGTGGACTCTCAACGACTGTGCCACCAGGGAAGCCCTCTTTGTCCTCTTTGGTACATACGTTGCCCTGGCCGGCCTCGGGCCTCACTTCACCTTTGAATTGAGTGAGGAGTCCCTAAAAGGACCCTTAAGGAGAAGGTGAGGAAGGGATGTGTCAGCCATTGCAGGTCCACGGGAAGCTGGTTCTGGGTGCCCGAGGCCTTGGTCAGCTGGCCCCCAGACCAGGAGCAGAAGACACTGCCAAGTTTTGAGGTGTTGATTCAGTCCAATTACCGAGTGCCTGCTCTGCTCCATGTCCAGTGGAGGAGACAGATGCTGCCCAGGATGCGCTTGTGTGCTTAAAAAACCTTCTCTTTGGAGAGCCCAGGATGCAGAACATCACGACTGGTCATGGGAGTAGGTAAACAGCCCCATTCCTGTGTGGTGGCCGGGAAGGGTATTTAATGTAGTATGTGTAGGTAGCAGGGTTGCAGGTGGTAGAATGGGAGGTCACGTCTTACAAGGAGGTACCCTGAGGCCCAGAGGGGAAAGATGCCCCACCTGAAGTCATCAGTAGGACTCAAACCTATAAACCGTATCAGATTCCATAACTCTTTCCTTTGCCCTATGCCGTCTTGCTGCACTTACAAGCTGTGTGAACTTGGGGACCTTAATTAACCTCTCTGTGCTTCAGTTTCCTCAGGTGGAAAATGGGGTTAATAAAGTATACCTGCCTCATGAGGTTGTTACAAGGATTAAATGAGTTTATGTACGCACACACACATTAAACACGCACACACACGCGCACACACACGCACACAATACATATTGTGTCTGGTACAGCGTAAGTGCCGTAAACGTGTGCTATTTTTTTTTTTTTTTTGGCGATGCCACGCGGCTTGCAGGATCTCGGTTCCCTGACGAGGGATTTAACCTGGGTCATGGCAGTGAGAGCACCGAATCCTAGCCAGTAGACCACCAGGGAACCCCCTGTGCTCTCATTCTTATTATCTCATTTCAGGCCTGGTATGAGTCCTGGCTTTCTGATGGCCGAAAGCGGGGGCAGCAGCAGAATGATGCTGGTGTGAGAGGTGTGCTCCTGGGATACGTGACCCACCTGTTGGTTGATTAGCACTCTGGACCCCTGGGTTTGAATCCACCTTCTTCAAGCAACCGCGAGTGACTGGGGGTGGGGTTCATACATGCAGCCTCTAAACCAGCCCCGCTGCTCGTGAGGATGAAGTGCCGACGCGTGGACGCTCCTGGCCAGCGCTGGCCTGTGGTGTTCAGTCAGTGTCCGTTCCCTACTCTTGTAGCCGTTTCCCTTGCTCTGGGAATCTGGAACTTCCCCAGGCCCCTCTGACCCGTCCCTGGTGTTTCTCCTTGGTACTTAAGATGGGTTTTTTGCTCCAGCCCTGCTGTAGAGCACATGCCAACCTGGAATGTGGCTGCCTCTACCAGGCCTGCCAGGACCACCCCTAGGGGAACACCCGCCTTTTCTTCTGTCTCCCCCTCGGGAGCTCTGTGACTTTTATTCATTTGCTATTTGCTGCCTGGAAGTAGAGTGATGGGGGTCAAGGTTGTATCTCTTCCTCTCCCTCTTCTAGACCGAAAGCTCCTGAGGGCAGGAGCTCTTATCTCCACCCCCTTTCTGCTGCCCCTGCTCCTGGGGCCTGTTGCAGAGTTTTGAGTAAATCCTGAGGGTGGTGAGCTAGGCTCTGGGCCTTGAGAAGTGAGAAGGGTTTGATCCCTGCCCAGGGATCAAGTATGTTAAATATGCGTTTTAATGGAGATGGACAAGTGGTGAATGGTAACTGTGAGTCATGACCCGTTAGCGCTTTGTGAGATCAACTTAGTGGGTCACGAACTGGCAATTACAAAAAAAAAGAAACTCTGGGGCTTCCCTGGCGGTCCAGCGGTTAAGACTCCGCACTTCCACTGCAGGGGGCACGGGTTCGATCCCTGGTCAGAGAATTAAGATCCTGCATGCCGAGCAGAGCAGCGCAACCAAAAAAATCAAATCAAAAAAAGAAACTCTGTATCGCAAAGAGTAAACATAAGCATTGTTTCGGGAAACTTCTGTTTTCAGCAATTTATGGGTGCCTATAAATAAACATGTGCCCTGGGTTTTCAATGTAAAATTTGCCTTGTTGCGGGTCTCAGTCTAAACTTTTTTTTTTTTTTGGTGGTACGCGGGCCTCTCACTGTTGTGGTCTCTCTCGTTGCGGAGCACAGGCTTCGGACGTGCAGGTTCAGCGGCCACAGCTCCCGGGCCTAGCCGCTCCGCCACATGTGGGATCCTCCCGGACCGGGGCACGAACCCGCGCCCCCTGCATCGGCAGGCGGACTCCCAACCACTGCGCCACCAGGGAAGCCCTCAGTCTAAACTTTGAAAGCTGCTTACCCAGAAAAGGCTGAAGTTGAATCTTGGGTCTTATAGGCTTGTGTGACTTTGGCCAAGTGGCAAGCGATTGCTGACCTCAGTTTCCTGATGGGTAATAAGGAGGGCGTCATTCCCACCTCTGAGGGTTCTTGGGAGAATTGATTCCCTGCCTTGCTTCCAGGTGGTGCCTGGTGGTTCCTGGGGACCTTTGCCTTTCGTTTTTGCTGCCATATTCTTAGTTCATGGAGCCTGTGAGAGGTGCCCAGCAGATGCTTGCTGAGTGCTGAACAAGCAGTGGCTCCCACTTGAAGTCCGTCGCTTGTTTCTGCTGGGTGGCAGGTCCCTCTGCCTGTCTGCAGTTGAGGTGGCGGCGGGGGCGTGGGTAGTGGTGGTGGTCTCCAGCCCCTTGTGGTGGTGGTTGTCTGAACATCTGCAGGGCTCAGACTCTGGTCGCGGCAGGAATCTTGAGAACAGGTCTCAGGGCATCCTGTCTGACCCAGGTTGGCCCAGCTTTCAAAATTCCCTGTCCCCTCCTGGTGACAGCTGTTTGCACAGCTCCGAGGCAGGCTTTGTGTCCCTCGCTCTTTGTGTGTTTGGGTGAAGCGCCTGACATTTCACTTCTGTTTTATAGTCCTCTGACCTTAAGAAGCACAGCTGCTCCCTGGGGCCCCCGTCTGAGGCTTTCCTCTGATCCTTCTCTCCCAGTCACAAAAGGCTGTTTGAGAGAACAGGCTCTAGGGTGGCAGCCCTCCCCACTGCCCGGGATGCTGGCTGCAGCTTTGCGAGTTCTTGGGATGGACAGAGTGTGGCTTTGCACACTGGCCCAGGATAGCAGTCTGCTGGTGGGCAGTTATTCCTGTGAGCCTGCTGTATGCATGGCCCTGTGCTGGTTGGTGATGGGACTAAGGCAGTGTCGCGGACAGCACAGAGGATTTGGACTTGGATAACCAGGGTTCAGGTTCTGATTCTTCCAGGTGGCCTTGGGTAAGTCATTTGGCCTCTCTGAGGCTTGGTTTATCTGTGATAACAAATGATGTGAAACAAGGCTTGGTTTTGTTTTTTTTTTTGCCTCTCAAGATTTTCTTTGAAGCCAGGTGAGAGCATATAAGAATGGTTTGTAAACTGTGGTCTATTTCAAATGTGAACAAATCGTCAAATCATAGAACGTATATCAAGAAAGAGCCTCTCAATTTACAGAGGGGGAAACTGAAGCTTGGGGTAGAGTGGTAGCAAATCTGTGACTGGATGGGCCCCTGATCCCTGTGGCAGCCACTGACTTTAGAAAACCTGCACCTGGGAGGTTGGCGCCTGGGTCTGCCTCTGTGCCATTCGGTAGGAGTTTGCAGCTTTTTTTGGGAGATGTCGTGGGCTTCCCGTGGCTTTGGCCATGCGGCCAGCGCTGAGGGGGCAGACGGCCCAGTGGGCAGGCCTGGTGCCGGGCGTGTGCACGCGGCCGCTCTGTTCTGCTGTCTTTTAGAAGGCTTCCAGGAGAAAATGTTATCCTCTCTCTGGAGGCCCTTCCTCTTGGCAGTGCCCACTGGTGTTACACGAGCGGTTCTGGCCACAGCTCTGGGCGCAGGTTTCCCTGCGGGTCTCCGGGCTGCGGAGCCACTTCAAAAGGGGATTTTACAGCATGACAGGGAATTTCAGCCACCGTGTTATCTCCGAATTGGCCAATTGATGGTTTCAGCAGAGCATTTCAGCATCGGGGAAGCCAATACAATTTGAGTTAGCCGTGATGGCTGCCACTTTAAATACCACACTGACTTTCCGTCAGCGGGCTAACGCGCAGCACAGGGCGTCGCAGAAAACCTGATCACTGGAGTGCTTCAGTCGATTCTGACCCCAAGCCACGGAAAATGAACTTAAATCTAGTGGGCTGTCGCCACATACTTTCTTCAGCATTATTTTGCTAGCAGCATCTTTGTCAAAGGGAACTGGAATGGAAGAGAGCAGGTACAGATCACCGTGTTTGCCTGTGGCCTCACCCGATTTGAGCGAAAATCTTCCAGGGGGAGTGAGCCGCTGGGAGTCGGGGTGGTGGTTTCCTGGTGAGGGATGAGTTACTAAACTACAGCGTCGTGGTTTAATAATGATGACTCTCTAGTGAAGGAAACTGGTGTTTATTGAGCACTTACTGTGTGCCAAGTTTTTATTTTTTTTTAAAGTGTTCTTATTCTCACCCTATTCAGGCTGGGTAGGGGACAGGACATTCCTCCCATTTCATGAAGGAAGAACTGATAACAACAAACAATAATTGAGTGCTAACTGTATGTCAGGCACCTTTCTAAGTGCTTTGGGTTTTATCTCATGTTGTCCTCAAAGCAGCCCCGTGGATCAAGTTCTGTTTTTTGGGTTTTTTTCCTTTTAATTATTATTATTATTGTTTTTGGCCGTGTTGCGTGGCATGAGGGATTTTAGTTCCGCGACCAGGGATCGAACCTGTGTCCCCTGCAGTGGAAGCATGGAGTCCTAACCCCTGGACCGCCAGGGAAGTCCCTAAGTTCTGTTTTTTTGTCCTATTTTGTAGAAGAGGGAATTGAGGCAATAGAGGGATTCAGGAATGTTGAAGGTGTACTTAAACTAAAGTGCTCTGCACTGCTCTACCATGCTGTTTCCCTAAGAGTTAATACCAGATTTGGCATCTTTGCTGCTTAAGTAGTTGGTGACCCACTGCCCAGCCCTGGTGGGTCTAGGTGGCAGGACTAGGTGGGAGCGGTCCCAAGGGGGCAGATGACCCGAAGCCCTGTCTGTGGGTCGTGTGGTTCCTTATCAGCGCTGTGCTTCCCAGAGGCAGAGGGGCTGGGCTGGTTTTCAGTGACCTCACCCAGGAAGGAGATATTTTGCTTCAGGCTCATCGTATACCTTAAGGAAGAGTTTCCCCATCTCTTCACTTTTAAGCCTCCCTTTTATTAATCCCCTACCACCCTGTGTGGACTCCATGCTTGAAAATATTTCATTTACAAATAGATTATATACATCGTGACCATTAATTTTACTGAAGACATAGGAAAAACAAGAGCTATATAGTTGCTGATTAGAGCATTTCATCGGCTCAGAAAAAATTGGGAATTTGGGATTTATTTCAGCTGAGGTAGACCCGATTTTGGTGTTGAATTAAAAAAAAATATCAGCCCGACTCCAGAGTCCGTGAAGTTTTTGAGAGACCTGGCTGGAGTCCTCAGGCTGGGAACCTCTGACTTAACGTCTGTGCTTCCCCCACCTACCTAGCAGTGTAGGTGGCTCCTTCTAGCAGTGTTCTAGAATGGCCAGAGTTGGGCTCTGGTGGAAGAAAGGCCCTCACGTTCTCCCCTGAGAGTCAGGAGGGTCAGAGGTCAGAGTTTGCTCTTAGGTCATCTACCAAAGTTCAGGCAAGGCTTCCCTGTGAGGGAACATGTGGGTTGGAAAATGGACACCACAGGTGTAAGCTCCTGGGTGGAGAGCTCCCACCTCTGGAGGATGCTCCAGAGCCCCCACCCCTACACTCAAGTACCATGTTCCCTGCTGTTCTGAGCTGGCAGCCAGTGGAGGAGATGGATGACTGGACTGTGAGTCCAGAAATCGTTCTTCTCAACCAAGCTCCCCCACTTATTAGCTGTAACCTTTGAGTGGCCATTGTCTTCTTTCTGGGCCTCAGTTTCCCCATTTGTAGCATGGGGACAGGGAGGGATACAGAAGCGATTTCTGATGTAGCAGTGACCAGCCTTTATTGCACACTTACCCTGGGCTAGGCGCCGTGCATGGGCATGCCGTCTAGTCCTGTAACTCTACAAGGCAGGGGCTGTTTTTATCCCACTCCTTTGATGAGTAAACTTGAGGCTCCAAGATGAAGTCATTAGCCTTGGTTATGAAGTCATTAAATAACGGAGCACAATTTGAACCCAGGGCCCCATTCCTAGTCTTTGAGCCACACCGTTATTTTAATAAACTTTAGGATGACTTTGAGAGATGAGGAACCTTGGGGAAAAAAAATGTTCTTAGAAAGAATTGAATCATTTCTGTAGAAACCCGTAAACATGTGTCTTAAAAAAAAAAAAAAAAAAGATGTTAGTGACAGTTTGCTTCCCAGTGAGATGAATGCAGATAAACCTATTTTGACTGTTAACTTATTTTGTTGCTTAAAAGCCAGTGACATGTAGCGTTGAATTTATTTTTCTTCACAGCGTTTAAGTGTTTGCCCCTTCTTGAGTGACGTGTGTGAATCTGGGAATTGCCTGTACTTTGGGGATTGAGGCCGCTGCTCGCACTTCAGGATTTTGCCTTAAGAGGGGCGACTCGGGGGAGGATTTGTGCGGGCGCAGGGTGGAGCTGAGAAGTGGCTTCCCAGCCACGCGCTTACCTGAGTTTCAGGGTGCCGTTGGAGCCAGAGCTCACTCCGAAGTTGGGGTCACGGTGGAGAGCTGATCGCAGGAGTCTCTGTGACTAGAAGCCTAAATATTTATTCTGTTCTGTCCCTAATGAAAACAAATTGTCAACAGTTGTTCAGTAACTGACTAAATTAAAATCTGTAATTAGTCAATTGGATTAAAGAGTTGGCACAACCTGATTGTATCATGCTGGTTAGGTTATTAAGAGAAAGGGTGTGATTTTTAATTACTGAATGCTAATTTTGACAGTTTCAAAGAGAAACAGACGTGTTTCTCCCCCCTTTTCCTAATTTTGAATGGTTTGGAAAGTAAAGACACTCGATGTGTAAATTATGTTTTTTTGAAGGAAAATAATCCGAGAAGGCCCTTCTGTAGAGTAGAGGGATTTTAGTTAAGAGGCCACATTGGATTTGGTTGAAAGGGTGAGTTGGAAATCCTTCCTTTCTTGAAGGAAGGATGGCCCGGCGTTTGGCAGCTTTGCTCTTGCTTTGAATGAGAAGTTGGATTTCACATTCAAGCAGTTCAGTCATTGAGTTAGAGTTCTTTTTAGTGTCTCTCCCAGTCTCTCACCTAAAGGGGGTTTTCTGACCGGCGTCCTGGAGGCGAGAGGCAATAGGAGACAGAATCCAGTGAGGACACTACTGTGTGTATGAAGCACAGTGGGACCGCAGAGACACCACCAGCACCTGTGAATAACATCATCAGACTTTTTATAAAGTATTTTCTGATATGCTGAGCAACCCAGTGGGAGGGACAGGAGGAATGAAAGTTCTTACTGCTCTCCTTTAGAACTGAGGCAAGTTGAGAGCTGGGGCAGGAGGGGCCCAGGTGTGGCGGGTCCAGGCGGGAATGGGCTGGGGGCTGGTGGGGGAGGAGGGTTGCCAGCAGACAGGCAGGAAGGGAATTCTGTTAGGTAGTGGTTGGGGACAGACAGAGGCCAGAGAGGAGAGGGGCTTCTTGCCGGGGAGGAAGATGGAATCAGAAAGTAGGGCCTGTTTATGGATTTCAGGGTACAGAAAGCCAGCCAGAGAGTTGAGGACGAATTGGGTAGGCCAGTTTTAAAATGGAGCGAGCCCTTCTTCTGTTTTGTTTTTCTGGGGGATGCTGTGTTGTTGCCTCCTCTGTGAGGCTGGAATATGGGTTGTAAGCAGCCTCGGAACTGGGAGTGAGGTCTGAGCTGCTTCTAGCCACAGACCCCAATGTATAGCCTGGATCCCTTCATCTGCAGAGGGGCCCTCCCTTCTCCCCCGCTACCCCCCAGCTCCTGGGAGTTCACAACATGGTCTGCTCTGTAAGGTGCTAGGGCCGTGGGTCACGTAAATTGGAGAACCTCAAGTCTCAGAGGAGGTCTAGGGATCACTGCAGGAAGGCCACCCAGCCCTCGCTTCTCCTTCCCTAAGTTCTGGGGGCAGCAAGAGGTTAACCTCGGCTGCTGGGCTGCCAGCTCCTTGCAGCCCTTCGGGCAACCTCCCTGTCCTGGGGAAACCTCCCAACGCCCTAGACCCTGTGCGTCCAGGAGCCACATGAATGGTGTCATCGGTGTTGAAGCACAGGCTCGACTTTCTGCTGGCTGGGTTTTCCATGATCCTTTTTGGAAGCACCAGTTAAAATGGCCTTTTTCAAGCACCAGTTTTCAAGATTTAGTAGTAGAGCTGCTAGTGATCTAGAATGAGTCATTTTTTCTCTTTGTTTTTAAAGGAAGCAATTTTGCTTTTTGTGTCTGATGGATATATGGCAGGGATGCTGGGAACCAGGGTACAGAGAACTGGGTGAAGCCACCTGGGTTCAAATCCCTACCTGGGCCTTTACCACAGTGTGACCTGTGCCAGTTGCTTTATTTCTGAGCCTCAGTGTCCTCATCTGTAAAATGGAGATTGCACTCAACCTGCAGTACTGTTTTGTGGCAGTGGTGCAGAGTGCCCTAGAAGATGCCCAGGAAGTATTTCTGGAATGCCTGAATGAGAGACTGAAAGGTAGCCAGGGTTCTTGGGAAGGTATTCCTTCTTAGGGAGCTGTGCTGGGTATGTTTAGACGCGTGAGTAAATGAGAGGAACAGAATAAAAAGCAGGAAGCATTTACAAGTGGTGGATTGGTGTGTGTTCTGAATTTGGAATTTCTCTTTCAGACTCAGGATCCACAGCCAAGGTTAAAGAGGTGTGTGTGTGTGTGTGTGTGTGTGTGTGTGTGTGTGTGTGTGTGTGTGTGTGTGTGTGTGTGTGTGTGTGTGTGTGTGTGTATGGGGGAGTGGATTGTAGCAAATAGAAGAAAGGAAGTGACAGTGCTGGGAGAGAGTTTATTTTAAAAGCTTCCCCACTGATAGATTTGTAGCTCTGGGTAAAGAGGGAAGCTTGTAAAACTTGATTCATTTTCTTCCCAAAGTCTGTTTTTGGTGGGGACTGGGGGTGAGGATGGAGCTTCCAAGTGCTTTTAAGTTAGAAGTGTTTGTGTGTTTCCAGTGCACAGCATGTGCAGGGCCAAGAGCCTTGTTCTCACCGCTGCTCCCTGCCCCCAGACCATCTTTCCCTTCGCGGAACGGAGTGCCGGTTGCGGGGCTGTGCTCTGGTCTCATCTAGGGATGAGCGAGGACTTCCTGCACTTGCGATGACTTCCTACTTCCTTCCTGGCCTACGCTGTCCAGAACAGATCGGATTCGCTCTTTTCTTTGGATTAGGAAACATGCCCTCCCCCTTCCCTGCCCAGGCCTGCTCTGGAGACATGGACGGGCAGCTGGGGTGACCATTAGACAGTGAGGAGCTAGGGTGTTTCCTGAACTGTAGGTCTGTGTGAGCTGTTCAGGAATGAGAAGCTCCTGCTCCAAAGAAGCCACTGCAGAAATGGAAAGGTGGTCAGCAGGGAGAGCTGAGGAGGTGGTGGACCTTGTATGTTGGGAAAAAAATTTGGGTAATTTGGAATGTTTCTGTGTTGGAAAATAAAAGTTATGACTGTGTATTTCTGTCATTAGGGTGGAGTGTGAACCCTGAGACTTAGATACAGAATGTTGCCAGGCTATAGTTAAGGAAAGGAAGGGCCAGGCTACCTACCTCAGGGCCTTTGCACAGGCGTTCTCCCTGCTTGGAGCACCTCTCTCCATTCTCTCTCTCCCTGGGGGATCCCTATTCATTGTTCATGTCTCAGTTTAGACGTCACCTGTTTTTTTTTTAGTATTTATTTGGTTGAGCTGGGTGTCAGTTGCAGCAGGTAGGCTCCTTAGTTTCGGCACATGGGCTCCTTAGTTGTGGCATGCAAACTCTTATTTGCAGCATGCATGTGGGATCTAGTTCCCTGACCAGGGATCGAACCTGGGCCCCCTGCGTTGGGAGCGTGGAGTCTTTTTTTTTTTAATCTTTATTGGAGTATCATTGCTTTACAATGTTGTGTTAGTTTCTGTTGTACAACAAGTGAATCAGCTGTAAGTATACATGTATCCCCATATGCCCTCCCTCTTGAGCCTCCCTCCCATCCTCCCTACCCCACCCCTCTAGGTGGTCACAAAGCACCGAGCTGATCTCCCTGTGCTACACGGCTGCTTCCCACTAGCCATCCATTTTACATTTGGTAGTGTATATATGTCAGTGCTACTCTCTCACTTCGTCCTGGCTTCCCCTTCCCCCCATGTCCTCATGTCCATTCTCTACATCTGCGTCTTTGTTCCTGCCCTGCCACTAGGTTCACCAGAACCATTTTTTTTAGATTCCATATATGTGCATTAGCGTACGGTATTTGTTTTTTGGGAGCGTAGAGTATTATCCACTGCGCCAGCAGGGGAAGTCCCTGACATCACCTAACTTTAAGAAAATTCTCACAATCATCTTTGAGCCCATGGGCTAGGACCTGTAAACTTGGGGGCTTGACACCTGCTGGCTTGATACCCAGTTCATATTTGTGGACTGGAAGAGTGACCAGGAAGAACCCACACCTCCCAGGGCCCTGTCTCTGTGTTTGAACGGCTCCCTGAAGCCTCAGTGCCCTCAGAACATGTCCAAGTGTGGCTGCCTGCTTTGAGCCCTGGCCTTGGCATTTGCCTTTCTTTCTTTTTTTTTTTGGCCACACCGTGTGGCATGCGGCATCTTAGTTCCCCAACCAGGAATCAAACCCGTGCCTCCTGCATTGGGAACGTGGAGTCTTAACCACTGGACTGCCAGCGAAGTCCCTGCCTGTGTTTTCTGAAATAGGTTTTTGACGTTGATGGAGCCTTAGACGTGAAGTGTCCTCAGAGATGTGTGCAAAAATGACCAGTATTGAATTATCCCAACTTTTGCCAACTTCTGAGGCCTCTCAGACTGAAAGCCCTGTGATTCTTCTCTTGCCCGGTTTTTGCATTTTGTGAAGAGGATTGAGGAGTGGGTGGGCAGGGGTGTGGTCTGGAATCCTGAACGGTGTTACTCAGCTGGAGTCTTAGGGGGATGTTAACCTCAGATGATGGGAAACAGCCTGGTTCTGATTCCTCTAACTCCCCCTGCTTATCTGTGCAGGAATATTTTATGATTTGACCCCCTGTAATTCAGGGTTGGTGGCGATTGTATCAGCCCACACAAGTCTACAGTTGACCTTTGCATTATCTGAGAAGACTTGTGTTTGCTTAGCCACGAAGGATAAACAAGATTCCAGGGGGCGGCTCAAGACTTGGGCTGTGGGTTTTTTGTGCAGCAGCAGTGTGGCTTCTAATTGCCAGTGGCTCCTATCTGTGCTTCGGGGAAGGTCTTGGCCACACCCTGTCAGGGGCGGGGTGGGGGGAGTGCTTCTTTGGTTCCAAGCTGGCCATTCAGGCTTCTCCTAGAACATGAAATGCTCACTCCCTTTAAATCACCCCTTTCTAGTAAGGCTACCGTAATGATATCAGTTCAGGAGAACACTTTATCCAGAATCCACTGAGGGGTCAGTGCACATACTTGTTTTTCCCAGGTATTCATCTGGTCAGTCTAGTCTTTCCTTTGAATAGCTGATGCCCCTGAGATGTGGCTCCAGACAAAAGGACGTGGGCAAATTCTTTGTCCTCAGAGAGCTTACAGCCTATTCTTGCCTTTTATCTGGGGCTCATGTGTTTTAAGATGCTAACCGAGCATCTTTAAATGGGAGACATATCCTGCAGGTTCAGATGGGCTTTTCCCCCAAGAAGGCACCGGAATGCATTCTAGCCTCCCCTCGGCTGCCGCTGCTGCCCCCAACCGGAAAACAGCCGGGTCGCCCTTGGCTACACCTGCCCCAGCCCCCTGTGTCGTGCCGGCCGGCTCTGATTTTTGGACTGGTCACTTGAAGAGAACTTGAGTGTTTGCTTCTTTGTCTGTAAAGTGATGATAAAGGATACCTTTGTGGTCCCGGTGTCTAGTGTGTGGCTCCACGGAGCCAAGCCATCCAAGACCTCGTCAAGGTGTGGCTAAGAGATGGGAGAAGGCGATGATTTGCTTGCACCTTGGAGACAGGAGAGGAGTCGGAGTAAAAACGTTCACGTACGGCTGTTACTCTAGTGAAAATTTTTGAAGAATTGGTTGCTGGAAACACAAATCCACAAGGACATAAACTAAAAGAATGAAAGGTACGCTGGTTTTAAGGAAGCTTTCAGGGGTCTACATTCTCTCCAACCTGAGTTAAATTTCCTAGGCTTTACCAAAAACACAATCCCTCTCCTTGCGGTTGGGGGCTGGGCATTGCAGCCAGGCCCAGGCCATCTCCGAGGCACAGGTGCCTGCCACAGTGCCACCCTTTCCGGTGGGTGAGTCAGTGAGTTTATCCTGGAATATCCCGCCCTGGGGAGGGCCAGGGTCACGGGTTGGGGCCACTCTGGGCCGCTGTTTCTCAGGAAGCCGTGTTGGCCCCATCCAGAACTGCCTCTCAGACTTGAGATACACATGGATTCTTTCCTACTCCCTTTTTTCTTCCTGAAAATGTTTTTTAACTCGGAGCATGTGTCACCACAGAGTTCTTTTCACGAGAACAAAAGCTGGTTCTGATCCAGAGCCGACTGTGGCCTGATCCTTGGTCTGATTACTTGGCGGGGCAGTTGCTGGGGCTTGACCAGGGTGTAAATGGGACTCAGCATTGGGCGGGTGGGTGGGGAGAGGTGAGGAGGAACCATGGGGAGGAGCTGCTGTGACAGTGAAGGGAAGGGCCGGGGGAGGGGTGATTTAGCCTGTCCAGGCCACAGACAGCGCCACTCCCTTCCAGAACAGCAGCATCTGCTGCTCTGGGTGAAGATCTGCCCCTGACCCTGATGCAGGAGCCACGGCCACCACCAGCTTGGCCGTCCAGCCCAGCCCCAGACCAGACCACACAGGAGGGAGGAACCTGGAGCAGCTCTCCCAGCCTCTCTCTGGTTGATTGGCCCGGCTGCCTTCTTCCTCTTCTGGGTACAGGCTCTACCACTCCTCAAGCCCCATTGTCCCCACTGCGAGCCTAGGAGTGTCCCTCCCCAGGTCCCAACAGATGCGTGAGCCCCCAGTGCCTGGCGCACAGTCGGTACTCGTAAAAGTCTTGGTTTAAAACAGCGTGCGTGAAGGACTTGACGCGTTACGAGTGATGGTCTTTTGGGAGGGCGGGGACCGTACTGCCACGTGTCGTGCCTGGTGCATCGCAGGTCCTCCACTCTTTGGGTGAATGGAGTGGTGTCCAGAGAAGCAGGGCTCTGGCGTGGGCAGCAGCATGGAGGGAAGGAGCCAAGCTTGTTTGCATAGGAGGGCTGTGGTCTCTGGAGGGGGCTGCTCCAGTGGCTCCTGGCTCTCTCCGCCTGTCCCTCCAGACAGCCTCCTGGCCTCACCCTTTTAACGGCCCCTTGGTTGGCTGGTTGGCTTGACCTCAGTGTGGATGTCAGATCTGCTTTGTTAATGTAAAATGCGGGGGCGTCCTGTCTCTCCCTTACTAAAATCAAAATCAAACGCAAATTGAAATAAAACAAATCAGGAGCTGCAAGGAAGACAGCCCCGAGGTTTCCCTGACTGTGGCACTGAGAGCCAGACAGTCAGGGTCTTTCTGGTCTGACCTTGCCTGCGTTTCAGATTTTGCCATCTTTATTGCAGACCTCGCCTTGGTGCTTGGCACGTTCACCGTCACTACAGATTAATCATTACAACCTCCCAGTGAGGTAGGCAGTGGTGTAAAGGGGAAAAACCCCAAAGGACCGAGCACGTGGGATTTTAGAAAGCATCTGAGGGTGCAGAGGGGCCCCGGTGTGTGTTGCTGGTGAAAGCCCCCGCAGACTAGAAGAGCCGGCACCTTGCTCCTGCCATCTTGCTCCTGTAGAGAGAGTATCACGTCTGTCACTGGCTGACACTTTGAGGGTTTTTCTTTTCTCCAAATAAATAATTCTTTGTCTCTCTTCAGGGTGGCAGATCAGGGCTGGAGAGAGGCAGCCGATCAAAGGCAGCCTTGCTGACTTTGAACAAGTGGGCTGAGGAGGGGGTCTGGACAGGGCGGGGAGGGGGACGATGACGAGGAAAGCCAACACACTGCAGAGGCAGGAGGAGTGACACCTGACGCCACCACCTCCTAAAACCTGTGATCATGCATTTCTTGCCTGGGGATGTGTGAGTGAAATATTAGGCTCAGTGGAGAGTTCCTTCCCCAGAGGAGAAAGCGGGCTCCCTTTTCCTGTCCCTTTGTCTCTTGTCGCCTTTGTCCCAGCCCTCCAGCTCTGAGGCCTCCCCTCCCCCCCCCCACCAGGTTCCTTCCTTTGTGCCCCCGCCACTCACCAGCGAAACTTAACTCGGGCCTCCAGCCCGCCTGAGGCCCCTGCCTCCTCTGCTCCCCATGAAACAAAAGTAGCTGGTAGGTCCTGGCCTGGCTGTCATCACGAGGACTCAAAGGAACCAGGCAGGGGCCTTGGCCCCCAAAGGTGGTGGTTAGTTTTGAAGGTTGCCGCTGGCTGTTGGCAGCCCCTTCGGAGGGAGCAGTGTTACTGGGGGCACCTGCTGCCCTAGTTAGAGCGGTCTGGGGCTGCAGCTGTAGCTGGGGGGACCCTCTTCCTGGTGAAGCCCCTCTTTCTCCTGCTCTGAGTGGTCTTGGGCCTTTTCACTCATGAGTTCTGTGTGCAGCCCCTAGAAATAAGGACCTGCTGAACTCTAAAAGAGCCAAACCTACACTTCTGGGTACGGAAACACCCACCTTTGTTAAAAGATTGTGTTAATCATCTTTAAGCAAGCATTAGCAATCACCTGGGGGGTTAAGCAAAGATTGGGGGAGAAAAACAATGTTGGGGGAAAAACTCTATCCAGTAACTTAATTTGCTGAGTCTATGGGAAAGGATGGGCTTGATTTCATTTTTCATGATGAAAATGGGAACTTCAGCGCTTGGTTTCTAACCTGATGGCTTCCTGGGTGGTGTGGCCCAGCGCAGGAGAGAGAGAGGGGCCTGAGGCCTGCAGAGGGGGTCGCTGGAGTCTGTGTGCATCTGCGATGCAGAGCAGAACTGTGGCTGGTCGGTGTGGCTTCGTTGTTGCTGGCGTGGTTCTCCCTACTTAGAATATTGGAGTTCCTAATTTAATTACACATGTTTAAAGTATGTCCTAGAAGAGAATGCGTAAATTTAGAAATATTGTATTCTGCCCTCAACTTGCATAAAAAGTATTTTTCTAAGTTTTCACATGCATTTTTGGCATCAGTATCCTAAATGTTGTCACCACAGCCACTTCTTATCTTCTGCCCCACCTTTCTAATGTGTATCATCCACACTCCATCTAAGTTGTTTGAGATAATGTGTTTTCAAATTTACTTATGATTTCTGTCGCTAGGAATTTTATCCGAAAGCCACAGGGACTCATGATAAAGTTTAGACAGTTGAATTTGTAAGATTTGTCTCCTAATTCTATTGCTGGAAATGCTCCAGCAGATAGGAGACCCCAGTTCTGATGCTGGAGAGTGAGAGGGGGGCACCCTTCCTGAGCGTCCCTGTGTGACCCTGCTGTTTCTCTGAGCCTCGGCGTCCTCCTCTGTAAAAAACAGAGGATGACAGTGCCTAAGGGTCGCTTCTCAGGGTTAAGTACGTGAGGAACGCAGAACAGTGCCCTGTATACAGCAAGCACTCAGCAGACGCATCGTTGGAGGTTGGACTGGTTGGAGCACTCTGGCCCTTCTGGTTTGTAGAGTGACTTTGAGGGCTTATCAGGCGAGGCCTGGGGGCAGCCCTTGTGGGGAAAGCCAGACAGACCATTGTGCGTTTTGGGAGTGGGAACTTTCCAGGGGAAAAGGAAAGGGGTTGCAATTTCAGCTGATGAGAACCCAGCAATGGGGTGAGGTGAGGCCTGTGGACCCCTCCAATCGTCCCTGTGTTCTGTCCTCTGGCATTCCCAGAGTGGAATGTTTTAAAAGTCCTTGGTTTGGGGCCCCTGTGCCCAGGAGGTAAGAGAAGCCTTTACCAGTCTGTAGTTGGGACTCAGAAAACATTTAGGCTTTGTCTTTTAATGATTTTTATTTCAAAGCTGGCAAAAGCTCAGCTGGAGGTGTAACAGGCACTGGGTTCTGCGTGTGCCCACAGATGTCTGTCATCATTGTTGTAGTCATTGTTTGCCATCTTGGGGCTGCGGGTGACAGATGACACTCACACCCCCCAGTTATTGGTTGGGATGGAAGCTCCTGGGATGGACAGTGGCCTCGGTGTGTGTGTCATACGTGCCCAGGTTTACGGGGCAGATTTGCATCGCCGTTTGCATCGCCGTTTGTCAATAAGTCCTGCTTTGAATATCCACCTCTGATGCGCCACTGGTGGAGGAGCTGGGATTCCCAATTTAGACGCTGACGGTAATCTGAAACTGAAACAATCAGAAGTGTGTATCTCATGAAAAAAAGAGCAGGGGGGTTATTAACAGCTCGGGCCGGAAGTTGTCACCTGGCTGCGACTTTCCAGGTGGATGGCAGGGGTCCAGACTGAGCTCATGTGGAGGGTGCCACCTTGAAGCCAGTTTTCCCTCTTCAGATTATTGTATTTCGTTGGGAGAATTGGCGAAACGAAACGGAAACGGGCCGTGTGTTTAGTTACTTTGCGAAGCTTTGAGCAATGCATCCCTTCTTCCATTTGTGAACTCGGTCCCTGGGTTAGCTGTTGCTGGCCCCAAAGTGAGAAAGTAAAATGGAGAAAGAGGCTGGCAAGGGTAAAACCAGGGTAAACTTAATGTCAAAAGACTAAAGGTCTTACAGGAGGGGGTGGGGGGCAGGGGCCTGTTTCTTTTCTGAGTGGGTAAGGCCTCAGGGTCCGTGTGTGTGTGTGTGTGTGTGTGTGTGAGAGAGAGAGAGAGAGAGAGAGAGAGAGAGGGAGGGGGGGGAGAGAGAGAGAGAGAGAGAGAGAGAGAGAGAGAGAGAGAGAGAGAGAGAGAGAGAGGGAGAGGGAGGGAGGGAGGGAGGGAGGGAGGGAGGGAGGGAGGGAGAGGGAGAGAGACCGACAGACAGCAGAGCAAACCTAGAGACCCAGAGCTAGGAGTGGTGGGTGGCTCAGGCTCGGGGGAGGGGTCACTATTTGCATAACTGTTGCTCTTCGGGATTGTGATGGGGGATGGGAGGCTAGCACAAAGGCACTTTCCTCCCTCTCCCCTCCCTGACCCCTCCTTTCCCTGCCCTGCTTCTTTCCCTTTTCTTCCCCTCCATCCCCTCCCCTGCCCCTTCCCATGCCAGGCCCCTGAGCCTGGTCAGCACCACCTGTACCCCCGCTAATGGCACAGGGTTGGCCTTGCTTTTGTTGCCCAGTGGACAGGGTTTTACTGCCCCGTCTCCAGTTGCGGGCAGGGCTACCGCAGACGCCTGTCAAGTTAAGATAAAGTCCAAAAGGAAGGCCTCTGGCTGTGCACGTCTCTCTTTAAAGACTGGTGCTTTATAAAAACGGTTTCTGTGTGAGCTCTCAAGTTCTTGCCCCCATCATCTTTTCTGCCTGGAGGCTGGAGGCTTTTGGAGGGAGACCATGTTTGGTGTCCCCTCACATAAAGTGGTTTTCCGGGGCTATTTCCTGTGACCCACAGCATGATACTTGCTGGAAAGGAAGGGGGCTGGTAGCTGGGCTGTCCCGTAGCAGCTTCAACCAAGCCTCAGGGAATCCCACAGAGATGAGGTAGAGACCCATGTACCAGCGTGGATGCGAGACTCACCCCTGCAGACCCTAAACAGTAATATCTGGTGGGTCCACCACGCATCTTTGCTAAACCAGTAAACGAATGGGCACATGTCATGTGTCCCCAAACAAAAATAAATACTACCTAGCAGTTTGTCATCTACTTCTGGGCTTTTCTGTTTAGCATGTCTGTGTATCAGGTGCCTTCTGGGAGGCCTGTCTCCCTGCCTGGGCCTCAGTTTTCCCATCAGTAAGATGGTGGTGATATTTCTTGCTCAGGCTGTCATGAGACTCAACTGAGATGCCCCATGATGATTATTGCCATAATGCTGAGCACATTGAGCCCTCCAGGCTCTGAGCAGAACGTCCTCCCCATCCTCTGGGGACATAGGGACAGAAGCAGGCCCCGAACAAGTAGAGAACCACGTGGCAGAAAGCTGCTGGCAGTGCGGGAAGATGACCTGAAGGGGCAGGCGGGGTCAGCATCCTCTGCCTCCCTGTTTGTTTTGCCTCAGGACAAGGTTATGTGTTGTGAGGTCAGACTCCTAGGTTGTACTGAGGAAGTAGGTACCTATTGCCATTGACGTCTCCCCGGGGGTGCCCCCTCCCCCACCCCAAGATTGATCTTTGTAGTTATGCTCAATTTGTGGTCCTTTCACACAGTGAGGACTGAAAACGTTTTAAAGCAAGTTCATGCCTTAGCAGCCAGTTAGCTCCCTGACACCCCAAGTTGGGTTGGGTGGGGATGGTATTTGAGCCATCAGCTTCAAACCCCTCTGGGTTCCTGTGGGGCTGGGGCTGTGTGCTTGGTATTCCTGGCAGGTCCCCTGCGGGGAGTGTGGGGTTGCTTGGCATCCTTGATGCCAGGCCGGGTGGATGATGAAGGAGAGGGATGGGGAAGCTTGCTCCACGCGGTACAGTTTCACTGACTGCTTGGTTTCTCTGAGCCGCAGCTTCTTTACCTGTGAGATGGAGAGAATGTAAGTATCCATTGCAGGATGGGTTGAGGGTGGTTGGTGAACAAATTTCACTCCGGAAAATGGTAGGTATTTGGCATTGATAATCCCGGAAAGGCTTGGACAGGTCAAGAACTGATGGGTGGGAGGGGTAGGGCCAGTGGCGCTTGAAGGAATTGATGACGCTGCCCTTTGTGGTTTGTCAACGGGATTAATAACAAAGGTCACTGGGATGAGACAGCTTTCCCAGGGTGTTTGCTCAGAGGGGCCATCTTCCTGGAGCCTGTGCCCCTTGGTGAGTAGCTGTAGGAGTGAGGGGTCAGGCCTGCCAGCCACCTGGTTGCTCTGGCCACTGGCTCCAGACACCCCATTTGCTGCCCACCACCCGATGCCCGCACACATTCCCACTCCCCTGCCTCTTAGCTGCTCCTAGAAAGCTGCTTGGATGGCTTGGCACTCTCCGAAGGTGGGCTCCCAGCCCCATGCCTATTGGCCCTTTGAGCCCTCCAGGCAGCTTTTCTTGGGAACTTCCCAGGTGCCTGCTCTCAGGGGAGGCATCAGTATTAGCCTGTCTTTCTTGTCGAGTAGGCTTACAGTCTAGTAGAGATGACAGAATGAAAGCAATTAATGGTCGCTGCAGCTCCAGTGGTCCCAAATCCCACACACCCCGGAACTGGCTCAGCCCAGGGTACTCAGCCTGGACACCTCGGTGTACAGCCCCTAGGTATAAATAGGCTGGTGGGGGAGGGGGTCTGCTGAACTAGGGTGCTGAGAGGCGTTCTTGTTTTTTAAAAACACTTGCCGGGCCATCTGAATCCATCCCGGGCACCCGCAGAGGCCTGATTGACTGGATTCCCTTAACCCTTCTCAGCTCTATAACCAGAATCATGGAGAGCGGCACCCGCTTTTTATAGAAGTGGAAACTGAGGCCCAGGCGGGGAAGAGGCTGCCTTGAGTGACAGAAAGGGGCCCCAGAGGCTGTTGAAAATTTCCCTCCAGCCCTTAGCAGCGGGCTGGTAGGTCTCACCTTGCTCCCAAGGCCGTTACCATTAGCAACCAACTTCCCCTGTTGGTTCTGGGGGCCCTCGAGGGGAAGAGGGAAGAAGGTGGAAGCCAGGCTGTCAGTCAGTCAGGTGACATTTGAGTGTCTGTGTCAGTGGGTTAGGGCTGGTGACACTGTGCGGAGGGCCGGGGCATACCAGAGTCATCCAGTGCACAGGCGAGGTCTTGCTACTAATTGTTCCCAGTACTGGGGAAATTACATGCAGGGACGCCTTGCTTTGTGCAAAAAGATGCCTTCCTCCCCCCCCCCCACCCCCCCACCCCTTATACACACAAAAGAAATTTGAAGAGAAGCAAAGACAAAGTAAAGGCTAAAGTAAGGTCTGCTTGGGTCAGGCAGACTTTGCTCTTGTCCTAGTCCAGCTGTTCTCTAGCTTTGTGGACTTGCATTAATTGCTTGGCCCCGCTGAGCCTCCGTTTACTCATCCATAAAACAGGGATCAAGGCACAGGTGTTCATTAGCAGCGCTTAGCACCGCCTGACACCCCTGAGCCCTCAGTAAGGGGTTGCTACTCTAAGAAGAATTGGCAACCTGTGGTGGGTGGGTTACCGTTTATTGAGTGACATCTAGGTCCTGCCAGAGGCTTGACACCCAGGGGATTCAAAGCTGGGTGAGGATCAGGTTGGTTGTCGTCCAGAAGGGCAGACAGATCAATTGACGATTGAATAGGCAGGTCATGGTCAGTGCTGGGAAGGGGACACAGGCAGAATCTGAAGGCAGCCCAGAAAGGGGTGTCGCTGGCTGTTTCAGGGGCTGGGAGGGCTTCCTGGAGGGGACGTTGCAGCTGGGCCTCAAAGAACACAGGAGAAAGTGGAGAGGAGGGCCTCTGAGGCAGCTGCAGAGCTTCGTCTTGAAAGATGTGGACAGTGGACGTTGATAGCAGCTGACATTTCTTCAGCTCTTAGTCTGTGCTGGGCCCTGGTCTGAGTGGTTTGCATGTGTGAAGTAATTTAATTCCCATAACGGACATTGTGAGGCAGATGTGATCCCTTTTTGTAGTTCAAAAACTGGGCCATAGGGAAGTTAAAAACGTTTTCCAGGCTCACACAGCATGGAAGACCTAGTGTTCAACGCCCGAGACTCAGGCTCCAGAGCCCACACACAGGCTGCTTGAGTCACTGTCTTGCCCTACGGGACCCAGGACTGGTTGTTGGGAGATAGATGCTCGTTAACTAGTGGTATGACCCACTAGTTGGGCAGGTTGAGGAGTCCCCCACCTCAGTTTCTTTATCTGTAAAATGAGAATCGCCCATTTCCGTGAAATGAGATGAGGTTCTTGGGTGGAGTGTGCTCTATGGGCTACATTCGCTGTCAGCCCCAGCTGCTTGAGCAGGCCATGGTTGCAAGGTAGCCGATATTCAGTCTTCTGGCAGCCCCCTCCCCAGCCCCTGCTGGCTGTCCTTGTTCAGGAGCCTGTGGGACTGGGGCAGGATTAGATGGAACGTGGGCAGAGTGCCCAGCACAGCACTGGGAGGCCATAGCCCCTGGAAACAGTAGTCATTTTCATGATTCTGTCTTATCTCTTCATATTAGTAATTACTATTGATGGTCCGCTCATCAGTCCTGTGGGGTGATTTTAGCCACACTTTATTGAAGAGGAAGCAGCTTCGTGGGTGAATAATGCCTCCAAAGTCACAGTAATTGGCAGACACACTGAGCCTCCCAGTTGGGCGTTTCGCACCCCTGTCCTGTGGTACATCACGGGAAGGCTCCAGCAAACAGGGCTTCCTCGGAGACGGCCTTCCAAAGCACGCTGGTTGTGGAACGTGAAGCATGCTCACGGCATGTGGTGTGCACACACACTTTTTCTCCCACTTGGGCGCTTGAGCTCGTGAGAGTGTCTCTGCTCCACCAGCAGCACAGGAGTCCTGTGTGCTGGTGTGTGAGCACACCCTAAACCCAGTCCGGACCCTGGGTACAAAGTCTTCCAAGAACAGGCTGCTCCGGCCCAGATAGTGTGGTGTTTACCTGGAGGGCGACCCGTGTGGTTATAAAAACAAAGCAGTGGGAGAAGTGTCCATAGCTTAGGGGTTGCCTGGAGACCCCACCCCCCCACCCCTAGCCCTCTGGTGCCCCTGTGGGTGGTCTTCTGGCAGCCACATCATTGCTCTCCTCCCACCCCACCCTGCTGGGAGGAGGTGGTTGGTCCCATCGGTTTGCAAACTGGGCCCCGTGGCCTTGCGTATTCCCATCTCGGGCCCTGTGTGCCCACAGCCCTGTGCCAAGCAGCAGTGGGAAGAACCGGTGAAGACACAGGGATCCCAGCATCCCTTGGTCCTGTGTGACACAGCAGAGAACCAGGCCCTGAGCCCGTCCCCAAGGGGAGATTCGAGGCTCGCCTCCCTGAGGGCTGCCACTGCTCGCAGCCACCGCGTTCGTCCGTGCTAATTCTCTGTTGATTTAGAAAGCTCTTCAGGATCGTGTAGTGCCTCGGGGCCACTCTTGTGGAGAGGAGCTGTAATCCCTTAAATATAATAATCCCCCGCGCTGGACATGTTTAAGAACAGCCTCCTATGCGTGAGCCCGTTGGCACCCTCCCTCCAGCAGTCCTCCTGGGGGCGATGGACCAGGCTTGTTATCCCGTGTTGTTGATGAGAAGGCAGGTAGGTGGCTTTTGTGACTTTCCAGAGTCACAGGTCCAAGTATATAACGAAGCTAAGAGTCAGAATCCAACCTGAAGGCTAGTCCTGGCATCCAGGACAGACGGCAGATGCTTGGCACACAGGCCGATGCTCCGCACTCACGTCAGATTTTGCAAGTGGATCACAGGAACTCTCTTCCTTCCGACCCGTGTTCAGAATTCTTTTCAATACAGCATTTTAGTCAGTCATCATCAGTCAGACAACACCGGCATGCGAGATGAGTTCCTTGTCATCGGTGTCACACTCCAGGCTGGAAGTTGGCCAGTGATGACGTGCGAGTTTCCTGGCTCTTCGAGTTTCCAGATAGGTGAAAGTTGGATGCAGAGCGTCACTGAATTCCAGTTGGAAGCCCTGTACCTGTCTGACAGAGCCAAGCACCAGCTTCCAGGAGGGCCTTGGAGGATCTCGTAGGGCGTGTGGTGTCTGACTGGAGAAGAGCTGCTTGAATTGGAGTGCCCGCTGTCCAGCCAGAAGCGAACGGAGCGGGGAAACGGGCCAATTGCCAAAATGTGATTGAACCCTCCTCGTTGGAGGAAGCACGAATGCCCTTCTCTTCCAGACACCCTGAGTTCCACTCCACATTATGATTTCTCTTCGGATGTTCCCAGGATGACCTTTCAAACCACGCAAGACCCTCCTAGGATGTGGCGATCCGAGCAGTGGAGGAATGAGAAAGTCGGGGTGTGTGTGGCTGGCATGGCGTTGCAGGTACCATCCGTGGGAATCCTACCTTGGCCAGAATGACAAGGTCAAGTTCTGAGACAGGTGGGCGAGTCTGAGTTCTAATCCTGTTCTGGTGATCTTCACGAACCAGGTTCGAGCTTTAGGTTGAGTTTGAAGTCCTCATTCAAGTTGAACCTTGGATTCTGCAGCTGCCCTCGTATAGCTGGACCGTGAGCACAGGTGACCGCGGTGCTTCTCCTCCTCAGCCTTTCCTCCACGCTGAGTCACAGAAACTGTGCTCCACGGTCACCTAACTAGTGGCTCTCTTGTTTTGATCGTGTAACTCTTCAAACGTTAGCTGATTTCTTGCTGTCAGCCTCCACATGGATATTCTTGACCTTGGTTTTCAAGATGCCTTTTCATCCATCCACTTAGTTGCACGGTCCCTCTCATCTCCCCCAGCAGTGTCACCACTGCTCCCTGCCTTCCTGCCCATAGGCAGGCTCCTTGGTTCATCCCAGCCCTAAACCCGCAGAGCCTCTTTTGCAGTAAGTTCAGCTCAAACCCTCGCCTTTTCCAGATAGCCTGGCTTGGCTCGTCCGCTCCCTTTGAGAGGACTTTTTCCCACCTGAAATACAGATTTAAAGAAAGTCAACTGTAATAGTTAGAGGAACCTTACAGGACATAGGCTTCAGGAGTTTTTAACTTACTTTTTTTTTCTTTTTAACTGGAGAGCCCTTTCTTTAAATGAAATCTTAGGTGGAAGGCCAAATAATAAAACAGAAAAACAGAGCCATGTAACAGTTTAAGGGGAGGAGGGTGCAAAGGGTCCTGCCTGCTGAGCTTCCCACCTTTATGCATCCCCCTGTGGCCCCCGTGGCCCTCTGATTTAGTCCAGCTCCCAGATGGAGAGGTTGTGCCCAGGATAAGGAGATGACTTGGCTGAAGATTCCCCAGGATGTGAGAGGCACGGGCGTCCCCAGGCCTCCCACCCACATCCAGGGTGCTGTCAAGCTGTCAGCCTTCCCCAGCTCTGTAGTGCGATGTTCAGACATGTTTCAGTAAAGGGCCTGCTGCAGCCGGATCTTGTGGGAAATGCAGGGTTCAGCAGTCTCTCTAATGTAGGGCTTCTCAAGAGTTTGCAGTGCATTAAGATGCATTGCAGATCTCAGAAGTGGGATAGGACATAGAGGGTGGATAAACAGTGTAAAATACGACGAGTCTGACAGTTATTTGACCATAGGACCTCATCTCGTTGAGGAATCCTAAAACTTTCATAAATAGTGCAGGCTGGGAGATGACTGGGTTGTGAGTTAGTCCCCGATTTTTTTCGAGATATGGACAACTGTGGGTCTAGTCGGCACTCACATTTTCCTGGGTTGTATCTCCATCCTTTAGAGCCCTCTGTCTTTCTTCACTAAAGCACCTGTTTTGTTGGGTGAAGGACTCCTGTAAGCCTTTGCACTTCCATGTCATTAGATAGTTTGCATCTTTTTCAGTGATCACCGAGTATTCTGCTTCTTGGATGTGACATAATTTATCAGTCCCTCACTGGAACATTAAGATTGTTTCCAATTTTCTCACATTGTAAACAGCATTGTGGTGAACACCCTTGTGGCTAAGTGTTTGTGCACATATATGTGATGACGTTCTTAGACGTGGAGTGGTTGGGTCATACGGTATATACAGCACACTTTAGAAACAAAAACCTGGGGACTTCCCTGGTGGTCCGGTGGGTAAGGCTCCGTGCTCCCAATGCAGGGGGCCCAGGTTCGATCCCTGGTTGGGGAACTAGATCCCGCCTGCATGCCGCAAGTAAGTTCGCATGCTGCAACCGAGTCCGCATGCCACAACTAACAAGCCGATATGCCGCAACAAAGATCCCGCCTGCCGCAGCTAAGACCTGGCACAGCCTAAATCAATAAGTATTTAAAAAACAAAGAAAAAAAACAAAAGCCTGTCAGAACTGCCAGCACATTGCTTCACAAGCTGAGTTTCACTTCCCGGCTTTGTCCCTGGTGAAGTTACTCATGAGTGCCTTTGGAAGAGCCGACTGCAGAGGTGGCCTAGCCCAGGATCCAGTGCTTGGGAAGTCAGAGCCGGCCTCCTGTCATTGGCTGTGCTGCCCTGTCTGGCCCGTCTGGCACTGGAAGGCTGGGATCAGGCTCATTCTTTGTGCTCTCACCCTTCCGATGTTGTCTCCGGGGCATGGCTCTGTGGGGACTTCATACGTATTAATTGATTTAGATTTAGATGCTTTTCCCTGTGTAAGAGCTCGGTAGTGGAGACCCATTTATCTGAATGCTTTTTACATCCCTGAAACCTTGCGTGAGAGGCACAGATTGGACTGCAGAGACAATGGGGCATCGGGGACCTCACTTGCAAGGTTTCTGTCGCCACTTTTATTGCCTGAATCTTGCCTGACTCTGAAGTGAGGGCTGGTGTTCTCAGAAGGGGAGTCTTGGGGGTGGGGATTTATGGGCAGGAGTGGTTGGTGGCATTCTTTTTTTCTTCCTTTCTTTTGCCCAAGTAGATCATTTTGGAGAGGGACAGACTCATGGATATAGATTAGGAATAGACTAGGATTAACCCTTCACAACCAGGGGGAGGCAGCCATACTCTGGCCTCCTGTGGCCCAGTGCCGGAGCAGGACTTCAAGTGAAGCCTCATGGAAATCCAAGGGTAAATTGGGTCCCTGTCCCTTTCTGCACAGGGATTCAAGACTCCAAGAGGTTTAGAAACTTGAACAGGGTCCCTCCGCTGTAAAGAGAGGGGTGGTATTGGGACTGGAAGCCACGTTTGTCCGAATCCAAAGCCGGTTCTTTTCTGGTTTTGTTTTTTTGGGCTGAGCCGTGTGGCTTGGGGGATCCTAGTTCCCCGATTCCCCGACCAGGGGTCGAACCCGGGCCCACGGCAGTGAAAGCGCGGAGTCCTCACCACTGGACTGCCAGGAAATTCCCCAAAGTCAGTTCTTACCATGCTTTTTGTACAGGAAAATTGAACGCTTCTAAAGTTTTGTTAGAATTAAATCTGAATGGTTTCAAGGTCTTTTATTTATTTATAAATAAACTATAAATAAGCTATAAGTGCCATCAGAGAGGTATTAGTGACACTTGGAGCTCCAGCCTCCAGAAAAGAGCAGTTAACCCACAAAAGGAATTCGGGAAGGCATTCTGGAGGAAGTGCCCTCCAAGAAGGAGGGGTGGGGACCTTAGTAATGTTATTTAGCTCTCGCTTTGTTCCATGCAGTGTTCTCAGTGCTCCGTGTAAATTAAGTCATTTAACCAATAACTATGAGGTCAGAACTAGAATTAGTTTCCTAGATGAGGACATTGAGGCAGAGAGAGGTTAAGTAACCTGCCCCAGGTGACACAGCAGTAAATGTCTGAGCTGGGATTCGAGCATAGGCATTCCATGCTCTTAACAGCTGGGTTGCACAGCCCACCGGATTTCAAGGAGACTGTGGCCAGAGCAGTATAGGAACAGTGTGAACAAGGCTGGGGAGCAAGGCAGCTGTTGGCAGATCTGGGAAACAGCAGGGTGTGCAGGCGCATGGGAGTGGTGGTTCATGACGCGGTTGGATGGGGTGATCGCAAGCAGATCAGGGGGCGTCCAGAGTCCCCAGTTCCTGTCATCGTTGGGCCTCATCCCACGCTAGCTCCGTCACTTGAGTGGAGGGCACCTGCCCTCCCTGGCATCCTCCATGGGAGTGGCCACTCCCAATGCTTGGCTTCCTCCCACAGGCCACTCGGGAGCTTACAGGCAAGCTTTGGGCTGCGCAGTTCCTGAGCTGTTGTCTTTCACTTCAAGTTCTCCGATAGAAGAGTAACTATTATCGGCATTTGGGTTATTGCTTTTTTGAAAGTAATTTAAGAAAATCTTAACTCCAGACCTGTCTTTCCACTAGCCATTGCACGTGCGCACGCACACGTATGAAAGCATGCCTCGCCTTCGTTTAGGGTGCCATGTTGGTGACACGACAGAGCATGTCCTCACGTCTTGTACCCGTGGCTGTCATGGCCCTTTCAGCATTGTGTGTGATGCCCTTGCACTTTGATTGCTTCACCGCACAGCACAATGGAGCCTCTGTCAACGTGCCAGCTAATTAATTTTAACTTTGTGATGTTGCTCCGTCTCCACGCACCGTTCACGTTGTCTGGTGTTTTCCCGGTGCAGATTCGAGGAAAGGTCTGGAAATGGAGGATGTGGATTCTGACCCTCCCTCTGGGCCCCTCCTCCCCCTTCTGTGAGGGGACCCAGGGGGGTCCTTTCCATCTGCATTTCCCTCTCCGCCTGATTTTCCACAGCTGTTTTGGGGGAAATGCTGGGCACTCCTTTTGGGAGAGGTCTTAATTACTGGGGGGTGTTAAAATTGAGCACAAACCTCACTAATTTGGTCTCTTCGAGGGCTGAGTTGTGTGAGAACCAGGAAAAAACTGAAATTGTAGACAACTGGTAAAAAAAAAAAAGTCTATTTGGGTTTGGTACTGCCAAGTTCATTATCTGCGGAGAGGCGGAGTGCCTGGGCTGGATTAGCATATGTGCTTCGGGTATGTGGAAGGGGTATTTCTTAAGGGCTTAAAATAGTCTGTCCTATTGGATATTAATTTGCTTAGTGCATCCCATGTTGTCGTGCGCCCCTCTCCATTTTTCACATTTCTGATGTTAAGCTTGGGTCAAGCATTAATATTTGTTTGTAGGATTTGGTTTTCTATATATGTTTTTCCCTGCTGCTGGTGTTTTTTTTTGAGAAGGCTCACACTTTGTGTTAAATGGAGTCTGGGCTGAAGAGCAGGTGGGACCTGTCTTTCCAGCAGTTGGACCCTGGCAGGTACCTCCTCCTCTCCAGGCCTCAATTTCTACATCTGTAAAGTGGGGATGCTGGACTACCTGTCTGCATTCTTTGAATCCCGTCTACTACTATATCCTTTATAACGGAGTGCATTTGACTCCGGAGTGTAGGGTTCAGCAGACTGTTTCTGTAAAGGGCCGGATAGTAAATATTTTAGGCTTTGTAGATTGTATGGTTGCTGGCACCACCACTCAGCTCTGCATTGTAGCACAAAAGCAGGCACAGACAGTGCAGAAATGAATGGGTGTGGCTGTGTTCCAATAAAACTTTATTTACAGATATAGGTGGTGGGCCAGATTTGGCTCATGGACCTTAGCTTGCCAATCCCAGCTCTGACGTGTTCTCTTTGGTTGCCATAACATCTTCTCATACACCAGGCTAGTCTGTAGGAAAGAAGTACTTGAATTAAGGACCGACCGCTTGAGCCTTCCTGAGGGCTGACCTTGCCAGGAACCTGGTCTCTCGCCCGTGTTTCCTCTTCTGGGTAGCTGGGGAGGTTGCCCATCCAGACATCTCTAGAGAGGAGGTGTGCCTACCTCTACGCAAATCTCCGTTTCCTGAAGGATTATAAGATTTGGTAAATCCCAGGTTAAGTCCGATTAAGGAAACTATTACAAAATAATATACCTTTCCCTGTGATATACCTGTACAGTGGGAGAAAAAAAAAAATCAAACCTTGTTTTTTGCTCTTGTCAATGTTGTGGTTTTATTGACATTAAAAAAAATTGGTGGTGCATAAGGTGGTTTCAGGGACAGTTGTATTGTGCTCTCCCCCACATAACCAACATAACTTCTTGGTTTTTTTGTTTTGTTTTGTTATTTTGCGGTACGTGGGCCCCTCACTGTTGTGGCCTCTCCCGTTGCGGAGCACAGGCTCCGGACGCGCAGGCTCAGCGGCCATGGCTCACGGGCCCAGCCGCTCCGCGGCATGCGGGATCCTCCCGGACCGGGGCACGAACCCGTGTCCCCCACATCGGCAGGCAGACTCTCAACCACTGCGCCACCAGGGAAGCCCTTCTTGGTTTTTTAAGAGGCTCTTTCTTTGAGAGCAAGAGAAAACTGGTTAGTGGGGGGAAAGGAGTCTAAGTAAAGGTTATCCCTCTTCTTTGTAACTGTTCAATGTGGTATCAGATGGCTGATTTGGTAGTAAGATTGTCTCTCATTTCCTTGAGTTGTACTAAATACTTTTCTTCCAGGTGAAGAAATGCTCATTGTTCACATTATTGCTGAAGGCCCTGTGTGTCCTCCTTTGTGTTGGGGAGAAGGAACACTTATCCCCTTTTCCCAGATTGATAAAACAAGGCAGCATGCAGTTAAGATTGAAAAGGCAGTTTGCAGTTCTGGATTGAAAATCTCACTGTGATAAGCAAAGCGTCTTTATCATTTTCCCTGTGGAAACAGAACCGTGTCTTAGCAAACAGTTTCTGGGCGTTCAGGGGTGCTGTGCTGGCGGGGGCATCCTAAGGCCTGGTGCCTCCCTTCCCAGGAATGCCCTCCAGAGAGTGGTGTATCCTGAAGGTGGTGGCTGGGAGGATTATGCCACGCCCCTCTTTCCAGACTCCCCGTGTAAATATGCAGTCTAAGTAAAACAACAGTGTGCTCTGCAAACCCACTTTGAGACAATTCACTCTGTTCCCCCACCCCCATCCAATAAAATTAAGACCCCTGGGAAGCATACAGCTCTTGTAAATATGAGGTATTGCTGTTATCTGGGGAAGAGAATGAGGGGAAAAAAAAATTCACCACACTAAAAGCACTAGTAACCTCTGGGGCAGCCTAGCATGTGGCTGAGATGCTCTGACGAATGTTTGGACAGCTTAAGAAGATAAACTAAAACTTAAAGAAATAAAACCCCCTATCTGGTCTATGAAAAATTAGAGTTGGGGGCCTGCTGTTTCCTGAAGCTTTCAAGGCCAGGAGCTTATGGGGTAGGAAACCTGCCATTCCCGATGGAATAACCTCTTCCCTGGATCTCTGGAGCCTGTGCCTGTGCAGGGGCCACCTAGAGGAGCAGGGGTGGGGTGGAGCTTCCACCTGTTGTGTCCTCACTCACCAAGTGGACTGCCACTGTTTGTGGCCTTAAGAGGGGGAGGGGTGGGTCTGAGCCCAGATGCCCCTCCCCCATTCTTTAGCTAAGTCACTCTTTCCACAAAGCAACCCCTGGTGACCCCCACTCTTCGCCAGGTTGTTTTGGGGACATGAGGACTGTCGGTATAGAGAGTCTGCACTCCTTGACCATGAGGAAGTTTGTTCTTTTTTTGGTTTAAAATTTTTTTTTTTTAATTATTTTTGGCTGTGTTGGGTCTTCGTTGCTACGCGCGGGCTTTTTCTAGTTGCGGTGAGCGGGGGCTACTCTTCGTTGCGGTGCACAGGCTTCTCATTGCAGTGGCTTCTCTTGTTGCGGAGCATGGGCTCTAGGCATGCGGGCTCAGTAGTTGTGGCTCGCGGGCTCTAGAGCGCAGGCTCAGTAGTTGTGGCGCACAGGCTTAGTTGCTCTGCGGCATGTGGGATCTTCCCAGACCAGGGCTCGAACCCGTGTCCCCTGCATTGGCAGGTGGATTTTTAACCACTGTGCCACCAGGGAAGTTCCTAGGAAGTTTGTTCTTACTTGAGCACCTACTTGGTGCTCGGAGTGTCTAGGGGATGCAGTGCTGGCAGTAACCTCCCCGTGTGCCCCTGGGAGCTCCCGGTGTAGAGTGAGGAAATGAGTAGTGAGAAAAGAGAGAGGGTTTTTTCCTTGCTAGGATATTTTTGTGGGTGTGTTTATTTGTGGTCTGCTCTGCTTGTCCTAACCGTGGAGATGAAGACCTGGATGAACATGATTAAATAAAATGCCGGCCTGCGAATGAAAAGATGTACATTCTAAATTTTTCCTTAAGCCAACCGAGAAACCTTTGTCAGGCCTTGAACCCCTTTTTTTCCTGAGCTCTTTTAATTATCCCCCCCCCACCCCAAGTCTCTTTACAGGAGAACTCCTGGTGATACCCTCTTTTAGTGAGGAAGGGAGAACTGAACCCATGGTTGGGGGGATGGTAACACCTCCAAGTCAGGGAGCATTAAAAATGAGGCGTTTCACTTTTTAATGATAACACACATTGCCTGGCAGCATCACTGTGGTGTGGTGGTCCTGAATGCATCCGGTGTGTCCAGAAGGGTCAGTTATCTTGATTTTGGCTGTCACTTCTGCTGCTCATAGATGCTGTGTTGATATATACCACTGATGAGGGCCTTGCTTGTTTGCGTGGCTGCCAGGCTGTGGGGAGGAGGGTGGGACGGCCCCTGCTCTTTGAGAACAGGCTCCATACCTCCTCTCTGAGGCCACACTGGGACCAAAGCTATCCTAGAGGCTCTTCCGAAATGCCACGCCTCCTGGGAGGGCCTAGCTCTATTGGGGGCAGCAGTCAGTCTCTGCTTATCCCTTGCTGGCCACCAGTGTGGGTTGAATTGCAGCTTCAGAAGGACTCTTGTCTTCTTTTTCAGGGTGTTCAATTTTCCAAATATTTCTCCTTCTCTGCTTTAAACTTCTGTCTGTTCAGTCTTCTGAGAAGGGAGCAAAAAGCTGAAGATGAACCATTATATAAAAATTTATGTCTTCGTCATTAGGACAGGTCAAGTTACAGATCATGAATCTTTGAATAATGATATTTTGTGGACTGGTCTTGATCACCCTTTGTCTTGAATTGGCTTCTCCCATTGAGGGTAGAAGTAAATTGTAAGGTTTAGAGCTGGAAGTGACATGGGTGCCTCTTCATGGGAGGGTTTGTAGAGCCTCGCTGTGCTAACCTTAACCCTTGCAAGGTGCTTTTCTATGCATTATCATCGTGTAATCCAGGCTGCAACCTGCAGAGGTACCTAGGCATGGCCCCTGCTTTGCAGAAGAGGAAGTTGAGGCTCAGGGAAATTCAGTGACATCCCTAAGGTTTCCGTATCCCAAGCTGAGCTGGGACTTGAAATATTTGGGCTCTAAAGCCGGTGCTTCTTCTGTGGGACCACACTGCCTCCTAGCTTCCTCCCTTGTGGAAACACGGGGTGTGGGGGGAGGCGGGGGCGAGGACCCAGGCAGGCTTTCTCTGATCAAAGCCATTCCTAGGCCAGCTTACCTGGATCAGAGACTTTCAAACGCATTAGAACTGGCTGGGGACCCCTGAGCCCCTCTAGCGCTGTCGTTTTATGGTTGAGAAAAGACGGCCTAGAGAGAAAAGTGAGTTGTCAGGATCATACAGTGGATATACTTGCTGATTCTTTTTAGATACTTGAGTGCATACCGAGCGCCAGTATTATACCACAAAGTTGAGGATAAAGCAGTGAACAAAACAGACAAAAATTCCTACCCTTTTGGAGCTCAAACTGAGCGTTCCATATTCCCACACCACAACTTTTCTCCCTAAGCTTCTAGATAGCTAGCTCCTTTATCCCGCCATGGACTCGGGGAAGGCAAAATAATTTTAGTGCAATATTTTGAGCTGAATGCAAAGAGATGGGTGAATCAGCTGGAGAAAAAGAAGTTATGTAATTGCTTCCAAAACAAGAGAAAAAGAGATACTTGGATTACTTATTCGTTTACAGAGCACAAGTTGCGTGCTGGGCCCTGTTCTAGGTCCTGAGAATTCAGCAAGTAAACAAAGCTCTGCAGGATTTGCCACTTAGGACACCGCGCTTGATTCTCTTGGAAACCTGGTAGTGGTCGGAGGTCCCCCTCTGCCTGCGTGGTGACCACTGATTTGCGATCTGAACATTTCCCCAGGGTAGGTGGTGAGCGCTTGCTGTGGTCTGCCGTCCACATCAGCAGGCCAGGCTGGGTGCTGCTGCTGTGGGAGGACCGGGGCCAGCTCATCCTCCCAGGATGATGAATGCTGACCCACTACATTTCTTACATAGGGTCTGCTGTCGGAACTTGTTTGCTGATCTGATTCTCTGCTCCACAGAAGCGGCGTAAACATTTGAGTCTTTACATAATGGAGCTTTTCTTACTTATCCAGCATCTCCGTCACCACCTGCAGCTTTTGCCACAAAAACACAGTGACCTCTGCAGCCGGGAAGAAGTGTGGGTGGAGTTTGACCGAGGATATTGGGGAAACCTTCTGTTTATCAAAAGCCCTCCTGCAGGTTAGTGAGAGGCAGGAAGAACATTTCCATATGCCCTTAGGAGTCCTACACTCTTTTTTTTTTTTTTTTAAAGGAAAAGCTATTTTAAAACATGAAGGACTTGAATGATCCCCTTTGTATTTTTCTCTCATCAGCATTTTATCAGTTGATAACCTTTAAAGTCCCTTCTGAATATGAGAGTCTCTTTGGCTCAGGTTTCCTCTACAGCCTCTGCTTCGCCTCCAGTGACGGGGAACTCATTACCTGACAGGACAGCACATTTCAGTTTTAGATGGTTAGAATGGTTAGAAGTCTGTATTCTTGGTATTACCACCATCAAGTGGAAAGACTTCCTCTTCCTTATGACAGCTCTTTCAAGGGGTTAATTATAGCAACTCATTCATGTTCTCTGTTCTTCCCATAAAACTCCTCCGCCTCCACCAATGGGTTTCCATTTAAAATAGCTCCTGTTGTGTTTTGGAAGACATCTCGCCTGGCTTCTGGCTTGCCAGTGTTCTTCTGAAAGCGTAGCTTCCAGAACTGACCTCCAGCCCCTACGCTTTGGCTGGGCACCCTCGAAGTATCTGCAGTTGGCAAGAGGGAAAAGTGTGGCAGGGGCCGAAGATGTTCTTGAGTCAAGAGCTGGCTGTGATCCGCTTTACTCTGTGGTAGGTATCAAGTACGTTCCCAGGCCTGTTTCCTACTCTCAAATGCCAACAACTCTGCCTCTTAAGTGAGGTTTAGTTTAATGCCCAACCTTACCTAAATGTTACTTCTATTATTATTCAGAGCCGTGGGTAGAGTTTCCCTGTGTTGTTGAGCACATGGGTGGGGACGTACCAGTAGGATGCCGGCTCTGCTTGGAATCCTCCTCCTGCATCCTTTGTTCCCGGAGCCCTGTCCAGCTCGGATGGTACTGTTCTACTGTTGTTGTTTATTAGGATGTCTTTAGAGATAAGACTGGACAACCTCCTCGGTTTACCAGCAGGGGAAACCGAGGCCCAGAGGGTCAAAGTCCACCTGTCCCTATTCTCCTGTCACACAGCAGGTTAGCCTTTGTGGCTGGGAGCCAGGCTTGTCTCTTTTGCTGGTGCTCTCTCTGCCCTGCAGTGAGCCCCCAGCTGCACTCCCTAAAAAATTGGGGCTTTAGTTTAGCAGTTGTAGAATTGCTTATGAAGCTTCTGGTTGGTTAGCAGTGGGACTGGGATGTGCACAGAAGCCCTGAGACTCTGCCATTGTTTTCCTCTCCACCCGAGCTTGGCGTGCTGGCCAGACCTTAGGGGCACACATAATGAGAATCCAAGAGTTCAGGGTATCCATTGTATACTGAGGGCCTACCGTGCACGAGGCGGGAGTGGAGAGCTGTCAGAGCACGACGGTGAGCTGTCAGATAAGAGGTGCTCCTTGAGGGCAGACAGGTGTGTGAGTCTTCATTTTTGAATGCACTGTGCCCGGCACATAGTAAGTGCCCAATAAGGATTTGTTGAATGAACCAAAGGATTTGTATAAATGAGACCAAACAATGCATAAGCTTGGTGGCAGCCTTCCCATCTGGTGGGTTAAAATGGAAAAAGCAGATTCTTTTTTACCTTGCAAATGTTCTTGGAGCTCCTGCCCTGTCCTAGATGCTACAGAGGGATATAAAGGTACGGTCACAGCCCTGCCCTCGAGTAGGTTAGGGAAGGAGACCCTAAGATAAGGACTGTCCCATGCCTGGATGGTACAGGAGGTCCCCTGTAAGCGCTGGTTGCCCACCGGCCTTGGCTGTGGAGGGTCCTTCCTTGAGAGTCCCTCCCCAGCTGCTTTTATCAGTGTCGCATGTGTAACATGGTGCCCAGATAGGTGCCTGTTAAGCGTGCAGCCTGAGGCTAATACTCCAGTTGAAGCTGCGCCCTCCCTCTCCCCAAGGGCAGGGCCCACCCCCACCCCATGGCCCCTCCTCGGCTCCTCTTTAACCCGACTGACCTCTCGGCATGCAGAAGGGCTGGGTGACCCGTGAACATGCTAATAAAAGTCATCACTCCTCTCCGGGCGCCGGGCCGTTTGTGGTACGTCTCGTTAATTACTTGGCAGAGAGAACATTAGGACTATAATTCGCTGGACTGGCCTTCCTCCCAGGTGTCCCCCTGCACGGGTGAGAGGTGGAGGTGGCCAGGCCAGCCAGGCAGCAGGGTGTGGAGGGGTGTGCGGGGTTGAAGTTGCTCCTTTTTTTCTGCTAATAGTGTCAGCACCCTCTGTCTTTCCCCCCAACCTTACCGAAGCATGGCCCATCCTGCCCTACGTCCCCCTGCCCCACTCTCAGTGGATCCCGAGCCCTCTGTTGGGAGCAGGGCTGTGAGCTGTGTGCGGCCCAGCGGCCTCGTTTATCAGGGGCCTGCTGCCGGGGGCGTGGGGGGAGGCACCGTGCCGGGCTGTCTGGGGAGATGCTGGTGGGCTGCCCCCCTGCCACCACTGCCAGGGCTTTCTCTGGAGCCCCGTTTGCCCCTGAACCTTCCTCGCTCCCTGGCTGCCTGCTTCCTTTCCTCCCCTCCTCCTGTCCTCTTTGACATCTCTTTCCTCTAAATTGCCTCTCCTCTCTGCCTCCCCTCCTTCCCAGAGGCCTTTGCTTGGTCCTTTGGGGAGCCACACAGGCCTCCCGCTGGTCCGTCCCTAGGCCAGTCAGTCAGGAGCCTCTGCTCCCACCAGGAGGCCCATTCGCTCCCCCAACTCCCCCCTGACCCCAAGAAGGTGAGGTGTGAGCTGGGGGGCTTCACCCGCAGTGGTGAAGCCATGGCCAGCGTTTTTCTGCCTCTGGGTGGTGTTATTCAGTGTCCCCGTCAAATCCGATAGGCCGAGGAAAGTCGTTTTAAAGATACATCCTTGAAGACCCCAGGAACTCTGGTCTCTGAGCACAGAGAGGGCTGAGTGGTTGGCGGGGAGGAAGACTTCCTGCGAAATGGAGAGGGAGTACGGGGCAGTTCAGGGGGGCCCCCGGGTGCACCTCGCAGGGCTTGCAGATGTGGGTGTCAGGGCGGGAGAAGCCTGCTCCCCTGAGCCCTGGCGCTTGGCCTGGCGTCTGTGTCCCTCAGAGCCCGCACTGCACCCCCAAGCTGTGTGTGGGGTTGGGGGCTGGGGAGGGCTTGTTTGGCAGCAGGCGCCTATCAGACAACTGGAAAGTGCCAGTGCTTGCCCGGCCATCTGTCCCCATCCGCCTGGCTCCTGGCCGCCTTCTGCCTACCCCAGAAGGCCCGCAGTTGTCTGCCGGCGAGGCCGCGGAGCCTGGCCGGGAGGGGCAGGCGGAGGCCCATCTTGCCTTTGTTTATTCCCATCTAATTTTCGGCTCCTGCGCTTTGGATGATTTGCCAGGTGCGTGAAAAGTTTGCTGCGCGACCGCATCGCGACGGTTTTGTGGCGTGCAGGTGGACAGGAAAGGTGGATGTGTGCCGCGCTTCCTTTCCACGGTTTGTCTGTTGGCTTAACTGGGGACCTTCGCCCCGCACCCGCACCCCTTGCACTCCCTCTGCTGTTTTTCTCTTTTCTTGCTTTAATTTGTAAAAGCGCAGCCTAGAGCAGGCCAACTCTCCCGCCATTTGGGTTCACCCGCACACCACCCTCTCCAAGCTAGTTAAAGGGTTAAAAATTATGGGGAAGTTCAGCCGGCACTTGCAAGATATGGTTGCCGTGGCAACAGGCCTTCTAATCTGGTAGGTGACCTGAAAGACTGGAGAAGATGTAGGGGTTGGTTTGGCATTTCATTATTTCATGAGGCTGCCTCTCCAGCTGGTTTCTCTGCTGAGCTTAAAGCTTGCTGTTCCTGCCACTAGAATTACTGGCACATTCCAAAACAACAGTGTTGATGGCTCGAGCAGTGCATTAATGGGGGTCTGGCCAGGCCGGGTGGGCAGAGGAGAGGGAGCTGGGTTCCAGGAGCGCTAACATGGGACTGTGTCCCTCACACAAAGAGGGGGGTGTGGGTAAAAGGGTGTGCACTCAGGTTCGCTTTCTGCACACAATAGCTGCCTTCTTGAAACACCACCGTGTAAACTGAATCCTGTTTTTTAGTGCCCTGAGAGGGACTGACTTTTTAGGAGGATTTTAGGAGAACTTTAGTTTGCCAAGAATCCTCCTTAGATTTGGTGGGGGGGGGGCTGTTTAAAGTAGGGGGAGACTCCCATTGCAATTTCTACACTTGATGCCCTTCTCTTTTATTTACCTTCAGCTGGATGTTGTCCAGAAATTTGGTTCAGTTCAGCACATTAACTGCGTGTCTGCTGTGGACCCGGCCCCGTGCCTGGAGCAGAGAGGCGCAGAACGGAATACCTGGTTTCATTCATTCACTCGGCACATGTTGGTTGGATTGCCGCATTTGGGAGAAGGGGCAGCTCAGATCACTGTCCTGGCGTGAGGGGCTCCGGGTGTGTGAGGGGCTTCTGCCTACCTTGCCCCTTACTTTTAGAGGGACCTTATATTGAGGACAGGGAGGGGTTTTCTGGCTTGGAAAGGCAAGAGGCATTCACATTTCTCAGCCCGCCTTTCTCCGAGGGGTCTGCTCTGTTTGTCCCCTTTTCCTCTTGCCTGTAATTACCCGGAAATCCATGGGCCCGATAAATGGTACGTGTGGATGGCGTGTTCAGAAGTCCAGACCTTCCTAAACACAGAACATGCAGAGTTCTATGTTAGCCTATGCCCAGGTTCTGAGGTATTGCCAATTGGTGGCTTCCTGGGTTTCTCGCTTCTCCGAATTTTTTCCCTTCTGGAGAGATTGAGGGTTCCTGGGATTTGTGAGGGAATTTTATGTGACTTACTCCCTCTTCCCATCGCAGTCGTGAGCTCTCTGAAGAGAGGTCTGTGGGTTAAAGGCCCAGTGGACAGTTTGGAGGATCACTGCTTCCACTTCATAGATGCAGAAGCAGAGGACCAGAGAGGCGAGAGTGTGTCTATCTTCAGGGCTCTGGGATCTCAGGCAAGGACTTGCCCCACACTGTACCATGCCCTTGATGGGCTGCCCACCCATGTGTGTGGCAGGTGCATGGGAAAGGTTGGGCCAGAATGTGATTCTTGATGGGCAGGAGTTTGGGGGATTAGGAGGTGCACCTACACTGCAGATGGCAAAGGGACGTGCCCTCTTGTAAGACCAGGGGTATCCACGGACAGCAGGACGCACTGGCTGCGGGCTTCAGCTTTCTGGGTTCAGAGGATGGGGCTGGGGGCAGTGGGATGGGAGATTCACCCCTTGCTGGCCAGCCTGGCCTGGCGTTGGGACGCACCAGTGTTCTTGGGAGGGGACATGGTCTGCCACCTACAGCCGAGGCACAGGGTCCAGCTCATCTTCTGGTCCCCTCTGCAGCACAGTCTCCTGTCTGTAAAACACAGGAATTAACCTCAGCATCCTCGGCCCCTTGGGTCCCTCGGTCCATTTCCGTGGATGGAAAAAGCGTCTTGGCCAAGTCTCTCTGCTCTGCTGTACCTCAGACTGGCTTCTCAGTGTAGAATGTGGCTTTAGGGTTTTGTCTAGTTTTTATCTGTAATTTCATCTAATTCAATACATTTCAATAAGGGTTTGTTGAGTGCCACCTCCTTTGTCTTTGAGCTGCAGCGTAGGGGAGAATGGGGGTCAGCCCATACCTTGGGGGCAGCGTCAGGACCCTGCCCATTTTTGTTGACTTCCATGGAGCCTGGGAGAGGGTGGTTGGAATTGGGTTCCGACTCTGCGTATAGTTCACTTGGATCCTCCAAACTCTAGTTTTCCTATGGGGAGAGATCTTCTTGGCTTGGGGTGGTGGTGGTGGCGAGTGTAGCAAGTACACAGGGCCTTTACAGGTGGAAGCATCTCAGAACAGCTAAAAGGAGAGGTCTTCAAGGTTGAAGCCTCTGGGATTGGGCTAGTTCTGTGTGTGTGTGTGTAAGTCACGGGGTGAAGTGGGGGGGGAGGGGTGGCTTGAGCTGAAGATTTCTGGGACCTTTAGGATGTAAAAGTAAAGGTGACCTGCATCTTTCCCACTTTGGCTTAGATTTTGGCCCAGAGTTCTTCCTCTCACAAAGGAAGGAATGGATCTGCCCTGTTCTAATTAGAGGGCCGAGGTCTCATTAGATGCAAAATAGATAAAATAAAATGTGTATTCCGCTCCAAAGTTGGTCGAAGCCCTCGGAGAACTGCCTTCACCATTGCGGGCGTGTGGGGGGAACCTTAGTGGATTCCTTACAGATGAGGAAACCAAGGGCCACATGGGATGGTCGACCACCTGGGGATGCATTACCTGCAGGGCCGCCAGCAAAACCTGGGGCTCCTGAGGGTCAGCTCCTCACTCTCACCCAAATCTCAAGTTTCTCCTGCAGTTCTAGGATTTGCCATTCAGAGAGTGCCCCTCAGAGTCTGCTCATGTTTTGTGCGGCTGGATGAGTTTTGTGCTCTGCTCTGGGGGGTCCTGGTTGAGCCTCATGGGTTTCGCTGAGGTTCTTCTACCATTAGCCATCCTCTGTTCCATTTTTTAATTTTATTTATTTATTTATTTATTTATTTATTTATTTAGTGTGGTACGCGGGTCTCTCATTGTTGTGGCCTCTCCCGCTGCGGAGCACAGGCTCCGGACGCGCAGGCCCAGCGGCCATGGCTCACGGGCTCAGCCGCTCCGCGGCATGTGAGATCTTCCCCGACCAGGGCACGAACCCATGTCCCCTGCATCGGGAGGCGGACTCTCAACCACTTTGCCACCAGGGAAGCCCTTATTTATTTATTTTTAAAAATTAATTGATTTATTTTTGGCTGTGTTGGGTCCTCGTTGCTGTGTGTGGGCTTTCTCTAGTTGTGGCGAGCAGGGACTCCTCTTCATTGCGATGTGCGGGCTTCTCATTGCAGTGGCTTCTCTTTTTGCAGAGCACGGGCTCTAAGCACGCGAGCTTCAGTAGTTGTGGTGCGCCAGCTCAGTAGTTGTGGCTCGTGGGCTCTAGAGCACAGGCTCAGTAGTTGTGGCGTGCGGGCTTCAGTAGTTGTGGCTCGCGGGCTCTAGAGCGCAGGCTCAGTAGTTGTGGCACACGGGCTTAGTTGCTCCGTGGCATGTGGGATCTTCACAGACCAGGGATTGAACCTGTGTCTCCTGTATTGGCAGGAGGATTGTTAACCACCGCACCACCAGGGAAGTCCCAGGCGGATTCTTAACCACTGCACCACCAGGGAAGTCCCCATCTTCCGTTTTAGAGTAGGAAAAATTGACAAAGAATTTACCTCCGTATTGAAATTCAGAGCAGTTATACTGTTCGCACATTTCTGTTAACAGTAATAATAGTAGTGAGTACAATGCTGATCATGGTAGATGCTTGGATGGTAAAAAAGAGGAGTGAAATGCAGCTGCTTCCTGCTACGGATCCTAGCGAGATGAGACTCATCAGATGGTAGCCACCCACATTTTATGTTTGCCTTGTTGTGTTAACGTTGCCATAGTAAGACACGACATGGGTGACTTTCTACTCTAGAGAGTGGGAGGTGAGGGGAAGGGGGGAAAGGGTTTGGAGAAGAAATGGAGCCTCATAGGAAGTGGGGGAGACCTGGTGGGACAGTTTCTGACAAAGGTTCCCTAGGGATGTTTTGTGGAAGTTTGACTTCTTTTCACTGTGTCACTTGAAGAAGCCACCTTGCTTACCAGCCAAGAAATTTGGACCCATTTGGCTTTTCTGGAGGGTGTCACTTCATAGGGTAACAAGTTAATTCCTTGCTAGGGGAACTAGGGCTTGAATCAGTTCCCTTCAGGCTTCCTAAGGCGTCCTTTGCTAGTTCTGAAGCTTTGGGCTTTGATGAGCAAAGTCGCGTCTCTAGGCCTTTGGTCCTTTTATGTACCTTGAGCCCTGTCTAGCCCAAGGCTGTGCAGACTGAGGCTACTTGATGTGTTTTGTCTTTCATAATAAGGAAGACTGTTAGTTTGCTGGGAGTTCCCACTGCTTGGCTCACCCGGAGTTCCTTATGGAGAATAAACTTGATGTTTGGATGGATGGGTGGGTGGATAGATAGATTGGGTGGATGGGTGAGTGGGTGGCTGGCTGGGTAGAGGAGCGTGCTCATCCAGGCTGGGTTGAGTCAGGAGTCCTTCCAAAATGCCATGTTTTGTTTGAGGACTTCTGTACAGCTGGATGTACAGGCAGCAAGCAGGTCCCCAATCCCACGAGGGTCCAGCACAGCTTCTGATCATTCCCTTAGGGTATCTGCTGGAGATTCCTTCCTAATGCCCTGGTCTGTTGAGGAACCCTGTCGTACGTGCATATCCCACATGCCAAAGGAGTATGGAACAATGAAGGAAGACTGTTTTTAAAGCTTAATTTATATTTAAATTATTACAGCATTGCTCTTGAGATCTGTGAACTTTAGCATTTGTAGCTTCAACAATTCACAAGTGACAGGAGTAATTTGTAACCTCCCTGAGCATCACTTTGGTTCTTGGCCCGAGAGTGGCAGGTGGGCTCATGAGTCGCAGAGCTGGTGGGGAAGCCTGGTGCTCTGTCCTGCGCCCACAGCTCTTGGGTTCTGGTTATTTCATGCATGATCTGATTTCATCCTGACAGTAACCCTGGGAATCGGGCATCATTGTTGTGGTTTTACACCTGAGAGAACTGAAGAAATGATGTGTCCCGTACATGCTCATTTTGAAAAGGAGAAGGAAGAAAAAGTTACCTGTCTTTCCACCACCAAGACTAACTTTGTGCTAACTTTTTGGGGGAGTATTTCCTTTCAGGCTCTTTTCCTCCTCTTTCACTTAGCATTTTTGCATAATCATGTTCCAGTCAGAAAATTCTCATTGCGAAAAGTAACATTTGAGAAGCTGTGTAGGCTCTGTTTCTGTTTCCAGGCTCTGAGTCATTTTCGGTGTTGGTGTGCTTTTCAGAGGGTCTCTATGTGGGGCTGTCTCCGTGCCCCTGGGCTGAGCTCACCGGGGAGCTGGAGTGTTCCTTTCAGCTCAGCATCCCTGGCTCAGGCATTCAGACCCGAGCAGGGCCCTTTGTGTCTAAAGCAGTAGTTGATTGGAGTGCTAATGAATCAATTAGAAAATTACTTGCTGCTGAGATCCGCAGCCAAAGGAGGGTTGTGCACAGTCTCCGAAAACCATGGAAGGCCATACGCCTATAAATCTCTCTTGGCTGTGGCCCTTGTAAATCGCACCCCAGCCTTTCTTGGACCTGTTAATCACTTGAGAAAAATGGGACGACGACTGCTTTGCAGGGCTGCCTCTTGCTTGGCATGGTTTTCTAGCTTGTACTTCTGTCCATTCTTACAGGGGTGAGAAAGACAAGACTAGAGTTCCTGGGAACAGCGTTTGTACTGCACTTGTAAAAAGGAATCGTTCAGGGGCCGTTCTCGTGTTCTTACCTGGAGTCCCCTGCACCAACCCTTTGGGAGGCACTTTGCTATAATATACATGCCCATTTTCAGGAATGGCGGACCTGGAGCTCAGAGAGGCTCAAGCATCTGGTCCTCCAGTCACACACTCGAGGAAGGCAGTGGACCAGCCTGTACACTGTCCCTCTGTCATAAAGCCTTTTTCACATGGGATACATCTGAGTGGGTCTTAATGGCCCCAGGTTGGGAGTGGCATGTGGGGCACAGCCAGCAGGGATGGATATGGTAAAGGCCTTTCCAGTGAAGTACCCAGGGTTGGGGTTTGGTAAGGTTTAATCTGGGGCAGATCTAGAGTTGGAGTGACAGCCAGCAGCCACGGCGGAAGGGCCCCCGGGTGGGTGATGTACCAGGGGGTTCCAGGGGGCACCATGTTGTGTTATGTGTTCCAGGACACTCGCCAGGTATGTTTGAACCTGAAATGGAAATGGGTAAAGGAGAAGGAGGTTAAAGTAGATGACTTGCCATGAATCCTGCCTGAAGTGGCGCCACCTCTAGATTTTGATATGTGTTTCTGGCCCTCATTTTATGAATACAGTGAAGGCAGCACTCATCTTTACCTGGTTTCTCCCAGAGCAGCCAGCATGCTTCTCCTGAGGCAGTGCAGTGCTGGGCTCCCTTTCTAATTTGGCTTCACTGGGAGGGAACCACTGGGCACCAGGGCCTTTTGTTCCTGGCTGGGGGGGGCAGGACTGCTTGTTTACAACCTCATATTCTGTCCTTTCATCGCCAGGATGTTCAGTGTGTCATGGCAGTTTTGATGCTTCTGCCTTGGATAGCCAGCAGTTTTTTCATTCGTATAACAAACACTTGAGTGCCTACCATGTGGCAGGCACCGTTGTAGGTGCTGTGAGCACGGTGGGGAACAGCACAGATGACACCCCTGTCTGTGCTCGTGGGGCTGACGTTCTAGTGGATGGTACAGAAATCTGTTGTGGACCTTGGGTCTCAAGCTGATTTGGAAGATAGGACTGTAATAATTCTAATCTCTCCTTCATAGTGGCTCTTTTTTTATACCCCACATTGTGCGGGGCATCTTAAGTTTGCCATCGTGTTCCATCCTCGGATGAGCTCTGTTAAGGCGGGTATTGTCACCCCATTTTTGCAGATGAGGCCTCAGAGAGCACATAGCAGGTGCTCGATAAATCCTTGTTGGCCAGCTGAATGGTGTGCAGTTTGCAGATAGTGGAGCTGGGTTTCTAGCCCAGCCCAGGTTCTCAACAAGATGTCAGGCTGCCTTTCCAGTGCTGCACCTGTCCTGTGAGGCTGGCTTTATTTTGTAGACTGGCTTTGAGTGTGAGTGCCAGAGCCCAGGAAGATTGTGGTACAAGGTCTTGGTGTGGTCTCTGACCAACTAGATCTGTATTATCGATCATCGCTGCCGCTGCCACTGCTGGAAGATGCTTTGTTTCTGGTGGTTTTATAGAAGTGGAGGTGAGATTTAGTGGCCACTTGCTTCCCCGGCGACTGCCGTCAGTCTCCTGCTCTCTCCACTTGAGGCACATTGGTACTGCCATGTGAGCTGTGAGTGTGGTAGGGGATTGAGACTGGGATGCGCCTGCCCCGATGCCCCGGGACCCCAGGTGACTCTTCTCCTTAAGTGGGCACAGGTGAGGCAACGTGTGGACCCTTGGGCCCCATTCATCTGCCCAGACAACTCTTTGGCCACTTGATGTTGACTTGGCCCCTTCAAGTTCCAGGTATTGAAAATGCAAAACAAATAAAGCCCAGCTTCTGGACGGAATCGGATTGGCTTTCTCTTTGGGGAAGCTCAAAGTGCAACAGCTGTGTGGGTAGACTGCTCTCCGGGTGTTAACCTGCTTGGCAGGCTGTTGGAGTAGAAAGTTCCAACAGGCGTCAGGCGAGTGGGGGAGGCATGTGGCTGGCCATGGGGAGCAGGGGAGATGGGCTACTTCCTTTGCCTCTTGTCTGTGCCCTTGACCTGCAGGCTCTGTTCTGAACCTTCTCCTTTTCTCTCTCCCTTTCTGCTGGCTCTCCTAATTTCCACCTACTTTCCACCCCCTCCCCACATCCTCTCTGCATTTCCTAACACCTTGTGCATTGCCTCAGACACTCCTTGGCTCTTCTCAGTTGGCAGGGCAAGGGGCAGAGTCCACCACCAAGTAAAGGTCACCTTGTGTCACTTTGACCCAGACGGGGAATGGGGACTCTGACCTTTCCCAGATGGTGTTGGTGAAAGGTCAAGGGTGGTTGCACGGTTGTCAAGGTGGCTCACATTACCCTGAACTGGGAGCAGTGCAGAGGAGGAAGAGAGGGGTGGGTACGGTCGTAGCTGGAGGTTGGCGGGTTGGAAATAATTCAGGGTGTATAAGTTTCCTAGGCTGCAGTAACAGACTGTCACAAATGGGGTGGCTTTAAACAGAAGAAATTTATCCTCTTGCAGTTCTGGAGGCTAGAAGTCCAGAATCAAGGTGTCCGGCAGCACCACGTTCCCTCTCAAGTCCCTGGGGGAGAGTCTGTTCTCTGCCTTTCTCTTATTTTCTGGTGTTGCTGGCACTCCTCCATGTTCCTTGGCTTGCATCTCTCCGATCTCTGCCTCTGTCATCCCATGGCGTTCTCCCTGTGTGTCTGTGTGCCTAAATTTCCCTTATATTATAAAGACACCACCAGTCATTGGATTAGGGCCCACCCTAACCCAGTACAACCTCGTCCTAACTTGATTACATCTGCAAAGGATCTACAGACTTACAACATAGTAGTTGATGGTTCGACTTACAATTTTTCGACTTTACAACGGTGGCAAAGTGATACAAATTCAGTAAAAAACCATACTTCAGATTTTGAATTTTGATCTTTTCCCAGGCTAGTGATGGGCGGTAGATCTTCTCTTGTGATGCCGGGGCAGCGGCAGTGGCCGCAGCTCCCAGTCAGCCCAGCAACCACAAGGGTGAGCAAGATAACACTGACCACCATTCCATTCCTGGACCACCACTCTCTTTTCACTCTCAGTACAGTATTCAGTATGTTACATGAATTAGCTTTTCAACACTTCATTATAACATAGGCTGTGTGTGAGGTGATCTTGCCCAACTGTAGGCTGAAGTAGGTGTTCTGAGCACGTTTAAGGTAGGCGAGGCTAAGCTCTGATGTTCAGTAGGTTTGGCGTATTAAGTGCATTTCTACTTAATGATATTCTCGTAACCCCATTGAAAGTCGAGGATGATCTGTATTTCCAAATAAGGTCACGTTCATAGGTACTGGGGGTCAGGACTTGAACATATCTTTTAGGTGGACACAATTCAACCCACAATACAAGGCGACAGCACCTGTATCCCGAGGAGGTATTCAAATTCCTATTTTAAGGGGCCTTAAAGATACTAAGCGACTCTGTAATTGCAGCCAGTCCAGTAAATTTATGTAAGGAATCCACTATGTGCCAGATTCCGGGCTTGGCCCTGCACAGAGATGAGATGCCTCCTGGCCCTTACGGTGAGAGGCTACTTCTGTGGAAACAGGGTTTTTAAAAGAAAGCTTAAAGGAAATGTTCATGCAAGTGCCTCGGGGATGACCTTAGAAACACCGACAAGCTTTTCCTTCCTGCCCTATTAATTTTGAGGCCACCTCGATCAAGCCAGGACTTACTCTCCCCGCCCTCTGGCAGAAGGACATGGGGAAGGTGGCCGGGAACCACCACCTTTTGTTTCTGCTGCTCACATTCGGTGCTTCTGTTTCTTCCCTGCCAGTGAGGGTGGGACTTAGAAGGTCTTTGAAGTGTGCTTCTTGGTGTTGTCTGTTCAGGCAGCCTTGGGAGCTAGGAACGGTTTTATTGGAATGGCAGATACTGGGCGGGGTCAATAAGGAAGTTTTTTTACAGCGGCTACTGTGTTTTTGCTGTGGATGCACGTGGGTCAGCATCTGATGGCTCAGGCCAGTGCCTTGTCTTCCCTCACAGAAGTTTCCCATTCAGGCAGAAGGATCTGACACTGAGTCGGAAAATTCTTCCCATGACTTTACAGTCTCCCTGGTCTGCCAAGGATTTCCACACAGGCAACAGGAGTGGAGCAGAAAGCATTTGTGGTTCTTGTGTTGGTGAAAACCAATGTAATGTAAATAGGAAGTCTGGATTGTACGTATCCTCAAGACACTGGGACTGAAAACCACGTGCACCCAAAGAAATTTACAGGTGTGCACGGTTCAGAGCGCTGTCTGCTGTGGAGGGCTCAGGTGGTAGGGGTACGTGTTCTGTTCTCCATCCCTCCCCTCCTTGACCTGCCCCTCCCAGCCAAAAAAAAAGAGAAAAATTAATTAGGCATTTCCCCCAATTCTGTCACCTCTTTACCAGACCATCAGAGTATGTGAGGTCAGCTAGATCCGCCATCCCTTCTAGCCATCATTCCAGAGAGGCAGAACTCTTTGTGTGTCCCTGAATGACCACACCACAGAGGACCCACAGAAGTATCTGGAATGTGCTTTAGTCTCCCCACTCGCCCCCCAGAATGATAGCTTTCCCATTCCCGGATGGGGCCTTCAAGAACCTGCTTTGGGCAGAAGCACAAGTATTTATTAGGCCAAGCCTGATTGTGCGCTTTACCTAGGTAGCTTTGTAAGTAGATTAGTTTCATGTCTTATTTCCAAAAAAGTTCACGGATATATGTTCATTGTGAAGGGAATTAGATAGCAAACATAAAATTCGGGCACTTATACTCTCCAAAGATTAATGTTGTTGAAGCCCTGGTTTATGTCTTGTTGATCTGGCTGATTTCCTAAACATGTCCCTGCCCTCAGGAGGTAATATCTGTCCACTTGGCTGATTCAGCCCGACACCTAACCAGAGGTACCTCTTGAGACTCTAGATGGCGGATCTTGAGATTCTAGAACCTGTGTAGCCTGTGGCTTCCCTTCCAGGGGTCTTGCCCACACACCTAACTGCCTGTGGTTCTCCCGACTCTTTTCTCTGGTTGGGAGCTCTTGTAACTGATGTTGCCAAGAACTACTTTCTTTCCCTTGGGGAGAGGGAAATGGGGTGTAATCCTTGCTCCAAATCCTGGAGTCTAGGACTGCCAGGCGGACCTCATGTGTCAAGCAGACAAGCTTGTATGGAGCTATGGTTTTTAACCTTTACGGGCCCACGAGCCCTGTGAGACTGATAAACTCTGGTGCCCTCCGGTACTGCACGTTCACATGTACAAGCAACTGTGCATAATAAGCCCAGGGGTTTGCAGACCCTTTGAAACCCATCTCTGAGGCCCTTCAGAAGCAGACGTGCCGCCCCCCACCCCGCCCGCCGCTGGCTGACATGGCCTCTCGGTGTCCATTTTGCCATCTGTAGGACAGTGGCAACAATAGTTACCCGACAGTTTTGCGGTTGTGACAAGGACTGTGGTGGTTGTAGCTGCTCACGTTCAGTTCTTTCCCCAGTGCTCACCGTGACCCAGTGAGGGAAGTCTTACCAACCCCATTTCAGAGATGAGAAAACGGAGGTTCAGTTAGGCGAAGCCATGTGCCCAGGGCCATAAGGTGAGAGTCAGGGTTGGAACCCCGGCTGTGTGGCTTTAGAACGAGTGCCGAATGCCTGATTCGCATCAAGGTACACAGTAGGTGCTCAGTAAAGGGTATCAACGACATTAAAAGCGGCAGAGGGTTAGGGCACAGCCAACCTGTTGGTAGTGGGGCTCCCCCTCCCCCACGGCCTCCACCTGTCCTAAGTATCCTCCCGGTGCAGGATCCGGGCTCCGGGGTTTGTGGGGCGGGCGGAGGCGAGCGCAGATCCGCCAATCCTGGGAAATGTGTAAAATCCTGTTCCTGAAAACCGGCCGGGTTCTCAGAGTGTCCTGGCTGGCATGTTTTGCCAGTCACGAAACATGATCCATACGCTGTATTTTAGGACTCCCCATCTGTCAGCATTGGGGAGGGCTTTCACTTGACGGAGCTCAAAGCCTGCCAGCTCACCCGGGGCCGGGGGGTGCGGAGAGGTGGGCAGGAAGGATCTGTGACAGCCAGTGGATCTGTTCCTCCAGGGAGGGTGCCGTCTACCTGGCTGGGGGGCCGGGAGCCCGAGAGAAGGGGTGGGGCGTCCTTGGGTGCCTTGGCCAGCAGCCTCACAGATCCCTTTTCCCATTACTTCACTCCTTTTTTAGACAGATCCCCACTTGTTCCTTAAGCAAATTGAGGTACAGGGGGGTTAAGGCTGTTGTCCAAAATTTTGAAGCTGCTAAGAGGCCAAGCTGAGATTGAACTGAAGTCTTCAGGCTCTGTCCAGTGCTCTCTCTTAGCCGAGGCTCTCCTCCTGTTTCCTGGGTTCTCCGCTCTGGGTGGTGCAGGGCCGGGTGGGAGATGCTCCCTGGGAGAGGGAGGCAGTGAGGAGAGGGAGCAGGTAAGCCTTGTTCTCAGGCCCACCTGGCAGGGCGTGCTCCAGGCCTGCACCCCCGCCCCACCCCTCCGGCCTGCTGGTGGCAGAGGGAAAAAACACTAAGAGGGCTATTGATCCACCCTCTCCTCTGAGGGAGGGCCGCAGCACATTCAAGCTTTCTTTTTAAAAATGCATTAACCTGACCGTAAGCAGGCCCCAGTTTAAAAATAAATAAAAGTAAGAGAAGAAGCAAAACAAGTGGGAATGGGGACAGGAAAAGGGTGTTTGGAGAGGGTCCTTCTCCAAGTCCATGCCAGTTCCAGGCCGGGATGCCATGCCTGGATTCTGGAGCTCGGGACTGCCCTGCTTGCTGTGCCCTGGACCATCTGCATCTCTCCTGACGTCTGTGCAGAGGAAATTTCCCCAAATCCAGAGGTTCCAGGAAACCCTTTGGGGGTGGGGCAGGCTGGAGCGTGGAGGCAATCCATATTTGAAAGCCTGCCTTGCCAGCCCCCAACCAGGGCAGTTTGGTCTCTGTTTTGGCCCTTGAGCCACACTGGCCTTCTCTTGGTTTCTCAGAAGTGCCTTTGCACATGCTGTTCTCTCTGCCTGCTGCCTGGAAGGGGTGTCCATCTCTTGCCTTTCTCTCTGGGCTGCAGGTTAGCACCTGCACTCATCTTTCAGATCTCAGCCTAAAGGGCACCTCTTGACCCTGGTGGGTCAGGCCTCCTGTTACATACCCCCGAGTCTCCCAGTACTTTCCCCTCTGTAGCTCTTACCACAAGCATAATAAAAGAATTAACTTACATCTTACAGCATTTAGTAATGAAGCTTGAGGAAAGCAGGGACTGGTCTGTCCTGTTTGCTAAGTATTCACTGTCCAGCTTGGCACTGAAAAGGAGCAGTAAATCCTCACGGAATGGGTGGATGGCGGGTCAGGGTCTATTCCATTTGGCCCATAGATACGGTTTGGGTGAGGGTAGAAGGAATAAACATCGTAATCAGAATTCGCTGTGATTTTCTAATGTTTCCAGAGGTGTGGGCCCACTTTGAGGTCAGGATATGGTTTCAGAGTGGAGCCCCCAACCCTTGAAAGGAGGAGACTTCTGCCAACAGAGCAGTAGTTAGGGTGCGGGGTCCCCGAGCTGGTGCCCCTCAAAGGTTGCCTGTTCTCTTGGTGGGTGGGAAGACGTGGGGTCAGAGAACAGAAACCACTTGGCTAGGATCACACAGCAGAGCCTGTGAAGGCTTTTACTTGGGCCCCGGTTAAATTGTTAAAAGGTGATTAATCAAGCACCAGCTACCTACTGGGCAGGCATCGTTTTACTGCAGCGCGTGGTGACACCAGTTCGTGGAAGAGGAAATGGAGGCTCGGTGAACTTTGGTACCTGCTTCAGAACACAGCAGAGGCAGCATTGGAACTCAAGTCTTTCCGATTCCATAGCCCGGTGCCTCCCAGCGAGCAGGGGTTGGTGCCAGCCTTGGGTTTTGGATTGGCTCTGGGGGGGACCCCCTGCCTCCTACTAGCCAGGGGAGTTGTGACCACTTGTAGGAGCCTCTGTTGCTTCCAGCCATCTGGGCTCAGGGGAACGGTGGTTCCCGGAGACCCCCCTCTCCTCCTCCACCTGGCTCACCTCCTTTTTCCGTGTCCTCCCTCTCCTCTGCTGAGGGAGCCTCAGGAATTCCTCTCTCCTACCAGTCGCCATTTCCCTGGGAAGCCACTGGGGATCCTGGGAAGGTTCTGAGGGTGATGAAGCAGAATTTGCACCATTCCGGGAGTAACTTTCCATCATTCGTGGCTAAAAATAAAACGTGTCCTTGCTCCTCACTGCCTGTAGGCTTGCTTTTGGGGTTTCAGTGGGAGCCACTTTTCCATTTGTCCCCTTTCCCCGTTGACTCTCGGCGGGTGTGGGGCTTCCCACAATGTGGGGACATGGGTGGGCTTGATGCCACTCATCACCTCTGAGAGCAGCGCCCCTGGGGCCTTTCTGAGGAAGCGCTCTGCTTCTCTGTGGCAGCAAACAGCCGCATGGTCGGGCGGGCGCTCTGGCACACGGGCCGCCCGGGGAGGTCTACTCCCTTGGCGTATATTACCGCGGTCGAAGAGACAAACCACCTTTCGAGGATTTTCTTTGTGTAGCCTGCTTCTTTTTGATATCAGGAATGCACAGAGGCAAGAGAGATAAATTAATTTGTTCAGTTAATTTTGTAAATATTGACCGAGCCGAAGTTTTATGCCAGTCACATGTCAGGGACCCGAGGGCTTACCAACAAGCAACATGACACAGTCCCTTCCTTGAAGGCACTTATCCTCAGGGTCAGGGGAGAAAGATGTGAGCTTTCAGACAGAACTAGAGCAGGGGAGCCACAGAGTCCTGCTCCCCTCACCACCCTTTCTTCTAGAATTCACTTACGACGTGTGCCTGAGTGGGGAGGTAAAAGCTGAACCGTACGTTGTGCCTTTCGCTTTTTTTTAAGACACTTGCCATTCCCCTCTCCCCTGGTAAATACTTTTTTTTTTGAGTGTTTACTATGTGCTGGGGCTGGGCACCCTGCTAGAACTTCACTTGTTTTTATTTCACTGGACTCAACGTGCCTGTGTAATTACTACTATTGTCCTTATTTTCCAGTTGGTGAAACTAAGGCCCAGAAAGGTTAATTAACTTGCTTAAGATCCCACAGCTAAAATGTTGCAGAGCCTGGATTCAAATGTAAGCAGATGAATTCCAGAGCTCACTCTCCTAACTGCTAGCTGTATAGACACGTCCTCACTGAGAACGTCTGTCGGTTAAGCATCCACTATCTGCCCAGCGTGAAGTACTCTAAATAGATGCTTTCTCTTTAAAAATCTTCATTATGGTTTCTGTTTGGTCTTTAATATTCCTAGTAACCCTGTGGGATGAGAAGGCACTCCCCAACCCCAATCTGCACACCCCCCTTTAATCCAAGGTCTCTGTAGAGGGCACTATACTTCAGAGGTTGGAATTAAACCATGTTGTCTTAATCCAGAGCCTCTGGGTGAGAGAAGGGCCCTGAAATCATTCTGCAAACTGTAAAGTGCCCCATGAAATGAAGGGCACGGGAGAAAAGGTGTGTGCGTAGAACACTGACTTGTAACACCAACCTCACGCGTCATACTTGGGGATTTCTAGCACGGTTGTCACGGCCTGGTTTCAGGTACCTGTGAAAAATTATGGTAATTAAAATGTAATTTGGAATCCCCAGTTGGCTCCCAGCAGCTGGTCCAGATGTAGGAGGCTGGGGCTGTCTGTGCTGGAACAAGCTGAGGCTTGTTAGGGGTGTCATTTTGTTCTGCCCTTTGTGTTGCTGGGTAGAAGGGTGGGGGCACAAGATACAGGAGCTATTTTTACACCATTCACGTCATGTTCAGTATTACTGGATGTTTGTGGTTGGGTCCCTGTTTAGCCTCAGCCGGGAAGCGAGAATTCCCTTGGCTGCCTGGGTCTGTATGGAAACTCAAGCTCATGCCCCTTGGGTACATAGATTTCGCTAAAGGCGGAGGGACCCGTTTGGCTGTGCCGTCACCCTGGGTAGTTTGGAGTTGTCTTCTTAGGTTTAGATTTTCCAGGGCTCTTCAGACTCCTTCCTGGAGTGGAGGGGGCAGCATAGGTAAGAGGCCATAGGCTCATCCCCTCCCTTATTGATTCAACAGATGGTTTTCCAGTTTGAGGTACATGCTAGATCTTTTTCAGGTACTTGCAAAGTGAAGTCAAATAAAGTATTATCCCTCAAGGGTTTTATTTTATTTTTTTTAATTTTATTTATTTTTATTGATTTTTTTTTTTTTTTGGGCTGCGTTGGGTCTTTTGCTGTGTGCGGGCTTTCTCTAGTTGTGGTGAGCGGGGGCTGCTCTTCGTTGTGGTGCGTGGGCTTCTTATTGCTGTGTCTTCTCTTGTTGCGGAGCAGGCTTCTCGTTGCGGAGCACGGGCTCTAGGCGCGCAGGCTTCAGTAGCTGCAGCATGCGGGTTCAGTAGTTGTGGCTCATGGGCTCTAGAGCGCAGGCTCACTATTTGTGGCACACGGGCTTAGTTGCTCCGCGGCATGTGGGATCTTCCCGGGCCAGGGCTCGAACCCGTGTCCCCTGCATTGGCAGGCAGATTCCCAACCACTGCGCCACCAGGGAAGTCCCTCTCAAGGGTTTTATAGTCTGGTTGGGGAAATGGACAATAAATAAACGTTTGCTTTAGCTTATGCAAGCCGAGCATATGTCCCAGGTTCCGTTGGAGGTTCTGGGGATCCCGTGCTATCATAGTAGGGGGAACAGGGCCGGTGGGAACACAGAAGAGGGGCACCCAGATCACACGCATGGCCAGAGACAGCTTCCTGGAGGAGGTGATGAGTTGCAGGAGTTGACCTAATGCGTTGGGGGACAGGAGGTTTCACGTGTGTACATGGGTGTATTTGCTGTTGAGCTTTATTTGTACAGTCGGTTCCTCAGTATCTGCGGGGGTTGGTTCCAGGATCCCGTGGATTTGGTGGATGCCAAAATCCATGGTTGCTCAAGTTCCTTATATAAAAGGGCCTACTACAGTTGGCCCTCCGTATCCGCAGGTTCCATTTCCGCAGATTCAGAAAACCTGCGTATCCCGCGGATGAGGAACCTGTGCCTGTGGAGGGCTGAGGGTATACATATGTGACATTATGGTTATAGTCGTTGTATCTTATTCAGCTGAGGTCCTGGAATTTTATTTTTATGCCCAAAGGGCTCGCTGCCTTTGAAAAGCACTGTATGTCAGCTAAGCCCTTGTTGCTTCAGAGGTCGGAGATGGGAGGTCAGCCTCAGCCCCGCAAAGCCTGCCCTTGAAGTCTCTGCCTCCTCTGGCCTCTTGGCACTTCCTGCCCCTCTTCCTCTTAAAGGGCAGGCCTGAGTGGGTTATTGCACAGCAGGGGTCAAGACACCCAGGTCCACAAACCCTGGGCCCTGGCCTGGCTGGCGCACAGGGCCTTGAGTGTGCATGCCAGGGACAGGCATGGGGTCCTACCTGCGTATCCTGCTGATTGGGGTTTGTGGCCCTGGGGGAGGAGGGTGGTTGGTGGATCTCACTGTTTAGACCAGCTGTGGGGTCTGTTGCAAAGTGGAAGTACCAAGAAGCAGAGTGCTCACCGGAGGCTGCTTCAGAACAGGGTTCACACCTGGAGTTTGCAGAATATGTCCTGGTTCAGTGCGCTCTGCACTTCCACTCTGTGCGAATGCATTCATTCATCCAACATAGGTTCTGCCAACGTAGCATCCTGCATAGCATCTCTCCTCTGCCACGCCCAGGGCAGGGTGTTGAGGAAGCCAGTGAATTAGGTACAGCCCTGCCCCTGGGGTAGCTGACAGTTCTGGGTGGTCCCCGCCCAGGTGGCCACAGGGGCCTCATGTGCCTTCTGGGACCCTCTGCAAAGAGCTGGAATGTCTGGAGTGTTCCCACCATCCTTGTGAGCCACATGCTGACACTGCAGCATGCCAGGCCCTGTCTTTGGCGTGGGATTATTTGCAGTTAGTATTCCAAATGTCAAGTTCCCCTTGACTTGAGCTGAGCAGACGAAACAAAATGGCAGGCAGATTAGAAGGGGCTTGAGAAGCCTTTTAGGATTTGCAAACCTTACTTTGTTGACTTTGAAAAGCTGCTGAACCGGGCTGCTCTGCAGAGGCGGGGGCATCTGTCAGGTACCCACTGTCTTCCTGGGCCTGGGAGGGCCTGGCCAGTGCTGCTGTCTCCTTCAGGTACTTGGGAGCTGGGCGGTGCCCACTGAGCTTGCACAGCAATTGAGTCCAGTCCCTTCTCCTTAGTGAGAGCAGAGGGGAGGAGCTAGAGTCTCTGAGGTTTCAGAAGGGGTTTGAGTGGGTCCCCCAAAGTAGGGGGGGGACATGTCAGTCAGTATCTGTTTAAACTCGTGTTTGCGGTGCCTGATGCTAAGACTGGTAGGTGAAAAGGGGAGTAGATGGCCTACCGTATTATAGTCCCTCTGAATGGATGGTGAGAGGTTTAAAAAGCTAGTGCTCACCAAAGGTGCAGAAGTACCTGGCTGGGACCTGGAGTGTCATTGCCTTCTTTCTACAGATGTGCAGCAAGGTGTGGTAGCTGAAGCTCAGAGAGGTTAAGTAATCTGTGCGAAGCCACACAGGAAGTGGTAAAGCTGGAATTTGAGTAGTCTCTCTGGCTCCAATGCCCATGCTTGTCCCATGACATCACATTGGCTCCTCCCTTCTCGTGAGACTCATTTCTCCTGCCCTTCCCCCAACTGCTTCCTTTTCCTGCCTGCATTCTCCAGGAATCCCTCTGTGGGTGCTGCCTCATCCAGCCTGGGAGAAGTAGTAAGAGCTGAAAGTTTGAGAGAGAACCCCGCCCCCAACTGCTTTTCCGCCACATTCCAGGGGACAGAGTGTTTGTCTTCCTGGATCTTACGTGCATACTTGGCTCCTGGGGACAGGCAGAGATGAGGCTCACGACTTGTCGGCCCTCTCAGGGTCCCAGGAAGGGTTTGTGAATCGATGCGTCTGGGATCGGGGAGGTAGACTTTAAACGGTGTGAAGCTCTGTAGCCTGTGGTGGGCAAGTTTTAAGGCTGGCCCGACACATGACCTTGAACCCCAACCTTAAATTGGCCTCTGTTTCCTGCAGCTTTTGCGGGCTGATTGCATAAATGTTCTCGCATGGTGCACAGTCGCCTGGCCCCAGAGTCTGCTGGACGGTGGTTTTTGCCCTTTCTCTCCTTTTTCTTTGCCCACGTATGCGTGAGTGCCTTTTATTCCTAAGATACGCAGCTTTCTCAGTCCCCATCCTGGAAATATTGCTGGAATGCAATAAATCTGATTGTGTTTATGTTGAAGAAATGAAACACATTACTGTGTGGGGAGGAATGCAGGAGATGCCTTGCAAGGGGGCCGTGTTTATGACAACAGTTTGCACATGTGGCTTTATTTTTGAAAGCATGGTACCCCTCCTCCCCCCACTTCCTTGATAGAACCCTGGTAATAAGAGCTGTCTCTTGTATCCGGGTGTTGGACAAACAGAGGGCAGAGCTGGCCAAGACCTTCCCAGCTGTGGCTGTCACCTTCTCAGTTCTGAGAGTCTGGCTTCTTTGGGCCCTGTCATTTCTCGGGGTTTTCAGCTCTTCCAGGGACAGCGCCTCTGTGCTGGTTGAGTCAGAGCTGATTAGTGAATCCTCCCGCTCCCATTCCGGGTTGGAAACGACAGGATGAAATTTAATAGGCATAAATGTAAAGTCCTATAGGTGGGTTAAAAAAAAAACAACCCAACTTCACAGGCACAGGATGAGGAAGCTTCATTTGAATGGTGAGCAAGAAAGTGACCCTCGAATGTACCAGACAGTCGGTTCTGTGTGCCAGCAGTTGGCCATCACTGAAAGAAAGTGACTCAGGCTCGCTGAATGAGGACTGTGTCCATAAGGAGAAGGATGGTGTTATTGTTAATAATTCATAATAATAGCTAGGTGCTTTACACGCATTATCATTCCATCTTTAAATTCATCCTTTGAGGTAAGTCAGAGGATCTTCTTTTTTTCGGAAGAGGAAAAAAGAAGTTACACTGTGCCCAGTGTTACACTGCAAAAAAGTGGCAGAATCAGCTGGAACCCAGAGCCTGTGCTATTTTGAGTGAAGTAGAGGGTCAGTAGATGGTGGAGCCTCTGAATGAAGAAACGCTGAAGGAAATGATGGCATTTAGCTTGAAAGCAGTTTTAATAATGTCTGACTTTTGTATGGTCCTTGCTCTGTGCCAGGCACAATTCTAAACAGTTGTGTGTGTGTGTGTGTGTGTGTGTGTGTGTGTGTGTGTGTGTGTGTGTGTGTGTGTGTGTGTGTGTGTGTGTGTGTGTGTGTGTGTGTGACGTACCTCAACTCCATTATTATCTCTGTTTTACAGAGGAGGAAACTGAAACACAAAGTTAAGTGAGTTGCCCAAGATGATATAGCTTCTAAGTGGCTGAGCTGGGAATCAGACCCAACTAGAATGGATAAGTGTTCTTAATTTTTAGACCATGCAGGCTTGGGGAGACTGGTTGGGGTGGGGAGAGAGCCGACTGTGCTCTTTGTTCTTTGCGGCAGACTGTCTGCAGGATGCTGGCTGCTGTGTTTGGATCCAGGGCAGACCAGGGCCTGCGGGTGAGTGTGTAAATGCGAGAGGGTCAGCTCTCCTAAATCTGGATACCAGGTGCCTGTGGAGTAGGCCCTTTGAGCAGAGGCAGTGAGCTCCCTGCTGCTGGGTGACTCCTCACCCGTTTGGGCTCCTGCAGAGGCGAGAGGGTGGAGGAGACCACCTGTGTGGGAGACGAGAGACACCCCACCAGGGCCCACCCATGTAGCTGGCTGGCTCCCAGCCTGTTGTTGAGGACAGGCCCAGCTTTCCTGGCACGTCCCCCACCCCAGGCAGTGGTGCGTCCCTGTGGACCGCTGGAGGGGAAGTGACCGGGTGTCTGCCAGGTCCAGCCTGCCCTATTAGGAAGCCCCGGCTGTCAAGCCCAGCAGAATTGCTGACGGAGGCACTGGGAACAATGCTGCGTGGGAGGAGGTGTGTGCATGCGTTTGCTCGCCTCCTGACCTGTGTGCCAGCAGTGACACACTTTGTCCCCTCTGGTCCCCTGTGGGCACTCAGCCGGCCTCTCTGATGCTTTTGACTCCCACTTGGGCTCCTGGTCCAGCTGCAGCTTTGGCTGCAGCCAGGGAAGCCAGTCAGCTGGCTCTAGTCCCTCCTGATGCCAGGGGAGTTGGGGACACTGGCTCTGGTTTGTCCTGATTCCAGGGAAGTTGGGAGCACCCCTTCGGCTTACATGGTCTCCTCAGAGCACTTCCCAAGGAGCCCTGGGAGCCTGGCACCTCCTTGTCAGGTCAGGGAATGGAGGCACGGAGAAGCGGAGTGACTTATTGGAAGCCACATAACCAGCGAGTATGGCTGACGCTGTAATCAGGTCCTGGTGACTTGAAACAGGGACCATTTGGTCCAGACCTCTGATTTTACTGATGAGGAAACAAGGCCCAGATTTGCAGCTTGACCTGGCCAAGGCATCTCAGGTCATCAGTGGCAGAACCAGAACTAGGACCCAGGTCTCCTGCCCCCAAATACCGTGTCCTCCTTACTCTGCAGCCCTCTCCTCCACTTCTGGTTTCCTGGCATCTCATTTCTGCTGGTGCTTCTGCAGGGCTGGTGCAGTGACTGTGACTGCCACACAGGTTTCCTTTCCCCCACTGCTTCCACTGCCTTCCTTGACTGCCAGTGTGTGATTATCCCAGTTGTCACTTCCTTTGCCTCCTAGGACTGGTAGCAGCGGCTGGCTTATAGGAATTTAGCCAAGTGGAGGGAACGTAGCCTTAGCCAGGCAGCTTTGGGATCCAATCCCAGCTCTTCTACTTGTGAGCTGTGTGACCTTAGGCAAATTGCTTAACCTTTCTGAACCCTGGTTTCTCATCTGGGAGTTAAGATGGTTTGGACTAGATAACCTCCAGTGGCCTTCCAGTCCTGCAGGTCTTTGACTAGTGATTTTCATGAAAGTGAGTGTGACCCACATGGACCTGCATTTGGAGGCTCTTGGGAAGGGCAGGTGACATAGACTAGCGGGTTAAGGCCTGTGTTGGGAGGCACAGGGCATGCATGCGTTTAGAATTCTGGCTTCACCGGAGGACTGTTGCCTTGGCCTTGGGTGCTGGTGGGTGATCGGGGCAAGGGACCCTGCCATTCTTTGTCCCTTCTTTGCTACTTCTTTCTCTGCATGCATGCTGTGGGCATGGACACTGTTTGTCCTTGGTGGTGACCACTCAGAGTAGAGAGGTTGCCGGAGGAGGGTTGGCCAGCTGATGGGCATGGCCTGGGTCAGCTGGGCACAGGCAGGTGTCAAATCGTGCAGCCTTTCACCTGGACTGAATGCCGCTGGATTTTGTCGTGAGAGGAACTCAAGCCCTGTTATTAGGCCTGAGAGATCTCTACTCCACATTAGACCACAGGTGTGAGGTGCAGGGAGGGGTGTCAGCGTAAAACCAGAAGCCTTTGGGCTTTCGTCACTGTGTTCAGTCTTGCAATTGTGTTGGCTGTTTACATGGTTTTCATTCTTTGGTTTTTGCCTTGGCTGTGAAGTTGTACTCTTTTCTGAACTAATCCTGTTTCATGTAACCTGAACCCAAGTATCTGGCCATGAAGGGCAAGCTTTTTTCTCCTCTTCCTTAACAAAGGATATCCTAGACTGCAGCATCTGGAAATGATTTGGCATCTGGTTTAAGTATGTGTGCGTGCATGCACACACTTCTAGAATATAACATGCCCTTACCCACATAACATGCCTTTGTCTCTCCATATACCTGTGTTTCTTTCTATGCAGATGACTTTACATATGGAGGTCATTATATCGGGACATATGCTTACGTGTGTATACACGTATAAACCTTTATTTCTACTTAGAATGAGGAAATTTTCAAGGGCTTGATGTTTGTTGTGCAGTGCAAGGGCTCTTGCACTGATGGATGTACTTTTCTTTGAAAGGTTTAATAAACCATTTAGCACTGCCTTCATGACTGTAATGAGCTGTTTCCGCATTATTCCTGGGCTCTGCCTTAACAGGCCTCCCAAAACCCTGTCCCCACCATACTGTGGCGGCCCCCACCCAGAGTTGGGTGCTCTAGAGAGATGGCATGGTTCAAGGTGCCCCTTGTTGACCATCTCTTAACGGTATCTCTTCGCTGCCTGGCGTTGGCGTGGATGGGAGCCTGTCCTGGGGATTTCTGGACCTGTTGTGTCCCTCAGATTTGGGCTCAGGGAAGGAATGTTTTGACGGCACAAGGTTGGAGCTGTGGGTTGTATTGAGATTGGGCTGTGTCAGCAGGTAAGAGCCTGTGTCCTCACCTCGAGGGTGATAGGCAGGGAGCTCTGAGAACCTCTGTCCAATCTGGTGGAGGATGGCCAGGGGAGGCGAGTGAGATGAAGGTGGAGGGAGAGGACACCCCCCTCACTCCCCCATGGACTAGGGTTTGTCCTTGCTCCCCTTTGCCCCAAGGGACTGCTGGGAGGCTGATTTATAGTAACTTCTTAGACTCAATGCCAGGAAGACTGTGGTAACCACAAGGGTGAATAAAACAGGAATGGGCCTTGGAGTAGGCAGGGGGAGGTGAGCAAGGCCGGTGGATGATGCCTGGGGCGTGTTATTAACTCGTCTCTGAACTGCAGGTTAAGATGGGGGGTGTAAGGTAAGGTGGGGCTGGTAATAGTCCCTCATGGTCACCCCTAATCCTCTTTCCCCTGGCACTAGTGCCCCCTGGGGTAGCCTCCCTCCGTGGCGGCAGCAGTTACATTTATCGATTTTTGCTTTTTTTCTGTTGACAGTGGAGTTTGGCCCAGGTCTCCCTCTGGCTCAGGTCTGATGAGAGCCCTTGAGAGCACTTTCTTATGCATTTTCAGTCCTGTCCTCTCTGCTTTGGGGACTGCCTAAGGGGAGAATAATGCAGGTCTCTTTCCTCCTTCTGCTCAAGGCTCTGGGTGGGGGTGTGCGTTAGGGACCAAATGATACCTAAGCCAGGATACTTTCATAACAGGCCACGCCATGCATCATTGTGTCAGGGCAGCAGGTGTAAACCCGATTGTTTGCGATGTGCAGCCCTTTAGTGAATGTTGAAGGCTCTCGCCGTAGCTTATGGAACATTGGACCAAAATCCACCTGAAAAGCAATCCAAGGTTCCTCTCCCCTGCCCACCCCAGCCCTAGCAGCCTGACGGGAACTGTGAGGTGAGGAGGGCCTTCCCCCAGGTCTCAGGGAGGTGCAGCTGTTTTGTGTAGAGCATTTGCTGCCGTGGCATCCAGATTCTAAGAAGCTGGGGGCTCCCTGCTTGGGATGGTGCCTCGGAACAATTGACGGGGAGCTGGATCCCTGAATTGGGTCTGGAAAATGTCCATTTCTGGTGAACCCTCACAGAGCCTATGGTTTCCTTGAGGCTTTGTTCAGCTCCCCTGTAGCGTGGGGCCTGGGCTGAGCCTCAGGGCCCTGGGGGAGGCAGAGGCCCTTGATAATGGGCCACGTGTGATTGCAAGCCCCAGCCTGGCCGGCCGGTCTGCCACCTCCAAAACATAACTCAATATTGATTGTGCAGGAAGCCCAGACTCAGTCATATACAGTAATCCTCGCTCCTTGAAGGGGGAAAGGAAGTGGATTTGTCCCTGCTACAACATGCCTTGAAAAATGCATCTTGATTTAGGATTCAGCTTTTTGCAGCATATTTTAAAATGTCAGAGAGATAAATATGCAGGTTTCCTTATGTGTCTGCCTTGAACAGCCTTTAACAAAAAAAGTCTGTCATTCATCCTCAGGGTCACAGGTGTGTTCAGATCCACCCCCACCCCTACCCCGCCTTTGATGGTGTGGTGTGTCCATCTCTCTTCCACGAGCAGAATTTTGTTTGGGCTTCAAAGTCCCTTTCTTCCCAGGAGATACGTTTGTTTCCCCAGTTTAAAGGTGTACAGAGAGTTTCCAAAATATTTTTTGGAACTTTCTGTTGGACCTGTGGAACAGGCACTGGCTTCTAGCTACTTAACCTATCAGGGGACCCTTTTCACTTCCCAACCCACCAGCCAGAGGAGCCAAAGAGGGAAAATGCATGCTCCAGCCCCTGCCCTCTGAGACGGGCGTGCACTGGCTCCTGTGGCAGTAGAACTGAGGAAGGTGGGCCTGGTGTGAGGGGAGCCCCATTCTTGTGGTGGTGCCTTTGGCCAGCACTTCACTTCCGTGGTTGGGGTAATGGTGCCTTCTAAGCTCAGTTCAGATTTGGAAGGGCTTTGAGCCACAGGTGAGGGAGATGCTGCTGGAAGGTGAATCGGTCGTGAGGTTTATATCCTGTTGTCATTGTGTGTGGCTTTTAGCAAGATACCCTGGCAGCCTCGCTGGTGATTTTTGTCCCAGAAAGAATTAGAGGGGAACCCCAGGGTTTTTCAAGATGTGAGTGTGGATGTCATGACACTGTTAGGCTGGTTGAGGAACTTAGAAACCTCAATGGCCAGTGCAGCCTTGTGCCTGGGGGAGAGCTGCCAGGGGAGCTTGTGGTTTGACAGGTAGTCATGAAAGGTTAGGCCTGGAAGGAACCTGGAGGGGTCTCTCTACCCTAGCTCCCGCCATTATGTAGATGAGGAAATGGAGGCCCAGCGACTTGGCCAAGGTCACACAGATCAGCTGCCCGAGCCAGAACCAGAGCCCAGCCCAGCCCAGCCCAGGTATCCTGACCCCAGTCTGATGCTTTTCATCACCTTGATTTACTGTCTCAAGTGGGCCTCACTGGTGACTCAGAGGTCCTGACTGCAGCACGTGAACAGAGCTTGGCCAGCACCGGGCTCACGCAGGGCTGCCTACCCTGTTCTGGGTCAGTGGGTTTGATTTCTGAGGACCGTCCCTGTGGCATTGAGGACCTTGCCTGTGCTCATTGTTCCCCTGCTGGGTCCCCTGTGTGTTGCTGTCAGGGCGCAGGGGGAGAGGATGGGAGGGTGGGAGGCATCTTCCTGCATGGGATCTGCCTGGATATGAGGTCGAGGTGGCTGTGGAACAGAAGGGGGAGACCCTGGGGTAAAAGCCCCCGTCCTCCCTCTCTAGTCCCTCTAGTTGCTCTTCCTCTTCCCCTGAAAACCATTTTGAGGAGCATAACATTCATCATGAGCTTTATTATGGGCGACTCTTCCTCATGTTTAAAAATAAACGCTGGCATACAGAACTATATTTGGTATATGGAAGTCTTTTGCATATAAATGTGCTTAAAGGACAACTGCTTTATTGAAGAAGCAGAGTGAGCCCCAGCTAGCGGGGCACGTGGGGGGCGGGTGCCGAAGGGACCCCGACTGAGGTCTGCCTTGCTCAGGACATTTGGGTTGTAGTCTTCAGTCCTGTTGAATCTGCCGTCCTTTCCCCGGGGACAATTGCCAAACAGGATAACTGGTACTTAAAAATTCATAGAAAATGTTCTTATCACAACGTCATAATTGTTATGACTCAGAAAAGTAGAATTGCCAATCCACTCTGCCTGTCTGCCCTCACTTTTGTTGCCTACCGAGTCCCCAGCAGCAGCTGCAGAATCATAAAGAGAGAGACAGGGGAGAGAGGGAGAGAGAGAAAGGAAGAAAGAAAGAAATCCAGGGCAATGCTTTATTTATGTTAACGGCTACATTTGACTTGAAAATTCCGTCCCCTGAGCCTTGAGGTCAGCACATTACGGAGTGATTGATGGCTGTCAGGAGCGGGCAGGGCGGCAGATTGCAAAGGGGAAGTGGACAGATGATGCCCTGGCTTTCGAGGGCTTAGCAGAACCCAGGCCTTGAAAGGAACTCGGTGGAAAACAAAGCAGATGGAGAACTCTGCTTTGGCCCCTGCCTTTTTCTTTATTCTCTCTTTCCTTTTTCTTCCCTTTTCTGTTGAACGTTAGGAAGTGGGGGGGGGGCACCTCACTCCATCAGCACACTCCAGGAGTATCGCTTTTGGGTGTGACGCCGGGTAGGATCCTAGAGAGGCCGGACCCAAGAGGGCACCCCCATTCGAAGCAGGCGTCTGCTTAAAAACCACCAGGCTCTTCCATCACGTTGCCCGTTGTTAAAAGCCCCGTAAGCATCCCCCACCTTCTCCTCGGCCCCACCTTCTGAATCTGAAAACCAAACAGGGAGGACCAACTCTTGGGGCAAATCGTTCCCACCATACGATCTGGGCTACTGCGGATTATGTTTCCAGAGGGCTTCCCGGCTAATCCTTGTGTGTTTTCACCGGTAGAAACAAATGGTATCAGACTCCCAGGCCTGTTTACAGATGGGGAGACACGGGAATGATGGAGGAGCTTTGAATTTTAAACATTAGCTAATGAAATTGCAGACGGGGGCACTGGGTGGAACGGCCTGGGTATTCCCATGGAACGTTTCTCCGTCAGCTGTGAGGGAGAGGCCGGCCGGGCTTGCTCATGTGCTCCACAAACATTTATGGAGCCCCTTCCCTGTGCCAAGAGCTGCGTGAAGTAAGAGCTCTCAGAGTCCTGCCCTGGGGTGTCCCAGCTCCGTCAGATAGAGAACACAGCCTCTGTGATGGGGACTGCGGGAGCAGAGGCACAACTCAGGATGCTGGGGACTTTCTGCAGGGAGGAGGGTGCTGCTGACACCTCACGAGGAGGAGGGAAAGGAGCCTGACCTGGCTAAAAAAGGGAAGGCACTGGGGAGGGGAGGGCATTCCAGGCAGATGCTGATGCGGGGGAGGTGCTGGGGGAGTTGGAGGTGGGCCTGGAGCACTGTGTCTCTGCTCTAGAGGCCCCGGCAGGATGACGGGAGGCTGGAGTTCGTCATTTCCCCTGCCTCCGCCTTCCCCTCTCATTGCTGCTCCTGTGCAGTTGTGTCAGAGACAGGACTGGCTGTTCATTCATCCGCTAATTGTTTTGATAAGAGACTCTAATTATCCACTGCGATCATCAGATTACCCTGAGCTCCAGGAGGGAAATTTGAGTTTGAGCTGCTGTGGCAGCCACCATCAGCACCATCTCCACTGAAAGGGACCCAGCGGTAGCACCTGGCCCACTGTGCCGCTTCCCAGTCTGTGCCTGCAAAGCCATCGCATGAAGGGGTCACAGGTGCCCGGGGATGGGCCCGGGAAATCCACCCGAAAGCGCAACCTCTGATGTCAAGCAGGACTTTCCCTTGGATTATCTTTGCCACTGTGTTAAGTCCACAGATAAGAGGTTTGGTTCTGGGGATTTCAAAGCAAGGTTGAGGAGTGTGGAGAAAACCAGAGAAGCAGCAGTAATGCCTCTAATGAATTGACATCAGCAGTCAAGACAAATTCAGATGCCTTTTTGGACCGTTCGATTAAGTTCTACTTACACGTGATTTTGGTATAAAGAGAGCAATAGGCAAAACACAACCAGGAAGGCAGATTATAAATTAATCCAATCATTGAATCCTCCAGCAAAGGTAATGGGGAATGATGGCATCGTAATTGATCTGATACGGACTCTTACATCAGTGGGAGCTGCAAAGTAAGGGAGCATCATGAGTGACAGTGAATGACCCATGGGAAGATTTGGTAAGGTATGTGTGACCTTACCCCACAGGGCTTGTCAGAGGGGAGCGCCCCCCCCACCCCCCCACCCCCCCGCCCCCCCGCCCCCCCGCCCTCAGCTCCCGTGTTCAGGCAGTGTCTGTAGATCCGAGAGGGGCTGGAGAGCCTGGTGATACTTGAGCTAGAAAAACATGTTTCCATCCTGCCTTCTCTCCATGAGATCAGAGGCTCACCTGGGCTGTGGGGTCTGGCTGGGATTTGGAGGGGAGAGTGGGGTGCCGTTGCCTACGTAAAGTTAGGTCCTGGCCTGAAAGAGTGGCTGCCGTGTGTGCTGGTGTCCAGGGCGTTGTCTTCCCGCTGATACAGTGGAGCTGCAGTAGGTGATCACTCAGTTCCCCTTTGGCTGTACGCTCTGAAGCTCCTTTATTCTTGAACCCCCTTCTCCCACCAAAGCAGAAAGCCAGAGAACTTCAGTCCAGCACTCCTCGGTTCCACAGTGCCTGCCGTCTGCTCTGACGTACTTTGCTGCATCCTGGAAGAGGGGGCACTCTCCTTTTGTCTTCATATTTGGGGCTCAGCTAGCTGGGACGTTTGGCAACACGTCAGGCCATATATCTTGAAAACCGCCCTCCAGAAACGACCTCGTTTAGCAGATTTACTGACGTATTGGGCCTGCCTGTTCTCAAGGGCCGCCATCCTAAATCACAGCAGGTCCACTGGACTTGGACGCCTCAACGCAGAACTTTTCAAAAAAATTTCAGGCAGGATATATCACTGCCCCATTAACTCCCTGCCATTAATCTACTCCTCCTAAAAACCTGAAGTTTTCTCAAAAGGACTGGAACGTGGTGAAAAACGGACCCATTTGGTAAATTCTGTAAATCAGGCTGTTTTTCTCCTCTCCTCACTCCCCAGCAGGCCTGCCTCGATCGCCTTGGTGATGGGATGCCTGGGATGCCACGTGGGCGGGGGAAGCTGCAGCCTCGAGGGGTTTCCGGGGAGTGTCCTGGGGATGGACAGCACTCTTCAGGCCACCCTGACCTGTGGGATCCCTGAGTGAAGTGTTCTCTGAGTGAGGCTTGGGGCTGCCATCAGGATCGGTTACAGAAACTTGCAGTGGGTCCCTAGTGGGAGCACAGAGGCTTAGCTGAGCTCAGTCTTGCTGAGGGGATGGGACCCTGTCAAGGACTGTCTGCGGGGGGCAGACCCCTTCACTGATTCATCCCTGATTGCTGAAGAGGGCCCTAAAGGCTAATGAGATTCCATCCACACTTTTTTTTTTTTTTTTTAACATACATATGTGTATTTTTTTTTTTTTTTTCAAATTCTTTTCCCATTTAGGTTATTGCAGAATATTGAGCAGAGTTCCCAGTGCTATACAGTAGGTCCTTGTTGGTCCATCCACACTTCTGGTTCCTATAACTAGAGGTTTCCTCCTTTTGGAAGAAGATGATATCCATGAGCTGGGACTTTGGAGCCCACTGACCTGGGTTTGAATGCCAGCTTTCTTGGTCAGTAACCTCAGGAATTCAGGGGCACTTGAAAAAGAAAAGATACGTGACTTGGAAGAGAGGGGGCCTGGGCTGAGCAAAAGGAAGACAAGGAACAGCAATGGTCTCCAGGTCCCCCGTCTCCCCCTCCTCCATGCTGCATCTGTAAAATGGGGATGAAGCTCATTCTGCAAGCATGCTTGAGGATTAAATGAGTCAATTCTTGTAAAATGTCTAAGATAATATCTGGCGCAGTGCTGGCTTTCTGTAAATGATACTCTGTAAATCTGATGGGGGGCACACAGCATACCTCCCACACCCCACTTGCTCATCCTGCTGAGATGGGCCCATGGCAGCCTGAAGGAGGAAGTCCTCTTTTTCGGTAAGTCCCCACCGCCCTCCCCCCAGTCTTTGCAGTCTCACTGTACAGGTAGAAAAAGCAGAGTTGGAATGTCTCCGTAGGTCAGGGCCTTCCCTGGCTCCTTCCAGAGTCAGTCCTTTTCACCTCGAGAACAGGTGAGAATTCTGTGAATTCAGTGTATGTCTCTGCTGTCACTGGAATCCAAGATGGGGCTTTTCCCTCAAGCGCCTACCGCCTCTGCAGGCTTTCTCCCTGCCCTCTGCTTGCCTGAAGGCAGATAGCATGGCTGCGAGGCCGGGACCAGTCCTCTCCTGCCTGTTGGGACAGGGTCTGGAGAGCAGGCCAGGACAGGAGGCTGGAACACCCCCTTCTCCAGGGAAGAGGGGGAGCCTCATTCCAGCAGGACACCTTGGCATCCCGCCCTGCTGGAGGAACTGGTTTCCAGGGCCTGACTCCCAGCCCCACCTGCTGTAGGGGTCCTGGGGGCTGGGGCCACGGATTTGGTCTGTGTTTCTTGGAGTAGTTTACTTTTTCCTCCCCCTTTGGCGAAAGTACCTATTATCTGTGCATCTCCTGGCCTTTTGCAAAGCTAATTAAGCCCTAGAGGCAGAGTTTTGGGGCCTAGATTTTTTTCTTTCCCAACTAAAGAGTTGTTTTAGGTGCTCTGGGAGCTTAATTGACTTGCTCAAGGGCTGATCATTGGATCTGGGGGCTGGGATGGGGGAGGGTAAAGGACCCAGAACCTCTCCCCTCTGACAGCCACCCTCCTGCCTCCTGAGTGTCCTAATAATTCAAATATCCTCGCCATCTCTTTGTCCCGGGAGCCTGGAGTCGCCTCCTTAGTTCCTTGAAATTCTTAGGCTAGAGTTCAGTGAACAGACTGTGTGGAGTGTAAGTCATTATTTATCAGTATTGTCCCGGAAGGCAGGGATCTTGTGTGTTTTTATTCCCAGTGCCCCAGTAAGGTATCTGGTGCAGTTTTGGAGGAAACCAGTGATTGTGTGGAGTGTCTGCCCTGTGACAGGTGCTGCGTTGGACTTTCAAAGCCACCTGGTAATGCCAGTTGACCTGGAGGCATAAGTGGGTTGTTGGTTTTACCTGAACCTGGCTGAGTTGACTGGGGTACTGAGGTTGGGGGTGGGGTATGGACAGCTGACTTGTTGCTTGGAGCCCATAGCTTCTTTTTCTTTTCGTCCTGGGAGGAAGGGCCTTGTCTTCTGCATCTGTTTAGTGGACACCCAGCTTGACTCGGCCTGGCCGTTATCTTTCGGTATTCGGTAGGTACCATCTTACATTTATGTGCCAGATGCATTATTAGATGGTGGTGATAAGAACGAGCTACACTGTGGGCCCTTGAGGGGCTTGCCTCCTGGACCCGGGGCAGTGGCTTAGTGTGGACCTGGATCAGAGAAGGCTGGCCCCTGTCCACGCTGGTGGCTGCTGGCCATGGCTGCTCACGCACGTACCCCTCAACCCACTGATGCATTCTCCTTGCCTTGTGCCGCTTAAGATCTCAAGTCCACGAGATTCTTTAGTCCTCGTCAACACTGTTTACCACCCCCTATTGCCGGAACTGTGTATTACTCTTTCTTGCCCAGTCCACCTGTCCCGGCAGCCAGGGACATGGGGGTAGAGCAGAGACACGTGACCAGACCAGAGCCTTCTTGTGCAGTGATCTTAAAAACTGCTCCTTGGGAAGGCTACAATGAGGGCCACACCTGTGGAGCTGTGCCCTCTCCCTTCCCCACCTGCAGCCTTGGATGTCAGGTGGACCTACTGAGTTTTTGGTCCTGGAGCTTTGAAAGGGGCACAGTAGAGCAGTTGGCATTCCATTTTTCCAGCCCCTTTCCCAACCGGCTTTTTGTTTTTATGTCCAAGCTATCAAGCAATGCATAAAACTTTATGGTTTTACTCTCTTCCTTGCTTACCTAACTCCCTCACTTTATAAACAAAAGGGCTCAGATCCCCTGTCCACCCCCCCAGTCATCCACTGTGAGGGCCATTCTATCTATTTGTACCCTGGTGGACTTCAGTTGCCTTTAACTTATCCTGCCCTGAATGATCAGAACAACACAGAGTAGACACTCCAGGATGTTTGAATGAATGAAGGAGTCTAGTCTGCTGTCCTCGAAGGGCTCATTGTGTGCAAGTCATCGTGCTGAAGTGGTACACATCCTTCATTTGGTGTGCTCAGCAGCTCTCAAGGGTTGGCGTCGATTCCCCTGTTTTGCACAGGAGGAAAAAGCTGGGGCTCAGGCAGGTGAAGACCCTTGCAAGCCCCTGACCCAAGGGCTACACTACAGTATCTGTGGTATACTTGGGTAATGCAGTGAGAGCTTTCAGGATGGAAGCCCTTGGACGGAAACCAGAGATGGACACCATCCAGCTACTTGACCTCAGGCAAGTGAGGTCCTACCCGAGTTCTCAGTTTCCTCATCTGGAAACTGGAGGCACTGGGATGAATAGGGACTGCCAAGTGCCACCAGAGTTCTCTCCGAAATGCCCATCTGGCTCTGCTACACCTGTGTCTGTATATCTCAAGGAATCTCTGTCTCCTCTGCTTCAGGATGAAGCAGAAGTCTCTCCTTTAATCACGGCATCCCTCATCTCTCAGACATGAACAGAAGGACTCCTTGGAGTTCCCTGGACAGTCCATATTCCCTCGCACCACAGTACCTTTGCACATGCAGTCCCCTCTGCCCAGGATGCCCGATGCTCCTTTTGCTTGCTTGGAGGGCAAGTGTCCCTTGACAGCTGGGCTCTAGGTTCTTTTCCCAGCAAATCTTTTCTGCCTCCTCAAGGTAGAATAAGCTGCTCCTTCTTTTGTACTTCATTCATTCCACAAATTCACTGGTTGAATGAATGCCTCCTGTATGCCAGGTGTGGTGCTAGTTGCTAGAGTTACCGAGACAGCCTCTGGAGCTTACCTCTGTGGATCGAAGGTATTTATCTGTTTGTCTCCCCCACCCAGTTTCCTTGAAGTTGGGGCCCATCTCTGTGTCTCTGCCCCAGATTCTTAGCATCTGAATGATGCTCATGATCCTGACTGACTACACAGCAACTCGGGTATTAACTTTAAAACCTGTTTGGTGTTGTCTTTGGCTTCTTTGAAGTCGGACCTCTCCCCTCCTTGGTCTTTTTTTTTTTTTGGCAGTGCCAGCATTTCTTGCCTCAGAAATTGGCTCTTCTTCCACATAACTTTTACTTGGTCCTTCCCCACCCCCCATAAGTCACTGGTATTTGCGTTGAATCTCTCCTCCCCTGGACTGGAAGCCCCTGGAGGCCAGGGACACGTCTGAGTCACCTTGAAGTCCTGCTCCCTCCCACCTGCCTGGGGTGAAGCAGGTACCCAGTGCATGGGTGGATGGCAGGAGGCAGGGGTTGTTGCATTGCAGAGGAGTCTGGGAACTGAGGGAGCCCCCCTTCTCCTGTCAGGGCCTGAAAAATTGGGAGGTCTCTCCAGACTCTGGAGTTTGAGACCAGTTTCCCCAGTATTAGTCTTTGTGGTTGGCTCATTCTTTGGACCTCCCAGACCACCTGCCTCCTTCAAAGAGAAGGGCCAACAAAAGAACAATAAAAACACCGGAAGCAGCATGTCTTAGCTGCCTGCCACCACGCCCACGTGCCCCCCCCCCCCCCCCCCCCCCCCCGCCAGTGTTCTTCAGGACCCTGTTTTACAACCTAATAAATTGATGCAGAACCTGCTTTTGGCCATTTTTCCTGGAGGTGGTCATTGTCCCTTTGGAAAGCTGGCGCCTGCCTGGAGGGTTGATCATTAACAAACTCAGGCGGGGTCTGGGTGGTAAAGGCAGTAACACAGAGAGTGGACTTGCCCTGGGAGGGGGAATGTTAAGGACCTTTCCAACAGCTGGGCTAAGAGTGGGTTCCAAGCGGTTATAAGGTTCAGCAGGAAGCTGAGCCACGAGGCAGCGCCCTCCTTCCAGGAGAACCCCTGTTAGGGGGAAGACCTCGAGGGTTCCCCTGCCCTGGTTTTTACCTCCCTTCCTCCCCAACAAAAGCACATCTGCGTACCTACATGGTGGCTGGTGTAGACCTGGCTGGGAGCCACACAGGGGTCTACAGTCCTGTTCCTGGAGGAGCTTTTCACGATTAAGCAGTTGCCATGTGGGGGAACGTGGGCTTTATCTCTGATCTAGTTCCGTGACCTGGACTCAAGTCCAGCTCATTACTTGGAAGCTCTGGGAGATGGAAGTCGGCTCATCTCTGAGCCTCAGTTTTCCCATCTAGAGGTTGGGGATGAGGATGTAGTCCCTGCTTCTCCTGCTTGTTATAAGGATTAGAAGAAATGCAGGTAGAAGCACTTGACACAGACTCGGTGCTAATACTGGTTGGTCCCCTGCCCTTCTCCATTGAGCATGGTCTGCAGCAGCCAGTGTGGTGATGAAAACCTAGAACACTAAGGATTCGGCCACAGAATTGTAGCGTTTGCAAGCCTCAGTTGGCTCATCTATAAAATGGAAATACTCAGGTTGCTGAGGGGAGAAAATGAGATCATGGGAGGAAGGTGCTGGGTATATCCTGGGACAGGAGATATATATATATGTGTACACACACACACACACTCTCTCTCTCTCTCTCTCTCTCTCTCTTCCCATCACTCCCTCAATAAGTTTTAAGGATATATTAACTGGTGTGTAGGTCAGGTTGGTGCAAATAGTATAATAGTCTAGAAAATTTTTGCAGTAGGAGAGCAGAGGAGGGGGGGAAGATTCCTGACTGGGGGTAGGGGATCTGGAGAAGCTTCTGGAAGGTCTTGCCACCTTCTTCATCAGAAGGAGACCTGGGGGGCGGGGGAAGGCTAGGGACATGGTCCTTTCCCAGCATCCTGTTCCTTTAAGCCCGGGCTTCTAGCTTCTCCACCAGGAGGTGAGACTCTGCAGAGAGCTGCTTGGAAAGCTTCATCTTCCCCCTCCCCCAAACTCTGGGGGTGTGAAGATGAACTGGTGTAACTATAGCTTGGTGTTTTGGTGTCTGTGAGAAAAGCAGAATTGGCTCAAGCTGCTTTCTCAGTTAAGGGGATTTAAGAAGAAAAAAAAAAAATTAATCCAACCCTGGTGATCAATCTGACACCTTCCCTTTGAGCCCCAGATGGCTGATTGGTGTAGAAAGTTGGCCACTGCTGCTGTTGGGGAACGGAATGGTGTCTCTGTCTCTCTGTATTGAAAATGATGGCTCTCTGTACGCGCTTGCACACTATTTATAAAGACTGCCTGCCTGGTTTGGTTTTTTGGAGGGTATTTCAATATTCCCAGAAGGATCCTGTTGGTTAAATGTCATTCTTGGAGGTGTCATGTTAACAGGGCTTGAAACCAGGTTCGTTTGCCATGGTTCAGAGTCTCCCCCACCTCTTCTCCCCTTGCTGAAGTCCCCAGCCAGCCTGGAGATGAGGTAGATGGCTCGGAGCAGGGTGGAGACCCAGGTTTTGCTCTCCTCCTACCTTAGGTCTGATGCCCCTTGTCTTTTAAAGACAACTTTAGCAGAAGTTTGGAAAGTGAAAGGAAAACATTCACTCTACCATTATCTTATCACAACTTCTAGACTTGGACAAAACGCTCTCCCGGTCTGCACATGTGTTTGTGGCCTGCTGCTTTTTCTTTCGATAAGCGTGTTTCCAGTTATTCCTAATTATCCTCTGATGGCTGCATAGACTTTATTTAACCATTCCTCTATTACTGGATATTCCTTCCTGTCCTCCCCCTCCCCACCCCACCATTGTATATAACGCTGCAATGAACATCTTTGCATTTCATTTTGGATGATTTCCTTGGAATAAATTCCCAGAAGGGAAATTACTAGGTCAGAAAGTATGGACCGCTCCTTTCAAGATCCTTGTGTCACTTTGCCAGATTATTTTCAAAAGGATCATCTTCATGTATACTGATGCTCAGATAAATGGGTATTCTAACTGCATTTTTACTTGTATTGGGGATTATAAAACAAGTTTTTAAAGGAAGGTCTTTTTTTGCCCTAGATGAAAAATGTTATAACCCGGACTTTCCTACTTTTTGTACCAACCACCAAGTCCAACTGCAGTGTGCTTCTCGTAGTGCCAAGGGGAGCATGGTGAGTGAGTCCTTTCTGTTCCCTGACTGCCAGGGACTCACAGCTGCCCAAGAGAGGAGAGACAGGTGGCTGGTGGGAACAAAGGTAGAGCAAGGCGTGATCTCATGCTGCTGCCGGTGCTCTCAGAGGCTGAGGAAGACCAGGAGAGCCGTGGCCCTGAGGAATGGGCACAGCCGGTGCCTGCTCTGTACGAGAAGGCTCTGGGAGTGCCCTGGTTCATCATTTTGTTCCACTGTGTATGGGGCCTCCTGGGCACCAGGCTTAGTGGGGATAGGGAGATGGATGAGAGCCAGCAGTCTCTCCAGGCAGACAGAATCACACAGGGAGCTTCTATGTGATGTGACAGATGGCTGGAGAGGGTGCCATGGATGCTCAGGGCCGGAGTGACAAGCACTGCCGTTCTTTTGTTCTTCAGAGTTTTGACGCCCTTCTCCCTTTCCTGAGCACTGGGGGCTTCCCTTACTTACCAGCAAGGAAGGTTGGGCAAATCAACAAGTATCCCCTCCTCGTCCAGTGCTTCTACCCAGCTGGCTTTCGACCACCTGGAATTTCCATGCTGGGAAGGGACGTTGGAAGCCACAACCCCAGTCCCTGCTGGGCTGCTTGCTACCTAACTAGGCTCACTCTACAGGCTTTTTCTCCAGAGCCCTTGGAGGTCCTTTTTAGGAAGGATCTCAAGAAAAATGTAAGGTCATAGAATATTTGTCCTGGGAAGCAGGGTTAGAGGTTTCAGGCCCAAAGGCCACATCTCTTGGTCACACTGTCACGCATAGAAGTGTGCTTATGCCCTTTTTCCTTGTGGGTCTGCGAAGTGGGAAGTCCTTTATTCTTTCTGCTTCTACACAGAGTTTGTGCTGCATGGTAGGTCCTCAGAAGAGCTCACACGTTGGGTTGGTGTGGTTTGTCATTGTGTGGTCACCCTCCCCTGCCCCCGGCAGAGAACCAAGTGATCCTATCTCTCTTTGCGGACTGGGTCTAGGGTTACATGTTGGGGGTGGGTGCTCTTTGGGTTCCTGGGAAGAGCCCTAGGATAGGAGGGGAAACCTGGGTGCTGGTCCTAACCCTGCTCCTTATTAACTGGATGGCAAGGCCCCTCCCAGACCCCATTTTCCATCTTGGCCCTTCTGGTACCTTCCAGGCCTGAAAAGTGAAAATCCCGGAGTTTGTGCTTACCAGCTGCCTGAGGTTTGGGAAAGCTGGTTTTGGGAAAGCTTAGCTATCTTGACTCTTAAGTAGCATCGACGTAAGACCTCTGCACAGAGGTGATGGGCAGTTTGCAGCCGTGGGGGAGAGGGGGCCCTCTAGGCCTCAGCATGTTCGTATAGGACCCCAGGGGACTTGACTGTGGATGTTAGGAAGCAGCACACAGCAGGCTTTGGTGTGGTCATCTCCCCCCTCCCCCCACCTTCCCCAGGTTCCTGGCTGTGGAGCAGGGAACCTGAGGCAGGAGAGAACTGCACAACCTGCAGACTGTGCCGGGAGAACGGAGGGTCATAGGACCCTGCTCCCAGCTGCCTCTCATTGTCTGATGTGGCAGTGACCGTAGCGCCCCCCCCCCCAGTCCTTTTGAGAATAAACATATCAACAGGATTGATCACCCGATCGGTCCCTGGGCAGCTGGCTCTGGCCTGCATCTGGAGCCGATTTCTCTGCTGTCACACACCTATTGTCTTGGATGGTTCACTTCCACAAATCAGAGGTTGGCTTCACCGCCCTAACCCTGCCACGACCCCCAGACGCTTGTTTGTCAGTCGAATGAACACTTCCTGCTCAATGTAGGAAAAAAAAAAATAAAGCCTGAAGCACACGTGGGCAGTCCTCAAGTCCCCCCGCTCTGCTCTGATGCAGACAGGATGTTCCCATCCCAGCCCCTCCCAGGCCTCCGCCCGCCCTGGGACTGCCTCTCCAAAGTGGATTCAACGGGCAGGAGTTTCCAGGAAACTGGACTATCACCCCCCCACCGGAGGGGCAGCTTGGAGGGGAGGGGACACCCAGGGACTTCAGCTGTGTGCTGTCCCCAGGTGGGACCAGCAGGTCGTGAGCCCTGGCATGCCCCTGGCATGGGGGTTGGTCTCTGAACACTGGGTTCAGGATCTAGGACAATAAGATGGGACAGCCCTCAGGGCCCAGGGAGGGTTGTTTCTCGCCTTTGGGCTCGGGGTGGGGTCTGTGAAGGAGTGCATGGAAAGGGTTCTCTGGTCCTCTGTGAAATCCTGCCATTCTTCACAGCTTATCGTGAGCTTCACCCTCCTTGTGAACGGAAGCCCCCTCTGACCACTTGCCCCAAGCACTCTCCCTTTCTTTTGAAATACTACAAAGTTCAGAGCTGGTGCTGCGTGCTGGAGTCCTTTTTCCTGTGGGCCGCTCCTTTGTTGCACAAGAATGAGAAAGACCAATTGGCCAGTGAGTGCTGGAGAGAGGCAGTTGGGTTTAGGCTAAGACAGACGTGTACCAGCGCCTCCACCAGCTGTGGGGAGGCCTGGCTGCTGTAGATGTGAGGCCACAGAACCCTGGGCTTTGGTAGAGTAACACAAGGACTGTTCCTTTGTGCCGTCGTCTTGCCTTTTCACAGTGATGATAATTTGGCTCATTCTCTAGCTGTCGACCGGCACAGGGCGGTGGGGCTGGGGGCAGAAGGGCTCAGTGCAGTGGGGCTGCTTTCCTGAGCCCGCCGACGTGTAGCTCCCTCCCTGAGAAACCGCTGTGACGGTGGTGGTGACACGGCCAGCTGTCCTCACGTCTTCCCTTGTGGGCTGCCTGTCTGGCTCACGTGCTCCTGATGAGGGCCCTGTGAGGTAGGCGGGGTAGACTCGACTGGGGCTCGTCGGTACCGTCCTTTATAGTTGTCCAAGGCCTTTGCTCCTTGGTGAGCCCCATAACAGTCCCACAGATTAGGCAGGGTGCTTGTCTTCCTTCACTCGGCCCCCGCATCCCCCAGGGCCTGGGAGTCTAGTGGGGGTTGGAGCTGACTTTGCTCTCCAGGTTCTCCACACCACCTCACTGCCCTCTGGCTTTTGTTTAGGAGCAGAGTGTGCTTCCGGCTCGGCCCTTCCCGTGGGTATTTCCAGCCTAAGAGGACCTTGGTCCTCACTCAGAGCTGTGGGTGGGTTTCTGCCTTGAGCCCAGGCTGCCCAGGGCCAGACTGTCACTCTGCTGCCCCCTTCTGGGGTGGCCCGTTCTCTCCCCGTGCCTGTCTCCACCTTGCGTGGCGGGAGCAGGGGGAGAGATCTGTCACTGGTGGGTGTCGATGAAACAGACCCCAGCACGTGTGGCTTGGAAGACCTCAAACTGCTCTAGACTCTGGAGAGATGAGGATGGGGACCTGGCTCCTTCCAGCTGCCATCAGCCCTCAGTGCAGAGACCCAGACAGGCAGGCAGGCACGCAGGCAGGCTCACCGTCTCCCTCAGCTTGCCTCGTCCTGTAAAGCGCAGTTGTTCCCCTGCCCGTCACGTGTTGCAGGCATTTCAGTTGTCTGACAGACCAGACGGTGAAAATACCGGAAGGGGGGACCTCTCCTCTTCCCAGGAGTAGGAGAGGCAGGGCCCAGTCCCCGGCCTTCCGACTCCCATCCCGGGACACTGCCCACCCCAGCCCTGCTTTTCCACTTAGCTCTCGTTCTCCCTGAGGTCTGGACTAGTACTTTGCAGATCGCATCAGGGAACCACTTACCCCAATTAAAACAGCCAGAGTGGGAGCAGGAGGAAATGGGCTGGGGTGTGTTGGGGATGTTTTAGCTAATGCAGGGAGTGCTTTTTAAAAGGCAGGTAGAAAACTTTTTTCTCTTTGTAGATCAATTAAAGACCCTTCTTAAAATTAACCCCTGGAAGGTGTGTCAGTGCGCTCTGTTTTCCTATGTATACCCAACTCTGTGCAAACTAACCCCCGCGCCCCCCACAAAACCTCCATACTCTCAACGCCTTTAGAAATTTCTGTGACAAAGTGACCAAGTGTTTTTTAAAAGAGCTCCCCCTCTGCGATAAATGCCAGGTAGTGACTGAGCCCGCCCCCATCCCCCCACCCCGGGGAGAGAGAAGAAAGCCTGGCTGAGTGTTGAAGAACCGGCGGAGAGAGGGTGCGAGGCTGGCTGGGCCTCCCTGAAGTCCCCGCGGCCTGCTGGCAGCAGCAGGCACGGAGACGGGCATCTCATCAGAGCCGGGCAGATGGCGTTCACCTGCTCGGGATGCGCTCCCTGGTGCTGGGGCCCTTGGAGTTGCCGGGATAATAACAGACAGCTGCCAGCTCTGGGCCGAGGTCTGCGGGCATTCAAAGGCTGGGAAGTGTGCGGGGAGAGGGACCGGCTCCCTTGCTCGGGGCCTCCCCACCCGCACGGCTCGCCTTTTGTTTTGAGATTTGTACCCCCCTCCCTCCCACGTCAACATCCGAGCAACAAGAGCGTTTTAATAGAGGACAGTTCTGTTTTGGAAACGACAAGAAAGCGCCTTGTCGAGTGTGACCTGGCCTCTCCTTTGTCCGGCCTCCCCCGCTTTGTGTGCGCCTGCATTGGGTTTTGTTCCAAGGGGCAAAGGAGTTGGACATGGATTTGGTGTGTTCCTGGGGTTTTCTTTCTTTTTCCTTTCTTGGCAGCAGCTAAGGCTTTTGGTTATTTCTGAGCATAGGGCATTTGGGGAGTTGGGGATTTTCGGGACCACTCCAGGGTCTTTGAGTTACCGTGTGGCGTCAGGAACAGTGAGCGGCAGAGAAGACAACTTTCTGACCACCTGGCGTTTTCTCAGCCCATTGTGTACGTGTGTAAGGGACAAGTAATTTCTCACAGCGCAGTCGGCCTCAAATCCTAGTAGGAACATTTCCCAAAATGTCAGTGGAACTCAAGGCTGACTGTTTTGAGAACCACCTTCGTTTCCCTTCTCTGTGCAGAGAAAGGATGCTGGTGTTTCCTTGGTTACCTGGTTACGACGTCGTGGTTAAGTCTGCGCAGGCCGGCGTTGACTCCATCTGGCCTGTCCCGGCAGCAGCAACCAGTCTCATTAGGCTGCTTGCAAAAATGTGTATTGTTTGGGGGCCGCTCAGTTTGATGGGGTCGGGTAGAAATTTTATAACCTTCCTCAAGACAGAGCTCACGCCTCACTCCTTCAGGCCGAGAGTGGAAGGCAGGTTTGCCAAGCAAACTAGTGGTGTCGATAAGATGAGGAAATCTGCTTGATGATCTTCCGCTGCTCAAAATCGGTGTGTTCTGTGTGCTTCCATGCACTGTGTGTGCCTCATACAGTCTGTCAAAAGTGCGGTATAACTGTGTTACAGTGGTAATCAGACCAGCCATTCATCTCCTATCTCTCATTATTCCAGATCAGTGGAATTTTTCTTATACAAGCCACTGGCAGAGATTGCCTTTTTCTCAGATATTCTCTTATTATTATTAATTTTTTGGCCGCACTGCGCAGCTTGCGGGATCTTAGTTCCGTGACCAGGGATCGGACCCGGGCCCCTGGCAGTGAGAGTGCAGAGTCCTAACGACTGGACTGCCAGGAAATTCCCTTTCTTATGTATTCTTAATTTTCAGAATGGACCTAGCAGTGAATCCCTGCCCTCCTGATCAGTGGCCTGTCCTACTCTTCTGTTAATTGTTGATGAGCAACTCTGGTGAGGGGCTTGGGAGTTGTTTGTTTGGGGAGGGAGGAGATGTGCTTTCAAATATTGCTTAGTTTACTCTTTTTTTAAAATCAATTAATTAATTAATTTTATTTTTGGCTGCGTTGGGTCTTCGTTGCTGTGCGCGGGCTTTCTCTAGTTGTGGCAAGCAGGGGCTACTCTTCGTTGTGGTGCGTGGGCTTTGCATTGCGGTGGCTTCTCTTGTTGCAGAGCATGGGCTCTAGGCACGCGGGCTTCAGTAGTTGCGGCACGCGGGCTCAGTAGTTGTGGCTCGCGGGCTCTAGAGCGCAGGCTCAGTAGTTGTGGCACACGGGCTTAGTTGCTCCGCAGCATGTGGGATCTTCCCGGGCCAGGGCTCGAACCCGTGTCCCCTGCATTCGTAGGCGGATTCTTAACCACTGCGCCACCAGGGAAGTCCCTGCTTAGTTTATTCTATAAACTAGGGATTCAAGGATAAATGAAGACAGGGTCTCTGCCCTCAAGGAGCCCACCATCAAGTAAAGGCAGACAGAGCACTGAACACAGTACAGTGGTGTAGGTTCCATGCAGGGTCCGGGCCAGGCTATGTCGGGCAGGGAGGATGGGGAAGATTGGTTCTGCAGGGTCGGGGGAGAGGTGGGGTGGGTATAAAGATTGGTGGAGAAGGTAATTACTTAGGAGTTGAGAGTGGGTGTTTGCTGAGCAGCCAGGACGGTGGGGAGGCAATGTGCCCTCGATTCTGGAGCTGGAAGAGCAGGAGGAGAATGTGATGGGAGTGTAGGGTACCCTGAGGTAGCAGGGCCCGCGTGGCTTCTTAAAGCCTGGGCTTCGTTCATCCTGGGGGCTGTGGGGACAGGGAACGGCTGGAATCCTGTCTGAGTCTTCATTGTTTTCAGCATTAGAGTCTGGAGGTTGAGTGTCAAGGTCAGTAATGGTGGTGGGCCCCAGTGGAAAAGCCTGTGGGTGTCAGGTAGACCCCAGCTCTGCCAGCTACCACCGTGTAATCCTCGGTAAGCTAAGCCTCAGTTTCCTGCTCTGTGAAATGGATCTTCTGAAGTATTTATCAATATATCTTGAGGTTGGTGGGAAGGTTGATAAAGGGAAGTGATCATAAGTGCTTGGCACCTGGAAGCACCAAATAAACATGTACTGTGATTATCATCTATGTAATGATACTACCAGTAAGAGCTCTTGAGAAATGTCAGGGTGCTGGCCTCACTCTGCCCATCCAGCGTCTTTCCCATTCATCCTAGGGATAGCCCAGGTCAGGGGTGAACATGGTCGGTGAGGCCTTGCTGTGGCCGTGGCACTCTCCTTCTGTTACACAGCCTGGTTTCGAATAACCTGATGTTTGCCGATAATGAGCCTGGTGTCCTGGCCTGAAACTCTATGCCTGTTTGGGCCTGTAGCTTTCCCCCAGTCCTCCAGTGGATGCACTCTGTGACACATGGCTGACACCGGGCTGGGGCTTATCGCACCAAGATGTGCATTATCGTCTTCCTCCCATTCTTCCCCTTTGCACTGCCTCCTTGGGAAGGCTCCTTGGGTTCTGTGCAAGCAAGACTTGGTCTTGTCCTGGGAGGGCTTCCCATTCCAGGAGGAGGAATAAGAAAGGAACCCAGGAGCTGCCAGACTGGACAGAAGGGTGCCAGGAGTTGAGGACAGGGTGGGAGCAGGGAATCCATTCAAGTAGGGGGGAGTCTGGGAGAGGCTGCTGAGGAACGTAGCGTTTCTAAGGACCTTGAAGGTTAGGGAGTTTGCACACATGCGGAGGATGGGAGGGTATCTTGGTAGAAGATAAGATAGATGGAAGAGAGGAAACAGCTAGCAGGTAAGGGTGACTGGGCTTGGGACAAAACTGGGAGAGAAAAAAAAGGTCTGCTAGATGGAGAACCAGATAGTAATGACCCTCTTTGTGCCCTAAGACCAAGTGAGAGTTTCCTTCTGCCTGTGGTGCATCTTTTATAAAAATATCCAAACTTGAGACCCCTTGCTGCTTCTCTGTGTCTCCCAATTGCCTGCAAAGGAAGCCAGTGGCCCCCGGCTTGAAGCTTTCCTCCACTTTTAGGAACCTTCCATCGGCCTGTGCTTGCTCACTAAGGTAACTTTCTGCTCTCCTAACTAGATCTAATTTGCTGTTCCTCAGCCGTGACATCTGATAATAGAAATTTGACTCTTTATTGAATGCCTGTTGTGTGCTGCCCACTGTGCTAGGCAGTTGCTGTGACCCCATTGACTAGGGAAGGGAGGCATTTGGAGGACCAGTGACACTGGGAAGGGAAGGTCCTGGCTCTGTGCTGGGTAATTTACATTTACTGAATCTCTTGGTTCCTCATAAGGACCCTGTGGAGTAAGGTAGCAGTTCCCTTCTTACTCGGTAAACAGCCTGAAGTCTCTCAGCTTGCAACCGTAATCAAAGCTGGGATATGTTACCTCTAGCTGTGCTCCCGTTGCCACACCTCCCCCTAGATGCACTCAGCCCTGTTCTCTGCCCTGTCTTTCTCCTGTTGTGTACGTGCTGGCCTAAGAGTCCTCCACCGAGAGCGGCACCAGGTCCCACACATCCTCGCCCCTTCACAGTGGTGGTGGTATGGGTTTTTCTGTGTTGCCTTCTCAGCAGCTGCTGTAGTGGACCAAGGCCCATCTCAGCAGAGGACAGCTCAGGCCCAGGGGTTGTTCCCATGAGTGAGGACCAGCTTGTTCTCTGAGAGCATCCCCAAGTTCAACCTTCAGCCTTGTACCAGCAGTATTCCCTATTAGCAGAAGATCCTGGGGTCTGGCTCCAGCGACCCCTCGGGACTCTGCTTTTCCAGCTCTGCCCCGGCTGCCCTCTTGCCGCCTGCCCCCTGTGCATGTGGCCTTTGCACATGCTGGACCTTCTGCCTGGAATGATCTGGTTTTCTGGAGCCCCACCTGCTGCACCGTTTGCCCACCCCTACTTCCCAAACCCTCGTTCAGGGCCCGCTTCCTCTGAAAGGCCTCTTCAGCACCCCTGTGGCCTACACGTCTGGTGCTCAGTTAGAATGTATGTTTCCTGGTCCTCAGGGGAGACCCGCTCTAGAGCTCTTTAGCTCAGGAACTTGAAGCATTGCTGCTGTTTTCTGGAAGGCAGCTAGGTGGGTGACTGGTTCTAGGCCCCTGGAGTCCCATGGAGTCATTGTTCCCAGCTCCCAGTTCCACACGGTAAACAGCTTGGCTGCCTGTTCTTAGTAGAAGGCCCAGGTCAGAGCCCTGCCCACTTCCCATGCCTTCTGTCATTGGGCTCCCACATACCCCAGCATGCCCTCCCCCAGTTATATTCAGATCTCACCCCTGCCCAGGCATCCTGCACAGGCTCAGGGTCCCTCCACCCCAACCCCAAGCTTCCCCCTGCCCTGTCTTCTTCTTTCTCCTTTTCTCTTGTCTACATCGTCATTCATTCAGCAAACATCTTGGAGGCAGTGCTGTCCAATAGAAATAGAATGGGAGCCACAGATGTCGTCTTAAATGTTCTGGTAGACACATAGAAAAAGGTAAAAAGAAACAGGTGAAATTAATTTTAAGAATATATTTAGTCATAAGCAAACATGTCCAAAATATCGTCATTTTAAGAAGTGATCAGTATAAAAATTATTGGACTTATTTTACATACTTTCTTCTCATACCAAGTCTTTGGGATCTGGTCCATATTTTACACATCTCAGTTAGAACTGCCCACGTTTCAAGTACTCAGTAGCCCCTTGGGGCTGGGGCTTCCACGCTAGACCTGTGGGTGTGGGGAGTTAAGAGCACGAGGTTTGTAGAGTGGTGGGCTTGTTTTATGTTGTCTCTTGACTGTGCCGTTTATTGGCATTATGGCCTTGGAGGGTGACGTCCCCTCTCTGAGCTGGTTATCTGCAAAAGCATGCACCCTCACCTCATGGGGTTGTCGGAAGAACTGAATGAGACGGTGCATTCACAGGCTCAGCACAGTGCCCAGCACATAGTATTGATGATTGTTTTTGCTGAAACAATGACCTCCTGAGTGACTACCAGGGGCTGGCTTGGTCCCAGGACCTACCCCCTGGCCCCTGGGCTGACTATCAAGGTGGTCGATACCGAACTGCCTACACAAGGGCCATGAGGGACAGGGAGATGGGCCCGCTCAGGACAGGAGCTAGCAGGAGCATCGAGGAGGGAGTTGGTAATCAGGAGAGGCTTCCTGGTGGAGGCGCCCCCACCCCAAGCTTACCTTCTGTCCCTTGGCCTCCAGAGCCCTCTGTGACGACACCGGCGCCCCTGCAGCTCCTGTTTGCTAACTCTTCGTCCTGTGTAATTAGTGCGGTGTGCCTCCCTCTCTTGTCTCTAATTCTGTTGTACGGTATGTACTCTATTATATCAGGGTATAACACTGTGAGGCTGGCAGTTATCTTGTTCACTAATTGTTTCACGTGTCGGTCTCGTCTGCCCTGCCAGATTACCTGCTCCTTCTGAGCAGCCTGCGCCGTCTTCGTGGCTTTTGTCTCCGCAGCCAGGGAGGGCTGGGCATCAGGGCCCAGGTTCGAGTCCTGCATCTACCACACTGATTTGGTCTGTGGCTGCAGACAAGTCACTCTCCCTCCTTTTACAAACAAGCAGGGTAACACGGGCATATTTAAGCCCCATTCAGCCCTAACATCCTCTGATTTAGTGGGTATCCCTCCACTGGCTGATCTTTAATGTGCTCAAAATGGTGCACGGTCCTCCTTTGCTTAACAAGTAAATATGGAACATCCACGAAGTGCCAGCTGTTGGGAAGATCATGATGAGCGAGACAGATTTCTACCCTCAGGATGCTTACGGTTTAGAGAAGGGAACAGATTTAAAGGAGTAAAAATGTCCATATTGTATTTAATCAGAGTTTTGATCTGTATTTGTTTAGAAGATCTGCATACATTTTGCAGAGCCTTGCCCCGTACTACGCACTGGAGGTGCCCTCACACGTACCGGCTGGAGGGGAAAACAGACACACGGACACATGCACAGGAAGATGTCGTCACGCACGTGGGAAGGGTCGGGGGCACCAGGCTAGAAGAATGGAGGTGGGGGGCTCCTGGGGGGGGTTTGCGCCTCCTGCCCAGCGTCCTAAGTGTCGCAGAATCCGGAGTGAAAAGCACAAAGTCAGCGCCTCCTTGCTTCCCGTGGAAGCGTCCTAAGGCTGGGGTGTTTTGCTGCTGCCTTGCATGTATGATTTAGGGGAGGCTCGGGAAGGGCTCTAAACCCAAACCAGATGAAGGCGGTGCCTACGGGTGCCTGGGAGCTGGGGACGGCCCCGGGAGCATGTGGCTGGGTCACCCTTTATAATTACAGCACTGCGGTGAAGGCCCCGGAACCCGGGGTGACGGCGGCCGGGGGATGCCAGCTTCCCATCTGCTTGGCCTCCTTTGGCTCTGAATGGATTAGTTCTGTTTGGGTTGGAGCTTACTGTTGTGTGTGTTTTTCATCCCCCTCCCGCTTGTTCTCTCTCCCTGGCCCGAGCGCCCGCTCAGAGCTGTGAGGGTCCTGGCGCGGAAGGGAGAATTGTGAAGTGGCCATTATTCAAACAAGAAAGGGAATAATTGGAGTTTGTGTTCTTCTGGGCTTCTTTGGAAACTGGGATGTGGCTGGGGGCGGGTGGGAGTGAGGCCTCGGGAAAGTGAGAAGGTGGGAGCGGCCGTAGAAACTGGGGTGCGGTATGGTCTGTGTGAATGACCCCACCTGGTACGGGGTGCCCCTCAGGTTAGTTGGTGCTGGGAAAGCAAAGTTGATCTGGTGTTCTTGCAAGTCGGGTGTCTGAGTGGGCTCTGATTCACACCAGGCGACCCTGGTGAGGCTTTTGTTGCAGGCAGCTGCTCGCAGAGAATGGGTCCTATGGGCTGTGTGATGTGCTAAGAGACTCCGTGTGGGCCTGCCACTGACCTCGTCAAGGGACCTCTGTCTGAGCCTGTCTTCCCAGTCTGTCAAGTGGGAATGGTGATTCCTATCGTGCAGGCTTGTTCAGGGGGGATGTAGGTAAGTGTGTAAGACCCGGCAGACCAGAGAAGTGTTCGGTAGAGCCTAGGAGTGCCCATGCCTTCATGCCACTCCAGGGACACAGGGCACATGGGGGTGTTGGTAGTGCCCGTGGACGCTGCTGGGTTTCTCGTTGGGCTCAGGGAGCTTTTGCAGGTAAAGCAGGCTTGTGGGGAACCAGTGCTGGTTTTACCTCTTTGAAGTAGAAGGGCCGTCCATCTTGTCGGGGTCCCTCAGTCTCTACTAGGAGCCCTGCTGTGGAATGGGTGTTTTGGAGAGAGGGGTTGGGGAAGGCAGGGGAAACAGCCGTAGTCTCGGCCTCTTGGAGTCCATGATTCTAGCTTAGAATCAAAATTTTACACATGTAGAACAATTAGAGAAAAATAACAGATGGTGTCTGATCAGATGTCACCGCCCCAGACTGCCCCACACCCCAGCAGAGATAATCCTCCTTTCTCTGGGATCCCGGAACTGGGTGCAGGCCTACGCGGTATCCTGCGTTGCGCTGGTGTGTAATTGGTCGTTCGTGCCATTAATAGTGCAGCAGCACATGTTTGTTGAGTGCTCCACGTGCCAGGTCCTGTCCTCAGTCCTTCCTCCTGTTTTGGTTAAGCACCTGCTCAGGACACTTGAGCCAGTGTCTCTGCTTGGGGCCTCCAGGCTGCCCTGTGCGTTCCCTGCTGCTGGGCTCCAGAGCCCCTGAGCCGGCTCTTCCCGTGCTGCCTCTCGACCTGTCTGGTGCCCCTCTTTCTTGGATGTTTCATCCTGGTAGCCATCTCCTGAGTTGGGTCTTGCTGTAGGAGCTTCTGGCCGACCTGGAGGAGTCGATGAAGACCCTGGCCAGCCACCGGTCCAGCGCTGCCAGCCAGTGGTGTGATGTCGACGCTCCCTTATCCTCCTCGGGCCTTTGTTCTCCTGACTTTAAAAAGCTGGAGTTGGAGTAAACCATGTCTCTGGTGTTGGTTCTGAGACTTCAAGTTTCTTTTGGAAGTTGTGTTGGCCTGGATATGCCTTTGGTGTGCCGGACCCTTAGCTGGGTCTGGAGATGCCTAAGAGGCCATCTGCCTCCTGGAATCTGATGGTCTAGTGAGAAAGACGGATGTAAGCAGATGCTGATGTTGCTGTACAGGGTCCCGTCACTGCATGTCCCAAGAGAAGGCTCTCCTGGCTCGACCCAGAGAGCTTCCTGGGTGCGGTGGCATTTTGTGTGGGTCCCCAAGAGAAAAAAAGAAGCAGAAGTTGATGACTGAAAGGAAGAGTGTGATGAGAACATTCCAGGGTAAGGGAATAGTCTGTGTAAACGCTAGGAAGCTTGAAAAGACTTGCTGCGTTCAGGAAGGGGGGGGCGGGGCCAGAGCTGTGAAGGGCCCAGCTGGGCCGCCTGAAGCTTGGAGCAGGTTCCTCTGAGGTTGTGAGCCTGCCTGTTAGTGGCCCGGTTAGGTTTGCTTGCAGAAAGGAGGAGGGATAAGGGGACGACTGGGGCAGATCCACCAGCGAGGAGGCTGGTGCACTGATCCGGCCTTGAGGAGCGAGTCCAGTTGAAGGGTGGGGAAGACATGGCCTGGGGTATCGTGTGGAAGCTGGGAGTCAACCTGGCCTATGGAGAATTGGGAGGATTACCCCCCGACTCTTACACATTTTCCTAATAATTTGGTGCCCTTGTACCCAAGATGGTGGGCTTAGGGGTGATTGTAAACAGCCTGGATTTGCTGAGGGCATTGGAAAAAAATTAAAAGCCACCTCTGTCTAGATTATCCAAAGAGCAAAAGCATGGTGGAATAAGGAGCACCCTGGCCTGGTCCTGGGCGTGTCTGTCTCTTACTGTGGGGCTCCATTTCCCCTTTGGTGAAGATGGCAGGGGTGGGGGAGGCGTGGGACCAGTGCCTGCAGTGTGCTAGCCTGCCCCCATGACTGCCACCTTTGTTTCCAGGGGTTGGAGGATCATGCAGGGCAGGGTGGCTCCGTTCTTGGCAAGTGGAGTGGGAAATGCCAGTGTCTTAACGTGAGTTCCAGAGGGGGTAGGGATGGGTGTGTGTGTACTCGGTTAGGTGTGCCCCCAAGCATCTCCCTTGGACAGGGCATCTGTGCTCATCCAGCTTGGAACCTACATGGAGTCCCTTCCCTTCTAAAATCTCGTCTTCCCTGTTAAACATTAATAATAACTGACCACTAAGACTGAGCCCCCAACACAGTCTGGGCGGTTATCGCCCGTGTGTGTATGTGTCTCCACGCCTGTCCTTGACCCAGCATGGCACCCAGAACAGAGCAGAGCACACGCGCGCGCGTGTGTGTGTGTGTGTGTGTGTGTGTGTGTGTGTGTGTGTTTGTTGTTGCTACTTCGGAGCCACTGCAGAATTTCTCATCACTGCCAAGCTACTTCCTCGGGATATATTTAGATAGCGCGAGATGAGCGAGAAGTGGGCGATGTGTATTTGCACAGGGATGTTTGCACACGTTGACCGTGGTGTTTTTGGAGCCGATGTCCAAGAGCTGGCTCCTTGCTCAGCCCTCCTCACATACTTGTCGGGGAAGGGCTGTGCGTACCTCCTTTCAGGGGGACGGGGTGGGTGGGGTAAGGATGGGGGGCAGCACAAGCCTTCTCTTCCAGAGAAGCCATGTGGACCCCAAACCCCAGGCCTCTGCTCTCTCCCTCCCATTGTGAATGAAGTCGGGGTTGAGAGCTGCAGAACGAATGGGGGATGGCAGCTGTGAGGCCTGCACTCTGCCCAGAAGGGCTGCTGTCTCCTGGTGTGGGGTGGACGCCATTATTGCGCCCTGATAAGATGAAGACAATTACTTGGTGGTTTGTATTTATTGCAAGTCGTGGAGACAGCGCCGGCTCTCCAGGGTGAGGTAGGCAGGTCTGGCCCTGCACCCCTGCTCTAAGCGCTTTCTCCCACTTCCTTCCCTCCTGCCCCCTTTGCAGTGTGCCCTTCTTCTTTCAGTCTGAGTGTGCGCCATCCGCATGGCAGCATGGCATGGTAGGGCCCAGAGGGGTCCAACTGCAGCCGGGGGGCCTTGGGTCCAGAGCGGTCCTCTCGGACCTCCCCAGACCTGATCAGCTTACAGTGGGGCGGGGCAGTGCTCTTCTGTTATTAAATTCAGAGCCATGGTCTGCATGATGGAGGCAGCTTTAATGAGATTAGAAAGCTTAACCAAGAGGCCAATTAAATCTGGGCCCGTACCTGTTTGGGCGGCTGTCTAAGCCCCGACCTGCATCCGGAGGCTTCCTGCAGGCCTCCTGGGAGCCTGGCTGGGGAGGGTGAGGGGCAGAAGAGGCTGCCCATCTGGCTAGCCACCCCCAGACCGGCGGCTGGTCAGGGCGGAGGCCAGACCCAGGAGGGATCTTCTGGGACATCTGATCCAGGAGCTCCCCAAAGCTGGATCCCTACAACCTCAGGAGAGCAGCGGCTGCGTGGTTGAGAGTCCCCAGGTGATTTTTTTTTTGGGCTGTGCCGCGTGGCATGTGGGATCTTAGTTCCCTGACCAGGAATCAAACCCGCACCCCTTGCAGTGGAAGCGTGGGGGTCTTAACCACTGGACTGCCAGGGAAGTCTCCCCACAAGGTGATTTTGATATGCAGCCAAGTTTGGGAACCAGGAGTTGAATCCACCCCCATTGTTTTATAGGTGAGGGGAAGGGACTCATGGGGGCAACCAGCCAGTGACTCCTAGCTACAAACCTTTGTCACTATAGTGTCCTCCTTCCTTTCCAGCCCCTTGGATTGTCTGGGGGCAGGGGATGCAGTTGCCCTTCCATTCACACCCAGTTTCCTGTTTGTTTCTTCACACTCCTGTGTCAGGTAGGCCAGGCGGGGAATGGTGACTTCCCATTTCACAGATGGGCACGTTAAGGTTGAAGAGACCTGCCTCACACTGGTTCCAGCACTGGAGGGCCTGATTGTAGGGTTAAAGTCTTTCCTTTCCATGACTGAAGTCTTCCTTCTGGTTCCCACCTGGTCCCTACAGGGCGTGGGCCTTCCTCGGTGGAGAAATAGTGGAGAGGAGAGTTTAGAAGGAGTGTGCATTCAGCAGAGTAATTATCGAGCACCTGGTGGATGTAGGCCTGGCACTGTTCGGGGGAAGCAGAAACTTTACTTTCACAAACTCTGTGAAGCAGGGCGTATTATTCCCATTTTCTAGGTAAGACTGCCAAGGCATGACGTCTTGGGAGACCCAGGTCTTAGACCTTTCCTGCCCTCCACCCAGGTCCGTGGGCCCGAGGCTGTGTCTATTAGCAGAGGGGCTGGGGGATTCCTTCCTGTTATAAGGTTCTAGATTCAAATTTTCTGGAGGCCTGTGGATTACCCAAATCTGATTGAAAACTCCTGTCTTCAGTGGAGAAGAGCAGACAGAAGAAAACCAGACTCTTTTAGACCAGATTTGCAGCAGAGTGGGAAGCTTGGTCATCATCCTTTAAGGCTGGTCCTGCCATGTCTATGTGACTTGCACCTTTCAAGCTAGGAACAGAACTAAGATTCATATTCAGCCCTTTTCCAAGGTTTCCATGTTTCTCTTCTCCAGTGATTGCTTGAGAAGAGAAACATGGAAACTTTTGGAAGATAAGACCCCTTTGTCCCTTTTGACATTTGGGTTTATGAGAGTATGTTCTGTTCTTTAAAGTTGCATCTTTATAAAGGAAAAAAACAAGAAGAAATTTCCCAGAAGAGCCAGACCTAGCCTTGTCCAGAAACTCTCCCACAGCCCCGAGTCATTCAGCAGTTATTGATTATTAGACATAGTAAATATTTGGATTCTACTTTTTGGAACCAGTAGTCCTGCAGGGAGATAGCCTTTGTCCTTGTAATAAGGCCAAGTAGATAGTGTTGGAGGAGTCACAGAATTTCACGTGGACTTGGAAGAAGAAAAAGTCATCCTGTCCGGTGCCCAGGGCAGCATGAGGGATGGATGGATTTAAATGGCAGACACCAGCAGGGAGGTGGGCATTCTGGTTGGAGGGATGGCATGTGCAAAGGCTGGGGACCAACATGTGCTTCTCATGGTTGAAGCTTGGGGAACGAGAAAAGTGGGAGGTTGGAATGGGAGGAAGAGAGAGGCTGAGATGGGATCATAGCCCTTCCGTTATCTCCTTGTTTGCATTAACTCATGCCAACCCCAGTAGAGGTATTGTCTTGTATCGGGGGAGAGTATCTCAAGACAGAAGTGAAGTGTCTGCCTCTGAATTAGCCAGGGAGCTGGGGAGCTGAAGCTCCTCCCCTGGGTCCAGTGCTCTGTTCACTTTACCATGGCAGCCCTTGGTTAGGAGTTCATTGGTATTGAATGTTCCATTGGACGCCTTGTTGAGAGAGTTGCAGGTGGAAGCAGGTATCTTCTAACATTGAGTTCTAGCTCACGAACCTACTCAGGGACTGCTGTGCTTGCTTTGGGCTGGGAAGGAGGGACATTTGAGCTGGGCATGGGTAGGTGACTAGGAGTTCTGCAGGCAGATAAAGGCAAGGTGGTGGAGGAGCTTGTTGAGCAGAGAAAGTAAAAGTAGCACATACAGTGTCGCGGGGGGGGGTGGTCTTTGCCCACCCTCCGCACCTTCTCTCTGCCTCTTACCCTCCTCTTTTCTCTGCCCTGTCAAGTGAGGGGTTGAATCAGGGAGGAGGAGGAGGAGGAAGACGCATTCCTACTGAGTGAGCTCAGGGCTTGCTCTGTGGCTTGTCTCTGATTCCAAGAACCACGTCTTTTTTAAACCTGTGGCTTGGAGGGTCCAGCTGCGAAGGGCAGTCCTCAGATTGGCAGAGGATTCCTCTGTCTGTGGGGTGCATTTTCTAGGACACAGAGAAAGGCATCTCAGGGTGAGAACTCTGCCTTGATGTCTTCCTCACCTTCCGCCCAGGCGGGACCCCTCCCACCTCCACCTGTCCCCAAGCCCTGAGGTAGTGGGCCAGTTCTCTGGCCCCTCTAAGAAGCCTGTGGAAAAAGTGGCTCTCCCTGGGCCAGCGGAGCAGACATCTGCCTTCAGGGAGGCTGAGAACCGGGGCATCCACCCTGTCTGAGAATAAACAGCAGGCTCTGCTTTGGAGATGGAAGGGAGGCTCGACTCCGAGGGCTGGGAGAGGTGGCTAGGTCTCAGCAGCTCATGAAGACCAACGCGGTACCCTCAACTGCACCCAGCCCACTGGGCCCAGGCTTGGCTTCCTTCCAGAGTGGGAAGGATGGACAATGGCAGTTTAGCTCCTAGAGGCCACCCCACTCCCTCACATTGCTTTTGTCCTTCTTGGAACTACAGATGCTTTACCCAGATGTTAACCTAAGCTGTCTCCACAGCTGTCTTGGGAGGGGAGGTATAATGATGATCTCATTTTACTGACCTGACTCTAGGAGAAGTGGCCACCCAAGTCATTTGCCAGAAAGGCCAGTGACTTCTGGTTTGCCAGAAAACCTGTGCCCAGGTTTTCTGAACACCCAAAGCTTGGGTTCTGCAGGCAGAGGAAACAGCCTGTTTTAAAATGTGTGTGGGGATGGTGGGGTGCGCGCGCACGTGCACGCGTGTATGTGTGTGTGTGTGTGAGATCATCGTTTGGAGGGGAGAAGGTAATTGTGTGGATGTAGCCAAATGGTAAGTTAGTTGCTGACTGAGTTAGCTAGTCTTGCAGTTTGACCTTGTGGATGTGGCGACTATTCTTGATAAGCAGGATTTCTGCAAGAACTTGATTCATCCAAAAAATATTTACTGAGCCAGCACCTTCTCTATGCTGTGCACACCATTCCGGCCCCCATCCCTGCAAAGACAGTTGGCTAATTTAGTAAGGAATTAACGGTCAGATGTGACAAGTGCAGTGATGAGGAACACATAAAGGAGGAAGAGGAGTCACCTGTGGGGAGAGAGTGGTGGTGAGTGTTCCAGAGAGAGGGGCTGGCCTGTGCGGTGCGGTGGTTGAGCGTATCCATCAAGTGACTTTGGGTGAAAGAAAGGCCTTGTAAGCTAGAGAGTACTAAATATATGTGAGTAGTGATAGGTTATTCTTTTTCCAATGGGACTTAAAGGATCTAATTTGTTGGACCCTGATGAAGGTCTCTCTATATAAAGACCTTCCTTTGTGCTTTCGATACCGTACGGATTGATGGGGGGAGTTGGGGGTGGACCACTGTGGGAAATCTCGTGTATGTTTCAGAAGCCAAGTTTGGGTCAGAAGTCGCAGTAGATAAAGTCCCCTGGCCCCTCTGAAGCCTTTGACTGGTCAGGTCATCTCTGGTCCTTCCAGGCTGGGCTCCTGGCCCTACCCCCTTATCAGTTTTCTCACTAGGATCCAAAAGGCTGAGTGTGCCCTTGCACGCTCTGGCCCCATTTTGCGGGGATGCTAACAAGAAAGCCCTGCCTTGTGTGCCTGGCAGACACTCAACAAATATCTGTGGACCTCTTTGTGACGACCTCCGAAGGGCAGCCCCACCTTGCCCTGCAGCGCTCTGGCCAGGCCTCAACAAGCCGCAAAAACCCGCTCTGCCAGCCGGGCTGTGTCGAGGACTGAAGTAGCGTGCGTCTTAGTTCATGCAGGACCTACCCCTTTAGCCCCTCTGCGTCACTTTTGGAGCAAATTAAACAGTCCACCACCCTTAGAGGGCCTCCTGCAAGCTTGCCAGGGTAGGCTCTGTTCTAGAATGCCACCAGGCAGCGTGGGAGATGAATTGTCTTTGAGGGGCTGATACCTGTAATCACAGAATTTGAGTCAGTCAGACTGGCTGTGTTTGGTTCCTTAGGGACACTGAGTTTCAGAGCTATCACCGTTCCTGCCTCAGAGACAGAGAGAGACGCGTGCACACACAGACGTGTCCAGGATCTGTGACCTCGTGAATCCTCCTGTTGGGGGTGTTAACAGTTCTGTAAATGCCCGTCCTGGCTCCCTCGTCTCAACACCACTCCCTGTGTTTGTTCAGAGCCCCGGGGACTGGGAGCAGGGCAAGACACGGGTACTTTTCTCCAGTCTCATGCAGTGCAGCGAACCTTCATTGTGCACCTGCTGGGTGACTGGCCTCGTCCTGGGAAGGCTTCCTGTACCTGCTGCATTTAGGTTTGAAGGGCAGGTAGCGCAGCAGGGGAAACCATAGGGAAGGCAGGAGCCTTCGCAGAAGGAAGGGAGCGCTAGGCGTGTGTTGCTGGCACAGCCAACCCGTCAGCATCACAGGGGGCCAGGGCGGCGGGTGGGGAGTAAAGGGGCTGAGTTCTGTGATCTCATTCCTTGTGTAGCCTCAGGGCTCACCCACCTTAACCCTGCACCTGGGGCTCCGAGAAGGGGGCGGGGGTCGCCCTGTTCTCATTCACCTAGCTAGTTTTGGGGGCGTTATCATTGAGGTCAAGCTGTAGTGCTGTTTTGTGTCAGCTAAAGAATTTGACAGAGGGGAAGCAGTGTGGGCTTTGAAGTCAGCGAGACCTGGGTTCAGATACCAGGACAGCTTAACTTCCTGGCCTGCTGTGGAACCACGGGCAGATCAGCTCGCTGAGCTTCAGTTTTCTTTTCTGTAACATAGGGATGATGATGCCACCTGCCCCCCGCCCCCGCCCCCAGGAGTTTGAGGGGATCAGAGATAAGTACAAGAGGGCCAGGCATTAGGAGTTACGTGTTACTGTCAGCTGTTGCTGTCCTGTCACTCCTGTGAGCAGTACAGGGAGAGAGGGAAGGTGTGGCCAGAGCATGCCATCTCCGGAGGAGTAGAGCCCCGGCTGGGGCCCTCTCCCTGGCTTCCCCGTGTCCTGGAGGGCCGAGCCACAGGCCCACCTGTTGCTACCCAGTTGCTGGTGACCTCGCCTGGCAGATGCCCAGGAGCCCTCCAGATGAGCTTCTCCACCTTCTGCCTGGGCAGTACTGACACCTGAGCTGGAGGCAGGCTGGCACCCGGATTGCAGGCAGGAGAGCCAGCAGCTCTGTCCCCCATGTGACAGTTGGGCATGGAGGGCTGCCCAAGTGGACAGCGGCAGACTCTTAAGCACCTAGCTTCTCGTGGCCTTGTTCGGTCCAGTTTCCTTTGTGTTGTGACCTACATCATCCTTATTTGCTAAACCCTCTGAGCAGGCAGCAGTAATAAATCAATTAATGACTCCAATGAATCGTTCAGTGGCTGACAAAATAACAGTAAGGCCAACAGCTTGCATCTCTCCAGCAGTACCAAAGGACCCTGGTTGACTGGCATGGGGGATGAAACAGAGACTGTTAGCTAAATTAGCGCAATTAGTACTTGCTTTAAAGGCTTAGGCGGCATCTGCTCAGCGCTGAGCCCGTGCGCCTGCAGACCTTCCTGGCCCATCAAGAGAGCCCAAGGATTCCCAGCTCCTTCGTTTACACCCCTCCCCAGCCAAGTGTAAACTTCCCCACTTTGAGGTCAGGGGACCCGGGTGAACTTTTCAGACTGTGCACCTTGTCCTGTCACAACAGAGGCTGAGCCGAGGGAAGGTGACTCTGTCCCTACTGAATCTGGCGCCAGCTGAGCAAAGTGTGGGTCCCCATCCTTGAAAGGTGCTCCAGGGGCCACACCTTTAACGATTTCTCTTAAACTTAAAAAGAGAAAGTTTCTAAAGTGGGTGGTTTTTTTGTTCTCTGCACACCTCAGTCCTGGCAGGATTAAGTTGTCGTTGGAACTGAGCATGTGTGCAGGCCCATGCCAGGGAATTTTCCACTTTGCAGAAGCAGCTGCCAGTGTTCTTGTTAAGGAGCTGTCACTGGCCACTATGACATGTTTGCAGTTGTAAGAGGCTCCTTTAAGACAGTGTGTGTGTGTGTGTGTGTGTGTGTGTGTGTGTGTGTGTGTGTGTGTGTGTGTGTGTGTGTGTGTGTGTGTGTGTGTGTGTGTGTGTGTGTTTTGCTAATGGTGTAAACCAGGGCCTGAAGCTCATCTCTCTTTAAGAAGAAAATCAGCGTTGTACAAACAGCGTGCTGTTGATCCACTCCTCACTGTTCATTTGCAGGGGGGACCTATAGCCCTTAATCTCCCTTGTCTCACGTGTACATGCCTAGGACCCGCGCCCTCTGCCACGCGGCCCAGCTGGGGAGGTGTTTGCACACGGGGGAGGGCACTCTGGCCGGCATCCACAGCATAACCAGGTATTAATTACACGGGGCTCCACCTCTCACACAAGCGATGCCCTCTGATCCAATTCCAAGAAGAAGCTGAGTGCTTCCTGAGATGGATGGGGAGGGGCCCGGTGGGCTCATGGCCGTGATCTTCTCAGCACAGAGAAGCCAGCTCCTCTTCCTCTTGGAAATGTTCCCACTGGGGTGCCTTTGTTTCATTTTTTTAAAAAGTAGAGGTTGCTTCTCAGAAGACCGGGTTCTGTCGAGCCGAGGACGTTGTCCTCTGATGGCCCTGACCCTTTCTGTGCCCTGGCCTGCCCCACGTTCATGGAATCATAAAAAACAAGTGTGCCTGTCTTCCATCTGGTGCTGTGTCGCTGGCTCAGGAGTTTGAGCCCCTTATCTGAAGAGTCATATTTAGGTTCCCCACACCCCTGCCCAGGGTAGAGACCCCCCCCTTAATAGACGATGATGAAGGGTTCAGAAAGGTAAAGTGAGGTGCCTGTGTACCCCGGCTGCTGGAGAATGGAGGGGCTGGGCCTAGAGCCTGGACCTCTCCCCCCCACCCCTTTGGGCAGCATCTTTAAGCGTCAGTTTCAAAACAGACCAGAGAAGCTGGAACATGGCTAAAAGGTCTGGGCTTGACTTCCAGTTCTGCCTGTTCCCGAGCTGAGTGACCTTGGACAAGTCCCTGAGCCTCTGTTTTCTCATCTGTAGTCCCTGCCCGGTTGTTGAGAGAATGGGGATGAGCTGCACCAAGGTTAGCTGGCGAGCTGGGTGGGCAGCCGGCCCCCCTTCCTTGGAAGAGCCTCTCTCTGGGGTGGGGGGGAGTGGGTAAGCCCCACGCCCACCCCGTCAACGAGATGGAGTGGAGCTCTGGGAGGGCGGAGGCCTGGCGGGATTTATGCTCTGAAGGAGAAGCTGTCAGAAGGCCTGGTTCCAGGGGAGGGCTAAGATGACAGCAGTAATCTCTCACCTCCCTATCACCTCCTGCATCTCCGAGGCTTGCCGTCCTTTAAGGCCCTGGCTTGAGTGCCACCTCTTCCGTAAAGCCTCCCTGATCCCCCTAATCCCCGCCTCTCGGCGTCTGCCCCTGGAGCACCTTCCCACGTCCCTCAGTTCTCTCCGGAGACTCATTTCATCCCTTAGACCTTAAGGGCAGAGCTGAGCCTCTGTCATCTCCCACCGCGGCAGGCACAGTGCATCCCTGACGGCCCAGGAGCCAGTGTCTGCTGAACGCATGGACATGTATAAAGCACTCGTAACCTTTTTAAACTCCCCACCTCCCTTGTTTCTCCTTCTCTTCCCAGGGTAATTTGCCTATTAGATCCAACAGACTCTTCACCGAGATCTTGCATTCCTACACACACGCGTGCACACACACACACACACACCCTTAGTGGAGGCCAGCTCAGTGGAATATTTGCCAGAAGGAGCAGAGTTAGAAGGCCAGTCTGCTTTGGGAAGAGAAAAACATGTGGATGATCTCAGATGTAGAGAATGCCTTGTGCTTACCTTATGTTTGTAATGATGCCTGTCGTTTCTTTTCATAAGCATCAAAAAGCACACAGAACTCTCCTTGAGAACTGCAGGGGTTGGTGGTAGAGTGAGGGGGGTGCATTATTTGGGTTTCTCAGGCCGAAATTGGAGGTGGAGGGACAGAGAGACTCAAGTTAGAACACTTAGGATAATGCACTTCTCTGGGCCTGTTTTCTTACCGGTAAACAGCAGTGACACCTTCCCAGGGGTGTTGAGGAGTAAATCGTACCCCCCTCCCTCTCCCCTGGTCTCTGGGATCAGGATAAAAAGGCGTTTGCTTCTCTCTGCCCTCTCTGCGTTCCTGCATCCATCCTCTCTGCTCAGGGGAGGCAGAAGTGAGATGGGGACTTAGGGGAAGAAGCTCTGGTGTCAGGACAGCCCTCACTTGGGCCTGATGGCCTGGCTGTGGGGCTTTTGTCACCCTTTCTCGGGTTGCTTGGCTGAGAGCTCGATGTGATGCCCACTTGGTTCGCTGTAGCAGCAGGACCTCAGCCGCCTCGCTTGGAGCTGAGCAGAGGCCCGGGGGCAGGAAGGCTAGCCCTAGTCACACAGCAGGTGGTTTGCAGCCTGAGCTGGAACCCTGATCCCAGGACCCTCTGTCCAGGGCTCTTTCCTCTCCTAACAATCCCCAGAAAACACCAGGCAGTGCTGGGTAACTTGGCTCTCCCCTTTTCAGAGGGGAGGCTGAGGCAGTCCCCGTGGCTCTGTTGTGGCCGAGTAGAGATGGAACCCAGATACTCTGGCCTGGAGTGCGCTTGTGCCCTGTCCCCGCTGAGCCACCCCGAGGTGGCGTGGCCCACTGCTTCCTGTGCTTTCTGTGGCTCAGAGCATCTACCTCTGGACCCAGGTCCATCCCTCGGCGACGGGAGAGACGCCCATTCCTTCATGCACGTGACGACCCCCTGGCTATTTGGAGGCAGGGACCCTGTCTTGCTCACTCCCGTGTGTCATCCGAACCTATTTTTAATGCCAGCTGGTTCTGTCTCTTCACGTAGCAACAGCTCTGTGTTTTCTCCAAGCTGCAGAATTAGAGCCTCTGTTCTCCAAACACATTCCCTTCTGTGGTCTGCACACAAAAGCAAGAGGCCTCTTCCTTACCTTCCCCTTTTGACCTTGCTTCTGTCCGTCTTGGCCTTTCCGTCTGGGTGATGAGATTCACTCCATTCCCTCAGCTACATCTTCAGTCGGTTGATACTGCTAAAATTCCCTCTAGGAAACTTGGCCCAGAGGGCCCCAGGTCACTCCAATATTTTGCACAGAATGCTGAAGCCTCTGTCTTGATGACACCTGTGTAAGCATCCCTCCTTCCCCAGGACACAAGCATCCCTCAAAGGGCCTCATTTCTCAGTGCAGGAGTGCCCCCGCCCCCGTGAGAGTCCTCCACTGCCCAGCTGCGAGCACACAGCCACACACCACACACCACGTGCCTCTGGTGTCCTGAGTGCTGGCCACGTGGCCTGTGTTGAGTTTCAGTCAAGGAAGCCTACACTTGGTGGTTTCACATGTGGGCCCCGTGCTGCTACATGCCTGAGTATTGGGGTGGGGCGAGGAGGGAGGGGATTTGCAGAACAAAGTTCCATTTTGCAGCCTTGTAAACCAGTCAGGAGGGGTTGGCCAACCTGGCAGGAGTCCCGCCGTTCACTCTGAGCATGTTTTTATTCAGTTTTCCAGGAGTTTCGTGTGCATAGAACTACTTTAAAAAGAGAATAAGAATGGGTGGGGGGATTCCCATGCTAGTTTGTGAGTGGGGCTAACTGGGGGTCTCGGGGTAAGGCTGGAAGGTAATATCTTGTAGGGAACATCCCCCAGGTCTCCCCTTCTTGAAGGAAGCATGAATGTTTGTCGCCTACCACAAGATACTACAAGATCTGAGGTGGGAGGCTCCTGGGAGCTTGTCACTTGGTCCCTCTGGACTGACCCTGTTGTTCCTTGAGCCGCAGGGGACTCCTTGCTACGGAGTGAGGAAAAGGCCCAGCACCACATCCAGGACTTGCCAACTCCATTCGTTTGTGGAGCCTTGGGTGCTCTGGTGGTGGTGGGTGGGTTGTCAGTGGTGCATTGGGATGCCTGGCACGGGGTAAGATGGGGTCAGGTGGGATTCTCAGAAGTCCTGGGCCTCTTCTGCTGGGAACTCTGCCCCGTTGCCTAGAGCAGCAAGTCCAGATTCCCTAGCACAGCTTTCAAGCCTCCTCCCAGTAGGTCAGATCCTGAGGCCCCAGGTTTGAGCCCTGCATCTCTACGGGGGGGAAGGGTGGGTGGGGGGAGAACGTGCTTATTCTGGGGCGCACCTCCAGGGGAGGTGTCTGGATCTCCCCTCACTATTGACAACCATATTTGGATGGCAGGGGAGGCCTATAGGTGGAGTGGCATGTGTGAAACCAGCTGATGTGTGTCTGGAGCACACAAACAGAGCTGAGGGGCTGCAGAGAACCCCTAAGCCCCGGTGGCTGTGTAACCACCCTGGGATCATAAAGAAACGCTACTCTTCAGGGAGAAAGTTGTAGGATGAGCCCTCCTTGGAAGTCTCCCTGGCTGTGAACAAAAATAAAATACTTTACAGGGAGGGGAATTCTCACAGCTTCAGGCAGATGTCTGAAGGCACCTCGGGCTTTCCAAGTGGACAGTATCCTGGAGGCTTGGAGGAGGCAGCTGGCTGGAGTGGTCCACACCGCTCGGTGCAAGGCCTGTTTTCTATTTAGAAAAGAATTTTAGTTAGTTTTTAAAAAATGCCTGAGTTACCAAACTGTGTGCCCTATTTGATTCTGCTTTTTTTATTTTAGTCCATGTATGCACGTATGCATATACGGGTAAAGATTGGTGAGGGGGCTCCTAGGGGGTGCGGTTGGTGCAGGGGAGAGCCCAAGTGTCATCAGCTGTTATCTGCAAACTTCGATAACAATAGGTTTCTAGGCGGTTTTTAAATTTTGACCTCTAAGTGTTCTATAACGAATGGAGAAGAGTTAAAATTCAGGGTCTTCCTGTTCATGCAGGAACTGCTGTTTCGAGTCCCTGCCCCGCCCTGGGTGTATGGACTGGGCTGGGGAGAGCACCTTGGAAGAAGAGCCCTAGAGGTCACCTTCTCCAATTCCACCATTCGACACGGTGGAAAGACTGAGGCCCAGAGAGAGAAGGGACTTGCCCACGGGCTCCCAGCCAGGACCCGAGCCCACGCAGGTGGTCTCTGGCTTCTGACTCCTTCCTCCCCTGCTCCAGCTGGGGAGTTCCATCCTGGGCACCTACCGCAGCCCCGATGTGTAGGCCTCAGTGAGTGTCATGGGGTTTCGGTTTGGGTTTTGTGTTTTTAGAGAAAACTCACATGAGACGCTTTGCTGAGTGCTTTAATGGAGTTCTAACTCCAAGTTGGAAACCACAGGGAGAGGCCAATTCCTAGCAATCCGGAAAGGCCTTGGCTTCAGATGGCCAGGTTTGAGCCGGTCTTTGACTAATAAAAAGTTGTAATCATTTATTGAACACCTGCTGTATGCCTCACATTGTGCTGGGTCTTAGAGATGGGTAAAACAGCCCCTGCTCTTGAGGAGTGGGGTGAGGGCAGTGTCATGTTGATGGATGTGTGTGTGGGGGGGTCCCTTGGATTGGGTTTTATGTGCAAGAATTATTTCTTAACCCTTTTGTCACCCTATAACACTGGTTGCTGCTTTCATTCTGTTCTTTGTCCTTTTCTGCTCCTTTGAAAGTTTTCCATTAGGAGCACATGTTCACTTCAAAATCAAAGAATAGCAGTGACTGTCATACTTCAGGACACAGAGTTAAGCATGGCAGAGCTACTTAATTTTGCAGCTGGAAGAGCCTTTAAAGGATATGGATAAGTTATCTCCTCAGCTTCCTGACGTTTGAGTCACCATTAACATGAGCTTCCTTTCATTGGAGGATAGCAAAAGTCCATCCTCCACCCAGATGTCAATGAATTATACTATCCATTTACTAGAACCATGGTTATTCCAGCCCTGATATTCAAAGGACCATGGGCTCACTCCTGATTTCGTAGGAAAATGAGATCTTGGCGTGAGGGAGCCTAGTAAGTCATGAGCCCAGGTTCAGGTTTTCATTTAAGAGGTTTTTAAAAAATTGGTAAGATATCTATATGTCATACCCTTAACATGTAAAGAGCTCTTATATATCACTAAGGAAAAAAGTCAAATAACTAAATAGCAAAGGACATGAATGATTTGCCATTTGTTTTACTAAATGGCCAGTGTAAACCGTTGCAAAAGGTTAGTGATCCAAAAGATAAGTCAAAAATACCAGAGATCAAAGAGATATGACTTTGTATCTACTAAGTTAGCAAACACGGATGCAATGCCCTGTTAATTAAATTGGTTGAATAATGATATTAGGCTCATTGAAAAATCATGTTTTCTTTGGCCATTTAATGAGAGGGGGACAAGTGCTTATGACATTATTTAACAAAATACAGTGACTAATTTTCTTTTTACTTTGCTATGTTTTATAATAGGCAAATGTTTTATATTAAACGTTAAATGCTAATTTGAAGAACTGAGTTGCTGAAGCTTTTCAGATCTTTCTTTAAAAACAAAGCATAGTTTCTGAGCTGAAGGCTGAGGAAGAGTAGATGTGAACTCCAAGGAGGACAGATAGAAAAAGGCCACCTTCAGCCTGCTCTCCATGTAGATATTTGTTTTCTTGTCTGTAAATTAGGGGTTCTTGTGTCTGCCTCAGAAGGCCGCCTGGGGGTTCAGGGAGAGATGGTGTGAAAATACCCTGCTCGTTTCTGAGCATCAGGCCAGATGGCCCCCGCCATCCACCCCGCCCAGGGTTGGGCCATCCACTCCATCCTTCTCACACTGTTGTCAGGAGCTCCATCTTCTTCATCCTCACCCTGAGAACAAGTCAGTGCCACATTTGCCGAATAAAACGTTTAGTCAGTGCAACAGAAGGTTTTGGTTTTCCCAGACGTATCGCCTACACTCACCCGCCTTTCTGATCATTGTTGTTGGTCCAGTCACCATGCTTGACTGGTGACTTCAACAAAGATGTGAATAACTGGAGAAAGATCACATCCTGGGAGGGTGCCTCTGTTTGAGAAAGGTGTCAGTTCTCCTCCAAATTTTTATATATATAAGAACTCTTTTGGTAGGAAGATGACTTTTATAAACAATAGGAAGTTTGGGGGGGTGTGAGTAAGTAAAAATAAACAAGAAAACTTCCACTAAAGAATTGAAGGAGATGATAAAATACATTGTAAAACTCTGATCATTAGAATAGACAGAATTAGGACAGAATTTTAAATATTATATATTTTTTATTTTTGGCTGCATTGGGTCTTCGTTGCTGCACACGGGCTTTCTCGAGTTGCGGCAAGTGGGGGCCACTCTTCATTGCAGTGCATGGGCTACTCATTGCGGTGGCTTCTCTTATTGCTGAGCACAGGCTCTAGGCGACGCGGGCTTCAGTATCTGTGGCACGTGGGCTTCAGTAGTTGTGGCACGCGGGCTCAGTAGTTGTGGCGCACGGGCTTAGTTGCTCCGCGGCATGTGGGATCTTCCCGGACCAGGACTCGAACTCGTGTCCCCTGCATTGGCAGGTGGATTCTTAACCACTGCGCCACCAGGGAAGTCCAGGACAGAATTTTTAAAGCTCAGAAACAGACCCATGCCTGTGTAAGAATTTTTGTCTCTGATTTCAAATGAGTGGGAAAAATTGTACTGAGCCAACTGACTGAGGAGTAAAATCCATATTCTTTACCAAAATAAGTTCCTGAAGGATTAGAGTTAAACGTAAAACCGATCTCTGAAAGAACTTGAAGAAAATATAAGAGGATGTTTACCTCACCCTATTTAAGAAAAAAAAAAACTTTTCTGCCTGTGCTGCTGGGGAGTAATCGTTGGCTGTAAATCATAAAAAGTTGCATTTTCACAGAACCACCAGCCACAAACAAACAATGCAGCTAATGGATAACCTGGCATATTCCCCCAGGCGACCCTCATACTGGATAGTCCTGGGGCAGGGGCTCGGCCTGGCTACGTGTGGCTTCTCCTCCAAGCTGAGGAGGTGGGAACGGGAAGACCTGATCCTGGTGTTTTGGGGTGTTCGTAACACATTACAGGATAGTTGGCAGAATCTCTTTACAGAGAGTGTTGCTTTTCTGTACGCCGAATCATTTTGAAAGGTTGGGCCGGAGTAGCCAGCCCCATCCCACCCTGTTTTTTACCTGGGGTCTGTTAAAACAGCCACTGTGGGCCTGCTGAATCCTCTTTGCTTCCACATTACCAGCTTTCCTGGCTTACAAAACACAGCCCATCCCGTTGCTTAATCCTCCCCAACCCTTATGAGCAGGCAGGACCACAGTGACACGAAACGAGTGCAGAAGGGCAGAGTGGCTTGCCATCGTCGTCCCTTGCTAGTACAGGCAACAGTGCTTGAACCCCAATGTATTGATTCCCAGGGCTGTCCGTTTTCTTGCTGCATGCAGTGTGTTTGGGGGATTCACATATTCCCTTATTCCCTTCCACCCAAGTTGAAAGTTAGGAGTTCTGGGTCCTGTTTTCTGGCTGAGGAGGGGACAAGAGAAGTGATTCCTTCAAGGTGTTGATGGCAGGCTGCGTTCGTTTCGTTTCCTGACCCCGAGGGGCTCGCTCTCATCCCAGAGAACCAGTCAGACCCCTGGGAGATGCTTGGTGATGCAGCTTCAGAGGCTCAGTCCTGGTGGGGTGTGGGAACCTTCAAGGCTGGAGGCGGGCTTCCTGCAGGAGGAGCCCCTGGGAGGTGTAGAGTCAGTGGGGAGGAGCAGGGCCCAGGTGGGCCAGTCAGGCCTGGGGCTTCCTGATCAGCCTCACCCTCCCATGTGAGCACAGGGCCAGGCACAGACATGCCGGCCACGTGAACAGGTGGGACACAGATTGTCTGGAAGGAGGCCAGGCTGGGAAGAGCAACGTCTGTTCACCCCGGGAGGCATTTGTTGAGGCAGATGTACCAGGTAAATGCCAGAATAGCAGCATTTAAAAGGAAAAGTAACGACAGTCTCCCCATCGTGTGGCCTACCTCATCTACAGCACCCAGGACCCAGACGGTGCCAAAAACGTGCCTGTCTGCCCCCACCCTCTCTGGGGACGTTTCCCAGCTGGGCTGTCTGTTTATTCATTACGTCGTGGGTTTTTATTGATCTTCTCCTCTGTACGACATGCCAGCCTCTTGGAGAGGGCACAGGCATTTAGGAAGCACCTCGCCTGCCCTGAAGGAGCTTCACAAAGCAGCCAAGGGGGAAGCCAGGGCATCCTTGGTTAATAACAGCTACTGTTGCTTGGCAGGGTGTGTGCGCACGTGGTGGGCATTGTCCTTCCATTTTAGAGATGAGGAAATGGAGGCTCAGAGAGTTCATCCCTCGCCCACTGAGTGACACACCTGGGAAGGTGGTGTTTGCGGGGGTGGGGAGTCTGTGGAGGACGTGGGTAGATGGCAGTGGGGTGGGGGTGGGAACTCCCCGTCTCTCGATGTGGGTGCAGCCTCTCACTTTCCACCTTCTCTTCCCCACAGAGCGCAGCCGCCGCCCCGAGCCCGGTGCTTGGCAACATTCCCCCCAACGATGGGATGCCGGGAGGCCCCATCCCGCCAGGTTTCTTTCAGGTACGTGCTGGGCCTCCGTCCTTTGCTCCTTTCACTCCAGGCCAGGCCCCGGGCAGGCGGGAGGGAGGGAGAGAGAGAGAAGTAAGTGGTAGCTCAGTTTGCCATGGTCTAAATACAGTTGCTTTATGCTGGTTCAGACCCTTCCCATCCCGTCCCTCTCTCCACCCCTTCCAAAAACCGAGGAGGGGAGAAAAGAAGGATGGAGAGCAGACACCCTCCTGCATGTGCTCTGTCACTTCTGCCGGAGTTTGTTTTCTTCACACCAGCTTCGCACTCACGACACAGCCCGCCCCTGGTCAGGGCGGTGGCAGTGGCGGGCTGCTTCCAAGTCCGTGTAGAGCTGTCTTTTAACAAAAGGCTTTTTTTTCCTTTTTTAAACAAGTAAACTGTTCTTTGTTTCTGTTTTGTTGCTGCTGTCGTTGTCATCGTTTACTTTGCCTGTCCAAACTACAAACCTTAGGCGTAATCTAAAAAAAAACAAAAAACCCACCATCCTGGCAGGTCTGGGAATCCTTTCCCTCTGGTTAACCACTTGATTTTTTCCAAGTGTGATCACAGACGGCGTCCCACAAGCATCTGTGCCCGTGCTCTGCCCGCCAAGGCAGGAGCAGCTCTCATGTGGGTTGAGAGCCTGGTCTTCTCTGAAAGACACCTTGTTGGGCTGTCTGGGTGCGGGGGTGTGGGGAGGTGGCTTTCTGATTTGCTGGGGTGGGTGCACCTGCCTCACCCTCACCCTGCCTCCTCCTACATCTCCGCTGTCCCCTCCGGGAACTCCTTGGATTTAAACCAGACTGAGACTGAGAAAGGCTGTCAGAGGGAGATCGGTGTCTGGGGCTGGAAGGAACTTTTATGATGAAGCTCTTGAGTGTGACATTCTTTCCAACCTGTCTCAGGCTGGGTTTGAGAATCTGCCTGAGTTCCTCACACCTTTTGAAAGGTTAGCTCCTCCAGATAAGAATAGGGAAAGAGCTGTTGTCTAGAAGAGAAGGCAGAGATTTCTCTGTGTAGCTCATGAATTCAAAACTGGGACCAGTGAGGCAAAGTCTGAGGAGCCTTTGGCTTGGTGACAGCCGGAATTTCGCGTCGTGTGCATCTCGCCGTGAGCCGTGGGCCGCAGGAGGCAGGGGCTCCCCTGGCACTGGAGGTATCTTAGCAAAAATGGGACAGGCACCTCTTGGGGATTTTAACGTGACCTCCTCCCAGGATGGGAGGTGACCTGGAAGACACTTCTGCTTTGCAAGGTCTCACATCATGGTTGATGTTAACTCCCAGGAGAGGAGGGTTAGGACATGCTACATACCAGGCAGGAAAGGGAATCAGTGAAATATGGGTGTTCTCCAACAGAAACAGCAGGTCGCCTACCAAGATGGCAGTGAGAGGAGTAAGAGGGATTTAGGGATGGAAACTCAAGACATTGGATGGCCATGCATGTGTCTATATGCATTCCTAGCATATGGTCCACACTGGGACCTTGTCCCGGGGATGGAAATGGGTGTATAGGCTTCAGGTTGGACCAGACCAGGCCTTGCCTCGGGTGAGGCTTGGGGTAAGGCCACAGACGTTGGGAAGAGGGGCCAGACTTCCAAGAGAGAGTGAGACGTTCAAAGCCTTGGAAACCCATGAACCCAAGAAAGACAGGAGCCTGACAGGCTTCTCCCTTTCCCCCAGAGGAGAAACCCAAGGGGCTACTGACTGAGAAGGCCATCCATGCCAAGGGGCAGCCGTCTTCCTGGCCACTGCAGACGGGTGTTCTGCGCCCAGCTGGTGGTCTTTCCCATGGTGTTCTCTCTGGTTGGGACTTCTTTCCCAGGCTCACATATCCTCACCAATGATGCCATGGTTGCCCTTCATACAGTGCGGATGTGGCTCTCCTGCCTAGTGGGCAGAGCTCACCCAGGTACCAGGCTCCACCTGTGTGCATCCCTCTTGAGGCTGCTTGCTGGCATCTGGGTGCCCAGTGCAGGCCACTGTGGCAGGAGAGGTGGACAACAGCCAGCTGTATTTTTTTTAAATAGGCCGTCGTCGTCTTCTTTGGCCTGAGTCTGGGGCAAGGAGAGGTCTGCCTGATATGTGGGCAGGTCCCAACTTCCTGCTTTGGTACAATTGTCCATGGTTAAGGCCTAATTCCAGACATACTTCTTCGGCCCTCCCATGTGACGTTCAGGGGTGTGTGGTCAGAAAGCCCAGACTGATTCCTGTCCTTATTTAGCCACTACCAGCTACCATCAAACAGAGGTAACTTTCGGATCCACCCCCTTTTTTTTTTTTCTTTTTTAAATATTTATTTGGCTGTGTCGGGTCTCAGTTGCAGCACGTGGGATCTTCATTGCAGCATGCAGGATCTTCCGTTGCGGCGTGCGGGCTCATCGCTGTGGGGCGTGGGCTTCTCTAGTTGTGGTGTGCGGGCTCCAGAGCATGTGGGCTCAGTGGTTGCGGCACTCACAGGCTCTCTAGCTGTGGCGCACAGGCTCAGTAGTTGTGGCGCACGGGCTTAGTTGCCCTGCGGCATGTGGGTTCTTAGTTCCCTGACCAGGGATCAAACCTGCATCCCCTGCATTAGAAGGCAGATTCTTAACCACTGGACCACCAGGGGAGTTCCTGGACCCACCCTCTTGACTTGAGGTCTTCTCTGATCCCCAGGCAGGGTGAACCATCAAGAGCTTCCTGGATCATTGAGCCAGGGGGCTGTGTCCCAGCCTCTCTGCTTCCTGGGTGACTTTGGCTAGACCCCTACCCCTACTCCCACCCCAAGGGGCATCATTTCTCCATCAGTCAGATGAAGGTGGACGAGGTCCTTCCCTAGTCAGGGTGCTGAACTGGTCAGGCTGGGTCACTGTTGCGGGGAAAGGATATCTCTCTGGAAGGAGGTAGTGGCTGCCCATTTCCGGAGCAGGCCGTCTCCCAGCAGGAGTATTAGCTATTGATTGCCGGCCCTGACCCTCGCGCACCTTGCAGGCAGCCACTCTGATATTAGGAGGGAAGTAGAGATGGTATCGAGGGTTTTATCTCCTGCCAACAATTGCACTTCTTCCCCTGCTTGGTCACGGCCTGGCAGGCAGCCCTGCTGCAGGAGGGGCTTTGCACCAAGGAGCCAGCCTGGCTTGGCTGATCCAGCTTTGGCCAAACCCTGTCCCAAGGTGGCCAGCCCGGTTTTCTGGTCAGGATTCCAACCCTAGTTGGTGCTAAATTTAGTTGAGGACTCCAAGGTGGGTGTGAGGGACCAGCTTTTCACCCCCACTCCTGGCCCCTTAGAAAGCAACACAGAGGACTTACTGCCTCAGTCCTCTGACTGCCAGGCTGCAAGGCTCCACTTGGGGTCAGAAGGTTTGGCCATCTTCACATTAGGTCCCATCTGTTTGCTCTTCCTTATTCGGTGTTGGGGTTTCCGAGGCGGACAGTGCCCGTGGTCCTGTGGCATGAGATGTGTTTGGTAGCAAGCTGAGGGCCGACGGGGAGATGTTTTGGGACCTGACCTGGCCACACCTCACTATTGGGGAATATTGTGGGGTTCTACGGGTCATGGGAGACCGTAGCAAGGACATTCTAATTCTTTGTGTTCCTTACAAAAAGACCGCCTCAATCTTGGCATCCCAGCACCTGGTGTGCACTGGGGACCCAGGAAATGTTTGAACTGAGTTTGTGTTGCTCGTGTTACTAGGAGTGGAGCCCAACCGGCCCCCAAGCTCTAGGTCCAGCATTCTGACCAGGCTAGGCGGGTCCAGGGGTGGTGGTGTGGAGAGTGGGGAAGGACTTGGAGTTCTGGAGCCCGAGGACACGTGTTGTAGCCCCCTGCTTGTCCATGTGCTTGCTGAGTGACTTTGGGCAAGTTGCTCCCCATCTCTGGGCCCCAGTTTCTTCAGCAGTAGACAAAGCAGGGTGGACCAGATGGTCTCTGAGGGCCCTTCCCACTTGGATTTTCTGCTTTGGATCCAGATGGATTTTACATAATCAAGCAGTGGCATTTTTTTTTCACGCAGCTGAAGTCAGTTGGGCTGCACATCTGGCAAACTCAGCTTGGCTTTGGCCAGGCCTGCTGGTCTGGGTGGGTCCCCAGCTCCTTGGCCCTAAGGTGGTTTGAAGGGAGGCACCATCCAATGAGGATTTCTAGGTCCAGAGCTGGAGAACTGCAGGAGGGCAGGGGGTCACGGAGAAGGGAGCATTGGGTACAGGCTGTTTTTGTTCTTGTTTTGTTTTAAATTCCAATAATTGTTTTCAGTTATGAAGTGTTTTTGGACATGCAGCCTGCTTTCATTCTGATCACAGCGTTTCTGCAGAGGAGGCATGGCTGATTGGGAAAGTGAGACTCAGAAAGGTGAATGACCTGCCCAAAGTTATCAACCGAGGGCTGGAATCAGAGCCTAAACCCAGGTTCCTGGTTCCTGATTCTCGTGTTCTTCCACAGCAGTCAGGGTCCTAATGTAGGTACATGTCTGATTGTCTAAGAGACGAAGAGAGAATAGAGCACAAGAGAAAAGGGGGGAAAAATAATGGAAGGAGAAGGAGAAACTCTAGCCATCTTCTCTCAAAAGGAGCCAATGTTTCCATTCAGATGCCAGCAGAAGTCATAGGTCTACAGACTGTGCCTTCTCTGGAAAAGGCAGCCCTGGGGGACCCAGCTCCCTTTGCCAAGCCCAGCCCCTCCTGCTCTGAACATGCCTAGAGACTTTCCGCCACGGTGGGGGACATGTAGGGCTTGACATGTCCCCTGTTCCAGTGAGTCCTCATCTCTGCTGGGCCAGCCCACCCCCCGTTGAAGGAGGTTGAGGTCTGTCCCAGAGAACCCCTCCCCGTCACTTACAGGGGGAGAGAGGAGAAGAAACAAATGATGTGTATAGCCCAGGAAGCAGAGAAATGATCCAGAAATAAGAGGGAGGGAGGTACACATGACCTTGGTCCTTTGCTGTTGAGATTATAGGGTACACTTCTCTGCTTATCTCGCACTGGAGTAGCTGGGGTTTCTCTGGGAGAGAAGCAGCCTCAGGAGGGCTCTGATGACTGACTTGAAGTATCTGAAGTTCTGCCATGTAGAAGATATTCAGCCCTGCCTCTGTGAGGTCAGCCCCGTAGATCGCAGATCCTTCTGAGAAAAGGAGAGGGAGACCACTTGAAGTCTTTGTAGGGAAGACATTTCTACCACCTGCTCATTTAATGATGAAGTAGTGAGCTCCTTGACACTGGTGGTAACCAAGCAGAGACTAGATGCCCAGCAGAGATCCTTGAGGACTGTGAGCCTTGGGGTGGGGTGATGTGTTTCCAGGGAAGATCAAAGCCCAGCAGATGAGAACATGCCGGCAGCAGCAGCTCGGGCAGTTCGCAAGAGCTGGGCCGTTTCCTGCCTTCCTGTCCAGCGGGAAGCAGGCAGCAGCAGAGTGAGCTGACGTTCTTCCTGCCAGAAAGCTGCTGCAACAGGAAGGACTACTCTGTGCTGATGAGGGCAAGTCTGGGACTAGGGGAGACTTGGGAAGAATTAAACCACCTTGTTTTTGTGGCTTTCAAAGCCTGCTACTAGGGAGGACTTGATGGGTGAGGGCCCAGATCCCCACTGGACAGCTGGTGAATCTGAGGCTAGAACCATGTGAGGCCTGGCCCCGGCTTCTTGTTAGCTCATCGGCCAGACATGGTCTCTTAAGGGCTCAGCGACCTCCCAGCCACCCAGCCGTGCTGAGCACTGCAGTCTAAGGAGGCAGCCAGGGACCCTGCCCTCAGTGGCTCATACAGACTGTCTGGTGAAGGAGGCAGGGGTGATTACACAGAGGAGCCAGTGTGCCTGGGCGTGGATGTGAAAGGGTAAGTTTGGGATGGCAGGAGGTCCAGACAGACACACAAAGGACTTGAACTTAAAGACAGAGGGGCGCCGTGGAAGGTCCCTAAGAAGGGGAGTGACATGGTCCCAGGAAGAGCACCAGTGGCCTAGAGGGACTGGGCTCATGGCAGGATGGCCAGCATGGAGGTGTGAAGCCCAGGCTGTGGTCCCCATGGGAGGTGGCCAGGCCTGAGCTGGAGTGGTGACTGAGTGCGATGGCTGGTGCCCCCTGCCCTCGACGGGTGACCCCTCGCTGGATGTTTTAGCTGGGGCGGGGGGCGTGGGGAGCAGGGCCAGGAGGAGGCCTGCTTTGGCCTGAGGTGTGGGGTAGGGCAGAGCAGGAGGCAGGTGTGGGGCTGAGAGTCAGCCTCTTGCCGAGTGTCCGGTACCTCCTACCCTGTTGGAGCCTTCCCTCTGCAGGGGACAAGACCCCGTATGTGGTCCCGTGGCTGCCCAGGCTAGCCCTTCCTGGCCTCCCCAGCCGTGCTCGCAGGTCCTAAAGTGGAACTGGCCGAAGCCCTCTCATAGTTGCTGGTGGAGCACCCTCCAGGTCAGCGAAGGCGCCCCGTCTGTGATCTCATTTGCCTGTCAGGTAGGCCTGAGAGCTGCTAGCATCCCACTGTCTGGGTGAGGAAAGCGAGGCTCAGCTTGGCCAGAGTGCTGCTCAGGGAAGAGAGGCCTGGGCGGGGTGGTGGGGTTCGGAGCTTCTTGAGGAACTCCCTGTCTGCTGGGGAGCAGATTCCTCCCCTTTCTGGGCCGGCTCTCTGACCCCAGCCCCTTGCCCTGTCTGCTTCCCTGTGGGCGGAGGGGATCTGATAGGTGCACCGGTCCATGGGAGCGGACAGAGGAGCTGTGTCCCGGGTGAGCAGGCGGGGTCCTCCGGGGGACAGAAGCACCCCCTCGTCCCCGCCCCTCGCCCTGCTGTCTGCCTCCAGACTGACAGAAGGCAGGGTCACCCCCGCTGAGAAGGATTAGAGCAGAGGCGGGGCGCCGCAAACGCTGGGCCCTGGGCCACGGCTGGAGGTGGGAGCGCTTGTTGTTCCCACCCCGAGCCCCCGCCTCTTCCAAACTGACTTGCTGCCTGCAACAGCGGAACCCCCCCCCCCCGCCCCTCCCGTTACTGAGATGAAGCCAGGGGCAGCCTTTAAGCCTGAAGACCCCTACCCTGGGAGGTGGACGCCTGCTTTGAGTCCAGCCCCGCTGTTGCCAAACTGCTGTGTGTCCTTGGGGGGCCACCCTCCCCTGTCTGGACCTTAGTTTGCTCATCACTCTAACGAGGGGTGCCCAAGAGGCCTTTATGAACCCCTGCCACTCTGAAGTGTTGTGCACCGGGCTGTTCCTCCCTTCCCTGCCGTGGACCCACGGCAGACGTTGCCCCACGTTCACCCGGCCTGTGCGGAAAGGCCAGGGCAGGAGAGAGGGGGAAAAAAGACTTTCTTTCTTGCCAACACTACCTCCACAAAGGTCAGTCTGTGCTCCCGCCCCGCCCGGCAACCAGCCTGGTGCCTAACGTCTGCCCAGCGGCAGATGACCGGCCGGGGCTCCTAGCAACCGTGGACAAAAGGTTACTCCTGACGTGCCAGGCTGCCTCGCCCCCTTGCCCTTCCTCCTAAAAAGGGGGAAAAAAAGTTGCCGCCGTGACCGATGCTTGTGCCTGAGTGCACGCGTGGGCATGTTTGCGTCTGCACACGCAGGCCGCCTCCCCCTCCCCAAAATGTGAACTCCACTCTCGCTGATGAAATGGAAAGTTGAACATAAATCAGTGTCTGCCACCCTGTTAGCTATGCATCAGCAGTCAGTGCCTGGGAGGTTTGCTCAGTAACAAAGCACCCGGCGGCTCCTCAGGCCTCGACCGCCCCCTGTCGTGGAGCCAGCCCCACACCCGGGATCGCGTGGGCTGCAGCCAGCCCTGCTGCCTGCCCCTGCTGCCCCAGAGCTGTCCTGACTCCAATCCCTCTCCAGGGAGAGGCAGGGGAGAGGCTCCGGAGGGACCCTCAGACGTGGGAGGCCCGGGGGCTGTGCTCAGCTGCTGCTTCTCCCGCCCCGGGAGACCCCCGGGGCCACGACCCGCCCCCCCCCCCCCCCGGGCCTCTTCTCTTGAGCTCTAAACCGACGCCCGAATCTCTGACTTCTGTGGATCTGATGCCTGAGGATTGGTGTCAGCAGCACCTTCACCTCTGGTTTGTTAAGAGCTTGGGCTGGTTTATCCTTCTCCCCTTTGGACCTGGGTTTCTCTTAGAATTGCACTTCTCCCCCCGTGCTGGAGAGCTGCTCTGCCATGGGTGCCTCCGTTCCCCCAGAAGAGTTCCCCACCTCTCACAGGTGGGGGGCAGGGGGTGGGGTAGACCTTCCTCAGCTCTTGCTTCCTTCTCCACAAATCATGCTGAGGGTATTTTTCTTTTAAAAAAAAAAAAAATCAAGTTTCTCAGCCCTGTAGCAGAAGAGGTTTGAGGAAGGGAATTCCAGCGGAATCCTGGAATTAACACACCTTGGCATGACGTGGATTGAGATAGACCCCCTGAATGAGATCGTGCTGCCCTGAAAGGAAAGTGCCCTTTGAGGAGTCTGGGCTGGGCCCAGGGCCTTGGGCCCAGACCGGGTGGTCAGAGGGCTTTCTCTCATCTTGCGGAGGTGCTCTTCTAAGAGCTGGGGACATAGCAGGAGACCCATAGTGTGGATTTGGGGTTCATGTCCTGTTTCTGCCTAGATTAACTCCCCAGCTGACCTTTCCCTGACAAGCTCCTTCCCTTAAACGAAGGCCTTGGAATCAGTGATGCCCCTGGCCTAGGCCCACCTCTGGGTTCCAGGAAGCCCCATCTCTTGCTAAGACCAAAAGGGTGGGATTAGACTTTTTTAAGAGCACGGGTGGGGCCATGGCTTTCATGAAGTGTCTCTTCGTGCTGGGCTCTCTAAGGGGCTCCCTGACCCTGGGGACACCACTTCAGCTGTGTCTGCAGTGGAGGGGAGCAGAGGGCACCCAGCTGCAGGAGAGGCCTGGCCAAAGAGGGTTGTCAATGCTCAGTGGCTGTGAGCAGGGGCTTTGGAGCAAGACAGCCCACTGCCGCTCCTGGTGACGTGTTCTGGGCGGGTTATCCGAGCTCTCTAGGCACTGATCTCCTCGGCTGTGCTGGGAAGCAGTCGTTTGGCACATTGCAGTGCTTCCTTTTCAGAGCACTGGTGAGGACTGACTATACACTCATGTTCAGTGATGGTTTATTACTGCCGTGGAAACGTGACCCAGTGTTGACCAACGGTCAGAAGCCCAGCGGCTGGGCCCCTGGAGCTTCCACGTGCCTGTTAGTTCATCTGCCCCCTGTGTGTCCCATCCCTCCCTCACCCTCTCTAAACGTGCTTCCTGACAGCCCTGGGGTCATGCAGCCTGGGTTGGCACGTTGGTTGCCTTGGGAAAGTCCATTAAACTCTGTGAACCTCAGCTGCTTCACCTGACAGGTTGGGGTGAAGATATACCCACTATCTCTTGGGGCGGATATGAGGACACCACGAGATGATGCCTGTGAAGCCCTGCCTGGCGCGGGTAAACACTCTGGCTCTCCTGTGTTGTGGATACAGGCAGGGGTGTCCTGGGCTGTTCTTTTCTGCGAGCTAGAGGCCAGGATGGAGGTAGGTCTTCAGCTCAACCAGGAGCAAGGGTCGCCGTGAGTTTTCTTCTTTTTCCATAAGGAATCTCGGGCTCAGTACAGCCTTGGTGGCAGTGAAGTGTGGCAGAGGTTCGGGGTATTCTCGAGATTGATTGGCTTTTTAGTGCTTAACCCTTCGGTTAGACTGACGTTTCTGGCACCTGCTAAGCACCGGGTCTTATTTGGTCCCCTAACGTGTCACCTTCCTTGGCCCTGCCACCTTGACTCCTTGTCCCTGGTCCACCGACAGGAGCTGACAGGGGAGGTGGAAGCAGGAAAGCAGGTTGTATGTCCAAAAGCCTCTGGCCCTGTTCCTGCCAAGCTCATCAGGGTGAGCTTGCTATTGTGAGTTACTGTCAGCTCTTCGCCCAGGGGGCTGGGTCTTTGCTTCTGCCGTTGTCCCTCGGTACCCACGGGGAGATTGGTCCCAGTACCCCTCGCCGATACCAAAGTCTGTGGATGCTCAAGTCCCTTATATCAAATGGCGAAGTGCAGTCTGTCTCCCTGTCGTCGGGTTCTGCCGCCGTGGATGTGGGGGGATGACTACTCCTGAGTTCTGTCACTAGTGACTCACCTGGGTATCACTGGAGTTTCAGTTTCCTCACCTGTGAAACAGGAACAACTCTACCTGCTTCACCAGCTCTGAGTTTGGGAATGTGTTCAGAATGAAAGGCAGATCAGGTGTCTTCACAAGGGCTTCTTCCCAGGGGCTGGTTTCTGGGCATCCGTTCCACATACATCCAGGAGGGACAGCTCTCCGCCTGGCCCTGCTCGGCTCCCAGGGCTGGGAGGCAAGGCAGTCCCTGGCGCCAGGTGTTCCTGGTCTGCGTGGCAGACTCCAGCCTGGGCTCTCTGTAGGTCAGTGGAGTGGCTCATCCCCTCCGTCAAGTGGTCTTCTTCTTGTCAGTGGTATCCCTTCGTTAAAAGAATAAAGTCCAGGCTCTTTTTACGACATCCAGACCTCTTTGTGATCTAGCCCCTGCTACCCTCACCCTGTTGTTGAACCAGCTCTTGGTTCCTGGGACAAGGGCCAGAGCTTTTGCTCTCAGACCCAGCCCTGCCCCGCCCAGCACGTCTGCAGGGCCTCTTCTGCAGATTGCAGAATTCTCCCCTCCCCTCCTTGAAGCCTCTTCAATCTCGAGTCATTTTTATTCAAGAAGACTTTGACAAAGTCTTGTCCCATCCATGCCTCAAGGTAAAAAAATGTACACCCAAAATGTGAATCTGATTAAGTGCCCCTTCGTCAGATCAATTATAATATCTAACTCCGAGAGACTTATTCTGGAGTTATGGAAAGGGTCTAAGAGTTTGGAGACTTGCAGTCTGTTCTGGGGCGGTGCCTTTATCTTTCTGGGCCTCAGTCTGCCCATCAGAAGAATGTAACGTTAGAAGGAGTAGACATGGGAGGTGCAGTGGTAAACAGAAGCAGCCCAGGCCCTGTCCTCTGGGGGCATCAAGGGCTTTGGGGGGCACTTCAGGGGCCAGATGACTTTTGTGGAGTTGGCTGAAGAGCACCCCACATCAGGTGGGGTTGGTGAGGGCCGTGAGTCCAGCCTGAGACTAGCTCAGATTTGGACAGGTTACATGTTAGTGGGCAAGGGGGCAGCTCCCTGGGAGTGGGGTAATAGGAAGGTCTAGTCAGGGAAAGGGGGCTTCCTGAAGGATTCTTTGGGGCGGAGAGGATCTGAGCACAGCTCTGTGTATCGGCAGCTGCCCTGTGGTGAGGGCTGGTCCCCAGCACTGGACGAAGTACTGGACGCTCGGTATCTGTGGCTGTCTGTGGGGAGGTGGGGTGGCCTGTTTTACGGGTGAGGTTGGGGAGTTTGGGAGGGGACTGCAGACGTGCCCCTGGCCCATGAATCCCGAGCTCTTCCACATGGCTGCCCCTCGTGTTGCCACTGAGGTGCTCCAGGTTTCAAAGCCCACTGCCTGGGTGACAGTGGGCGGGCTTCCTCAGCCCGTCTCTCCCCAGTGTCCTGGTTCTTTCCCTCACCCCATCCTGTTGCTTCTCCTTAGCCAAGGAAGGAAGACAAGACCTTGGGCCATTCCCCAAGCTTCTCAGGGGAGAAGAGGCACGAGAAACCACCCAGTCATCCTGGAAGCCACAAAACTAAAGGGGAAACCTTGGCCAACTTTCCTGTTTTCCTTCTCAGCCCTCTTCTGCCCAGTGGACAGTTGGGGTTGAATTCTAGCATCTGGATTTATAGCTTCCACAGCCTTGGTCTCCCTGTCCTAGTTGGTAGGACGAATCTGTACTTTTTGGATCGTCTGTCTGGGCATAAGGGGGTAGGGCAGGAAGGCTGTGTGCACGCATGTGCCCAGAGAGCTTAAAGTCGAGCAGGAATTATCTGGGTGGACGAGGCAGTGCCTTTTTAGCATGCACCTCGCCTTCACTGCGCTGCCGTGATGAACAGTGGAGCCTTAGTGTTGGCAAGAGGTGGCGTGGAGGCTGGCGGGCAGGAGTGGGATGCGTCTTTGCAGCCCTGTCCACTTTCAGAGCAAAAGGCAGTCTTTTGTTGGGGGCTGGGGGGGAGATTTGGTTCTCTTGGCAAGGTAGGCGTGTCCTCCCTGTGTTCTGCGGGATTGGCATGGCTCTGGATCCTGGGTGTGTCTCTGCCTCTCCCACTTACCCACAGAGCAGGTCTCTACTGCAACCAGTAGACGTCTGGGAGGAGAGAGTGTGCTATCCGGATGTCGGCCAGAAACCCACATGGCTGGGACTGGGTCTCGGAAACCCTCGCCAACATTAAAGAGGGCTGGCTGTTTAGGGCTGTAGTGTGGCTTAGTGGCGGAGCAGGTACACACTCCATGTGTAGTTAGCAAGAGATGGGAATTAGCACCCCAGTTGTGAACTCACTGTTTTCCAGTGGCCACAGGTCTTTATTTCTAACTCGAGGAAGGGCACAGAAACATCTTTGGAAAGGAGTGGGATGGATGTGTGCTTCCCAAGACATAGGTCTGATCACCACTCCCTTGCACGAGCTCCCAAAGGTGAATGACCCCACTCCTCAGCCTGAAGGTCCCAGCCCCAGGGTCACCATCTTGTGCATGAGGCCCCCCCCAGCACCACGCCCACTCTTGCCTCTGCCACACAGATGCCAGTCTCAGCCCAGAAGCCCCTTTCATTTCTGCTCTGCCAGAGGACGCCTGTTCATCCTTCCATGCCCTGCCTACGCAATGTGATGGTTCTGTAATCGCACACCTGGTACCTGCCTCTGTTGGAATGCTGCTGCGATCACAGTTACACCTTGCTCTCTCCACACTGCCTGGGACTCTCTCAGGGAAGGCCAGAGTACTGCTTATTTTTGTGTCTCCAGCGCGTAGCGCACACTCAGCCCAGGGTGCTGGGACCCAGTGGCTGGGTGCACTGCCAGGTGGACGTGGGTTCTGCTCATAAGTTCTGCGTATTAATGCTTTTTCCTGTGTCCCTGGAAAGAGTGCTGAGTTCTGTGGACACAGGTACATACAAAGAATCTTCAGCAGGGAGGCCTCAAGGGTTTAGCAGCAGCAGCTGGAAGCAGAGTCGCCTCTCCTTGCCCCTCCCCCACCCCAAGCACAGCCTTTCAAGGTAGATAGAACCCTTTCCTGAGGTAACCCTAGAGAATTCTTCTGAATTCACTGCATAGGCGAGGGTCAAACAGCACGAACCTGCTGAAAGAATTCAGGGTTGGAATCAAGTCCCCAGAATGTTTCGTGCTGGTGAGCGAGGGAAGAGTGTGTTCCCCAGCATTGTGGCAAGAATGAACGCAGGGAAGATGGTTAGCAAGGAGATGCTCTGGGACCAAACAGCTGGTCATGAATGCTGGTTATTGTGTTATAGTAGTGAAAGATCATCTTGTTTAAGACCAATGGCCCAGAAAACCGGGGCTCAGAGATTGGTCACATGGCATGTTGGTGGGGGAACCAGAACTCAGGTTTGCTGACCCCGGATCCGGGCACTTATTCTCTTGTCGTCAGTGGCATAGATCCTGGCTCTGGTAAATAACGCTGTGTCGCTGGACTTCAGTGTTCTCCTTTGTAAAAGGGGTTAATTTTTGCTTCATTTATCTTATTAAAGAGATGTGAGGTTAAAATCAGAAAGTAGATCTAGCACTGTTTTGCTTTTCCTTGAGAATTTAAAAAGACTCCAGTTTTTTCCCTCTTCAGTCTTGAAAACCATTACTAAGCTCAAGGGTCAGCAAACTTTTTCTGTGAAGGGCTGGATAGTAAATATTTCAGGCTTTGTGGGCCATCTGATCTCTGTCACAACTGCTCAACTGTACTGATAACAGCGTGAAAGCAGTCTCAGACGGTACACAAATGAGCGTAGCTGTGTTCCAATAAAACTTTATTTACAAAAGCAGGTGACAGGCCAGATTTGGCCCTGAGCCATAGGTTGCCGGTTTTTCCTGTAGCTCAGCCACAGTGGTGGCCATGCTCTTGGGATCCTCGTGCGGCTGCTGACCCCAGCCTCCACTCTGGGTGTGGTGCAGGGCGCCAAGCCAGGACTTGGGACCAGTGAGCCCACGTCCCTGGGGCTTGGCTTTCCCGTCTGTGCGCGGGGCTGGGGCAGACTCAGGGAGCAGCATTGGGGGGGACTGTGGTTAGGTCTTGGACGCCGCCTGTACTTTCATTTGCCATGTTTCCTCCCTTTGTTTTGAAAACCGTCGCCTGCTGATTCTGCGTCTCTGTCTCCATGGGACCTCTTGAGTAAAACATGATCTGAGTGCCTCCTGCGGTGTGTCCTGGCGGCCCGTCCCGGGAAGCCAGATTCACAAGCGCACAGACCTCTCGCCCTCGCCACCTGCCCAGCACTGTCCTGGCTCCTCGGAGAGGCACGGGGAGGAGGGAGGTCAGCTGGGGGCTTTGCTCAGCCGGAAATTAATGAGTCTTTTGCTGATCCTTGCACATAGTGGACCCCGGTGGCTTTGAGGATTCCTGAGGTTATGCCGAGGTGACTCCAAGGGAGACACGTCGTATACTGTTGCTTCTCTCACTGACAACTTCCCCACCATCCCAGGAAGATGGGCCACCACCACTTGTCAGACCTACCTTACCTGGTGCCCACGGAGGGCCGTGATTGCTGTGGGCTCATCTCCCAGAGGCCGGCAGCCCCCTGACTGTGAGCTCTCAGGGCTGTGCTGCAGCCTGGCCATAGCTCCACGGTTGGGTGTGGTCCAGCTCAGCCCCCTGTAGCCTTGAGTTGGTAACTTTAGCTCTGTCTCCAGCCTCTACTGCCCACGTACACACGTAAAGATGCCTCTTCCCCAGAGGGGACAGATAGAAGCAGGATAGGAAGGCAACTGTCCGAGTCCCTGACAAGTTTGTTCCCATGGATCGAAATGGAGAAATAACTTTTTCTGAGATGAGCTGTATGTCAGCAGCTCCTTGACCCCGCCAGGTGGTCAGCCTCCTGCCACAGGGAGGCTATGGGTGGAGGCACATCGTGCTGACAGATTTGGGATGTCAGTGGCACACGGGCACACCTTGGCCCTCTCCCCAGAATGGGCTTATGGCATTTCCTGTCAGCATTCCTGTCCAAGGAGCAAATTGGATTGTCTGTTGCATGCCTGTTGCCATGTGTATAATTAATGTAATTTTATATTCACTCAGTTACAGTAACACGCCCAACGGGCGGATTGCACAGGTCACCAGTAATGCGGGTCATCCGTTTCCTGCTGCCAGTTGATGAAACCCACCCCTGCATTCTTGCCAGACCACTGGCCAGTATCCCCAGGAGTCGGGGGCTGGGGGGAACAGGGATGTGTGGAGCGTTTTGTTTCTTAGCAACCTAAAACTTCAAGTCCCCTTTCCCCAAAGGCCTTCTGACTAAAGGCAGATTTGGCCTTGATGGTAATGACGGGGTGTTCAGCTGTTCCCAGAGCACTCTCACAGCTTTTCTGCAAGGAGAGTGTCACCTGGATTCTTCGCTCCTTACAGAGGAGCAGCCCCATGCCCGGGGCTGTCAGGCAGGACTCCAGCCCCAGTGCCATGGGCTCTAACAGCCGAGTTCTCCCCACTGGCCCACCTCTGCACCCAGAAAACCTGGGACTCAGTCTCATCTCTGTTTCTCTTGAGAGTCCATGATGTCCAGGCAGGTTGAAGGCAGCTTTGGGGAATATGGGATGGCATTTGGCGAAGGAGCCGTGAGTTTTGGAAATACTAAACTTAGCATATAGCTTTTATTACCTTTCTCCTTTAAAAAAAAAAAAAAATAAATAAATACAGATTTTCTTTTTTATTTGGTTTTTAATTTTACGGCACTGTCCTCCCTCACTCCCAAGAGTCTTTAGCTCAGAGGACCAGCGTGGTCATTCCTGTCGTTACGAACGTTTCCTCCTGGCTCCTTGAACCCAAAAGTGTTAGATGTGCCCACCCAGGGGCTGGCTGACTGTGGCTGAGGGGTCCGCCTGCTGGCCACGCCTCACTGCTCTGCTCAGGCCCTGCCCTGGACGTCCACGTGGGGACTGTGTCACTGCCCTGGAGGAGCCCACGTGGCATCCACAAATAAGGCAGGATGTCCAAAGAGGATGCACCACGTTTGGAGTGCACCTGGCTGGGTGGAATAGGCCAGGCTTCGCAAAGGAGGATGTGTGGGCTTTCAACAGGCTGAGGAGGGCGATCCCACAGCCCTGTAAATGGGCTGTGAGTGGCTCTGGAGCAGCAGGCGTGGGGACTGTGGAAGCTTGGGGACCTGTGCCTAGCACCGTCAGCTGTACCACCTCCCTGCAATACCTGTAGAATATCCCATTTTCCTTATGAGGAAACCGTACTCACATGTCCTGGAGGAGCTGGGATGGATGCCAGGAAGCTTTCCCCATTGTGCACAAGCATGTCTCTCAAGGATAGCTTTGGAGGGGGGAGTGCATAGGTGGGTCCTGCAGACGGTTCTGAGGTGCTTTTCTGCAGAGACCTTGGATCTGTTGTACTCTGCTCCCCACCACGTCGAGGATGGCAAAGGCACTTTCACTCAACTGTCAGCGTCTAGGGTTTTAGTGGAATGGTCCATAGCAGAGCCTCCCCGGGCCCTGCCTAAGTGGCTCTCGGAGGCTGCCACCCAGTGCCGAAGTGACAGGAAAAAGAATAAGGAAGTGCGGGAGTTAACGTATTTCCGTAACGTCTGAGGGGAATGGCAAGTCCATTAACAGGGTCTGGGGCAGAGCGAGGCCCAGACAGGAAGTGGGCAAGTCACCTTCCTTTTCCCAGATTCAGTGGCAGGGATTTCCCGAGTTGGGGTGTCCCCTCGGCACAGGTCTCCTTGCCGTCACCCCATGGAGGCAGGACTGTACGATGGAAAGAGTTCTGACCCGCCAGGGGCCCCCAGTTCTCATCCCAGCTCCCTGTTGGCCTCCGTTCTGTGGCCTCCCTGAGCTTTGGTTTACCTGTCACCTTCTCTTGGAACCCATGGCAGTTTAAACCAACACTCCAGCCTGTTTGTCACTGTGTCCTCATCCTTCTCCCCAGCTAGCCTGGGAGCTTTCAGGGCCAAGACGAGTCCAATGCACTTATGTGACCCTCCCTCACCCCAGCATGGGCTGGCCAGACACATGGAAGGTCAGCACCCAGGATATGTATGTGGGTGAGTGACTGGGTGCACCCACAAGTCCTTCAGCCTCTAGGAGCACTGCTCACGGGCTTGTAGAATGGTGGACCAGCTAGGCGGCCCAGGACTCTAGAATTAGCCTGGACCCACCACTTAATAGCTTTGTAATCCAAGTCAAGTGGCTTCGCCTTGCTGAGCCTCAGTTCTTTGGCTATATAAAGTGGAGCAATTAAGAGCCCTTCCAGTGAGGAGTTGAGATGACATGAGCTGATGCAAGTGAAGGCCATCTGTACCGTGTGGCAGGTGTGGCTTCGTTATTATTACTGTAATCGTTCCCATTTCACTGATGAGAGAAGCGCAGTCAGTGGCAGAGTCAGGATTTGAACCCAGTTCTTTCCAAACCCTGTTTCTTTGTCTGCATGGATGGGGACGTGATACCATGAAGAGAGCAAGCCCTGGGCTGGAGTTAGGTGATGTGGCTCAGCTGCCAGCTTCATCTGTGTGGCCTTGGACAGATCACACCCCTGTCCTGCGCCTCTCTTCTTCCCCATGAACGAAGAGCATTGGAAGCAGTGATGATCTTTCAGGGCTGCCAACAAACAGGTGACTGCTGGGCAGGTATGGTTCTCCCCAAGCTTCTGGTGGGACCCCCAGCCTGGTCCAGCCCTATATTCTGCTCACCTCAGATGTCTGCCCGTATCCGTCTCTCTGGCATGTCAGGAGGGTTGATTGGGCAGCACCTAGGATGAAAAGCCTCCAAGGTCTGTGAGGGAGATGGTCTAAATGGAGCTGGATGCAGAGGGTCATCCTGGCCAAGCAGGCTTCCAGATGCACCTATTTTGGGTTCTTCTAAAGCTTTCAGCAAGTAGAAGCCAGGGAAGGCCCCACTGGCAGTGTGAGGGCGGGTGGGAGGGGGGAGAGTTGTCCTGTGTGAGAACACTCGGTATTACCAGCTTTAAGACTCCCGCCCTCTCTCACCTTCCATCTCCGTCCTCTCCACCTGCCTGCCAGATCTGTGCAGCATCTGGGGAAGAGAAAAGCCAACATCCCAACAAAGGTCAGAATCTTAAAACAAGTTCTTTTTTTTTTTTTGTCTGCCTCCTACATAACCTTTTGCTCGAGTGGGTAACAAGTTGAAAAGACTAAAGGTCTGTTTTCTCTAAACCTGCCTGTCAGTCTCTTGTTGAGAATGCAGACTGGAAAGAGAGGAACACGTTTTTGTGGTTTAATAAAGCACAGGGCAGCAGATGCCATACCTCCTCGTGGAGGTGGGCAACACGTCTGTCATCATCTTTACACGAGCGAGCATTTTCCCACTGTGGAGCCCCATTCTCAGCTCCTGAGAACAAGCCAAGTGTGCCGAGCCCTCCCTGCGCTGTTGCATCCAGTCTCAGGGACAGAACCCGGACACAGATACAGTGACGGAGAGCTGTCAGGCTGAGTGGAGGCAGCAGAGGTACAGAGGATGGAGATTTGGGAGGATGTGGGTGACCCATTGGCAAAGGTGGGCTTCTGGCTGCACGGAATAAAAGCTTTCTGGCTGTGATGTTCCCAGTAGTGCTGGGGACCGTGCTGGGAGGTACATAAGCAGAGCCTGGGCACCCTGACTGGGCCTGGGAGAGGAGCTTCATGCCCCGGGAAGGTGAACGCTGAGCTGTATCTTCGCCTGTGTCCAGACTGTGGTGGGCTTTTCTCTCTGGGTGACCGGCTGGCCTGGGCTAGGGTTCCCGTGTCCTCGGCACTCCAAACCCCAGCTCCAAGTCAGAGGAGAGACTTCAGAACCACTGCCCCCTCTCAGGGCTTACCAGCCTGCTCCCCACAGCTCCCCCCAGGACAGAGAAGTTGCTGGGCTAGGGCCTCTAGCCCTAGCTAGAGGAGTAGCAGTAAGGGACCAGCCACACTCCCTTACTGCTACTCCTTGCCGTTTGTCTTGAAGCAGCGGCAGGGAGGCCGAGTTGTTCCCTGTCCACTCATTACGGCCCAGGCAGCAGGGTCCTGCAGAGAGCTTCTGGGGGAGGTGCAGAGGTGAAGCACACACGCCAGCCCTGCCCCCTGGACCTCCGGGGGCCCAGGCAGCCGGAACGCAGGGCCAAGGGGCAGCTTGGAACGACAAGACTCGGGTTTGAGTGCTGGCCCTTAGCAAGGACTGCTTTGACCGAGGGCCCTGTCTGTGGCTGTCTGAGGGGCTTTACTTACTTTTTCTCTGACCACTCAGCGAGTCAGCTGCTCCTCATCTCCCCTGGCTGCCGGGGTGCACAGGTGTGAGGGACCTGCCCGAGCCACACCGCTGGTCCTGAGGATCACGATGTTACCAGGGAGGGCGGCGAAGGACTGGGAGGGAGGAGGCACTCCTTCCTGCCAAGAACTGAGGACCTGACAGAAGGCCTTTGCCCCCTCTTGGAGACTGGACCTCACCCTTGAACCCTCCTCCTCCGTTCTTTTCATTTTCCTTTTTTTGGAGGTTGGCTTCAAATTATCTTATTTTGTTTACATTGCACCCAAGTTTCACGGTACAAAAGACTTGCAGGTGCAAATATGTCCCGCCTTCATTAACTTCCCCTCCCTTTTTAATTTATGTGATTTCAATTTTCCTTCCCTGTACTGTTAATTAGGGGACCCTCTAATCAGTGCCATTATCACAGTGGTATTCATGTTTAGGAAAGCCGCTAAACAAATGCTTGCAAAATTGCTAAATGGCTAATTAATGTCTGTTAATTAAGAAAATTGCTCATGGTAACAAACCATGCCGTTGCTGGCAGCCGCTAGAAAGACACACACTTGTTGAAATTAGTAGCGTGGCAGGTAGGGGAACATCTGCTCTGCGGAGCTTTTGGGAAGTGAGCAGCCCCTCACTTGGCCGAGGAGCTCCAGGCCTGTCCTGGGCATGGCCCCCTCGCCTCTCTCTGCACACCTCTCTCTGTCTCCATGCCCGCCGGCCTGAGCCCACCCCTCCGCCCTCTCCCAGCTCTGGGCTTTGCTTCCTGAGCCAGCAGCAGGCTGCGCAGCCTGGCTTCGAGGGAGGAGGCTGAGGAACAAAACCCTGCCTGGGTCTTTCAAAGAGCCCTTCTCCCTCTCTTTCTTAATGAAACCACACTCATCCCCCACGCGTGTTTTGAATTTTTCTCAATTTCCAAGGGCAGCAGCACAGCCCCCAGTGCAAAGAGTGAATTAGGGTGTGCCCTCATCAGCAGGACGGCCCCCCACTCCCAACGTCCCGAGTGGGCAGCAGGGCACTTCCCTGACTGGATTTTCATGCTTTTTGACTGTGACCCGCAGTAGAAAATACATTTGACACAGTGACCCAGTACACACACACACACACACACACACACACACACACACACGTATATTTATAAACAGAGATTAATGAAAAGTATCTGCCTTAAAACACACAAGGCTGTCCAATATTTTCTATTCTTTTTTTAAAATTTATGTATTTATTTATTTTTGTCTGTGTTGGGTCTTCGTTGCTGCACACGGGCTTTGTCTAGTTGCGGCGAGCGGGGGCTACTCTTTGTTGCGGTGCGTGGGGTGCTTCTCGTTGCGATGGCTTCTCTTGTTGCGGAGCACGGGCTCTAGGTGCGCGGGCTTCAGTAGTTGTGGCCCACGGGCTCAGTAGTTGTGGTTCGCTGGCTCTAGAGCGCAGGCTCAGTAGTTGCAGCACACAGGCTTAGTTGCTCCGCGGCATGTGGGATCTTTGCGGACCAGGGCTTGAACCTGTGTCCCCTGCATCGGCAGGCGGATTCTTAACCACTGCGCCACCAGGGAAGCCCTCTATTCTGATTTTTATCATGTTCCGTGTTTTTAAAAACAATGACTGCAACCCACTGAATTGATTTCACCATCCACTAATGAGCTGCAGCCCACGGTTTGACCAACTCCGTGGTTTAAGGGAACTCATCTGCCCATCTCTTCTGTGGGGAGTCGAGGCCAGCATAGCCCAGGGCTTCAGGGGTCAGCTTGGGATGGGGGTTGCTAGAATGGAGAGCCCTGTCCCACTGCTCCCGCACACACCCGCTCAGGTCTGGCTGCAGGGGTCAGGGTCAGCCTTGGACCCATTGGGCTTCTCCTGTCTCTACCATCTACCGGTTATGTGGCCATGGCCAAATCTCCTCATCCCTTGAGACTCAGTTTCGTCATTGGTGGAAATAGGAATGCGAAACCCATGTCACGGGACCAGTTGCAAGTGAAGGCGTGTTAATGAGTGCGCTGAGTGGGCGCCCGGTGACCGTCTCCTCCTCTTGTCCCCCATGTGTTCAGTCTCTGGCACCACCTCGCTCCTCCTGTCTGTTCCCATTCATCCATCAGGGCCCCTCCCCTCGGTAGACTGGTCACCCGGTCCTGGCCCACGACCCAGGACCCGTCTCCATCTACCCAGCCCGGGAGCTCCCAGAGGGCAGGGCCTCCCGGTCCTTCCGCAGCCGCAGCCCCCCTCCCCGGGGGCGGCTCGTGGGTGCCCTGCAGGGTGGGTCAGTTTCTGTGCGTCCCTGCACTCCGCCCCCATCTCAATCAACGTATTTAACATGGCAAACTCCGCTGCAACGGCCCGCCCCCGTGTGCTTCCACAAAGGAGCTTGATTTTATTTGTCGTGCCTGTAAGTCCCCCGTGAATGTGTTTATCGGCTTCTCTCCCTCCTGCCCGCCGTTCACACCGTTGAGCCGGTGACCCAAGCAGCAGCTTGCACCTCCCCGCCAACCAGAGCCCTCCGCCTGCACGCCCGCCCGCCCTTCGTTTTGGTTTAATTTTTGTTCTTTTAAGCTTCTCCTGCGCTTCTCCATGTGCTGTGATCTATAACCTGCCTCTACTGTCTGGCCTCACAGGGTCCTCCGGGGTCACAGCCCTCGCCGCACGCACAGCCTCCACCTCACAATCCCAGCAGCATGATGGGACCCCACAGTCAGGTAAACGCACTGTGGCTCGCCCGCCCGCCGGGGGGCGCGGGGCACCAGGAGGACAGAGCCAGCAGAGGAAAAACAAAAATCAAAATGTGCTCTAGCCATTGCCTTTGAGGAGATTTGACCAAGGAGATTTTTTTCCCCCCCAAAATATATCTTTTTTTCCTAAAGATAGTTTTCATTCCTTGGACATCACATCTCGCTTGGATATGAAACCAAAAGAAAAGGAAAACTATTTCTGTGACCTTGTCAGCGGCCTTTGCGTTTTTGTCTTTTCCTCTCACTTTTGGTTTGGTTTTTGAGTTTGGTTAACCATTGTTTGTAACCAAAGCTGCATCCCTGGCCTTTTCTTTGTGCACTCTCGCTGCTGAGAAAGCTTTCTTGCCCATTCCCCTGCGCCCCACCCCCACCCCCCGCATTGAGTTAGGGCGCCCGCTGTACCCTCACTGTTTTCATTGTGTACCTCCTCCCCCGCGCTCCCCTTCCCCACCCCCATTGTCAGTGTTGTGAGTGCGTGTGAGCGCGCGTCCAGCTTTGTCTGCACGCTTGAAAATTTTCTGTACAAGTCCCTTTCCGATTCTTTCACTTGCCCTTACCAAGAGCAGAGGTCTCCTCCTTTGCCCTGCATTGCTGTAACCGTTCCTCCGCGTCCTGTGCCGGGTCCCAGTTGCTGCCCCGGCAGGCATCCAGAGTAGACCTCCGCCAACAGGTGCAGGGTGTATGCACCTATCACTCCCTCCACCCAAAGGAAGTTTTGCCCGGAGGGAAGAGGCCACCGGGAGGAAGAGAGTTTAAAAGATGACTAGTTGTAACAAAACTGGACTTTGTGGAGAGGAGCGCATTTCTGTCTGTCACCGCTGAGTGCAGGCTGTCATTGAACTAATGCCCTGTAATTGCAGCCTTTTATGTCACCGCGATACGCAGGCGGCCCCCGGCCTCCGATCAGAATGGGAAACCAGGTACTGTACCTTTTCATGTTCTCTCCCCTCACTCGGCCACCCGTGAACCCGGCTGGACTTGGACTCAGATCACAATCTGAGAGAAGGGCTGGGAGGTGGAGGGACAGTTTTAATGTGGGAGGCTTATAAACAGGTCCCCATGCAGCCCCTCTCAACATTTCACCTGCCTCTACCGGTGGGCTTTGGGCAGCCAGTTCTGGAGCAGCAGGCGGGGAATGCAGGGTTTCCACTATTCTAGAGAAGGTGGTAACGCCCCAGCCCCTCCCTTCCAGCCCCTTCTTGGAAAAGGGTCTTCCTTCTTAATGAAGTTAATTGACAACGTGCATTTTTTCCTGGAAGCTTTTGAGAATTGCCAAGGCTGGTAAATACAATCCTGCTATTAAGGGGAGAAATGGCCAGTAGGAACGCTTAGATCAGGAGCCTGGATGCAGCGAGGAGGACGTTTGTAAGTTTTTAAGCAACGTCTGCCTGCTTCCCAGACCCAACTCAGAATAAGAAAGGATTTGTTCATGTAATTAGAAAAGTGGTCTGCTTATGGGGAGGGGTTTTCAGCCTGGAGTTGTGGGCCTTATCCTGGCCCATTAGGGTTGGCAATTCGAGGTGGTCTGGAGAAATCGGTCCCCAGCTGCCCTACCTGATTCAGCCCATCCAGGGGCGGGAAGAGAGCTGCAGACGTAAAGATGAATTATCTTATTTTTAGGGTAGACAGACTTAAAAGAAACTTTAAATAAAAAATCAGGGAAATTTATTTCCATGCCCATACATCTTTGTATACATAATTCTTAGAGTGACCTTGCAGAAACCCTTCAGAAAGTCTGACCAGCAGTGCCAGTACATCCAGCCCTTGTTGCCTTTGGAGCTGGGAGTTAGGTCACCAGCTAGATTGGCATTACCTGAATGTGATCCCTTTCATTCTCAAGGCTCTGCAAGAAAACTCCTGAGTGAGACAATACAGGGACTATGGAGAGAAGCTCATAACCAGGGCACTCCAATTTTAAAGTTAAATAGCCTACCAGTTTCCACTAATTTTTTTTCTCCCAAAATCTTTTCTTTCCTGTTTTCTCTGACATAAAGGGGAAAAATTCGGACAATAATTAAGAGACCCAGCTTTTTTGAGCAAAGAGGGACCCTAGGATATATCATAGATGAGGAAACAGAGGCTCAGGGTGGAGCAGTGACTTCCTTAAGCATCTCAGTGAGCTGGGCTCATGTCAGTCTGCAGCTCCCGGCCCAGTGCTGTTTCCTCTCCACCTCGCCAGGTTCAGTTAGCTTTCGTAGGTGTAAAAGTGCTGCCCCTTGCCTTTGATTCTAACAGGCCATCAAGTGGGCCTTCTCCGCCATCACATGCACGGACCCCAGCAGCAACTTTCCCTCCTGCCCACCCAGGGCTCTCCTTAGCCCAGACTGGCCTCTGCCCCAGGGACGGAACAGATGCTTCCTTATCATAATTGTGGCCCTTCCTCCAGCAATTAAGGGACACGAGAGGAGATGTTTGTTTCTATTTATCAATTAAGCATGAGCAAGTGCCCAAGAGGGCACATGGAGAATAAATCCATCATCTGTACCTCGCATTACAAATCAGTCGGGCCAGCCTCCCCACCACTCCCCCATTGGAAATCTATACCGATTTCCAGCTTCCTGTGGACTCAAGACATTTCTTTCCTCCAAGTGGGGATGTGTCCCTGTCCCAGGAACTGCCCCTGGGCATCTCTTGGAGAGTGCCTCAGTTGGGGCTGCTGGTTCCACAGAAGCCTCTATGCCACCCATTAGCTCAGCCTTCCCCAGGGCAGGAGGAGGAAGCAGAAGCAGCTCAGGCCCACGTGACCTCCTGGGTTAGGGCAATGAGAAGGGCACTTAGGGAGACTGGGAGCTCAGGGTCGTTGACCTGACCCTAAAGCCTTGCAAGGCCGTCCTCCATCTGCCTCCCTGGCTAGGGGTTTGGAGCCTTGTACAGAGAGCATTGTGGTGTTTCAACCCAGGGTAGATGGGTAGGCGGTGAGCAGTGGGGTTCAGCAGGGTTAAGGAGAGGAAGGCTAGAGTCTGGGGTTGTCAGGCAGCCCTGACATCACATCCCAGCGGAGCCCCTACCGCACCCAACCCATGGACTCAGGCACACAGCTGAATGACCCAGCAGATTCTGGTGGGATTTGTCCGTTCACTGGGCAGACACTTCCTGCGCCTGCCCCGTGGTGCTGTAAGCGAGGCGCTGGCCTAGTTCCAGGAGCCTGTGGGACGGCCCCAGAGCATCTCTCTCCCCAGCAGGCCCCCAGGGTGTGTGCACGGCTTGTGCTTGCAGTCCCATGTATGAGCCGTTATTTTTCTCCTTTCTCACGCCTGAGGGCTTCAGCCCTTGCAGTGCGGCCCCTTTTACCTTGCTTGTTGCACTCCTTCCTTCCCTGGTAGAGGAGGCCCAGACTGCCTCACTTCAGGGTCACTCCAGTGAAGGAAGTGACTCCTGGGTCCCTTCTGGGCCTCCGGGAAGCCCTGCTCTGCTCCTGAGTTCTGACACACAGAAGGGTTGGGGGAACCCAAGGAAGAGCCTCCGGCCAGAGCTGGTGGTCAACACTGGGCTACCTGGAGAGGAAGTGGTTGTCCAACCCCCTACGGCCGCTCCATCAGAGTTAGATGGGGGCTTACCAAGGCCCGGGGTGGGGGTCTCCCAGCACCTCAACATCCCAAGAGCCCCCAAACCAAACAGCCTCAGTGGCAGGTCTTCCTGTGTCCTCTCGGAGTCCTGAAACCAGGCTCGAGAAATATCCCAAACCCCCAAGTGGGCAGACACAAACCAGCCAGGTGACTGAGAGCTTGGGAACTCGGGGGAGGAAGCAGAGCTGGGAGAAAGCAGGAGGTCGGAACAGCTGAAACCCAGGGCCACAGAGAGAGACTCTCCGCAGCCCCAGGCAGATGGAAGCGGCAGGTGCCGGATGCCACTGCTCAAGCAGCATGGCCCTCCCAGAAGCCTCCCCTCCCCAGACACGCGCACACCCCGTTCTGAAGCTAAACAGTGAGAAGCTGTCCCTTTGTTTCCCACCACCTCATTCCAGAACTGGTTTGGAGTTTCCTGTTGGGCCATCCGCTCCCCACTCGGCCATCATCCCCACAGCACAGTCCGGGGGCGAAGCAGGGGGCGGGGGTGGAGGTCCCCGTCACAGGTGCCCAGCTTTCACAAAGGCTTTCCTCTCCAAGCCGAGGGCCCGTGCTTAGTCCTAAGGCGTGGGGTTCTAAAAGCGAAGTTCCCTTTCCCTCCCCGTCCCCCAGCTCTGCTTTCCTCCTTTTTCATATTGCAGCTGAAATAACTTCAGTCTCAAATAAATCGCTTTGAAGGGGTTTTCGTAGCCGGTGTGCCAGGCGTTCACTCAGGAGACCGCTGGCCCCGTCCTCATCTTCTCTGTAGTAGTCACACCAGCACGCGCCACGGGCACCAGGCTTTGGGTGGCAGGTTGTCACTCAGCATCCTGCTCACCCTCTCCTAGAGGCCGGCTCCTCCACCCCTGGGGTCCAGAGTCCTGGGTGTTCTTCCTGGCTCTGCCGGCAGGTGACTGAGGGCTGACTGGGGGCCCTCAGGCCTCTGGACCTGAGCTCCCTCATCTAAATCCCAAAAGCCACCTCCTCCCCTGCCCCCTTGAAGAAGGACCTCCCACGGTGGCAGGATTTTAGCTAGTGGGTCTCACGGGTCCCCACAGTTGGGAGTTGGGGATAAAACGAGTTACATCTCCACTCTCCACGAGGCAAAGGAGAGACAGGGTTTGGCCTAAACTGCATCAGCTGGAGTTTGGGTGGTAAAAGGGAGGGAGGGAGCAGTGCTGCCTCTGAGGGGGGTGTGGCTGGTGGCCCGGCCAGAGTGTGCCTGGGCTCTGGCAGGTGCACAGACCTGCCGAGATGGCAGCGCTGGGCCGTGGTTCCTCTCCCGAAGACGAAGCACCCATGCTGACCCACCCGTGCTGCAGTTTTCCATAACACCAGCTGGAGCTGACTGCTGCTGCCCGGGGACCCCCCAGCCGGCGGGCAGCAGGAGCGGTCTCAGGGAGGCCATGGGTGGCCCTAAATGGTCAGGTGGGGAGCCTGGGCAGGCAGGTGCATTCCCCTCTGTCCCCAGCTCCGGGGAGCAGCCTCTCACCTCGGGTCTTACGTCTCTTTCAGCCTCCGGGAGGAGTTCCTGGGACACAGCCACTGCTGCCCAATTCCATGGATCCCACGCGACAACAAGGTAGACAAGGCAGGGTGGGCCATGGGTGGGTGGGGCACCAGGAGGGGCTTCCCCCACCACTGTCTGCCTCCACCTCCTGCCACTCACGGCTTACCCGCTCTGTCACGCAGGGCACCCCAACATGGGAGGATCAATGCAGAGAATGAACCCTCCCCGAGGCATGGGGCCTATGGGGCCCGGCCCACAGGTAACTGACCGCCTGTCTGTCTGTCCATCTCCCGGCCATCTGTGTGCACCCGCCTTCTCTCCTCTTTCCAAGTCTGTTAGTCTTTCCACGTCTCGCAGCTTGGAGGGGTGAGGGGAGAGGGTGTGACCAGGGCCCCAGCGGCCCGTTCTGCCCACAGCTGGGCAGCCCACCTGGCAGAGTTGAGGGGACCCCCAGCGAGCTGGGGAAGAGGAGCATTTGGGAGCCTTCCATGGGAGGGATTTGAGGAATTTGGAAGGCAGGAGTCTATGTCCGCGAGCAGCGTTGTGGGTCCCCAAAGCTTCCTCCCACCTTTGGGAGGTAGGGTGGTCCTGAGCCGGCTCAACGGTCACAGTTTGCTGGGACCCAAGGCAGGATATTGCATTATTCTGCCTGCAGCTCACCAGTTGTCTGACTTTGGACGAATCACTTTCACCTCGGTGGCCCCAGCAGGCTCAGCGTCCCCCCCAGTCCAGTGGGGGGTGAATCTGTAGCCGTGGTTCTTGGTGGTACCATCCAGCTGCGAGGAGCCAGGCCGGCCAGGGCCCCGGTGCTCCCTTCCACTCAGAGCTTTTGCCATTTTCATATACCAAGCTCCTGCCTAAGCTTTCTTTTGCCCAGAGGGGCTCCACTGCCAAAAAGGACAGTTTAGAAACCTCTAGAGGAAATTGTCTCAAGTGCCCTGCGCACCCCTTTATAGCAGCAACACAGTGGTCGCTCCTTGGGGTGCAGCTCCGTACCCACAGGTCCCGGGTCCCACAGCACCATCAGGCAGGGGTCTGGCAGGCCATCCCTGTCCCAGCACCTTCTCACAGTTGGCTCCCGCTCTTCTGAGTGTTTGAACGCGGCTCTGGGTCCTGCAGGCGCCGTGGCAGAGAGTTTGTGCTCTGCCCTCCTTGGGAATTCTCCGGTATCTGACTATCTAAAGCCAGAAGTCCGAGTAAGGAGAAGGGGCATTTCACAGTGAGAGCAGGAGGATTTTGTTCGAGGGTGTTCCTTCCCTTCGTTTCTGCCCTGCCTGGAGGCCTGCTTGTCTCTCCCACTCCTGCTTGTCAGTGTTGGGATGCTCTGGGCCCCTGCACAGGTTTCCGGTTCCCTGGGCGTGAGGTCATGCCCCCACTCGCACACATGCCTCCCTTTTGGAGGAAGAGGCGTCTGCCACACCCCACGGCCCTCCACTCTGTCTGGAATTGTATTTACAGCACACCCAGCTGCCGCAGTCTTCTCGGCGATGGCTGCAACATCTGTGGCGTTGAAAGATTTTTAGGGAGGTCCTTGTCTTTCGTCGGCCCCTTAATCCTAAGAGGAAGCAAGCCCACACCAATTGCAGCTCCAGTTTTCTTTTCTTTCCTCAAATCCCCCAGAGCTTGTGTTTTCACCAGCTCCTTTTAAGCTCCCAGAGTGGCCCCTTCCTGCCGGGCGGCTGGCTTGAGCTGACCGCCGCAGGAACCCGTGGGAGGGGTGGCAGGGTCTGAAAGCCAAGCGTTCCCTCTCCTGAGTCAGAAACTCTCAGATTCCTCAGCCACACACTAGAGATCCTCTTGGTGTGGAAATCAGCAGTGGCCTTGGACTTCCAGGATGTCTGGGGGGTTGGGGGGGTGTCTAGGGGACACAAGAGGATGGAGTACCCCACCACCCACCCCTCTTGATTCTTGGAGACTGTGCATCTGTAAAATGGAAGGAGACCAGTACTTCCTTGTACGGTTGCTGAAAGGAGGAGGCTCAAGTTCTTGGCCTGATGCTTGGCCCAGGATAGCCTCTTAGGAAGCAGTTCGTGTTTTCCAACTTGAGGCCTTAAAACCAGTGTTCAGGACTCGAGCTGCTTGGGTTTGGTGATTGCTTCGTGTTTTCTTTTATTTTTTCTGGCAAAGGCCATTAACAGCTTGTTAAGTCTGTAGTAATACTGAGGTTCCGGAAGCTGGGAATGGGTAATTACCAGACGGACCGAGGGCAGAGTGTCCCGAAGTCTAGGACTTCCTCCTGGCTTAGTGGGAGTTTCGTCGTGTCCATGTCCTTGAGCAGCAGTCTGGCACACTCTCATGGCACGTTTAAAGAGGGTGGTCCTGAAGGCCGAGGTCTTGCTGAGAAGGGCCCTCCTGGCCTCACCAAGCAGGGTACAGGGGTGGAGCTCTCGTAGGCTCGGAGGTTGGTGCCCAGAGGGGAGGGAGAGGCTAGCCCTGCAGTGAGGCCGGCTGACCCTTTCCACCCAGCCAACCTCAGGGGCTCTGAAAACATCTCTCCTTTTTTTTTTTTTTTTCTTTTTTTCTGGTTTTATTGAGATATAATTAAGATACGGCACTGTGTAAGTTTAAGGTATACAGCATAATGATTTGACTTACATACATCATGAAATGGTTCCCACGATAAGTTTAGTGAACATCCATCATCTTATATTGATACAGAATTAGGAAATAGAAAAAAATGGTTTTTCCTTGTGATGAGAGCTCTTAGGACTTACTCGTAACAATTTTCACGTATAACGTAGAGCAGTGCTCATTCTGTTTATCGTGATGTATGTTGCATCCCTAGTACTTAATTATCTTGTAACTGGAAGTTCGTGCCTTTTGACTGTCTCCATCCAATCCTCCCCCCCACCTCCTCAGCCCCACCTGCTGCCAATGGTAACCACAAATCTGATCTCTTTTTCTGTGAGTTCATTTGTTTTTGAAGTACAGTTGACCTACAACACTGTGTTAGTTCCTGTTACACAACATAGTGATTCAGTATTTCTGGACATTTCAAAATGATTGCCACAATAAGTCTAGTTACTATGATGGTGTCACCATACAACGATATTATATAGTTACTGACTCTGTTCCTCACACCATACATTTCACACCCATGACTCATTTTATTTTGCAACTGGATGTTTCTACCTCTTAATCTCCTTCACTTATTTGTTTCCTCCCCCCCGCCCCCCCACCCTCCTCCCCTCTGGCAACCACCCATTTGTTCTCTGTATCTGTAACTACTTCTTCTGTTTTGTTACGTTTGTTCATTTGCTTTGATTTTTAGATTCCGCATATGAATGAAGTCATACAGTATTTGTCTTTCCTTATCAGACTTATTTCACTTAGCATGATGCCCTCAAGGTCCATCCATGTTGTCACAAATGGCAAGATTTCAGTCTTTTTTGTGGCTGAATGATATTCCTGTGTGTGTGTGTGTGTGTGTGTGTGTGTGTACCACATTTCCTTTATCCAAGATGAATGGATAGGTTGCTTCTGTATCTTGGCTATTGTAAAAAATGATGCAGTGAACATAGGGGTGCATGTATCTTTTCTAATTAGTGTTTCTGTTTCCTTCCTTTCCCATATCACGCGTGCCCCTCTGGGTAGGGTGCAGTATTAAATTCCAGAGCCAAACCTCCCTTAGAGCAATCTGGATGTCCTCACCAGCCCCTCACTGGGGGCAGAAAGACCTGGCCTTGAGTGAGCCTGGGCCTGAGCAAGATTGGGGTATGAGATGGATTGCAGGTTCTGGGGTCAGCCAAGGAGTGGGCATCATAGAGCCTGGAAGTTTTAGACCCCCAAGCTGAGGGTAGGGAGAGGACAGGACCTACCCCCCAAGCCCATTCTCTCTGTCCCCTGAGGGTGCTGCCCTGATCACTCAGAGTGGACAGGAGACATATGAGCTTAGTGCTAGGAACACTGTCCTGGCCTCAGCTCAGCCTGTTTGGGCCTCCAGTCCCTCATCTGCAAAATGGGTGTCCAGGTGATGACCTCACAGGGCTCACCATGGGGCTGCGTGAAACAACAGCTGTGAGACAGACCGCAGCACAAGGCTCCGCAAAGCATTGCACGGATCCCATTCCCTCCTTAGAACCTGGGCCCAGGGAGGGAGCCCTGTCTCTGCCATGCCTGGACTGTTAAGAAAGGTGACCAAGCCCCTTCAGGCAGTCTTTAGTAAGCACCACTGCATGCACGGGGCCGTGCTGAGACTGGACACAGAGGTGGGAAACTTTCAGCCTGTTATTCCAAATGGAGAATAACATTGCTAATAGTGGGACCACTGTAGAACTTTCTGAACAAAGAATAGGTACAGTGTGGTCTTGGGGTTACTTTATAGGTTTCAAAACCGAATGGAGTAACATCATACTTTCTGAGGTTGTGTATCATTTTGGCCTAAATGTCACAAAGGAACCAGCAAACTAGGCATCACCCTGCCCTTTGCCCTCAGTTCCTCAGGCAGATCTTATTTTGGTTTTGTGAAGCAGCCAGTGGCGAAAAGGAGGTAGTATTTCCACTTAATTGTATTCTCCCTTTAACGAATTATGCCTATGCCTGTGTCAGGTGAGAACTTCTGGCTCAGTGTTTCAAACGTGAATCCTGTTGGTGTGAGGCTGAAGCCGGCAGGGCTCTGAGGGCTCCCGCGGATGCCACTTGCAGCACGTCTGGGATTCTGGTTGGGGTGGGGTCAGCACAGCCTAGAATCAGATCGCCAGCCTGGCTTGTCTGCATTTGAGAACGTTCGGGCGAAGGATAATCCACCATCCCTAGAGACAGACCTGTGCCACCAAGAGAAGCTGCATCTCCCCCCTGAGCCAGGACAGTCCAAGCTCAGTGCCTCTGAGCAGAGACCCCGGAAGGAGACGGAAGGATCGTAAGCCAGGCCAGGGCACCCTGGGCTGGGGAGGAGAGAGTGGAGCCACTCGAGGCACTTCCCCGGTGGCTCCTCGGAGACCTCCCAGTGGGGCTGGCCAGGCTGCTACGTGATTAGAGGTGGTGGAGGGCCGGCCCAAAGCCCAGGAAACTGCCCAGCAACCTGGAGACCCCTTTGACAGGTCTGTCCTAAAGACTATTCTTTGGGGCCCCAGGCAACATCAAAAAAGAGCCCCTGTGCCGAGGAGTTGCAGGAAGCAGAAGCAGGCCCCAGCCCCTGCCAGCTGCAGGGTGCCTTTCTGCATCACCGTGGACCTTGCCCAAGAGCGCAGAGCTGAGACCAAGAGGGTGGGGCCTGACCCTTTATAGTTCCTGACCACGGATCAGCCCCCCTGCCCAGGGTCTGGGGCGCCTTCGTCGGGACAAGGTGTGGGTGTGGGGAGGTAGGCAGACACACTCACGCACACACTCCTGTGGATGTGGCCGGCTCCACGGCTGCACCAGGGACTCCTCCCGGGTCTCCAGCTGCCCCGTCCCTGCAGAGTAGTGCTGAGGACAGGAAGAGGGGGTGTCTGGCTGCGGCCACACCTCAGAAGCCAGTGCTGCGGGCAGGTGGGCACTGGGAGAAGAGAGAACCATTTCTACTGAGTCCGTGAGGCTGTGCTTCTAAGCCCTCCCATCCTCTGTGGAAAGGCCAGGGTCTCTGATTTGAAAACTTGCCTCCAGAACCTGACTGTCAGCCTTACTTTCCCCCCTGAGTTACTGTGTGGCCTTGGGTGAGTCTTGGGCTTCTCTGGGCCTCCAGCTTGGATGAAGTGGGGGCATGTAAGTGGCCATCGGGGTCTGGGCCTCTGCAGGAGGGAGGACCTGGCAGGCCTGCTCCCTCCTGGGCAGCGGCCGTGCTGGCTTTCAGGCGGCTCCTGAGGGGGTCGGGTTAGGGCAGCAGGTGGTGCACCCAGAGCCTCCCCTGAGGGGCTGCATGTCCAGATGTCTTTCAGGAGTGAGCACCCTGCTTCATCTCCTCCTCGCCACACTCTGCTGCCACGTCCTGGGCTCCCGCCGGCCCCCAGGCCAGCCTTCCACTCCATCCCCACAGTGCCGGCTGCTCTCCTGGGTGTGAGAGAGAGCAGGAAGCAGCTGCAGCCCCTGGAGGAGATCTCACTCTCTATCTGGAAGACCTTTCTGATTGGCCAGGCTGCACACAGTGGAAGAGTGGGCTGCCTGGGGAGGTGGTGAGCTTCCTGTTCTGGAGCAGCGGAAGCGAGGCTGAGATTTGTACAGGGGATTTAGTAACTGCACGTGGGCTTAGAAAGGGCCCTTTAAGACCTCATGCTTAAGGCAGCATTAAAGGCTTTGGCGTTTGCTCTGCTAACATCCCAAATCAGTACACACCTCTGAGGGCTGAGGGAGCCCTTCAGAGCCATCATTTCATTTGATCCTCACACGGCCCTGTAAGGGTAGGGGCTCTTTGTCCCCATCTTATGGACGAGGCAGCACAGTGGAGGGGTTGCAACTCTGAAGCCATGATCATAGCTGCACGAGGGGCCATCACTCTGCTTCTGTGCCTCAGTGTCTTAATCTTTAAAGTGGGGATAGTAGTGAGGTGGTGGTGGTTAAATGTAGGTGGTACTAAGCCCGTAGCACAGCCTGGCACGGAGGAAGCATTGTTATTTTTGTGGTTTGCCCAGAGTCAGGTTGTGCTGGGGCAGGCTCTCCGTGTTCTGACCTCAAATCGGTGGCTCTGCTCACCACGCGTGGCGTTGTCCGTAGGGAGGGACTGGCCCCTTTGTTCACTGATCTTGCGGCACATTTGCTCCAGGGCAGGTGAGTGTCTTCCGGCCCAGGGACTCAGCCCTGAGCAGGCACGGGGGATGCTGGCGGCCAGAGGAGCCCTCCGCGGCCACCCTCCCCTCCCTCCCCCTACTGCAGGCCTTGCTGTCTGCCAGCCAGCCTGGTGCTGCTGCAGTCATTGTGCACACCCTGTCTGGACACTCTCACTCCAAACCCCTCTCTGGGTGACCAAGCCAAGGAGGTGGTCCCGAGATGGTCCCCGGCTGGAGAACCTGCCACCAGCCTGATGGCGGCTCTGTTTGTCAGCTCTGGCCCTTGAGCCTCCTGTTGTGTCCCCACTCCCACCCTCCTCCCCACCTCGCAGATGTGTGGTGTAGAGAGCAGACCCTGAGGCTCGCAGATCCAGGATTAAACCCCAGCAGAGACATTAGCTGACTGTGAACTTGGGCACATCTTTCTCCCCCCAGACCCTCAGTCTCCTCTTCTATAAAATGGGAATAATACCAGTTTCATGGCATTGTTACAAGGTCCAAACCAGAGACTGTATGTGTTATGTGCTCAGTAAAAAATGGCCAATGCTGGCTGTTCCTTTGCCATCAAAATTCCACCAACCTGCTACTTTCTCCTACAAAGGCAGAGCTCAAGCTACAGCCAGCCTCATGTTACTTTCCGTTCATTCACTTCTTCACTCCATTGATGATTCAGCGCCCAGTCTGTGCCAGCTGATGTGTGCAGTGACGGGGGATATGAAGATCAGTAGGATAGAGTTCCCACCTTCCAAAGGGGTTCAGAGTCCAGTGGGAGAGATGGACATGTGGCCACGATCATAAGCCAGAGTGCTGCAGGCCATTGGGGGAGGACATTACAAGGCACTCTGGGAGTGACTAGGATGGAGCAGTTAACCCCATGGGATGGAGCAGGGAAGGCCTCACAGAGGAGGTGCTGTTTGAGCTGGGTATTGGAGGATGTGTAGGAGCCTGCCAAGTGGAGAAGGGAGGCAAGATATCTATTTCTGCGAAGAAAATAGCTCTGGAAGAGGCGAGTCGGGGAGCAGTGGTGAAGGAGATGAGCCAGCTGAAAGGCCTGGGTGCCTGGTTCAGTGGCTCTGACCCATCCCACTGCCGTGGTGGGTTGTGCCGAGCTGAGTTGGGACTCCTGCAAGTTTCCAAGTTTTGTGTAGACTCTTCTCTTAAATGGAACAGTGATTCCCTTGAGCAGGGAGGCGGAGTTTTCCCTCCTGCTCCTCCAGTACTGTGCCTGTTGAGGGCCACACGTGCTGACACCTGCATCGGGTGACGATATGGAGGGACAGCCCAGACCCGGGGCGGGGTGGGGTCTGCAGATGCCCGGCCGCGGGACAGGCCTTTTGGGAGTGTGCCTCCCCTCCCACGTGCAGACTCAGCCCTGCCCCCCAGCCTGCTGGCTGTTTCTTCTCCCCAGATTTCTAAGGTGGGTGGTGGTCACCAGCTGGTCCTATTACTGAGTCTCTTCCCCTTTCCTGCCTGAGTCCTGAGGGCAGGTGCCGACCAGCATCATGAGCTGCTTCCTGGATGCCTGTGTGCTTTCGGGAGACCCATCCTGAAGCCCTTGAAGTTGCATCTAAAGCTGGAACTGTTCCTTTGTGCTGGCTTGTCACTGTGGTCCTGTCAGTTGGTTCCCACCCAGCATTTTTCTTTTTCTTTTTTTTTTTTTGCGGTACGCGGGCCTCTCACTGCTGAGGCCTCTCCCGTTACGGAGCACAGGCTCCGGACGCGCAGGCTCAGCGGCCGTGCCTCACAGGCCCAGCCGCTCCACGGCATGCGGGATCCTCCTGGACTGGGGCACGAACCCGTGTCCCCTGCATCAGCAGGCAGCCTCTCAACCACTGCGCCTCCAGGGAAGCCCCCACCCAGCATTTTTTTAATGAATGTATTACTTTCTCATCAGATCCTTTTCACAGACTAACTCTCTCGCTTATGTTCTGTTTGTTTTTCCCCCTCCTTCTCTCTCCGGTTCCCCTTCTCCTTCTCATAGACTGACGCTTGGTTATCGTTGCAGAATTACGGCAGCGGCATGAGACCACCACCCAACTCCCTTGGCCCCGCCATGCCCGGGATTAACATGTAAGGCCAACCACCCTGCTGGCGGCTCAGAGCCCATGGCTTTCCCCGCCCTTTGCTCTCCCTGAGAGACTTGTGATGGGAGTAATTACTGGCACCTCTCTGGACCTCAGTCTCTCATCAGTAAAGTGAGGATGTTGAGCATACCGGTGATGAGACCTCATACACCCCCCTATAGTGCTTGTCTGTGCCAGGCAGTCTTCCAAGCTTGCTACATGGATCAGTTCACCTAATCTTCATGATAACCCTGTGAGGTGCTTACTATTATCCCCTGTTGACAGATGGGGTAACTGAGGGCACAGAGAGGTGGGGTAACTGGGGGCACAGAGAGGTGAAGTAACTTGCCCAGGCTCACACAGCTCTAAGTGGCAGGGTCAAGATTTGAAGCCCTGTACGGTTGATCACTCTTTCAGGGACTTCAGTGGTGTAGCCCCTTTGTGGTAGTTGATCCCTATGAGAATCTCTGTATTCCCTTTCTAGGAAAATGCATGTGCAGAGGAAATATTATTTTCACAAATTTTGCACATAATTTATATGAATCTCTAGATTTCTGCCCACGGAACTACACATTATTACCCCAGAACAGCTCTAGGAGTGTATGAAGGCTTCCTGTTAGTGATTTCAGCCCTCTTGTTCTGACCCTGCTGGCACTACCCCCTTGGTGCTTATAGCATCATTTTTCATTGTCTCCATCTCTCTCTCCCTCTCTCAGGGGCCCGGGAGCTGGCAGACCCTGGCCCAATCCTAACAGTGCTAACTCAGTGAGTACCCAGGTTGGCGGGGGGAGGCGCTGTCTGCTAGGGACTGCGTTCTAGGGAGCAGGGTGGTTCCTGTCCCCAGGTTGGAGGTGTCATGGGGAGTGGGATGCAGCAGGATTCCACCTGATGCCTTCAAGGAGAAGCCCACCTGTAAGGCGAAGCGTGGGAGTATCATGCTGGGGCCCTCAGGGGCTCTCCCCGCTGCTCTGCAGAAGCTGAGGTGTGAGCTGCGAGCCGGGCTCAGAGCCCTGTCCTGCCAACCTCCTCTTCCTTGGCAGGGCTGGCTTCCAGTGCTCAGAGGAAGGAGCTGGGAAGGGGCTTAGCACAGACAGTGCCGGGCAAGAGGCCGCGGGTGGGGGAAGCGCTCACTTTGCTGACCTAGAACTGGAGGGTCTCCCGCGCCTATGGCCCCCCAAGGCTCCCTGCCAAGGCTCTCAGGATCGGTTCAGCATAGGGACTGGACTTGGCTCACATCCCTGGCCCCCTAGAGACACTAACCAGGTGGCTCAGTGTGTTTCCCCTCAGGAGTGGGGTTGTGTCCCCCAAAGGATTTGGAAGGTAGAGCACGCATTGCCTGTCAGAGGAGGTGTCTGAGGTGTCATCCCCCTCTTGTTTCTAGATTCCATATTCCTCCTCATCACCCGGCACCTACGTGGTAAGTGTGTGCAGGTTTGGGGCATTGCGTGTCTAACCTCGTGACTGTATGTACAAGAGTACGTGGGGTGGGGGGGCCCTGTCTCTTTCCTCTCACAATATATTCTGAGCACAGGTTCCAAACTGTGCTAGTACTTGCTGTCAATATACAGGTATCTGTACTTTCTGGTGGCCCAGAAGTCCCCAAACAAGACCCAGAGTTGGGACCCCCATTCGGGGGACTGACCAGTAGGCCAGTCAGCTTCCACTACAGGCCTCTGGTTTCACCGGTCCCCATGTGTATGAGCACACACGCACGCCCACAGCTGCCTCTTGGTTTAAAGAAAGGAAAGGGGGAACCCAGTTGCCCCAAGCCTTAAACACCCGGGCCCCGGGTGAGCGCTGGCTGCTGACTTGGCTGGAGCTCAGTGGCCTCTCCCCACGTGTGTCATCACCATGGGCTTTTTACCGTGGGTTTCTGATGTCAGTTTTTATCTCATCTCCAGGGACCCCCTGGTGGTGGCGGCCCCCCAGGAACACCCATCATGCCTAGTCCTGCAGGTAAGAAGGCTGGGGGAGGGGTGCCGCTGAGGGAGTAGGGAGTCCTGGAGGGGCCTGGGTGCAGAGCCAGGGCTTGCAAGCCGCTCTTCCTGAGCAGTGCGCCCCCCACCCGGCATCTTGGCACCAGGGATTTAGTGGGCAGGAGGCCCCGGTGCCACCAACCTGCCATGTGGCCTCAGCCGGGTCACTCCTCATCTCCAGTGAAAGGACAGGGCAGAGCAAGGAGATCCGGAAACAAGGGGTCTCACTGCTTTCGGCTCCCGCTGGCCAGAGAGAATCCTGTCCTGGTTGTCATTTCTCTAGATGACTGAGAAGGGGCTTTTGGGTTCTGGCATCCTGGGACCAGGACTCTACAGCGTGATGCCTCTTGAGTGTCTAGAGCTATTGGCTTCTGGTCCTCTGTATCAAAGATCCCTTTTCCCTTTTCTTTAATCAGAAGAGGGCATGTGCGCACACCCACACCACACACACACACACACACACACACACACACAGCATCACAACTGTGTTTTTTCCCAGCTAAGAGTAGCGTACCGTCAACTAGAAGGAATTCAACATACTATCTTTACCCACCCCCAAAATAAAAAGTGAGAGGTAGTTGGATCTCTGCCCGAGAAATACTGGTGCCTGCTCCTGATATAAACATGTTAGCTGATTTCCTAAGGAGACTTTGCTGGCTAATTGGGGACACGGAGGAGTCCCTCTCTCCCATCCCCTCAGCTCCCTGTAGCAGGGCAGCTGCTCAGTGGCAGGGGTGGCTCTGGCGGCGACCGTGATATTCCCGCTCCTGTTCCCTCTTTCTGCTGCTGCATTTTTATGAGCTGCATGACCTACATTCAGACTGGGTCACATTAAACCACTCCATATGTTACTGCGTCGCCAGCACCATCCCTGCCTCTCTCTCCTGCCCCATCAGCTTGGCAGGGCGGCCCCATCAGCTTGTGGTGTTTCTCTTTCCCCGTTTGACTAACACTGCCGGGCGGGGTTGGGGGGAGAGCACAGGTGGTGGTCTGGCCGCCCCTGCATTGCCAGGCAGTGTCTGGGGACCAGATTTGGTTTGAGATGGGGGAGACGGCTTTGCCACGTCCACGTTGCTATCCAGGCACCCTGAAATCCTTCCTTTCAGGGTCGAGTGGTTTTCACAGTTGAATTTTCTGCGATTAAAAACTTTGTGAATCTTCATTAAATACAAATTAGCCAGAAGATGGTGGTACTTAGAGGAAATTTTAGGTGATAAAATACAAAAGAATGAGTTCAAGTGCCATGAGTTTGTTTTAATTAAGAAGTGAATTAATCACCCCGACTTGCGGGTTTCCACTGTTCTACAGATTCAACAAATTCCAGTGACAACATCTACACAATGATTAACCCGGTGCCGCCTGGAGGCAGCCGGTCCAACGTAAGTCAGCTTCTAATAATTTACACATCAGGTACTGCGACAGATCCGACTGACCTCGTCGGCTGAGCGGAAACAGGCTTAGCTGATGGCAGCCATTTGTTACCAAAGATGGATAAAATAAACCATCAGAAAAGTGATTGACTCTTGGGCAGCTTGGTTCCCATTTCATAGCTGGCAGCGGGTGGGAGAGAAGCGGGTGGGCTGATGCGCACACCTCTGGTCAGAGCGGGGCACCCAGCCTCACGGTGGGGCCCCCTGCTGGCCCGAGCCGGCTGTGGACGGGGAAGAGCAGCAGGCTGCAGGTGGGCCTGGGCCGGCCGACTGTCTGTGCACCTGGGCGATGTCTCAGGTCCGTATCCTTGGCCGTGGAGCTTTGGGGGGAGGCCCCCGGGGGCCTGCCTGCTGTGTGCCTCTGGGAGCCCTCAGACCCCCCATCTTGTAACCTCTCTGCCTCTGCTCGGGCCCTTCCCTCATCTAGAAGCCACTTGCTCCCTTCTTGGCCTCTCGGAAGTCCCAACCTGTAATGATGTTGTCGCTCAAATTCCACTTGTTCTGATTCCTGCTCACCTACTCCCTCTCGTGTTCCCGCGCCCATGTCAGGACTGGACTGTGCAGTGGCGGCCTGTCTCCCTCTCCCGTCTGGGAGCTCCCTAAGGACAGGGCTGGTCTGACCCACAGACAACCCTTCCTTGCCAGGTGGGGGAGGCGAGTCCCACTGGCCTTGCCCTCCGGGAGCTCAGGGTCTGGAAAGGAGGCTGTCATGTGACCACATCAGTAGTTTGTGGGCTGCAGAGCCAGAGGGTGGGCTTGTGGCCCCAGGGTTGGCTCGGGCCCTTAGGGATGCACAGTTTGGTTTTGCCAGTTCGGTTCCTGATGTGCCTCCTGAATCACCCCATGTGTTAAATCCTGATTATGGGCTGCCCTGTGCTGGCTGCTGCGCGTGTTTCATCCTCCAGCAGCCTCTGGGTGAGGGTCATTGCCCTGCCTCCTGGGGGTGCCGAGAGGGACCTTACCCGGGGTCCTGGGACCGAGAAGTGTGGGAACCTCGCTCCTCAACTGTTGCTCCACCACCATCTCTCCCCCTCTCTTGGGCAGCCAGCATCTCCCATAGCCCCTGCCTCTCCCTAGGGTGGCCAGCCATTTGGATTTTAGCACAGAAAGCCCTGTGTCTTGGGAGATGACTTCCCAGGACACAAAAATGCTGGGTTTTGGTAATGGATGCAGGTTGGGCAGAAAAGTGTAAGACCCATATAGTGGTCCCAAAGACAGGACTGAGCACATGAAAGTGGCATAGACTCCCCACTTCCCATGGTTGCCGTCACCATATCTTCCTGAGCACGGATGCCAGCAGTCGTGGTCTGTGGCTCTCAATGATGGACCATCCATGTTGCATCATTCCGAGGGGTACGACTCGAGCGCGCTGCATCCGGGCCCTGGCGGAGTCCACCTTTGACTCTGCTTGCGGCTTAACTGTTGGTGTCAAGATAGTGCAGTTTTCATTTTTCACATTGTGAGTATCACGATCATGTTTTCTAAGAGCTCAGATAATGAAAATGAGAACGATGAGACCACCAGCACCAGCGTGACCCCGACACCTCCAAAAAAAGGGGGGGGGCTGAATGAATTTTAATGACAGGTGTGAGGACACATACAACTGGGTCAGGGAGGCAAATAACCAAACCAGAACATACCGGCAAGTGTGCTGAAAAGATGAGAAGGGATGTGGGTGGAAAAAGGGCGGGAGAGCGCATTGTAGGCAGAACTGCACAGTCTAGGACGAGATAGGCACATCCTTTTAAATCAATCAAAAGTTTTGTGCATCCTCCAAAGAGACCAGTGCTCAGTGCAAAACAGCGGCTGCCACGTTGGCCGGGGCATGAACACCGTTGGCCCTTGAATGAACACCGTCGCCATGTTGGTCCATGAACTGAGATGGCTCCACGAACAGAGAAGGTTACATTTCCTGACTCAGAGGCTGCAACTAAGTCCTGTGGGTGAACAGAAGGGGGAATTTTGATGACAAGTGTGTTGGTCCTTTACAGTGTGCAGCTGATTCTATTGCATCTTCGAGAAAATCAGGGAGCTTCCTTCATCATATCACATGGTTCATCACACCGTGGCAACAGAAGTCTCCCCAGCTTTTAGGTACTTTGACTTGAAAACTGGAGCTTCAAATCATAATCTTGATTTCTACAAAGAAGATGTTAATGAAACTGCAGAAAACAAATAAAAGATTGTTATTCTCCTTGTCCAAATGCAAACCAGACTTCGCTCGTTTATCTGCATATTTGGCAGACAGTGCAGTTAATTTGGCAAGTTTCATTTAGTCTATAAACTTCTTACCTGCTAAATGCCCCACACACCTGGTCCCCGACACTGCTGTCAAGGGGGGAGATTTGCTTACCTTTGATAATCCAGCTTTCATAATGAAACGTTTAATTGTCAATTTGCTCAACACGTGCAGAAGCACTCAGTGAGGTTTTTGAGTTTATAGAAATGGAGAGAGCCTTGGACACACGCCCACAGATGGCTGTTGCTGGCCACAGAGAAGATGTTAAAATGTCAGCCTGCTGTGATGCTCTTCTCTGATTTGGAAATACGATGAGATGAGAATGCAGAAAGGAATGACAGTAAAATAGAAATGTAGTTGCTGCTTCTCCAGAACCGTTTGATGATCTTTAAAGAGGCCATGAGGAACCTAGATGAGGCTGAGTGGCCGGCACTTGAGCTGTTCAGATTCGTAGGGGGTTGTGATAGAGCCTCGTACAGCCAAAGTAATGGCTTACCTTTGGCAGTGAGGCTGCTTGAGGACTCAGAGTGTCACCGGTAAGGGCAGCCAAGTTAGAACTTTCCCAGTTTCTTTATTAAAACTGTAACTTATTTAGAATCCAACTTAGATCTCACAAGTTCAGATTACCTTTGTGCTTTAAAACCAGTTTCCCTAAGAGAGGTTTAATCGATAATGATATCCAGTGTGCTCAGAATGTTTAGAAATGATGGCCATCGTAGGCAGGCATAGCCCATCTGATGAGCTCCTAGATGAAAAGGGCCTGACTGACAAGCAGCTGATCTTCCAAAACCCGCTTGTAGATACTAAGTGGTTGGACATCTTTGGAGAGCTGGAAGCGATTCCTACAGATCCAAAAACCTGAGCACGTAAGCAAAATCCTAAGCACTCCATGTGCAGACGTGGTTTTTTTGTTTTGTTTTTTTGGCTGCTTTGGGTCTTTGCTGCTGCGCGCGGGCTTTCTCTAGTTGGAGCAAGCGGGGGCTACTCTTCGTTGTGGTGCGCGGGCTTCTCCTTGCGGTGGCTCCTCTTGTTGCGCAGCATGGGCTCTAGGCGCACGGGCTTCAGTAGTTGTGGCTCGCGGGCTCTAGAGCGCAGGCTTGGTAGTTGTGGCGCACGGGCTTAGTTGCTCCGCGGCATGTGGGATCTTCCCGGGCGAGGGATTGAACCCGTGTCCCCTGCACTGGCAGGCGGATTCGTAACCACTGTGCCACCCGGGAAGTCCGTGCAGACGTGTTTGTGGAGAGGATAGTCTAGTGTTACCACGTTGGACTGACACCAGGGCTTGATAAGAGCAGAGCGGCACGTCGGTACATTTTCCATTTGACTCTGTATTCAGTTTTGCCACTACACGAAAGGAAAGAAGGATGCCCAAGAACCTGCAGGCAATTCAGGGAAGTATTAGTGGAAAAGCAAGCACCATTTGCCCTGTTGGACCCCTGAAAGCAAGACGGGTCCCCAGCAGCTCTAATGGACACCACCCCCGCCACAAAAAAAAAAACGGCCAGGCTCTTGCTTTGGCCATGTCTTCTCACACTGGCATGGTCTGGTCCTGAAGCGTGGCCTCAGGAGGTGCCACGAGTGTTCCCATCAGTACACAGAGGATATAGGACGGAATGAACTTCCTTGAATGGATTATCCAAGACATCTACCCAATGAAAGAAACAATGCTAGCTTTTTGTACGTAAAACTTTTTTTTAAATCTTTAAAAAAAGCAGAGCAAAAATATCCTATTGTGATACAGGACAGAAAAAAGTGGCAGTTTTTAGAAACTAAATATAGGTAGTATCTGTTTAATCGGTCCTGTTGTATTTAGGTTCTCTTTAGAAAAACTCTTAACGTGTGTGTTCAATAAATACACAGTAATACAGCCTACAACATTTAAATATCCAATAAAGAGTTAAAATAATTCGCTGTGTCAGAACACAGAAATATTATAAAAGTGTTGTGTTTTTTCCACACGTCATTTGTTTAACTAGTCCTACTGTTGCCCCTGTTAACTAGTTCAGCTGTTCTTTAATTAATAGCATTTAAGTAACAGAAAAGTAAATAATACAGAGTAAAGAAGTGGCGCTGGGACAACTGGATATCCACGTGCAGACAAATGAAGTTAGACTGCATCCTTACAACATACACAAAAATTAACTCGGTGTAGACCCTAGGCCTAAATGTCAGAGCTAAAACTATCAAACACTTAGAAGAAAATGTAGGAGTAAATCTTTGTGACCTGGGTTAGCAAAGCCTTCTTACCTACAACACCAGAAACACAAGGGACAAAAGAAAAAAAGTAGCTGCACTAGACTTCATTAAAATTTAAAACTCAAGGGGCTTCCCTGGTGGCGCAGTGGTTGAGAGTCCGCCTGCCGATGCAGGGGACACAGGTTCATGCCCCGGTCCGGGAAGATCCCACATGCTGCGGAGCGGCTGGGCCCGTGAGCCATGGCCGCTGAGCCTGCGCGTCTGGAGCCTGTGCTCCGCAACGGGAGAGGCCACAACAGTGAGAGGCCCGCGTACCGCAAAAAAAAAAAAAAATTTAAAACTCGTGCTTCAAAGGACACTGTCAAGAAGGTAAAAAGACAGCCCATAGAAAATATTTGCAAGTCATATGTCTGGTAAGGGGCTTGAATCCAGAATATGTAAAGAACTCTTAAAACTCAATAATAAAAAAACAAACCAACTTAAAAATGGCCCAAGGGGACTTCCCTGGTGGTTAAGGGGACTTCCCTTCCAGTGGTTAAGAATCCAACTTGCAATGCAGGGGATGCCAGTTTGATCCCTGGTTGAGGGACTAAGGTCCCACATGCCATGAGGCAACTAAGCCCACACACCACAACTACAGAGCCCGCATGCCGCGACTACAGAGCCCACGCACTCTGGACCCTGCGCCCCACAACTAGAGAGAAACCCACGTGCCACAACTAGAGAAAAGCCTGCGTACCACAACGAGAGAGAAGCCCACGCGCCACGACGGAAGATCCACATGCCGGAACTAAGACCCGACGCAGCCAAAAAATAAACTTAAAAGCAAATGGGCCAAGGATCTGAATGGACATTTCTCCAAAGATGTACAAATAGCCAATAAGCACATGAAAAGATGCTCAGCATCAGTTATTAGGGAAAAGCAAATGAAAACTACAGTGAGCTATCACTTCACACCCACTAGGATGGCTAGAATCAGAAAGACATAGTGAGCGGTGTTGGCAAGGATGGGAAGAAAATGGAACCCTCACACATAGCTGGAGGGAACGTGGAACGTGAAGTGGTGCAGATGCTGTGGAAAAGTCTGGCAGTTCTTCGAAAGGTTAAACAGTTACCCTGTGACCCTGCAATTCCACTCATAGGTATCTACCCCAGAGAAATGAAAGCATGTCCACACAATAATTGTACACAGATGTTCACAGGAACACTAGTCATAATAGCCAAAAAGTGGAAACAACCTAACTGCCCATTGACTGATGAATGGGTAATTAAATGTGGTATATACATACAATGGAATGTTACCTGGCCGTAAGAAGGAATGAAGTACATGATACATGCAACAACATGGATGAACCTTGAAGGCATTTTGCTAAGTGAAAGAAGCCAGCCACAAAGGTCACATATAATTCTGTTTGTATGAAGTGTCTAGAATAGCTAAATCTGTAGAGACAGAATAAATTAATGGTTGAGTGGGCCTGGGGATTCAAGGGGGGCGGGGATGGGGAGTGACTGCTAATGGATGCAGGTCATGAAAACGTCCTAAAATTGATGGTGGTGGTGGTTGCACAACTCTATATATAAATACACTAACAACCACTGAATTGCATACGTTAGATGGGTCACTTGTATGGTATGTGAATTATATCTCAAGCTGTTAAAAAGAACAACAAAAATACACATGTTATTTAAGATACCTGTTTTTTAAATATATGTATGTTACAGTAATGACACATGTGCATAATTGTTTATTGTCACATTTCGGGATTCTTTTGCTCTGGTGTGACTGTGTCTGGGTTTGACTCCTTAAAAAGTTGGTCACCCTCATCCTCCTATCACTTGGGTTCATAAGCATGAAATTGGTTGCCAGATGGCAAAATGTGCCCCAAAGCCTGCGAGTGGCCCTGGGAGGCCACTGGGGAGGCAAGGATCCTGCACCCACGGGGTGTGTGAGTGGGAGGCGGAGTGAGGAAGCGGCTGGTGCCCCAGCCCCTCCCCTGCAGTCTCGTCACATCAGTTCCTGCTCCAGCCACTCCGTGCTGGCACCTGCTAGGAGGCCTCTTACTTGTGCTCAGGCAGGACCCCTGCTGAGAACAAGGTCATGGTCCATCTCTGCCTGCCCAGATTCTACCCCTCAATTATTTTGACGCTCTGCCTCCTCCTCCATGCAGCCTGTTCTGATTTCTCTGCCCTTTTCTCAGTGCCTCTTTCTGAAGTTGCAGCCGTGCTTTGTCTGCAGCTCTCTTTGGATCTCAGCATCCTGTGGGGAAGTTGGGTGTCCGTGGCTGTGCTCCTCCTTCAGACTGAGGCCCAGGTGTGACTCAGCTCTGTGTCCTTAGTGCCTGGCACAGGCCTCCATTCTGCCACTTCATCCCCTGTCCACCCTGGCATCCAGTCTGTATCCCTGGGCCTTGGCTCTCCAGACTGGGCTCAGCCATCCCTTGGTGGCCATGTGATGTGACCTCTGGCCTTTGGTTGCTGTTTTGCTGAGATCGGGGGGTTAGTTCCAGACAGATTTGAGAAGGCGGGTAGAGCAGATTACACGTCTGGTGTCTGGTCTGTCTGCGCCGTCAGTTCTGCTCATTAGTGAGCTCCCCCACACAGTCCCAGCAAGAGAGGTCCTGCCACCCACGCCCCAGCTCCCCACACATTTCTGAGGAAGAGCCTGGAGGAGGCTAGTGTGATGGTTCCAGGGCCAGGCTGCCCATGGTCCAGCCACAGCTTCTCCATCTCTCCTACCTGGGAGATCGTGGGCAAAGCATGGTCCACTCTGCGCTTCAGTCTCCTCATCTGTAAAATGGGGAGGAAAAGCACAAATGTTTTTGTTTCCTGGCCTGGCAGTTGGTCACTCCGTCTGGGTGAGGTTCACTGGCGAGCCCCGCACGCTGCCCGAGGGATGGAAAGAGCCCGGGATGGGATCCAGCAGGCCTGGTTTGAGAGCTGTCTCTGGGTGGCCTTGGACCAGTCCCTCTCTCTCTCTGGGTTGGTTTCCTCCCGTGGTGCATAGGAGTGAGTGCCTCTGCCTTGCACAATTCCTAGGGCCGAGGGGAGGCACCAGCTCCGGCCTCCTGGTGTTAAATGCCTGAGTGTGTGAGAGTGGCCCCGCCAGAATGGAAGCTCCCTGGGGATGCAGCTGGGCATGGGAGCCCTGCGAGGGTTGCGGCCAAGCCGAGGGCCCGCTCAGCTGCCACGCTCTGTGCTTCTCCCACAGTTCCCGATGGGTCCAGGCTCGGACGGCCCGATGGGGGGCATGGGTGGCATGGAGCCACACCACATGAACGGCTCGTTAGGTGAGTCAGCGCCCTGACCTCGTCATGCTGCCCCCTGCCCGACCCTCCCGGGAAGCCTTCTCTGCCTTGGCTCCTGGCTCCCCTAGGCCGGGTCCCCACAGGAAGATCCCAAGAGGAAGATGTTGCCTAAGTAGAAGATTCTCTTTGCAGAGATGTTTGGGCTTGGGCAAAAGGGTTTGGAGGCCCCTGCACAGAAGGGTGGGCAAGAAACTGAACTGGATTCATTTTTCCTTTCAGGGTCAGGTGACATAGATGGACTTCCAAAAGTGAGTGTGTATTCCATGTCTCCTCCCTGACAGCACCACCCAGAAAGCCTTTCCCGCATCTGGGGGGCAGGTTGCTGGGGGCACGGGGGCTTACCTCCTCTGCTCTCTCTGCAGAATTCTCCTAACAACATAAGTGGCATTAGCAATCCTCCAGGCACCCCTCGAGACGACGGTGAGCTAGGAGGGAACTTCCTCCACTCCTTCCAGAACGACAATGTAAGTGTGCCTGCCACCACCCTCATTTCACCCCTGGGTCCTCACCGTATCCCCTGGGGCCTGGGGACTGTTGATTTAAGTTTCAGTCTCCTGACCAAGACCTGCCTGCTGGGCCAGTGTCCTGGCAGCTGTGTCGTGGGCCTCTCACCTCGGTTATTTTTCCACACAAAGTGCAGAGCCCTCACCTCCCCCACCCCCCTCCCCCACTGCCTGGCGCTGACCCCTGCTACCTGAGTCTGACCTTCCCGAAGCATCCACATGGAGGCGCAGCGCCTCCAGCAATGAAGAAGCTGACGTGGCTGGACGAGCCCTGGGCTCTGGCCCACTGGGTCTCTGTCCCAGTCTTATTTCCTCCTGTCCTGGGGAAGGAGTTTCACGCAACCAGTGACTTCCGGGGGTCTCGGTGCAGAGGAGCTGGCCGTCTCCTTTTTCACATTGGGCCTCTATTTACAGTGTCATCTGAAGAAACGATGTCATGGTTAAGCAGCTTTTGAGAACCCCAGGCCGGCTCCCACCCCAGGGCACCCTGTCTGTGCTCCGGCTCGTCAGACCCCGGTTCTCTGCAGTCTGTGGCCCCATGAGGGGACGGCAGGGGCCGCTGCTGCTTTGCTTGGAAAGAAGGGGTGATTTGGAGAGGGAAAGGGGCCAGGGGAGAGGAGTCAGGGACACAGGCTGGTGCCAAGAGGTGGCTCCTAAGTCCCGCCTGCTGGCCCCCTGCCCACCCAGTGCCACCATGGGTGTCTCAGCCCAGCCACCCCCAGTCCAGCTCTGTGCAGTCAGATCTCCACAGGGCTCTCCCACACCCTGGCCCTCATGACCCCCCTTCTCTGCTTCTCCCCTTCCAGTATTCTCCAAGCATGACGATGAGTGTGTGATCCCCCCTCCTCTTCTCTGAGACGCTGAGAGAGCCGGCATTGCAGGCGGGAAGGTGCCAGAAATTATGCAAGAAGAAGTGAGGTGTCATTACCCAGGAGCTGGGGGAGGGGCATCTCCTGCTCCCCCTCAACCCTCCCCCTCCCCTCCCCCAACCTTTCTCAATTTTAGTTTCATGCAATAAAAAGGCCGAACTTTTTATTCCATAAAACATGAAGGACAAAACTCAAAAATACATTTCAAGTCAATGACCAGAAAAATCCCACCCCTTGCCCTTTCCCAAAAGGACCTTTTATGTACATGACACATTTTTGTTGTTTTTTGTTGGGGGTTTTACCGTTGTTGGGATTTTTTTAATTTGTTTTCAGGGGGGTTTTTTGGGGGAAAAATTTTTAAAAATGGAAGCTTCTAGCAAGCCCCCCCCACCCCAATCAACCTCTTTGCTTTCTTCTTTAAAAAAAAAAAAAGGACAAAAAAAAGCAAAAAATGAAAAACAAAAAACAAAAACCCAAGCCCTGTTGTCTGTCTGTACCCAAGCCCTTCCACCAGGAAAGCTAGTCTAGGTGTGAGATCTCACCTGTCTTTGTAGCCATCTAAAAATAATAATAATAATTATAATAAACTGGGCAGTTTACAATCGGTGGTTTCTTTCAAACGGCCTTTTTGGGAAAGAAAAAAGGAGTCACCCTTTTCCACTTGGGGTTTTTGGTTTGTGCTGACGGGCAAGGGAAGGGCAGGAACCTGTCTTGTTTCTGCTTGGTCTCCTGGCGAGGTGGCGACAGCAGCTGCACAGCTTCGACCCCAGACCCCCTCCCCCGTTACGTGGCCGGAGGGGCCAGACCACCGACCGCTTTCAGGATCCCGCCCCAGCGGAGCTGTGCTGCGACCCAGTGGCATGCACTGTGTTCCCAGGACTGCTTCCTCTCTCTTCTGGACCTCTCCCCGCCCAGCATCCCGCCCTCCAGCCCCCTCCTCAGCCCCCACCCCAGTCTTCCCAGTGAGAATCCTGCCAGCGGGGTGGTGGCCTGGAGCGGAGTGGGGGAGGCCGCCCCGACAGGATGGCTATGACCTGGGACATGGAAACTGTGACCTCCGCGTTCTCATTCCTCGAATCGTCGTCCTCCTGTGTGCGGGCAGTGGAGGGCTGGAGTTTGGGTTTTCTTTTTTTTTCCCCTCTTGATTCTTCTTTTTCAAAAATGGGATATTGACCAGAATTGCTCTGTGTGCGCTTGGAACTGGACAGAGAGACTTTGGAATAGCTGTGGGGGGCAGGGGGGACGCCAGCAACCAAACAGATGTGCTGTTTCCGGTCCTGTTTTTATTTTCAAAAACCAACAAATGCAACAGTGGAGCCTGTCCCCTCCCAGGAGGGGTGACTTGTGGCCTCCCTCACCTCACCACCCCCCATCGAAACCTCTGTGTCTTGCCCTGAAGACACCAGAATTCTTTGTACATTTACACCCCTCCTCCTCCTCCTCCCCCCCTGTAGCTGGTCTTTGTTTTCGTCCCTCCCTTTCTGATCCATGTATATCATATTATGTGAGATATCATCTGCCTGAAAAAAGACCCTGTGCGGATTATTGGGAACATTGTAGCTGTTTCTGTGTTTTTTCTTACCTTGTAGTCTGGTTCTGAATTAAGAGAGGAAAAAAAAGTAATTATGATACATTGTAGTTTGTGTACGATATATGTTGATAACGTTTTATTAAAGGGACATCTTTTTTCCGCAGCCCTTCCTGACATGTTTGGGGGGAACATGGGTTGGAGTTCATTATACTGATTACAAAATGCCAGGCAACTGGTTGGGCAGAATTTTTGTTCCTGGTGCAGGGCAAGATTTTGGTTTGTGCTGTTTCAGGAGTCGGCCTTCTTTTCCTGGGCATGTTAATCTTCTGTGGAGAGTTGGGGAAGATGGTTGGGAGGACATTGTCTCACTTCAAATATTCGGGGACATTCTAAAAGGCAGTGCGGTTTCTCATCTCACAAACGCATTCTGGTTTGCCAGAGTATATTTTTCTGGATAAGGTTCCCGGTGTGCTGTTTTCAGTGGAGAGTCAGCATCGGCTAGGCTGGCCCCATGGGCTGCAGCCATGCCCTGCTTTCTCCCTTCAGGTGGAATTTGCTTCACAGGTCCTAGGGTGCCGGGCCACAGGGGCATTGAGTTTTATTTTTTCACCTCCAAGGCAACAGGGAGCCCTTGAAAGATTTGGAGAGTGGCACAGTTTGACTTGAATGTTTGAAAACGGTGCAGGCCACATCCTGGAAGATGGTTGGGTGGGGCTGGACAGATTTGGGGAGACCCAGTCCCAGCTGCTGTCTAGGCAAGAACTACTGCAAGCCCACCAAGTCAGCAGCTGTGGATGCTGATTTGAACATTTAGAAAGTAGAACTTTCTGCCTCCCTGGAGCTCTGGGGCCAGGCCCGCAGCAGGAGGGGAGGGAAACACACGATGTCTGAGCAAAGTGTGGCTTTAGCCCGCCTTTACAAAGTCTGAAGGGACCAGTTTCAGATCCTGCAGGATCTGTGTGGCCCTGAGCAAGTTAGTTCATAACCTCTGTCCTCAGTTTCCTCATCTATAAAATGGGGATAATGGTTTACCTATCATGTGGTGGTTGTGAGGATAAGTTGACATTTGTAAAGCGTTCAGAACGTAAGTAGTAGTAAGTAGTAAGAGCAGCAGTGTTAGCTGTTGGTGGTACTACTCTTTTGGAGAGCATCTAAATGGGTATGAGGAGTAGCTGGGAGGGCCTAGAAAATTCCATTTGTCCTTCCGTCCTCATCGGGGAATAAGGCTTCCTAGGCTCTTCCTCAGCACAGACGTCTTTGAACTACTGGGAAAACATCACTGTTGGACAGATGAGGAGACGTAGGCTGTTACTGACCTGCACTGACAGTCCTGAAGAGGTGTTTGTTCACCAGCACTGAGCATCTGCCACGTGCCAGCCCCAGTGCTGAGCAAAGAAGGTGGCGATGACGGGCAAGCACCCACTCCATACCCTCGCTGCCCTTGTGCTCCCCAGAGCAGGCCTCAGGCGCAGGTGGGAGCAGTGGCCTGGAGAAGGGAGCCCAGGTCACAGGGGCCCCTGCAGAGAGGAAGGAAAGGGCCCCCAGCCTGTAATGAGAGCCTGCTGTGTGCCTCACTGCCCACCTCTGCTGGGCGCGGGGTTCGAACACCAGGCACCCTAACACACCCCTCAGTCTGTGATTCCCCCCAGCACCCCCAGAGTTGCCTTCGCCACACTCATGGCCCTGCTGAGGGCTGGTTTGGGGTTGGCCTTCTCAGCAAGAGGTCTTTGAGGAGAGGACAGGCTCCTGTTCCCCCCAGTGTTTTCACCACCCTGCCCTGTCCAGGCCTGACTGAGAGCAGGGCCGGGCCAGATCCAGGTTCTGCAGCCAGGATGAGGGTCTCGGAGTGAGAGGCAGAAGGTGGGTGTCATTCCTATGCTTTCACAGAGGAGGGCTTTAGCCCATCACTGAAACCTGGGCAGGAGTGGACAAGCCAGGCCAAAGGCCCCAGCTCAGCAGCTGCTTTCCTACTACTCATCACTACCCACAAGTGCCTAATTCTAGAGGCCAGCCAGCCTGGGGGTCAAAGTGAGGGCCCTGTCCTTCCTGGCTGGGCACCCCTCCCTGGATCCAGAAAAGGAGAGCCTTGAGGCAAACTAGCTGATGCCGGCAGGGCCTGCCTGGGGCAGGGGACAGGTGTGTGTGGAGGGGGCTTGGAAGGGGTGGGTCAGCAACTACCAAGGCACAGAGCCAGAGCAGGACTCCAGTTTGGGCTCAGCTGGGGCCATTCAGCCTGATGCCCTGGGTGACCCTGGGTAATCTCTGACTCCCAGCCTCTGCTGTCCCTTGAGGATTCCACAGACTCCAGGGGCCTGAGCCCAGAGTACATCCCAGGCTTCTGTGAGGGCTCTGCCCTGAACTGAGTGGAGCTGGAGCTTCCCTGGGCTCACTGGGCAGGAGCGCTGGAAACAGAAGACCAGACCAAGCGACGGGGTGCTGAAAGAGGGTCCATCCTGCCCTGTGCTGGCACTCTCCTCTCCATTCGCAGGTGTCTATGGAGCCCCAGTCTTTGGCATCTGTTACCTGGACATTCAGCTACCAGCTTGGTTTCCTGCCTCCATCTCAGCCCTTCCAATCCCACAAAGATCTAACTCACTCACTCACTCCTGAGCATCCTTAAACTCTTCCATCCATCCCTTCACATATTTATGGGGCGCCTGTTACATGCCAGGACTGTCCTAACACTAGGGATACAGCGGGGAACAAAACGGCTGTGGGAGGCTGGCGATGCCCGTCACCGAGGTGAGGGGGGCTGCGGGAAGAGCAGGTTGAGGTGACACTTGTTCAACATCCAGGTAAAGAAGTCAAGCAGGCAGGTCCCGGCTAGAGACATCATGGGGAGTTGTTGGCCTTCAGATGCTCTTGAAAGCCATGAGACTGAGCTCATCTGCAGAGTGAACGGAGAAGGGCCCAGGGCCCTGGGAAACAGGAAGAACTAGCAAAGGAGGCAGTGAGGAGAGTGAGGTGCCTGGATACCACGGGAAGAAAGCTGCAGAGAGGAGAGTGCCGCACATGGCCTGGGATCCGGGGCGCGCTCCTCGCCTCATTCAGGCCCTGCGGGCCTCTCCTGCTCGTTCTCAACCCTCAGCACTGCATGCTCCAGTGATGCAGAACTCCTTAGGGATCGCTGCCCACTGGGGCCTTTGTTCCTGCTCTTCCCTCTCGGCACGCCTGTCCTACTTGCCCTTTAGAATCCAGCTTACGTGGGCCGCCTTTCTGGAAGCCTTGTAGGCTGAGGTGAAGGCTTTCTTTGAGCCCCCACGACCCCTATGCTGTAATGGTTCAACGTCTGCCTCCCCCATCAGACTGGGAGTTCCTCGAAGCCTGGGACCATGCCTGAGTGTTTGTTCCCAGAGTGAGTGAGCCAGCACGAGGCCTGGCACCCAGTAGGTGTTCAGGGAGTGTTCACAGAGTGAGTGGATGCCTGCTGAGTACAGTCACTTCTGCACTCCTCCCCACTGCATGCTGTCACCTGTGGGGAGGTACTCAGGTGTGGGGAAAGAGGTGGCCTTTATAGCTTCAGCAGATCCAAAGGAGACTGACTACTCTGTCACTGCCCACCCGCCAGCTGGGAACTCCTGGAGGTCCATGTCTCATTCTGTATCTCTGGCTCCCAGCACAAGGCCTGGCACACACTAGGGACTTATAAAAGGAGCTGAATTGCTGGATCCCCTAGAGGTCTGTAGTGGGGAACCTCAGGGCTCAGTCCCCAATTCTAGCCTATTCTTGGATTCCATCAGCCCAGCTGAGGATGAGGAGACAGATGTGTTTTGTGGGGTGGGTGACAGAAACCTGGGCGGGGCTACGCTGCTCCTGACAGGCTAGACTCTTGCCCGGGGCAACAGCCCGCCCCCTGGATACAGGCTTTGGGTTTGAGGAGACATGGCCAGGTCATCTGGCATGGGATAGACTGAGGATCTCAGGTGGCAACAGCCAAAGCAGTGCCCAGAACAGGGGAGAGGCTGGCCTCACTCCACCCTGCCATCCTCAGCCCAGCTGAAGCACTGGGTCCCTGCTCTGTGATACAGCCTGGAGCAGGTGGCTGAGGTACGCTGTGGATTGAGAAATGGCTTAGAGGCTCAGTGGGAGGTAGACACTGGGCTATTTGGCTTTGAGGCCTATTATTCCCAGCTTCAAATCTCCCCTGGCTCAGAAAGCAGATGGGGTGTGAGGCCCCAGCAGTCAGAGCTGGGACCCCGGAACTGAAGCTAAAGGAGGACATTCCTCCCGAGTGCGAGAATGCTTAGCAGCCACAGTGAGAGGCTGCTTCGAGAGGTAATAAGTTCCGCATCGCTGGAAGTGTGCGAGCCAGTGGGGAGGGGAAGAAGAGGGGGCTACCTGTGTTGGGCAAGGGGGCGTTGGTTTCCGGGCTCTCAGGTGGAGGGCAGAGGGAAAGATAAACAAACCCCTTCTCAGGAGCAGAAATGGGGTCAGAACCAGCTCACTCTGACTTCTAAGTCCCTCCCAGCTTTTCAGCTGTTCCATGACCTCTACGAGAGATCTCCATAGACTCTGCTGATGTGACTCGTATTCCTTCTGCCGAAGACCACCCCAGGCCCGGTTCTGCGAGCTCTGCAGAGAAGGGCGGGCTGGCGGTTGCAGGCTGGGTTCGGGGTGGGGTTCTGGTGGCAGAGCCAGTGCTCCAGCAGGGCCTCCCTGCCTCCTCGCTACTCCACAAACACACCAACCGCACGCCCATCTCAGAGCGGTCGCGTTTTCCCCAGCGCCTTCCCAGCCTGCCCCACACTTCGTTCAGCCTCTACTCAAACACTACCTTCTCACAGAGGCCTCACCCTGTGAGGTAAGGGCCAACACACCCCGTCCCCAGCTGCTGGTGGCTCGGTGTCCCTTCCTGGGTGCTGCCCTGGTCCCCAGGGGACTGCCTCACCCAAGGTTTCACCTCCTCCCAGGCGGTGGCCAGTGGCCAATGGCTGATGTGGGACCACTTGGCCTCGATTTGGGATGGCTCTGAAGGGCCACCCGGTACTGAGCTCTCTAGAGGACCCGCGGGGGTCTCAGCTCCCCCTGCCCAGTCACGCCCTCCTCCCTTGCTCATGGGTCTCTGGGGAGTGCACCCCAGTAAGCCTGCCGCCACAACTCTCCGTCTCAGAGTCTTGCCTTCGGATCCTCTGACATACCTTTCTTTCTGCACCGTCTCCCCAGTTGGAATGTAAACTCCATGACAGTAGGGACCTTGTTTTGCTCAATGCTCTCTACCTGGGGCCTTGCCTCATGCCTAACCCATACTAGATGCTCACAGACACCCGTGGAACGAACCAAGTGGCTGAGAGCTTATCATCCTGAGCTGAGGAGTGGACACTGGGATTCTCTGCAGGTTCCCAGACATCTCTGGGGAGAGGGTCCCTATAACAGCGTGGTCTTCCAGCAGCCAAGCAGGTAGGCCCCATAAGTCACAGTGATTTGTGTATTCATGTTAAAGGGAAGATGGTATGAGACACCCAGGTCACATACACACTTTAAGGGACTTTGTCCCGCCACAAAAGAGGAAGCAGGGAGATGCTGTCTAAAGCCTGAGGTGACCCTGGCCTGCTCCTACGCCAGTCTCAGGCCTGCTGCTGAAGGACAGAGCCCAGCAAGTCACAGAGCCTCTGGCGAGCACCTGCCCTACATCCAGCCTGAGTCAGCCTTGGGAGAGGACAGAGACGGCCTAAAGGGCCCCCCGAAGTAATCCCACCTTTTCACGGAGCTTCTGAAAACCTCTAGACCCATCTACTTGAAACCTCCTGGTCAAATGCAGCCTGTTAATCCCAAAGTAGGGAAAATCTGAAAGGGAGGTGCTTTATTCCCACTCTGCAGATGAGGAAACTCAGGATCTGAGTGGAAGGTAGAATATAGGAGACTCTTGGAAATGGCGTTCCCCAGTCCACTGATGCCTGCCAGAAATGAACTGAGCTTTCTAATGGATCAACATGACACTTAAATACATGACCAAATGAGAGCACGTTCACACGTGCTCATAATGCCAGTGTCAAAATTTTGGTTCCAAATGCCTGTTGCTTAAAAGTCCAAGTCCCTATAGGGCGACTTTTATACTAATAGTGGGACATCCCCGTCCACCCTCCTCACACAGTCCTCCTGCTTCCTTCTCCCAGACTGGCTCTGACTAGGTGAGTACTCTGTTCTCAAGTCTAAGGCCAAATAGGGCCTGAAAATCATCCTGTATTTCCTCCCTCCCTGTGTTTAACGAGGAAGGTAAGAGGGTGGGGAGGATGAGGTAGGTGGGCGTTTGGGATTTGGGGAGGTAGGCACAACTCTATGGAGGAAGCAGCTGTCATCACATATGAACTTCCCAGTTCTTCACAATACACCACGTGGTGTCTGAGCCGCAGTCTCCTCACCTGCATGGGGAGGATAGAAACGCCAGTCCTGCCTGCCTCACTTTGCAGACCAGCTGCAAGGTGCTTGAAGGGAGAGAGCGGAGGGTGCCAAGCTCCACAGCTTAGCTGCAAGGTCCAAGAGGACAGACGAAGGCCAACCACTAGGGCTGTTCTCACTCCAGGGGCTGGGATGAGCACCCAGGCCTGCCCTGTAACACTGGCACCCTATCAGGACAGTTCTCAAGCTGCAAGGTCACCTGCTGACGGCCCACTTACTTGCAGCCTCTGACCCACACGCTCAAGACCCAGGCTGGCTTCGCCCTCTCACTCCCCATTCTCCCACCAGTAGCAAGGGGGCTTCCGCCCCCTCAGCCTGGCTTCAAGCCACCACCACCACTCACCCGAGAATGACCGCAGTGGCCTCCAGCTCTACTCGGTACAGTTGCCCTGCCAACTCGCCCTCCACACGCCCACAGAGTGTTCTTTAAAAAAATCCCTTTGACTCAGCAATTCTGCTTAGGAATTTATCCAGTGGCTGCGCTGGCAGAAGTACTCTAAGATACGTGAACAAGGATGCTCGCTGCAGCATTATTTGTAATAGCTAACAACTAGAAATAACTCGAATGTCCATCGACAGGTATTAATGCAGCTGCTCAAAAAAACAATATAGCTCATATGTGCTGATGGGGCAAGATCCTGCGATGCCAAGGTATTAGGTGAAAAAAGGAAGGTGCAGAATGGTCTATAAATAGGATGACACTAAGCAATGTACATATATACATCCTTATTATACATATACATTTTAATGGCGCTACATGAGAAACTCTAAGCTGTGGTTACCCTTGGGGAAAAGGACCAGAGTTGCCTTGGGTGGGGGACAAATTTTATCTGGGGAAGCCTGAAGCGCCAGCATTCAAGGCCCTTGAGAGCTGCCCCTCCAGCCTCACCCCCACCCTCCTTGCGCTCCCCATTTCCAACCACTCCCCAGTGCTCCAGGATCTTTCTCGCCCCCCTGCTTTTGCACACCCGCCGCCTTCCCCAGTAACCCCTTCACACACACCACCACCAGCCCAATCTGTCCTTTTCCCGGTAAACCCTGCCCTGCCCAGCCTAAAAGGTACCTTGTAAAGTGGAAGGAGTACAACCTGGGAGTCAGGGACACGGGGCTGGAAACAGCACTGTTATGGATGGAGGTGACATGGGCTCCCGGACCCCTCTTCAGAGTGATCCTCCCACAGCAGGAAGTGTCCTGGCTGCCTGCTCTCAGTAAAGTCCCTCGGGAATCGCACTCAGCCCAACAAAGCCACCTCACCCGAGGTCTCTCCCGAATTGGGAGCAGTGTTATCCAGTGACTGCTGACAAGTCACTGGTGTTTGTAGAAAGGCTCAGCACCTCGGCTCCATGAGGACAACTCTGTTCCAGGGGGCCCACGGAGCCGGGAACCAGCCAAGGCCTCAGGTGCAAACTCACTGAGCTCAGTCCCTCCTCCACCCGGTGCTGCTATCATCACTCCCCGCACGTGCTGACCCTCAAGGCTCTCCCCAAGCTTTCACCTGCAAATCTCCATCTCCGGGTTTCCTAGGGGAGTCGACCTACAACACCAGCTGCGTGACCTTCAGCAATTCCTTACACTATCTGCACCTCCTCATCTACAGGGCCCAGAATGCTGCCCGGCACACAGTAGGAATTCAACACTTCTCTTGAATATGGAAACATTTACCTTGCAAGGGTTTTGTGAGGACTGAACAAGATGCTGTGTATAAGCTGCCTGGCCCAGAGCAGGACTTGATGCTATCTGAACAGAGGCCAGCTGAACCAGGGATGTACTCAGTCCATTAACCAAGGTACTAGTGAGAAATTTACACTGAATATTCTATTCAGATCTTCTGCAGTCATTGTGGAATGTGTCCACAATTTAAGTAATGCCATAGAACCTAGCGACCATCACAGAACACCTAATATGAAGCAAACAGTGTAGGTCACATTAGCCTCAAGTTTCAGATGAAGAAACTGAAACTCAGAGAGATGAAGATTCTTATTTAAAGTCACAAGATGAGTCACGGACAAAGCTGGGGTAGGTCAGGCTCCAGGGCCAGCACCTGTGCGGAGGCAGGCTCATGGCAAGGGCCCGCACGCATCTGTGGGTGCCCCCCCCCGATGGCACCCCCACAACAAGCACAGGCTCCAGTGCACCAGAAGGCTCTTTATTGTCAGTGAGACCACCAGCCAGAGGAGCACTAGGCTCCGAGCAGGCCCCAGGCACCACCCAGGCCGCAGGACCCTCAGGGGGAGAGGGGCACAGGGAGCTCCAGGCCTCAGAACGGTCCTTGACTCACACAGCACCGTGCAAATACAGAGCTAAAAACTTCCTGAATGTCTCTGGCTGGAAACCAGTCGGCCCAACAGGTTCCTGGAAAGAACACAGCCCATTAGGATCCTGCTACTAGGTTTAATGGCAGCAATTAAAACAAAGGTAGGTTTCATGCAAATCCTAAGTGCCTGGATAATAACTGTTTCTTTCTCTCACGACCAAGGAGGAGCGCTGGGGAGCTGCTGCCAAGAGATGCCGGGGGCGCTGGACTAGCGAGGAGGATACAAAGCATCCCAGAACCTTTCAGCCAAATCGTCTGTTGACATTGCCCTGATCCCTAATCCTGCTCACCTCAACCACCACAAACAAATGTTCTGTTGCCCCTTTTAATTGCCAGGGACAATAATCCCTCACTCCTTCCACACACATTTATCAGGCACCTTCTCTGTATCAGAGCTGTGCCCAGTGCTGGAAACCCAATAATGACTTGAATCTGGCTCCCACCTTCAAGGAGCTTCCAGCCAGGTTTGCAATAGTGATAATACAAGGTGATGGGCCTCATAATTGAAGTAGGAAAAAGATGCTAAGAAAACAGGGGAGAAAATAACTAACACATTGACTTCCATACATGGAAGAGAGCATGTATGAATGAGTCTTAAAGGGGAAGTACAACAGAATGGGCCAGAAAGAAAAAAAGAGACTTCAAAGAGGCCAGTATATGCACTGGTCCGGAGGCACAAATGAAGGTGGGAAGAGCTAGGGTGAGGCTGGAGCCCAGGGTCCGTGATGGTGGAGGTGGGGTGGGTGCGGGAAGAGACAGGTAAGGAGGAGTCACGTGACCACACCAGCACAGGCCTGGCACTAAGCCACTATTTTGGAAGGAAGAGGCTGAAAGAAGAGGACCTGAAGACGTGAAGGGGAGAGGGAGAGCACAACTAAGAGCAGAGGGACGCGGAGGAGGCTGGTGTGGCCGCACAGGTGAGGGACAATGAATGGTGTCTGGGGCCAAAGAGAAGGGACCAGACCAGTAGGCATTTCAAGGGTAGACAATACTGACAGACACTGGAGAACTCATCATTCCACTAACATACAGATAATGTTCAAAGGCTCAACAACTACATTTCAACAAATCTACTGAGGCCCTGTGTGGGACATGGCTCGTCAGCCACAGATCCAGCAGCACCCCACTCTGTTCTGTCTCATCCCCCAGTCCTGCTTTGTCTCTTCAGAGTGCTTATCACTGCCTGATACTACATTATGATTCTATTTAGATACTGCCACTGCCCACTACACAGAACACAGGCCTGCTCTCTGTCAGCTGAGCACTGAAGGTGCAGCAGTGAGCGACAACGCCATGGAGGAATGAAATGAACGCATCATTCATGGACTCAGCCTTTGAGGAAATCAGTGCTCGGTTTAGCAGAGGAGAAGAACACATAAACAGATAACTATAGAACAGCAGCGTGACTGCGCTGTGATTGGGGGGACCCAGGGGCTATGGGAACCCACCCAAGGTACTTAAGCAAGGCTGGGATTGGGATGGTGGGTCTTTATGCTAAACCTGGAATGACAATTAGAGGACAAGCAGATGACAGAGAAATGGGGGAGGTTGGGTGGGGGAGAGGGAGGAGGGAGCAAGAAGGAAGCAGCCTCCTCTGTAAAGGGAACAGCACCTACTGGGATCCTGAGCTACTCAGGCAGCGGCGCGTACTGGACAGCTACAAGGAGCTGGGCGTGGTGGGCACTGGGGAGCACGGGAGGTGAGGTGAAGAGCGGGCTGGGGCCCAGGGTGGAAGGCACTGTTTTAGGTAATGGGCAGGGCTGAAGTATCCCTCCAGGCAGAGGTCCTGAGCATGAAGACCCTAAAGCCGGGGCCCCACTCACAAGCATCCCGTCAACCCCAAGCCAGGCTCACTCTGGGGAGGGTGAGTCCTGGCCCTGGGCCCATCACCAGGCCAGAGGCGGCTGGACTTACCACAACTGCCTTCCTTCTGACCACCGGGAGACACCAAAAATGCTCATAGAGGAGCTGATCCGAGTCTATCCAGACTAGATTCTTGACACCCTCATCAGAGGCCAGATCTGTGGTGTTCAGCTGTAGCACCAGGAACTGGAAGACACGTCCATCAGTGCCCACACTTTGCACGACTACTGGCTGCTCCAAAACCTTAGTGTCGTTCTAAGAGGAAAAGAGGACAAGTAAATCAAATCAGAAATGGTGGGGTGAAAGGAGCAGCACAAACCAGGCAATTTCTAGTTCTGGTCTTTGAAATAAACCCACCCCTCTTTAGTGGTTCCCCCCGCAGGACACTGAAAAGAGAATGCGGAGTTGAGGGCACTGTCCAGGGCCAGGCCTTCTCGCCCGCACCCAGCCTGGCTCTGCCTGGCCTCAGATGCCTCGTGGCCCCGGGGTACCTGCTCTTCAACTTGAGCACATTAAAGTACTAATTCCTGCCACTGAGAGGTGATTGCCAGGCAAGCTGCACAGAAGGATGAGCTGGGAGGTTAATGACGGCGAACCCCTCAAACTCATGGCCGTAACCTGATGGTGACAACAGTGACGTCTATCAAATGTTAACCTGGAGGGTCAATTCACATAATATATATAATCTCATTCAGTTCTCACTCCATTTGACAGTTGAGGAAACAGACGGGGTGAGGCAGTGACTCATCTGAAGTCACAACAATGTGTGGCATCAGCACCTACAATGGCTGGTGCTAGACCAGTCACACTTTCCATCTGCCTTACTCTACTCCTCAGCGCTGGGCATCTGGAATGCCCTAAGCCCACTGGCAGGCACCTCACCTGAGCTTCAGCCTCTCAGTGCAACTCTGAGTATGTGTCAGATTCCTGAGTGTCTACTCCAGCTGTGTCGGCCCCAGGATTCCACCAGTCAACACATTTGCTGATTACCTCTTTCAATTAGTGCCACTTGGTAACAGTAATACTACTAGCAACCATTTACTGAAGGCCTCTCATGTGCCAGGTATCACACCAGTTTTATATAAAGTCACCTCTAATCTCAAAAATCCAGTGGTATATACCCACTTAACAGATGAGGAAACTGAGGTTCAGAGAGGTGGTATAATTTGCTCAAGGTTACCCAGGATCAGACCCCAGGCTATTAAATCACTTGGAATCTTACTGTTCTGGTCTACACCTAGTGTCCCATTGTATCTGATAGTAGCTCCTCTGCCATTCTCAAAAGTATACCAGTCTGGATGACAAATCGTATGTTCACCCTACTGAGCCTGCAGGAATCCAGTTTGGTGACTGCTATCCACTGGACAAAGATTCAATAGGCAGGCCCCATGAAGCAAAGCATCCTTGATTCAAAGATGCTGCCTACATTCATTGCTCCAGGGCTGAATCTGACATTAGGAATAGCTAATGTCAGACCTCAGTGTAGGCCACACTGGGACTGTTGGCCTTAGAAATACCTGTTTTTAGCTGCATGAGAAATAAAAAAGAAAAGTACCTCTAAGTGTTAGCTGAGAATTCTGTATTGACTCTTATCTCCCTCTACAGATCAATAAAACTGCAGGTAGTACATAAATTTCTCAGCAATTTTACCTTTTACACAGAGGCTCTTCCCGTAATTGCTCAACTTCACATCCCCAGGAATAATTTGTACCTGGAGGGGTTGGGGGAGGCCTCCTCTCCTACCCAACTGGGTGGCAATTAGTGACAGCAATGCTACCCATGCTCTGCTGGCACAGAAGCTACAATGAGCCTGCAGGCCTGGAACCTGGCATGTGACTATCTCTGCCTCCCTATCCTTGCCCAGAGTCAGGAGGCAGCATGTCCTCTGAGGCTGGAGAGATCAGGGCTCCAATGCTTGCTTCCCTACTCATTAGCTGTGGGATTCTGGGCAAGTTACCAAACCTTCCAGAGCCTTCAGAAAGTATGTCAGAGAATGGGAATTAAGATAACCTCCCAAAGACTGGAAAGACACAAGAAGGTCACATAAAGATGTGACAGCTGCTAATCTCTTAGCTGTGTGACCTTGGGGAAGTTACTGAGCCTCCCTGAGCTTCAGTTTCTTCATCTCTAAAATGAAGCTAATAGTATCTGCCACGGGGTGGGGGGTTGCTACAAGGATTAAATAATGGTTCTCAAATTTTAGTGGAGTGGTTTTCAAATCTGAGCTTGTACCAGCATCACCTGGAGGGCTTGTTAAAAGAGACTGCCAGGCCCCACCCCCAGAGCTTCTGATGCAGGATGTCTGGGATGGGTCTGAGAAGCTGCATTTCCAGCAAGTCCCCAGATGATGTTCATGCTGTTAACCCACGACCATATTTTGAGAACCACTGCTGTAAAGAGCCCTAACTAAATGTTTGGCACGTAGCAGATGCTCAACACAGGCAAGGTCCATACTACTCTCTATCCCATTAGGCTAACCACACTGTACCAACCCCACTGAGACCAAGTAAGATGGGAAACAGAACATTCTGAAGTTCATCACTCCTCCAGGAGGGCCTTAGGCTCTAACCAATACCTGGGAGCCCGACAGCAGCCCTCAACATCATCCCTCCCCTCTCGCCCCACAACACACACACAAAAAGCCAGGGATCTGGTGTCCCAGGCCTGCTTGGGGACTCCCATACTGTCATCCCCTTCCTGGAGGCCTTTGCTCCCCCGCCAGGCTTTCCTCCAATCATGGGACAGCACTGTGTGACAACCACTCAGTCTGCATTCTATAACATCTAGGTCCCTGAGACCTCCTCTTAGAATCAAAGGGCTACCATCCAAGTGGTATCTTGGGTCCTCAGAACCTGTCCTGAGTGGGTGGGCAGGGCCATCTCCTGCTTCACTTCCTCCTGCCTGCCCGATGGAGCCTTGTGCTCTGGGCTCCAACAGTACAGAACAGAGGCAGTGTGCTGGAGCAGACAGCTGAAGCCTTAGGAGTTGGGTCTACCTAGTCCCAATCCTTTCTCCACCACTTACTGCTGTGTAATTCTGGACAAGCCTCCCTGGGATTCAGAGGCATAATCTGAAAAATGGAGATCGCAATGAAACTTTGTGGGTTATTGTGATACAAAAAATGAGGCATCTTATGTTAAAGACAAGCACATCGTAGGCCCCCAGCAGATGGCAGCTCATCTCTGTAGGGTGAGTGGAAGTGCCTCTCCCTAAAACTCCTCAGTCAAGCAAAAAAATAAATCCCTCCATGCCCCCTTTCCTTTGAGTAGTGTAAGGCAGGAAACCAACACAATGTAAGGCAGCTCGGTGGTCTTCTCCACATACGTACCCCATAGAGGAGCCGAGCCTGAGCCAGGGCATTGCCAAAGGCAAACAGGATCATCTTGGCCCGCAGCTGATCTGGTTGAAAGCGGTGTGGTCGTAAATTGGCTGACTCCAGCAAATACAAGGTATGGGGATATGGGTAAGGATAACCCTCCCGGAATCCTGCAAGACATGCCATCATGTGGAGGGGTAGAAAAGATTAATCAGCCTGCCCCAAAGCCTCAGGAAAGTCACCCGACCTCAGCTTAGTGCCAGGCACGACAGAGACTCAGTAGAGGTAGATATTATCACTATAGCTCAGGGGCGGGCAAACGTCAACCTGCCGGCCTAATCTGGCCCGTTTTTGAAAATAAAATTTTTACTGGAGCACACCCACACCCACTCATTTACATATGTCTATTACGTAGCTGTGACAGAGACCATACGTGGCTTGCAAAACCTAAAATACCATTTGGTTCTTTACAGAAAATGTTTGCCAACCTGTTCCAGGTGATTCTTGCAGGCTAGCTCTAACTCCACCCCTTTCTCGCTCATTCAAGCACACAGATGACAGTGATATTAGAAGGATAACCTGAAATCTATGGTAATTATTTTTTTAAAAAGCACATCACTTGCAAAATTCAATACTTGATTATTAGTAACAAATGACTTGCCTCATACCTCACAACACTATGCTGAGCATCAAAGTTCAGCACTTGTTCATCTCACCCACAACCCTGCCAGGTCACCACTGCTTCCCCTACATGGCCATGAGCAAACCCTCGGAGGCTGGGGGCTTCTAGAATGACTGACCTGGATTAGCGAAAGTGGGTGAAACAGAGGCAGAAAGAGGCTGGGAAAGTGTGGGCTCTGAAAATCCCAGAGGAGAGCACTACTTAAGAAAAAGAGACATGACTTTCCTGTCTGCCTCAGTTCCTCCGCATGTGTGAGTACCCAACACTCAGCACTCACTCTCTGCCAAGCTCTAACACAGGAACCAGGAACAGAGCCCACGTGGTGCCTGCACTGCCTTTGAGGGGCTCACCAAGTCTAGAGGGGAGACAGACAGGAAAACTGATCACACCCACACAGAGGGACATGTCAAGACACGAGGGAACCCAGGGGGCTGTGTGAGGACAGACGAAAGGCCCCGGACCAGACTGCGAGGTTGCAGAGCATTTCTGGGAAGAAGTGAGTCCTAAGATGAATAGTCATTAAACGAAGACAAAAAGAGGTGAATGGTCAAAAGTGCAGGCAGAGGGAAAAGGAAGTGCCAAAGAATGGTGGTGAGAAAAGCCACAGTTGGAATACAGGGGGCTTGTGGGGGAGGAGACAAAGATGAGGCTGGAGAGAGGCACAGAGGTCAGATGTGAAGGCCTTCATGTGATAAGCTAAGGAGTTCAAACTTTATCCAACAGGCAATGGGGAGGTGGGCATGGAGAGCAACGGAATTAAATCTGTGTTCTATAAAGACTACTCTGGGGCTTCCCTGGTGGCACAGTGGTTGAGAATCCGCCTGCCAATGCAGGGGAGACACGGGTTCGATCCCTGGTCCGGGAAGATCCCACATGCCACGGAGCAACTAAGCCCGTGAGCCACAACTACTGAGCCTGCGCTCTAGAGCCTGCAAGCCACAACTACTGAGCCTGTGTGCCACAACTACTGAAGCCCACACGCCCTAGTGCCCGTGCTCTGCAACAAGAGAAGCCACTGCAACGAAGAGTAGCCCCCACTCTCCACAACTAGAGAAAGCCCGCGTGCAGCAACGAAGACTCAATGCAGCCAAAAATAAATAAATAAATTTATAAAACAAACAAACAAAAGGCTACTCTGGAACTGTGAACTAGAGGGACCAGAGAGGAAAACAGCCTGGGTCAGACTAACCTGTCGAGAGGTTGTGGTAATAGGCTGGATGAGAGACAGTAGGGACTGACTGAGGTGTAGCTGTGGAAATGGAGAGAGGTTAAGGAGAAAGGTGCTACCTTAATGACTGAGTGGATGGCAGGAACTGCAGGCCTGTGCAGCCTGACTCCCTAGTTTCTGTCTTGGCTCACTGGGGAGGTGGTGGTGCTTTGTTTGACGGAGGTGGGATGAAGAGCCCCATTCAAGGACTGTGGGGCTTCCTCCATCCTAGCAGGAGGTTGGCAGAGTTTACAGGGTACACAGAGAGGGGGTGCCTTTCAAGGGAACTATGAATAAAGGAAACACCTGATGCCTGGTCAAAAGCCCCTCAAGCTACCCATTACAACTGATGTAACAGAATTACTTCTCAGGGGTCAAAAGTAAAGTCAGCCTTTGAGCCAATCCAAACCTCCCTGAGTCTCAGTTTCCTTGCCTATAAAATGGGGTTTACTGGTACCTATCTCACAGGGCTGCTACACGGCTCTTAGGAGAAAATGCACATGAGGTGCCTAGCAGATACTAAGTACTCAGTGTTTCCTTTCTCTTTGGAGAAAGCTTGTCCCTCATCTGCACACTGCCTAAAGTCAAAGGCTTTGATACTTACCTGTGTCATCGTTCACATCATAAACATTGCATTCCTGAAGACCCACAGTGGGAGATATGGGATAGAAGGTCTCAAGAACATGATTCTTAGTAGCTTCTACTTCCTCTTGGGAGGCTATGGGGGGCAGAGGATCCTTGGCATTCAGTTGGGCTCCACTGGAACCATGGACCTGAATAAGAGTAGACTCTAAAGGGGGAGAAAAACGATTAGTCTAACCTGGTCTAAAGCCTTAGCTAGGCAAAGTCTAAAGCTTTCATCCTGCCATGCTCCTCAAGTCTTTCACAGCTTTACTATCTGATCTGCCTCATCACAGAAAACAGAACTTTGGAAATTCATCCTTGCGCTTATCATTTAAGCAGGTGAGCCTCCTTCACTTGATGTCTGGGTGCCATCCTCTGCCTCTGCCTCTGCTGGGCCTTGGAGTAGACAAGGAAACATCAGATCCAAAGGACTGAGTGGCCTGGCTGAAGTCACAGAACAAGCATGTAACAGGACTGGAGTTGAAATGAAGGTCACATCATTCCTAATCTAGTGATCTTCATTCTAAAGAATAGAAGGGGACATGAGAACAAGATGGTGGAGGAGAAGGACCTGAGCTCACCTCCTCTCACAAAAACACCAAAACAACTAACTGTTGGGCTTCCCTGGGGGCGCAGTGGTTGAGAGTCCGCCTGCCGGTGCAGGGGACACGGGTTCGTGCCCCGGTCCGGGAGGATCCCACATGCCGCGGGGCGGCTGGGCCCGTGAGCCATGGCCACTGAGCCTGCGCGTCCGGAGCCTGTGCTCCACAACGAGAGAGGCCGCAACAGTGAAAGGCCCGCGTACCACACACACACACACAAAAAAAACAAACAACTAACTGCTGAACAACCATCGACAAAAAAGGACTGGAACCTACCAAAAAAGATATTCTACTTCTAAAGACAAAGAAGAAGCCACAACAAGATGGTTGGAGGGGTGCATTCGAAATACAATTAAATCCCACATCCACTGAGTGGGCAACTCACAGACTGGAAAATAATTACATCACAGAGGTTCTCCCACAGGAGTGAGAGTTCTGAGCCCCACAAAAGGCTCTTCAGTCTGGGGGTCTGGCATCAGGAGGAGGAATCCCCAGAGCATTTGGCTTTGAAGGGCAGTGGGCTTGATTGCAGGAACTCGACTGGACTGGGAGAAAAAGAAATGCCACTCTTGGAAGGCGGACACAGGGTCTTGTGTGCACCAGGACCCAGGGGAAAAAGCACTGACCTCATAGGAGCCTGGGCCAGACCTACCTGCTGATCTTGGAGGGTCTCCTGGGGAAGTGCGGGGGGGGGCGGGGGGCAGCTGTGGCTCACAGCGGGGTCAAGGACACTGGTGGCAGAGGTACTGGAGAGTACTCATTGGCGTGAACTGTCCTGGAGGCCACCATTTTGATGCCAAGACCTGACCCCACCCAACAGCCCACAGGCTCCAGGACAGGGATGGCTCCAGTCAAACAACCAACAGGGCGGGAACACAGCCCCGCCCATCAGCACACAGGCTGCTTAAAGTCTTCCTCAGCCCACAGCCCCCTCTAAACACACCCTTGACACAGCCCTGCCCGCCAGAGGGACAAGACCCAGCGACACCCACCAGTGGGCGAGCACCAGTCCCTCCCACGAGGAAGCCTGCACAAGCCGACATGTAAGAATGGATACTATAAAACTCTTAGAGGAAAACATAGGTAGAACACTCTGACATAAATTGCAGCAATATCTTTTTTGATCCACCTCCTAGAGTAATGAAAATAAAAACAAAACAAACAAATTGGAAACTAATCGAACTTAAAAGCTTTTGCACAGTAAAGGAAACCATAAACAAAGCAAAAAGACAACACACAGAATGGGAAAAAGTATTTGCAAACGATGCGACTGGCAAGGGATTAATCTCCAAAATATACAAACAGTTCATGCAGCTCAATATCGAAAAAAAAACCCAATCAAAAATGGGAACATCTAAATAGACATTTCTCCAAAGAAGACATACAGATGGCCAAAAAGCACATGAAAAGATACTCAACATCACTAATTATTAGAGAAATGCAAATCAAAACTATTAAGAGGTATCACCTCACGCCAGTCAGAATGGCCATCATCAAAGTCTACAAACAGGGACTGCACACAGTGGTTGCAGAGTGGTGGCACAGTGGTTGAGAGTCTGCCCACCAATGCAGGGGACACGGGTTTGAACCCAGGTCTGGGAGGACCCCACATGCCACGGAGCACCTGAACCCATGCGCCACAGCTGCTGAGCCTGCGCTCTGCAGCCCACGAGCCACAGCTACTGAGCCCGTGTGTCACAAATGCTCAGGCTCACACTCCTGGAGGCCGTGCTCGGCAACAGGAGAGGCCACTGCAATGAGAGGCCCGTGCACCGTAGTGAAGAGTAGCCCCCGCTTGCCACAACTAGAGGGAGCCCGCGCACAGCAGTGAGGGCCCAATGCAGCCAAAAATAAATAATAAATACAATAAGTAAATTAAAAAAACAGTCTACAAACAATAAATGCTGGAGAGGGTGTGGAGAAAACGGAATCCTCCTACACTGTTTATGGGAATGTAACTTGGTACAGCCACTATGGAGAAGAGTATGGAGGTTCCTTAAAAAACTAAAAATAGAGCTACTACCATATGATCCAGCAATCCCACTCCTGGGTATATATCCAGAGAAAATCATACTTCGAAAAGATACACGCACCCCAGTGTTCACTGCAGCACTATTTACAACAGCCAAGACATGGAAGCAACCTAAATATCCATCAACAGAGGAATGGATAAAAAAGATACATATATACAAGGGAATAATGGTACATATATACAATGGAATATTACTCAGCCATAAAAAAGAATGAAATAATGCCATTTGCGCAAGATGGATGGGCCTAGAGATTATCATACTAAGTGAAGTAAGTCAGAGAAAGACAAGTATCATATGATATCACTTATATGTGGAATCTAAAAAAATGACACAAATGAACTCATTTACAAAACAGAAACAGACTCACAGACTTAGAAACAAACTAATGGTTACCAAAGGGGAAAGGTGGGAGGTAGGGATAAATTAGGTGGTTGGAATTAACATATACACACTACTATATATAAAACAGATAATCAGGGGCTTCCCTGGTGGTGCAGTGGTTGAGAATCTGCCTGCCAGTGCAGGGGACACAGGTTTGAGCCCTGGTCCGGGAAGATCCCACATGCCGCGGAGCAACTAAGCCCGTGTGCCACAACTACTGAGCCTGTGCATCTGGAGCCTGTGCTCCACAACAAGAGAGGCTGCAACAGTGAGAGGCCTGCGCACCACGATGAAGAGTGGCCCCCGGTCGCCGCAACTAGAGAAAGTCCTCGCACAGAAACGAAGACCTAACACAGCCAAAAATAAATAAATAAATAAATAAAAAAGACCTCACCTCAATCATCACCTCCTCTAGGAAGCCTCCCTCAATTCTTTCCATAAAAGAAAAAAAGAAAAACAGATAATCAACAAGGACCTACTGCAGTAACGTATATGGGAAAAGAATCTGAATAGATATATGTATAACTAAATCACTTTGATACACACCTGAAACTAACACACCACTGTAAGTCAACTATACTGCAATATAAAATTAAAAATTTTTAAAAAAAGGATTAGTTAAGAATAGTTTTTATCCTAAAAGAAAAAAAACATTTGTTAAGGTGTTAATCCCGGGTTTCTTGAGAGAGGGACTGACCAATGCGCTCTTCTTCCTGTGTTCTCCTTCCAGTGAGCCTTGAGGCCTGGGGATCTCTGTGGGCTCAGAGGCTGTGGGTTCAGACCCTCCCAGGCACCTGCATTAAGCTGGGGACGCAGAAATGAGTGAGAGTAACTCTCTGCTTTCACGGAGCTGGCTAGGGAGTACAACAAGAGTATGAACCACACTCAGAGAGAGCAGAGGTGGGGACAACGGACCTCTTCTGGGATACCTGAGAAGCTTCCTGAGGGAAGCAATGCCTTTAAACTTGCTTTTGAAAGATGGATAAGAGCGGAGCTTCTCAACATTGGCACTCTTTACATTCTGGATGAGGTAATTCTTTGGTGAGGGAGGCTGTCCTATGCACTGTAGGTATTTGGCAGCATCCCTGGCCTCTACTCACTAGATGCCAATAGAACTTCCACTACCAGCCCCAGGTCTGGTTCAAGTTATGACAAACAAAAATGTCTCCAGACAATACCAAGAGGGTAAAACCACCCTTGGTTGAAAACTGCTTTGTCAGAGTTTACCAGGCAAAGAAAAGTGAGGAAACTGTTCTACTGAAGGAGGAGTAACATGTTCCAAAGCACAGAGCATGCTGCTCCATGGCAGCGCTTAGGGAAATAAATCCAGATAACTGGAGTATGATACGGTAGGAAGGAGGGATGGAGAGAGAGAAGTACTGAAACTACAGGCTAAGGAGAAAGGCTACCAAATCCAGGAAGAGGGCCAGATTGCCCTCAACAGCTCAGAGTAAAAAAAAAAATAGAGCCAGTCAGAAAGCCTCACTTAAGTCAGATTAGCATATTTGCCACAGGGACACATAGGTATATGAGGAAATGAACTGACATCTGACTGAGCAGCAAGACTGCACGCTGTGAATGTGTCCAGATGCCCTTCACAGAGGTCCCCACAGGAGGCCAAATGCCGTCTGGAAAGACTCCCGGAGAATGGCCTCCTAGGGATTCTCCATGGGGTCAAACCTTCCTCGTGGTGCTTGGGTTTTGAGAAATACATATCAAATACTACAAAGCGCAATGTGATGGTAACTGACCAAGGCTGATGATCCTATCTGTCTAAAAACTGGTTCGGCCATAGCAAAGATCAATAAAACTATAAGTTGGTTCTTTGAGAAGATAAACAAAATTGATAACCCTTTAGCCAGACTCATCAAGAAAAAAAGGGAGAGGACTAAAATCAATAAAATTAGAAATGAAAAAGGACAGATTACAACTGACACTGCAGAGATACAAAAGATCATAAGAGACTGCTACAAGCAACTATATGCCAATAAAATGGACAACCTGGAAGAAATGGACAAATCCTTGGAAAAGTACAACCTTCCAAGATTGAACCAGGAAGCATTAGAAAATATAAACAGACCAATCACAGGTAATGAAATTGGAACTGTAATTAAAAATCTTCCAACAAACAAAAGTCTATGACCAGATGGCTTCACAGGTGAATTCTATCAAACATTTAGAGAAGAGTTAACATCTATCCTTCTCAAACTCTTCCAAAAAATTGCAGAGAGGAACACTCCCAAATTCATTCTACGAAGCCACCATCACCCTGATACCAAAACCAGACAAAGATATCACAAAAAAAGAAAATTATAGACCAATATCACTGATGAACATAGACTCAAAAACCCTCAACAAAATACTAGAAAACAGAATCCAACAACACATTAAAAGAATCATACACCATGATCAAGTGGGGTTTATCCCAGGGATGCAAGGATTCTTCAATATACGCAAATCAATCAATGTGATACACCATATTAACAAATTAAAGAATAAAAACCATATGATCATCTCAGTAGATGCAGAAAAAGCTTTTGACAAAATTCAACACCCATTTATGATAAAAACTCTCCAGAAAGTGGGCACAGAGGGAACCTACCTCAACATAATAAGAGCCATATACGGCAAACGCACAGCAAACATCATTCTCAGTGGTAAAAAACTGAAAGCATTTCCTCTAAAATCAGGAACAAGATAAGGATGTCCACTCTAGCCACTATTATTCAACACAGTATTGGAAGTCCTAGCCACAGCAATCAGAGAAGAAAAAGAAATAAGAGGAACACAAATTGGTAAAGAAGTAAAACTGTCACTGTTTGCTGATGACATGATGCTACACATAGAAAATCCTAAAGATGCCACCAGAAAACTACTAGAACTAATCAATGAATTTGGTAAGGTTGCAGGATACAAAATTAATGCACAGAAATCTCTTGCATTCCTATACACTAACAATGAAAGATCAGAAAGAGAAATTAAGGAAACAATCCTATTTACCATCACAACAAAAAGAATAAAACACCTAGGAATAAAACCTACCTAAGGAGGCAAAAGACCTGTACTCAGAAAACTGTAAAACACTGATGAAAGAAATCAAAGGTAACATAAACAGATGGAGAGATAAACCATGCTCCTGGATTGGAAGAATCAATATTGTGAAAATGACTGTACTACCCAAAGCAATCTACAGGTTCAATGCAATCCCTATCAAATTACGAATGGCATTTTTCACAGAACTAGAACAAGAAATTTTACAATCTGTATGGAAACACAAAAGACCCCAAATAGCCAAAGCAATCTTAAGAAAGAAAAACAGAGCTGGAGGAATCAGGCTCCCTGACTTCAGACTATACTACAAAGCTACAGTAATCAAGACAGTAGGGTACTGGCACAAAAACAGAAATATAGCTCAACGGAACAGGATAGAAAGCCGAGATAAACCCACGCACATATGGTCACCTTATCTTTGACAAAGGAGGCAAGAATAGACAGCCTCTTCAATAAGTGGTGCTGGGAAAAATGGATGGATACATGTAAAAGAATGAAATTAGAACACACCCTAACACCATAAACAAAAATAAACTCAAAATGGATTAAAAACCTACATGTAAGGCCAAACACTATAAATCTCTTAGAAGAAAACATAGGCAGAACACTCCATGACATAAATCACAGCAAAATCCTTTTTGACCCACCTCCTAGAGCAAGGGAAATAAAAACAAAAATAAACAAATGGGACCTAATGAAACTTAAAAGCTTTTGCACAGCAAAGGAAGCCATACACAAGACAAAAAGGCAGCCCTCAGAATGGGAGAAAATATTTGCAAATGAAGCAACTGACAAATGATTAATCTCCAAAATATACAAGCAGCTCATGCAACTCAATATCACAAAAACAAACAACCTAATCCAAAAATAGGTGGCAGACCTAAATAGACATTTCTCCAGAGGAGACATACAGATGGCCAACAAATACAAGAAAAGATGCTCAACATCACTAATCATTAGAGAAATGCAAATCAAAACCACAATGAGGTATCACCTCACACCGGTCAGAACAGCCATCATCAAAAAATCTAGAAACAATAAATGCTGAAGAGGGTGTGGAGAAAAGGGAACCCTCACACACTGTTGGTGGGAATGTAAATTGATACAGCCACTATGGAGAACAGTATGGAGGTTCCTTAGAAAACTAAAAATAGAACTACCATATGACCCAGCAATCCCACTACTGGGCATATACCCTGAGAAAACCATAATTTAAAAAGATACAGGTACCACAATGTTCACTGCAGCACTATTTACAATAGCCAGGACATGGAAGCAACCTAAATGTGTATCAACAGGTGAATGGATAAAGAAGATGTGGCACATATATACAATGGAATATTACTCAGCCATAAAAAGAAATGAAACTGAGTTATTTGTAGTGAGGTGGATGGACCTAGAATCTGTCATACAGTGAAGTAAGTCAGAAAGAGAAAAACAAATATAGCATGCTAACGCATATATATGGAATTTAAAAAAGCAGTACTGATGAACCTAGTGGCAGGGCAGGAATAAAGACACAGACATAAAAGAAGGGACTTGAGGGCACGGGTGGGGGGTAAGGGGAAGCTGGGATGAAGTGAGAGAGTATACACTACCAAATGTAAAATGGATGGCTAGTGGGAAGCTGCTGCATAGCACAAGGAGATCAACTTGATGCTTTGTGACGACCTAGAGGGACGGGATAGGGAGGGTGGGAGGGAGGCTCAAGAGGGAGGGGATATGGGGATGTATGTATACATATAGCTGATTCACTTTGTTGTACAGCAGAAACTAACACAACATTGTAAAGCATTTATACTCCAATAAAGATGTGGGAAAAAAAAACTGGTTTGGCCAACAGCACTGTCATTTAATTAGCATGTGTCCTCCCTTACTGGGTATGCAAACATCATACCCACACCTCAAGAACAGTTTTCTCAAGTATTTCCTGTTTCCTCACACATAATGTCAAAGGAAGATAAATGTGCCTGGACCTCTCCTAACCTTGGGTTTTAGGTTCTCCCCACAGACCACGCTACTGTGGTTTCCAATTCAATTCCCTCCACATCCCTCCTCCAGCAACAGCTCCAAATGGGGCAGTTTAATTAGAGGTAATACTTGATAATGGGCCAACAAGTACTCCTCTATTAATGAGGTTCACTAACTTCCTTAGTGGTGCCATTACCTCTACAAAGCTGACTCCTTGCCAGGAAGTCCATACTCAAAGGGCAAGTTGGAGAAACCTGACCAAGCAGATGTCCTGAAAACCCCAAATTACTCCACAGCTGGTTTCTCTGCTCCAGAATTCACCAAAGACAGAACTTGTGATCTCAGAACATCCCTGTCTAAAACATCTGAGGTTTGGTATTAATTCACCCGTCCCTTCAGTCAGCACCTTTTGTGTGGCATGAACTGTTAGACACTGTGGACAAAAATGAATATGACACAGTCTCTATCATCAGAAGTTCAGTTTAGTGGGGCAGACAGATGTTAAATAATCACAATATAGTAATAATGTGTGTTATGATAAAAGTAGGCATATGGACACAAGGAGCACAGAACTAACCTGTGGATTCACATGGGAAGGGGGCTTGAGCTTAGTCATGCAGACACACAGAATTTAGTCAAATGAGGAAAGAAGAAAAGAGCATTCCAGACAGAACGTACAGCACATGCAAAGGCAAAGCTTGATGCCAAAAAGCTGCAAGTGGCTAAGTGTAAACTGGGAATGGAGGTGGGAGCAGGAGAGCAGGAGATAAGACTAGAAAGACCAGGTGGTGGCCAAATCACAGAAAGCCTTGGATACCACGATAAATGGTCAAGCTATTGCGAGACAATGAAGGATTTGAAACAGGGAAGGGGACATAAGACAACCTGCACTTTAGAAAGATCATTCTAGCAGCTATGTGGAAAATGGATTTGGAAAATGAGAAAAGCATGAATGGAGTAAGAAGGCTCTTGCAGTAGAATATGAGCTTTGGAGTGCAGACTATATGTTTTATTACTTCCTTATCTTCAACATTTAGGCACTGAGAGGCACTCAACAGATATGGTTTGAATTAAGTCTTGAAAAGAAATGATTAAAAAAGAAAAAGGCTGGGGCTTCCCTGGTGGCACAGTGGTTGAGAGTCCGCCTGCCGATGCAGGGGACACGGGTTCGTGCCCCGGTCCGGGAAGATCCCACATGCCGTGGAGCGGCTAGGCCCGTGAGCCATGGCCGCTGAGCCTGCGCGTCCGGAGCCTGTGCTCCGCAACGGGAGAGGCCACAGCTGTGAGAGGCCCGCGTACCGCAAAAAAGAAAAAGGCTGGGTTATGGCTAATGAAATGACACTGAGGATGTCATTTCAATGTCTGAGCCACAAAACTGGACCATGAAGGATGGGAGTGAGAATAGGTATGGCAGCAGGGAAGGGAATATAAGCTGGTGATGGGGCTAAGAGCAGAAAGACAATGAACAGACAAAGGCTTTCTGCTATACAGGAGGACCAACCTCGATTCCAGGTGGTGGATAACATGTTGTTTTGGGCACAGATCCGTCTGGCCAGAGAAGGATGCTTGACAATCTGGGATTTACACAGCTGTATCAGACTGTCCACAATGACTGGGCTTGGAGAAAAGAAGAGACATTTGGAGATGTAAAGCAACAGGCTGACTCCAAGATCCATCAGTTGGAAACCTTACTGACTTGGGGGAGACTTACCAGTACGTCTCTCTCTTGGGGATGTCTTCAGTAGAGTGCCAGAGACGAGCGTGAAAGATCACATTCAGAACACATTCATCTTGATTCTCTATGTGGTTCCTTGGATCGTCAGCAAGGCTAAGCACTTTCTCAGGAAGGCCTTCTATTAACTTGGTCTTGGTAAGCCACAGAGCCTGCTTTACACCTTTAGAGTCATCAGTCACAAAAAACCAAAACCAAAAAAAAAAAGTCATTCAGGAAGAGATGCTTATCCCTGCCGGGTAGCATTTTGGGGAAAAAGCAGCCTTGAGAGAGAGATGGGATTTGTTCCGACATCTGAGGGGTCAGAACTAAAATAAAAAGCAGAAGCTATGAGAGCCAGATTTCAACTCAGCTTCAGGAATGACCATCTAAAGAAGTTAACAGTTGATTGAGGCAGTGAGTACTTGCCTCAGGAGGAATTCAAACAGCCACTAAGATGGCTGAGATCATGAGGCTGAATCTTGCAGGCAAGGATTTGTTTGTTACCTGCAGAATTCAGACCCCAGGTTACAGGACTACATCAATAGATGCCAACCTCTCAAAACCTAGATCCTTTCTATTAACCGACACCCTAGTCCCTGACTGGAAAAGCTCATGTCTGCCAAATATACGTCATTTAATAGATATGGGCCCAGGATTAAGTGCATACTGCTCTATCAAGGGAAAGAGCTTTTGGAAATGATGGAAATAACTTCTGGATCATGAATAACCTGAGGAGCCCTGAGTTTGGGAGCACTAGATAATCTTTCGCATCTGACTCTGAGATTCTGTAACAAGCTATTTTATAAGCAGATTTTTGTATGAAGCCCTATGAAATGTACTGCTGTATTTGTCAAAAGAATCATACTGAGGATGTTGCTCAATTTATTATGCAGGGTCCTCCCTGAGACCTTCTGAACTTCTCTCTGGCCTCTGACAGGAAGGTTGGGCTTTTCCTGGGTAGAGTACTGTTTTGTCTTTTGGACACGGTGAATTGCATAACTCACAATGTTTCTCTATACCAGGGGTCAAACTTTTTCTTAAAGGGCCAGACGGTAAATATTTTCAGCTTCTGGGCCAGTGTCTCTATCACAACTACTCAGCTCTGCCACTGTAGCACGAAAGCAGCCATAGGTAATAAGTAAACAGGTGTGCATGGTTTCACTATAATAAGCTATTTATAGAAACAGGCAACTGGCCTAGTCAGCAGACCCCATCTCTGTACCATTTGTTGACTGCTAGCAAGCTGAGAGTCAACTTTGGGGCTCCCCTGGACAAGTACAACCTCACAGAATGGATTTTTTGTATTCACTGTTTCATTTTTCCTTTGTGCTGATCCCCTCACCTATTTTTAATTTAATCTGGCTGTGCTACAAAATTTCTGTAAGATGCCCAAAATACTTTTTAGGAAAAGAAGGAGTATAAATAAACTAAAAGATCTGATTCAGAGTGCTTAGTCTCTAAAAACTAATTTAACCCCCTTACTCTCAGCGGGATGGGCTGTGGTGCAGGCTACTCATCCCAGTTGAAAAAACATCACTCGACGCAGAGATATATCTTCATTTGAAAAACTATGTCTGGGATCAAAGCAAACTTAGCACACTTTGAGGGAAACACCCTCAGACAATTTCTTCTGTGGTGATAAATGAAAGGTAATGAGACTTTTCACTTTAAGGCTCATAAGACATCAGAAACACAAATATTTAGAAATGTTAACTTCTGGATTTTGTGGTGCAGCAGAAAGAACCCTGGACTGGGGGTCGGGTAACCTGACTTTTAGTCCCAACACTGCCATTGTTCCTTAAACTTGAAAATGGATAAAATACTAAGAATTTATGGTTCACTAGTATATGAATAATATGTAAGAGCTGCCATTTACTGAACATTACCACCTACTCTGTGCCAGGAGCTTTAACTACAAGTTGGATGGGATTTTATGGAATGGAAGATGAAACTCAAGAGACTAAGGAATTTGTTTCAAGTCCCAAACCTTGTAAGCGATGGGGCTGGGAGGAGAACCTGAGTCTGTCTATGTTAAAGCCCATGATCTCTCCATTACCCCAATCTGCTTCTCTAGCCCTGTATCTTGCAGTTTTATTACAGACTTTACAGAACCTCTCTACATATGGTGAAAGCATAAGGTATGTTTTCAGCCTAGTCAAACAAGTTAACCTTAACTTCTAAGACACAGCTAATGCATTTCATCCACATGGTAATGTTACCAGGGTCACTCAAGGGTGCCAAGTCTTGTGAGGTCCTTCACAGCACCCTGTGAGGATACTGGAAGTATTTAAAGGCCAAAAAACAGCTTTCAGGAGTGGGTTTGAGCAGCTTAAGAGGCTAGCCAGTTGACAAGTTTTTTTCAAACCTAGGATTTATTATCTGGCTTAGTCCCCAAATCCTGCCAGGTCTCTTTCTTTCCTAATTACTTACTGGAAAATTCTGCTCCCACTTACCTGGACCATTTTGTGTTTTCAGGACCTGTCCTAAACCCACTCTGATTTAGGGACTAAGGAAGAATGAGGAGGAAAAAATGGGTTAAGAGGACTCTCAATAAACAACCCCCTCCAGGGACTCTGGAACATAATTTCCGGTACTGCCCCACACATACAGATGGTTTTGGCTAAAGTCATTTTGACCTGTTCTTAGTGAGAGTGAAAGGGAGCAGAAGTGGACTAGATGGATTTTAGGCCCAGATCCTTTCCCTGAAAACATCTCAGCTCTGACCGTTGACAAAGGACATCGACCTGGGAAACCAGAGGTGTAGCCCTGGCTTCACTAGTAACGCACAGTGCACCTGTAAGCAGATCACTGGCAAATCACTTCCCCTCTGTCACAATTACCAATCCTAATTACCAATTAACTTGATTGACTAGCCTGAAATGAGGCGATAGACCTGCAGATTAAGTACCGTTTCTGTTGTCTCTTTGCACTATAATCCCCCTCCAACTAGTTCTCAAACATAGTTACATCTCCAGGGTGCAAGAGCTGGGTCAATGTGAACCACCTAGTCAAAACCACTCATTTCACAGGAAATGGAGGCTCAGGAAGCTTCAGTCGCTTGCCCAAAATCACACAGAGGGTGAGGGGCAGGACTAGGCCTAGAAACCAGATCTTTTCACTTGGCCACTAAAACTCTAATACTCCCTCACACATACTGCTCTTTACATCTCACTTAATCCTAACAATTCGCAGAAGATGAGAATCAATATCGGGCCACTTTGCAGACGGAGAAACCGAGACCCACTGAGTTTCAACGTCTTGCCCAAGGCCACAAAAGGTCGGGGTCAGTGCTGGGTAGAGGACCAAGGTCCCCTCCCGCCCGTCCTGGGGCCTCACCCTCGAGGAGGCGGCAACGCTGGTGGAAGACGTAGCAGGCCTGGTCTTTGTACAGCGGGTGCTCGTGAAGCGGGGGCAAGCGGCGGAACTTCGGGGGCGTCCAGTCAGGGTCCCAGGGCGGGAAGACTGGCCGCGCCAGACCGGGCATAAAGTGCATCTTCCCCGCGTAGGTGATGGGCTCCAGTCCAGGAATCTCGTACACCCTGTCCGGGGGAGGAGGCTCGGGCTTCCGCGTGGAGCGCACGCCCCACTCGTACGCCCCGCGTCTTGGGGCCCCGCAGCTCCCAAGACCGAGCCGCCCGGGGCGAGCAAGGGCCAGCCTTGCTGACCTCGACGCCAACGCCATACCGATCCGATCTCTTCAAGACCTCCACCTGGACGCCGCCATCTTCCCGCGCTCAAGGCCTGCTGGGAACGAAAGGAGCCGAACGCCCAGACTCGTTTTATGAGTGGCAGCCACTTTAACCAATCATCGTCCGGGCATCCTCGTCTTGCCCCACCCTACAGGCCGTCAGCGATTTCCCACAGGTGGAACCTTGCCTGTCTCCCCGGGGAAGAGCAGGAGGGTAGGTGAGTGGTTGTGATGGGCAGGGGGACTAGGAGAAGAGATTCAGGACTTCAAGCCTGAACTCGGGACAACCTTGATCGCTTAACGAGCAATTGGAGCTTGGGCAGGGCACTTCCTTCTGAGCCTTAAAGTCACTCGCTGTAAAAAATAGCGATAGAAACGCCTAAACTAGCGCCTAAACTAGCTTGGGGAGGGCACTTCCTTCTGAGCCTTAAAGTCACTCGCTGTAAAAATAGCGATAGAAACGCCTAAACTAGCGTCTAAACTAGCGCCTAAACTAGCTCAGCACCCAGCGCGCGGTGGGTACGCCGTAAATTTCCTTGCCTTTCCAGCCCTCACGCGGAGCCTGAGCGTGGCCCTTGCACCACGCCGGCGCCGCACCGACCGCGCTGCACTGCACGCCTCCTCCCAAGCGCCCAAAGTGAGTTCCTTTCCTCGGAATGTCGCGTTTCGCCTCCTAGAAGCAGGGCCAGAGCGGCGGAGGTGTACCTTCCTCCTTGCGCAGCACGTATTTATCAAATGCCCACTGAGTGTCAGGCACTGCTGAGCATCGGGTTTACACTGGTGAGTAAAACAGGTGTGCGATGTAGAGCGTACAGTTTAGTGGGAGATGCAGACAGAAAGCAAGTAAAGTAAATAAATAGCAGTTGCAACACACACACACACACACTTCATATGCCTTTTCCCCCAGTTATTTTTCTCTTCAGTATTTAACACTAACATAACATGTTTTCTATTTTGATTTTATTTAATCACGCTCTCACTGGAATATAAGATCCATGCGTGCAAGGGATTTTGTTTCTTCACTGCTGTGAAACCTGCTCCTAGACCAGTGCCTGGCACATAGTAAATATATGTTTAATGAATGAATACATAATGATGTGATGAATAAGCAAATAGGGTACCTTCTAGAGAATGAGAAGGGGGTGGTTCAGGGAGGGCTCTGAGGGCAGATGACCTTGAAGCAAGGCCTGAGGGTGAGGAGTGTCATCCAGGCAGAGGCAACAACATGTCAAGGCCTGGCTTCTTAGACTGAAAAGGTAGAGGCTGAGAGAAGATGTGAACCTGGCCTTTAAAATTCATGACTGACGTGGCCAGCTTCTCTACTAATTTCCAAAATACTAGGGAAAGTGGGATTAGTAAAACATGGAGAAAGTAAATTTAAGGCAAAGAAGGCTAAATAACCCTCACACTGTACAGCAGTTTACAGTCAATAGGGCTCCTTCACTTACCTCACTTTATCTCTGAAATACCTTTTGGGAGTAAGAAGTCAGCATAAAGAGGGAATCAGATCTCATTCACTCTTAATACAAACCTGGTACATAACATGCAAGAAAAATGGGTTGACCTGATGTGACACCAAGCTAGGCTGCAAGCTCTGTGAAGGTAGAGCCCCTGTTTTATTAACCTCTGCTGTATCCCAGCACCTAGCACTGCGCCTGGCTCCCAGACCTTATATGTAAACTGAGTACTCACCACTCACCTGAGCCTTGCATATGCCAGGCCTGTGCTTGGTGGTAGAATACAGAAAGAATAAGATAACTGCTTGCCCTCAAGGGGTTCTCAACCTGCTAAACCTTCCTGAAATCATAGAACCAGCAGTAGAACCAGGTTTTCTTTTCTCTAAAGAGCAGCCTTTCCTCTATAAGAGAAAGATTTATTGCACACAGAGGAACTACCCTTCTAAAACCAATGATAGTAAGTGGTAAGAGAATTTGGACAAGTTCTGATCAGAAGAACACTGGGCACCACACAAGGAGATTGGATTGTATCTTGTAGGCAGTGGGGAGCTATTGAAGCTTGCTAAGCAGGGGACTGTTGTGATCAGAGCTGGTGGGAGGTGTGCTGATTGATGGTGTAGGGGGAGACTGGAAGCACATCGTTTGGGCCCATGGGAAGCTCCAGTGTAAATGGGTGTGGAAAGCAGGAAAAGTGGGAAAGATCTTAAAGGTTAGGGCTCCTGGGAAGTGATTGGTAACCAAGAAACAGGACTTCACTGTCTTCTAGTAGGTGTGGTGGTTTGCTCCTCTGCTTTTGCACAGACTTGGCGCACACCTTGATTCTAGCACTTTATGCACGAATGAAGCTACGGCCCTTGGGAAGCTCCAGGGTGCCTATAAAATTCCGTGGCAGTTTGGCAAGTTGGGTCCCTGTTCTGTGCCAGCCCAGTGCCAGGCACTGGGAATTGGAGATGAAGACACTCTCCTCTGCCCTCTAGAGCATGAAATCCAGGGAGAAAGAGCAGCCTGGAGTCTTAAGAGACCAGGTATGTACACTAACTTTACCACTCCTGCTTCCTGGCCTCAGTTTTCTCCATTGTGAAATGAGGAAGAGCATGGCCTACTTATGTACAGCTGTCGAGAGGACTGAGTGAGGCAGTGCCTCTATCTTATCCCGGTTCTTATCTGTTTAGTGGATGACTCCTCCAGGACAGAGATGAGTGTCAGTCACCTCTGTGTCCCAGCACCTCATTCAGCAGCCCCTGCCCAGTAAGTGTCTAAGAGGCAGGAATGAATAGGAGGAAATCAAAGACTGGAGCTTTTATTTTTTAAATTTTATTTATTTATATTTTTAAATTAATTAATTTATTTTTGTCTGCATTGGGTCTTCATTGCTGCACACAGGCTTACTGCGGCGAGCGGGGGCTACTCGTCGCTGCCGTGTGCAGGCTTCTCATTGAGGTAGCTTCTCTTGTTGCAGAGCACCAGCTCTAGGCGCATGGGCTTCAGTAGTTGTGGCACGCGGGCTCAGTTGTTGTGGCTCACGGGCTCTAGAGTGCAGGCTCAGTAGTTGTGGTGCACAGGCTTAGTTGCTCCGCAGCATGTGGGATCTTCCCCAACCTGGGCTCGAACTCGTGTCCCCTGCGTTGGCAGGCGGCTTCTTAACCACTGCGCCACTAGGGAAGTCTAAGACTGGAGCTTTTGGAGGAGTGATATTTACATCAAATAATGCTCTGGGACATCAGACTTCCCCTAAGTTCTGTTCTCAGACAAGAGGGAGAGAAGACCCTCTTTTACTTTGATTTGCCTGTGGATTTTTAAAAAATATTTATTTATTTATTTGACTGCACCGGGTCTTAGTTGCGGCACGCGGGATCTTCATAGCTGCGTGTGGGATCTTCATTGCAGTGTGCAGGATCTTTAGTTGTGGCATGCGGGATCTTTTAGTTGCAGCATGCAGGATCTAGTTCCCTGACCAGGGACTGAACCCGGGCCCCCTGCATTGGGAGCACAGAGTCTTAACGGCTGGACCACCAGGGAAGTCCCTGCCTGTGGAATTTTCAATGAATAGTTTCCTTACAGGTGAGATGACCAAGTCTATTTCTATATAAACTGTATAGTTCCACATATGAAGACAGAGAACCTTGATAAATCCCAAACTGCCCTCACAGAAACATCTCAAAATAAATCATAACCATTTAAATTTTCCTCCCTGATCTTTCTTTCAGACAATGTTTACCTAATGGCCCTGAAACCAAGCTCCTTTCCTTCTTCCTTTCATATAACATCCATATTTTTAAATGTACACTGTGCTAGTTCATAAAATGAATAAAAAACAGGTCTCTGCCCTCAAGGAGTTCACAGTCTCAAAAGAAGAGAAAACCACGTAAACGTGTAATTTCTGAACAGTGTGAAATGCTATAGGGTAGAGATTCATTCACTGGAAGAGCATTTATTGAGCACCTACAGTGACCAGGGCTGGACCAAGTGCAGTGAGTGCTGCAGGAAGCAGGAAGCCAAGCAGGCCTTCAGAGGCTCCAGCCTGTTCTCTTCCTCTACCCACTCATCCCTCCCTTGTTGTCAGTTACCCAGAGCTCCATCTCCAGACTCAGGTACCTAGACCTATTTAATCCAACTGGCAGCTGGATTTTGCCCTTGGATGTCCCACAGGCACTCAGTGTACCTCAAACTGAACTTAGCCATTTCCCCCACTTCCTCTTTCCCCTAAAACTCAGCTTCTCTTGGACCCACTATCCACCCACGGATCCAAGCCAGACACCTGGATGTCCCTTCTATCCCCCTCACCTGCTCACCTCACATCCATCAGTCTCTGTGTCCTGTTAATTACTGCTTCAGGATTTCTCTAATTGACCACTGTCCTCTCATCCTCCCTGAAGCTCCCCTGGTCCAGGTCCTCATTACCTCTCACCTGGACCATCATGATTTCCTCCTCCTCCTGTTTTCCTGTAATTGAAGAACAATATGTTCTGAGACCAGACAGAGCAGAATTAAAGTCCCAGTGCCATCATTTGGGGACCTTTGTCACCCTGGGTAAGTTATTAAACCTCTCCAGACCCCAGTTTTCCCATCCATAAAATGACACCTCCAGGACTGGCCTTGTTGTAAAGATTAAATGAGATGCAGCAATTTGACAGGTGACTCACCAACAGTGGTGAGTGAAAGAAACCAGACACAGAAGAATGCATTCATATGATTCTGTTTAAAGGTAGAAACTAAGCAAACCTGATAAATAGTGGATAGGGTTGCAAATAAAGGTGGCACAACTAAGGAAAAACAAGGGAATGATTATATCAAAAGTCGGGCGGGGGCTTCCCTGGTGGCGCAGTGGTTGAGAGTCTGCCTGCCGATGCAGGGGACATGGGTTCGTGCCCCGGTCCGGGAGGATCCCACATGCCGCGGAGCGGCTGGGCCCGTGAGCCATGGCCGCTGAGCCTGCGCGTCCGGAGCCTGTGCTCCGCAACGGGAGAGGCCACAACAGTGAGAGGCCCGTGTACCGCAAAAAAAAAAAAAAAAAAAAAGTCAGGGTGGTTAATGGGGAGCGGGGGTGTGATCAGGGAGGAACACAAATATGTGGCTTCTGGGATGCCAGCAAGGTTCTTTTTACTTGAGCGAGTGGTGCTTACGAAAGGGTTCTTTTATTTATTTTTATTTATAATTTATCTGTATAATTTATCTGTATATAATTTATCTGTATAAAAAGTAATTTTTATAACTTTTATAAATATTAAATTGTACATAAATGTTGTACTTCATCATTTAAAATATTTTAAAAATTCAGTGAGATTTTCTATGTAATCTTAATCCAGCAGTCCTCAGAGCACACGAAGAGGTCAAGAAACCATGGTTGCCTGTTCCGATCGCTGTGCCCTGTCTCCCTCCCTCCCCCACCAGGCAGCAGATCCCAGGATTGATTCATCCCTGTCCCCAGTGCTCACACAGAGCTTGGCACCTGCAGGCCTCAGGGAGAATGAGCGGAATAGAGGTGACCAGAGTGTAACCACATGTTTTCCCTCTCCCAGGCTGGCAAGGGAGGAGGACCTGGGCCTGCTCTGGGAAGAGCACCCAGTTGCCCACACCTCCTGCCTGACCAAGGCCCACTGACAATGGACAAGGGGGAGGAAGACGACGATGAGGAAGCCTGGCTGCAGCTTCGGCCGGTGGAGCCCTTGCCCTCCCAGTGCTGCGGCAGTGGCTGCTCACCCTGCGTGTTTGACCTCTACCAGCGAGACCTAGCAAGTTGGGAGGCAGCCCGAGCCAGCAAGGACAGGAGCCTGCTGAGTGGAGAAGAGACACAGGTGAGGGGGAGCAGCATCACCTGGCCTCAGCCCTGTGCAGTGTACCTGCTCGCGGAAGCTTCCTTTGACTCTGTACAGCAGAGAGAAAAGAGTGAGCTTAATGGAAGCAGACTGACCCAGGTTCTAAGCCTGGCCCTGAGCTGGTGAATGGGGAATGAGGCAGGTGGCTAGGGGAGGTCCCAGGAGTGAATTGGGTGTGGGCATTTTACAGGAGAGGGAGATCTGTGAGTCGTGGCATTCAGAGAAGACTTCCTGGAGGAGGTAGAGGTGGGGTGGAATATTAAAGACTGTGGCCTGAGACTTGGAAGACATGAATTTGAGTCCCTGCTCATGGTGTGACCTTGTACAAATAAGTCACTACCACTCAGGCCTCAGTTTCCCCACATATAAAATAAGGATATTGGATTAGATCATCCATTAGGTCCCATCAATTTCTAAATTGTGCAAATCTGGATTTTAGCAGGTTTGAAGGATGGGTACATTGGAGATGAGTGTTCTGGATAGAGGGCACTGCTTGAGCAAATAAAAACTCACAGGTAGGAAGCCGCAAGGTATTCTTGGGGGTACAGAGAAAAGTCTGGTGTCTGATGCCTGGGAGATAAAATGAGACTTGGGGCCCATCCACAGGGCCCTTGAGTGTCCAGTTAAGGACCTTGCACTTTATCCTGGGGCTGAGGGGAGCCATACAAGGCTTCAGAGCAGGGTGAGCTCAATGTAAAGTGTTCTGGCATTCTTAGAGCCTGAAAGGGAAGTAAGGCGGGACTACGCTATTACAGAGAAAACTTATTGGCCTTGATAGCCTCTCCTTGTGGGGAGGATGCCCATGGATGCTTGCATGTCTCTTGAGTCCCAGCTTCTAGCTGTTGAATCTTTTCCTGTTGCAGAGCTGTCCCTCCAAGCTGAGCCCAGAGACCTTCCTAGCCTTCTGCATCAGTGCCACGGACAGACTCACTAAGGACACCTACCTTGTCCGGTTTGCATTACCTGGGAACAGCCGGCTCGGCTTGCGGCCTGGCCAGCACCTCATCCTACGGTACACTCAGGTAGTGGGAGGACCCAGGCTTTGCAGCCCTGCTCTGCCATTTGCTAGCTGTGTGGTCTAGGGCAACTTGCTTAACCTTCCTTAAACCTCCATTTGTCATCTTCAGAATAAACATAGTAATACGTGACTCAGAGGGCTCTTGGAATTGAACTAGATAATGCATTTTCATAATAAATAATAACAACAGTAAGAGCAAACACTTTTTTAGCACTTAGTATCCAAGGCACAGTTCTGTGTGCTCATATGTATAAGCTCATTCATCCCTCACAAAATCCTGTGTGGTAGACACCATTGTCATGCCCGAGAGGAAACTGAAGTCAGAGAGGTTTAGTAACTTCCCCAAGATCACACAGTTAGGAAGTGTTGGAGCCAGGATTTGAAAGCAAGCAGTGTGGCTCCAGAGCTTGTGGTATTAACCTCATATGATTAGCACCAGTTGATAGAGAAGACACTGTTGTTGAAAATAAGGGTGTTGCCCAGTATCACACAGCTAATAAGGATTCAAACCCAAACAGCCCGCCTCCTGAGTTACACCCTTCATTCCTCTGAACTTCCTTCTTCCTTCCAGCTTACTTTTGTACTCTTCTCCCACCTTGATCCCCACCTCCACCTACACAGGGACAGGACCCTTTGGGACCTCCAGATGGAGGTGACTGCCAGGCAGTTGACTTTCTGGGTCTGAAGCTCAGCAGAGAAATCTGAGCTGCAGACGTGGATCTGGGAATCATCCAGGTATGCCTGGATGTTATGCCTGGATGGCATTTGGGAGCACGTGGGGCATGGAAAGAGGGAAGGAGGTAGGACCGAACCCTGGCAACTCCAGCATTTATGGTGTTGGCAAGAGGAGGCAGAGCCATCAAAGGAGACGGAAAGTCTAGCCAGTACTTGCCTCGCACTGACCCCTGGTGTCTGTGCCCAGCTTGTTCTGGCCTGTGGCCTGGCTGACGGTCCTTAAAGGTCACTGTTCCAGAGCACAAGAGGGGCCACAGGACAGATCACAGCCCCAAGCAACCCTCCATCCATAAGTCAGGGATGCCCAGAACTACCTGCCTCTAGTCTGGCCCCTCTCTGTCACTCCAGTGACATTCCTAACACATGCAGCTGACCACATCCCTCCTCATTCAGCCCCCTTCTGGTACTCCACAGTGCCTCCCCAGTGACACTGTAACCCAAGGCCCCAGCCTTCTTGCCCAGCAAGTTCTTCTCCACACCCCCCCAGCCACCCCCACACGTGCCCCTTGTTCCAGCCCCGAGGTCCACTCGCCAGTTCCTGGCTTGCCCTACATTATCCTACCTCTAAGCCTTTGCCCAGGCTGTTCCCTCTGCCTGGAATTACTTTACTTCCCGCCCATTGTTACCTGTTAGTGGCCTGCTTGTCCTTTAAGACCTTCTGAGCTCAAGGCCTTCTGAGGTTCCCTAGGTGAGAGTGCCTGTCACTTTTACCCCTGTCATAGCAAATGTCACAGTGCCCTTTGCATCCGAGCCATGCCATATGTTCTGTTTGTTATTTCCTTGTTTTTTCTGTAAGCATTTATTGAATATTTCTGCCCAACTTTTGATACATTGGGACAGGCCTTTTTAATCTTTGCATACCTCAAAGAAGAAAATTTTGTACATAGTAGGGCTCAAGAGAGGAGTGCTTAGGTGCTCCAGGGAAGCTCTGAGTAGTGGTAAGGAGCCCAGACCTGGAGGCAGACACAGCTACAGATGAGTTCTAGCTGTGTGACCTCAGGCAGGTGACATCCCTTCTCTAAGCCTTGGTTTCCTCATTTGGGTTATTGTTTGAAATAAATGAGACACTGCATATAGTATGCTTGGGGCATCATAGGCATTTACTACAACATGGCTGCTCTCATTATTACTCACGATCGTGCTCCCGGCCCCCTTGTTGATAACACTGGAGGGGGTTCATGCATGCGGTCAGGCTTTGGACTAGGGCACCCTTGAGGATCCTTTCACTTCTGATGCTCCTGGCATGCGGTCGTGTTTGATAAATGTTAAACGCTTGTTAAATATAGTTATTTTTATCTTGATCATTCTGTGGTCGAGGAGAGGTCAGGAAAAACCCCAGTGATGTCCTAAAATAGCTCACATCATCAGTGTACTTTTTTTTTATTTATTTATTTTGGCTGCGTTGGGTCTTCATTGCTGTGCGCGGGCTTTCTCTAGTTGCAGTGAGCGGGGGCTACTCTTTGTTGCGGTGCGCGGGCTGCTCATTGCGGTGGCTTCTCTTGTTGTCGAGCACGGGCTCTAGGCACGTGGGCTTCAGTAGTTGTGGCTCGCGGGCTCTAGAGCACAGGCTCAGTAGCTGTGGTGCACTGGCTTAGTTGCTCCATGGCATGCGGGATCTTCCCAGACCAGGGCTTGAACCCGTGTCCCCTGCGTTGGCAGGTGGATTCTTAACCACTGCGCCACCAGGGAAGCCCATCAGTGTACTTTTTGAAGCACTTTTTCATCTGTGACCCCTGTGGAGCTACACAGCAGGGGCATAGACAGTTGTCCCCATTTTACAGAAGGGGCAGCTGAGGGTTTAAATGACCTGCCCAGGATCTCACAGCCAGCACGTGGCAGTGGGGGGAGCCCAGTGCTCTTTTCTTCTGCTCCATCTTGCCTGCCCCTCAATGAGGACCCCTGGGGATGACTGGGCCCCCACCTTCACTCTCACCAGCCTGGCACAGATTCGGTACTCTAAGGGTTTGTTGAATAACTGGCTGACTGCCTGACTGAGTGCTTCTCTTTCCCAGAGGGATAGTAGATGGCTTAGAAATTCAGAGAGCCTATACGCCCATCAGCCCTGCCAACGCAAAAGGATACTTTGAAGTTTTAATCAAGGTGAGCCAACTCACACAGATGCTCTAAGAGGCTGTGGACTGGACCTCCATTTGCCAGCTTGGTCTGGGTGGGGCACTGCCCTCTGACATGGGAAAAGCCAGCGCTCACATGGGAGGAGGCTGGCTTGAGGGAAGAGCAAGGACAATGAAAGAGACCTTTTCTCATCTCCTCCTCTCCTGGGGAAAGGAGGCTACTGGCCCACCAACAGAGGGCATGTTCCTGATAGATTTTATGGAAAACAGGCTTGGACTGAGAAAAGTAAAGCCGTTCCTCCTCACCTTCTTCCCTATTGATGAAGTGTAAGCACTGAGCCGGGAAAAGGGGAGCCAAGTCATGTGCACCTACTGTGTGCTGGGCACGGGTGTCCAGGGAGAGTCAGACATGGTGCCCGCCCTCAGATAGGGGCCAGACTGGGACAGTACAAGGTGGTAGATGCTGTGACACGAGGCCCCAACCCAACTCAGGGCAGCTGGGGCTGCAGGGAAGGTGAGCTGGGCTTCCCAGAGGAGGCTGTGTGTCTGAGCTCTATGTTTAAGCTCAGGAGTGGGAAGGAAGCTCTGAGTGCTGTATCAGCACGTACAGCGGCAAAGGAGGCATGATTTGGGGAACTGTTAGTCATTTGTCCTGGAACACTTTTGTAGGCAAAAGATGGGACATGGAGGACCTTGGGGGCCAAAGTAACCTGAAATCATCTCGCAGGTGGGTTGGCAGGGGTCGGGGCATTTGAGTTGGGCCTTGAGGGAGGAATACAAGTTAGCAGTGGCATTCCAGGGAGACGGATAACCGAAGGCAGGGAGGAGTGAAATAGAGCAGGGTCTTCTGGGAACTGTACCCAGTCTGAGTGGCGGGAGGAGAGTTGCTTGTAGGGGCAGCCGAGATGGGTGGGGAAATTAGCAGATATGAGATGAACAAAGTGGGCTGGATGCAAAATATCCCAGAGACCCAAGGAATAGGCAACAAATGTATAAGACGTCATGAAGGTCCAATTATGTGCAAAAACAATTAGGTTGAACTACATGAAATTGCTGACATGCTAACGTTTTTGACTTACAGAAACAGCAGTTTCATGTGGGTCAGCCTAATACATAGCTCTAGATCATTTCTAAATGGAATCCTAGGGAACACCTATATTTAGGAATAGTTTTCACATCCTTTGTCTCCCTTGTAGGACAGGAATTATCCCCATTTTACTGATAAGCAAACTGAGGCCCCAGGAGGGCCTGAGGCTCCCCAGGTAGTAAGAAGTACAGCTGGAAGGTGAGCCCTGGCCTTCTGACTCCAGGTCCCCAGCACCGTCTCTGGCTCCCAACCATCCCCGCCTGCCTTCAGAGCTGGAGTATTTATTCCTTCACACATAAGCTTGGATGGGATCCCTTTTCCACGCAACTGTTTGTCTGGGAGATTCCACAAATCCTCTCCAAATGGCCTGCTTCCCCAAGCTGCTTGTCTGGGTGTGTTTCTATTGAAAGGATAAGCCTGGAGACAGTTCTTCAGGGCAGCTGGATTTCTCCCAGCTGCAAGGCTGATTTTCTCCTTCGTTTACCGGAAAGCCTCTCTTTAGAGAGATGCTTAATTATCCCTAAGCCGCTGGCTGGGAAGATCTGGAAATGTCTTTGCAAATTGGGAAGGCAGGCGGGTTTTGTAAGGTTTACCCTCCCATGTAGATGGAAAGGAGGAGCTCTCATTTCTTTGGCACCTTCTGGGCACCAGGTACCGCTTCTAGCTCTTTATTTTAATTGTCTCGTTTCAACCTCATAATCACCCTGCAGAGTAGATCATATTCTCCCCACTTTACAGATGAAGAAACTGAAGCCCAGAGAGATGATGTCATTGTCCCAAGGTCCCTGGGGTAATATGATCTCAAGTGGAAGAACAAGTTCAGTGTCAGTTCTGTTTAACAAGTGTGTATTGAGCATTTACTCTGTGCCAGGCTCCGTGTGGGTGCCAGAGGCACAGAAAAATCCTTCCTTTCTCCTTGAGTGCTATCTGTGCCATAGGGCCCCTAAGGCCACCCCTGGGGCTGTGCCTCCCCGAGACTGGGGCCACAAAACAAGGTGTGCACTGAAATATAGCCTCCAGCAACTTAGGAGAAAAACTGTAGCCTCCTCCCCAGACCTCTTCAGGTAAGCGGAAGACTTGCCTTGCTTTATGCATGTGGTGCCCAAGGAAGGCAGGGCTGGTACCAGAAGTAGCTGTGGGTGCTTAAAAGCATGTCTGGTGACCAAAGCCCAGTCTCTCCTTCAAGCCTGGTTATAATTTCTCCAGACACCCTTCCTGGGCTGTTTTACCCCTGACCATACCACACCTGATGCCCAGAATTCTCTCTGCCCTCCTTCCCGCATCCCCAGTGAGTTTGAGTCTACCCAGTCTTCAAGGTCCAGCTTAGCTTTCCCCTCCAGGAAGCTGTCCTCGATCCCACTCCATTGGAAGTGACTGCACCTCCTCAGGGCTCTCCTAGCACTTCATCCTTCTCACGGGGGGTTAGGTAGTCTCTACCTTTTATATGTCTGAGACTTAGGTCCCTCTTAGATTGTGAGCTCCTTAGAGGGAGGGCCTGAATCTGGGTTCATTCATTCATTCAGATGTTTATGTCCTTTCCATGACTCAGGCACTGGCTGCCTCCATGGAGCTTAAGGTCCAGCTGTCTCCCCTGCAGCCCCAGCATGGTGCCTGACAGAGTCAGGGCAGTGTGCACTTCCCCCGTGGAGGAACCCCCTCCACAATCTTCACTTTTTTCATCCAGCCAGAAGACAGTGCAGGGATATGCAGAGATTGCAAATGAGGCGGACTCTAGCCCATAAATATATTTGGTCTTGGCCTGCACAGTGTTTTAAAATTTTGAATTAATTGCCAACATTTCAAAAATGGGAAAATTTTCACCAAAGTATGGATTTCCTACCCCTCTTAGAGAGTCAGAAGATCTGGCATCGCTGGCCCCGCGGACTGCGTACTGGAATTTGCAGAGTGGTTTCCTCCTTTAGAAAGAGTATTCACTCACCAATTTACTGTAGTCCCCACCACTCACTCTTGTCTCCCTGATGCTGAGACTGCTAGTTGCCATCAATCATCTCATACCCAGTTCTTCACTCAGTTCTGTTACCCACATGGCCATTGTAGTTATTTGGTTTGAGACCTCTGTAGTTAAGGCCGTAGGACTTATGGATTCTCATCCCAGTCTTACCAGTTACCTTCTGTGTAAGCTTCTTGGCCTCATCTGAAAATGGGGAACGACAGTACCAACTTCATGGATAATTAGGATTAAATGACACAACACGTGTAAAGCACTGGGAGTGCAGGAAGGGCTCCACTTTCGAGGCTGATGTGGTTTGTATTGGCAACACGTGCCTGTCTTAATGAGGTCTCCCTTCGTTTCCTCCCAGTGCTACCAGACAGGGCTGATGTCCCAGTATGTGGAGTCCTGGAAAGCAGGAGACACGGCTTTCTGGCGAGGACCTTTCGGAGGCTTCTTCTATAAACCAAACCAGGTCAGTGCCCGCAATGAGTCCTCAGGAGACCCCTCCCAGCTTAGCTTCCAGGAATGTGGTTCTCATGTTTCAGGCCATAGAATCTCACTGTGCCATTCTTCTTGAGCCCAAACCTAATCCCAAGAGTATCCTTGGGGTTGGACATGGGAGGAGATGGGAATAGGTGCTAAGAAACAAAACTGCCTGCCCATGTTCCAGAACCATCCTTGCCTGCCCATTGCTTGGAAAAATTCAGACTATGAGCTAGGTATTTAGGGCCCTTATGCCATCTGACTCTCAGATATCTTTCCAGTTTCACGTTCCATTTACAAGACTATGAGACCACTCCCTAAATACACCCTGTGGCTCACTGCTTGGGAACCCCCTGCTTCCCAACCCAAAGGCTCTTCCCCTCATCTTCACGGCATGTTCACATCCTCCCCTGACATTCCCGGGAAGAATCAGTAATTTCTCATCAGTTGGTGCATATCTGGAAAGCAGTTTGACAGTATGCACTGGGAGTCTTAGGAATCTTCACACCCTTGACCCAGTGCTTCCACTTCTGAAGTCTGTTCTATGGAAAGAATCCAAAATGCTGCCTCTTGGACATGTTCATTGCGGCTTTATTTATAATAGCAAGAAATTGGAGACAACTGAACATCCAACAACAGAACAGTTAAGCACACTGGGTTACAGATACGTGATAGACTATTATCTTGGATTTTAAAATTATGTTTATAAATGATGTTAATGCTTAAGCTGTAAGATCAAGTGACAAACACTAGGTAAACTGAATATACAATGTTAGGAAACTAAGTTAAATTGCACAGAAAATATATATATATTTTTAAAGAATTCCCTTCCTTCCTTCCTTCCTTCCTTCTTTTCTTTTCTTTTCTTTCTTCACCGCATGGCATGCGGGATCTTAGTTCCCTGACCAGGGATTGAACCCAGGCCCCCTGTGGTGGAAGTGCAGAGTCTTAACCACTGGACCACCAGGGAAGTCCTCAGAAAAAATATTTTTTTTAAAAAAGCAATAAAATGTTAGCAGCTCTGGGTAGTGGAATTATGGGTGATTTTTATTTTCTTCATTATGTTTTCCAAATTATCCATAATGAGTACCTGTTACCTTTATAATTAGGAAAACAAAGCAAAACAAAAACAAATGGAAAAGAACAAATCATTTTTCCTCTCCATTTTTTTTTTTAATTGAAGTACAGTTGATTTACAATGTTGTGTTAGTTTCAAGTGTACAGCAAAGTGATTCAGTTATACATACATATATATGTGTGTATATATATGTATATATACACACACACACACACACACACACACACACACACACACACACACACACACATATACATCTATTCTTTTTCAGATTCTTTTCCCTTATAGGTTATTACAAAGTATTAAGTATAGTTCCCTGTGCTATACAGCAGGTCCTTGTTGGTTATCTGTTTTATATACAGTAGTGTATATATGTTAATCCCAAACTCCTAATTTATCCCTCCTCTCCCTTCCACTTTGGTAACCATAAGTTTGTTTTCTATGTCTGTGGGTCCATTCTTTTTGTTTAATTTAAAAATAGCTTTTATTGGTATTTTCCTTACTACAAATGCAGTACCTGTTCATTACCAAAAAAAAATTCAGCAGATATAAAGAAGCTAAAAGAGACTTCCCTGGTGGTCCAGTGGTTAAGACTCTTCACTTCCACTGGCAGGGGCACGGGTTCGATCCCTGGTCGGGGATGTTCCGCATGCTGCCTGGTACAGGCAAAAAAAATTTTTTTAATAAAAAAAATAAATAAGCTAAAAGAAGAAATAAAGAATACCTGCAGGCCATCTTCCTGGACATACCTTGGCATACCTTACTACCTTGGCATCCACAGACCCCACTGGAAAGCCCTGCACTTCCTGTCTGGGAGGGTGTAGGGCCCAGCCATGAGGGAAAAGACATGGTGTGTCACACATGAATACTTGGCTGCTGAAACTGTGGCTAAGGCTTGGCTCTGCTCCTGTGAGGATGCTGGGATGCAGCCCAGTCTTGCCACTCTGCAGCCATCTTCAATGCAGATGGGTCACGTCAGCCCTGAGACATTCCACAGACTATCATAGGTATTCACCCAGGTCCAGGCCAGTGCTGGACCCTGGGGGCTCAGAGATGGGTCAGATGAGTCCTGTCCTCCAGAAGCTCACAGTCTGATGGGGAGACAGGCCCACAAATAAATGACAACAACATAGTGTGACAAGTGTGAAGAGGGATGCACAGAGGGCTGTGGGAACACAGGAAGGACCCCTCACCTGCCCCTGGCTCAGAGAGGGCTCCCCAGAGGAGAGCCTGAGCAGTGATGGGAGAAAGGGGGAGCATGGCACACCCCGTGACTGGGAGGCTGGGAGAGCATGAACACAGGACAGGATGATGGGCTAGCAGTAGGGCTCAGTGAGGGAAGGAATCTAATTGTATTAAGCCCCATGCTCCATACCAGGCACTTGATTATTTTTTCAATTTTATTTTAGAATTTATTTTATTTTATGTATTCGGGTTTTTTGGCTGCGTTGGGTCTTTGTTGCTGCACGTGGGCTTTCTCTCTAGTTGCGGTGAGTAGGGGCTACTCTTCGTTGCACTGTGGTGGCTTCTCTTGTTGCGGAGCATGGGCTCTGGGTGTGCGGGCTTCAGTAGTTGCGGCATGTGGGCTCAGTAGTTGCAGCTCGTGGGCTCTAGAGCACAGGCTCAGTAGTTGTGGCGCATGGGCTTAGTTGCTCCGCGACATGTGGGATCCTCCTGGACCAGGGATCGAACCTGTGTCCCCTGCACTGGAAGGCAGATTCTTAACCACTGCACCACCAGGGAAGTCCCATACCAGGCACTTTATGTCATCTCTTTAATCCTCATGACAGTTCTGAGATAGGTGCTATTCTGGGGAGGTGCTGTTATTTTCTTACCAGTGAAGAAACCAAGGCTCAGAGAGGTGAAAGAACGTGCCCAGATCGCGTGACTGGGGGTTTTCCTGCAGATCTGCCAGGCTCCTGATAGTCCAGGAAGCATTCCATGCAGTAGTGTGGTGTGCAGTGGCTGTTACTAAAGCTGGTGAACACTCAGACTGCGCACAGAGGCCTAATCTCTAGAAGGATGTCGGTGAATACCTCACTGTGCACTAACCTTCTAGGCACTGATCTTAAAGAGGCCTAGAGCCAGGAAACAGGTTTGGTGATGGGGAGCTGATGGAACAGGTGCCTCTTGGGAGCTCATTTTGATTGCCTGGCTCTCTGTGCCAGGCACTGAGGTATAGTATCTCATTTAGTCCAGAGATGAGCAGGCTCAGGGTCCAAGCCAGGGGCCTCCGATCTCTGCAGGGTTGCCCTGGGGCAGAGGAAGCAGCCCGGAGGGCAGGGCTAGGATGGCGGTGGGAGAGCAAAGCTTTGGTGGGAACAGGTGTCAGCTCAGTGTCAGGTGGGAAGCCTTCCCTGGCAAGGGGAGTCAGTCTGGAATGGAGCAGACTTCCTTGGGAGGTAGTGGACTACCTATCAGCAGAAGTATGTAAGCAGAGTCCCGAGGGGATGCTTCAGAAGGCAGCCAAGCCACTTGCAGGATGACTGCACCATCATGTTCCCTTTCAGCCTCCAGATTCCATGATTTCTGTTCCATAGACCTCATAAGCTGTAGCCTATCACAGGCAAGGATGGTTTTCTGGAGGAGGTAGAGAGGCGAACTCAGATGGGTGGCACACCCAGGAAGGGCAGTGCCATCCAGTTCAGACAAGCCCAAGAAAAGCCCCCGTAGTGGATGGCTGGGGTCAGACCCCTTCCCAGCCCACCCCTGTCATATACCGTCCTGTTCCCTAGTATGGTGAGCTCCTCATGCTGGCTGCTGGCACTGGCCTGGCCCCCATGGTGCCCATCCTGCAGAGCATCACAGACAACGCAGAGGATGAGACCTTCATCACCCTGGTGGGCTGCTTCAAGACCTTTGAGGGCATCTACCTGAAAACCTTCCTCCGGGAGCAGGCTCGTTTCTGGAATGTCCGCACCTTCTTTGTACTCAGCCAGGTGAGCCCAGGAGGATGATTTCCTTCCCTGATCGAGACTCTACTGTCCCCTGCACCCGTCTTGAGGACATGCTGTGGGCTCTCTGCCCTGTGCCGTAATAGTCATCACTGCCACTGGTGGAACCCCCAGTGTGTGCCTGGCAAGGAAGGCAGGTGTTGCCGTGTTCATTATGCAGATGAGGAAACTGACGCTCAGAGGTGAAGGCACCAGCTGGTGTCGTGCTGCCAGACAGGGTGAAGCCAGGATACAAACCCGAGACTGTCTGCTTCCAGAGCGCCAGCTCTCACCCACCATGGTTTGCTGCCTGCCATCCACCCTCTGGCATCCTCTGTTGTATGGGCGGGGGGTCTGGTTGTAGAATCAGTGGGCCAGGCGCAGACGTCCTCTGGCTGTGATAGCTCCTTGAGGCAGGGACCACGTGTCTGGATCACCCCGCTTTCAATGCTTTGCACAGCACCAGGCATGGAGTAGGCACTCACCCGGGCAATGGCTGGTGGAGTAAACCGGGTCCAGTTCACTGCATTTGTTAGGGTCTTTTCCACATCACTTTGTTCCCCCCTGGGAACAAAGCTGCTTTCAAATCCTCCAAGTTACAGCCAGTTTAGCTGGAAGCGGCTTTGCCTCCTGAGCCCTCTTCCCTCTGGTTCCCCATCCCCGCCATTCATTCAAGCCGCCCCTCTGGGCCCTCCCCACAGGGCCGCAGTGTGGAGGGCTGTCTTGCGCCTCACCTCAAGCCAGGCCCTCAGCTATCTTTGTTCGCTGGCCTTCGCCTGGTCTGTAGCTTTATTTCTCTTTCCTGCACGCCCTGGGTTGAGGTTCCCTGCCGGTGCCTCCCCTCCATTCTCTTGGTCAGGGTCAGCCACATTACCCTGTACTTTGGAGCACCCTTGTCATCAGTTTCCTCTTGAGACAGCTTTAGAGTGTCCCTAAAGACTTACATGATCCTTGACATTGTGGCTGGGTGGGGGAGGGTGTCAGGAAACCAGTGGTCCTGAGATGCCCGGGGCCAGAGTCCACAGGCCTGTGCACGGGGCAGAATGCTCTGTGGCGTGAACACCGAGAGGGTCGTGCTTGGTGAACATTAGCAGCGACAGCAGCGCCCAAGGTCAGGGATGAAGCAGAGGGCTAAGGTCCAGCCGAGGGGAGAGGGGCGAGGGAAGGGCCACTCCTGCCGGGAGCACGCTCAGCCCTGCCTAAGAGCTGGTCGGGGAAGGTGGCAGGAAGGCAGGCACCTGGAAGAATTGCCCTGGCGGTTGGCCAGCCTTCCTTTCCCCCACCACGTGCCAGGTGCCAAGGATTTAAAAACGAAAATGGGACGTCCCTGGCGGTCCAGTGGTTAAGATTCTGTGCTTCCACTGCAGGGGACGGGGGTTCAATGCCTGGTCAGGGAACTAAGATCCCACATGCCACACAGGGCGGCCAAAAAAAATTTTTTTAATAAATAAATAAAAATGAAGATGACCTCTTACTGCCCTCCAGGTGCTCATCTATATGTGTGGAGACAGCCACAGAGATGGCTGACAAGGGCTCCCCTTCATCGAGCACCTTCTCTGTGCCTAGCACTGTTCTAAGCACTTCATGTGTACTAACTCATTTAATCCCCACCACCATCTTAGGAGGCTTATACTGCCATCATGGCCTTTTAACAGATGTGGAAACTGAGACACAGAGAGGTTAAGAAGCTTGCCCAAGGTAACACAGCAAGTTGGTGGCGAGGCCATGCTCTTATTGCTTGTCAGTGTAAGACAGCACAGGGATAGGTGCTGTGGAGGGTGTTCAGGGTGCTGGAGGCAAGCAGAGAGGGCTTCACAGAGGAGATGGCATTGGAGCCCGGGCTTGAGGGCAGAATTAAAGTTCACCAGCAATAGGGGACCTTCTACCCTGGGCCGGGGCTTTGATGAGGCCAGTGCCCTGGGGTTGGGCAGGCGAGTGGGCTGGCTGTCAATAGCTGGGGAAGGTGAGGGATGGTGGAGTGAGAGGTGCCTCCTGCCTGTCCATGCTTCCTCCACTCCGGGTGCTGCCTGGGCCATAGCGACAGCATCATCAAGGATCTCCCTGCTCCAGCCACTCCTTGACGATTTGTCCTTCATCCTGCAGCCGGAAGGGCAGCTCTGACCACATCACTGCCCTACTTCCTGTCTTTTCCTAGCTCCCCACCGCTCTCAAGGCTGTGTGCCAGCCCTCCATGGCCTCGCCTTCCGGCCCACTCCGGCTGCATGCTGCGTTCTGGTGTCACTGGTCTGCCTGTGGTCGCAAGTGCTCTGTGCTTTTCTGGCTCCTGGGTCTTTGCTCGTATGGTTCCCCCTGCCAGGCACACTTTTTCCCACTTCTTCACCTAACGCCCACTCATCCCTCACATCTCTCTGCTAAGGTGTAATTCCATCCTGGGAACTTTCCCTGAGCCTCCAGGCTGGTGTAGGTGTTTCTGCTGTCACGGCCCAGGCTCTGCTTCCTAGCACCCACCCACTGCATCATCATTGTTTATGGGTCCCCTCCCCACTTGAGCAGCAACCAGACCCCATGCATCTCTGGGTGCACAGTCAAGGTCAGCTGCACTGAACCTAACTGGCCTAGGGGGATCGGGCATTGGGAAGGAGGGGCAAGGCCAACGGGCCCTACTCGTTCCTGCCCTCGAGGGCCCATTGGGCAGGTCAGAGCACGAAGGGCATGCAAGAAGATGCAGATCATCAGAGAGTGTCCCCTGTCAGCAGCACAGCACTGTCCTCAGAGGCCCTCGGGGTCTGGTGAGCTCTGTGAGTGCGCCTGAGATTCGAGGCCCGCATTCATGGAGGCTCTCTCAGCGCTTCCCCGTCTGCTGCGCTCATCTCAGTAGCTCAGAGAGGTCATGGCTCATCACCAGGAAATGGTGGCAAAGCTTGGATTCCAACCCCAACCCCTCTCTCTCCATCCTGTCTCGCTGCTTGGCCCCAGGAACCAGAAGTTCATCTCGATAGGGCCTGCAGAGGTGATGGTCCTGTTCTGTTGCGGGTTCTGTTTTGTTTTGGACGCTGGTTACATGGTTTCTTCTCTTTGTTAAAATTCTCCAAACTATATAAACTTTACTATTTTTATACATATGTTATACTCCAATAAAATGTTTACTTAAAAGATATTCTTCCAAGTAGTGGAGATTTTCTTTTGTGGCCCTGGGAATGAAAGCCACAAGCTAAGTCTAGAGAGACAGAAAGAGAAGGAGCCTGGGGCATTGCACACCCCCAGAATACTACCTCTAGCCTTTTCATGTGAGAGAAATAAACCCTTCTCTTGGTTAGGGCACTGCAGCCCGGGGTCTCTGATACACACAGCCATATGGGGCCAGGAACCCTGTCTGTTTAGGGCAGCTGCTGTATCCCCATTGCCTAGCACCGGGCCAGGCACAGAGTCACTCAGTAAACATTTGTTAACTCAACAAGCTCATTGAAATCTTAAATGAACAAAAGTTTTGGTCCGAGGGTGATGGTGATGGATAACCTTGGAAAGATGCTAGGAGACCCACAGTCATGGTGAGAAAACATTCCCCCCTGAGTGACAGGTGCAGTGGCCCCAGGTTCTGGTCCTGCTGCTGCCCCTGTGTCACTGTGTGCCCTGAGAGGCATCCCTCTTCCCTGTGCATCAGCTGTTGTGGAGAATAACTGCCTACCCACAGGCTTCTGTGAGGGTGATGTGAGTCCCAGTGTGAGGAAGTGCCTGGCCTGTGGTGGGGTTGGGTGAAGGTTGGCTTCCCACCCCCTCTGCCTCAGTGTCCTTGTTGGCCAGAGAGGAGCTGGCCATGTGAACTCCGAGGACCCCCAGTAGTCACCCCCACTGTTTCTCATCCTCCCAGGAGAACTCCCTAGAGCAGCTTCCCTGGAGTTACCGGGACAAGACCCACTTTGGCCGCCTGGGCCAAGACCTGATTGAAGAGCTGGTCGGCTCCTGTCGGAGAAAGCCGTTTGCATTGGTCTGCGGCTCAGCTGAGTTTACCAAGGACGTGGCCGGGTACTTGCTGAGCGCAGGCCTGGCCGAGGACTCCTACTTCCTCTTCTAGGCCTGGCCTCCCTTCTAAAGCTCAGGCCAGGGGCCTGGCACTGGGACGCAGGAAGGGACATAGACTGAAATCCAAAGACATGAATGGAAGACTGCTGCTAACTCTCCAGGTGACCTGGGACAAACGTCTTTACCTCTGCACACCTCCGTTTCCCATCCACCCCACGCGGCTCCTGACTCCCTCAAACAGGCATCCTCCTGGGAGGAGGGAGATGGAGCTGCAGGAACCTTGGGGAGGAGAGTATCGGGCCGGGAGTCAGGGAGGACTCCCTGGAGGGAGCCAGGTCCTGGCTGGGTAGGAGTTGGCAGGAGAAGGACTAGCAGGGGCTTTCCTGGTTCCTCAGCTTCAAGGGTTTGAGAGGGGCTCCCACTGGGCCCTGCCCTGTAATGCCTGTGCCAAAGCCTGCTTTCCCTGGAGATGTGTGTCTCTTGTGACCTCAGGGCTGGCTCAGGTGAGGTGCTCACTGGTTAGGGAATGACCATAGCGGAGGCTAGAGGAGGCACTTGCTGTGTGTACCTCCAGTACCGTGAGCCTGACACAATGAAGGTCATGGGTTCTGCGACCTGAGCATGTCTCAGAACAAGGTGGGGCCCTAGATTACCTTTATTTTGGCACCAGGTCTTTTGTGCTGCAAAAGGCTTCACTCTCAGTCTCCTTTTCCTGGCTCAAGAGCCCGGCCCAGAGTCCTTTCCCCAGCAAAAGAGCCATGGAAGCAAATGCCCCTCCCTCCTGCAGGCAGCCAGCTCAGCCGTGCCTTCAGCTGCAGCGCCCTGGTGATGGTTGCCATGGAGATCTAAAGATAGAGCAGGAGTCCGGAGACCTGGGTCCTTCTCTCTGCTCTGCCCACTGAGCTGCTGCTGTTTCTGAGGCACCCCACCCCCTCCGTCCTTCATGGGGCATGCCCTCCACAGGGAACTTAGCAATCCTGGACAGCACACCGCAGTTCATGAATTCTGCTTTCTGTAGCCTGGGCTCCAGTATGCTGCACCAGCTCAGGCTGGCTATGGGCAGTCCCAGAGTTGGAATATTAAGCCGTGGAATCTCAGAATCAAAGAACCATAGAATCGTAGAGTTGGAATTTTGCAGTCATAGAATCACAGCCCTCATCATATCAGAGGTTAGAGCTCAGGACTCCAAAAAGCATCCCATCTACCAGACTCATTGTATCAATGGGGAAACCAAGGCCCAGCTAGGCCACGTGACCTGCCCAAGGTAAAACAGCTCATGGCAAGGCCAGTGTCAGAAGCCAGGTCTCTAATGTCAGCCCTGTCCTCAGAGTTCTGTACCAGTGATTTTTAAACTGGGCTCTGCAGGACACTACAGTTCCTGGCATGACAGCAGTGAAGGAATGGCCAGGTGGGATCTCCAGGCCCCCTTCCGACCAGAACAGTTTTGTTTTTATCCCATTTATATCTTGGAGCTTGGAGTCATTTTCATTTGTGAAACAGGGTTTTCCTGCACTGCCCAAAAAGTTGCAACAAATCTCCTTGCTGTGCCATGTTCAATAAATAATTATGGCAAGCAGTTGGGGGATGGTGCCAAAGGTTTGAAACCAAGCTTCACAGACAGAATTCCATGGTCAAATAGATGTGGGGAATACTGCATGTGACCTTCACCAGGAATCACGTGCACGCGAGCATATTAAAGGCTCTGAAAAGTCCAGTGGTGAAGAAACGTTTTCCATTTTGTTTAACCCAGAGTTTCCTAAGCTTATTTAATTAGAGAACACTTTGAGACCAGCATTCCATGGACTACTTCAGGAGATGTTGCAAAGCCTCTTTCCAGCATAGCATAATCAGTGGGGAGGCCCTTCCCTGAGAGGCGGAGGTCCCGAGCAGGAACTGTGATCTCATTCGGCCTCTCCTGTGACTTGAGCAAGGCACTTTCTTTCTCAGGGCCTCTGAATCTATGCATCTCCCTCCACCCTTTCTCCTCCCTCAGTACGTCCTATTGATTATACTCACAAATACTCCTGGAGGGCCTCTTAGGAGCCAGACTCTTAGGCACTGAGGAAAGAACAATGAACAAGGTGGGTACGGTTCTGGGAGCTTATAGTCCGACAAGGAAGGCAGAAATTAAAGTTGTAATTCTAAAGGGATGAGTGTGCTAAAAAGGGAAGTATGGAGCGCTAGGAGAATGGATGGCAATGCTCTAGCCTGGCCTAGGGGAGGCCAGGACGCACCGCTGCACTGAGGGTAGAGGCCTCTCACTCACAGTTAGGCGTGGTAGGTGGTCCCCACTTAGGGAGTGAGGGGTCTGGGGCAGTTCTTGTATGTCTGTCTTTTCCCATTTTAGATATTTGATGTTTAGCTATTACTATCCAGCGGTAACCAACAGCCCCTCTTACCCTAGAATGTGTCACCCTCCCCTTCCCCTCACTCCATGTGGGATCTGTGCGGTCTAGATGCTGGTGGGGTTCCGTATGGGACATTGGTGAAGACCCAGCCACGCCCTGGGTGCCAAGATGCCAAAGGGCTCATGCCATCCGGAAACCTGAGAGCTCATGGCTGGGTCCTGTGCCTCGAAAGATGATAAGTGAGTCCAGGAAGGGGACTAGGTGGAGTGTGTGAGCATGAACCTCTTTGAATCAGGGTGAGGTTCCCAGCTCAGGGTGAGCTGGCCCATTCCTCCCATCTCTCCTGGTGATGCTGTCAGGGTGTTGGTGGCAAAATCAATGGCTGCCTTGGTTCCGCCCTCATCATGTTTTGCCTGCAGCCTTCCCATCCTTAGCCTCCAACCTCCAGCCTCTCCCCTACACCCCCTTTCACACTGTGGCCAGACCCATTTTTTTAAATTGTAGTGGTAACACTGTGTTGGCCAAAAAGTTCATACGGGTTTTTCCGTAAGATGTTATGGAAAACCCGGAACGAACTTTGTGGCCAACCCAATACTTAACATGAGATCTAAGTGTAGGATAGTTGTTGAGTGTGAGTCCAGTGTTGCAGCTCTCCAGAGCTTATTCAGACTGCTTCTTCTAACACGCAGATATGAGCCTATCACTCCCTTGCTTAAATCCTTCAGTGGCTCCCTGCTGCCCTCAGGGTACAGCATCGTGGCTCTGCTTACCTCTCCAGGCTCATTTTGTCTTACTACCCCTCCCCTCAGCTCTTATGTTCCAAGCACGTTCTCTTGCGTCCTTCAGTCCCTTGACATCTGCTGCTCCAGCTGCCTGGGCCAGCCTTGCACCCTCCCATCTTCCACTCGCCTAAGCCTCCTTGTCTCTAGAGGACTTAGCTTCGTGTCATTGCCTCTCGGAAGCCTTGCCTGCCTCTATACTCCAGGCTAGGTTACTGAGCAGAGTCTCGCGCGTTCTTCTGTTGCTGCACCCATCAAGCGGTCTCTTATGCATGTGAGCGCATCAGGGGTTGTCCCTGTTCGTTGTGTCCCCTGCGTGGAAGGGTGGTCAGTACATCCTGGATGTCAAACACCTGAATGATAAACAGCTAACATTTCATGGAGTCCTTTACAGGTTGCAAAAGGCTTTTCACCTACATTGAAGCATGCAGTTGTCACCAAAATGCATGCTATTTTATTACCCCAATTTACTGATGAGGAAACTAAGCTTCTGAGACTTTAAACAATTCTCCAAGGTCACACAGGGGTACATGCTGCAATTGTTATAAAGGCTGTATGTGACACGAGGGTGCACCAGGAGACGTGTTTAAAGACTTTCACTGCTGTACTGTTTGAAACTGCAAAGAATGGAAACTACCTGTATGTTCATCGGTAAGAAAATGGAGAAAGGCACTGTTCTATGTAGTCTCACAGTGGAATACCATACAACAGTTAAAGTAAGTAAACTAGATTTACATGTATCGACATAGACTAAATCCTAAAAACATAATGATTGAGTGAAAACCAAATTGTAAAAGGAAAGGTACAGTAAGATAGCCATATTTGGAAAGTTTAAAAACACAAAGTAATACCAAATGCTCAGGAAGGAGATTCACCAACTTCAAGGATAGTGGTGACCTCTGACAGAGAGAAGGGAGGGGGAGGGGATGGGATGTGTCACTTTACTGTATAAATATTGAAATGAATACAGCAGAGTACGATCGTCTGGTAAATCTGGGTGATACGTTCACCGTTGTCTGCTTATTAATGTTCTATCTTAGTCTGTGTTTGAAATAGTTCCATAATTAGAGATTTGTTAAAATAAGATTAAATATTCCTGGTCAAAGTACTTCAGAAGCTAGAGGCTTAAAAACATTCATTCCTTCTCTCCCACCTCAGGATAGGCTGTGCCCTTTTATGCCTCCAAGCTTTTAAGTCTTTCATTTGAAACTGTGGTGAGTACCTACCATGTGCCCTGATTAGTCACAACAGTCAATGGTATAAACCGTGCCCAGCAGCCATAGCTACATGCTGTTCCCTCTGCTTGTCCCTCTTCTTTTCCTCGTAAACTCAAACCAGAGTGACTTTCCAGACACCACAGTTTTGGACTTTTTGTTTTGTTTTATTGTGTTTTGTTTTCATTTTTTAAGTGAGGCAGACCCAGGTTCAAATCTCTTAGTGATTCTGTAGGTATACAGGGCAAGTAACTTGGCCTCTCTGGGCCTCAGTTTACTTACTCATCTATAAAGTGGAGATGGTACCACCATCTCCCAGGACTGTGTGAGGATGAGGGAAACGTATGTGATGCCCAAGCACAGTGCCTGGCCCGGAGCGAGTGTGAGAACCAGCCCCCTTCCTCTCCGCTCCCTGGAGGCCCTCCCCAGCAGTGCCTGTTTCATGCTGGTCTCTGGACGACAGCACTTGTTCTCAAACTTTTCACTATCAAGAACTCCCTTTTTTGGACTTCCCTGGTGGTGCAGTGGTTAAGAATCCACCTGCCAATGCAGGGGACATGGGTTTGAGCCCTGGTCCGGGAAGATCCCACATGCCGCGGAGCAGCTAAGCCCATGCGCCACAACTACTGAGCCTGCGCTCTAGAGCCCACAAGCCACAAATACCGAAGCCCACGTGCCTGGAGCCCGTGCGCTACAAGAGAAGCCACCGCAATGAGAAGCTCATGCACTGCAACGAAGAGTAGCCCCTGCTCGCTGCAACTAGAGAAAGCCCGCGTGCAGCGACGAAGACCCAACGCAGCCAAAAAAATAAATAAATAGAAATAAATAAATAAATTTATTTTAAAAAAAAGAACTCCCTTTTTTATTATTTTCCCCATGCTTTGGAAGTTTTGATCCCAAATTGCATGTATTGTCATTATTATTTTATTTCCCATTTTTTTATTAATCAAAGACATAGATAGCTGCCCCTCAGAGCTTCTGATCTGTACAGCCCGCCAGGAGCCGCACGTGGATGATGTAATTCCAGCCAGACGCAAAAGAACTCAGCGGTGTGTGTGGTCTGGGTGGCCCGAGGAGGGCAGATGTAGAGGCACCTGACTCATTTTCTTTTCATTGACCAAGAGCTGTGGAAGCGGCTGGCCTTGCCTGGGTGGGTGCTGCTTTCCCAGGTCACTGACTGATGGGACCGAGTTTTCCCTGCCAGGCTCTAGTACAGGGCCCCATGAAGGTCCCAGACCCTTCATCCCACAGGGCTCACTCCAAATAGATGGCATGCACCAGTGCCATGCTGAAGAGCGTGGGGTTCACGTAGTGGGAGATGGCAAAGCTGTCTGCATGCGGGTCCCACAGGCACCCGCTGGAGACCACCATGCCATCCTGTCCCTTGCTCCCGATGCTGACAGAGCATACCAGCCTGTAGCAGGGCGGGGTGACAGTCTTGACCAGGTCCTGGATCTCGGCACAGGTGGGCACACAGGGCCGGATGGTGCCTGGCCAGCTTGTTGGGCAGGTGAGCCTGTATCAACTCCCACGCCCGGACCCAGAGGAACTTCACCTCTGGCCTGGCCATCCACAAGAGGACATGGAGGGAGGGGAGGAGGGGGGTGATGGTGGGGAGTCTTTGCAACAAGGCACACAGAATTGGGGCTTGAAGCCTGTATGCTGGACATAGAGCCCTGAGTCTGAGCAGTGGGGTGGACAATGGAATGTAGAACCTGGGACACAAGAACGTACTTGTACAACTCTGTAGTCCTGTGCTTCCAAGGGGCTCAGCCTGTGGTAGGTGCCCTAGCGCCCACGGCCCCGACTCCCCTCCCACTCCCTGCATCCCCAGGCCTCTGGTCCGCACCTGCTCCTGGATGATGCTGATGCGCAGGTGGTGGTTCAGCTGGAGTCGCGACTGTGTTCTCGAAGACGTCCAATTCCGGAAAAGTGAGCATGGAGGTAAGTAGCGCCTGCTGAAGGTCTCCTGAGCGCCAGGTCTGAGTCATCTGTTTCAGGCTGGTTGTGCCGCAAAGCTGACTCTGAGCGGTGATGTGGGTGCAAGAAGTTGACGTGGGAGGGGATCCAGGGAAGCACGGCGAGGGAGTGGGGAGGGAGGCCAGCACAGCGTGTGTTGGTGGGCAGCTTTCCCGCGCACAGCTGGAGCTCATCCGCCGGGGTCCTGCTACCGACCGCAGAAGGCACTCAGAACTACCTGACCCAGGGACAAGGGAGCTGGGGTGTTTATCCACCAACAGCCATTGTCTCTCTGGGGCTGAGGCTTGTTCCAACTCCCTACTCTTGTGGACTCCCAGGTGTGGGCTCAGCCTGGCAGCCAGAGAAGCCCCCAGGCAGGGAGACGCAGGAAGCCCCCGGTGCGTGTTCCTCCAGCCGGGCCAGGGTGACAGAGGTGGCATATCAACAGTGTCCACTAAGTTATCTCACTTAATTCTCACCATGTTGAGAGCAGTAGCTTCCCTGTTTTATTGACAAAGAAACGGATGCTCACGGGGTAGAACAGCTGGTGGAGAAAGTGGTGTTGCATGAGGGCAGGCACTGTAGCCTGCGCCGTCCCCACCCACCATCCCATCCAGCACAACATCTGGCCAGTGAGTGTTGAAGGGGCATCAGAGATGTGTGCAAAGGAACAGGTATGAGTGGCTATAGTCACAAAAGGGCATATTCTCACTCAGCAATGGAAAGTCACCCACAAAGAGATCAACGTACATGGTGCCCCATGCATAGACACTAACGTGGGCTCATGAGCCCAAGAAAACAGCGTGACCAGATGGCGACACAGGTGCACCCAGAGACAGACAAATATGCACAGTGACAGAAACAGCATGGCAGCACACCACCCCCGGACATACTCACAACGCCCTTTCAGGGACAGCTCCGTGTCCAGTAGCTCTAGGCTGCTGCAGAAAGGAGGGTCCTCTCTACGCCAAGACACCCCTGGAAGTTTGAGATGGGTCCTCAGGGCTCAGCCGTGGGAGTCTGCACAGCAAGACACTGGAAGGCCCCCGACTGCCCAGGGTGACGGTCCCGTGGATGACACAGGCACTCCCCAGTGACCCTGGTGGGGTGGCGGCGGGCAGCCTTTGTTCCTTCTCCACCACCTCCCCTGGGGACTGGGAGAGCAGTTGAGGCCAGGCTGCTGATTGGAGGGAGGGGCAGCCAGGCAGGGGAGGCCCCACCCAGAGGTGACTTCAAGGAGAGATGGGTTAGAAAGACACGTGCGAGACCTGGGGTCTGTGCAGCCTCTTTGCAGCCTTTGTTTTTTTGTTTTGTTTTTTAAAATATTTTTCTTATTTATTTATTTATTTTTGGCTGCATTGGGTCTTCACTGCGGCGCACGGGCTTTCTCTAGTTACGGCAGGCGGGGGCTACTCTTCATTGCAGTGCGTGTGCTTCTCGTTGCGGTGGCTTCTCTTGTTGCGGAGCATGAGCTCTAGGCATGCGGGTTTCAGTAGTTGTGGCACGCGGGCTCAGTAGTTATGGCACAGGGGCTTAGTTGCTCCACGGCATGTGGGATCTTCCTGGACCAGGGCTCTAACCCGTGTCCCCTGCATTGGCAGGTGGACTCTTAACCACTGCGCCACCAGGGAAGTCCTCTGTGCAGCCTTTGGCATTCACACAGTTGGAACACAGGATAAGGGAAGACACGCATTCCCAGCTTACTGAGTGCTGGCACTCCTCCCATGTCAGAGGTCCCCACCCACCTACCCTCACAACGCCTGGCAGAAATGTCACAGGCAAGGAAATGATGTCTGTAGAAGCAAAGTGACTTGTCCAAGGTCACACAGCTGGTAACTGCCAGAGTTGTGATCTGAACCCATATGGTCCGGGTTCTAGGGGCTCTGGGCTTAACCACAACACCAGACCACCCTGCCACTCCACTGGGCGGGGTTAAAAGCATACGCTTTGGCATAGAGGAACATGGGCTCAAATAGACAAGGACACTTCCTAGCTGTGTGTCCTTGAGCAGTTCAATCTATGAATGGCTGCTGAGCACTTAGCATGTGCTGGGGGAGGACGTGCAGTGGGACGGAGACGACGAAAGGATGTGCTCTGGGTGAAGCTTGTGCTGGGTGGTGGGATGAAAACCCGAGTAGATGGAGGGTATTCACAGAAAAACCAGGTGGCCAGAGCACGGGTTGTCCTCTCTGTGCTAGAGTTGCACGCAGGGAGGGGCACACTCCCAGCTTGGGGTGGGGTCAGGATGACTCCCTGGAGGAGGTGGCAGTGTTTTGAAGGATGAGTAAGAGTCTGTCAAGGGAAGATAGAGCAGAAAGAAAGGCAATCCAGGCTCAGGGCACGGTGTGTAGGAGAAGTGAGACAGATACAGGTAGCTGGGATGTGACGCTCAGGATGGGGACAAAGTCTGAGATGTGCTCCATGTGTGGGAGGGCGGGGGGTGTCCTGAAGAGGCATGAATGCCAAGCAGAGAACTCTGGATTTTATCCTGAGCAGAGGGCTGACATGGTCAGATTAGCATTTTAGAAAGATCAGAGTAGAGAGTAGGTGGGGTGGGCAAGGAACAGGCAAGAGCGGAGACACGCAGGCCGGTGGGATGGGGAGGGGGTAGTGATGGTTTCAGAAGTTGTGTCAGAGCCTAGAGTGGTGACCAGACTCAAGTGTGACTGCCAATATGGGGATGAGGGGAAGTCGAGGCAGCTCCTGCGTCGTTTCTGGCTTGGTGGGTTGGTTGTGCCGCCACCTTGAATAGGAAACCCGAGGGAGAAGCAAGTTTGGGGGAGGGGCGGCGATAAGTTCATCTGGGAGCTGTGGGGGACCCGAGGGGCACTATGGTGGTTGCCAGCCCAACGGCCATCCTTGCTCTTGCTAACCCAAATTCTGGAGCACTGTGGAAGTGAAATGCCTGATCTTTGGGGATGAATCATGCTAACCTCCTCTTGCCAGTGATGTTCTAGGAGTGGGTGTGCATCTCAGTTTGGGCTCTCCCAAAAGCAGACCTTGAGACAGGATTTGAAAGCACATGGTTTATTTAGGAGAAAGGGGGAACACTGGTGGGACCTAGTGACCAGAAATTGTTGGTGACCAGGACACATAGTTTGACTGCAGCGGGGGAATGCAGCCCAGCAAACCTTGGAAGAGGGAGAGGAGGGGAGAAATGGAAGAGAGAAGTGTAGACACTGCTCTCAAGAAGCCTGGCAGTGAAAGCCAGCAGCTGGGTAGGGTGAGAGCTGGAGGCAAACACAGGCTCATGGAAACGGTTTGTATCCCCAGCCACGGTGGGGAGACCTGCATGCGCTTAACTGTGGATGGAGAACGCCAGCTGGGCAGGAGAGGCTGTAAGGATATGGGGGAGGCGAGAGCTACTGGAGAGCTAGGTGCCCAAAGCAGTGGGAGGGCTGGGCTCCCGGCACAGGTTGAAGGGATTGGCCTTGGACAGGAGGTGGGAACACCTTCCCCAGAGGCTGCGGGGAGGGATGTATGAGCATAAGGTGAGGTCTGTAAGGTGAAGGGGCTCCTGCTTTACTGTTTCCCTTTTTCCCTCCACGGGAAGGGAGGGGGTCATCTGCAGGAGACGTGGGGATGCACTGTCTCGGGGAGACTGGTGACCGCCTGGGATGGTGTCTGAGGAGAGTCACAGAGAGAATCACCTGGGGAAACATGGAAAGGCTGGGGGGCGGAGCTGAGACCCTAGACGAGGCTGGAGACCATGAACAACGGGTGCTAATGCTGACTACATGGTGACGGGACTCTGCCCAGCAGCGCCCAGAGGTCCAGACACCTGGTGGAGAGTGTGGCCAGAGGGGCTTGTCCAGTAGATGTCATGAAGGGAGGGCAGGATGACCCTGAGCCTGGAATCTCAGCCCAAGGGGGAAGATGGGGTGAGGAATATGTGAGGCGGGGCGGGGAGAACGGCAGGGAAAGGAGACTGGAGCTTCACGGGCGGGCAGGGAGAGAGGCGCTTGTTCCAGGGGTGGGACAAACACTTAACAGATGAGGGATTCAGGGGGTAACAAGTGGATGCTGTCACAGCCCTGCCCACGCCCTGTGGCCTTCACCATTCCCAAGCTTCTGCTGCGACCCCTGGACACTGGGGCATTCACAGGCAGGTTGGAAATGCCTGGGAGAGGATGGCCTCGAGCGGCCGTCCCCCAGGGGCAGCTGGCAGTGGTGGACAAACACGCTGCCTCCTCCTGCCTCACTGAAACACCATCTCCCAGAGGTGCCCTTGGGGGTGGAGCCTCGGTTGCCCACGGTGGTCAGCCGCTGGCTAACATACCCTGAATCGGCTTCTTCTCACTCCCCTCTCCCTGCCCCCATCCCCTACCTGTGCTTCCGGGGATCACCTCCCGGATAAACGCCTTGTCCTCAACTCCCTGCCACAGGGTCTTCTTGTGAAGCAACTCAACCCACGACAGTGGCTTAAACCCTCTGCACTTCAGCTTCCTCCTCTGCAAGATGGAGAGTCCGATATGTGCCTCTGAGACTGGGGGGACACAAGCACAGGTCTGGGAGGCTCAGCACCGTGCCCAGTACTCAGCAGGCGCTGGGTTAGCGCCCTTACTCATACACACAGTAGGTGTTTAATAAAAGCTCCAGTCCCCTCAGACGGCTCAGGACACAGAACCTCTCTGTTCCTGCCAATCAGGCCCCACCGGTAAGCCAATCCCTCAGGCCTGACCATTCCCGATGCTCTTGGTTGAACACCTTCCAGGTGGCCTCCCTCCCATGCTGGCAGCAAAGGGCTCCCTGGGGACCTCCTGACAAAAGGTTGGGCCAGAAGCAACACGTGGTCTGGAAGATGGATGTCTGAGCTCCTCAGAGGTCAATAAAACTCCTCCTATGTACTGAGCCAGGCACTGGCTTGGGCTTCCCCTACATTATCTCATCTAATCCTCTCCACAAACTGCAGGCACTGCACTGCTCTTCTGTCGTGGTCCAGGAGACTGGGCCTCAGAGAGGCCCCCGCAGCCCAGCAGTGACGGGTAGAGCCTGGATTCAGCACTTGTCTGTCAAGCCAGAGCCCAGACTCCTCACTGGGAGGCAGGAACATGCCATGTTCACCTCAGATGCCCTGTGCCTGGTGCAGGCTCTGCACAGAGAAGGAGCTTAGGAAATGAGCCTTGGGCCGGACTGAACCAAATAGGGCTCCTAGAGGAAATTGAAAGATCCTGTTTCCTGTTGGACACGGCGCCCCTGAGGGTATTGCTGCCGCCCAGCTCCTAGCACAGGGCCTGGCACATAGTGATGTTCAAGCCAGGTTTGTGGATCAATAAAAAGGTGAACATTTAATATCCTTGGCCAGAATTTACACTATGGCCCAGATCCATGACTGCGTTAGGAGTTATCCTATACGATTTTCCCATTCTGTTGTCCCTGCTGCATTCTTCCCTTCGCTCTCCCTCTGAGCTCATCTAAGCGTGTCTGAGGGATGCTGTCCCACTCCCCCATCGGTGGGGGATAGGGAAACCTAGAGCAAGCGCTCACTGTGTGCTTTAGCGTATGTTACCACATTTCATTTCCACAATAGCCCTAGAGGCAGGGCTGAATGGTACCACTGGACAGATGACCTAGAGGAGTTGGATGACTTGTTCAAGGTCACCTGGCCAATTGGAGGCTGACGGGAGATGATCTCAGGTCTGCCTAGCCCCCAAACTCGTGCCCTTTCTCCACCACCAAATTCCCTCCCAGCCCTAAGTTGCTTCCCTTCCCCATCCAGTGTGGCCAGTGCAGACCTCCGAAGTGTCAACCTGGTGACACTAGATCCGTCACCTTAGGGTGGAGTGAGGGAAGCACCTGGGGATCAGCTTACTAATTCAAGGTGCTGATGAATTATTCACACCACCATTAACTTGGAGGCCCTTTCAGCCTCACCTCTCTTTCCCCTGCTCCAGACCCTCAGGTCCTGGCCTGCCCCAAGCTCGGCAGACCTGCGGGGCCCCCAGCGAGGAGATGCTGGCAGAGCTGGAGTTCTGTCTGCTGCTGGCAGTGACACTGCTGAGCCCAGTCCCCAGGGCCCAAGCCATGGAAGGTAGGAGCTGCTGGGGACAGGCAGGAAACCTGGAGGGGGGCAGAGGGCTGGCAGGTAGCAGCGGGGTCTCAGGAGGTTTCCATGTGGAAGGCCAGAAAGCGGAAGGCCCTTTTGGGGGCAGTTGGCCGAGTTGAAGATGTATTGCTTCTGAGATGGGGAAAGACGATATTTATCAAGTGCCCACTGTGTGCTGGGTGCTTTCCACGTATGAATGCATTTAATCTTCACAACCAGCTTCAAAGTGGGTATTAGTCCTCCTTTTTACAGAGGAGGAAACTGAGGAAGAGGGAGGTTAAGTAACCTGTCCAAGATTACATGTTTACCAAGGACGAAGGGAATGGCTCAGAGAACGATTAAAGATTTGTTGTTGGAATGAGTCCTTATTTTCCTCCTGAGGGCCTGCTGTACTTTCCCATCGCCAGCCAAGTGAAATCAAAGGCATTCAGTGCCTTCCCAGGTTTGGCTCCAATCTCTATATAACATCCAACCTCGGTTCCCAGAGTCCCTCGGGCATCCCATACTCTGGCAGAGGATCACACCCCCTCCTGGAGATGCTTCACCCTCAGGGCTTTCACCCGCTGTGCCCTCTGCCTGGAAGGTCCCTTTTCTCTTTTTCTACCTGAGAACATCTGGCTCATCCATGAAGCTCAGGTCAAACACCACCTCCTCCAGGAAGACTTCCGTATCCCTTCTTCAGCCTCAGAAACTCCCTCCTTGGGGATCTTAGAACCCTCTGCTGGCACCCTGGTCCCGGGTCGCTTTGTGCCGCTCCAGCCCTCTGAGCACTGTGTGCCTGTCTGGGAAGCCAGGGCCGTCTTCAAGGGGTGTGTGTGTAGCGGGGGCTCAGCCAGCGGTTGCCAGTGCCTTGTCTTCCTGCAGGTTCAAGGGGGGCTCAGGAAGGACACGTAACTTTCCAGTCACCTAGTTGGTGGCAGAGATGGCCTGGGCACCCAGGTGTCTCACCCCATGCCTGGGTGGTGGGAGAAGCTAACTGTTCCCATTTCTAGCCACTGGGGCTTCAGTGGCCTTGGGGTGACCCTGGAGTTCAGGGTGCCTGCCGGACAAGACCTCTACTTGTGCTGGGACCCAGGGCCTCCTGGGCCACCAGGAGTTCTACTCCAACCTTCTCACGGCTTTTCCCGTCCAGTGGGCAAGGCTGGGGGAAGGACAAGGACAGGCAATGAACAGGATGTCCCTCTGTCCTCTTGCCATAGAGGCATGAATCAGACATTGCTCCCGCCCTGGCCTGTCCCCAGGGCCAGGCAGGGAGCCCTGATGTGAGCTGGGTGTGCATCTTGTAGCCTCTGCACTGCTTTCTCTCATCCGTGTTCACAGCCGCCCAGCAAGGTCATTATCCCCATTTCACAGATGCGTGACTGAGGCTCAGGTAGGCTAAGTGATTGTGAGTTTGAGCCTTTATTCATGCCATTTCCTCCCTCCAGATCTTCCCCAACTCACAAAGCCTTCTTGCTCCTTCTAGCCAAACTCAAACATCAACTCCCCTGTGTCCCTCCCCCAACAGTGCTGGCCCTGGCAAGACCGCCCCCGCTCCCTCTGGACCCCAGAGCCCGTGTGGCCCCAGCGCAATCACGCCACATGGCTTTGTCTCATTTGCCTAACTCCCCCCATCTTACCCCACAACTGGGAACTCCCCAGGAAGGGGCCCGTTATGAGTCAGCACAGGCCTGTACAGGGCACATGTTTGGCAAATGTGTCTCTTACAGGAACTTCGGTTAAGTATATTCTTCAGGATGCTTCTGGTTGCAAGGGACAGAAACCTAATCTGGATGAATTTAAGCAAGAAGAGAAATGCAGTGGCTGGTGCCAGGGAGGCGGGAGTATAGCTGAGCTGGGCAGCTTGGGTTCTGGGACATTCCCTCTTTTCACATGGTTCTTGCCATTTGCTGACAAGCTCTCTCAATGGGCCCTGAGCGGGGTCCACCCAGGGCTCTCACTCCCAGCTTAGGTACCAGGGAGGAAAGGGTTCTCATCCAGGCACTCAGCAGCAGGACTCTGGTGGCACAGGCGCACCCCACAGGCCAGTCGCTGTGGCAGTGCTGAGGGCCCCGATTGCCCAGCTAGGATCCTGTGTCCTCCTGTGGGCCTGGGAAAGACGAGGGAGGGTTACCACATGGAGGCAAGGGAAGGGAGCAGTGTCTAAAATTGAGGGCATGTTCTCGCAAGAGGTGAAGGAATGAGGGCTGGGTGGAACAAAACAGGAGATGTCAGCTACAGCAGTAACTTCCCTTTTTGGGCCTCAGTTTTCTCATCTGTTAAATGGAGTCAATAACACCTGCGCTGCCTATTTTATGGGGATATTGTGAGGATGATATAAGATTGTTCACTGATTCATTCACTCAGCAAATATACACTGAGCACCTGCTTTGTACCAGGAGCTCTTCTAGGTGCTTGGGAGACAGCAGAGAATAAAACAGACGAGAATCCCTGCTCTCATAGAGCTTACAGTTTTGTGGAGAGAGACTTGGCAGTGAACCAAACAAATAAGGAAATAAATAGTACATTTGACAATGATGGGTGCGATGGAGAAAATAAAGCAGAAAAGGGAGAGAAGGGGTACAGGGATGGAGAGAGGATTTCAGTTGTAAATATGATGGTTGGGGAAAGCCTCACTGAGAAGGTCATTTTTTTCAACTTTTAAGTATGAAAATTTTCACACACAAAATGGAGAAAATAGTATAATAAATCCCAATGTCTCCATCAACCATAGTCAACAGTTATCAACATTCTGCCTTTCTTGGCTCTTCTATCCTACCCTTACCCCCATTTTAGGGGGACAGATCAGAGAAACTTAAAGACAATCTCAGATATCACACTATTTCACCCATAAATATTTCAGAGTATATCTAACAGATATATATATAGATAGATAGATATTCCCAATATTTTTATAATGATATAATAATTCTTTAATTTTATCTAATACTCAGCTCATGTTCAATTTTCCCCATTACGGCAAAAAAAAAAAAAAAAAAAATCCCATTGCGATTTTTTTTTTCAACTCAGAATCCAGACAAGGTCCACACATTGCTTTCGGTTGATATTTGACTCAAGTCTCCCTCCCTCACTCTCTCTCTCTCTCTCTCTCAGTCTCTCTCTCTCTTTTTTAATCAACTTCTCCCCTGGCAACCACTTTTCTACTCTCTGTTTCTATGAGTTTGATGCTTTAAATTCCACATATAAGTGATACCATGCAGTATTCGTCTTTCTCTGTCTGGCTTATTTCACTTAGCATCATGCCCTCAAGGTCTATCTATGTTGCTGTAAATAGCAGCCTTTTTCAAGGCTGAATAATATTCCATGTCGTAGGTATCTCCATTCATCTGTTGATGGACACTTAGGTTGTTTCCATATCTCAGCTATTGTGAATAATTCTGCAATGAAGATGGGAATGCAGATAACTCTTTGATACCCTGTTTCCATTTCCTTTGAAATATACCCAAAGTGGAATTGCTGGATCATATGGAGTTCTATTTTTAATTTTTTGAGAAGCCTCCATATCGTTTGTCATAGAGGCTGCACCAGTTTGCATTCTAACCAACTGTGCACAAAGGTTCCTTTTTCTCCACATCGTTGTCAACACTTGTTACTCTCTTGTCTTTTACATAATAGCCATCCTAACAGATGGGAGGTGATATCTCACTGAGGTTTCGATTTGCATTTCCTTGATGATTAGTGATGTTGAGCACCTTTTCATGTACCTGTTGCCCACCTGTATGCCTTCTTTGGAAAACTGCCTATTCAGTTTCTCTACTCATTTTATTTTTATTTTACATTTTTAAATTTATTTTATTTTATTTATTTATTATTTTTGGCTGCGTTGGGTCTTCGTTGCTGCATGGCCTTTCTCTAGTTGCGGCGAGTGGGGGTACTCTTCGTTGCAGTGCACAGGCTTCTCTTGTTGCGGGGCATGGGCTCTAGGCATGCGGGCTTCAGTAGTTGCAGCACATGGGCTCAGTAGTTGTGGCTCGCAGGCTCTAGAGCATAGGCTCAGTAGTTGTAGAGCATGGGATTAGTTGCTCTGCGGCATGTGGGATCTTCCTGCGCCAGGGCTCGAACCCATGTTCCCTGCATTGGCAGACAGATTCTTAACCACTGTGCCACCAGAGAAGTCCTCTACTCATTTTTTTTTTTTAATGGAGAAGTTGAAAGCCTTCCTCTTTATATTTATTTATTTTTGTCTGTGTTGGGTCTTCTCTGCTGCGCATGGGCTTTTCTCTAGTTGCGGCGAGCAGGGTCTACTCTTTGTTGAGGTGCGCGGACTTCTCACTGCAGTGGCTTCTCTTGTTGTGGAGCAGGGGCTCTAGGTGCGCAGGCTTCAGTAGTTGTGGCTTTCAGGCTCAGTAGTTGTGGCTCACGGGCTCTAGAGCACAGTCTCAGGAGTTGTGACACACCAGCTTAGTTGCTCCTTGGCCCGTGGGATCTTCCTGGACCAGGGCTCAGAACCCCTGTCCCCTGCATTGGCAGGCAGATTCTTAACCACTGCACCACCAGGGAAGTCGCTATTGATGGTTTCCTTCGCTGTGCAGAGCTTTTCATTCAATGTAGTCCCACTTGTTTATTTTTGCTTTTGTTGCCTTTGGTGTCAAATCCAAAAAATTATTGCCAAGACCAACGTCAAGGAGCTTACCTCCTATGTTTTCTTCTAGTTGAGTCTTTTTTAATATAACAGTTGTGTCTCCCCCCCCCCACTTTATTTACTGTTGAAGCACCTGGGTCATTAGAATTTCCCACACTCTGGACTTGACTGAATGTGTCCTCACGGTGTCATTTAGATTGTTCCTCTAGCTTCCATAGTCACTCTAACTTATAGACAGATCCAGAGACTCCATTAGATTAAGGTTCCTTTTTTCCCCCCCAAGAAGATGTTACAGGTGTTTCATTAGGGCACCAATTATTCAGTGTTTCACTTTGACGTTGAGATTGGTCAGTGAGTTCAGGGGTTGTTAGCCTGATCCATCTATTATAAAGTTCCCTATAAAGGTAACTTTTTTGGCATTTTTTAATTATAAAAATTTACAAACATTAGCAAAGGTGAAAGAATTTTACAGAAAATATTTACCTACTCAACCAACTAGGTTTTATCTCTCATCAGTTACCTTTTTTCTCAGTGATTAGAACAGACAACGATAATGATGATTCCATTAAGGTTTGCAAAGTTATGTTTTTCTAATGTTGTTATTCTTTCTGTAGTCTTCTTTAAATAACAATTTTTCTTCATCAGCTATTTGGTTATCCTGATATATATAGTTTGTAACAGGAAAGGCAAAGTAAATGCTTAATTCTTTCTTCATGTAACAAGAAGAAAATGAGTTCATGCCCGAGCAATCTCTAAAGGAAATCAATAAGCTCCTTTTTAGTTTCTTTTAGTTGTATTATGAATTCATTCATTTTTATATATTTGATGGGTTCCAACCCACTGCAATAAATTTTTTTTTTTTTGGCCACTCCCGGTGGCATGTGGGCTCTTAGTTCCCCAACCAGGGATCGAGCTTGCGCCCCCTGCATTGAAAGCACAGAGTCTTAACCACTGAACCGCAGGTAAGTCCCTGCAATAAATTTTTTTGAAGCTCAAATTATACCTTCTTTAGCCAGTGGGAGCCCCTTCAAGAAGGTTTCTGTGTCTCTTGACACAATCCCAGCAGTTCCAATAGTTTCTTTACTTTCTGGTGTGACAAGATATCCCAAGCGTATTTTGTATATTTACTGCCCTAGACTAACTATTTCTTTAAGGAGCCCTGCTTCATTTTAGTTAGACATAACGATCCGAAGCTAATTTAGTTGGACATAATAATCCTAATCTAAGTCCAAGTGGTACAAATACTACCAGGATATCATTGCTTTTAGGGTTTTTTTTTTTTTTTTTTGGTACGCAGGCCCCTCACTGTTGTGGCCTCTCCCGTTGTGGAGCACAGGCTCCGGACGCGCAGGCTCAGCGGCCATGGCTCACCGGCCCAGCCACTCCGCGGCATGCGGGATCCTCCCGGACCGGGGCACGAACCCGTGTCCCCTGCATCGGCAGGCAGACTCTCAACCATTGCACCACCAGGGAAGCCCCACTTTTAGGGTTTTTAATGAACAAAGCTAGGGAATTAATATTTTTAGAAATAAAAATAAATCAAATTCGTACTGATGTTTTCAATTCAAATTAAGGATCTCAAGAGTTCTGCTTAGTTTTTTAATTCTATACTTGTATCGCTCTCCTCTTACACTGCAAATCTTAGTTTCTATTGACATTAACATACTTCCTTTACTCCAATATTTAAAATATTGTAAAATAACGGTATTCACTGTTACCACTAATAGTAAGTCTACTGAATATAGTTTAATTTTTTTGTGTGTTTCATTTTGTTCTTGGGATCTATTCCACTAGGAAGGTACAGTCAAAATAGTGTATTGCAACATCGTTTGAAATCATTTTTCCCATGTGAATGTGCCTCCAACTTGACATATAGTTAAGCTTATTTGTTTTAGTTTGGCATATGGGTTACTTAAATATTTTTGATAATTTAAAAATTATATTAAAAATTACTCATGATTATAAAGTTAAAATTATCAAATAAATTGCATTTAAAGAGGTCTAGCAGTCGCGCCTGTTTCCTCCCCTTGGCTTACATCTTCCTGTGTCAGAGAACAATTTTTATTAGTTTCCTTCCATTGTTTTCAAAATATAAGCAAATATGTACATATAAGAATGTAGTTTGGGGGACTTGCTTGGTGGCGCAGTGGTTAAGAATCTGCCTGCCAATGCAGGGACCATAGGTTCGAACCCTGGTCCAGGAAGATCCCACATGTCACGGACCAACTAATCCCGCATGCCATAACTACTGAGCCTGAGCTCTAGAGCCCGCGAGCCACAACTACTGAGCCCACGTGCCGCAACTACTGAAACCTGCGTGCCTAGAGCTTGGGTTCTGCAACAAAAGAAGACACTGCAATGAGAAGCCCGGATACTGCAACAAAGAGTAGACCCTGCTCGCCGCAACTAGAAAAAGCCCGTGCGCGGCAACAAAGACCCAACGCAGCCAAAAATATAAATAAATAATAATAATAATAAAAAGAATGTAGTTTTAACTTTGTAGTACTCTGTGCACATTTTCACTCAGGATGGCAGCAGGTAATATTATTTTTAATTTTCGAATTCCCCAGTGCACATCTCTAGTGCCTAGCAGTTGCCTAAAATTATAGTCCCACCTGACACTTCTTATCTCCTTTCCCTGCTTTATTTTTCTCCAGATCACTTATCACTAGTTAATATGCTCTATAGTTTCCTTATTATCTTTATTATTTGTCTTCCCCACCAGAATTTTAGTCTATTTGTTCCTGCTGTAACCCCAGCGCCTAAAACAATGCTTAGCACTCAAACAATATTTCTTGAATGAATAAAAGAATGTTTGGCAAGTATTTGAAGAATAAGTAAATGAATGAACAGCTACATGAATAAATGAATTGACTTAGGGCCATGACCTCATGCTCCCTCATCCCATCCCAAAGAACCCATCCCATCCCAAAGAACCCGCTTTGGAGCTGGGCCACTACCCACGACCCCAGGGCTGACTCTGAGACATTCTTGCCTCTCACCACAGGTGTCAAATGTGGGGGTGTGCTCTCAGCACCTTCTGGAAACTTCTCCAGCCCCAACTTTCCCAGGCTCTACCCCTACAACACGGAGTGCATCTGGCTGATTGTGGTAGCTGAGGGCTCCTCCGTGCTGCTCACCTTCCACGCCTTCGACCTGGAGTACCATGACACCTGCAGCTTCGACTTCCTGGAGATCTACAACGGGGCCTCCGGGGACCAGGGCAACCTGCTGGGGAGGTTCTGCGGCCAGGTGCCCCCACCGCCCTTCGCCTCCTCCTGGAACGTCATGTCTGTGGTCTTCCACTCAGACAAGCACGTGGCCAGCCGAGGCTTTTCTGCAGGCTACCAGAAAGGCAAGGGGGATTTGGCAGTAGAGAGGGTGGCCCTGGGTGGGGATGGGGGGAGGGCGGCGGGGTGAGGTGACGGGCAGGGTCTCAGCATCTTAGCGTGTAGGCTGCTCTGTAACCTGGATGCCCCTGCTCTCATAGCTCATGGGACAAAGGCAGCCTCTGTTGGTAGTGGTTTTTTTTTCTATTGGTAGTCTTGGTGGTTGTGTGTTCCCACCTTCATGGCAACACTCCCCACGTATCCCTCCGTTATTCCGGGAGTCCTCGGAGGGTCTCACTGTGCTCAGGAATGAGGCCTCTCGCGCTCTCCTATCCTTGTCCTTCTCACCCCATACATGACATCAGGACACTGGAGGGGACACTGGAGGGGACACCGTGTTGCCACTGCTGCTGATCCCTCTGTGGCATCTCATGTCACGGGCACAGGATTCTCTCCCCCTCCCCATCATGTCCTCGGAGTGGAAGGTGCATGGGCGTCTGCATGGAGCTGGTGACGCTCTCCCTCCCAAAGCCTTTCCTGAGCTCGCCTCCTATATAGTGATCCCTAACCCCTCCCTCCCCCAGCCAGGCTTGGAGCCTACCCCTCAGGCTAGTGAGGGGAGCAGAGGCTTCACCCTCCTTGCCTTTCTTTCTCCTTGACTCATTCCTCTTTCCTCAGGCTTCTCTGCACAGACTCAGACCTCCTACCTTCTCCCAAGGCCAAAACCAAAGGCCTTCCTCACAACAGCTCAAGCAATAGACTCCACAGAGGCTCCTGGTGCGCGGGGTTCACCAACAGCAATCAGGGCCGAGGCGAGGGTGCACACAGTTCTATGCCTCCAAAGCCAGACACCAGCTCCCACTGGCTTTGGACGCATAGTATTGTAGAATGGAAAAACACAAGAACCACAGACCGATCTAATCATAGCAGTGGAGTTTTAGATCCCTAGATTTTTAGACTCTTAGGGTATCAAAGTTATAATACCATGTGCAATGTTTTCCAATACTTTTTAAAACAAGAGTACCCTTATATCAAATGGAACCTTATGTTAATCCCTGATATGTAAAAGAGATAAAGGCAGCATTTAAAAAAAAAAAATTTTATTTATTTATTTATGGCTGCATTGGGTCATCGTTGCTGTGCGTGACCTTTCTCTAGTTGTGGTGAGCAGGGGCTACTCTTCTTTGCGGTACGTGGGCTTCTCATTGCGGTGGTTTCTGTTGTTGTGGAGCACAGGCTCTAGGCGCATGGGCTTCAGTAGTTGTGGCACGAGGGCTCAATAGTTGTAGTGCGACGGCTCAGTAGTTGTGGCACACGGGCTTAGTTGCTCCGTGGCATTTGGGATCTTCCCAGATCAGGGATCAAACCCGTGTGCCCTGCATTGGCAGGCGGCTTCTTAACCACTGCACCACCACGGAAGTCCCAAAGGCAGCATTTTTGTTGTAAGCATTTATAAGTTCATATTTTTAACGTTTACTTATTATAAGCCAATCATTGAAAACATAAGTAAATATTGATGGCCTCCGATTAGTTAAATTTTTACATATAAGATATGTGACTGTGGATGCTATCTTTCATTGAATTAAAAAATAGTTTGAATACAGAAAAAGAAGGACATTTACACCAGATGTCTGCAAATAGATGCCCTGGGGCTACCGTGGAGCCCCAGAACACATTTTGAAAGTCTCTGCTGAGGGTATTGACAGCGGACGGGATCTCACAGACTGTCAAAACCTGCCCTCTCATTTGACAAACAATACACCTGAGACCAGAGAGGGAATGTGCCTTCCCAAGGTCACACATCTGGGAAGGGGAAACTGGGACAAGAAGTCAAGGCCTTAGCCGCCCAGCACAGTGCTCTGTTCACACAGCCATGCCACGGAGTGGGATTCTGGAGTCTCAGGAGACACAACCGAGTGTGCCCCTCCCTGCTGGTGGCCTCCAGCTAGTCCTGGCATTCATTATCACCTAGCTCCCAGTTGTACTGGCTACACTGGGTTCTAAAGGGCTTTCACCAGAAACTTATTAAACTCAGCATGCGTCTGAGCCTGGTGGATCAGTCTGAACAGGTCTTATGATTTCTAATATTCCCATGAGGCTCAGAGAGGCTGAGTTACTTGTCCACGGTCACACAGCAATAGAAGACTGAGCTGAGAGGAGACCTGTCTTCAGACGTCAAGCGCATCTCTACTCCTTTAGATCCTCCCTCTAAGCCTCAGTTTCTTCATCTGTTCGGGAGATTTGATAATGTTCCTGGTCTCAGGTACCTCAGCCTCTATGCTCCACTAGCCTGGTAGGAGGGGACAGTGAGACTGATAAGGTCAAGTGCACAGACTCTGAAGTTAGTCAAATCCTGCCCTCCCTGATACCAGGGGGTGACCTGCTGTCAGGGTCCTGCCTGTCCCTTGGGGCCTTGCCACTGCAATGGCTCTTGCCAATCTCCACATCTCTTTGCTTCAGGGCTTTTTCTGAAGCTTTGGCAGGTCACCTCTACCCCCAGCGGCCCTCAGCCTCGATTCCGGGGAATGCCCCCGCTCCCCCACCCTCTCTCCCTCGCTGCCCATCTGCGGTCCTCTGTCTCTCCCAGATGAACTACTTGGGCTCAAATCCTTGTCTCGGGCTCAGTCTAGGTGAAGCCCAACTCACACAAGTAAGTTACTTAACTTCTCTCTGCCTCCAGTCTCTCAGCTGTAAAATGGGGGAAACCACCGTGCGTTCCTCATGGGGTTATGGTGATGGCCTAGAAAGATGGCCTGTGCCTGTCACTTACCAAGCGCTCTGTGGGTGGTGACAAGAATCCCGTGAACACCTGTGGGCGTGGCATTTCCCAAGGGAGGAGATGGGGGAGCCACAGGGAGGGAGAAAGTTTGGTTCAAGCGGGCTCCCTTGCAGATGTGTGTGGTGGCGTCCTGACGGGCCTGTCGGGGGTCCTCACCAGCCCCGAGCACCCCAACAACTACCCCAACAACGTGGAGTGCCGCTGGGTGATCCGAGCCTCTGGCCCCGCCACCGTCAAGCTGGTCTTCGTGGACTTCCAGGTGGAGGGCAGCGAGCAGTGCACCTACGACTACGTGGCTGTGCTTGGGGGGCCCGGCCCCGCCCATGGGCACCACTACTGCGGCAGCTCCAGGCCCCCCACGCTCGTGTCGCTGGGCCACGAGCTGCAGGTGGTCTTCAAGTCTGACTTTAACATCGGGGGCCGGGGCTTCAAGGCCTACTACTTCTCAGGTAGGAGGGCCGGAGCTGCACGCTGAGCGCCCTGTGTGTGCTGGGCTCCTGCCTCCCCATCACGCCTGTGGCGGGGTGGGGAGGGGTCGTACTCTTCTGCCTCTGGGCCTTACACTTCCTGCTCTTTCTCTGCCTGAAATGTTCTAGCACACCCTCTCCCGTCTGGCCGATGCCAAGGCACAAGCATGTCACCTCCTCTGGGAAGCCTCCTTGATTCACTCAGAATTATTCCCTTCCTTCAACTCCTTAGAGAAGTTTTCTCATAGCGATGATCTAACACATCACTTCTGTACCTGGTTTGCATGCTGATTTCCTCTGCTTGACTGTGAGTTCCTATGGACTTATCTTTGTACCTGCTACATAGAGGGTGTTCAATTAATGTCTGTATGAATGAATGAATGAACCCTTGGGAATTAAACTGTCTAGTGGAGGAGATAGAGAAGGAAACAGACAATGACAATGCACTGTGATCTGTGCTGTCTAACAGTAAGAATCATGGATGACTTCCTGGAGGAGGAGAGAATTGAGCAGTGCTTTGAAGGTGTTAGCCAGTGGCAGAAGAAAGGGAAGAGTGTTCCAAGCAGAGGGATGAGCATATGCAGAGGCACGGAGGACAGAGAGGATTTGTGTGCTTGTACTACTAGGAAATATTTGGTGAGGCTGGAAGGTAGGGCTGGATGAGGGGCAGGGAGAAAAAAGGGCAAGGTCAGGTCATGAACCACCTTGTCTGTCAAGTCCAAGTTGGACTCAACTCCGAGGAGAGGTATTAGGCATTGTTATTGAATTCCTATCAGGGTCAACACTCATGAAATGGTTTACCAATTGGAATGACAGTCTCCGCTTTCAGCTAGTTTCAGTTTAAAGCAGGCTTTGGGATCAGTTGTCTGGTTTTCTGGCCATGGTACCCACAACCTGCCAGGGTGGTTTAAGGACCCTATAGCGCCTACTGCCCAAGCTGTAGCTGCAGAGGGTGACAGTCTCCACCCTTCTCACCATTGCTCCTTCTGTCCTGCTCTCCCCAACCCAGGAGAATGCCAGGAGGTATACACGGCAGTGCGGGGCAACTTCTCCAGCCCACAGTACCCCAGCTCCTACCCCAACCACATCCGGTGCCACTGGACCATCCGCCTGCCTCTTGGCTACCGGGTCAAAGTGTTCTTCCTGGACCTGGAACTGGAGGGCCCCAACAGCCTGACCAAGACCTGTGACTTTGACCATCTGGCAGCCTTCGACGGGGCCAGCGAGGAGGCGCCCCTGCTGGGCAGTTGGTGTGGCCACCACCTGCCACCACCGGTCACCTCGAGCCACAACCAGCTCCTGCTTCTGCTGCACACAGACCGTAGCACCACCCGCAGGGGCTTCTCTGTGGCCTACATTGGAGGTCAGCTGGGGTTGAGGGTATGGGCGTGCTGGTGGGGGAAGGTGAGGCCAGGGTTCCTGGTCTTTGCAGCCTCCTTCCTCCATCTCACCAACTTCTCGGTTGGCTGCACCACTGCGGACTCCCGTCCTGGGACCTCTGAGGCTATATCAACGTGGCCCTTGCTTATTTTCACTATTACAGTGCCCTATTTTTCCAGCTTCTAAATCCACAATTCCTAATTCCTCCCTATCTGTCACCTTCCTCCATGGGCCCCTGGCCTCTCTTGTACTATGATTAATTCTCTGTATCCAGGGATAATACACAAGATATGGTAATACTATTTATGGAAAACAATTGATATAATCATGGAGATGCTGACCAACCTTGCTTGTACAGTCATAAGTCCTGACTGACAGTGGTTTGAAAAAATGACCTTTGGTTTCCTTACACAACAAGAAGCCTAGAGCTAGGCAGCTGCTGTATTGGTTCAGGGACTCAACAGTGTCCCGGCTGATATGTCTGGGATTCTCTTGACCTCATGACCACAAGATGGCTGCCACAACTCCAGACATCATGTCCATGTTCAAGGCTGGAAGAAGGTAAGGGAGGTGCCAGCCACAAATGTTCCTTTATCAGGAAAGTAAAAGCATTTTCGGAAGCCCTCAAAAGACTTCTTCTTGTTCTCATTATTTTGAACTTGGTCATATGGCCATGCCTAGCTGAAGAGCTAGGGAACTTAGCACTCAGCTTTTCCATCCTCCATAGTGCTAGTTAGATTTGCCAGCTGACAGCAGCTATCATCTATCCCCTCCTCTCATCATCCTTCCCTGGGCCACGGTCCCAGAAATGCCTGTGCTCTGGACCCATTTTGCCCTCTGCCTGACGAGGCTAGAGCCTCTTGTTGTGCAGGTGCAGAAACAGAGGTGCAGAGAGGAAACAACTTTCACCGCTGTCACACGGGTAGTGGCACAGCCAAGGCTAGAACTCACACCCTTGCCTTTTGTGTGGCTAAGCAGGGCCTGGGGAGGAGGCCCAGGACTGAGCTCAGACGGACGGGGGCCTCAGCCAAATGCTGCCATTTACTGACCATCCAACGGTGCTCACCTGTGGGAGGAGTTGATGGATGCTCTAGATAGGCGGTCGTTAAGATGAAATGAGGTAACACAGGTCACAGTGCCTGCCTCCGAGGGCATCCTTGCTGAGTGTGGATTTCTTTCCCTTATGTGTCTCAGTCCTGGTCTGCATTCAAAAGATCTTTCCTCAGGACTTCCCTGGTGGTCCAGTAGTTAATACTCCATGCTCCCAATGCAGAGGGCGCAGGTCTGATCCCTGGTCAGGGAACTAAGATCCTGCATGCCACACAGTGCAACCAAAAAAAAAAAGTCTTTCCTCTTCTTTCTTTCTTCCTTTCTTTCTTCCTTTCTTTCTTCCTTCCTTCCTTCCTTTCTTCCCTTCTTTCTTTCTTTCTTTCTTTCTTTCTTTCTTTCTTTCTTTCTTTCTTTCTATCTTTCTTTCTTTCTTTCTTTCTTTCTTTCTCTCTTTCTCTCTTTCTTTCTTCCTTTCTTTCTTTCTATTTATTTTTGGCTGTGTTGGGTCTTTGTGGCTGCACACGGGCTTTCTCTAGTTGCAGCGAGCGGGGGCTACTCTTCGTTGCGGTGCGCAGGCTTCTCATTGCAGTGGCTTCTCTTGTTGCGGAGCACAGGCTCTAGGCGTGCGGGCTTCAGTAGTTGTGGTTCGCGGGCTATAGAGTGCAGGCTCAGTAGTTGGGGTGCATGGGCTTAGTTGCTCTGCAGAACGTGGGGTTTTCTTGGACCAGGGCTCGAACCTGTGTCCCCTGCATTGGCAGGAGGATTCTTAACCACTGTGCCACCAGGGAAGTCCTTCTTCCTCTTTCCTTACCCATGTGCAAGAGGAGTTTGGGGGCCCAGGGATGGTTAAGGAAACGGTAGAGCTGCAGCAAGCTAGTGGCAGCAAAGTGACCTGGGCAGACGCTCCCTCTGTGGGCCTCAGTTATCTCCATACATAAACCTGGAGGAGAGCTGTCCCTCTGTTAGAGTGACCCCTTTCCCAGAGTGCACTCAGAGAGCCAGGTGCCATGGGGCTCTGCCCCATCTAGCTGGCAAGTCGCTTTCTCTCTGCGGGTCTCAGTAAAATGAAAATATCAACTGAAGGAGCTGAGAAGTCCCTTTTACTCTGCTGATCTTATTTCTGGTCCTGGGTCCTCTCCCAGCTGTGTGTGATCTTGGACAAGCTCCTTCTCCTTTTGGTGCCTCCAGAGACACCTCCCCGATGGCTGTGGGAGCCCAGGGTCAGACACTGCACTAGTGCTGGGCCAGGCTCCAGATGTGGCCCAGGCTGCAGGCGGCCTCCCAGCTGGAGGACAGCCTCGGCATCAATCAGGGGTGACACACAGTTCAGCATCACCAAGATCATCGTGGGAGACGGCGGGCCCATAAATCCCCGACTGCCCAGACACCAGAAGCTGATATATGTCTGAGGCATTTCCCGGAGAGGGGTTGAGACTTCCAGGCCTCTGCCTACCAGCTCTTTCCTTTTCCTCCTGCCAGCCACCCAGCTTCCTTCCCCCTACCCTCCCCCCTGCCCCAGCACGCACTGCCTCCGTACACACACGCGTGCACGCACACACAGGCTCGCACGAGCCCAGACACTTAGAGTCACACAGGCCTGGCTGGGAGGGGCTGCAGGGAGCCACCACATAAGGTGGAGAGACCAGGAACTGTGGGATCTTACAGACGCAATGATTAACATCCTGGCTTAGCCACTGCCGACAATTTCACCTCTCAGAGCTCCGGGTTCCCAAACTTTCAAATGCGTTTAGTCATGTCCACCTCAAGGCGTCATCATGAGGAGGGAGAGTGGGGCTTCCTTCACCACCCTTTTCAAACTGCAGCCACTGCAACCCTCACCCACACACGTTCTGCTCTCCCCGCTCCCCGTCTTTCTTCTTTGCTTGATTTTCCTTCGGACTACTCTGACGCTTAGGTGTATATTACATATTTACTGCCTCCTCACTCAACTAGAATGTGAGCTCCAAGAGGGTAGGCATTTGTGGCTGGTTTTTCTCTTGTGTTTAGAATAGCGCCTGCACATAGTGGGCCATAAATACTTCTTAAATGATTGAATGAATTGCCTGGTATATGGCAAACATGATCAGCCAATAATAGCTTTCATTATGATTAAGAATATTCATTCATTCATTCAGTCAGTCGTTTATTCAGCATTCGCTGCACCTGCCAAGCTCTGTGTTGGGCTCAGAGGGCGCTGAGAAGTAGGCAGGGGGCCTGCCCTGGAACTCATAGTTTAATGGAGTTAAATGGAGTAACGCGTGTAAAACGTCCTCGTAGGACTGCTTAAGAGCCATCCCCTCTCTGGGCCTCGGTTTTCCATCCACCACCCTTTGGATAGGGGCTTGGAGAGCGTGGGGGTCAGACCGCCTGCCCCCATGGCCTCCAGCTCCCCACTCCCGTCCATTCTCAGTGGTCCCCATGAACGTGAGTTGCTCCCGCACGGACTTCCAGATCCTGATCTCCGCGCAGGCAGTGGCCCCGCTAGAACGGACCAAAGTCTACCTGGGCAGCCGGAGCTGCGCTGCTCAGGAAGTCGGCAGCAACTTCCGGATCCAGGCCCGCTTTGACACCTGCGGCACTGAGTCTCAGGTAGGGGCTGAGGGAGGAGGGCGGGCACGAGCCTGGATGCAGAACTCAGCCCCTCTTGATTTTACCTCAACACGCTTGCTCAGTGTAGACACAGCAAAGAACTCAGGGGAGACAGAGAAAGGGTGTCCTGCTGCACAAGCTGGTGACAACCAAAAGCCCCTACTGGAGGCCCCTCCCTCAAGGTCCTGGGAACTGACTGTTCCTGGGGGCCTTCCTGCTGCCCCCCCTCCCCCCTGGAGCTCCCCAGGGCCACCCGGCCCCCACCCCTCTAATGCACAGAGCTGTTTGGGTGCTGCTGCCTCCTGCCCACCCCCTCCCCAACCTTGCGATCCAAATCCCTCGCTGGGCTCCGCCAAACAAAGGGGCCCTTCGAGAGACAGGATCCGCCTCCCTCCAAAGGCAGCGAGGTGTACAAATGAGGTTTTTCTACTAGCCTTGTATTTCGGAGGCCTAGAACCCAGGCTTGGGGCCCTCAGAGTCACCTGGTAGTGGCCCAGGAACCCTGGATGTTTGGATTCTCAGGGACAGGTTGGGAAGGGGAAAGGCGGAGAAGGCACAGTGGTCTCCATCGGGGACAACACCCCAGCCTTGGTGACGAATCTGGGGATTCGTTAGACTGTCTTGGCAGAAATCACGTGCTTTCCAGCAACCGTATTTCCCCACCACCCAACATTAACCGAATGTATGCCTCTGGCCCCTCCAGTCCACCCTCTGCTTCCCCAGCCTCCTGGCGGCCATCATCCTTTTAACCTGAGCAGAGGAGAAGTGGGAGTCAGTCTTAGCTGCCAGGATAATCTGCCCTCACCTCTGCACCATGCCCTAAATCCCCTTGGGGTTTTCTCTGGGGGCCGAACCACATTCCATAGAGTCATAAAATGATGGAGACAGAGAACCCCAGAAGCAAGGAATCATGAAATCTAGAACAAAGAACTCACAGACACTCAAGGTCTCATAATCACATAATCATAGAATCTTGGCATCAGTATCATGGAAACATAAAAACTGAGAGCCTCAGACTCATGGATTCTTAGTGTAACACTTGTAAGTCCTAGACCCATGAGGACCAGTCTCTGCATTGAGTTGCTTTCAAAGATGCACAGTTCAAATGGCCAAAAGCCATGACAGCCTATCTGTGCATCTCTTAAGAACCACAGAGACTTGATTTCATAACCGTTAACACCACATTCGTGTGGACTTTCTTTCCTCCTCAAGTCTCACTCATCAAAACCCCATGAAACTTCCCCGCACACCTGTTTTGTGTGATTTTTCCCTCCCTTCTTTATTATGTGGATTCACTTCGGTCCTTTCACTGGGTCCCCTTCCACTCTCAGGTTCTGTCTTTCTTTTTCCGATTCTGTGTCACAAAAGTCCAGGACACCGGTTCTCCTCAGAGGGTGTGGTGGTAGACAGGCTGAGGGCACAATGCAGGAGGCTCCTCTGGGGACATGGACTCAGAGCTTTTGGGAAGTCCAGAGTTGGGAGAGACCCACAAGGTCATCTGGTCCATGAAACTCCAGACCCGTGATTCCCCTTCACTGCCTTCCCCAAAAGGACCACCCAGCGTCCAACGATGGCAGCTTCCTGCAGGTCACTCCCGTTTGCTCTGTTCTGGGCAGCTTTGGATTTTAGAGAAGCCTCAGCTCAGAAGAGCCATGACTGGACGGGGCAGTTGGGCGGCCTGAGGAGTGTAACGGCTGCTCTAGATTAGGGGTGGGTGGGGAGAGTAGCCCAGCATCACTGCAGCACCCGATCCAGACCACACCAGACTGCCCGTCAAAATGCTGTCCCTCAGTCCCCAGCCCAAACACTCCACTGTCTCAGGGTGTCCTAAGTCCTGCCTCCTTCATCCATGGGGGTGGGGAGGGCAGAAATGTGACGGGCTCCCCACATCACACTCCTCAATGGCTCTTCCCAACCCCAGAGTGGTGCTACTGGGCTGAACAGCACTCAGCCACAGGGACACATAATTGCTGCAGACATAATTGGGCAAAACGATTCCATAAGGAAAGTCCCGTAACACCAGGGACAGAGCATCTAACTGGGAGGCAGGAGACTCGGCTTCTGGATCTAACTCTGGGCAAATTACTGCCTTTGCGGGGCCTCAGTAGCCACATCTGTAAATTGCCAAGGAAGGGAGATTGAACTAGATGTCCTGAAATTCCCCTTTGGTTCTACAATCTTTGGTTTGAGTGAGGTGTGATGGCTAAGAGCACAGTTAAGAATCAGGCAGATCTGGAAGAGAATACGTTCCCTGTCAACTGTGTGCTGTGTGACCTCAGACAAGGGATTTAACCTCTGGGCCTCATTTTCCTTATCTGGCAAATGGGGATATTAATGGTACAAATAAGAGAGGGTTGTTGTGAGAATTAAATGAGATAATGCCCTTAAAATGCAGAGCCTGGAACATGGCGAATGTCCCTGTTGTTACTGTTACTGTCTTTCATAGACACCACGTCCTTCAAGCCAGAGCCAGCACTGACCCATCAAATATATATTGTCTTTTCAGACACCGTCGTAGTGCCTCTTTTACAGGTGGGGACACAGGCTCTGAGTGGGAAGGGAGTCAGTAGCCAAGCTGGGACTGGAAACCAGGCTCTGGAGTTGTGCCCCCTTGGCACTCAGTGCCTACATATCCAGGGGAACAGGGTCAGCCCTGGCCCCTTCAGGTGTGAGCAAGTGCCCCTTGACCCCCACAGAGAAGAAGTAACACTTCAGTGATCGTCAGCGTGCTGTACATCGACTTCTCAGCCAGTGGGCAGGAGGATATCCACGAATACGAGGTCCGCTGTGAGCCGAGGCGAAAGGAGGCCTCTGTCCACCTGCTGTCTGGCTCCCACTGGCTTGGGCCCTATGCTGCCACGGCAGAGCACCTTCAGGAGGCACCACCCAGGGACGAGGCAGAGGCACTGGAGGGCCCCGTGGCCATGGTGGCCCAGGACACCAGTGACATCATCTTCCTGGGCCTTTGCATCCTGGCTGGAGTCCTCATGGTCATTGCCATAGTGGTCCTGATGCTGCTGTAAGCAGGGAGGGTAGGGAAGTGGCATCTGGCATCCCTGGGAGGCAGCTTGGGCACCCCACAACAGGAGCAGGACCAGGCCTTGCTGACTTTATGATGACCATGGGCAAGTCACTATCCCCCTCTGAGCCTCGGTTTCCTGGGGACCTTTACTCTGCCCTGCTTATCTCACAGGGCTGGCGTGAGGCTCAGAGAAGAGGATGGATAAGAGCTGCGTAAACTATAGCATGCCATGCATGTGTGTGCAATTGCTGTTGTTGTTATTAATTTTGAAGATTTTCTGCTATAGAAAAGAACTCTGCTGTGTGTATTTGTCAGCATAGATAGTTGTGGTCACTGGCGACAGAGTTGATAAAACTGACTTGTTCTATACCTTGTATGACTGCTTCACCAGCTCAGGATACCAATAAGACCCCTCCTAATTTTCTGACTAATTGCTCATCTTAAGCATTCATTAGCAGGAAGTTCGGTATCCATCCAGGGGCCTCCACTCTCCTGAACTGATCCAGGAACCCTGAGGACTTTATCTAAAGCAGATTAGTCCTGCCTCCAAACTCCAGGAACAGAGAGAAAGGAAGCTGAAACCCTGCCTAGTGCTGTTGCTTTAGCCCCTGCCACATGGTGGCGCTGTTGAAGACTGGTCTTGGGCATCCTGGTGGATGCCTGTCCACTGGATGGACAGACCCCTAGAGTATAAACCACAGGCAGGCCCATACTATGCTCAGTAGTGAGGCTGGAGGCTGAGGACTGGTGTCTCTTTCATGTTGGTATTTTTCCTTAAATAAACCATGATCCTTGACTGAAAAACTGATGGAAGTCCCATGTGTCTCTGTCCTCACCCTGATGTTGAGCTCAGATTACTAGCCCATCCTTCTCCTCCAGCTGAACTCTCTGTTGAGCCCTCTGGACTTTCTCCTGCCATTGGACTTCACTCAGAGCTACTCCAGTCCACCCACATTTTTCTAAGTTCACACCACAGTGACCAGGGGTTGGATTTCCAATGCTTCCCTGTGAGAAGACCTCTGGCATCCTTATGCGAATTGGTCCAGCACTCCCCAGAGCCCTATATATCAAGAAGTGGAGGGCTTCCCTGCTGGCGCAGTGGTTGAGAGTCTGCCTAGCAATGCAGGGGATGCGGGTTCGTGCCCCGGTCCAGAAAGATCCCACGTGCCGCGGAGCGGCTGGGCCTGTGAGCCATGGCCGCTGAGCCTGCGCGTCCGGAGCCTGTGCTCTGCAAGGGGAGAGGCCAAAGAAGTGGAGCAGTCTTGTTAATGAAAAATAAACAAAAAATACATTTATAATACATGAATTTCCCCTGTTCACCTTTATATTTACATAATGAATCACTTTCATAATAACAAAAATCTCCAAATTGACCGTGCCGACCACTGACATCAATTTAAAAAATTGTAGTCCAATTACAATCCCTTCAACAATCCAACAAACATCCACTGGTTTCTAGCCTTGTGCCTATTGCTGCGACAGGCTCCAGGCATACAGAGAGGAGCAAGTCAAAAGAGATTGCTGACTTCAAGAGGCTTACAGTCAAGTGTAGCCAAATCAGGGACAGGGAGGGCAGAGAAGTTGGTAATTTGCAGAGAAAAGACCTGAGAGAAAAGAGCTGATATAGCAAGAAATGAATCAAGCAAGGGAAAAAGAGTAGCCTGCACATTGGGAGAACTGGGTTCAAGTCCACACTCTTCTTTTTAATTGAGTGAGCCTGAGCGAGCCACTTTGATGCTATGAGCCTTGATATACCCACCTGCAGAATGGGACCAAAGTTCCAGGTCTGTTGTGAGGCCATAGCAACATGATGAATTAGAGGTCTGTCAGGGTCTTGTGCCAGCAGGAGACTCTGGGGTGTTTGGAACAGAGGCCCCAACCTCTTCCTCTCCCACCCACTTCTTGCTCTCAGACTCCTCCAGCCGCTGAGCCAGGCTTCCTTCACCAGCCTGGGTTGTGAACACCTCATAAACTTCCCAGGTCTCAATTTCCCTGTCTGGGCAGGACTGGACACACAGCATATACTCTCTGAGGACGACCTTGGGTGGGGTTCTGCCTCCCGGGCCCATGAGCTGGGTTTTGGGGTGGCAGCGGGACCTAAGCTTGCCTTGTCCTCATCAGCTCATCAGATGGGGGAGACGATAGGCCAGCCTGTGGCAGGGCCAAGGGCGTCTGCGCACAAAGCTGGGAGCCTCGATCTCCACCCTCAGCAGCTGATCTTGAAGGGCCCCAGCACGGAGGCTGGAGCTGCGCCTCTGCAGACAGACCACCCAGGTTGAACTCAGCCTCCGCTACTTGCTAGCTGTGTGACCTTGGGCAGGTCACCTCAACTCTTTGAGCTGCAGCCTTCTACCGGCAAAGTAGGAATAATAATAACACTGACTTCATCAGTCCATTGTGGGGATTAAATGAGATAATGCATGACAGTACCCGCCCATGGAAGGAGTCAACAAAACTCACTTATTACCATTGACCTATGAGTCAATGGTAATGAGCAAAGGCTCTGGTCTCGAAACCCAAGTTCTAGGCCCAGCTTTGCCACTGACATGCTGTGTGACCTTGGGGGAGCCCATTTCCTTCTCTGGCCTCAGTTTCTCTATTTCCAAAATGTGGCAGGCATCGCTATCACCCCCAGCACCATCACTTTCATAGCTACTATTCTTAAGCACCCCTACATGGCAAGGGTTTAAGATATATCCTCCCACTTAAGCCACCTTGTGAGGCAGACATAGTTGCCCCCATTTTACGATGAGGAAATTGAGGTTTGGGGAGGGAAAGTGCTGTGCCCAAGGTCACATGGCTATGACATGTTGAAACTAGGCTAAGAGGGACAGTTCTTCCCTGTGCTGGGGGGACTATGCAGCGATCTGGGGCCTCTTGGGACCCCAGGCCAATGCTCTGAAACACGAGGGCTGTACCTGCTTGGGAAAGGACTGGAATGGTAGAGAAAGAGAGGATGGTTTTATCTTCCCGATCGTGCCCAGATGCTACCGTTCCCAGCCCTCCGGGCAGCCAGTGCATTGATCATCTTGCAGGAAATGACAGTCTTTATGACAGCATAGTGTCTCCAGAAACGAAAGGGCTGAACTGATACCCGTTAGCCAGTGCGCCCTGGCCCTGGAGGTGTCGGGCACGGGGGGTGGAGGGGGCGGGCGTGGCGCCGCTTTCCAGCTCACCTACCATTTCCCCTTTTCAGAGGGTAGGGGGCTGTGGGAAAAGCCAGGCTTAGAACCCAGGTCCCTCCCTATTGGCGTATGGCCTTGGGATGTGCCTCCCCCCAGCCTGGAGCTTTGGTTCCTCCTGCCAGCCTGTCCCTGTAGGGCCGATATTATTGATGAGGAAGCCCTTGGCAAATGGCTGTGCTGGTCCTGGGAAAACCTCTCCTGGCCTGCAGGTCAGGCAGACCTGGGTTCCTTTCCAGTTCTTTCTCTGACTCTATGTGACCTTGGGCAAGTTGCTTAGCCTCTCTGAACCTCATTTTCTTCATGTGTGGAATGGGGGTAGAAAAACCCTCCTCATGAGGTCATTGTGAAGACTGAGAGAACAAGGGGGTGTGCCCCACATGGGGCCTCCTCCTGGACCTTTCAGGAAGTGGTTGCTGGCCGGCCCTGGGCTCTTCTCACATCCCAGAGCTGGAAGGGCCTTACAAGAAAGCAAGTTCCCACCCACTCCTAGGAGTCTCCCCTGCACCCAACCTGCCCTGGCCTCCCGGCTTCCCTGCTCTTTGTCAATAGACCGAGGTCGTTCCCACCCACAGCCTTGCTCGCTCCTGGTCCCTCTATGTGGTAAGTCCTTGCACCGAGCGCCCCCTGACCTGGCTCCTGCACATCCTTCTCTGCCCAGTGGGCCCCCAACCACGTATCTAAAACTGCACCTCCACCCCGTCACTTGGTCCCCCTTTGCTTTGCTTTGTCTCCTTCACAGAACGAACTGTCACCCGAAATGGTGTGAGGAGTGTGCTTACGTTTGCCTGTTTACGCCCGCTTCCCCTCAGTGCAACGCCAGCTCCGTGAAGTCTGTCTTCATCAGAGCCTGGTACACGTGGCCTTCAGTGAGCACTTGTGGTTGAATGAGCGAACAAACAAGTGAATGAATGGACGATTTCACACAACTCCATTCGACCCCACGTGCGTGGCAGTACTGGTACTTTGGTGCTTTCTGAGTCAAGGACACTTCCCATGTCTTCTGTGTACTGCATCTGGGCACAGAGATGACGACTTGTTCAGACACGACCCCTCCCTTCAGGAACTCACATCTGGGGGGACGAGCCAGCTGTTAGGCACACAGTGCTCAAAGGGACGGTACCAGCTCTGTCAGTCAGGGTTGGCGGGAACCAGCAGATAGCCCACTGAATTCAGGAATCTGAAGCGTGTTTAATAAAGGGGCTGTTTACAGATGTGCGGGCGGGTGCAGAGAAACCACAGGGGAGTGTGCAGAGCCTGGGGCTAGGTAACCGTGGGGTCCTTGCTGTCCTCTGGCTTGAAAGGTGAGGAGAGGAGACTTGTGCTTGGAGGGACACAGCCAGCCAGGGGACCCCTGGCTCCTCCTGCCCTCTAGTCTTCCGGGGGGGTGGGGGGCTCCTCACTGGCTGAACCCAGAGGGATGGGCACAGAGCAGGGTGGACAAGAGTGACAGTGGATCTGGAGACTAGCACAGAAATAAGCCAAGTACTTTCCTCTCAAAGCCTTTTGGGAACAAGACAGGGTTAAAATTATTGACTCAACTTGTGCTAGAGGAGCCCAGAGAGACTCATGGCGCCAGGAGGCTCAACAGACGGAGGAGGAGGAATGGCATCCAGGCACAGGGAACTGCATGTGCTAACACAGAGGCATGAAGGAGCACATCATGACTGGGAGACAGGAAGGGTGCGGCGGGCAGGGGCTGGGAGGGATGCTGGGGGGCGAAGCTGGAAAGGCAAGCTGGGAAGTTATTATTTAGGGCACCAGGATGACACCAGCTGCTTCTCTCGGAACAATGATGGAAGCAGCCCCTGTGTCCTTGGCTTCAGAATGAAACCCACTGGTTTCATCAATGACGCTCTTAGCTGTCATTGATGTCTTCTCCTGGGACACAGCCCACCACGTAGAAGGGCTCTTAATCTGTTGGCACCACGCAGGTTGTTGGGGGGTAAACCAGCTTAGCACCGTGAGCTGAACCTTAGCTTCATGGCTGTCTCTGCCGCTTCCTGGCCAAGTAACCTTGCTTTGTCCATCCACCAGTTCTCTGGGCCCCCTTCAAGAGGCACTTCCCCAGCACCCACCACAAGCCAGGACCTGGGCCAAGGCTCTGGTGTCCAGAGAGGAATAAGGCACAGGTGGTGTCAGGAGTTGGACTTGGGAGTAGGATTCCCATCTTAGCTCTGCCACTAGCTTCCATAACCTCTCCAAATCCCAATTTCCTCATCTGTGAATTGGGAATCATAGTAGAAGCGTTTTTTGGAGTTTACTCTATTCCAGGCATTTTTCTAGATTTTTTTTTGCATTTACTTTCTCCTTTAATTCTCTAAACAGTAATTATTATTATTATTTCCTCAAAGAAACAGTGGAGGGAGGATTGAAACCCAGGCACTAGGTCTGTCTGCAGAGCCCAGACCTTACAGCAGAGAAGGTGAGGAGAGTCAATGAGAAAAACAGATAACAACTGGAACTCACGCTTGTAGCTGTAACAAAACACATTTTAGATATTAATACTGAGCGTTTTGTGCCTGGCGTTCTTCTAAGAATCTAAGCACTTTCCATAACTTAGTGCCTTTGATCCTTGTAATAATGCTATGAGGCATGAGTACTGTTATGAGGCCCATTCCCCAGATGAGGAAACTGAGGCACTGAGGAGTTGAGTAACTTGCTTGAGGTCACAGCTTGTAGCTCTCATTAGGTGAAGGCTAATACTGACAGCAGGAATTGTTCTAGACACGTCACATGGATCAACTTGTTTAGGCCTCACAGGAGAGGAGCTTGGACAGAGAGGGTGGGTGTCTTACCCACAGTCGTATCACTAGTTAGTGGTGCTGCCAGGCCTCAGATCAGGAGTTCTGATTTCAGAGTCCAGCAAGACTAACACTATGGGGCACAGTGCCTAGTGCAGAGCACGTACTCGGTAAGTATTGACCAGTCCCAGCCTGAAGCTACAAAACGACTTGGGGCTCCTGAGGTCCCAGAGAGGCCCTGACGAACTGCCGCCCCATCATGGCTGCCTTGTCAAAGGCTGCTCCCGGTGGAGCCTTCCAGGAGCCCTTGGCTACCCTGGCCTGCTGTTCCGTCCCTACAGGCCCCGGAACACACAGCGCCCGAAGCCAGGCCCAGCCGTCCTGGACACTGAGCCTCAGGGCCTCCCAGGGCCACTCTACATTCCCCTCCGAAGTCAACGACGCCCCAGCTGGCCTCCCTCCTGGAAAATCAGTGGGCTCACTGCCCTCTGCTGGCTTCCTCCAGGCCCACCCAGGCTCTGAGAAGGCCGCTCCGGCAATCTCAGCACCCTGGCTCCACCTGGGCCTGGACCCCACGGCTACACTGAACATCCCTGGCTACAGCTCTGGGGGCTGCACTGCAAAGAGCCTGGATGCCATCTCCTTCAGAGTTGCTGCAGAAATGGAGATATAGTAGCAATTGCTCCTGCTTACTGAGCCCCCCAGGGACATGGGTGCTTCAACCACCCTATTCTTCATGACTACCCCACTTTACAGATGAGAAAGCTGAGGCTAGCCAGGCTGAGGAGCTTACCAAAGACCACCTGACTGGTAAGTGGTGGAGGGGGAACTTGAGCCCAGCTCCTTCTGGGGGATCTTTCCATGAAACCAGAACCATATGGATTCTCCCAGATGGTCCTCCTGCTGTTTGTACCGAGAGGACAATTCAGGGGTATTTATTCATGCCTTTGGGTGCCTGGCCCTGAACTTGCGGCTGCTGGGGAGACAGGGCTATGCGAGTGGTGTGGGTAACCTGCTCCTAAACCAACAGTGACACAAAGCAGGTGAGCGCTGGGGCCAGAAGAGGAGCCCCAACACTGCCTGGAAGCAGGGAGGGTCCCCTGAAGGCAGTGATGCCTGGGCAGCGTCCTGGGGGATGAGGAGGCGTTAAACAGCTGAAAGGGGAGAAAGGGCATTTCAGGCAGGGCACGGCTGTAGATCAGAGATTTGGGACCCTCGAGGGAACCCCAAGTTCACCAGGTGGGACAGCACAGAGTGGGAGCGGAGAATGGAGGTGACAAGCCCAGAAAGGCAGGTGGGGACAAAGCCTGGCTGTTGACATTCTTCCCACACGGTGAGGCCAAGGCCTGGGGGATCTTGGGGGGCCACGTCAGCTCTTGGTCCCCGTTTGGTGCTGCCATGGAGTATAAAGGGCTCCGCAAATCATGAAGCCTGTGCACTGGCTTTATAGTCGAAGCCCAGAGAGAAAGCAATTGGCCTAAGGTTACCCTGAGGAGCCAGAATCACACCCAGGTCGCCTGACTCCAAGGGACACTCTATCCCTGCAGCGCAATCTTGTGGCCCTTCTCCATCCTGGGGGGTGAGTTTCCACCTGATCACCGTGGGGGCGATCAGGGCCCCCAACCCCTGGGATTCCCCTGGCAACTCTGTTGACCAGGCCCCACCCATATCACCTGGGTGAGGGAGTTTCCCTGTCTTTGAAATCAAACACAAACAAACCCCAAACAGAATCTGCCCCACACCTGAGCTGCAGGTAGTCACAGCCCAAGCCTGTGGGGTGTACACACCTTCTGGCTCACACCCAGGAGAGGGAAGGAAGCTGTTTGAATAAAAACTCCCCTGGATGGGTGCCCAGCATTTAACAGTTTGCAAAGTGCTTTCTCCAAATATTCTGTCTTTTTGATCCTCACACCTGTCCTGAGAATGAGGTGTTGCCCATTTTTTTAAAAATTTCATTTATTTATTTATGTATTTATTTTTGGCTGCATTGGGTCTTTGTTGCTGCGCACGGACTTTCTCTAGTTGCAGCAAGCGGGGGCTACTCTTCATTGTGGTGCGCGGGCTTCTCATTGCGGTGGCTTCTCTAGTTGCAGAGCACGGGCTCCAGGCGTGCGGGCTTCAGTAGTTGTGGCTCGTGGGCTCTAGAGCGCAGGCTCAGTAGTTGTGGTGCACTGGCTTAGTTGCTCTGCAGCATGTGGGATCTTCCCAGACCAGGGCTCGAACCCGTGTCCCCTGCATTGGCAGGCGGATTCTTAACGTCTGCGCCACCAGGGAAGTCCCAAGGTGTTGCCCATTTTGCAGAGGGGGAACCTGAGGCCTGAGAGGTGAAGTGATGTGCTCAAGGTCACACTGAGAGTTGATGACAGATCTAAGGTTAGAAACAAGCAGCCGCAGGAGGCTGCATCTGCTGCCCACACATCGACCATATGGCTCGTCCCTGATGAGGGTGGTGGGCAAAGCCAGGAGGCATTTGGTCTGAGTGGGACAGAGGAGGTGCCGCTGAGGCCGAGTCCTTCAAAGATGCACAGCAGTCAGCAGGCAGAATGGGGGGAAGGGATTTCTGAGCAGAGGGAACAGAGTGAGCAAAGGCCTGGAGGTAGGAAAGCAGGTGGACAGTTCCAGAACAGGGAGTATTCCAAGGGGGCTGGTGCACAGGGGGTGTGGGGATGTGGGAGGTGCTCTCCCTCCATCCCAGGGGCCGCCTTCTCTCTTCCTTTGTCTCCAGTTGCCTCTCTCAACATCTGCTTTGCTGTCACTGTCAGTGTTCAGATCTGTCTCCCCCGTCATTCTGGAAGGTCCTGGAGGTCAAGGACCCTGTCCAGTTCATCGCTGTGTCCTCAGCCTCCAGCACAGGGCTGGCCTGGCATAGAGACGGAGTCAGCGAATGAATAAAAATGAATAAATGAATGAGTCCACAGTGCTGGGGCTGCGTATGAAATAGCCGCTAACGGCTTTTTGAACACCAACTGTGTGCCACCAGGTGCTTGGCTAAAAACTGCTTTTTACATGTATCCTCTCTTTAATCCCTTGAGGCCTGTGCGAGCATTTAAATTGTATTATCCTAATAATCTCCATTTTACAAATGAGGAACCAGAGGCACAGAGAGGTGAAGTAACTTGGACAAAGTCACAAAGCCCAGAAGTATCTCTGGAATTCAAACCCAAGCCACAGGCTCATCGGAGAAATTTTGCACACGCTCTCAGGCATGCGGAGAGATGTCCTCCTGCACACGTATGTGCACACACACACACACACACACACACACACAGATATGGATGCACACAACATGGACGCCCAGGCCACAGCCCCATGCTCAGGTGGGCTCTGAGTCTCTCACCCACTTCTCCTTGGGTTGCAGCTCCCTGTCCTTAGGCAACTCTAGTTCTGGCAGGGTTGTGGGAATGCTCTCTTTACAGTCGTCCCTGTCCGCACAAACCCCAACACAAAATGCTGGTTCCCTATCATGAAGGAAGCAAAGATTTCCCATCTGCCTCTGGCGTGCCAGGCCGTGTGCCAGAATCCTTGCTAACAGTGTCACCCCTGGAGAGCACGCCCAAGGTCGCCCAGAGTCAGAGGTGGAAAGGGAGCTCCGATTTAGGTGGATGGGACCCTCCAGAGCAATGTGTCCCCCACTGCCCAAGTTTCTCACCAGGACCCCCAAGCCCCATTAAGGTCTGCAGAGGGCAATCCAGTCTCAGGGAACAGAGGAGGGACCAGAGAGGGGAAGGCCTTGCCTGAGGTCACACAGCCAGTGGAGGGAGCTAGAACAAGGGCTGGCGGTGGGGGACAGGTCTCAAGAGCACGTGTCCATCCAGAGCTGAAATTGAGGCTGGCTGGGGGCTTGTCTGGAGGTTTGGGGAAACACTGCCTGGACACTGGCTCTCTTTGCCAGCTCCGTTTCAAACCTGAAAGGGACCCTGGAAGGGAGGGGCCCGCTGGGTGTTGGGTGTCCAGACCAGGCCTGCAGTGCTGAGCAGCAGGCGACTTTGTGTGCCTGAGTCCCTGTGCTGCCCTTCACACGTGCGGCTGGACGGGATTCACCTCGCGCGTGGCTGGGTCACAGGTGCGAGAGGCTGCATGTTGCTGCGTGTGCAGGTGTGTTTGGAAATACATGTGTGTGTCTAACATTACCCCCACTGCACTCTCATGTGTGCCCGACCTGCTTCGCTCTATGGAGCCCCATCTCCTCCAGCGTTTCATTTGATCCCCACCAAAGGGCTGTGAGGGGGTCGTGGAGAAAGGGAGGTTGAGAGGGAAGCGAGGGGAGGGGCACTTGACTGCAGGAGACAGCTACATGTGTTCACGTACAGGGGTGTTCCCGTGTGTGTGTGCGTGCATCACTAGACGGGACCGGAAGTGGTGATCCCTCAGATGCCTCCTGGCTCTGCCGAGCATGTTCCCGCAGGGCTGTCGGGTTTGGGGTATTTGGGGAGCCTGTGTGGGCAGGAGAGTGTGGTGTACGTGCCTGGTGAGAGAGAAGAGAGAACCCCTGTGTGCACTGTGGGTGCATTGGGGTGTCTTCCTCCACCAGACGTTTCCTAAGGGCCCGAGGCCTGGAGAGAATGGAGGAGCCAGCCCAGAGGGTGGGCGGGAGGCCCCTCTGCCCACCCGGCAGAGTCCTGGGCTGGCATTGGGCACAGCGCCACCTTGTGGAGCCGCAAGGAGGGATCCGTGGCATCACCAGGAAACTGATGGCCTCCCTGGGGAGGACGAATGGTGATGGGGAAGCGTGGCCTGGGGGACCAGGAAGGCCAAACCACCCCTGGAGCCAGACCCAGCCACTACATCCGGGTTGTGCCAGTTTCCCCGCAGGAAAAAGGTTTGCAATGCCTCCTAGAGGGTTTTCTCCAACATCCCAAACACAGCCCTGAATCCTCCTGGCATCTTTCTCCTTCCCCTGACTCTTAAATCGTATTACACTGACCAAATCCTTAAAACTGGGATATGTGAAAGCTGACCAATTGTCCTGGCTTGCCTTGGTTTGCCAGAACTGAGGGGCTCCCCAGGATGTGGAACTTTCAGTTCTAGAATGAGGGAAGTTCTGGGCAAACTGGACTTGCTAGTCTCCTAGATGAGTGTGTCAAAGGGGAAACAGCCAGTGTAGTGGAGACAACTTCCCAGGAGCTTAGCTAAGTCTGAAGGGTGAGAGGAGGCCTCTGCCCTCACCCAGTAGGGTCTTGGACAATCTTGTTTTTCCTGGGGGTTTTGCTACCATCTTTGTGGTATTTGGTGACTCCCAGCCTGTGTCTCCATCCATACCTCTCTCCTGGGTTCAGTCCCCTCATGCGCTGCTTTAGATGACAGTTCCAGGCTGCCCCACAGGCAAAGCCACCCCGTAAGCCTCAAAGGGAATCATTACGTTCCCCGAGCCTCTTCTTCCTCCTGTGCTCCTATCTCAGTGAGTCACCCGACAGATACCTGGGCTCATCTTTGATTCCTCCCCTTCCCTCACTTCCCACATCCAGCTTGTCAATTCCATGTCTCCAGTTTGCTCCTGTCTCTCTCATCCCCAATGCCACTATACTGCCATCATTAGCCTCCCCTGCATCCAGCTATTGCCTGGGGTTCATCTAGACCACGGGCAGACCATGGAGTCTGGACACAGCATGAGGATGAGTAAAAATGTTAGCTTGGGCTTGGTTCCAAGTTCTGGGTCCTGAGAATTCTTGCCATGCCGGCCTGAGGACACTCCTTACCTACCCTGCACTGGAAGGGCTGTGAGGGTCCCATTTCCGTCCTTTAGGGCCTCTTTCTGGGCAGGCTGATCCTGGCTGCAGGCCCCTCTACTCCATCCCCACACTGCAGTGGAGATCTTCCTGCTGAGGCGCCACCATGGCTCCCCACTGTCCTCAGGATGAAGGTGGAGCTCCTCAACCTTGCCCACAAGGCCCTGATGACCAGCTCGCATCACTCTCAGAGTGATGCTTACATCCATTGCTCTACCTGTACCTGCTATGCTGCTGATTTTCTTTTCTTTTTTAAATTTAATTTATTTTTTTATACAGCAGGTTCTTATTAGTCATCAGTTTAATACACATCAGTGTATACATGTAAATCCCAATCGCCCAATTCAGCACACCACCCCCTGCCACTTTCCCCCTTGGTGTCCATACATTTGTTCTCTACATCTGTGCTTCAATTTCTGCCCTGCAAACTGGTTCATCTGTACTATTTCTCTAGGTTCTACATATATGCATTAATATACGGTATTTGTTTTTCTCTTTCTGACTTACTTCACTCTGTATGACAGTCTCTAGATCCATCCACGTCTCTACAAATGACCCAATTTCGTTCCTTTTTATGGCTGAGTAATATTCCATTGTATATATATATACCACAACTTCTTTATCCATTCATGTGTGGATGGGCATTTAGATAGCTTCCATGTCCTGGCTATTGTAAATAGTGCTGCAATGAACATTGGGGTGCATGTGTCTTTTTGAATTATGGTTTTCTCTGGGTATATGCTCAGTAGTGAGATTGCTGGGTCATATGGTAGTTCTATTTTTAGTTTTTTAAGGAAACTCCATACTGTTCTCCATAGTGTCTGTATCAATTTACATTTCCACCAACAGTGCAAGAGAGTTCCCTTTTCTCCACACCCTCTCCAGCATCTGTTGTTTGTAGATTTTTTGATGATGCCCATTCTAACTGGTGTGAGGTGATAACTCATTGTAGTTTTGATTTGCATTTCTCTAATAATTAGTGATGTTGAGCAGCTTTTCACGTGCCTCTTGGCCATCTGTATGTCTTCTTTGCAGAGATGTCTATTTAGGTCTTCTGCCCATTTTTTGATTGGCTTGTTTGTGTTTTTAATATTGAACTGCATGAGCTGTTTATATATTTTAGAGATTAATCCTTTGTCCTTTGATTCATTTGCAAATATTTTCTCCCATTCTGAGGGTTGTCTTTTCATCTTGTTTGTAGTTTCCTTTGCTGTGCAAAAACTTCTAAGTTTCATTAGGTCCCATTTGTTTATTTTTGTTTTTATTTCCATTACTCTAGGAGGTGGATCAAAAATATCTTGCTGTGATTTATGTCAAAGAGTGTTCTTCCTATGTTTTCCTCTAAGAGTTTTATAGTGTCTGGTCTTACATTTAGGTCTCGAATCCATTTTGAGGTTATTTTTGTGTATGGTGTTAGGGAGTGTTCTAATTTCATTCTTTTACATGTAGCTGTCCAGTTTTCCCAGCACCACTTATTGAAGAGACTGTCTTTTCTCCATTGTATATCCTTGCCTCCTTTGTCATAGATTAGTTGACCATAGGTGCGTGGGTTTGCTGCTGATTTTCTAACTGCGTTCTGTAGAGAAAGAGGATATGTGTGTAATGGTGTGTGTGTGTGTGAGAATGGTGTGTGTGTTGGTGGTATTTATGTATGTGATAGTTGTGATGATGGTGTGGTGGTTGGGACGATGGTGTGTGTAGTGGCTGGGACAATGGTATGTGTGGTGGGGGTAAAGAATAGGGCTTTCAGACCCGTCAAGTCTACCTCAACCAGAGCAGATCCACTTGCATCTGTTTTAATGTATCGGTTTCTCACATGACTTCATTTGTAAGGAGACTTTTGCAGCTCTGAAAGCCTTATGAAAAATCGCTGCCCTAAAATGACTTGCTGTTCTCTGCTCCTCCATGCCAAGCGGGTTCCCATCTCTGTGCTTTACCCACGCTCTTCGAAGACCTGCATCTCTGTCTGTAGAAATGCTGCCCTCTCAAACGCCCCTACCTCCAAGAAGCTTTCGGGGCTCAATGGCAGGGACGGGATTGCTCCCTCCTCTGTACACCCTGCTTGGCTCTACCTCCTGTATTCTTGTCTTACTCACATGCCTAGCCTGAGAGCTTACCGCCTCAGTAATCTCCACGCTAATATTCCTTCTTCTCTGCTGACTCCTGCACAGAGATGAACAAAAACTTCATCAGGGTTTTCCTTCAGCACAAAGCCTGGGGGGCAGGGGGAGATAGATACATAAATGGATGGTACTGTGACATGAGTATCGTATGATGAAGGGGAGCCCAGAGGCCCTGGACCAGGGACCGGTGGAGCAAAAAAAGTCTTCCTAGAGAAAATAATCCCCAAGCATAATTTAAAGGATGGCATGTGAGCCTGAAGAAATGGGGAAAAGTGTCCCAGGCAGAAGGAATAGCATGTGCAGGGCACCCAGAGCATTAGAGAAAATGGTTGGCTGGTGTGACAAACTATAACTAGAATGTGGGTAAAGAATGTGTGTGGCAAGAAGCAGAACATGAGGCCTGAGAAGTGGGTAGGGAGCCGGGTCATAGAGGGCCTTGGCTGCCAAGCTGTGGAGCTGGAACGTAATCTTCAGAACAATGGGGCCTTTGCGAGGAACTGAAAAGATACTGACAAGGTCAGATTTACTTAAAGAATTCCTTTTTTATTGTGGTAAAATACATATAACATAAAATTTACCATCTTAGCCTTTTTTTTTTTTTTTTTTTTTTTGCGGTACGCGGACCTCTCACTGTTGTGGCCTCTCCCGTTGCGGAGCACAGGCTCCGGACGCGCAGGCTCAGCGGCCATGGCTCACGGGGCCAGCCGCTCCGCGGCATGTGGGATCTTCCCGGACTGGGGCACGAACCCGTGTCCCCTGCATCGGCAGGCGGACTCTCAACCACTGTGCCACCAGGGAAGCCCCATCTTAGCCATTTTTAAGTGTGCGGTTCACGGCATGAAATACGTTCACATTGTTGTGCAGCCATCACCACCATCCATCCCCATAACTCTTTTCATCTTGGAAATCTGAAACTCTGTACCCATTAAACAAGATCTCTCCATTCTCCCCGCCACCCGCCCCCCAGCCCCTGGCAACCACCATTCTGCTTTCTGTCTCTATGGGTTTGACCACTCTAAGCACCTCATATAGGTGGAATCACAGTATTTGTCTTTTTGTGACTGGCTTATTTTGCTTAGTATAATGTCCTCAAGTTTCATCCATGTTGTAGCATATTGCAGAATTTCCTTCTTTTTGTAAGGCTGAATACTGTACGTATGTACCACATTTTGTTTATCTGTTCATCCTTCTATGGACATGTGGGTCGCTTCTACCTTTTGGCTATTGTGAATCATGTTGCGATGAATATGGGTGTACAAATATCTCTTGGAGATCCTGCTTTCAGTCCTTTTGGATATATGCCCAGAAGTAAAATTCCTGGGTCATACGGTAATTCTATTTTTAATTTTTTGAGGAATCACCATATTGTTTTCCACAGCAGCTGTACCGTTTTACATTCCCACCAACAATGCACAATGTTCCAATTTATCTACATCCTTGCCAACACTTGTTATTTTGCTTTTTTGATATTAGCCATCCTAATGTGTGTGAGGAGGTATTTTAAAAAATAATTTACTGAGGTGAAATTCACATAACATAAAATTAACCATTTTAAAGTGAACAATTCAGTGACATTTAGTACATTCACACTATTGTGCAACCAACATCCAATTCCAAAACATTTTCATGACTCCAAAGTAAAATCCCTTACCCACTAAGCAGTTTCTTCCCATTCTTCCTCCCCTCAGCCTCTGGCAACAATCAACCTGCACTCTGTCTTTATGGACTCTTATCTATTCTGGACATTTCATTTATAGAACCGTATGATATGAAACCTTTTGTGTCTGCTTTTTTCCCCTTTGCTTAATGGTTTCGAGGTCCATCAGTGCTATAGCATCTATCAATACTTCATTCCTTTTTATGGATGAATAAATTCCATTGTAGGTGCAGTCATCCTTTGTATCTGTGGGGATTGGTTCCAGGACCCCTGTGGATATCAAAATGCACAGACTCTCAAGTCCCTTATATAAAATGGCCTCGTATTTGCATATAAACTAGGCACATCTTCCCGTATACTTTAAATCATTTCTAGGTTACTTATATTATCTAATCCAATGGACTTAGTTGTAAATACAATGTAAGTACTATGTAAATAGTTGCCAGCCCTCTACAAATTCAAGTTTTACTTTTTGGAAACTTCTGGGAATTTTTTCCCCCCAAATATTTTCGATCCACAGGTGGCTGAATTCACAGATGAAGAACATGTGGATACAGAGGGCCAACTGTATACACCACAGATTGTTTATCCATTTATCCACTGATGGGCCTCTGGGCTGTCTGGGTTTACTTTTGATCCCTCTAGCTATGTCCATGCAATGGTTTGGAGGGGACAAGACTGGATGAGGAAGATGGGCTGGAGGCTGTGTCTGTGATGCAGACCTAGGTCACTGACTGTGGAAAGACAGAAGGGCTGCATCGGTATAGAGGGCAGATGGTTGTAAGATGCTGGAGGGAGGAGTTCAAAATGACTCCCCAGTTCATTGCTCGTGAGACAAGCTATAGGGGAGGAGAACTTTGAGGAGAAGGTCATGAATTTGGTTTGGACCTTGCAGGTTTGAGTTGCTTATGGACCAGATGGAAATGTCCTCCAAGCAGTGAGAGGTGTGGGCCTGGAGCTCAAGAAGAAGGTCTGGGCAGAAGATTGGAGTCTGATAGTCATCAACCTGTAGCTGAGATTAACAGGAGGGAGTGGGGAGGTAGCAGATGTGGGGAGGCTCAGAACAGGACCCTGAGGGTCCCGTTATACTGTGTGCTCTTGAAGGCAGGTCCTGACCATCTTGCTCACCACTGACTCACCAGGCTGAAGCACAATGACTAACACATAAAAGTAACCACATACATCCTAGCTGAATGAATGAAGGAATCCACAGAAGCCCAAGAGACCCAGAAGGAGAAACCAGAAAAATATGATGTTGGAAAAATCGAGAGGAATGTGTTTCAAGGATGAAGTGGTCAGCGGTGCTGATGTTGCAGCCAGCCATCATTCTGTTAAGATCCAACAGCTTTGACTTATATTTAGGAAGGAAGAGAGCACTGGTGACACAGGCAAGTGACATGGTGAAGGCGAAGGTCAATGCCCAGTGAGCGTGGAGTCAGATTTGCAGTGGTGCAAAGTTGGGGCAATCCCGAGAGCCCTTGCAGGAGAGGTGCTCGGAGTGGAGAGGGTGAGCTGCAAGGTCCCATCTGGTCAGCCTAGGCCCTGGTCAGGAAGCCAGGATCTGACTGAGTGACTTGGCTGAGTCCCCTCCCCTCTCAGGCATTTGAACAGCTGCTCCTGGAGAATCTGCAGTGACTCCACTACATCCTCACTAGCTGCACATCCCCCACCCCCCGACTCTCCCCAGGACCCCCTTACTTGTGAATGTGACCCAGGCCCCTTGGCTCTGCATAGGGAAGAGCTCCCTACCTCAGGGAACACTGATGGGCCCCCTGTCTTTAAGTGGCCCTGGGAAGCAGGTAAGTGGAGAAGGCAGAACTAGAAGCTTCTGCCTGTTCTGCCAGAGTTTCTAGGGATCCATAATAGTTTTCCTTCTCTTCTCTGAAGCTGAGATCTTTCATGAGCCCCAGGCACATCAGATGGGAAGAGGAAAGGCATCTGGGAGAGGCCGAGAGACCCCAGGAGCACCTAAAGTTAGAGGGAGGGCTGGCCTTAAATCCAGATGGCTCACAGGACCCCGACTCCCACCTGCTGCTAGCCCAGAGGTGATGTCCACATCGGTGGTAGGAGCTGAGGGAAGAATGTGGACACCGGGGCTCTGGGTCTGGCTTCTCACTTCCTCACTGAGTGGCTGCGGGCTAGGACTCCTCTGTTCCAGAGCTGTTTCTCGTCTTTACCATGGATTCACTTGACTGTCTAATGCCCTGACATTCTAGGGCTTCAAACTGCCATACAGAGACCAACACAGACACAGCACAGCAGATCGCAGCCAATGAGTGGCGAATACACATCCCAGCTCCCTTGCTCCTTGACTGGGACAACTTTGAGGCGCGTTCTACACTATCATCCAGAATCCCTTGGTGGAATCCTTGGTTATCAGAAACTTATTTGATAACATCCTCCACTTCTTTCCCTTCCTTGTCTCACCTTCCAACATGTCGGCAGGTGCTTCCTCTCGTCTCAAATCCTTGTTTCAGGGACAGTTCCTGGGGAAACCCAGCCTCAGACAGTATAATAATGATAATGGTAACTGCCTTTTATTGAACACCTACTATGTGCCAGGCTTCATGTATATAGGCTTCATGTGATCCTCCTGACAAACCTTCCAGGTGGACATTATCACCTCTATGCCACTGTTGAGATGGCTCAGGTTCAGAGGGGAGGTGGCCTGACCAAGGACTCTTAGCTGGCAAGCTTTCAATCCACAAGGGGTTGGGGGTCCACTCCCTGCACTTGGTAGGACTGGGTGCCAAGGGACCTGGCCAAGGGGCCCAGCCCCAATGGTTGGTTGCACCCAGAACAAAGGCAGTGTGGGGCACTTTTAAGGCCTGACACAGTCCTCACGGCAGGCGCCATGAAGAGTGGCAGCAGTAGGTTCCTTCCAAGGGTGTCACTAGTTGAGGATATTGATGAAGATGTAGCCCTGAGCTGCAGAGGAAGAACAGGCAAGTATCTTATGATGACTGCCATCAACAGGCTGTCTTCTGGCTACTCTTGGGGATTCCCAGGAATAGCCGGGGGACCCTCTGAGAAGGGTGCGTTCCCGCTTATGTAGAAGGAGGCTCAAGATCATTGTCCTTTGGACAAAAATGGGACTCCATTCTGTAATCACAGGTCGGTGAAGCCAGGCAATGTTTAGTTTGTGTCTAATACATTCTTTTTTTTAAATTTATTTTAATTTATTTTATTCAAACAGAAAGTCACAAAAATTATAGTCATCCTCATCAGTTCACTCAGTCCCATGTAATTAATTTTTTTTATCTTGATCTTTTGTTAGCACTTTTATGAATTCATCAGTTTTCCATTAGAGTTCTGAAAATGCTTATTCATTCAGCTCAGCAGTATAGTCAGTTACCAGAAACCTGTACTTGTCAGAGTCTTTTCTGTGAATTCCTTAAAATGAAAACCTTTAATAGGAACATTTTTGCAAAAGCATCAGAGTACACCCAGAACTGTCTATAAATGACAAAAGACTTAAAAATGACCACGGTTAAAGATTTGATGAAAGTTTATAATAATGCAATTGATAAGGAAATTTAGTTTTTTCTGAGATATACATTTTAAAGTAATAACTAAAATTATGACTTATAACATTATACCAGAACATATAAGATTTTTTGAAATTTCATGTAATGTCTGAAACATTTATATTAACATATTCCCATACAAATAACCCAAAGAAAGTTTAGTATTAGTTGTTTTTTGGTTTTTTTTTTTTATACTGCAGGCTCTTATTAGTCATCAATTTTATACACATCAGTGTATACGTGTCAATCCCAATTGCCCAATTCAGTGTCTAATACATTCTTAATGTGTTTGTGTGGACAGAATATGGTCTTTGTTTATGGCAGTCAATGTCTTGCTTTAGGTTTAAGTTTTAAAGCATGGTTCCATATAAAATATTTTGTTATATAGAAAGAAAGCTATTGAGACTTCCCTGGTAAAGCAGTGGTTAAGAATCCGACTGCCAATGCAGGGGACATGGGCTCCATCCCTGGTCCGGGAGGATCCCACATGCTGTGGAGCAACTAAGCCTGTGTGCCACAACTACTGAGCCTGCGCTTTAGAGCCCACTTGCTGCAACTACTGGAGCCCACGTGCCACAGCTTCTGAAGCCCACGTGCCTAGAACCCGTGCTCCGCAACAAGAGAAACCACCGCAATGAGAAGCCCGCACACCACAGCGAAGAGTGGCCCCTGCTCACCGCAACTAGCGAAAGCCCATGCGCAGCAGCAAAGACCCAATGCAGCCAAAAATAAATAAATTAAAAAAAAAAAGAAAGGTATTTGGGTAATAATAAAGTCATACGCTCACGTACAGTAAAATAAGCTCCCTTGACAGTACTCAGGGGCCCACATTAGACTTCACACTGGGCCCATTTTCCCAAGAGGAGCTTGGAAGGCCCCCCCCCATTTCTGGCCTCAGTTTCCTGATGTGTAACAAGTGAGGCAGCCAAATGAGCCCCAAGTTCTCTGAGGTCCCAGGTTTGATAGGGCCCGTGGCTTTCCCATGGGGCTGTTTGGCAAATCTAGGCAGGTTCCTGCCCCCCGTCTAGCCTAGAAGCAGATCTGTAATTGAGCCTGCAGGGTCACTGTGACAGGCACAGCCTTCAGATCTCAGCTGGGGAAGCGGCCCAAGGAGATAAATTGTACTGCGGGTGGCTCTTCCCTGGCTCTGGGGGCAGCCTGGCTCTGGGGTTAACATGGAGAGAAGGGGAGCTGACAAAGCCATTCCCCATGGATGAGACACCCAACAGAGTGGGCGGCACGAGGACCCAGGCCACTGCCGGCGGGGAAGGAGTGGTTGCAGAATGCTTTTCTACTCAGGGCCCGTGAACAGGGACACAGGATGGTTTAAGCAAAACAGCGATTTGGTCAGAACGAATGCTTTGTCATGGAGTGTTTACACGCCTCTTTCCTCCCCTGGGCTCTGAAGCCAGACACGGTGTGTGAGTCAGCTTGTTGTGCTCAGCACAGGGACAGGGAGAGTGTAGGCATAGCTGAATACCAATAATAGACAATAACAATGATAACTAACACTGAGTGTTTATTCTGTGCCAGACCCTGTGCCTATTGTTCTACATATATTATTTACTCCTCACAACAGTGCCAGAGGTTACCCTCATGAGAAGAGTTGAGAACATATAGCACAGAGATGTTAAGTAAATCGCCCAGCATCACTTAGCTAGCTGGTGGCTGAGCCAGAATTTAAACCCAGGTAGCTTGGCTCCAAGCCTGGGCGCTGGATCGCTCTGCAAAATGGTCCATCCAGTAGTGATGATAACAACAGTGATAACTTACTGTGTGGGGCACCCATCACAGGGACTACAGGAGGAATTGATGAAGGATGGCCGGAGTCCCCTAGGCAGCCTGGCAGAGGGAACACTGGATGCAACGACAAGGGACTGAGAAAGGTCATTGCATGTTTGAGGAACAATGGTACACTTGGAAGATAACGGGGTGTGCTGAGAGATGCATGTGCTGGGGGAGGGCAGGGTCCAGATCCAGATGAGCTTTGGTGCCAGGCTAAGGAGCACAGGCTCTCTCCTGTGGGCAAGGGTGGGGCAGAGACATGGCCGGGTGTGAGAACCTCCTCTCACCAGCTCTGTGACCTCAGGCAAGGCACTACCCCTCTTGGAACCTCGGTTTCCTCATCTGTAAACTGGGGGTTATCGTTCCTGTAGCATTCTGCCTCTCGGGGCTTGGGCAAGGACTAATAAGACAATAGACCAAAAGGATTTTATAAGCTGTAGCAGATTTGACAGATGCAGGTTGGTGGGAGGGATGAAAAGAAGTGAACAGACAGCAGCTGTGAAAGCAGCCAGCTGTTTTTATCTAGACTACCAGATTGCCTCCAGCATTTATTGTTATTAAAAGTAACAGCATTTGCATGAGGCTTTGCTACTTGCCATTCGACCTTTATCACCTCACTTGAGGATCCTCAGACCTTTTAAGTTAGATGTAATCATTCCCATCTTACAAGTGAAGACACTGAGGCACAGAGAGGTGATGTCACCCGCCCCAGCCAGTGCAGGTCAGGGGCAGAGCTGAGGCACAAGCTGGGGTTAAATCTGCACAGTTGCGTTTTTCACTGTCTCACGTGGCCTTGCTTATACTGAGCAGCTTGTCAGGGCCAACACTTCCAAAGGGCAAACCAAGGGCCTGAAGGTACAAGGAGGCAGGAAACAGCAAGGACTGATGACTATAGCTATTCAGGGTTGGAATAATAGGTCAGTAACCTCGAAGGTCTGTGACAGGTCATAATTTGTCATTTTACTGAGGCCCAAATTTGAATTCTTTGCTGCAAGACCAGTAAGTGGGGCAAAAGCCTGTCAGTGGGCCCGTCCAGCTGACTGCCCAGTGGACGCTTCTCAGCTCAACTTTCCGGTTTTCTCCTTCTTGTGGGAGGCAGGGTGACCTGGGGTTGAACGCACACAGGGTTAGAGACAGTCCCAGCTCTGCCACTTGAAGCTGTGTGACTTTGAGTAAGTAGCTTCCTGTCTCTGAACTTGTTTCCTGATATGTAATACAAGGATAATAATACCTACCTCCAAGGGCTGTTGAGAGGACTAAATGAGATAGTAGTAATTGACGGGACTCTCAGGATAATCAAGGAACTGGGTGGTGCAGTGTGGCCTCTGGGAGGAGAAGTGGGAGACGGGTGCAGAGGAGGGAGGGAGGCTTTCTTCTCCCCATATACTCTTTTGTAATCTCTTGTTTTGTTTTGTTTTAATCATGTGTAGGAGGTTCCTTTTCAAATAAATTAATAGAATTTCAAAAAGTGAGATAATACATATAAAGTACTTAGCACAGTCTTGACATTTAATCCTCCATAAATGTTAGCTTTTATAGTTATTATACATGTTAGTATAAAGCAGTTTTTATGAACTCTGTTTCTTTGTGGAAAATGACTCCCTCCCCACCAAAGGTGAAAACCTTGATGGAGCTGAAGAGGAAGAGGCTAAAACTAGGGATGCTTCTTAGCCAGAAAACAGGAGTTTCACGGGGCAAATGCCTACCTTTGATTGGGCTTCTTGCTGAAGCAGGCGAGGCTGACACCTGGGCACCTGGAGGATCACGGCAGCTTCGCTGGAGGGGGAGCCTGGCCTTGAATGTGTGTCAAGCCATCCGTCCACAGGCCTGGGCTTGGCACCTGTCTCTGCGGCTGGTGGGCAGAGTGACCTTGGGCAAATCAAGGAACCTCTCTGAGCCATCAGATTTTCATTTGACAAATGAGGGCAATGAGACTGGTCTGCCTTGCAGGGCCGTTGGGAGGGTTTTGAGAGAATTATGTGGTACCTACCATCATCACCTCTTCATCTTTATCATTGTGAGGCATTTGGCCTTCCCCCCGGGCACAGTGGGGGCCAGTAAAAGGCTTTCCCCCTGGTGCGGTAAGGTTGGATTTTAAGCATTCTTAGAGAGGTTGCTCTGGAGGTCAGTGTGGAGAGGGGACTGGAGGGGGAGAGCGAGGAGGGGACTGAAAAGGATTCTGCTTGTGACCCTCACACCCACCCCATTTGACCCCTCTGAGCAGCACCCCCAGCCATGAACTGGACTCGCCCCGCAGAAGGAGAGTTCTGGAGCATAACTAAGAGAGCTTTTCCTTATCCGCTTGCCCGGACGGTATTTATGCTAATCCTATTCCCAGCAAAAGCATCTCACTAATAAAAGCGGCGCCTTGGCTCTGGGCTCCACTCCATCTGTCAGTCTCGCTCAAGAGGAGCTCTTCCTGGGTAGCAAGGGCCCTACCGCTGGGCTGCGCGAGTCCTCGTGGGCCAGCCTGGAGGTGCCGTTCATTGAGCACATATGTACGGAGCCCTGATGGAGGCCAAGCCCTGGGCCAGGCGCAGGGGACCTGGTGGAGAGAAAACAGACAAGGTCGCTGCTCCCATGAAGCGTGCGCTCTGATGGGAGAGGCGAAAACACAAATGAATAAATAAGTGACTAAGGTAAGTTCAGATGGTGTTAAATCCCATGAAGAAAAAAATGTGTCAGAGAGTGACCTAACAAGAGGGTGGCCAGGGGAGACCTCACTGAGGAGGTGAGTCACCCGGGCCTGTCAGAGTGCGCCAGGCAGAGGGAACAGCGGATGCAAACGCCCCAAGGAAGGGCCATGGTCAGCGAGTTTGAGGGACAGAGACCAGAGCACTGGAGCCAGGGTCGGAGACAAGATGGAGACCCCTGGTGTCACGTGGGACCCTTGTAGGCTGCAGTAGGGACTTTGTGTGACGGGAGCCACTGGAGGGCTTTGAGTGGCATGACCTACAGTTTGTTTTAGACATTCATGCTGGCTGCTGGGTGGAGAATCCATTACAGGAGGGACAAGAGTGCCCCCAGGAGACCAGGTAAGAGGCTCTGGCACTGGAGATGGGGGAAGAGTTAGGATCGGGGTTACCTTTTGGAGGTAACAATGTGAAAAAGATACAGAGTGTGGCGTACGTAGCACAGTGTCTAGCATGCAGCAGGAGCTCACTCCATGACGACTGGGGTTTTGATTATTTTGATTTTCCTCTGCCACACAGCCTCTCCAAAATAATACGCTTTAAAAATCCTGATGTTTGGTTAGCTCAAGTACTGGCCCCAAGGCCCCCATGACAATGCTCTGGGCATTTTCCCTGGTGGGCTGGCCTCAAATCATGTCCCTGAAAGCCACATGGGCTGCTTTCCTCTGAAGTGAACCTCCCAGGGGCCATACGATCATTTTCTGGCTCTGAAGCAATCCAACCTTTAGTGCTTCCTCAGGGAGACTTGCTTTCTGCATCAGGCAGGAGGGGATGCGACTCTGGAACGTAGAGAGATTTACTGACCCAGCACAAACGTCAGAAGCAAGAGAAATCCACAGCTGAGGGAGGGTTTGGCCCCAGGCCTGCAAGGGGAGATCCCAAGCAGGACCCAGGCCAGGATCTCCCCTGGTCTTCCAATCACACTCATCCAGTGCATGTGGACTGAGTTCCTGCTCTGTAGCAGACTATGCTGAGGGCCCAGAAAGGAACCAGACACAGTCCCTGCCCTGGAGCTCGCATTAAGGTGGAGGGGGAAACAAATAGTGCCTGATGGTGGTCAATATTAGTAGGTGCTCAGTATTTGTTAATTAACAGTTACCCACGCAGTAAGCCCCTGATACTGTACCTATAATTTTTTTAGAATTTTATTTATTTATTTTTGCCTGCGTTGGGTCTTCGTTGCTGTGTGCGGGCTTTCTCTAGTTGCAGCGAGCGGGGGCTACTCTTCATTGAGGTGCATGGGCTTCTCATTGTGGTGGCTTCTCTTGTTGTGGAGCATGGGCTCTAGGCACACGGGCTTCAGTAGTTGCGGCACATGGGCTCAGTAGTTGTGGCTCACGGGCTCTAGAGCGCAGGCTCAGTAGTTGTGGCACACGGGCTTAGTTGCTCCACGGCATGTGGGATCTTCCCCGATCAGGGCTCAAACCCATGTCCCCTGCATTGGCAGGCGGATTCTTAACCACTGTACCACCAGGGAAGTCCTCTGTACCTATAATTTTACTTCGGTATTTCCTCATCTCAAAATCTTTAAAGTTCTCCAAGTAGAAACTCCCAGCCCAGAATCCAGGCCCTTCATAGATTGGCCCCCACCTCATTCTCCAGTCTCACTCCATGCCATTCTTCCTCTTCATGCACTTTGCCTCCTGCCACACGACACTTATTATTGTTCCCTGTTCTCTGATCTTTCTCTGGCTTAAGCTACCTTTCCTCGTACCTGGAATACCACTTCTCCCATTCACTACCTGGTAAACTCCTATACACCCATCAAAGCCCAGCTCCAAAATTAGCATCTTGGCAAAGCCTTTTTGATTGGCTCCAGACCAGGCCCCTCCACAGGCACAGTTAGCTCCCTCCCCACAATGCTCCCACAGTCCTCCACTCATCGCTCTAGTACATCAGATTGCTACAGGTCAATGACTCAGTCCCCGCATTGGACTGTGAGCTGTGATAAAGAGCCCTTCACCTCTGTGGCCTGGGGCCCATCACAGGGCCTGGCGTAGAGGAGGGAGATAGTCGGTAAGCATTTTTGTTGGGTGATAAGCCCATCAGTGTGGCCATGGTTATAGGTGGATGAGAGGAACAAGCATGAGGCCAAAGAGGCCAGCAGACACCTGCTAGGGCAGGGCCTTGAATGCCAGGCCTTGGGGTGGATTTCAGCCACCGGAGAAAAAGCTGAGGAAAAACAGGAAAACCAAATCCCACTTAGAGAGATGAAAGAGCAAGGAAGGAGAACTACTTGGGATTATGATAGGGGATGTAAATATTAATTATGTTTACACAATGTTGTCAAAGGCTATTAGCTCTGGGTCCATTTTCCAACATAAATAAGAGACGATAACCCTTGCCATTAAGAACTTAAGGTCTATTAATAGACAACAAAACACCTGTACACCTATAAACATAAAAAATCATCCCTTTCTTGGCCTCTGACTCCATCTCATGAAACATTCCCTCTTTCAGAAATCAAGTCATGGAGAGTTGAAATAGCTTTGCCTAAAGTTGTTAGTTGAACAGCAACAAGCCAATGACTATTTTACTCAAAGGCAGTCATGAAGTGCTTTGGAGGAAAAAAGTCTCACCAGTCATAGAATTTATTTTTCACACAGCATCATTGTTTATATGTTTTCTGCATTAAAAAGAAATACAATACAGGAGTTGATATTCACTGTGAAAAAAGTCAGATTGGATTACAAGCCAAAGTATAAAGTCCATACTCATATCAAATAAATAATAAATAGGGGAGAATTCCAAATAATATAAGTAGATACTCCACCGTCCCCCAGGAGGTGGAGTTTAATTCCCACCACCTTTGAGTAGAGTCTGGACTCAGTGACTTGCCTCTAAAGAATAGAGTATGGAAAGGGAAAAATAGAAAACTTCACAGGGGAGAGACCTGGCAAACTCCACCTCAACCAAGCAGTCAAGGGTAACATCACCAGTGATAAAGTCTGAGGATATCATGTACCCCCGGAAGTGACGTGACGAGAAGGGCACCTCACCTCTGTGGTATTCTTCCCCCAAATGCATAACCCCAGTTTAGTCATGAGGAAATCATCAGACAAAACCAAATTTAGGAACATTCTGCAAAATACCTGGCCGGCCCTGCTCAAAACTGTCAAGGTCATGGGAAACAAGGAGAGACTGAGACACTGTCATGGAGCAGGGGAGACTGGAGCAGCATCATGACTAAACGCAACTCAAGCTTGAACTGACTCCTGGAACAGAGACAGGACATGAGGGGAAAAACTGGCGATGTCCGAATGAAGTCTGGAGTTTAGTTAACAGTAATGTATCAATAGTGGATTTTTAATGTTGACAAATGCACTACATTAATGTATGAAGTTAACAATAGGGGAAACTGGGTGAGAGCAGATAGGAACTCCCTGTGCTATCTTTGCAACCTTTTGTAAGTCTAAAATTATCCCCGAATAAAAATTTTTTAAAAAAAATCTGTAAGGAGAGAGCAAGTCCCCCCCGCCCCGCACCCAGACCAGCCCCACTCCATTCAAAGCCTCTCCCTAATTATGGTATATAGCTGTATACATCTTTTTCTTTTTTCTCTTTTTTTTCAATATATTCCTATAGAAATAGTTTTTTTCCCTTTACATAGACGCATCATACTGTACATATTATTCTATAACTTCCCTTTGGCACGTAACAATATGTCTCAGTGGTGTCTCCATGTCGGTACTTACAGACTTGTGCTGTCATAATACAGTAGCCACTGGCCACAAGTGGATACTGAGTGCTTGAACATGTACGGATCTTCCTTGACTAACAATGGGGTTGCTTCCTGATAAAAATACACCTAACCTACCGAACATCAGAGCTTAGCCTGGCCTACCTTAAACGTGCTTAGAACACTGACATGAGCCTACAGCTGGGCAAAAACACCTCACACAGAGCCTATTTTATAATGAAGTATTGAAGAGCTCATGTAATTTATTGAATACTATACTGAAAGTGAAAAACAGAACGGTTGTCTGGGTACTGAATGATTGTAAGTGTATTGGTTGTTCACCCTCGTGGTCGTGTGGCTGACTGGGAGCTGCGGCTGCCACCCAGCATCGCAAGAGAGGACCCACCGCACATAACCAGCCTGGGAAAAGATCAAAATTCAAGCTTCGGAGTATGTATCGCTTTCATACCATCTTAAAGTCGTAAAATCTTAAGTCAGCCAGTTGTAAGTAGGAGACCATCTGCAGGTAGCCCAAACTGAGATGTGCTCTAAGTGTAAAATGCACATCAGATCTCAAAGACTTGGTACCAAAAAAAGAATGTAACCTATCTCATTAATAATTTTTATTTTGATTACATGTTGAAGTGATGATATTTTGGGTGTATAGGGCTCAAAATCTATTATTGATTTCATCTGTTCCTTTTTACATTTTTAAAGTGGCTCCTGGAAAATTTTAAATTACCTATGTGGCTCACATTATATTTCTATTGTACAATGTTGTTACATAGATCTAAACTCATTCTTTTTATGTGCTGTATAGTATTCCAAAATCTGCATGTACCACAATTTATTTAACCATTCTTCTTTTTTTTGTTGAATTTTTGAATTTTATTTTATTTATTTTTTTATACAGCAGGTTCTTATTAGTCACCTATTTTATACACATCAGTGTATACATGTCAATCCCAATCTCCCAGTTCATCACACCACCACCACCACCCCCGCCGCTTTCCCCCCTTGGTGTCCATACATTTTTTCTCTACTTCTGTGTCTCAATTTCTGCTCTGCAAACCAGTTCATCTGTACCATTTTCTAGGTTCCACATATATGCGTTAATATATGATATTTGTTTTTCTCTTTCTGACTTACTTCACTCTGTATGACAGTCTCTAGATCCATCCACGTCTCTACAAATGACCCAATTTCATTCCTTTTTATGGCTGAGTAACATTCCATTGTATATATGTACCGCATCTTCTTTATCCATTTGTCTGTCGATGGGCATTTAGGTTGCTTCCATGACCTGGCTACTATAAATAGTGCTGCAATGAACATTGGGGTGCATGTGTCTTTTTGAATTATGGTTTTCTCTGGGTATATGTCCAGTAGTGGGATTGCTGGGTCATTTGGTAATTCTATTTTTAGGTTTTTTTTAAATTTATTTATTTAGTTTTGGCTGTGTTGGGTCTTCGTTTCTGTGCAAGGGCTTTCTCTAGTTGTGGCGAGCGGGGGCCACCCTTCGTCGCAGTGGGCAGGCCTCTCACTGTCATGGCCTCTCATTGCGGAGCACAGGCTCCAGACGCGCAGGCTCAGTAGCTATGGCTCACGGGCCTAGTTGCTCCGCGGCATGTGGAATCCTCCCAGACCAGAGCTCGAACCCATGTCCCCTGCATTGGCAGGCAGATTCTCAACCACTGCGCCACCAGGGAAGCCCCTATTTTTAGTTTTTTAAGGAAACTCCATACTGTTCTCCATAGTGGCTGTATCAATTTACATTCCCACCAACAGTGCAAGAGGGTTCCCTTTCCTCCACACCCTCTCCAGCATTTGTTGTTTGTAGATTTTCTGATGATGCCCATTCTAACTGGTGTGAGGTGATACCTCATTGTAGTTTTGATTTGCATTCCTCTAATAATTAGTGATGTTGAGCAGCTTTTCACGTGCCTCTTAGCCATCTGTATGTCTTCTTTGGAGAAATGTCTATTTAGGTCTTGTGCCCATTTTTTGATTGGGTTGTTTGTGTTTTTAATATTGAGGTGCATGAGCTGTTTATATATTTTGGAGATTAATCCTTTGTCCTTTGATTCATTTGCAAATATTTTCTCCCATTCTGAGGGTTGTCTTTTTGTCTTGTTTATGGTTTCCTTTGCTGTGCAAAAGCTTTTAAGTTTCATTAGGTCCCATTTGTGTTTTTTTGTTTTTATTTCCATTACTCTAGGAGGTGGATCAAAAAAGATCTTGCTGTGATTTATATCAAAGAGTGTTCCTCCTTAGTTTTCCTTTAAGAGTTTTATAGTGTCTGATCTTACATTTAGGTCTCTAATCCATTTTGAGGTTATTTTTGTGTATGGTGTTAGGGAGTGTTCTAATTTCATTCTTTTACATGTAGCTGTCCAGTTTTCCCAGCACCACTTATTGAAGAGACTGTATTTTCCCCATTGTATATCCTTGCCTCCTTTGTCATAGATTAGTTGACGAAAGGTGTGTAGGTTTATCTCTGGGCTTTCTATCTTGCTCCCTTGATCTATATTTCTGTTTTTGTGCCAGTACCACATTGTCTTGATTACTGTAGCTTTGTAGTATAGTCTGAAGTCAGGGAGTCTGATTCTTCCAGCTCCATTTTTTCCCTCAAGACTGCTTTGGCTACTCGGGGTCTTTTGTGTCTCCACACAAATTTTAAGATTTTTTGTGCTAGTTCTGTAAAACATGCCATTGGTAATTTGATAGGGATTGCATTGAATGTGTAGATTGCTTTGGGTAGTATAGTCATTTTCACAATATTGATTCTTCCAATCCAAGAACATGGTATATCTCTCCATCTGTTGGTATCATCTTTAATTTCTTTAATCAGTTTTCTGCATACAAGTCTTTTGTCTCTCTCGGTAGGTTTATTCCTAGGTATTTTAGTCTTTTTGTTCCAATGGTAAATGGGAGTGTTTCCTTAATTTCGCTTTCAGATTTTTCATCATTAGTATATAAGAATGCAGGAGATTTCTGTGCATTAATTTTGTATCGTGCAACTTTACCAAATTCATTGATTAGCTCTAGTAGTTTTCTGGTGGCATCTTTAGGATTCTCTATGTATAGTATCATGTCATCTGCAAACAGTGACAGTTTTACTTCTTGTTTTCCAGTTTGATTCCTTTTATTTCTTTTTCTTCTCTGATTGCCATGGCTAGGACTTCCAAAACTATGTTGAATAATAGTGGAAAGATTGGACATCCTTGTCTTTTTCCTGATCTTAGAGGAAATGCTTCCAGTTTTTCACCAATGAGAATGATGTTTGCTGTGGGTTTGTCATATATGGCCTTTATTATATTGCGGTAGGTTCCCTCTATGCCTACTTTCTGGAGAGTTTTTATCATAAATGGGTGTTGAATTTTGTCAAAAGTTTTTCTGTATCTATTGAGATGATCATATGGTTTTTATTCTTCAGTTTGTTAATATGGTGTATCACATTGATTGATTTGCATATATTGAAGAATCCTTGCATCCCTGGGATAAATCCCACTTGATCATGGTGTATGATCCTTTTAATGTGTTGTTGGATTCTGTTTGCTAGTATTTTGTTGAGGATTTTTGCATCTATATTCATCAGTGATATTGGTCTGTAATTTTCTTTTTTTGTAGTATCTTTGTCTGGTTTTGGTATCAGGGTGATGGTGCCCTCGTAGAATGAGTTTGGGAATGTTCCTTCCTCTGCAATATTTTGGAAGAGTTTGAGAAGGATGGGTGTTAGCTCTTCTCTAAATGTTTGATAGAATTCACTTGTGAAGCCATCTGGTCCTGGACTTTTGTTTGTTGGAAGATTTTTAATCACAGGTTCAATTTCAGTGCTTGTGATTGGTCTGTTTATATTTTCTATTTCTTCCTGGTTCAGTCTCAGAAGTTTGTGCATTGCTAAGAATTTGTCCATTTCTTCCAGGTTGTCCATTTTATTGGCATAGAGTCGCCTGTAGTAGTCTCTTAGGATGCTTTGTATTTCTGCGGTGTCCATTGTAACTTCTTTTTCATTTCTAATTTTATTGATTTGAGTCCTCTCCCTCTTTTTCTTGATAAGTCTGGCTAATGGTTTGTCAATTTTGTTTATCTTCTCAAAGAACCAGCTTTCAGTTTTATTGATCCTTGCTATTGTTTTCTTTGTTTCTATTTCATTTATTTCTGCTCTGATCTTTATGATTTCTTTCCTTCTGCTAACTTTGGGTTTTCTTTGTTCTTCTTTCTCTAGTTCCTTTAGGTGTAAGGTTAGATTGTTTATTTGAGAATTTTCTTGTTTCTTGAGGTAGGCTTGTATAGCTATAAACTTCCCTCTTAGAACTGCTTTTGCCACATCCCATAGGTTTGGATCGCCATGTTTTCATTGTCATTTTTCTCTAGGTATTTTTTGATTTCCTCTTTGATTTCTTCAGTGATCTCTTGGTTATTTAGTAACATGTTGTTTAGCCTCCACGTGTTTGTGTTTTTTAAGTTTTTTTCCCTGTAATTGATTTCTAATCTCATACCATTGTGGTCAGAAATGATGCTTGATATGATTTCAATTTTCTTAAATTTACTGAGGCTTGATTTGTGACCCAAGATGTGATCTATCCTGGAGAATGTTCCGCGCACACTTGAGAAAAAAGTGTAATCTGCTGTTTTTGGATGGCATGTCCTATAGATATCTATTAAATCTATCTGGTCTATTGTGTCATTTAAAGCTTCTGCTTCCTTATTAATTTTCTGTTTGGATGATCTGTCCATTGGTGTAATTGAGGTGTTAAAGTCCCCCACTATTATTGTGCTGCTGTCGATTTCCTCTTTTAGAGCTGTTAGCAGTTGTCTTATGTATTGAGGTGCTCCTATGTTGGGTGCATATATATTTATAATTGTTATATCTTCTTCTTGGATTGATCCCTTGATCATTATGTAGTGTCCTTCCTTGTCTCTTGTAACATTCTTTATTTTAAAGTCTATTTTGTCTGATATGAGTATTGCTACTCCAGCTTTCTTTTGATTTCCATTTGCATGGAATATCTTTTTCCATCCCCTCACTTTCAATCTGTATGTGTCCCTAGGTCTGAAGTGGGTCTCTTGTGGACAGCATATATATAAGTCTTGTTTTTGTATCCATTCAGCAAGCCTATGTCTTTTGGTTGGAGCATTTAATCCATTCACATTTAAGGTAATTATCGATATGTATGTCCCTATTACCATTTTCTTAATTGTTTTGGGTTTGTTTTTGTAGGACCTTTTCTTGTCTTGTGTTTCCCACTTAGAGAAGTTCCTTTAGCATTTGTTGTAGAGCTGGTTTCGTGGTGCTGGATTCTCTTAGCTTTTGCTTGTCTGTAAAACTTTTGATTTCTCCATCGAATCTGAATGAGATCCTTGCTGGGTAGAGTAATCTTGGTTGTAGGTTCTTCCCTTTCATCACATTAAGTATATCATGACACTCCCTTCTGGCTTGTAGAGTTTCTGCTGAGAAATCAGCTCTTAACCTTATGGGAGTTCCCTTGTATGTTATTTGTCGTTTTTCCCTTGTTGCTTTCAATAATTTTTCTTTGTCTTTAATTTTTGTCAATTTGATTACTATGTGTCTCAGCATGTTTCTCCTTGGGTTTATCCTGTATGGGACTCTCTGAGCTTCCTGGACTTGGGTGGCTATTTCCTTTTCCATGTTAGTGATGTTTTCGACTATAATCTCTTCAAATATTTTCTTGGGTCCTTTCTCTCTCTCTTCTCCTTCTGGGATCCCTATAATGTGAATGTTGTTGCATTTAATGTTGTCCCAGAGGTCTCTTAGGGTGTCTTCATTTCTTTTCATTCTTTTTTCTTCATTCTGTTCTGCAGCAGTGAATTCCACCATTCTGTCTTCCAGGTCACTTATCCGTTCTTCTGCCTCAGTTATTCTGTTATTGATTCCTTCTAGTGTATTTTTCATTTCAGTTATTGTATTGTTCGTCTCTGTTTGTTTGTTCTTTAATTCTTCTAGGCGTTTGTTCTTTAATTCTTCTAGATCTTTGTTAAACATTTTTTGCATCTTCTCGATCTTTGCCTCCATTCTTTTTCTGAGGTCCTGGATCGTCTTCACTAACATTATTCTGAATTCTTTTTCTGGAAGGTTGCCTATCTCCACTTCATTTAGTTGTTTTTCTGGGGTTTTGTCTTGTTCCTTCATCTGGTACATAGCCCTCTGCCTTTTCATCTTGTCTGTCTTTCTGTGAATGTGGTTTTTGTTCCACAGGCTGCAGGATTGTAGTTCTTCTTGCTTCTGCTGTCTGCCCTCTGGTGGATGAGGCTATCTAAGAGGCTTGTGCAAGTTTCCTGATGGGAGGGACTGGTGGTGGGTAGAGCTGGCTGTTGCTCTGGTGGGCAGAGCTCAGTAAAACTTTAATCCGCTTGTCTGCTGATGGGGCGGGCTCGGTCTCCTCCCTGTTGTTGTTTCACCTGAGGTGACCCAACACTGGAGCCTACCCAGGCTCTTTGGTGGGGCTAATGACGGACTCTGGGAGGGCTCACGCCAAGAAGTACTTCCCAGAACTTCTGCTGTCAGTGTCCTTGTCGTCACTGTGAGACAGAGCCACCCCCCAACTCTGCAGGAGACCTTCCAACACTAGCAGGTAGGTCTGGTTCAATCTCTATGGGGTCACTGCTCCTCGAAGTCCTGCAATCAAATCCTGCTAGGCTTCAAAGTCTGATTCTCTCGGAATTCCTCTTCCCGTTGCCGGACCCCCAGGTTGGGAAGCCTGATGTGGGGCTCAGAACATTCACTCCAGTGGGTGGACTTCTATGGTATCAGTGTTCTCCAGTTTGTGTCACCCACCCAGCAGTTATGGGATTTGATTTTATTGTGATTGCACCCCTCCTACCATCTCATTGTGGCTTCTCCTTTGTCTTTGGATGTCGGGTATCTTTTCTGGTAAGTTCCAGTGTCTTCCTGTTGATGATTGTTCAACAGTTAGTTCTAACCTTTCTTTTTCTAATGTATATTTAGCTTGCTCCAAAAATTTTGTTATCACAAACCATGTTGCAATTAAAATCTTTGTACTTGCCTACTCTGTGCACATGTAAAACTATTTCTCTAGAGCAGGGGCTGGCAAGCTAAGGCCCATGGACCAAATGCAGTCCACTGCCTGCTTTTGCAAATAAAGTTTTATTGGAATACAGCCATTCCCATTCATTTACATACTGTCTATGGCTGCTTTAGCACAACAAGGGCAGAGTTGAGTAGTTGTGACAAGGACCATATGGCCCACAGAGTCTAAAATCTTTATTATCTGTCCTTTTTTAAAAAAGTCTGCTGACGCCTGCTCTAAGAGTTGTTACCAACAACTAGAAGAGACATGTTGCAGGCCCAGTTCCCTAGGGAGGAGTCTCTGAGATGGAGATTAGCATACAGGGAGTTATTAGGGGTTGCTCTTGGGTGGTGGAAGGGAAAGGAGCAAGATTAGGCAGAGACCAATAGTAAGACCAGTAGTAGTAAGACCTGGTGCAGTAGTTTTGCCACCGCAGTAGGAAGACCTCAGCTGGTGCCACAGAGCTGTGAAGCCCTGGTCCTTCAGAGCTGTGCTGAGTTGGGGCAGCGGAAATAGGCCTTTATAACCCTTAATCAACCTGCCCTGGGGGAGGGGTCTGACCTGGGGTGAGGTAACTCTCTTCAGCTGAGGGAATCCCCCGCTAGCTGCTAGCTGAAGGGGAATGGGTGCATCGGTCATAGGGTTGGGGGTCTGGGCAGCATAGAACAGCATCTTCTAGAGCCCACACCTGTGCATCCTGCCCCACTTCTTCATTTAAGTTCTGGGAGCATCTCTTCCAGGATTCTGGTGGGCCTTTTTTCCTGGGGGAAACTTACAGAGGAAAGTTAGTGGAACAAACTGCAACCCTCACCACTGTGACTGGTCTTGAGACCACAACTGACATCATCTTCCACTTCTGTTATCCATTCTAGATTCCCCTTACCCTTGGTTAGCACCTCTTCTGGTCTCAGTGACCTACATGGTGGCATGATATAGACCCTCCACCCTGAGACGTCTGAGCCTGTGGTCACCTTATCCGTCTCAGGCCATGGACCCTGCACTTGTCTATTTCCTGTAAGTATTGGGCAAGGGAGTACCAAAAAGATTCCAAATGGATCGACTGAGTACCAAAGATATACCTCCCTGCTCTCCAGTGCTTAACAACAGCCTTACCTCCTCTGGATTTTCAGGGTTAATTATGCCTGAAAGAATGGTGACTCTACTTTTTGCCTGCTGGTCCCTTGACACCAGGAGCTCAAAATGCCCAGGTGTCAGACACGGCGAAAAGTTCAAGAGTCATCTTGATGTTTCCCCTGGCTGAAGAGTTGCCTCTTTGGGAACCAGGGCCTCTAAACCTGCAGAACCCAGAGCTGTGGGGACAGGAAGCATAGATGTTTCCTGGGAGTGATGGTAAGCAAGAGACCACTCCTGCTTTCATCCCTTAGTTTCTGGACCCATGTATTCTATAATACCTATTGGAGACAAAGCACTGTGTAATGGTCCTTGATTTAGAATATATGCTGCTTCTAGGAGGACGACATCCTGTCCTCACAGGATATTGTTTCTGAGCTGGTACCTCAGCTGTGCCTTCTACAGATAGTTCCAAGCTGGCAGCTTAAGGATAGTGCAGAATGTGAAGGGATGAGCTGCCTCCATGGCCGTGTGCCCACTGCTGCAGAGTCATGCGGGATCCTATGCCAGTAGATTAAACACTCTGTAACCCTTGGAGAGTTACACAGGATGAAGCCCTACAAGCAAAGCAATACCGAGGATATATGTCTATTTCAGTGAAGATGAATCACAGCTCTTTCCAGGGTAGAAGGGGTTTAATATAATCAACTTGTCAAGTGGCTTCTTGTTTTCCTCAAGGGAAGGAAACATATCTGAGATTCAGAGTTGGGTTTTGTAACTGGCAGGTTGAACACTTAGCATCGGCAATAGCTACATGAGTCTTGGTGAGAGGGAACCCATGCTAATGGGCCCATACTTGCCCTGTCTCCATGCCATCATGGTTACTCTGTTTATAGGCACCTCTTTTGCCAGCACTGGGGTGGTCTTAGAGGCTGGCTGATATCGACTGCACATACGTGGTTTTTTAATGCTTCTTCCATGGTATACACTGTCTGGTGGGTGTTAACATGGAATAGAATGACCTTCACGCTTGGTGCCCGTTTCCATAGGTCCATACACATGCTCTACCCCAGGTCTCCTTGTCCCCGGTTTTCCAGTCTTATCCTTCCAGATCCCTAACCAAACAGCCAAACCATTCACTGCTGCCCATGAGATCCAGTAATAGTCTAACCTTGGGTCCCTTTTCTTTCTCCAAAAAGTGGACGACTACACGTTCTATTCAAAGCTCTGCCCACTGAAACTATTTTCTCCTCCCCTGTCTTTCAAGGACACCCCTGTGTGGGGCCTGCAGTGCAGCAACGGTCTATTTTTGGCTTGCTCACATGTGCTGAGCCGACTCACTCATGAACAAATTTTGGCTTTTTTTCTCCTGCAGCTGGATATAAGGAGCTCCCCAGACAATCACAGGTGAGCTGAGGAAGACACACTGGTGCAAATGTGGTGGGTGACATAGGTGTCTGGGCCACATTTTCATGCAGCTACCTTCTGCCCTGTGGCCCTGCTGTGCCCAGTCCCACTTGTGCCAGGTCTATCTCATGACGAATTGCTGCCGGCCTTGTCTGACCTTATGACTTGGTGGATCTGAAGGAATCCAGCTCACGATGAGCAGCTTCGGCTGCGTGGTCAACTTGATGATGCGTGGTCAGACGATCTGTCTCTACCAAAACCCTGCAGCGAACCAGGCCCCGCGGCATGTGGGACCTTAGTTCCCCAACCAGGGATTGAACCTGCGTCCTCTGCATTGGAAGGCGGACTCTTAACCACTGGACCACCAGGGAAGTCCCTGGGAGCTGTGTTTTGAAAAGTGTGTCATTCCTGGCTACAGATGACATGGCCCTGCTCCAGAACCCCAGGGGTCTAGACTGTGACCCTCCTACTAGGCCTTGTCATAAACTCCATAGGCATCTTTTCCCACTACAGATACCTCAGATACCATGGGTTCTGCCAGATCATATGGTCCACACAGCAGGGCTACTTGTCTTATAGCCTAGACCTGCTGCTGAGAGCTTTCCCACTCTGGGTCCCCATCAAAATGGGCAACCTCTGTGTTATCCAGTATATGGGATGAAGCAGTATTCCCAGGTATAGAAGGAATATGCTGCCTCCAAAACCCAAAGAGGCCTACCAGGCATTGTGCTTCCTTCCTAATGGGGGAGTAGATGCAATACTGTCTTTTACTTTGGAAGGAATGTGCCTGGCCTATCCCAAATGACAGGTCCCTAAAGATTTCACTGATATGTCAGGCCCCTGAAACTTCATAGGGTTTTTTCCCACTGTCTGAAATGCATGTGTCTCACTAAGGCTTCTGATATACTCGCTGTTTTTTTCTCGTCTGGTCCAATTAGCTGATGTCTTTACACAATAGACATGTGTGATGTTCTGCAAGATACCTAGGCAGTGCAGGTCTTTCCAGACTAGGTTGTGAGACAGCGGGAGAGTTAACAGTCTTGGAGCAAGACTAAATGTATACTTTTGTCTGTTCCAAGTGAATACGAACTCTGATCTTCCTTTCTGATAGGGAAGGAAAAGAAAAACATTCACTACGTCATTGGCTACATACTATGTACCTGAGAACATGTTAATGTACTCTAGGAAAGATGCCACAACCGCAATTAGAACTACCACTTGGTTGATCTTGCTGTGGTCCACTGTTGTCTTTCAGGATCCATCTGATTTTTGTAGGGGCCAGACCAGTGAATTAAATAGAGAGTTAAAGGGAACACTATCCCTGCATCCTTTAGGTCTTTAAAGATGGCATTAATCTTTGCCATTCCCTGATTACCAGTGAGGTTGAGCATCTTCTAATATGTTAATTGGCCTATTTCCACTTTTTGAATTCATAATTCATAATTGTCTGCCTTTTAAAAAATGGTTTATCTGTCTCCTTCACTAGACTGTGAGCTTCCTGGGGCCAGAGACTGTTTTATTTATCCCTTTGACCCTTGGGCTTGGCACATGAGAACTCAGTAAATATGCCCTGAATCCAAGAATTTTTCTTATTTTTTTTTGGCCATGCTGTGTGGCTTGTGGAATCTTAGTTTCCCGACCAGGGATTGAACCCGTGCCCTCGGCAATGAAAGCACCGAGTCCTAACCACTGGACCACCAGGGAATTCCCTAAATCAAAGATTTTAACAAGATGAAAAAGTAGCATTTGATTGGACATCCTGGTCTTCTTGGATCTTGAGACCAACCTCCTCAGCTTATGGGTAAGCCTATTCCTGGCAGCAATTGTATCATTTTGGTTGATTTAAAAGAAAATACAAAGTCATCCAATCAAATCATCTCTCTTCTGAAACCAAGGCAGTGTCACTAAACTAATCGAAGCTCCAAAGTCTTGTTTTCTGGATGGACTCCCTTCGATAGCAATAATGGGCAGTAACAAGCTAAGCCCTTGGCCCATCTGGCTGTGATAAACGCATCCAAAACACATTACAAATCTCAGAGTGAGGCTCTGAGGCCTAAGGCTGTAGCAAAAGAAAACCAAGGTTGACAAGCACAAGTTTAAAAACCTGATATTCTATAAATGAACGAAGGCCAGCTGCCTGTTCCTTCACCACTGAGCACAGTAAATGCATTATCTCAGCTTTTTCATTTTTCTGCCATTTTTCAAACTTGGGACTCTCTAATGATATCTGTTTGGTCAACTCTAAACTTCATTTGTCAAAAAAAAAAATCTCTCGTTTACTGAATCTCAAGTGTTTCTTTCCTTTGCCTTAAATAGTTGTGTTTTTTTTCATTAAATTTTTTTCTTAAATATCTGTTTATACAGGAACATTTTTATCGTTTTAAAACACACATCTTATTAGGTCCCTCACCTCCTCAGAAACTTCTCATGGCTTCCCATGATCTGAAGGCCAAAGTCCAAACTCTTTCACAAGCCCTCCAGGCTTTTTTTCATCCCATTTCTCTCCATTCCTAAGACCCTTATGCTTCGACCATCCATTTTATTTGCCTTTACTGAAACAAGCCATGCACTTCACACCTCTGTGCTTTTGACCTACTGTGCTAAGATCTCTGACCCCTGTGCTAAGATCTCATAACTGCCCTTCGAGATGTGGTTCAAACGTTAACTGTGTGAAGACTTTCCTTCCCTTAGAATGGTGTTAATCACTGCTTTCTCCACTTCCTCAACATTTTAAATATCTACAGTAAACACTTAATATGCTATACTGTAATTATTTTCCTACCTGTCTGTCTCCCCACCAAACTAAGAGTTCCTGAAGGGTAGAAATTGTATCTCATTTACTGCAGTTTCCCCAGGGCCAGTCTAGTCCCTGGAACACAGGAGCTGGGCAACATTTTTTTGTTGAGTGAATGAAAATAGACAAGCTCCCTACTCCAAAGACCAGGACCTCCAATTTAACAACCACAAGAAAAGGATCAATAAGCTGCTGGAGCAGATTCTAATGGTATTTAGTCTCCCAAATTTCCCCTAGCAACTGAACATGTTTAGAAACCGTATTCATGCCTAGGCTTACAGGCAACTCAGAGGTCCCAGGAACTTCTCTCACCTCATTTCACGAGCTGACTCTGTCATTTTTAAGAGGCTGGAACTCAGAGGTGCTTCTTAGTGGGTGGGCAAGCTTGCATGGATGTCTGCAAGCCTCCTTCCCTTCAGCAAGCACTCAGAATAGCTCCATTAGTGTTCATGGAAATTCTGCACATGCATCAAGGAGAAAACAGCCACAAATAACATAGTCTGCTTTCCAAATCTCCAAAGCACATCTCTGTAATCATTGTAGTTTCCAACTATCATCACTGAAGGCTTTCGGCCAGAGAGCAATTTGTCTTCAACTTACTCCGGGTTCCTAAGTTAACAGAACCTTTTGGTTGTTTAAAAATGAAGCTTCCCCCTTCCGGTCTCTCTCCCTGCTCCAGCTTCTCTTCTACACAGCCCCTTATCCAGAAAACTAACTGCATGGTTCCTGCATGGAATCAGTCCAAACGCCTTCGCCTAGTGCTCAAAAGGCCCTTCAAATTTGATCCTGGTCATCCAGGGTCTGAAACCTGGGGGACAGGGATGGGCTGAAAATACAAACTGGAGTTGTCATCAGCATGTAAAAGATGCCTGAAACCATGAGAGTGGATGAAATCAACCTGGGAGGCTATATACAGGCAAATAGACCTGTTTTTTTTTTTTCTAACATCTTTATTGGAGTATAATTGCTTTACAATGTTGTGTTAGTTTCTGCTGTATAACAAAGTATAAAAAATTGTTTGTATAACAAACAATTAATTAATTTTTGGCTGCTATATGTATATGTAGATCCCCATATCCCCTCCCTCTTGCGTCTCCCTCCCACCCTCCCTATCCCACCCCTCTAGGTGGTCACAAAGCACCGAGCTGATCTCCCTGTGCCATGCAGCTGCTTCCCACTAGCTATCTATTTTACATTTGGTAGTGTATATATGTCCATGCCACTTTCTCACTTCATTCCAGCTTACTCTTCCCCCTCCCCATGTTCTCTTTATTCCTGTCCTGCCCCTAGGTTCTTCAGAACCTTTTTTTTTAGATTCCATATATATGTGTTAGCATACGGTATTTATTTTTCTCTTTCTGACTGACTTCACTCCGTATGACAGACTCTAGGTCCATCCACCTCACTACAAATAACTCAATTTCATTTCTTTTCATGGCTGAGTAATATTCCATTGTATATATGAGCCACATCTTCTTTATCCATTCATCTGTCGATGGACACTTAGGTTGCTTCCATGTCCTGGCTATTGTAAATAGAGCTGCAATGAACATTGTGGTACATGACTCTTTTTGAATTATGGTTTTCTCAGGGTATATGCCCAGTAGTGGGATTGCTGGGTCATATGGTAGTTCTATCTTTAATTTTTTAAGGAACCTCCATACTGTTTTCCACAGTGGTTGTATCAATGTACATTCCCACCAACAGTGTAGGAGGGTTCCCTTTTCACCACACCCTTTCCAGCATTTATTGTTTCTAGCTTTTTTTTTTTTTTTTTTTGCGGTACGCGGGCCTCTCACTGTTGTGGCCTCTCCCGTTGTGGAGCACAGGCTCCGGACGCGCAGGCTCAGCGGCCATGGCTCACGGGCCTAGCCACTCCGCGGCATGTGGTATCTTCCCGGACCGGGGCTCGAACCCATGTCCCCTGCATTGGCAGGCAGATTCTTAACCATTGCGCCACGAGGGAAGGCCTGTTTCTAGCTTTTTTGATAATGGTTATTCTGACTGGCGTGAGGTGATACCTCAATGCAGTTTTTTTTTTTTTTTTAACATCTTTATTGGAGTATAACTGCTTTATAATGGTGTGTTAGTTTCTGCTTTATAACAAAGTGAATCAGCTATATATATACATATATCTCCATATCTCCTCCCTCTCGCGTCTTCCTCCCTCCCACCCTCCCTATCCCACCCCTCTAGGTGGTCACAAAGCACAGAGCTGATCTCCCTGTGCTATACGGCTGCTTCCCACTAGCTTTTCTATTTTACGTTTGGTAGTGTATATATGTCCATGCCACTCTCACTTTGTCCCAGCTTACCCTTCCCCCTCCCCATAACCTCAAGTCCACTCTCTAGTAGGTCTGCATCTTTATTCCTGTCTTGCCCCTAGGTTCTTCTGACCATTTTTTTTTTTTTTTTTTTAGATTCCATATACATGTGTTAGCATACGGTATTTGTTTTTCTCTTTCTGACTTACTTCACTCTGTATGACAGTCTCTAGGTCCATCCACCTCACTACAAAAAGAAATGGATTAAAGACCTAAATGTAAGGCCAGACACCATCAAACTCTTAGAGGAAAACATAGGCAGAACATTCTATGACATAAATCACAGCAAGATCCTTTTTGACCCACCTCCTAGAGAAATGGAAATAAAAACAAAAATAAACAAATGGGACCTAGTGAAACCTCATTGTCGTTTTGATTTGCATTTCTCTAATGATTAGTGATGTTGAGCATAGACCTGGGTTTTGAATCTTAGATCTTCTATTCACTATCCGTGTGACCTTGAGTAAGTTACTAAACCACTGTTGCGCCTCAATTTTCTCACCTTTAATTGGGTATTTTTAAAAATGTCTAGCACTGTGCTGAGCAATCATTATTCCAGCTCCCGTAGTCATTAGCAGTGGGAAACTGAACAAGATACTTCTGCTTGGTGAGCCTCAGGGTCTCATCTGTAGCTCCTGCCAGGTATCCACAAGGCCTCATGGAATGGGTACTCAGCAAATGGTTGCTGAATAAAAGAAGAAATCTAAAAAACTGAAACAATACCTACTAATACAACAAGATGATTCAACAGGATTTTTAAAAAACTATATAAAGATCAATGTAAATGCTAACAAATTATCTTAGAAAAAGTATCTAGCACCTAGAAGGTAGACAATGTTAGTTCCTTTCTTTCTGTCCTTGCTTCTTTTTTTAAATTTCTCTAAAATAAATCTCTGATAAGCTTAGTCCATTAAAAGAACAAAAATATAAACATAAATACACACAAAATCATACAAGTATATTCAACATCATTACATTGGCAGATTTCATCTTGATACACTTTTTTCTTCCCCAACTCCTATCTCCTTTCATGCCATCTTCTGACTCCCCTCTCCTCCCTAAGGCAGCCAATGGAAATGACCTGATATATATCGTTTCATACATTTCTCTGTGTTCATATAATCCTGTACAAAGACATACATTCATATATAGGATTTTTTTGTTTCCTTTTTATAAAACTGGGTTCTTATTAAAGACATTTCTCTATAAATTTCTTTTTTTTTCACTTAACAATACATCTTGGTCAACCCTTCAGGTCAATGGATACAGCATTCATTCTTTTTTTAAAATTAATTAATTAATTTTTGGCCGCGTTGGGTCTTCGTTGCTGCACGCAGTCTTTCTCTAGTTGTGGCGAGCAGGGGCTACTCTTTGTTGCAGTGTGCGGGCTTATTGCAGTGGCTTCTCTTGTTGCAGAGCATGGCCTCTAGGCGCGTGGGCTTCAGTAGTTGTGGCACGTGGGCCCAGTTGCTCCGCGGCGTGTGGGATTTTCCTCGGACCAGGGATCGAACCCGTGTCCCCTGCATTGGCAGGTGGATTCTTATCCACTGCGCCACCAGGGAAGTCTCATTCTTTTTAATGACTAGTCATTGTCAGTCTTCCCCACACACAAATAATGCTGCACAAAACATCCTTGTATGTATTACTTTAGGAAAACTTTCTGCTGGGTCAATGTACATATATGTTTAAATATTTGTAAATATTGGCAGATTATTTTCCAAGAAGGGTGTGGTAATTCATATTCCCACCATCAGTGTATAAAAGTGACCATTTCCCCACATCTTCACCAGAAGTTGGCATTTTATTTTTTTAACATCTTTATTGGAGTATAATTGCTTTACAATGTTGTGTTAGTTTTTGCTGTATAATAAAGTGAATCAGCTATATGTATACATATATCCCCATATCCCCTCCCTCTTGCATCTCCCTCCCACCCTCCCTATCCTACCCCTCTAGGTGGCCACAAAGCACCGAGCTGATCTCCCTGTGCTATGCAGCTGCTTCCCACTAGCTATCTATTTTACATTTGGTAGTATATATACTATGACATATATACTATGTCAGTGCTACTCTCTCACTTCGTCCCAGCTTACCCTTCCCCCTCCCTGTGTCCTAATTTAAAATGTTTTCCAGTTTTATCGGTGAAAAATGGCATTGTATTATTGCTTTATTTTGCATTTTCTTGAATATTTTTGAGGTTAAGCATCATTTCTTTTTCTTTTTTTTAATATTTATTTGGTTGCACCGGGTCTTAGTTGCGACAGGCAGGCTCCTTAGTTGCGGCTCACTGGCTCCTTAGTTGTGGCATGTGAACTCTTAGTTGCAGCATGCATGTAGGACCTACTTCCCTGACCAGGGCTTAAACCCAGGCCCCCTGCATTGGGAGAGCGGAATCTTGTCCACTGCGCCACCAGAGAAGTCCCTAAGCATCATTTCTTGTTTATTGGTCATTTGGGGTAAAGATCTGTGATGTATGCAACTTACTGTCAAAAGAGTGTCAGAAAAAAGCTGAGTGTGTGTGTGAGTGTGAGAGAGAGGGTGTCCTTCCTTTTTAATCCATCTCTTCTTTTTCTGGATTTTAAATCTCTCCCCCTTTTTTTTTTTTTGGCCGCGCTGCGAGGCTTGCAGGATCTTAGTTCCCCGACCAGGGATCGAACCCGGGCCCCCAGCAGTGGAAGCACAGAGTCCTAACCACTGGACTGCCAGGGAATTCCCTAAATCTCTCCCTTTCTACTGGCTCCTTCTTTTCAGATTACAAACATGCTCCAGTCTCCCCTAACCTAAAAAACCCTCTTTGGGTCTTGCTATCTCCCTCAGATTCCTGTCCAATCATTCTTTATTTTCACCAAGTATACTCTTTCTCAACCCAAAACACTTTTCAGTGAACAAGCCATACCTTTGGTTTTAGGGACAAAAAAGCCCCAGTTTATTATTACTTTTTAAAAAAAGCAAATATCACTTACAAAATTGTTCAAGCAAGTCTATATACGGGTATTTCATTTGAAAATACATATGTATATAATTTTTCTCCTACAGTAATTCATTTCAAGAGCAATTTCATTATGTATCTTCTACAGAGCCCTAAACCGAGAGAGCCAACATATTCAAATAAACCCCAAGGTGTGGGGATGCTTCAGGACAGTTCCTCATTAGAAGCCTCAGCATGGGGGCTCTGGAGACCAACGCAGGTCTTCCAGGGAGAGCTGCAACGTTCAGATAAGTGAGTTCTGGAAAGAAGGGGTAGTTGGCGGGCTCCGGCAGGCTCACCCCTGGGGTAGAGCAAAGAGTACAGACAGGGGAGTTCTGAGAGGCACTGGAGCTATCTAAACTCAGGGGGACGGAACTGAGTGAGCAGCTGTGGTAATTGAGTTTCAGTTACCTGCAGGGTGGCAAAATAAAGTAGTAACTTCATCTGCCTGACACAGAGGAAGTTTAGAGGTGTCCCTGGCATATTCACAGTGGAATCCGTCACCCTTTCACTGTGTTGGGTGATGGCAACCGTACTGCGCTTCCTAGCGACAGCAAGCGCGCATCCTGTTAGGCAGCACCGGCGCACTCCAGCTAATGAAGCATTTCCTGCAGGTCTGTCTCCCAGGGCTCTCTGTATCCTCTGTCTGAAGGAATGGCACCATGGGAAAATTCAGCACCGCCAGCATCAGCCATCGCCCAAACTCAAAAGAGTCTTTGAATGGCAGAGAAAGGCCCATTTTCCTTTCTGCCCAGCCCAGGGTTGGAACCATGCTCAGGTCATTTTTTGTGGGTCTGTACAAACGTGCCGACTGGCAGCGTGCCGTTCTTCACCTGAGCCCGGATTTCAGCTCGATGCTTTAATGTGAAGACCAGGGCTCTCACTGTCCGCCGGTATGGCCCATTAATGAGGCGGGAGCAGAGATGAAACGTTTCCCGTTCAATATTTTCAACCAGTAGGTGATCCATCTGAAAAAACAGCAAAATTATCAAATTAGGGCCTTGCATTGCATAAGGATTAAAAGCAAGGGAGGCTGGAGCACTTTGCTCAGAGGCCTCCATTAATCAACTGAAATTCAAAGACATCTACTTCCTGTCACAAAAGAAACAGGAAGAGCAAATTAATTCCACCCTGGCAATTAAGGAACAAGGCCATGTGCTTTGTGACAGGGACCTCATTCACAACCCCTGCCGGGTGGTAATATTTGCCATTATAACAGGAAACTGGCTTGAACCAAGCAATGGGTTCTGGGCCCTGGGCCCTGTACTTTACCAACCAGGAAACGAAGACCGAGGATAATAAATCAGTATAACAGTTTATACTTTTTTGTTTGTTTTTTAAGTGACTTTTAACCCCTTACAGCATTTTAAAAACAATGGGTCTGGATCCTAATATGTGTGTAAAGCAGTTTATAAATCACTTTTCACATTTACTGCTCACAACTCCTACTATCTCATTTTATAGATGAGGAAACAGATTCAAAGGTAAAGGAATGCTCCAGATCTTACAACTATTAAGAGGCAGAGTTGGGACTCTAACTCGGAGCCCCCGACTCCAACACCCATGTTTCTTCCCTTTCACCATACTCACTGCCCCCTTAACCTTCAGAGAGACCAGCTGAGTCTGGAGAGACCTCTGCAGGGTCAGCTAAGCAGAAAGGGGCCTAGAGGATAGGACCTGTGGCAATTCTGGGGTGGTCTGGCTCAGGCCCAAGCCCTCCTGAAGTCACAGGCCTAATGAAAGCAGGACAGGTCTGAGACTTTTGCCCACACGATCTGGATCCAGGCCAGACCGGGTTGCTGGTCAGAGACCCCCTCACTTCGTTCCTTTCCAGGTGCGTCGCTCACTATTCGCCTCCCTGGTCCTGACCCTGGCCCAGCCTGAACAACCTCAGCTGCTTTTACACACCTCTACGCCTCTGCGCAGGTACACGTTTCCTCAGCAAGGTGCAATTTCCCTAGGAAACTCATTCCTATTTGTGTGTCAAAGCTTAGCTAAAAAACAAAAAGCAAAAAAGCAAATCCTAGTTTAAAGGACTGAAAGTTCCCCTTGGGGCTGCCACAGTGTCCCGAGCTTCCCTTAGTCATTTTCATAACATATTATAATGATCTATTTTTTTGAGTTTGTCTTCCCTGAGAGTGAGTTCCTTGAAAACAGGAAACAAATTTCTCTCATTTGCTTTTTTCCCTTCAACTCTTTCCCTCCCCACCCTACCACACATTCAAATACTTACTCAGCACTATGTGCCTGGGCTGAGGAAAGAGCAGTGAACAAGGTCAACACAGCTCTTGACTCCACAGAGAGCACGGGTTGGCTGGAGACAGATAGAAGCAGGGACTGCAAGTGTACCGAGGGCTGGGAAAGAGGATATGAGCGAGTTCTGGGGCACAGAGCTACAGCAAAGGGACCCGACCCTGGAGGGCAGCTCCTGGCCTCAGGAGGGAACGGCATTTGACGTGAGAGCTGGAGAATGAGAAGGATCAGGCCAGGTGAGGTGGGCACTTGCTTGGTGATGAATTCAGTGAGCTGTACATATATCTTTTGTGTGCTTTTCCATATATGTACTATACTTTTATTTTATTATTTTATTTTTATTTTTTTTTTTGCGGTACGCGGGCCTCTCACTGTTGTGGCCTCTCCCGTTGCGGAGCACAGGCCCCGGACGCGCAGGCTCAGCGGCCATGGCTCACGGGCCCAGCCGCTCCGCGACAGGTGGGATCCTCCTGGACCGGGGCACGAACCCGTGTCCCCTGCATCGGCAGGCAGACTCTCAACCACTGCGCCACCAGGGAAGCCCTATACATATATTTTAAAAAGGAAAAGTTTAAGGAAAAAATGCACCAAAATAAAAAAAGGATCACCGGACATTTGATAAGTGTCCTAACGAAAGAGAGAGACCAGCGGACCAAAATGAATATAATAAAGAAACCTGGAAGAAATGAGGACCACGCAGGGAACAGAACAGGACTGAGAGAGAGAGAGAAAGAGAAAGGGAGAGAGAGAATGAATATCCAGGTCCAGACATCTGCCTAGGTGTAACAGACAAAAGGTGTTCAGGGAAGTTTGGGGTCCTGATGACTGACTGATTGTCTCCAAGGCTGGTGCTGGAGTGAGTGGACGTGGTGCCATGGCTCTCCAGAACCCAGACTCCTTGAGCTTTTCATGGCCTCCTGGGTGGGCACTGAACTAGCCCCCAGCCTGAGGCAGCCCGGGTACCAGGCTACTTTACAAGGCTATAAGGGTGGCTGGCCATCTGCCCAGCATTTGTCCAGCAACATTTGCAAAAGAGGCTCCTCACCCCAATGAGGGTTCCTCGTCCCAGTGTGAGGATGGTTAGTCACTGACTGTTTAGAGATTCACTTAATACGACAGGCAAGAAAAAAGGCTTTTTAAAAAATTTTTTTTCTTTTTTTGAGGGGAGTGGTTGTTAGGGGAAGAAGGGTATGTGTACATTTGCAAAAATAAGTCATGGCCATTCCATCAAACTGTAGTATATATAAAAAAGAACCTTGAGAGTGCCTTGAAATTCACAGAACTGGATACTTATTCATACTTCATTCAGCAAATAGTTATTGAGTCGCTACTCTGAGTATGGTCTGATCTAGGTATTAGAGATACCCAAGCAGAAAACACCTGACCCCCTACCCTCTAAGAAGTCACAGCCTAGAAAGGAGAGGCATGTACACAGAAAACCAAGGGGCAGCAGGATAGGTGCTACACCAGCAATGTGATGGGAATAAGAAGCAAGTAGCTAGCAATTCTCATGCATGCTTCTTGTTAAATGAAGGTCAATCGGAATGAAGAAATGAAGAAAAACATTTGTAATATTAAAATGTAAATCATAAGGGAAAATGATTCATCATGCATCCTTGTGTATAACATGTTCATTGAACAAAGTGAAGAATGCCTACCTTATAACTGCCTTTGGATAATCCAAACCTACCCAAGTTGAGAGTCCTTCCCAATGGATTCTAATCTAGGTAATGGGTAATTTAGGTAAGCCCTTTTGGGTGAAAGGACCAGAGTCTTACTGAGACTTTGAGAAAAAGGGGTTTTACTATGAGATACATGTGTATGAATGGAAACAAGAATGCTGTAAGAAACCTAGGGATTTATTTACGGACCATATCCTTTCTCTGTGTCTCTCATGATTTGCCTAGTCTCTTTTTCAAATGTTTTTCCTCCTCTCCATTTGCCTTACTTATCAATTCTAACTGCCTTATTCTCTCCCCCTATTCTACACATCTCTACCCATAGCTTCTGCTTCCTCATAACTCCTCCAATATCTCTTCTGTTTCAAAACTCCCACTGTTGCTTCTTGGTATTTCCCAGTTCAGTTTCCCAGAGACAGAGAATCTGATTTGCCTTCCTTATCTATTTGTACCTGTGCGTTGAGTATGTGTTATTCAGTTGTCCAATCCTGGACAAACTGGCAATTGCTGGGTGAAGATATAAAACACATCCACCCAGAGCTGTCTTTTGTCAAGGATTCTGGACTCAGAAGAAATGCTGCCATAATCAATTAGTGATGTCTGCCACATCTGTTAAGCTCTTTAAAAACAAGGGAAGAAGCTCTTCTTCATGTGTATACCTTAAGTGCAGAACTTCCCACACTGTATTGTGACTATTCATTTGCCTACTTCCCTCAGAGACTGTGAGCCCCTCCAGGGCTGGTACCATTTTGGATCCACTTCTAAATTCCCCATGCCTAGTAGCATAGGTACTGGCACATATTAAGTGCTCAGTAAATATCTGTGAAATGAATTTCCTCTTTCCCCATGTATACCTCCCTCCTTTTCTGCTCTTTTAGTAACATCCTATACATAGCATATGAAATATGTTTCTATTTTATATGTATTTTCTAGTTAGCAAAATCCAACCACTCTTACAAAGGCTAGTTCAAGTGCTTTTTCATGAAAGCTTCCCAGATTTCCCCATCAGATTTCATTGTTCTGTCCTTTGTGTGTTTATACCACTTGCTAGTAACACTATTTCAGACATATTTCATCCTGCCTCGTATTTAGTCAGTCATTTACAGGCTCTTAGTCAGGAGACAGTAAGCTTTCTTAGGATAAGGACTGCAACTCATTCATGTTTTCATTCTCCTCTGGCACTAGTAGTAGTAGAACTAAACATTTGGTGAACTGAATACCCACTAGAAGCAAACTTTGTATGAGTTTTCCAATAGCATGATTGGATTTGTACATATATACCCACACTCCTTTTTGACCACTTGAATACATTTATTAAAGAGCTGGTCAAAGCCAGAGGTACAGTCTGAGGCCATTAAACAAAGAAAAAACTAACAGTCCCATATGGGGATGTACCCCTGACCTGTATCTCATTAGCACCATCTGACAACCAACTGGGCCAACCAGCCAGTGTTTCATAACTCTTAACGATAACAGGCTCACTTTGAGAATCAGATTCATTTTTTTTAAATGACATAATAGGAAAATGATCACAGGCCGTGAGGTAGGAAGGAGAGTGGATAATGAGGAAGGGGAAGTAAGAGAATGACACCACAGGGGACGTTCATATGAGGAAAGATCTAAAAGACAGGGAAGAACAAAGAAGATCTGGAAGGGAGAAAGTAAAGGGGAATGGAGTGTGGGTCTCAACAATGGAGATTTTATTCATCTATTCCTTTATTCCAAGAACAAGGAAACAATCCATGAATCTGGAAAGCAAGATGTGTAGAGTAATAAAGAGATGCACTTTTGGGCTGTGTGTGTATATTCTTTATCTGTGGCTTTCACTACTAAAGGATAAGACCAAACAAATAACATAGAAACATTATTTTCTATAAAAATGTAATGAGTGGATTTGAAAAAACACATGCTAAGATCAAATTGCAAAAGCTTTTTAGTTATTGGGCCAATAACTTATCCAATGGTTTACTACTGCCTGATATAGTACATTTATGGAGATCTGATGTCTGATTTGAATGCACTCAACATTGGTTACTGTCAAAGACCAGATACTAGATTAGATGGTTCACCGATTTGCCCTAATATGAAAATATTTCAGATGATGATGGGTGTTAAGAGTTAACTTTATGTAAAAAGTGTTTGTATTTGTACTTTCTGACATACCAAACTGATAAAAAAATACTATAAAATGTTGTTTATGCAGGGAAAACAGATTGATTTTCTTCGGCCAAGGAAGATGGCTAAGATGCACACTTTTAATTTTTAAAATTTACTCTTTGGGAACAAAACCATTCAACTATGCTTAATCTGATATTTTTTCCAATTACACTGGAAAGCACTAACGAATGTATCACTTTTTAAACTTTGTTTTGTAACACTTGAGTGCTTACCACTTGATGTGCCAGTTAAAGGATAATTAATGGATAAACTAAAAGGATAATTATTATTGAGTTTAATATAGCAGGCAAACTGCTCATTAATCCTTACAAGCATAGCTTCATTATTATCATTTACTTAAAAAGATACCACAGGGAACTGGTATTTACCACCACATTAACTACATATTATATACCCACACTCTATGTTTCTGCAATAATTTTGGTTTATTTTAAAAATAAACTTCTTTTAAAACATCAAGTAGCGAGTCTTGTTGGCTAATCGATACTCCAGAAAATTAGACTTACAACCTTCATATTTTTTTTCTCTCTTCCAAGGGCTTAATATTCATATTAATATTTCCTTGGGAAAAGTTAAGCAAACACAGTATATTAATTCACTGAACCATCAAATAGACATTAAAAATTATAAATATAAGAACAGAAATATATAGAAAAGTATATACAAAATGACACTAGCTGATATTGATCAAGATTAAAAATACAACATAAATGTGGATAATTGTCAATTTTCTGCAACGTTATTTAAATAATCAATAAAAATATCTTATGGAACAGTTGGTACATAATTGGCTCTTAATAAGTCTGGGATAATCATAACTTGCCCAGTATTCATTGAAAGAGCTACAGGGACTTCCCTGGTGGCACAGTGGTTAAGAATCCGCCTGCCAAAAATCAAAACTACAATGAGATATCGCCTCACACCAGTCAGAATGGCCATCATCAAAAAATCTAGAAACAATAAATGCTGGAGAGGGTGTGGAGAAAAGGGAACCCTCTTGCACTGCTGGTGGGAATGTGAATTGGTTCAGCCACTATGGAGAACAGTATGGAGGTTCCTTAAAAAACTACAAATAGAACTACCATATGACCCAGCAATCCCACTACTGGGCATATACCCTGAGAAAACCGAAATTCAAAAAGAGTCATGTACCAAAATGTTCATCGCAGCTCTATTTACAATAGCCCGGAGATGGAAACAACCTAAGTGCCCATCATCGGATGAATGGATAAAGAAGATGTGGCACATATATACAATGGAATATTACTCAGCCATAAAAAAAAACGAAATTGAGCTATTTGTAATGAGGTGGATAGACCTAGAGTCTGTCATACACAGTGAAGTAAGTCAGAAAGAAAAAGACAAATACAGTATGCTAACACATATATATGGAATTTAAGAAAAAAAAATGTCATGAAGAACCTAGGGGTAAGGCAGGAATAAAGACGCAGACCTCCTAGAGAACGGACTTGAGGTTATGGGGAGGGGGAAGGGTGAGCTGTGACGGAGCGAGAGAGAGTCATGGACATATACACACTAACAAACGTAGTAAGGTAGATAGCTAGTGGGAAGCAGCCGCATGGCACAGGGATATTGGCTCGGTGCTTTGTGACAGCCTGGAGGGGTGGGATAGGGAGGGTGGGAGGGAGGGAGACGCAAGAGGGAAGAGATATGGGAACATATGTATATGTATAACTGATTCACTTTGTTATAAAGCAGAAACTAACACACCATTGTAAAGTAATTATACCCCAATAAAGATGTTAAAAAAAAAAAAAGAATCCGCCTGCCAATGCAGGGGACACGGGTTCGAGCCCTGGTCCGGGAAGATCCCACATGCCACGGAGCAACTAAGCCCGTGTGCCACAACTACTGAGCCGGCGCTCTAAAGCCTGCGAGCCACAACTACTGAGCCCACGTGCCACAACTACTGAAGCCTGCGTGCCTAGAGCCCATGCTCCACAACAAGAGAAGCCACCACAATGAGAAGCCCACACACCGAAACGAAGAGTAGCTCCTGCTCACTGCAACTAGAGGAAGCCCGTGCACAGCCAAAAATATAAATAAATAAATAAATTTATTTAAAAAAAAAAAAACAAAGAGCTACAATAATTTACCAAACAGGAAATGCACCAAAATTAACAAGTTAACAAGACTATGTCTGGATGGTAGGTTCAATGGTGATCTTATTTTTCCTTTCCATATTTTTTCATTTTCTATCATAAGTTTGTATTAAAAAACCCCAAACTTTATTTTTTAAAAGTAAATAATATACCACAAGCCGATTTGCCTTTCTTTTGTGGATACATAACAGATAGAAAGGTTAAAATATTTTTTTAGAGAATGCAGTGACAGATCAGGTATTTAAATCAGACTTCTGAATTGCTTCTTTTGTTAATAATATTAAGTTATTCTTTAAGGATACATTATTAGGGATACCCTAAGAGGAAAAAATATGGATGTTATATGTCTGATTTTTACAGAATATTAATTGACCTATAAGATTTATTTGATGATGATTAATACTATTGCTAATGAGCAAAAATTCTTCCAGCATGTGTACCTCAAACCACTAACACCATTCTAACTGTTGGTCATGAAGATGATAGGGATTGTGCAATTGACTATATACATTAGAACTAAAGGTATGAGTGCTGACCGAAAATGGAGTACAGTCTTTTCAAAAGACAGCTATGTATTTTGCCATTGATATTCCGTAACAGAGTCCATCTCAGAATTTTTGCTTCAGTGGAAAGGGAAAGAATTTTATTTATTTATTTTTATTGAAGTAGAGTTGATTTACAATGCTGTGTTAGCTTCTGGTGTACAGAAAACGGATTCAATTTTATATATTCTTTTTCATTATGGTTTATTACGGGATATTGAATATAGTTCCCTGTGCTATACGGTAGGACCTTGTTGTTTATTTATTTTGTATATAGTAGTTTTTATCTGCTAATCCCAAACTTCTAATTATCCCTCCCCTAACCCCTTTCCCCTTTGGTAACCATAAGTTTGTTTTCTGTGTCTGTGGGTCTGTTTCTGTTTTGTAAATAAGTTCATTTGTGTCATATTTTGATTCCATATATAAGTGATATCATATGGTATTTGTTAGGGTAAGAATTTTAAATGGGAAGGAACCAACATTCATTAAGTGACTTCTAACCACTAGGCACTGTCCTATTCTTTTGTATATATGGTTCATTTAATCTTTCCAATAATCTTAGGTAGTAGGAATTATAATCTTCATTTCACAGATAAAAAATCAAGTCTCTGAAATGTTAAGAGATTTGCCTAAGGTGTCACAACCAGCACATACTAGAGCCAGGGTTTTAATTCATGTCTTGCTAATTCCAAAGCCTGTACTCTTTATACAATACTGTCCCCCAGAACGTTTACAAATCCAGAATCTTTAAAAAAAAAAAAAGTTAGAATAAAGCCATAGCACTTAAGACTATGAAAGTTCATTATGAAAATATGAAGGTCATTTAACCCAGAGTACCTAGTCATCACATTCCAACCAGGACGTTACCTCCAATTCCAAGGCTTCTGAGAGTAATTTCTGGGCGTTTTTCCTAAATGTCTCGGTTTTGGAATCACTTCGGACTTCTATAGAAGGTCTATCCTTGTGTTTTTCAATGAAAGTTCTCCATTCAGTGTAAACTTCTCTGGCAAGACAAGCCACTTCTGAATCTGAGTGTTGACGCATCTTGTTCACAGTGTGACCTGGAACGAGAGAACAGAAACCAAAGAAAAGGTTGTTCTGTATTCTTCTGAAAGGTACAGAACTGGAAGGACTAATGTGTGGCACTTAGCAAGTCATTCACACACCTAAGGATGTAAAGGCTCTTGTGCAAATGAAGACCTGTTTCTCAAAGGCTGAGATAACAAGATAATCACTGGGGGAGAATCACTGGGCTAGCCAATGAAATAAGTCATAAAACAGAAGCACGATCAATAGATACTTAAAATGGAACACCTAAGGTACCAACTCCTTAATCCAAAAATTGCAATAAAAGAAAATGAATTAAGCATTTATCTTGTCTTTTCAGTACATATTATATTTCAGGACAACCAAACAGTCCTAAGTTATTGACAGAATATTCTTTATTCAGCTAATAAATGTGATAAAATTGACAGAATTTAAAAAAATTTTGTGGCCCATGATGAAATAATTCATTCAGGTGACAATCAACAGTGGATGAAATCAGTCAATGAAAAGTTGATGGGGAAATGTACAATGGAAAGATGAGGTGTCATCATCTCCACTGATCAATCTTAGCATCCCTAAGAGTGGCACTATCAGATAGAGGTAGCACTTCACAGCCCTACCTATGAAGTAGTCTTACACCCTCCTCCCAAGGAAAAGATGAACCATAACCCTAGTAACTAGTCATTCAAAGCTAACCTCCAGTTTATAGAAAATATGAGAGACAGAGGAATAAGTTAAATTACAGCGTAAGAAACAAATCCAGAATGTGGGACATTCTACAGGACAACATTCAATCATCAATGGCACTTTTAAAAAAAGGGAGTAAGGTTATGGATTGCTAAAGATTAAAAGAGTCTTTTGAGTCCAAACTATCAAATGTGATGTGTGATCCAAATCCTGACTGGAATAAACCAATTAAAATATATTTTGATATAAACAAGAAATACAAATATACACTGGTTATTCAATTATATCAAAGAATTATTGTTGATTTTGTTGAGCACGATGATGGCATTGTAGCCATGTAAGAAAAGATCCATATGTTTTAGAGATGCATACTGAAGTATGTAGAGCTGAAATGACAAAAGGTCTGAGATTCTGCTTTAAAATACTTCAGTAACAGCACAAAAACACAAAAAAGGGAAAGATAAAGTGAATGCGATCAAACCTTAATAGTTACTGAATGTAGGTGAAAGGCCTATGGGGGTTTGTACTATTCTCTTTATTTTTGTGAATGTTTGAGATTTTCATAATAAAAATGGAAAAAGAGGAAAGGGTCAAAAAATATCATATGCAAAAGTACTTAGATAAAAATAAACACATAGAAAAGCCAAAGAAATCAAGTAAACATTTAGAATTAAAGTTCAAAAAGTATTAGAATATAAGGTAGGTATACTTTTAAAAACAATCAATAGCTTTTTTATGTCAGCAATAAACAGTCAGTATAATAGGGGGAAAATCATGCTTAAACTAGTAAAAACCGTAAACCACTTAGCAACTCATTAACAAGAGGGGGTTGCATGCCCATGTGCTGTTTGTGTATGTGCCTATCTCCTTAATAGCTCTGGAACCACTCTTAAACTCCATCCCGTCACCACTGACCTTGCCTTAGGGCATGTCGCCTCCAGATGACTCCAGCAGCCTGACTGGCCTCTTAATGCCACCTTCCACACTGCAGCCAGAGTGGTCTTTATTTAACTTTATTCGTTTCTCTTTCAGGGATATTTTTTAAAACATTAATCTGACCATTACACTCCACCACTTAAACCTTTCAATCCTATATCCAAATTCTTATCTAGTCACACAAGTACCTTCACTATCTGCCACCTTCCCATCTACCTTCTAGCTTCATTTCCAGCTATTACCCCACTGTCATCGATACTCTAGCTACTTGCAGCTCCTAAGACACTTCAATATTTTTCTCACCTCTTTACTTTTGAACATATACTCCAATGAGCATTTTGTCTGCCTGGAATATTCCTTCTTCTCTCTTCATCTGGTTAACTTACATTCTGCCTTTAAGACTCAGTTCAGGAGTCCCCTTCTCCAGGAAGTCTTCCTTAATATAATAACCCCCAGTCTTGGCTGGTACCTCTCCTCTGTGCTTCCTTAGCACCTCATGCTCCTGTTCATCACAATAACTATTATAATTAGTTGTAATTATCTGATCAGTTATCTTTCTTGCCCACCAAAGAGAGCTCCTTGAGGGCAAGAGCTGTGACACGTTTATCTTTGGATCTCCAGCAGAAAACAGGGGCAGGAGAGGGGGTCGGGAGAGTGGGTGTTTGGTAAATGTTGGGGAATGAGAAACCCAGATGAGGAAATACATATGTTTTTACTAAAATATATAACAGAAAATTTGAATGAAAGGGGAAAATATACCATATTATATGATGGAAAGACCAGTACAGAGATGTCAATATAGAAATTAATTTGTAGATTTAATGTAATTACAATTAAAAATCTTAGTAGGCTGCTTTTATTAGAATACATCCAAATAGCTTTAGACTTATTTTAGAAAAACAAATGAGTAATAGCATAAAATACTCTTATGTATTATGAGGTATAACTAGCCTTATATGCTATTGGAACATATTATAAAGCAACTAAAATTATATGGACTGGCACCAAAACAACAGATGGATAGATCTGTGGAATAAAAAGTGAAGCTCAGGGGACTTCCCTGGTGGTGCAGTGATTAAGAATCCACCTGCCAATGCAGGGGACACAGGTTCAAGCCCTGGTCCAGGAAGATCCCACATGCTGCAGAGCAACCAAGCCCGTGCACCACAACTACTGAGCCGATGTGCCACAACTACTGAAGCCTGCACGCCTAGAGCCCGTGCTCTACCAACAAGAGAAGCCACCGCAATGAGAAGCCTGCGCACTGCAACAAAGAGCAGTCCCTGATTGCCACAACTAGAGAAAGCCCGTGCGCAGCAACGAAGACCCAACGCGGCCATAATTAATTAATTAAGCTCAGGAACAAACCCTATTGTATATAAAAATTAATATATAATAAAAGAGGCATCAATGAACAAAAGGAAATGGAAAAGAATTCAATCTTGGGAAAATGGTCAAAACATTTAGAAAATTTCTAAGATCACACCAACTGCATAGCTCAACACTTGCTTGATTTATTTACTCCTCACATGTCGACTGAAGGCCTACTCTTTGTACTAGGTACGCTAGGTACTAGTCATGCAGGGCTGAACAAGAAACTCTCCCTGCTTTAAAGGTTCTGTGAAGAGCACCCTGGAAGTAACTTTGAAGGGAAGACAAGATTCTTTAACTTCTCTCTCTATCCCATTATCTCCCAGGAATTTTTATCTAGTCTTTCTACTGACCAGGGAAAGAAGTACATCAATACTCATCACAAGGAGGAAGGTGAAGGGGAGGAATGCAGAGCCCTCATTAGAAATATCTCAAGGTGCTTCCTAGTTAGCGATGCTTAGTGAGGTGCTTCTGAAACACATGCCACTTAAAGCTGAAGTCACTACTCAACACCTTCCTTTTCTGGCTGGAGTTCTCCATATCCTTGAGATTATTCACTCAGAAAACAATATTTTGTGCTGCTGGTCACTGTTGTGGATGGTAAAAACACAAAGGTAAATGAGACACTGCAGGACCTCAAAGACCTAAATTCAGGGCATTTTAATACTTTTACAGAGCACCTACTTAATGCCTGGTGCTGATACAGACATGAATGAGACACAGTCCCTGGAACTTAACCTACACTCGCCCTGCCAAAGTGTGCAAAGAAGATTTATGTATAAAAATATTCATTACAGTACTGTGTACAGCAGCAAAAAGTTAAAAACAACCTACAAGCTCACCATTAAGGGTCCAATCTGTTAAATGAATTATAGTCCATTCAAACAATGAATACTTGGCAGCCATTAAAGACTGCAATAGCGGGCTTCCCTGGTGGCGCAGTGGTTGAGAGTCCGCCTGCCGCTGCAGGGTACACGGGTTCGTGCCCTGGTCCGGGAAGATCCCACATGCCACAGAGCGGCTGGGCCCATGAACCATGGCTGCTGAGCCTGCGCGTCCGGAGCCTCTGCTCCGCAACGGGAGAGGCCACAGCGGTGAGAAGCCCGCATACCACAAAAAAAAATAAAATACAGGAAAAAAAGACTGCAATAGCTCTATGTGTAGTAACATGGAAAGATGATTACTTTACTCAGGTTCTCAGAAGAGCATGCACAGTATAAGCCAATATTTATTTTTAAAATTACATTTGTGTGTGTGTGTGTGTGTGTGTGTGTGTATATATATATATATATAAACAAACACATATATTTGTTTATACACAGAGAAAAAGAGTCTAAAAGAATTTATAATGAAATTATTAACAAGGGTCTCCTCTGAGCAGTGGGACTGTATGTATCTATGCAGTTCAGCTCACAATCTCATGGGCTGGCTCAACCTGTAAGCAATCCTAACAGCACGGGATATGCTACACTAGAAGTGCATTCAGGTTTCTTTGGAATAGAGATCCTTCCCTTCATGTGTTCCCCACCTTATCCTTTTCTCTCCCCAAGACAGGCACCGTTGATCCACCTTTATATACAAGAAATGAAGATGCACAAGTCCCACAGAGAGTCCTTCTTCTTGTCAAATCCAATGGACCTTTTCCATCGTGACATTACTTGATACCTCTGTGGCATCTGTCACTGCTGCCTTTTTCCTTCTGAAATATTCTCTTCCATTGCTTTTTGAGATATCACCTGTTACTGATTCTCCTCTTCCTTCTCCATCTCTTCTGCTGGCTGTACATGCCTTGCCCAACCTTTAATTACCTGTGAACCCCAGCTGGGACATTGTCCTTGGCCTCTTGTCTTCTTTCTTCACCTGTTTTCCCTGAGTAATCTTACCCACTCCTGTAGTCCAACTACCATCTGCAAGCAGATGACTCCCAACTACATATCTCTAGCCTAAAGGCTCTCACTGAGCACAATACCCAAATATCCAGTCCCCTACTGGACATCTCTACCTGCTTATTTTGCAAGCACCTCTAGCTCAACATTTCTAAAATGGAAAATGGAACTCATTATTATCCCCCTCAGTCCCTCCTCCTGTATTTCTTGTCACACATGGCACTAGCATTCACCCGTTATTTTAGGCTCCTTAACATTTTTTTTTTAAGTTTTTTTTTTGATGTGGACCATTTTTAAAGTCTTTATTGACTTTGTTACAATATTGCTTCTGTTTCATGTTTTGGTTTTTTGGCCCCAAGTCATGTGGGATCTTAGCTCCCCCACCAGGGATCAAAGAGGTGGGGGAGCTAATGCACCCCCTGCATTGGAAGACGAAGCCTTAACCACTGGACCACCAGGGAAGTCCCTAGGCTCCTTAACATTTCTTGCACCTTTTTCTTTTCCTCACGTCCCTCTTTATTCTCCCTGCTGCCCTGATTCAGGTCCTCATCACCTCTCCACAGGTCTACTGCAATGACTTAACTAATCAATCTTTGTCCCCAGAGTGGCCTTCTCCAATTCAACCTCTATATTAAAGTCAAATTAACCTTTTAAAAACACAATTTAATCATATCATTCCCTTACCAGAAGCCCTTCAATGGTTCTCTCCTCTGTCCTCAAGTTAATTTCTAAGTATAGATTCAAGCCCTCGATGACCTGGAACCTCTTTGGCCATACCTCTCACCATATCTCTCTCTTTCCTTCCTCTCCTCAGTCCCAGCCCTCCTACCCCTTTGGCCTCCAGGTGCTAAGTTCTAGCCATAGAAAGCAGTTTGCGTGTCCTTGATAGGATCAGGCTGTCTGGCCTTCTTACATTTCTGTACTTAGCTCACACTGCTCCCTCTGCCTAGAAGGTTTAAATGCCCACTTTTCCCTCTAAACTCGATGTAAACATCTTGGGTGCAGAGCCCCATACCTTACTCCTTACTCCACGATATATTCCCAGCTCCCAGCATAGTGCCTTACCACAAAACAATCAAGAAATGTTTGCTGAACTGAATCAAACAGTTATATTACAAAGAAAAAAAAGTTTACATTTGGCTTTCAAATTGGCTTTGTACTAACATTTGAATATGAATGCAGTGGATTGGGAAAATCACACAATTGCAAACAAAATAATGGAACTATACTGTAAAGAACTGAATGAAAAGTTTCTAATTCTTACCCATTGCTAAGAACCCTTCCTGCTTACTACTCCAGATTTTATCGGAATTATATCATTTAATTTTTTATAATTACACAATGAAGTAAACACTATTATATCTCTTTTTACAAAGAAGCTCAGCCAAGCAACTTGCCCAGGGCTTCATGGCTAGTGAGCATGGAAGCCAGGATCTGAGCACAGCAGCCTGACCCCAGAGCCTGCATACTTAATGCCCCAACACCCTGTCCTTCTCTGTTATTAGCGACTGGCACACAGAGAGTGTCCAATAAAGTTCTGTTAAGATAATGTTGTTCACCTTCTTGATATTCCTAAATCAGAAGAGCCAAAGGGCAGAAGTCTTCGACTCTCAGGCCAGGGCAAAGGAATCACTGCTCTTGGCCTGCAGGGGGCAGTACACCTCACAGATACTCCCACAGGAGCCCCACCTGGACTGGTCAGGAGGCTCTCCCAGCACCAGGGAAACCACCCCAAGAAGGGCAGGGGCTATGAGGAGACCTGGGGGATGCAAGCTTTGCAAGCAAGAGGGTGACAGAAGGAAGAGTAACAGCAGGGAAGGCACTGAGTCTGGGGCAGGAAAAGAGGAGAGAGGAGGCCTAGGGAACCCTCTTCTATAAAAAACAAGACAGAATGACAAACTTTAAATGAAAAAGGGAATTTCATGATAACAATAATGACAGTTAGCCACTGCGCTGAATGCTTTACATTTAAGTCAATGAATTCTCAGAACAACCCTATGAGGTGCTATAATGATTCCCCGTTTAACAGGTAAAGAACTAAGGAACTAAGAGGTTAAGAAACTTGTGCAGGACATGGCAAGTAAGAAGCAGGGACAAGTTTCAAATGCAGGCAGTTTGGCTGCAGAGCTCAAGTATTAACCCTATACTGTTGCCTCCAGTGATCATACAGTCCTACCTCCTCCTGATCCAGATGGAAAAAATGAGGCTCCATGACCTTTCCCCAAGGTCACAAGTTGGTCAGTAGCTACATCGAGGAAGTTAATGATCTGCAAAAAGTCATTCTTTGCTCCATGAAGTTTATGTTAAAGCAAGCAGTGCCACTGGCTGGTCTTATGATCTAGGTCAAGTCCCCTGGGTTTAAGAGTTCGGGGCTTCTGCATCTCAGCACATTAAGACAAATTCCCTGCAGGAAGCGGTCTTTTGCTCATTTAACAAACATTATCAAATACTTAGTAAGTACCAGGCCCTGTGCTAGACTTTGGGATAGAATGTTGAACAAGACACAGCCCTTTACTCAAGGAGCTCCAGGTAGGTCTAAGCACAGGAGAAGACACCTAAACAAAAACAGTGCACCAAAGTGTTACAGGTCCTAAGATAGTATTGAAGGGGGAAACCAAGGGCCAAAAGGACAGAGGAGTCAATTTGGCTGGCAAACGGGCCAGGGAATATCATGAAAGAGGCAATTCTCGTCCAGAGTCTTGACAAGCAGTAGACTGAATTAGAGCATAGAACCTGAAAGAGCACAGAGTAGTTGGAGGGCTGTGGTAGGCAAAATAATAGTCCCCAAAGACATCCATGCCCTAATCCTCAGAACCTCTGAATATGTTACCTTACATGGAAAAAGGGACTTTGCAGATGTGATTCAGGTTAAGGACCCAGAGATGGAGAGATGAGCCTGGATTACCTAGGAGAGCCCAATCTAATCACATGAGTCCTTAAAGGCAGAAGAGACAGAAGAGTGGGTCAGAGAGATGAGGTGTGAAAAGAATTCGACCCACCATTGCCAGCTCTGGAGATGGAGGAAGAGAATCACAAGCCACAGAATGCAGGTGGCTTCTAGAAACTGGAAAAGGCAAGGAAACAGATTCTCCCCTAGAGTCTCCAGAAAGGAATGTAGCCCTGCCAACACCTTGATTTTGGCTCACTGAGACCTGTACTGAACTTCTAACCTACAGAAATGTAAGATAATAAATCTGTGCTTTTTAAACCACTAATTTTCTGGCGATTTGTTATGGCACTATTCATAGATAATGAACACAGGAACTTATCAGCAGTTCAGGACTGCTGAATCTATGGGACAACTTAAGAACAGAAGGCCATTTGAAAGTTCCTTGCCACTAACTTATCCCATGAACTTGGGCAAGTCAAATCACATACCCATTCATTCACTCACTCACTAACTCATTTATTCATTCAACAAACATTTTTTGCTTCACCAAGACGATTATGTTTCATCTGGGTCTTAAAGGACAAGTAAGAGCTTGCCGTGGACAAAGGTGCATCTTTGGGTTTCAGGAGGTGGCATGACATGGCATAAGTCCACCTTAGCTTTGTCGCTTATTATTTGGTTTCCCGACCTGGGGCAAGTTACTTTAAACTCTCTAAGCCTCAGTGTTCTCATTTGTAAAATGAGGAAATCAGTGTTCTCATTTGTAAAATGAAGAAATAATAATATTTACCTTATAGAATTGTTATATGGATCAAATGAAGTCGTAGATGTGAAAGCACTTTGTAAGTACAAGGTTTTTTGTTGTTAATCAATTATAAATGAAAATCAGATCAATATGATGGACTTAAAACTTCTCCCAGAATATTTATACCTACAGTATTGCAGAAGTGGGGCATGCCTGCCTACCAGGTTGAGTGCAAGGTCTAACTCCACTGCCTCATCAGCCATTTACTTAATATCCCCGCCCACTGGTTTCCTTTATAATAAAGGTATTCAGACACAGAGGCCCCATTAGGTGCTAGATCCAAAGGCTTTTGCCCAGCTGGCCCTCAACTTCCCAGACCACTTGAGAACAGTGAGGTTACTCACTTCCCCTGCCTCTCAAAACACTCTCCTTGGGCTTCCCTGGTGGTGCAGTGGTTGAGGGCCAGCCTGCCGATGCAGGGGGCACGGGTTCGTGCCCCGGTCCGGGAAGATCCCACATGCCACGGAGCGGCTCGGCCCGTGAGCCATGGCCGCTGAGCCTGCGCGTCCAGAGCCTGTGCTCCGCAACGGGAGAGGCCACGGCAGTGAGAGGCCCGCGTACCGCAAAAAAAAAAAAAAAAAAACTAACCACTCTCCTCCTTAGCCCGCGTGTCACTGCACAGCCCTGGTTCTCTTCCTCTCTCTAATTACACTCTTGCCTCTTCACCGGCTCCTCTTCCTCTTCCCATTTCCCTGCCACGGATATTCTCCCCAGCTCAATCCTTCAGCCCTTTAATCTTTTCTTTTACTCAGAGAATTCATCCACTTAAGTGATTTTAAGCAAATGCTTCCAGGCAAATGTCTTCCAAATACATATTTTTAGTCTAGTCTCTCATCTGAGCTTCAGTCCTACATCTCCAACTGCCTGCTGGACATTTGCACCTAAAGAATTTATGTCAGAGCAAACACTGACTAAAATGAAAATACTAGGAGAAAACTCCCATTTGAAGTACACAAGAAAAGGCACTAAATTCTGATTTAAAAGAGGTGAGCTTGAGCAGATGGCAGAACCCATAGAGATGGTCCAGTAAAATTAAGGCACATATGGCTGGGATTCAGGGCACAATGGCAGTCTGCTAACCAAGAAAGAACACTGCCCCAAGAGACCTGGATTCTCATTACATCTCTGGTGCTAACTCACTATATGGCCCTGGATAAGTCACTTCATCTCTCTGAGTCTGAATTTCCTTGTTTATAAACTGAGGTAGCTAAATGGATTTAAACGTTTATGACATTGACATTTATAAAGTTCAGAAACAGAAAACAAAAACTATAAGATCTCAACAGTAAATGGACAAAGAACACAAACAATTCACAAAAAAAGGACAAAGTGCCAATAAACAAACAGAAAACAATCCATTCTATACAGCAAATGAAAACAAGATGCTATTTTTACCCAGTAAATTAGTAAGATTTTAAGAAAACTGTAGCAATGTAAATTGGAACAGTATTTCTAAAAATCTAAGATTCAGAAATGGATCAGGACAGGAGATGCATACCCAGGAGTTTTCTGAATTAAGGCCTCAGTTAAGCTGGAGAAGTGGACGGCTTCTGGCTAAGTGCTCTAAAGCAGCAGCCAAAGACTGAGGTCTGAGCTTTCTGGAAAAGTACCTCCTGTGAGAGGACGGGGACAAAGACGGAAGAAACAGAGAAAGGCGAGAAACAGGAATAAAGAAAGCTAGAAAGCGCCATGGAGAAAATCTTGTTTGACCCTGTCATTTTCAATTTGATGAACATATCCTGAGCATCTGTTATATGCCACACTAATGTTTGAAATGCATTGGTGAATAAAATATATTGCATGGTCTTGCTGGCATAGAGTTACTGTACAGTAAACAAAAAATAACTCAGTAAATAATTAAATAAGTAATTACAAACTCAGATAAGGGCTTGAAGGAACTAAACATTTAAAAAATAGATAAAGAACTGGCAACAAGTTCAGTATCATTCATATTGACAGAAAAGAGAGTAATCAATGGTCTCAAGTTCACGGTTCTGGGAAGATGAGAACTGAGATAAGACTACTGGGTTTGGATAGAATGAAATCTCTCGTGTCCTTAGAGAGAAGAATAGTGTTTGTGGGAGAAGCCAGCATGGAAATAATTCAATGAAGGAGGGGAAGGGGCAGAAATGGGAGTTGTGATTATTAATCATATTTAAAGGAATTTGGCTATAAAAGGAAGAAGTGAAACGAGGTATCTGGAAAAGATGGCAGACAATTAAAGGAGAAGATTTAAGTGTATCCGAAGGTAGAAAGAGAGAGCCAGTAAAGGGGGTATGGGTGACAACAAAATGAGAGGCATCATGGCATCCTCATCTCCACAGTCAATCCTTACCAAGTCTGGTCCATTCTCCCTGATAAGGTCTCCCTACGAACCTGTCACTCAACAGGTTAGGTTCTTTCCTATTTTAAAAATTAGAACTTTCTTCAATTCCACATTCCTTTCTGATATTGCCACCTCTCTCTTTCCTTTCAATACCAAACTTCTTGAAAGAGTTGTCTGTTTTCACAGTTCATTTCCTTACCTCCTTCTCACTCCTCAAGCTTCTGCCCTTAACCTTGCTTTTGAAACTGTCCTTACCAAAATCATTAATGACCTTACTTTGTAAAATCCAACGTGCAATTTTTAGAATTCGCTTCTTTGGCCCTTTGAGAACGATGGACACTGCTGACGAATCCCCTCTCAGAAGCCCTCCTTCCCATTCCATGACAGCGTTCTCTCCCATTTCCCTGCTCACACCTTCTCCATTTCCTGTGAGCCTCATATATTGACGTGCTTCAGGATTTGGGACTTGGCTCTTTGCTTTTCCAAAATACTCTCCCCAGGCAACTGCCTCAGTTTCTAACTATATGCTGATGATGACTCTCAAGTATATATTTACTGTCCCTCCTTAGCTTTAGCCTTGTACATCCAACATTCTGTTGGACATTTCCTCTTGGATGTCCCACAATAGTGGGACACTAAAGAAACTGCCCAGAATTTTTTGAGAGACAAGGAGACATATGAGCTAAGGGGCATGGAAAATAAAAGATCTAACAAATTTCTAATTGTAGAATGCCAGAACAAATAAATAGAGAGAATAAAGGAGACGTGCTTTTGAAGAGATAATGGTTGTAAAACTTCTACAAATGAACATAAATCTGCAGGTCCAGGAAGTAGAATATATCTAGGTTAAATTAAAAGAAATACATGCTGTGATAGCCTGTCTACAAGATAGCCCCCAATGATCCTCACCTCTTTGTATTCATAACCCCTGTGTAGTTGTCTCCCAACTGTACCCAGGCTGGTCTGTGTGATCAACAGAATATAATAGAAGTGATGGTATGTTACTTCTAAGATTAGATGATAAAAGACACTATGGTTTCCATCTTGGTTATTCTCTCTCGGATCACTTATTCTGGGGAAAGTCAGCCACCATGTCATGAGCAGCCCTATGGGGAGACCCAGGTGATGAGAAACCGAGGCCTCCTACCAGCAAACCCATAAGTGAGGAGTTAGGAGCAGATCTTCAAGCCCTGGTCAAGCTTTCAGATGACTACAGTCCCAGCCAACAGTTTGACTATAACCTCTTAAGAGACCATGAGCCAGAAGCACCCAGATAAGCAGCTCCTTGATTCCGGACCCTCAGAAAACCTGTGTGAGATAACAGACACTTAAGCTGCTAAATTTGGGCATAATTTTTACACAGGGACAGGTAACTAATACGCATGCTAAGACCAAACAGTTTTGAATGGCTTACAAAGAGTCTTCTCCATCTGGTCCAGACTCTGTCTCCAGCTTATTACATTTCAAGTACACAAAACTTCTTTTAGTTTTTGCAGTGTACCGTGTTCTCTCCCACCTCCAGCCCTCTGTACAGCTCACGTGATATACCCAGGCCTGACACATTCTTTAACATCTTTTCTACTCCCAACACATATACTCCTTGGGCTAACTTCTCCTCATCATCAGAGCACTCATTGCATTGTATGATAAAGTCTTGTTAAATTGCCTGTCCTTCCATTAGACTGCAGGCTCCAAAAAGGTGGGACAGTATCTGTCTCCTTCATCATTATGCCAGCATAGTTCCTAGCACAAAGAAGGTACTCAGTAAATATTTGTCCCTTACAGCCCACAGGATAGGGACAGGCAGGAGGCTAAAGGTGGAAGAATGTAAACATTCTCAGGCAATGATCCAAATGAATCTTCAGGCTAGCAACTGACCAAGGAACCCGTATATTCCATACAACCTCAGGTTATGGAAAGGCCTGGGATAGGGTCAAGACTCAAAAGTTGGATGGTTTCCAGCTCCTCTTAAGTTATACCCCCTTGTTGTGGTTTCATTATGATTCTTGAATTGGAATCTCTGAACATCAGACACACCCTTTCTTGAAAGCATATTCACAATGGTACTCAAAGGACAAATAGAAATGATTTTTTAAAAATTGTCATCTGTTCTGTATTTGTAGGACAATTCCAGACTATTATGTTGATATTTAAGATCTGATTGTAAGTGGTATTTGTGGTGTGCCTAAATATGAACATATACATACACATATGTACATGTATACATGTCATAAAATATTAACCACTAGTACCCTCTACTGGTAGAAATACCTTATCTGCTCATATGAATGGTCTTATTGCCCTCTAGTGACCACAACCTATAAAGAGAAAATCTAGCAGCAGATGGGAGACTCTCCTTGGCTATAATGATAGGGTTTTATGTTCTTTAAGCATCTAATTTTCTCAGATTCTGGTTTATATTACAGGGGTGCAACTCTCAAGACTCTTGGGGGAACCTCTGGGGAATTTCACACAGCTCTTGCCAGCTGTTAGCGCCAGTCTGAAGCTGCTTTCTCTCCTGCTTCTCATGAACAAGAGGTCAAGGGGAGGCAGAGAAGGCAATGGCTGCACTGGTGAGGGCAAGAACAGCAGCTGTGAACGACTACCCTGGACCCCCTGGGGACTTGGGAGCAGCTTGAGGAACACATGTTGGCCCTCCCTCGCATATTATTCACAGTTGTGTACTGTACTAAAATGGTAATTCAACGTAGTTCCTGACTTACCTCTTAAAATATCTCCAATGCTGTAATAAATGATGTAGCAGCAAATGTTGCTATTATTTTGTTTTTACAAACCATGCTTTGGAAGTTATTTCTACTCAAGACGGAAAAGCCAAGATTTAAGTGAAATGTCGCCTCTTCTATGGAGCCTTTTCTGAATTCCCAGATGTAAGACTACTCTGTCCTCTGTGCCAGCATATACCTTGTACAGATCAGAATGGTACCATGGACAGTATTTATATGCTTTTATTTTTAACCTATATTATTTTACTACTCCCATTTGTCAACCTGCTTGTTTCTCCACCAAACCCTAAGTTCCTTGAGGTCACAAATCATGTCTTCTTCATTTTTGCACACCCAAGCATCAAGCACACTCAAAACGTTATCCACAGATCACGCTAGTTACAAGTTCATGCAGTAAGTACAGAAACTGAAGCAAGCATTTAAAACTTTGACAAAGTACTTCTACTTTGTTCTACAAAGTACTTCTACTTCTACTTCTATAAAAATTGTTATAATTTTTTTAAAAAGTAGGGCTTACATTTTGTATATTTTAATTTCATTTTTCTGGTAATTTTTATTATATTTTAAAAGTATTAGTCTGTAACCAATGGAGAATTTTTTAAACAATGATCTCTTACCACAGATAGTTTGAGAAGCACTGATATGATAGATAATGTCTGAGGGAGGGAGGAAAGGAGAAAGAAGGAGATAAAATATAAGCACTTATAAAATTCGGAAGGAACATACCTATCCTTGTTGATTTTAACACTTCCTTGGAGGGTATTTTCTTCTTTAATTCTCGTAAGGCTTCAACTAGATTCTCTTTGGTTTGATCAGGAAGCTCCAACATAGTTTTCCATCTTTTTATGTCTTCTATAACCACAACTCTCTGAGAAAAAGAAAAGTCATTTGGAAAATGGAACATTTTCATTAGAAAGACATCTGCCTTCACCTGAGCTAATGGGGCTCCTATTGACATATGAATTATTGATTATGACCTGAACCAAAGCACAATATATGTGATGGCCCCAAATGATGGGTAATTGCTTAAAAGCAGCTCCTGCTTACTGCAAACCAGGAAGAGGGTTACATCTATTAGGAAAAGTGCAAGTTTTAATCTTACCATGTCAGACACCACTGGGCACTTAGCACTGAGAGGCAGTAAGGAGGGGAAGAAAAGAAAAACGATGCTGAGGTGAATCAACCTTATAGCTCACTTAAGTATCTTAATTCATAGGCAAGGACAGAGAGCAGAGAAGTCATAAAGACATATTTATTTCAACAATAAAAAGCACACTTCAACAGCTCCCTACCTCCTAGATGGTAACTCAAACCTTCTCGTTTGAAGAATTTTTTAAAACTTTAAACACATAAAAAGGTAGAGAATAACTCACTATTTATAATGAAAAAAAGTTAACATTTTGTCGTTACACATAAAATAATAAAACACTGTAAAGTTCAAGTCTCCTTACACCCTTCGTCCTTCATTCCCTTCCTTCCATTTCTAGAAGAAACCACTATCTTAAAGTTGACACGAATCTTACCATTAAGTGTAAAATATTAACAATTAAGGAATCTGGGTGAAAGGGATGAGGAAGGTCTTTGTACTGTGTTGCAACTTTTCTGTAGTTTTGAAATTATTTCAACTAAGAATTTTTTTTTTAAGTAAACAGGGAGACAAAAAAATAAAGTCGCTTTTATAATTGCACACAAAAAAATTTTTTCTTGCTTTTATCAATATTACCCTGGGGAGGTGGGCCCGGGTAGGGACTGGGAAGGGGCACAGGGGCCTCTGATAAATGTCCTGTTTCTCGATCTGGATACTGGCGACACAGGTGTGTTCTCTCTGTGAAAATCTGTTAAGACGTACATATTTGTCTACTTTTCTACATGCATGTAATAGTTCAATAAAAAGCAACCCAAAAAGTCTCAACTCCCTCCCTGGCTGGGGTCTAGCCTAGCTGCCCGTGGTGGGAGAAGGGGATGTCTGGGGACTTCTCTATTTCCCCACCTCTGCTTCTCCTCCTCCCCCATCTGCTTGTTTGCTTTGGTCTTTGGCCCTTCCAGGTTCGAAACTGGGAAAAAAAGCAGCAGTAAGGGAAAGCAGAAGCCTTATTTTTGGTTGTGATGCTACGCTCATCAGGTTTCAGTGCTCTCTAGACTTGGCAGATATTCATGAGACGTTATTGTGGTTCCGTGGAGAGCTCCCATGGTTGAGATCTCACCTGCAGTTCCCACAACACTAGCAAGGCCTCTTCCAGCCAGCGGCTTACAGGTCCACCCTAAGTCTCCAGTTTCTGGCAACTGCGTCACCCACTCTCTCTGTAGGGGTCCCACTGCCCTTCCAAGGATCCTTGTGAACTGAGCTCCTTTAATTCAACTCCAGGCCAGTTAGCATTTTCTCCACTATGCCCACATCTTTGCCCTGAAAAACTCTGTGCATAACAGCTTTCCCACAGCAGCCACTTCTCCTTCTTGTGGCATCAGTTGCCACCCTGTTTTTAGACTTTCCCAGGCACAGGTCTGGTCTCTGTGTCCACCAACTCCAGGAACTGAGGTCACGTTCTCCAAGTGAAAATACCATAGCCCTCCCACTTTATCCAAAGGAATTCTATCTCCTCTCTTTCTTTACCTTCAACCTTCTTTTTTTTTTACCTTCAACTTTCTTTATTGCCTACGGTAGGTGATAGGTTCAGGATTCCAAAACTGGTCTTCATTATCTGCCTTCACAAGTTCTGTATAGATGGTCTAGAATAACATTTGGGAACACCATTTTATAGCTATTCCTTTGTTCTCAGCCTTTAGGAGCCCTAGCCAAAATTGAGACAGAGCCCTTTTTTATGATCTGTTACAATATAAAATAGTATTAGTGTTAAATGGTATGACAAATAAATCGATGAAGCCAGGTAAGGGATATTTTCAGTAGGAAGAAGGTGTAAATATAATATTCTGCAGCTTGCTTTTTTCACTCAGTATAATTTCTTGATTTATCCATACTGATATGTATAAACCCAGTTGATCTATTTTAATAGTATTGACTATTATTCCATTATTTTTATATACAATGTCTTAGAATTTTAAAATCTAGTCCCTTAATGGATATTTAGGGACTTTTTCCCCCCTCACATTTTCCCTATTATAAACATTGCTTCAATGAACTCCTGCTTATTATACACTCATATGTCTTCCATCCTTTACTTTCAACTTTTTTCTGGGTCATTATGCTTTAATAGCCTACGGCTGCTTTACTTTGCTCCTCCTCCCCTATCCAATCTGAGAGTTTCTATCTTTTAATAGGCATGTTTAATCCATTTGCATTTATTATGATTACTGATACACTGGACATACTTTCTCTTTGCTTTTTTCTTCTTTTCTTATCTTTTATTTAATAGCCTGAGTTTTCTTTAATCTTGTTTTTTCTTTTATGGCTTGGAAGTTATACATTCTATTTCTATCATTTTAGTGTTTGCCCTTACAAGTTTTAAGATACTCAATGAAATCTATACCAGTATCCTCCTCACAAGTCTCTACCTTCTGAAACGCTTATTAGAAATATACATGGTCTCTGCCTGTCCTTCAAGTCTCTTAACTTGTCATATTTCTATTTCTGTGGGATGCATTCTAAGTGATTTACTCAGATCTAGCTTTCAATTCAGCATTTCTCTCCACAGCTATGACTTACCTACTTTTAACCTGTTCAATGTGTTTCTTTGTCAACAAATATGCTTTTTCATTGGACAAATTGTTTTTTTCTCTAAATCTGCCTGTTTTCTTTTCATACTATCCTATTCTTATCATTTCTATTACTTTCATTATCCTGTGAACATTTTAAACATATTTAAGGTCTCTTTCAGACTGTTATCTCCGCTTCTTGGAGTAGAAATTCTATTATTTACATCTGCCTGCTCATCCTCCCTCCTGGTAATTTATTTTATTGTAGAGTTTTGTAATTTTTGACCATGAATTCATCTTTAATGGAGACTGTTTTCCACAGGAGTCCTGTGTACTCTAGGTTGTGAAGTGTCTTAACAGGGAAATCTCGCCTTTGCCTTTGCCAAGGCCTTTGGATTTCCCTGGTTCTGGGCCAGTTTTCATGTTAATTTTTCAGCTTTGCAGATAGCACGAAGTTAAAAATATATATACACACATAGTAATAAGTGTGAGGTTCTAATTTATTATGGTCAACTCTTTTTGAACTCAAACCCTGAGATGATACAATCTTCATGCTGATTCCTTGGACTGGTGGATGGAATTTTTCTAGTTCATTTTTCAAAAGCATAGTAGCCCTGTGTTGACTCCCAGCTTCATGTGGCCTGAAGCCTTATCTGCTGTCCCCATACTGGCCCTAAAACCCCAGCCCCTAAACTCTGTACCTGGTTTGCATGGAACTATATACAAGCATACCCTGTTTTATTGCACTTCACTTTATTGTACTTTGCAGATACTGCATTTTTTTTTTTTTTAACAAATTGAAGGTTTGTGGCAACCCTGCAACGAGCAAGTCTACAGATGCTGTTTTTCCAACAGCATTTGCTCACTTTGTGTCTCTGTGTCACATTTTGGTAATTCCTGCAACATTTCAAACTTTTTCCATTATTATTATATTTGTTATGATCTGTGATCAGTGACCTTTGATGTTACTATTGTAATTGTTTTGGGGTGCCACAAACCATGCCCATACAAGACAGCAAACTTAACTGATAAATATTCTGACTGTTACACCAACCAGCCATTTCCCCATCTCTCTCCCTCTCCTTGGGCCTCCTTGTTCCCTGAGACACAACAATATTGAAATTAAGTCAATTAATAGCCCTACAATGGCCTCTAAATGTTTAAGTGAAAGGAAGAGAAACATGTCTCTCACTTTAAATCAAAAGCTAGAAATGATTAAGCTTAGTGAGGAAGGCATGTTGAAAGCCGAGACAGGCCAAAAGCTAGGCATCTTGCATCAAATAGTTAGCCAAGTCATAAATGCAAAGGAAAAGTTCCTGAAGGAAATTAAAAGTGCTACTCCAGTGAACACACAAATGATAAGAAAGCAAAACAGCCTTATTGCTTATATGAGAATGTTTTAGTGCTCTGCACAGATCAAACTAACTACATTCCCGGGGAGGGGGGGTGATGGTGTGATGAATTGGGAGATTGGGATTGACATATATACACTAATATGTATAAAATGGATAACTAATAAGAACCTGCTGTATAAAAGATAAATAAAATAAAATTCAAAAAAAATAAAGAAGTATAATTGATAAGTTAAGAAAGGAGAGAAATCAGAATCATAAAAAAACAAAAAAACTAACTACAACATTCCCTTAAGCCAAAGCCTAATCTAGAGCAAGGCCCTAACTCTCTTCAATTCTATGAAGGCTGAGAGAGGTGAGGAAACTGCAGAAGAAAAGTTTAAAGCTAGCAGAGGTTGGTTCATAAGGTTTAGGGGAAGAAGCCGTCTCTATAACATACAAGTACAAGGAAGCAGCAAGTGCCTAAGTAAAAGCTGTAGCAAGTAATCCAGAAGATCCATCTAAGATAATCAATGAAGGTGGCTACACTAAACAACAGATTTTCAATGTAGACAAAACAGCCTCATATTGGAAGAAGATGACATCTCGGACTTGCATAGCTAGAGAGAAATCAATGCCTGGCTTCAAAGCTTCAAAGGACTGGCTGACGATCTTGTTAGGAGCTAATGCAGCTGGTGACTTGAAGTACAAGCCAATGCTCATTTGCCATTTTGAAAATCCTAGGGCCCTTAACAGTTATGTGAAATCTACTCTGACTGGGCTCTATAAATGTAACAACAAAGCCTAGATGACAGCAAATTTGTTTACAACATGATTTACTGAATATTTTAAGCCCCCTGTCGAGACCTATTACTTCGAAAAAAGATTCCTTTCGAAATATCACTGCTCATTGACAATACACCTGGTCACTCAAGAGCTCTGATGGAGATGTACAACGAGATTAATGTTGTTTTCATGCCTGTTAACACAACATCCATTCTGCTGCAAGGAGTAATTTTGACTCTCAAGTCCTAGAAACACATTTCTAGGATACACGTATCTAGAAATAGATTAGAAATACATTTCGTAAGGCTATAGCTGCCATAGATAGTTGAGTCCTCTGAGGGAAAAGTAAATTGAAAATCTTCTGGAAAGAATTCACCGTTCTAGATGCAATTAAGAACATTCATGATTCACTAGAAGTCAAAATATCAACATTAACTGAAGTTTGTAATAAGCTAATTCCAAACCTCATGGATGACTTTGAGGGGTTCTAGACTTCAGTGGAGGAATTAACAGTAGATGTGGTGGAACGTGCAAGAGAACTAGAATTAGCAGTGGAGCCTAAGGATATGACTGAATTGCTGCAATCTCATGATTAAACTTTAATAGATAACGAGTTACTTCTTATGGATGAGCAGAGAAAGAGGTTTCTTGAGATGGAATCTACTGCTGGTGAAGATGCCGTGAAGATTGTTGAAATGACAATGAAGGATTACATAAACTTAGTTGATAAAGCAGCAGCAGGGTTTGGTAGGATTGACTTCAATTTTGAAAGAAGTTCTACTGTGAGTAAAATGCTATCAAACAGCACTGCATGCTACAGAGAAATCATTCATGAAAGGAGGGTCAATTGATGGCAAACTTCATTGTCGTATTTTAAGAAAATGTCACAGCCACCCCTACCTTCAGCAACCACCACCCTCATCAGTCAGCAGCCATCAACATCGAGGCAAGGCCTCCACCAGCAAAAAGATTCCAACTCGCTGAAGGCTCAGATGATAGTTAGCATTACTTAGCAATAATTATTTAGCAATTTTTAAATTAAGGTATGTACATTTTTTTAGACATAATGCTATTGTACACTTAACAGATTACAGTATAGCAGAAACGTAGCTTTTATATACATTGGGAACCAAAAAAAAATCGCATAATTGCAGTGGTCTAGAACGGAACCCACAATATCTCCAAGGTATGCCTGTTATCTCCAGCTCTGGGTTTGGATTTCCTCTTTCTTCCTGGCACCTGAGTGTTTCTCTTTCTTCTTTTCAAGCTCAGTTCTGTATTGGAGACTTTTTTTTTCGTTTTTGGCTGCACCATGCGGCATGCAGGATCTTAGTTCCCCGACTAAGGATGGAACCCACGCCCTCTGTAGTGGAAGAGCAGACTCTTAACTGCTGGACTGCCAGGGAAGTCCCTGTACAGGAGACTTTTTATTGAGCATTTCTACATGGCTGGAATGAGGTTGGGGTTTTCATATCCGATCATTCCAGCATATGGAACTACAGAAGCCTAAGCTCTTTAGTATGGCATAAAAGGTCTTAACAAACATGACTTGGCTCCTGAAATCCTTTTCAGCCTCACCGTTGGCTCAACATACATCAAATTATTTGAAGCTGCCTAAACAACCACAGTATTTCACATCCTCTGCCTGGGATGCTCTTTCTCTGCCTGAACCACATGATAACACCTACTTATTTTGAAAGACTCTTCAAGAATCACCTCCTGTATGAAGCCTTACTTGCCTCTCTCCAACCGCATCTGACCAAACTCCCTTTTGAGTTTGTAATCTGCACAGGCTTCAATTGCCCCATCTGTACTTTCTGCAAATAGTTATCTACAAGGCTGTCTTCTCCATTAGACTATGAACAACTTGAGGGCCAGAACAATTTCTTACTTGTCTCTCTATCCCCAGTGTGCAGTAGATGTAATTGAACAAAGTTATATCTACCCTCAAGGACTAAGTACAGTACAGTCTTCAGATCTGAAATATTAGGGCAAAAATAGAAAAATATAGCAGCCCGTTCCAGAGAATTCCATATACATACAAAGAATGTTTCCCTATTTTTGTCCACATATGGGCCCCAAAATGGATACTGCAAGTTCTTATCTGAATTATTTAGAGGAAAAAGGGAAGTGGAAATAAAATATGAATGGGGAAGCTATAATGAGTAGTGGAATGGTTACTGCCAGAAAGAAAAGGTGCTCTCCAAAATACCATCTGGTCTTAACAGTTGTGGATAGCTGGAATATCAGGTTTGGTAAAACCAATTAAGGAAGATGCTTCGCTCATAAGCAATAAAATGGGCACCATTCCACTGGTGGGGGCAGGGGACAACATATTGGCTAGTCAATCCTACAAAGGGAGTATAAAGATTTATAAAGCATTCTTAAGTGCAGAACCTAAAATAATTAGCATCTTTTCAGAATCTTTGCATTTAAAAAAATCTCCTAGTGCAACCAACAGAAGAAATCACTTTCCCTTAGGAAGAAAGAAGAGATTAACCAAATTAACCTTTACTATTCAAATGTACACCACATGAGCTTACTGAGTGTCACTTTTATTGAATGTGATAAGGCTATGGCAAAATTACTTGTAATATGCTGATAACAGAAGTACAATGGTCCTAATATTCCAAGATTTTTATACCTCCTCTGCTGGCATTCAGAAACCTCCACTTTTCTTTAGTTCACAGACTGTGGAACCAGATTTTCTAGTTCAAATCCCAGTTCTGCCACTGAAAGCTTCATAACTTTGGACAAGCTACTTAATCTCTCTGTGCCTTAGATTCTTCATCTGTAAAATATAAATGATAAAACCATCCATTTCACAGAGCTATTATTAGAAGTTAAAGAGTTAATATATGTAAAGCACTTAGCACAATGCCTGGCCCACAGAAATGGGCTCAATAAATGTAAGCAGGAATCATTATTACTATCATCATCATCATCATTCTCAGCTCTAGTTTTACTACACAGCCTCTTTTTTTCCATACAAGAAAAGAGGGAACTATTTATTAGCTTTTATTGTGTGCCAGGCACAATGCTTAGCCCTTTCAATATGCATTTATTTATTTAGCCCTCATAACAACCCTGCAGGTTAAATATTATTTCTGATGTTACTGATGAGGAAATTGAGGCTTGAATATTCAGCAGATTCTTGTCATTAAAACATGATAGTGGTGTGTGAGAATAGTCACTTGGCAGAACGTGGACCTAGTTAACTCTCTAGAATTCATATTTAACTCAACTTGTTTTTAATTTGCCATTGTATACACAGGAAAGTAAGCATGTGTGCATGCATAAACGAAAGACAACAGCAAGTACCACTTACTGAATGGTTATATGTCGCTACTTCCCTCTACCTAGCCAAATCTTTCCATCTCTTTAAGGTGCTCTGACCACTAAAACAGATGCTGAGCTCTTTCCTCTCTTAACTCTTTTTTTGGTCTGCGTTGGGTGTTTGTTGCTGCATGTGGGCTTTCTCTAGTTGCAGCAAGTGGGGGCTACTCTTTATCGCGGTACGCAGGCTTCTCATTGCAGTGGCTTCTCTTGTTGCGGAGCACTGGCTCTAGGCACGCAGGCTTCAGCAGTTGCAGCACACAGGCTCAGGAGTTGTGGCTCGCGGGCCCTAGAGCGTGCAGGCTTCAGTAGTTGTGGTGCACGGGCTTAGTTGCTCCGCGGCATGTGGGATCTTCCCGGACCAGGGCTCGAACCCATGTCCCCTGTATTGGCAGGTGGGTTCTTTTTATTTTAAGGCTCATACTTTTATCTTAAATTTTTCTTATGTTCCCTAAAGTACCTAGCACAGTACTGAGCATAAAGTTGTTTCACAGTAACATTGGTGGAGTAGCTTACTATCCAGACCCAGCAAGGGCATCCCCAAATAATGATTATTGTTTATTCAAAAAATTTTTACATACAATGTAGCAGGCACTGTGTTAGGTCTTCAAGCAGAATCAGAACATAAGAGACTGCAGTCCCAGTCCTAACAGTTCATAATAGATTGGGGAAACTACAGGTAATCAGATAATTACAATACAGTAAGGTAAGTGCTACAACAGATATTTGAACCAAGTGCCAAGAGAGTATCGAAGAGGGAAAGATTAATTCCCCACAAAGGACCCAGGAAGCATTTCATCATTCACTTATTTAACAAATATTTATTGACCACTTAGTATGTGCCAAGCACTGTGACAGGTCCAAGGATGGAGAGGTAAATGAAATGCCCAAGGTCCCTGTACTCATGAAACAATCTAAGATTCACTTGAGCGGGATGACAAATGGGTAGGAATTCACTCTGTAAAAGATGCAGGAAAGGGGACCAACATCAAGTCAAAGCCCTGGAGACATGAAAGAGAATAGCTTAGATAGAGAAGAGCAGGAAATGGGGTGTGGCTGGAATGCATTCCCGTGAACGGGGAGCTATAAGAGATGAGGTGAGATGGCACCTCAGACAGAACAATAGAAAGGGTCTCACATGCCATGCCAAGGCTTTTAGAGTTTAATTCATTTGGTCATTCAGCATGCCGCAGGGTGCAGCCAAAAACCAAAAACCAAAAACTAACCATTTCGTCATTCAGAAAAATGCACCATGGTCTTCTATATGCCAAGCCCCATGCCAGCTACTGGGGCCACAAAACCAATAAGACATAGTCTTTCAAGAAGCTGAGAGTGTAGCGGGACACAGGCATGTAAAGAAACACTTATTATATAGCACAAGTAAGTGCGATGGTAGAGGCATGTTAAGATATAGGGATGGCTTAGAGAAGGGAGAGATTAGATTGGCTCTGTATCTGGGGGACAGAGGGTGGTTAGGAAAGACCTTATAGCAGAGGAAACTCTTGACTAGGTCATGCGAACAAAGGATTTCATAAAGTAGCTGATAACAGCAAACACTTACATAGTATTTAGTATGTGCCAGGCTCTGTTCCAAGCACTTTACATACATCGACTCACTCAAACTTCATAACTACCTTATAAAATAGATATTATTATTAATCCCATTTTATAGATGAGGAAAGACACAGAGAGGTTAACTTGTCCAAGGTCACACAGGTAGTTTAAGTGGCAGAGCCAGGATTTTAACACAGGTAGTTTGGCTCGAGTCTGTGTTCTTAATTACTGTACTATATTGCCTCCAAGACAAGAGAAAAAAGCCGTTCAAGGCAGACAGGACAGCATAAGCAAAGGTACAGAGGTATGACAGAACACAACATCTTTGGGAAATTGTGAGTGGTTGACACTGCATGGAATGTAAATAAGAAGAGCAGCAGGGCAAGCAGGTACCAGGTCACAAGAGGGCCTTGGGTACCACGTAAAGAAATGTCTTTATCAAAAGGTAATTTGAAACCACTAAGGGAAGTGGTTTCCTCAGGCAGGGAGGTGACCTGAGTAGATTTTCTTTTTTTTTTTAAAGACTTATTTCTCTGGCGTAAGTGTGGAGGCTGGAATGACAGGGGATGCCAAAGGCACAGAGACAAGTTAACAGACCATGGCACTGGTCTAAATTCAACAAGATTTTTTTTTTAAATAAATTTACTTATTTATTTATTTTTGGCTGAGTTGGGTCTTTGTTGCTGCACAAGGGCTTCCTCTAGTTGAGGCAAGCGGGGGCTACTCTTGGTTGCGGTGCGTGGGCTGCTCATTGCTGTGGCTTCTCTTGTTGCAGAGCACAGGCTCTAAGTGTGCGGGCTTCAGTAGTTGTGGCCCGCAGGCTCTAGAGCGCAGGCTGAGTAGTTGTGGCGCACAGGCTTAGTTGCTCCGCGACATGCAGGACCTTCCCGGACCAGGGCTCGGACCCATGTCCCCTGCATTGGCAGGCGCATTCTTAACCACTGCGCCACCAGGGAAGCCCTCAACAAGATTTTGAATTTAAAGTGGGAGATGTTAAGGGCAAAAAGGATTTTTAGGAGACAGAATTGAAAACTAGATATAAGAGAGAAGAATTAAGGATCGTTTCTAAGTTTCTAGTTCCAGTTTCTTGGTATATGGATATAAAATAAATACAGGAGAATAAAAAACAGGTTTGGAAGAAAAACTATTGCATTTAAAGAGAATGTTGTTCCATATGCCTATTGTTTATTCCAATTCCATAATCTTCACTTGGCTCATTCTCATCATCACACACAGTTATTCTCAACTGGGGCCCACGTGGGGACACAAAGGGCAGAAGGGTCAGGTGAAGGTATATTAGAATCTGGGTATTTGTATGTGAGTGTACATGTAGTTCAATTACTACCATCCTCTTTTTCTTCCAGACAGTCTGATATCACAATCCTGCCCACCACCATCCCTCACTGAGAATCACTACTGTGTACAGTTATCCATGGATACCCTGAGAAACAGTTGAAAACCTTGAATGTGTTCCAGGAAGTCACAAAACTGCAAAACTAGGAGAGATTTTAAAGACCATCTAGAGCTCAGTAGGTCTCAACCAAGGGGTACTTGTAAATATGTAGGGCATTTTTGGTCATCACAATGGGACATTGCTACTGACATTTACTGTCTGAGTGCCAGGGATGTTAAATTTTGTGCAACTCACAGGACAGTTCCAAATGATGAACAATTATCTTGCCTCAAAGGACAACAGTGTTCCTTTGAAGAAACACTGCTATAGGTCAAACACTACATTTTCTAGATGAGGACAAAGTGAGATCCCAGAGAAGGAAATGACTTACTAAAGATCACACAGCTGCACAGTAGGGCCTAGAACCCAGGGCTTTTGTTTATACTCCCCTTTACTGCTTTCTAATCTGGGTCTGGTAAGCCTGTGGCACATCTAGAAGAGAAATCCAACTGAGTATATCAGTCAAGTACTCAGGAGGCCACCTTGTTATCACAGTCCTTTGTACATTTTCTCTAGCCCCAGATCTCACTCTCACCTTCAGAGATCTAGTCTAGAGGTGCAAGTTTGGCAGTCAGCAGCATGGGAAGCCTTAAGATGAATAAGATCACCCTGGCCAAACACATAAAATGTGACAAAGCTCTGGGGAGCACAAACATTAGTAGTCTAGTTGAGAAAATAGGAAGCAATAAAGGGAACCGAAAAGAAAAAGTCAGTAATGTAGGAGGGGAGGTTCAAGAAGACAAAGGGAACTAATTACAAACGGTTTTTTGTTTGTTTTTAGTGAAGTAATAATTACCACTAATTGGGTATTTATATCCATTGATTCAGTGTTGGTTGTCTATCCTGTATCTATTCCTTGCTTCTTCCTTGCTAACAGAAATCAGACAGTTTGAGGTTGCAAAGAGTCTATTTTAACAGTCTCTCTTCCAATCTCAGCTGTCGCTGTAAAGGCCACGTGATACGATTCTGGTCAATAGGATATGAGGGTATGGTATCATCACCCAATCTTACTGAGTTTGTACAGGGAACACAAAATCATATTTGGTACTTTAACATTCCATTTAATAGACAAGAAAATTTTGCAAAAGAAGAATAACTTAGGGGGCTTATCCTACCAGCTAGCAAAACATACCACAAAGCCAAAGTAATCAGAAGAGTGTAACATAGCGCAGGAATTGATAAACAGGGTATGACGGAAACAAACCTGGAGTGGTCAGGAACACTCTGGGGAGAACGCACAGAAATAGGTAATTCATAGGTCTTCCATAGTAGAATTCCTCCAGACCTCCTGCTATCACAGTCCTTTGCACATTTTCTCCACTCCCAGATCCCCTCTCACCTTCAGAGATTCAATCGTGGCCTGCTTGTAAATCTTTCCTCCAGGAGCTTTCTTCTGAGGACTATTCTGGATTCTGGGTGTTCGAAGGACGAATTTATCCATTGCTAGGGGACTCCAACTACCTTCACGTGTTTGCACCGTGTTCTGCTCAAGAAAGAGGGCAGGTTCTAAAACGTCATCAAAGCTTCTGTGATGTGTGTTCCCTAAAGTGACACAATTGGGTTCTACACACTCTGGAAGCATTCCTGAATTATTAGGACTCTTGGGTGAAATTCACAGGAAGATTTCCTCCTGAAAAAGAAACATCTTCCTAAAAACGGAAAAGTGTATACAATGATGGGTCTACTTCCTGAATTAGGAGGTGTCTAGCTTTCAGAAGTGCACACTGTAGAGGGGCTTCCAATACTGGGCCAGGCGTTGAACCTGGTGACTTCTAAAGCCTCTTCCAACTTAGGTTGGGTTGTGGCAGGGTTAGAGTTCCCCCGGGTTCAATGAAGCTGTCTTAATTACCGCACCATAGCCACAACCCCAAGGGTTCCCCTAGTAACCAATAACCAACAACCTCCTCCAGATCTCAGCATGGTCCTCTCAGCAACCAGTCATCTCCAGGAACTACTCCGTGGTCAAAGGACCCTAACCACGACTGTCCTGCTCTGATCCCAGAGCAAAGGGAACCACCACCTTCCTCTGCCCTCAGCACTCAGGAGCCCAGGAAGGGGAATCCTAACAACGATGTCATGTGAGATGAGACCCACCAGGAAAAGCAGCCCTGTCAGCAGCTGGGCCTCTCCAGAACGCACCCTCTGAGGGCCCAAGCCTAGACCTCGGGGGTCAGAACTAAACGACGCTTCCTTCCACTGCTGCAGTTTCTCGCTAGAGGCTCAGCCAGCCGGAAGAACACCGACGCCAGTCAGGAGGGTGGAGGAGGTGGGTGTGAACCAAACCACATTCCCCAGAATACACCGCGAAGGGGCGGGCTCGGGCGCACCTAGGGCGGCTGTAGTTCTCCAAGACCCACTTTCCCAGCCCACCGTGCGCCTCCCGCCTATGGAGAACCACATGCCCCAGCGTGCCTCGCGAAGCTAAGGAGTCGCTTCGCTCTAGTACTCGCGATGTTTGGACCCACTTCCTCTCGCCAATCTAGAAGTTCGTAGACCTAGAGGTGGGGCGAGAGGCGGCAGTTTCGGGCGGGTCAGGGCGGAGCTGAGAGGACGGCAAAGGCGGAAGCAGCGGCCAGCGGGACTGGGAAGGGGCTGGTCCCGGAAGGAGGAGGAAACCTGAAAAGAAAACAGCAACAAGCTGAGGTGCTGTGACAGAGGCAAACAAGATGGCGGCGGCGAAGAGGAGCCTCTGGGTCAGGGCCCAACTGGGGCTCTCGCCGCTGCTGCTGCTGCTGACTATGGCCCTGACCGGAGGCTCGGGGACCGCTTCGGCTGAAGCTTTTGACTCGGTCTTGGGTGATACGGCGTCTTGTCACCGGGCCTGTCAGTTGACCTACCCCTTGCACACCTACCCCAAGGTAGGACCCGTCCAAACCGGGCTACAACCCTTCCGTGGCCTCCCATCTCTCCGCTCTCCCGTACCTCTGTCGGCACTGGAAGCCTGACTGTTGAATCCACCCTTCAACCGCTGTCTCCCATCTGTGTAACTCCTGTTTTCTTCCCCTAATCTTACCCGCACCGCGCTTCTGCTGTAATTACCGGAAGTTTGTGCCGCACCTACCCTGTAATAGGCTGGGGACACAAAAATAAGCAAGACACGACCCCTTTCCTCTGGGGCCTTGCGGGGCAGCAGGGGAGATGAACACTCGGAGGGGGAGGAGTATCCAGATGATTAATGCGGGGTCCTCACCTTCCAGGGACGGCGGGGGGAGGGGGGCAGTTGCAGATACGCCAGCCCACAAAATGTTAACTCTTAACCCCTGTTGCCTGAGCGCCTCTCTGGGCTGGGACCCTGCAGTCTGTTCCTGGAGTCAAACAAGTAGACAATTCCATCGTAGTATGAAATACATCAAGGAGTTGGGAGACGCTTAGGGAGGGCTTTCCGCCTGTGTTGAGTAACTGTACAAGGCGCTCACACTGGGACTGGAATGGCTTAGAGAAAAAGCAGTTAGGTTGCTGCATTCAGAGAACTTACCATTCAGTGCAGCAGAAGACAGAGGGAATAAGTGGAGTGGGAAAGAAATGAGACTGCCCTTAGTAGGGGGATCACAACTTATGGACAGAGTGACCCTTCCTCCCCTCCTTGTCCACCCTCAAGTGCTGCCTTTCCTTTAATTCCATTCCACTAATCGAGTTGTTTTGCAGCTTCTAAAGAACTGTTGACTCAACATCCTAAATTGCGTGGTGACTCCCCCACCCTTCCAAATATATAATTTGGGTATATCATCCTCCCTCCCCCGCCTTTCTTTATGAGAGCTTTTGCTAGTCTTTTTGCCCTTGCTTTTCCTTCATCTTCCCTATGCTGTATGCTTAACTGTGTGGCTAGCCCTCTTTGCTCTCTCAAACTACAAAGTGACAGGTTTAGGATGTTCCTTATTGGCAAGTGCTTTCAGGCTTTTGAAATTCTGAAGTTCTAAATGCTGTCACTGCCTGTATGTTTGTTTACTGCTGGATTTTACATTGCTTGAGGATTATCAGTTTTCAAGAAAAAGTGTGGGAGAGGGGATTATCAAATTTTCAGTCAGAGACAAATATAGCAGTCAAGAGAGAGAAATGAGGAATTCTGACTTCCAGACTTTCAAATCCATGTGTACTGCTCCTGGATACATTATTTTTTTCTCTTCTTATAAACCTCTCATAAGTAAGAGGATTGTATGAGGAAACTAATATTGATTTGTCCTGGAATTGGGCAGAGACTTATTTTGTATCTTTCTAGTGTTTGGATGTGTTGGTTGTTTTGTTTTTTCTGAGATTTTCCTAGCAAATTTGTAGTTATTTGAATACATATGCTGCGAGAATAAACAATTCAAAAGGATAAACGTTTCTGGAACCTCTAGGTATTTTTATAATATCCACTACTTTCTAACAATTGATGTGATATCTAAGTGTTTTTTATTTATTCAGTAAAGCTCTTCTCCCCAGGAACTCTTAAATCATCTGGCTCCCTGTGTGTCCTGGCCTTAAAATTGATTAACTGTCTACTCTCTGTTAGCCAGTGTGATGGGAGATTTACCTCCATTATCTCCAATTCTCACCCTGCAAAGTTGGGTTTTACAGTTGAGGGAATCGAGACTCTGAAAGGTTCAGTGACTTGCCCAAGGTCACATAGCCAGGAAGTAGTGGAGTAATAGGAATTCAGTCCTAAAACTGGCTGTATTATGCTGCCTTCTATTAATGAAGTTATATTATTACAAATATTTAATTTACTTATTTCACTGATGTCTGTCAGTCCTCCTTCAAATTATTGTGCTTTACAGTTCAGGAAAAAGCAGTGTGTGTTATAAGAAATTAGATGAATTTACAAGGTCCTGTAGCCTCTCTTGGTCTGGTATTTGTGACTGGCAGATAGAACTCTCATTTTAATGACTCTTTTTCAGAATTAATTATTTGTTGCAAGAAAGGATACAAAAAAAAAAAAAAGAAAGTAGGATACTTTACTTGTTTGTAAGTAGATACTTAAAATTATTATATTTTACCCTTTAACTTTCTTCAAAAGTATAATTGCTTAACTTGTCTGGGTCCAAATGCAGGAGACATAAGTCATGTTAATAACAAAGATAATTATAGAGCTAGCCTGGTCATTTTTTAACAGTGTGTGGGCTCTGGAACCATACAAACCTGGGTTCCATTCCCAGCTTCACTTTTTTTTAAATAAATTGATTGATTGATTTTTGACTGAGTTGGGTCTTTGTTGCTGCACGTGGGCCTTCTCCAGTTGCGGCTAGCAGGGGCCACACTTCCCTGTGGTGCGTGGGCTTCTCATTGCGGTGGCTTCTCTTGTTGCGGAGCACGGGGTCTAGGCGTGCAGGCTTCCGTAGTTGTGGCACATGGGCTTAGTTGCTCCGTGGCATGTGGGATCTTCCCGGACCAGGGCTCGAACCCGTGTCCCCTGCATTAGCAGGTGGACTCCCAACCACTGCGCCACTAGGGAAGACCCCCAGCTTCACTTTTACTATCTGTGTGTCCTTGCTGATTACTTAACTTACCATGACTTCATTTTGTCAACTATAAAAAAAAAACAAAAAAAACACCTCACACCTTGCAGAGCAAGTGTGAGGATTAAAGATAGTATACATGGCACTCTTAGCACGGTGCCTAACACATGGCAATAGATAGTTATTTCCTTTGCCCAATGTCATAAAACCAATTTGGTACATACAGTATATTAGTAATGCTGAATAAGAGGGAGAATAGTTAGCCTGACTTAGCTCAGGATAAGAACATGCATGTAAAATCTATAGATAGTAGGGTTCCTTCTTTAAGGAGGATTCATTAAGTTTCCTTCTAATTATTTAGCTGGTATTCAGTTTGGTGGGGAGCACCATTTCCTTGTGCTCTAAATTAGGGAAGGTCTATTTTATGTAAGCTTGCCAGTCACTTTGGATACATAGGGCATGAAATATTATCTAGAACATGAAACACTTACTTGGAATAAGGTTATGATTTTTAATAGCTACCAATTGAGTGCCTGCTCTGTGCCAGGTATCCTATGATACATTAAGTGTTAGCACCATGCCTGGCACATTATGGGTGCTCATGAAATATATTATTAATGTTATGTCTACTTATTAGTTAGTATAGCATAATATTAATGATGTTGTAGATATAAGATATATAAATAAAATAATAAAGTATAAAATAAAATCCTCATCATGTTTCAAGATTGGCATATGAGTATTGATCACTGTTTTACAACTAACGAGTTGAGGCTGAGAGAGATTAAGTCCCTTGCCCAAGGTTGTACAGAATAAGTGGTGAGGCTGAGCTTCTAACCAGGCCTAATTCCTGAACCTAGGCTCTTTCACCATGCTACAGTCTCTTCTGAAAATGGTACTGGAGGGCTTATTGGATTGGTTTAACACATGAAAACATATCTGAAAATGAAATGGTATGCAGTATAGCTCATACTAATGAGCTCATGCTTCCCCTATGCAATATAAGGAAATATGTGGTGCTCCAAAGACGTAAGAGAATTCTTCCACTGTTTTACAAAGCCTACAAAAGCTACTCAGGTATGAAATTTATTTTAATTGCTAACTCTTTCAATTTCACTGTAACAATAAATGCAGCTAGAACTGAAGTCCAAAAATGCACTACCTTCAAAGTTGTGTAATAAAACTTGTTTAATATTAGACTGCAGCCATCTCCTCTTAATGGATTGTTGCTACATAAATTTTACTAATCCTGCTGGAAAGAAATGCATACCTTTGTATTCCGTTGGTTGCTAACTGGTATATGCACATGCTGTTTCCTTCCTTATTAGGTGCCTGCCAGTTTGTACACAGTGAACTACACAGTAAGTTGAGGGGGCTCCCCCACATGTACTGGTTTGTTTCAAATACTATACATTTAACCAAAGAAAAGCCTGTTGAAGACGTTGTCATTAGTCTTATTAAGCAGTTCACATTTTCCAGCGACGAGTCTTTCCTATCTTGAGCTCTCACACATATACAATGATGCTTATAACTGTTGTTTTCTATTTTTAAAACCAGTTATTATGATTGACACTACTACCATTTATTGAGCACCTTCAATGTCCCAGGCACTGCACTAGGAATAGCTGTCTTCTGGCATTATTGAGGGGTTTGGAGATAATTTATAGTTTTTATTTCCTTTTTGAGATTTAGATAGGTAAAATAACTTGTACACACTGACCTAAAAGGTTTTATTCCAAGTCTGGCTGATTCCAGTGGCCTTTCCCATATGTCACACGTTGGCCTTGTTTGTGTTCTCAGTTCAGGTAAACCAAGTTTAAAAAAATCCTTTCACTTAAGCATTTTTTTAGATGTATACCTCACTTTATGGGGGCCTTTATGGCACTATTTGCCATGTGAAGCTAGTCGTGATACTTTTCCTGATAAGCCTGATGATTCGTATAAATATTTATGTGGCAGAAGTACACCATTGGTCCCTAAAGTACTTGTTTACTCATTTATACCTCTATTATAGTTCTTATTATGTCACTGTTACTTTCAACTTTTCCCCCCAAAATATGACTATGGAATATGGGAAAAGGGTGATGTTTTTAACCCACTAGGTTTGTTTCTTGGATATCACTTTTATTATTTATTTGTTAGTTTATTTATTTATTTTGGATGTCACTGTTAAAATAAGGAACTAAGGGCTTCCCTGGTGGTTCAGTGGTTGAGAGTCTGCCTGCCGGTGCAGGGGACGCGGGTTCGTGCCCTGGTCCAGGAAGATCCCACATGCCGCAGAGCAGCTGGGCCTGTGAGCCATGGACGCTGAGCCTGTGCATCCGGAGCCTGTGCTCTGCAACGGGAGAGGCCACAACAGTGAGAGGCCTGCGTACCGCAAAAAATAAAAAAATAAAAAAAATAAGGAACTAAAACTTCTTTGTATGGCAAAGGTCTTGGTATTACCTGGCTCCTATCATTTTTCTTTCAGTCATAAATCTTTTGTTGGACAATTATAATAAACCCTATTAACTTTGCTTTCTTTTTGACCTATTTTCCCCCCGAAGGAAAAATGCTAGTTTTTGGTAATCCTCCCTGTTCTTGAACTCCCTAGGAAGAGGAGTTGTACGCATGTCAGAGAGGTTGCAGGCTGTTTTCAATTTGTCAATTTGTGGATGATGGAATTGATTTAAATCGGACCAAATTGGAATGTGAATCTGGTAAGATGCTATGCTAATGACATCAGCAGTATATAACATTGGTGTTTTCTTTGAGTTGTGTTATGCTTTTTATGTGTTTTCCTCAGAAAATGACAGGCATACTGTTTATTCATCCAGCATACTTTAATTATTATGAAGTTAAACTTCTAGTAGATACTGCTAGAAATTTCATGGGCTTTAAATTTCATCTGTTTATTGAGACAATGTTTATTTTATGCTGTGGATAGGACACCTTTGTTTAAGTAAGCATTTGGTTTAGACAATTGCAATAGTAATTACCCTTCTTATAATTCATCACTACCTTTTCAATGGATGGTATAATTTTCCTAAGCCTTTCATTCATAGGCTAGCTGACTTAGCTCCAAGTTTTTTACTGAATCAGGCCTTTGACTCAGTATTTAATAGTGTATTCTTTGTGGGTCATGCCAATAAAAGAAGTAACCAGAGTTTTGTCGTCTCTTAAACCACTATTCTTACCTTTTGCCAAAAGTGATGTGTTTAATAAAATAAACCTGTAATCAGGACAAAAATGACATTTAGCTTTTTAAAGAACTGTAATGGAATTTTCTCCATTCATTACCTTACACTGTTTATTCAGTGTAGCAGGAGGTACCTTTCTCCCTATCGCTATGCCAGTACTCACATTTAGCCTCTGTGATATCATAAACTTTTTTTATGGCGCAGTCTCCGCATTATGCACTTTATATGTGCATAATGCGGTTCAGTTTATTATCTAGCACCTTTGGGAAGTATATTACAAATGCATGACTGGGTGGAAAGAAAAATAAAATTGTTATAGTGGTAAAGTGTTATATCACAAGAAAGAAATGGCTCTAGTGAACTAAATGAAGAGTATATATGGTAGAGACTCATTCCAACTTTAGAATCCTGCTGTAGAACATTTTCTAAGTTCAGTTTTCTCAGAATTTAGGATGTTAGACTGATTGCTTTGTTTTATTTTTCCTTGCCATGTGAATACCCTTGCTTCTCAACTAAGTGATTCAGTTCCTAACAGTAATATCATATATTTGTGTAAATTACTAAAGTATATTATTTTGTTCAACCCCATGAAATAGGTGGTGGTAGTTCAGTTTTAGACCTATAGAAATCAAGAGAGAGGTTAAATAGCTCCACCTAAGTCACATACACTGCCAACAAGTGGTGAAGCCAGAATTTCAGGATGCCAGTTCAGTGTTTTTTCCACTGTGCAAACCTTAGCTGTGAGGATCACCTCATATGAATGTCATCATGTAGCCAGAGCCTGAGTATGTAATTAATAGATTTATACCTGGAAGATCTGACTTGTGGGAGGCAGAAGATATGGGGTTTTATTAAAAGAATACATTTGCTACTGTTACCAAATGTGGAAATTCATATTGATGAAATACTTTTCAAGTATAATAAATTTCTTTATAAAATTTCTTTATAAGATGCCAATGTTCTCTCCCTTTTTTTCTCTCCTTCTCTTTTTTTTCTTGTAATTTGACTGTTTTTCTCTTCCAGCATGTACAGAAGCATATTCCCAATCTGATGAGCAATATGCTTGTCACCTTGGTTGCCAGAATCAGCTGCCATTTGCTGAATTGAGACAAGAACAAGTACGAAACAATTCTGCCTTTCAGAAATGCCTGCTTAGATCGCACTTTGTATTGAAATGTATATTGCCCACATGATCCTATTTTAGTGTTATATTTTATAATTAGTCTTCAGCAAACAAATTATATGTTTGCAAATAGAAAAGTCAATTGATTAATTACTTTTGTATAATGCTTTACTGTTAAGATGTATGTTCACACCTATAATCTCATTTTGGTTTTTTTCTAGGTCCAGTGACGGTATTATCCCCATTTTGCATATGAAAAAACTGAGGCTCAGAAAAATTGAGAGTTCCTTTTTTTCATCCCATCTGCTATTGCCTTAACTCAAATCATCATTATTTCTCATCTGTATTACTAAATTAACTTCTGATCTATTTTCCCACTTCAGCCCCCTCTAGTCCATCCTTTAGTCTGTGTCCAGATATTTATTTTCTGTGTCCAGATATTTATTTTCTAAATGGGAATCTCGTCATGTCATTCTCCTATCTTATATACTTCAGTAGCTCCCCGTGACATACAGGTTTAAGTCCAAACCACTTATCACAGCCTGGCTCCTGATTACCTCTTCTATATCATCTCTTATAATTCCCCACCCCTCATACTCTATCCAAACATACTGGGAAAAGTTTTTTAATTTTATTAACTCTGGCATAAGAAGTACAGCCACATGGCACAAAACTCAAAAGGTTAAAAAAAAAAAGTTGACCCATATTACTACTGCACTACATGATCTGCAGTTGGTTGAATTCTCAGATGCAGAATCGCGGATATGGGGAGCCAACAATAATTTGTGTGTATACACAGATTTCGGCACCCCATCCCCTGCATTGTTCCAGGATCAGCTGTATAGTGAAAAGTCTCCTACTCCTGTATCTCTTAGCCCCTCCATTTTGCTCCATTAATGTAGCCAGGGTTACCAATGCAGAGGTAATTTATATATATACAAGAATACATGTATTCTTTCTTTTCTAAAATATAAGTAATAAAGAATGTCTACTCACTTTTTTTCACTGCATACATGTTTCATTGTATGGATGTATCATTTAAGCAGTCCCTTATTTGTGGACATGTAGGTTGTTTCTAATTTTTTAAATTTATAAATGATGTTGCATATTTTTCACATTTATATCTATAATAAAATCACAGGAGTAGAATTGCTGAGTTAAGAGGTATATGCATTTTTAATTTTGAGAAATAGAGCAAAATTGCCCTCCATGGAATTTGTATCAGATTTTAAAATTGACATATAATTCATTCTATAAAATTCACCCCTCTAAAGTATTCGGTGCAGTAGTTTTTAGTATATTCACAAACTGTGCAACCATCATTACTACCTAATTCCAGAACATTTTCATCATCAAAAAAAGAAATCTCATACCCATTAGCAGTCACTCTCCTTTCCTCCTCCTCCCAGTCCTTGGCAATGTACAAATTTTATTACAGTTTTAATTTGTGTTTTTCTTATGAGTAACTTTAAAAATAATTTCTAATTTTTAAGACCCATATTTATTTCCTTTTCTCTTAATTATGTACATACTGAACAGTCCTTAATGTTTGTAATATGACATTATTTCTTGCCTCTGTCCCTTCTACTCCCCATCTGCTCAGTGAATCCTCTTGATTCAGGGCAGGTGTCATGTCCTTTTCGAAGCCTTCTTAACCACCTCTGACCCCAGTTTGGGTTATGTGCCTTTCCCCATACACATGTTTCACCCTGTGTTTCACCTCTGTCCTATACAGATTAAACACAGATATACAGTGATAAATAAACACACATGGTTTAAACATCTTAAAATTTATAATCTTAACGAATGCTTGTTTAGTGAACTAATCAATGAATGATTTCACAGCTATTAAGTGGGAAAATTGGATCATGAATACAGATCTTCTGATTCTAAAAACTCTTCTCTCTTAATACCCCATACTGCCTCTCTTTTGGAATATAGCAGAACCAAAGCTATCCCTAGAGTTCAGCAAGTTGTATCCCACACTTGTGCTCTAGAGGGGCCCACTGCTGCTAAATAAGTCAAGAAGTCAGAATTGGAGGGGAGGTGATACCAATTAATGTAAAAATCTCATCAGTAGCTTACTGTATATAGTCAGCCCATAAATACTTCCCTCACTCTGCCCTGTTATCAGGTACCTTACATTTTATGCATATATTCTTTTTTTTTCCACTGGTGTTCATTATAGCATGGATTATTTTACATGAAAGCATTAAAGATGAGAATAGTATGATTTGTCCCTTCCCCTTCTACCTCTTGAGGACTTGCTAATCCTTATTTAATCAAATCTTAAGATTCTCCACATTTTTGGACCTAATTCAAAAGCCTGTTATTTTGATAGAGGTGACAGGTAGCTTAAAGTGTGTTTGGTCGCAAATTAAAAGATCCTGTGATTTTAAGCTTCTCATAGTTAATTTGCATAGGTAATGAAGAGTTTACTCTAATGTTGATGACTGTGGTAGAATCCTTAATGGTTTATATTCTGTCCCAATAAGGATTTGATTATGTTGCTCTCTTGAATATACATATATAAAAAAATAATATATTTCTCATGGTTTAATTTTTTTTTTAAGCTCATGTCCCTGATGCCAAAAATGCATCTACTCTTCCCTCTAACTCTGGTAAGGTCATTCTGGAGTGATATGATGGACTCTGCACAGAGCTTCATAACGTCTTCGTGGACTTTTTATCTTCAAGCTGATGATGGAAAAATAGTTATATTCCAGGTGATGACTGTGCTTCATAGATTCATTTAAATACCAACAGTAGTAATGTATATGTCTTAAATGAATGTCTTAGTATAGGGCCATGTACTTAGTCCCTTACAAATATTTATCGTCAAATAATAATTACTTACTAACCTACATTAAAACATTGGGCATCAGGACCCAATTTGACTTACCCCTCCCTCTGCCCATTGGAAACCTATTTAAAGCCTGTTGTTCCTTATCTTATAAGAACTCTGAATCTGCTAAATTTTAGAGTGGTTAAATTGATAAAAATGAAACCTCTAGATATGAAACATAAGAAAAATTAATGTAGTTTGAATATAAATAATGGTGTGTGTTTATATCATATATGGATATTAGGGAAAAGCAATAGAACATAATTTTTAGTTGTTAATAGTGCTTTTTCTCATAACTCTTATAAGAGAGCTTGTTGAAGAAGCATATTGCCTTCTAGAGAGGTAACTTTTCTCCTACCTCATTATTTACCATGTGATATGGTAATAATAGCTGCTGTCTTTGAAGGTTCATGTGTACTAGGCATTTACATATATTATCTCAAATCTTCAAACAACTTCATGAGGTTGTATTATCACTATTTTATTGATGAAGAAACTGTGAGTCTAACTTATTTAAGGTCACGCTGCCAGTATAACAGAATTAGGCTTCAAACCTGGGTTACTTTAGCTCCAAGGCTCATATACCACCCTACCATGCTGTCTTCCTTTTAATTTGGTTGTTAAATTCCTCAAACTTACCAGCCAACAAATTATGTTGTGATGCTTTCTCTCAGGTAATAATTAAAGTAAACCCTTTAATTATTATTGCCAATTGAGTGGCTTATTATAAGGCTAGTCTGTGATTTTTAGCATTGTCCTGAGTCTTGGGTACCCTGTACTTAATTTGGTAATATGTAAAACACAGAAGGAGTTTTCTCTCTTTAAGTTCATGAAGAAGTTCTGTGTCTGAAAGCTACTTAAGTTAAAGCGTAAGTTGACTCTCAGAGTGGAGTCCTCCTTCATTCCTGACTAGATGTGAGATTAGCTCTGTTCCTCTCTTTATGTCAACTTAAGTGTGACTATGATGGAGAAAACGCCACTCCAGAGAATCAGTGCTACATAGGAGATGTAAAGTATGGAGCACTGAGCTATAATTTATGAATTACTCATACTTAGGGAAGAATGGAATGTTTCAGATGAGAAAGAATAGAGATAATATGTGTTTAACCAGAAATTTTGGCAGTCTGCTAAATTATTCCTGATCAACCAGAATTAGAACTCAGTTTTGCATGGTATGATACTTAATGTACTATGTTGTAATTTGTCCCTCTTTATTTATTTATTTATTTATTTTATGTTGTCAGGCAATTAAACTGACTAAATTCTTGATGATGCTATAAGTCTGCTTCTTTGCAAGGCACTGGATCTAATGTTTAGCAAGTGCAATTAAAATATATTGTGGTTAACATGTTTTATTTTTTATACCATACTTCTGTTACTTTTTCTCAATTTGAATCTTTGTAGAGATGATATGTTATCGAACTTCCTACTGAGAAAAGCTTAAGAAGAAGTACAAATGACTTAATTGCTTTCACTATCATTTTAGTCTAAGCCAGAGATCCAGTATGCACCACAGTTGGAGCAGGAGCCTACAAATTTGAAAGAACCGTCACTAAGCAAAATGTCCTGTAAGTTTTATTTTAAGTAGCTTGGGATTAAAAACATTAACAGTCAAATCTGGTGGTGTTAGAATTGGTTGTATGATTGTTTTTACACTAATGGAAGGTGAATAAATAATTTTTAAAACTGTGGTTCTCAAACTTTAATATGCATTAAGATCTGTAGAGTTTGTTAAAGCAATTTCTGAGCCCCACCTCCAAAGTTTCCAATTTACTAAATCTGGGATAGGACATGAGAATTTGTGTTTCTCACAAATTCCTGGATTCTGTTGCAGCTGGTCTGGGGACCACACTTTAGAATCACTATTCTAAAAACATTTAGTTTGCTTTGAAGGATGTTTTGAGTATGAACTAATGAGAGATTCTGGTATCTCCCAACAAACTAACCAAATAGTGAAACTACCTTGAAAATATGTTTTTATTCTATTTTTATTTCTATGCTAGAAGTGAATTTAAACTTATAGGAATAGAAAACATCAGGCTAAAACTGCTTACCTTTTAAAATGTGCTAGCTCATACCTTATTTTAGATACTGATTTTATTAACTTTTTAATTATTTTGGTGGGTGGATAATAACAGAACATAACACAAGGCCATCTTTAGATTTGAACAAACCAAATTCTATTATTACATTCAGAAATGTAATTAAACAGAAAGCATCAATGTCAATAAAAATTTGAAAGTAAAATAGGAAATTCATAATGTTGTATAATATCCAGTTGATTTTTAATGTGCCAGAGGAACTTGCATTCATTATAAAATATGTCAGATTACATTTACAAAAGCAGCTGGATATCTGTACAGTGTATATATCTAGAAGCAGTCATTTGAGACTAGCTTTTGGAATATAGGATATCATAAACTTGTACCTTATTATTTCAGCAGATCTTCATATGAGAAGTTCACATGCACATAGGAACTATCTTGAAGATGGAGAACGCGATGGTTTTTTAAGATGTCTCTCTCTGTATGTATTCATCTTCACTTATGCATATAGGAGATAAAATCTGGCTTGTATCAGAGAGATGCAGTCCTTTTTATTATTTTAAAGTTATATTAGCTGCTCAAGAGTAGAAAACTTTTTTTTACCTTTTACCTTTTCCCTACCAAATCCAAAGTTGTACTTTTGGATATTTTATTAGTTTGTTTAAAAGGTAATTCTCATACTACTTTAATCAAACCCAAGCGGGTAGTTTTTTTCACAGCACAAAAGCATCCTTGTTCTTATTGGGAGTCTTTGATTTATGTTACGATATGTGCTTCTTCAGGCATCTCAGTTAAGCTTTAATTTAATATTTATTGAAAAAAATTCACATATGAGTAGACCCACACAGTTCAAATCCGTGTTGTTCAAGGGTCAACGGTATTTACATAGCATTTACATTTTATTAGATATTATAAGCAATCTAGAGATGATTTAAAGTATACAGGAAGATATGCATAGGTTATACGCAAGTACTACACCACTTTATATAAGGGAATTGAGCACCCTCAGATTTTGGTATGGGAGGGGGCAGCAGTCCTGGGACCAGTGCCCTGGGGATACCAAGGGATGACTGTGTGTCTAAATGGTTTGGGGGTTGGATTTTTGTTTTATCTATATGGCCACACAGGAGGCTAGGGGAGGTAGATAAGGGCTACAGATAAAGGAGGGCTTTGTGTTCTATACTGAGTGTCATCTCCATGCCAAGGATTCTTTTTTTTTTTTTAATTATTTATTTGACTGTGTCGGGTCTTAGTTGCGGCGTGGGCTTCTCTCTAGTTGTGGCGCACGGGCTCTAGAGCACGCAGGCTTAGTTGCCCCTCAGCATGTGGGATCTTAGTTCCCTGAGCAGGGATTGACCCCGCGTCCCCTGCATTGGAACGCGGATTCTTAACCACTTGACCACCAGGGAAGTACCCATGCCAAAGATTCTTAAGGGTGGCAAGGGAAAGTGGGCAGGCGAGGGTAATTGTTACCTTGTGCCCTCCTGGGAAGGAATATCAGGCCTTCTGAGGATGAGGAGGGTTTTATCAAAGTATGCATGCTTCTACTCCTCCAAGGAGTTGTGATAAGAGCCTTCTCCCTGCAACCACCCCCCACCCCTAGCCAAAAAAAAAAAGAGAGAGAGAAAGAGACGGTAGGCCATAGCACTTGGTGATAATTATCTACTCTGTGTCAGATACCAGACCAAGCACTTGAGTAGAGAGGTGAACAAGTGTGTATATACTCTAGTGGACTATTCTGTCTCAAGTGTAACACTTCAGTAGCCCACGCTACATGCTTCCTGTAATTTCTTAGAGTAGAAATAGTTTCTTGAGAGGTTTTATCAGATATCAGTAGGGTTCTATTAGAACCTAAAAATTAATACTTTTTACTGAATAAACTCTTTAAAGACTGGGTAAGAAAATGAGAATTAAAATTTTCCCTTCCTTTCATTGCTAAACTTGCTTTTGACGTTGTACAGAAAAAAAGGCAATTTTTCTCTCTCTCAGTATTTTGGATTTTTGTTGCAGTTTGATAAGTTTTATGGAACCTAAATAATTATCTAATCTTAAGTTACAGTTTATTCTTTTTTTTTTTTGGCCATGACACGCGGCTTGCCAGATCTTAGTTCCCCAACCAGGGATTGAACCTGGGGACCCGGCAGTGAGAGCACTGGGTCCTAAACACTGGACTGCCAGGGAATTCCCTACAGTTTATGCTTAATACTGCATTACCTGGCATCTTATTGATGCCTTATTGCCTTTTAACATTTTGTCATGTTTTATGTTATTCTTTTAAATCTAACATTTTAAAAATAGCTTCACTTGTTCTTTAAATCTTAATCTATAGTTTAGTAAACAATAGGGCACTTATGGAAAAAACTCCAGTTGCTGATTCTTGTAACCGGCCTTCTACCCTAAGATATTTTAATCATAAGAAAAATATAACTATCTCTTTTTAAGATATGTGCTAATGGATACAGAATGCTTCATAATAGATATGCTCTTGTAAGTTGAAATTCTAGTAAATTGTGCTAAGTTAAATATTTGAAATGTAGTAGAGAAGCTAACTTCTGGAAACCTGTTGTGAATCCATTTGTAAAACAAATGATCATTTCATAATTTACCTATTCTGTACCTTAATTCTTTGGAATATTGGGTTTTCTTAAAGCAAGTATTATCTTAATACCTTGCAAAATAATATATGACATTTGTGTAGCACTGTACAGTTTATAGGACACTTTGATTTGCCTTATCTCATTTAGTAATTTAAAAATACCCTTAACAGTAATTTGCTTTAATTTCATATATTTAGCAGAAAGCCAGTATGTCTGATTTTTTAATTTATAAAGGTAACATACCCATGTTATAGAAACTTGAGTAATGGAGGAAAGGACATCATATCACCCTAATATAATAGCTATTATAATATTTTCTTCTCTAAGTATGTTTTTTAAAATAGTTTTAAAGGTAGTACATATAAAGTTTTAATTATATTATTAAATAAGTACAAAAGATTGATTGCCTGTAATTGTTAAGAGCCTCCTATTTTTTATATTATGCAATTTTAACATAACTAATTGTTGATTTTTTTTTCCCCCCCAGTAACTCCGGGTGGATTTTAACCATGACTCTTGTCCTCTCCGTGATGGTATTGCTCTGGATTTGTTGTGCAACCGTTGCTACAGCTGTGGAGCAGTATGTTCCCTCTGAGGTAAATTTAATTCTAACTCTTAGGCCTTTTGAAGACTGAGCCATATGATTTACTTTTTTTAATGCCTTATTGGTTTAGCTAGAAACGCAAAGGCTTTCTATTAATAGAATGAGAGAAGATTTGGTGGTTTTAATCACACACCGAGATTGGCACACATGAGAATTACAGGTTCTCAGCACAAGAATCACTTTCCAATTTTCTGTGGTGCTAACTACCATAATGACCAGTGTATGCCGCCTGGTTTGAGTACAGTGTCTCTCTTCTCCCTAGACCTTTGAGACTGAAAAAAACCCAGTGACATCAGTTTCTAAGGTGATATATAAGAAAGAAAACTTGTATAACTACTTAAAGTTTTAAATTTAACATTGCCACAAATGTTAAGGAATAATTGCTGCTTTAGAAGCAGCAAGGCTAGAGCTTTTGATTTTGAGTAATGTGTTCTGGTATACCCTGAGAGAGATGGAAAACTGTCTTGACTTTCTTGGTAATTAAAATTTAACTGGCTCAAGAAACATACTGTTAAGGTAAAGGATTTTTGTTTCAGAAAAAAGGTCTAATTTCAGTATGGTACTGGCACAAAAACAGAAATATAGATCAGTGGAACAGGATAGAAAGCCCAGAGATAAACCCACGCACATATGATCACCTTATTTTTGATAAAGGAGGCAAGAATATACAATGGAGAAAAGACAGCCTCTTCAATAAGTGGTACTGGGAAAACTGGATAGCTACATGTAAAAGAATGAAATTAGAACACTCCCTAACACATACACAAAAATAAATTCAAAATGGATTAAAGAAAATGGATTAGAGGAAAACATAGAACACTCTGTGACATAAATCACAGCAAGATCCTTTTTGACCCACCTCCTAGAGAAATGGAAATAAAAACAAAAATAAACAAATGGAACTTAATGAAACTTAAAAGCTTTTGCACAGCAAAGGAAACCATAAACAAGACGAAAAGACAACCCTCAGAATGGGAGAAAATATTCGCAAATGAAGCGACTGACAAAGGATTAATCTCCAAAATTTACAAGCAGCTCATGCAGCTCAATATCAAAACAACAAACAACCCAATCCAAAAATGGGCAGAAGACCTAAATAGACATTTCTCCAAAGAAGATATCCAGATTGCCAACAAACACATGAAAGCATGCTCAACATCACTAATCATTAGAGAAATGCAGATCAAAACTACAATGAGGTCACCTCACACCAGTCAGAATGGCCAGCATCAAAAAATCTACAAACAATAAGTTCTGGAGAGGGTGTGGAGAAAAGGGAACCCTCTTGCACTGTTGGTGGGAATGTAAATTGATACAGCCACTATGGAGAACAGTATGGAGGTTCCTTAAAAAACTAAAAATAGAACTACCATATGACCCAGCAATCCCACTACTGAGAAAACCATAATTCAAAAAGAGTCATGTACCACAATGTTCATTGCAGCTCTATTTACAATAGCCAGGAAATGGAAGCAACCTAAGTGTCCACCGACAGATGAATGGATAAAGAAGATGTGGCACATATATACAATGGAATATTACTGAGCCATAAAAAGAAACGAAATTGAGTTATTTGTAGTGAGGTGGACGTACCTAGAGTCTGTCATACAGAGTGAAGTAAGTCAGAAAGAGAAAAACAAATACCGTATGTTAACACATGTATGTGGAATCTAAAAAAAAAAAAATGGTTATGAAGAACCTGGGGACAGGACAGGAATAAAGATGCAGATGTAGAGAATGGACTTGAGGACGCGGGCAGGGGGAAGGGTAAGCTGGGACAAAGTGAGAGAGTGGCATGGACATATATAAACTACCAAATGTAAAATAGATAGCTAGTGGGAAGCAGCTGCATGGCACAGGGGAGATCAGCTCAGTGGTTTGTGACCACCTAGAGAGGTGGGATAGGGAGGGTGGGAGGGAGACACAAGAGGGAGGGGATATGGGGATATATGTATGTGTATAGCTGATTCACTTTGTTATAAAGCAGAAACTAACAGACCATTGTAAAGCAGTTATACTCCAATAAATATGTTTAAATAAATAAATAGAAATAAATAAAAACAATGACTTTTGAGCTCTTAAAAAAAAAGTCTAATTTGATGATTCAACTTAGCTTTCAAGGAAGGAAAATTAATTATATAACTAAACATAAGATAATAAATTCTATTGACATCAGATCCAACTGAAATAAACTTTAGTTCTCATATGCCTCCAGAATGCAATAGAAAAAGAGAGAAAAGAAGAAAGGAGGGAAATTTGAAGAATGGTATGGATTGGCAGAGACAGGAGGGTGGACAATATTCCCAGGTACAGACAAGAATAAGCTACTATCAGGGAAGGACTGTAAGCAGCTGACTTGATTAAAAGAACTTAAATTAGGAAATTAAACCAAATGAATAAAGTTAGACAGGATTGGGAAGAACGTTGAATTGTGGAAGTGTTAGACAATGGGTAAATTTCTGTAGAACTCATCTGTTTATGATATGATCTGAACATCCTTTTGCTAATTACCTATTTGTGTTCTTGTTTAGTTCTGATATCCATATTTTAATCATTTTATTGTTCCTGATAAAGTTGAAATTACACATCTTACATAGGATTGCCTTGCCTATTACTTGCTTTTGAACTGCCCCATGCACTCTAAATCCTCATGACAACAAAGCTACAAACGCAGAGTAGTAAATCTTTATTGACACTGTGGTACTTTATTCCTTCCGTTAGCACAATTCCTTCTCTTTACTTCTAGGATGCCCCTTGTAAAAGAAAGATACGCGTAGAGATTGATGTGGTTATTTCCTGGAAAGATTGAATTACTGGCCTCAGGTGGAATTTACCTTGATAAAATCACCACTACCTGGCTTCTGGTTCCCAGGACTACTGACTAATGTTGAGCATTTTCTGCTGGACACCATTCTAAGCATTTTATATGAATTAGCTCATTTAGTCCTTTCAGTAACTCTGTGAGATGGCTACTATTATTATCCTCTTTTCCAGACATGAAAACTGAAAGAGAGAATGTATTATTGCCCCAGTGTCACATAACTAGTAAGTGGTAGAACCAGAATTTAAACCCAGGTCATCTGACTCCAAAGCCAGTACCCTTAAGTTTTTTAGTTAACCTGGAGTCATCACTAGGGAAGTTGATTATGTTACTTATATCAGGAGCTCATCTTCTGTGTAACCTCTTTTGACACTAGAAAGTTGAACACCACTGGGACCACATGTTTCATGTTTTTGAGTCAGGATGCTCACACTCTCTTACTGAAACAGTTCTTAGATGGACATTTCATGGTTTTTCCTCTCTTATCTCCTTACTTGACTTATGGAATTGATCTCCTCTTCTGGTGTTGTTTAGACATAACAGTGCTTCACATTGTGGTTTTGGTTACATCTTACAGACCTGGGGACCTGTCCCTCCCTTTCAGAATACTCTTGGTCTTTTTCTTCCTTTTAGATGTTGTCTCTGCTGTGATAAATTTTGTCTTGATTGTATAGCTTTAATTCTGTGAGAAGTTCTTTCCCCTTATTTCCAAGTTGTTTGTAGAACACCTCGTTGTTCCCACATATGCCCAGGCCCCTGGATCATAAAGCCTAAAGCATCAGAACCACACGTGGAGTCCTGTTGGCAGCTATTACATTCCCTCCTGATGTCTGCATATGGATGTCACTTTCTTTCCCCTCTCTAGAACTCTTCTTCCTGTCCTTAACAATCAAAAGTATGGTGACACCCTCAAAGAGCCTATGCTTTCCTAAGATACATCTTCTAGAAAAATATATCGAAAACACTTATTTGAATTCACTGCTTTTAGGCTTTACTTTGTATCTGAAACCACACTTTAGCTAAGTAATAATGTTTTTTCAACTGTATTTTTTTTTTTTTTTTTTTTTGGCCATATGTGGGCCTCTCACTATTACGGCCTCTCCCGCTGTGGAGCACAGGCTCCGGACACGCAGGCTCAGCGGCCATGGCTCACGGGCCCAGCCGCTCCGTGGCATGTGGGATCTTCCCGGACCGGGACACGAACCAGTGTCCCCTTCATCGGCAGGCAGACTCTCAACCACTGCACCACCAGGGAAGCACTCAACTGTATTTTTAATTATAAAAATTCTACATACTTGGTATAGAATTTATAAAGTTATATATAAAGAAGCAGGAAAAAAATCACTCATCCAGAACTATTTCATATTGCCATTTTAGTGGATTTCTTTTCACAATTGAAAACTGTATAGGACTTGCCTGGCGGCGCAGTGGTTAAGAATCCGCCTGCCAATGCGGGGAACATGGGTTCAAGCCCTGGTCCGGGAAGATCCCACAGGCTGTGGATCAACTAAGCCCATGTGCCACAACTGCTGAGTCTGCGCTCTAGAGCCCGCGAGCCACAACTGCTGAGCCCATGAGCCACAACTACTGAGCCTGCGTGCCTAGAGCCCACGCTCCGCAACAAGAGAAGCCACCACAGTGAGAAGCCCGTGCACCACAATGAAGAGTAGCCCCCGCTCACCGCAACCAGAGAAAGCCTGTGCACAGCAAGAAAGACCCAACACAGCCAAAAATAAATTAATTAATTAATTAAATATATTAAAAAAAAAAAAAGTTGTATTAACTGGGACTTCCCTGGCCATCCAGTGGTTAAGAGTCCATGCTTCCATTGCAGGGGTGTGGGGTCAGTCCCTCGTAGAGGAACTAAGATCCTGCATGCCTCACAGCGCAGCCAAAACAAAAAGGAGAAAAAACAAGCTGTATAAACTATTTCAGTATTAATGTTTTGTTTCTTATTGTAAAATATAGCAGTGTAAATACTCCTTCCCTGGTATTTTCTCCTTTATTTATTGTAAAAGTAGCTGAGAATTTAGCATTAGGAAATTATTCAGATTTTCTTAATCAAAAGCCACCTATTTTAAACTTTACTTTCATAAAACCTCTTCATTGATTTTATTATTGGAACATAAGTTACTTCTGACCCCTCTCCATAGTAACATGAGACTCCATGTTAAGTAATACAAGCAATGAGCAATGTTATTTATATTTTGTTATATTATTTATATATATAATCCTATGTGTTTATAGGAAATCATAGACCTGCTGAGAGAATGTTTCTCTTCAGTATGGACCTGGTATCTTGAGCTCAAACATGAAATATAAAAAGCTTCCTTTTCATTCACTACAAATAAAGCTTAAAATCGTGCTAATAAGGGCCAGGAATGTGGTCTTGGAAACTTATGAGCAGCTTTATTTTTTTTATTTAGGAAAGTTCTGAAATAATTTATCCTTAGCCTGTTTTGTATATAGTAGGTACTCATCATATACCATTTGATAGTAATGCCAGAAAGAGTTGGCATTTGTTGATCTTAAAGCAGTATCATTTTGAGTGACTTACAAAGATTTTGATCCTTTTTTCTCCACTGTTTTTCCCTGTTCTTTCACATTTATGATGTTTTTTTGAAACTTCATGAAATAATGCTTTTCTCTTGTTGAGCTGTCTACTTAAGATAATAAAGAGTTGTCATTCATAGTGGTCCTTGTCAGGCAGGTCAAACCTGACTTATAAAAACAGGGTTCAGCAATATTGGATATTCCTTTCTAGAGACCAGGCAGCCTCAGAAAATTGCCAAAGCCACAAATAATAATACAAATGCTGCCTCAGTGTTATCTCATTATCTGTTTGCATCCTTTTTTCTTATTTGTCAAGACCATGATCATCTGATTTCAAATGGTTAGTTAAGAAAGGTTTTAGAAGACTTCAAATAACATTCATGTTAGTAAATCACAGACACTTATGGATAACATATGATGTGCTAGGCCCTGTTCAAGAGATTAGAGGTACAATGAAGAATAACATGAAGGTGGAACAAAGTTGAATGTTAAAGGCTGCAATGACTCAAGAAGTAGGGTGGGGGCTTCCCTCATGGCGCAGCAGTTAGAATCTGCCTGCCAATGCAGGGGACACAGGTTCGATCCCTGGTCAGGGAAGATCCCACATGCTGTGGAGCAGCTAAGCCCAAGCGCCACAACTACTGAGCCTGCGCTCTAAAGCCCATGAGCCACAGCTACTGAAGCCCACGTGCCTAGAGTCCGTGCTGCACAAGAGAAGCCATGACAATGAGAAGCCTGTGCACTGAAACGAAGAGTAGACCCCGCTCACCGCAACTAGTTAAAGTCCACATGCAGCAACGAAGACCCAATGCAGCCAAAAATAAATTAGGTTAATTTTTTTAAATAGTAGGTGAAACATGTCTTAAACTATAATAAACATTATTTGTCTAAAAAAAAAAAAAGACCAAGAATCTTGTTGTTTAGAAGCTTTAAGTCTCAAGAGAGACAATCAGAAAACGATGTAAATGCCATAGCTTTTTAATCTAAATTCTGTTAAGAAAATGAGTTTTAGAAAAGATTTATGTACATCTAAGATTGCATAACTGGTTAGTGGCAAAGGCAGGCCTAAAGCCCAAATACATACTAATTGAGTTTATTTTTAACTTTTAGAAGTAATACGTGTGACATAAAATTGACTTCCTCTTCCTCACTTCTCAGATAAACCAGTCAATAGTTTTTAAAAATTTTTCCAAGCAGTTGCCATTTAAAAATTTTATCTTTTATTTCTTGTTTTATCAATTTTAGACATTATCTGATGTCCTCCTACTAAAGGATGAGTTTAGTTCCCTTATACTGTCTCACTTCCATCTCTTCAGTTGCTGGGTTTTGGTTTTTTTTTATATATATATATAAATTTATTTCTTTTATTTATTTATTTTTTGGCTGCGTTGGGTCTTCATTGCTATGCGCGGACTTTCTCTCATTGAGGTGAGCAGGGGCTACTCTTCGTTGCGGTGCGCGGGCTTCTCATTGGGGTGGCTTCTCGTTGCAGAGCACAGGCTCTAGGCGCACGGGCTTCAGTAGTTGTGGCACATGGGCTCAGTAGTTGTGGCTCACGGGCTCTAGAGCACAGGCTCAGTAGTTGTGGCGCATGGGCTTAGTTGCTCTGCAGCATGTGGGATCTTCCTGGACCAGGGCTTGAACCTGTGTCCTCTGCATTGGCAGGCAGACTCTTAACCACTGAGCCACGAGGGAAGCCCCCAGTTGCTGGTTTTTATAATGTATATTATTATTTTGTATACATTTAGTGAGTGCTTTACAAATTTCTGTTGATTCCTCATTACTGCCTTTCCTTCTCCCTTTTTATACTGTCTCAATTTTCATTAATTATTATGATTGTTGACAATAAAATATACTCATTCTTCTGTATATATACTTTAATAGGTTGATCTGAAAAATTAAAATCCACTAGGCAGCATTTACAATATTATGATTATATAAATATTCAAAGTAGAACACTGGTTCTATTAAAACACTGGCAAATATAAACCTGAATTACTTAAAAGTGTTCCCAGGAGGATCTTCCATATATCTCTGCTTAATGGAACCCATTTTTGTTTTGTTCTGGCTTTCTTCCCATTTTCTAAGTCATCTCAGTTGCTACTGTTTCTTGTATGTTATTTTCTTTCTTGATTTCCTCTTTACTTTTGCTGGACCTCATTAAGTAATTTTTTTCATAAAGGATACTTGAGCAATAAACTTCCCAAGGTAACACTTTTGAAAATACCTCTGTTGTACCCTTGTATTTGGTTAGTAATTTGAGAACACAGAGTAGCCACAGAATCACTAAACATACTGGTTAGAGGTTATCCATATGCTCCCATCCATTTCCCTGCACGAATTTTGCTCTTTCTCCCTGATCTTCTAGATAGCTTCTTCCATATAGATGTTTGAAATAATTTAAACAGTTCCTGGTCACTGTTTCAAGGTTTTTAAATGTTAAACAGAGTTGTGAAAGTTTTTCTTTCATTGTGCCCCAGAGCAAATTATCACATGTTAATTTGGGTTTTAAGGAGGCCTTAGTGTATCAGATCCATGTCCAATCCATCAACCACTGAATTTGTCTTGAAAATATTCTCTTACTGGAAAAGTGTCAGGTACTGGGCCACCTCCTTGGTGCAGGATAGTTACTGCCTTGAAACAGTAGACAGCAGACCACATCTGAAATGTGTTCAAGTAAGCAGCCATCATGACAGTCACTTTTAGAACTTTTTTATCACCCCAAAAAGGAAACTCATACTAGTAGTTACTCCCCATTTCCTCCCAAGCATCTTCACCAGCCATAGACGACCAATATGTTTGGTCTCTTGTGACTGGCCTCTTTCACTTAGCATAATGTTTTCAAGGTTCATCCATGTTGTAGCATGTATTGGTATTGTAGATGCTTAAACTTTTGAAGGTGCTCTTTATTCAGCATCTTCTAAAAGCACCTTTCCAACATCAGGTACTTCTGTGTCGGTCTGTCTTTTTAATATAGTCAGTTGCCCTGTCAATAATGTCAGCACTTCACAGAATCAGAGATTTATTGCCATATGCATTAACAACAAAATCTATCCCATTTGTTAGTAAAAACTTTTCCTTTTCTATTTTTTCCTTTAGGAGATAGGCCTATATCTAAATAGACCTACTCTCAAAAGATATTAGACATTTCCATTATACTTCAGTGAATTTTATGACATTTGCACTGATTCTGTGTTGTGCTTTCATTCTTTCGTTTTAGTATCTATCTTCTTGGATATGTTAGTAATAATTTGAGCTTTTATGTGTTTATGAAGACCTTTCTATCAGTGTTAAAGTATTTCATGTACATTCTTTGTTCTACTCACAGCCTTTTAAAATAGTACATACCATTTTCCATATATGTTAATTTAGAACATTTAGTAGCAGAGAAACTTAACCCCAAATCATTTGACCACTTGGTTGGAGAGCTAAGATCTTAAAGGAATTGATCACTTAAGGCATCAAACATCCAGAATCCATGCTCTTGTATGACCACACTTACTCCATTTAAACCTGAGCAATTTTTCTTGATGCTCAATTGTTAACTTCTAAGTATTTTAAGTCAGTACATGTGGAAAAGTTTTCTTTGGCCATCCACTGGGAACTGAATCACATATCTGTAACACTTTGAGTAAAAGCATTCTTGAGGACGTTTATAGAAATTTTTTTTTTACCAGATACCCACAGATTAAATTGCTATTTTTGAAGACTTACTTGGAGAGGTTCCTAATTATCCAAATTGCTAATGTTCATTGATTGTTTTTTGCAGAAGCTGAGTATCTATGGTGACTTGGAATTCGTGAATGAACAAAAGCTAAACAGATATCCAGCTTCCTCTCTTGTGGTTGTTAGATCTAAAGGTGAAGATCATGAAGAAGCAGGGCCTCTACCTGCAAAAGTGAATCTTGCTCATTCAGAAATATAAGCTTTTTTTTTTTAAGAAAAGTGTATAGACATCTAAATTTCCATTCCTCATAGTGCTTTTTAAAATGGTTTCATTGGCTATAGGACTTAAAAATCACTATTAAATGCAAATAAAGTTACCGAAATCTGTGACGACTGTATTTGCTGTAATATTACCTGTAATTTTTTTCTAGTAATTTAAGAGATGGATATTTGGGGTTGTATTTTTATTTTACTAATATCTGTGCTGTTTTAATTATTATTTGCATTGTTTTTGTTTGTTTCCTTTCTTAGCCAAATTCTGTGAGCTGATCATTGTTTTTCCCCACCTCCTACCATGTCAGTCACCTTAGTTAATAAGTTGAATACTCAGTAGGATATGACACTCCTGCTCAGCAATGGCCCACAATCTGTAATTTGAAATTTAGTAGAAAATGCCCTTTAATACACTACATTTTCAGTTGTATTGAACTGAAATCATTAAAATTTTATTTGAATAATTATGTGCTGAAATTTGAGTTAATATACTAATTTTCCAGATCTTCCCTTTCACCCCTACCCAACCCAGAAAATAATGAGGAAATGTTCTATGTCTGTTTATTGCTATACGATGATCAGGGAGCAAATTAAAGCAAAAATGATTCACAAATGCATTTTATGTTATTTTGCACAGGCTATAGATTTTTTTGTTGGATGGATCTTTCCAAAGAACTATTTTTCTCTGTTAGAAAGCATATCAAGTATAAGTTAAAGATATTATCAGAGAAAGCTTTTCATTTTTTTTTTTTTTTTTTTTTTTGCGGTACACGGGCCTCTCACTGTTGTGGCCTCTCCTGCTGCGGAGCACAGGCTCCAGACGCGCAGGCTCAGTGGCCATGGCTCATGGGCCCAGCCGCTCCGCGGCATGTGGGATCTTCCCGGACCGGGGCACAAACCCGTGTTCCCTGCATCGGCAGGCGGACTCTCAACCACTGCGCCACCAGGGAAGCCCCAAGCTTTTCATTTTGATAGTAAGAATTAGACTCTCATGTTGCACAATTAAGTATAGAATTCACTTTGCAAAAACTGTTATTATCATTCCTTTATTATTATTGTCAATAATACAGATACAAAAATAAGAGTGACATCAAGTAACATAGTACACCACAGTCTTAATGTGATTCAGTGTCATTAGACGTGAAATGTTAAATGACTTTGCTAACCAATACTTTCCTCACATGGGCATTACTGGCAACTGCAGTAGTGCTGTTTGAATAAAGAGTGAGTCACACACTTGCCTTCAGCCTAGTCATTAGCTTTCTCTGAGTCAAAAGAAAATACAATTAACTAATCAAGTAAGGCTTTGGTCACAAAATATAGGTTTTGCTTTTTTAAATAGTAGGTTGTCTAGATTTGGAAGATAGAGGGTTAGAAAGTATGTCAGGCAATCTCTTTCTGATTTTTTGTGAGAAAACAGTTATAAAACATGAGAAATGGATTGGATTTACCTTAAAAAAAATAAGCCCAGTTGTCTTATTTAGCACCCATGGTATACACTTACGTTCATTAATCAGACACACATTTAATTGCAATGCACCCAGTGAGGCCAACTGAGGGGAATATATTCAAAATGCTGCAGATTTATAGGAGTCAGAGAGCCCAATATTAGGAAAGGCCTCCCTTATAAAAACAAAACAATACGAAAGAATATCTCGATAAGAAAGAGCAACTGTATAATTGTCCTATGCTCTTCCACCTTCCCTTGGTTTTGTTTCTCTTTGCTTCCCGAATGAGATACCCCTGAGATACCCTCAATCCTCTTGAAAGGATTGATCCAAGTTTAGACAAACTTTCCCCTCTTGTTTGTAAGAGACAATTCCTTGTGTGAGGAAATACCCAATCTTTCCTGTTATTTATCAGGCACTCAAATATTTGTGTCCTGCCTTTTTATTTTCACATGATTAAACCAGACTGACGTTTTACTTTTATTTTTATTTATTTATTTTTTGCAGTACGCGGGCCTCTCACTGTTGTGGCCTCTCCCACTGCAGAGCACAGGCTCCGAACACGCAGGCTCAGCGGCCTTGGCTCACGGGCCCAGCCGCTCCGCGGCATGTGGGATCTTCCCGGACCGGGGCACGAACCCATGCCCCCTGCATTGGCAGGCGGACTCTCAACCACTGTGCCACCAGGGAAGCCCCAGTTTTACTTTTAAAAAAAAGAAAAGAAAAATGACCACCACCACCACCCCCAAAGGTATACAGCATAAAAATATGTGACTTGAAAATTGCAACAAAGCAAAGAAACTGGCCCCTTCTAAAGTAACAGTTTAGCCCTTTGGGTGGACCCAACTTTACTTGTTTCCATTAGACAGGTATCACCTTCTTTCCTACCACACAGCATCTTCTTGGGAAGCTTGCCTTGGTTCTAGGCAAATTATCAAGACCCTTGAGTCTCTGGTTCAAACCTCCCAGACTCCTAAGGTCCTTCTTGCTTGGTTCAGGTCCCTGGTGTAAGAGATACACTGATTCAGGCAATTACAAACACAGTAGAAATCACCATAATGAGTGATTTAGGCCCAAGATTCCCAATCTTTTCACAAAACTTCATGAATACCTTTTACATATGATATATTTTTTGTAAATCAGAAATTACCAGATTATCTGGTCTCAATCTTATCTCAGAAATTCATATGATGTATTATCAGCGAATTTGAGCTGCTCATTAGCGTGTGAAACCTGGTACTTTAACTCTGAGCCAAAAGCAAAAACTTTATCCCTTATTATTAGTCTGTGTGGCTTTATCTTAGGTAAATGTGCCATTTCCATTATGATTTTTTAAATATATAATACATTAAATATATTTAAATATATTTAAATATAATTTTTGTGGGCTCTTAAGTATCTTAGGACTACATGTGGAGAATCAGAGGGTTCTAGACCTTTTTCGATAAAGCTAAATCAGGCCCCCCAACCTTTGGTGCAGTCTATATAACATTCTCAGCTGAGTCCCCACACCACGGTAGTGATTTTTGCCGAGATACCATATTAGAGATCCGCAGTTTAACCATTCAACAACCACTTGAGAGCCCGAGTGCCAAGCCCCATGCTGGGAGATGGGACTGCAACAACAAACAAGACCCAGTGCCCAACTCTGGTCGCTCAGATTTTAAAGAGGGAGACAGACTATTATTAATGTGGTAAGTGCTGTGACCAGATAAGCATGGAGTACTGTGAGGGGACCCCGAACTTCTGGGAGGAAGTGATAACCAAGCTTAAACCTAGAGGGAAAAGGGAAGCCAAACAAAATATAAGGAGCAGTGTTCCAGGCAGTGGGGACAGTATGCTCAAAGACCTAGAGGCAAGAGGGTGGGGAACAATAATTGTTTAGGAGGCAGACACAGAGCATACAAAAGTATAGCTATAGATAGGGCTTGGCGGATCACATAATAAAGGACCTCATTAAACCTGGACTTGGTCCTGAGCAAGGTGGAAAGCATAGAAAGGTTTTAAGCAAGAGTTGCAGTGCTTTAGAACGATGCACGTGGCAACAGCGTGCACGATAGACCAGAGGGGCAAGTCCAGAGGCCAGCAATGTCTTAGCTCTACGGTAACCACCAGGGTCTATTAAATTTTGTGCTTATCCAGCCACAGAGAAATGGGAAATTCCATTCCCTTCCCAGGGTTTTGTTTTTGTTTTTGAACGCCCAGTAATCCTATTGCATTGTGTTTCACGTATATTTTTGAGCTTTTATGTATAAGGCTGTCTGTTCCTCCACCTTATTGTTTGGATGGGAAGCCTAGTCTTTGGGTCACAGTCACAATCTGAGTATTGCCAAGCAAACTGGGAAGACTGTCCCATGCATTCCTAAGCTTCTTACCAGATTTCACATTGGACTAAATTTTTAAACCACGATACTCGGTCAACTTATCACCGTCCTCAAATTCTAGGTTTGCCGGCCCAGCCTCAACTAACCCAGGTGCTCCTGAACCCCTCCCACCACATTTCCAGCTGCTGAGCAGGTTATGTTTGCATATGAGTATCATCAGTATGAGCTACCTTTTTTATCTTTCTTTCTTTGACTACTTGTTCTAGACTAGAGTCTGGGGGTGGAGGTATGTACAGTGACAGAGATAAAAGATTGAGATAGTGGGAAACGCAGCCTTCTGTGGAAAGCTAGATTGTACAATTAGTGTGGATTTTCTGACTCCTTGCAATACTGTAAGTTCTGAAGTACAGTTTATATACCTTTTCTGAAATGTGTAATTGTTGAAGCCAGCTTTACATATTTCACTATTAAGTATTCTCTTCCTGTGATGTTAATGACTTATCTGTTTAGAGCAGGTGTTCTTAACCCTTTTTCATGCCATGAACCCATTTGATAATCTGGTGAAGCCTATGGACTGTTCCTCAGCATAATGTTTTCACATGCATAAAACTAAGTATGCAGGATTGCAAAGTAAACTATATTCAAATACAGTTATTAAGGTATTTTCAAAATTTTGCAATTATGTATATATGTACTTCTTTATTAGCACATAAAATAAGGCCTACTGGTGGTTCTAAATCTATTGGAATTTCAAAGTAATTTCAAACTACTGATCTGAAATCTCTCCAACATCTGTGATATCTAAATCTGATTTCTATTAATGATAAAGTCACAGTACTGCTAACAGCCCTGTCATTTATTGCCTATGTTCATAATTGAAGGAAATGCTATATTTCAGTTAGACGTTAGTGAAAATATTTAATTTTTTTCTCATCCAAGTTCACTGAACCCCTGGTTTAGAGGTTGTCTAATTTTACTTCGTCGTTTTAAGAGTAAAATATTTTTGTTTGCCTCTTCAATTCTAAATTATTTGGGTTCATTTTACTGTTTCTTGTATGTTTTTCATACCTGAATTATTTTGCAACATTGCAGCAATAATTGAAGGCTTGGATGGAAAGAAATCAACAACTGATTAGAAATGAGAGGTTTCAACCAAAGCTCTTGATAATGTTACCTCAGGATATACCATCATGCAGTCATTATTGGAGCCCCACATCTGATTATTTCATAACAAGTCTGTAAGCATCAATAAAATTTGAATCATCTGCACTAAGCAATATTATAAGCTGTCTTGTAAAAGTGTCTACTTAGATATTTCATGATGAAGTTTATCTATTGATTCCCCATAACTTTTGCAAAGCCCTTTATAGCACTCTATCATTTTAAATGGGTCCTTACAGCATCCCTCTAGGAAAGCAGGATGGGGTTTAACATCTCCATTTTAGAATTGAGGAAACAGTCCCAGAGAGGAGAGGTGGCCAGCCAGGGCTCTCAGAGTTATGGAAGGCACAGGGGAGGAGTGGTAAATATTGAGGCAGGGACTTGGCCTCACCTCTAGGCAGTTATGGAAGCTGATCTCTCAGGTCCTTGGCTCAATCTAGTTGTGGTGCCCACTTAGCATTGTCCAACCCAGAGCCGGGCACTGGACTATGAAGCAGTCCCAGCCCCCAAGCAGATCTCTTTGTAATTATAAACAAACCAAGTCATCCAGAAACAATAGTGCACCCTCCCAGGGTGCAGAACCCTTTCACATATGTGCACTCGCTTCGTTCTAACCACAACACTTTGAGGTAAGTATTCTTATCCCCATTCTTCAGATGAGGAAACAGAGAGGCTGTGACTTGCCATCTTAAATCAGGTAGGTATTAATTTGGCAGAATCGGGATAAAAACTCAGGTTTGCCTGACTCAAGGTGAGGTTTACTGATCTCATGTGCAGAGGGTCTCCGCTAGCCACAGCCAGGGTAAGATGGGGCCCTTGACCATAAGGAACATAGGGAAAGGTAAATCCAGGGTAAGGGGGAGAGTCGAAGAAGGCTTCATGAAGTGAGATTATTGCCTGGTTCTGGGCAAGAAAGATGGATTTAGAAAGGTGGAGGGAGCCAGCAAAACTCACTCTAAGCAAGTGACAAGCTGCAGACTGGGAGAGAGATGTATGATCCATGCAACAAATGATTCAAATCCAACATAAAGAAATCCATAAATCAATAAGAAAAAGGTAAACCACCCATGGAAAAATGGGCAACAGATAGGAAAAAGCCATTCACCAGGGAAGAAATCCATATGACCAATATACTGGGTTGGCCAAAAAGTTCGTTTGGCTTTTTCCATAACATGGAAAAACATTGTTAAAATGCAGGTTCTGGCTTGGTAGTTCTGGGGTGAGACCCCATCTCTCACAGATGATGAGGATGCTGCTGGTCCGAAGACCACACTTTTGAGAAGTGAGGGGATAGGTAGGAGTAGAGTGTGAACTTTTCAGCCACCCAAGTCTGCATCCCAGCTATGCTTCCTTTCAACTGTGAACCTTGGGCGAGTAACTTATTGTTTCTGTGCCTCAATTTCCTCATCTGTAAAATGGAGATAATAATAGTTCCCATCATCTGTGGTTGGGAGGACTGAATGAGTTAATATACGTAACACATGTAGTACAGCATGTGGCAAAATAGGTGTTCAATAAATGTTAGCAATTGGTGGTGGCCATAGGAATTACTAGAGAAACGCAAATTAAACCACACCGAGGGCTTCCCTGGTGGCACAGTGGTTGGGAGTCTGCCTGCCAATGCAGGGGACATGGGTTCGAGCCCTGGCCCAGGAGGATCTCACATGCCACGGAGCATCTAAGCCTGTGCGCCACAACTACTAAGCCTAAGCTCTAGAGCCCACAAATCACAACTACTGAGCCCACATGCCACAACTACTGAAGCCTGCACGCCTAGAGCCTGTGCTCCGCAACAAGAGAAGCCACGACAATGAGAAGCCCACACACTGCAGTGAAGAGTAGCCCCCGCTACCTGCAACTAGAGAAAGCCCGCACACAGCAACGAAGACCCAACACAGCCAAAAAAAAAAAAAACCACACCGAGATGGGTGTTGGAAAGTCTGACACTTTCAAGACTGGGGAGACAGAAACTCTCACATGCTGCTAATGGGAGCGCAAAATGGTACAGCCACCTGGAAGAGCAGTTTGGCCATATCTGGTAAAGTTGAGGGGCCCCTGCACTGTGATTCTAGATGTATGTGTATGTGTGTGTCTAGAGAGTGTGTAAAAACCAGCCATTGGAATCATGCAAGGCATATTCAGGAAACTGGTTGACTCTGGGGAGGGAGGGAAGGAATAATACAACTGGGGAAATAAGAGACCTTCAATTTTTGCTATACTTGATGGAAAAAGAAGTCTGAAGCAAAAATGACAAAAATTTTAACGTTTTTTATCTCTGGATGGTGGATACATTATTCTTCCCAGTTTTCTGTATTAAGTTTTTGAAACTTTTTTCCCAGGGAAAGGGAGGGGGGAAGAAGGGAGAGTTTGGAGCAGGTGGGCCAAGGGGGCCTGGTGCAGTGTTGGGTATTGAGTGGGGAGGACGAAGAGGTCCATCTACTGGGGCACCACCTTTCTTCAGGAATGAGTGGAAAAGAAGTTTAGAGAGGTAGATGGGAGAGCTGAAGCTCAGAGAGGTTAAGTGACATATCAGAGGTCACACAGCTAGTGGTGGGACCATTTGGACCATCAGCTCCAAAGTTCCCACTCTTGCTAGAAGTTTACCCAGGTGTGCCATGGCCCAAGCAGGGAAGGGAGCCCAGCAGGGTGGAGGTGGATGTTGTACAATGCAGCCCAAGTCCTTTTTCTCCTCAATATAACCTGGCTGTGACACCAGGAAGTTCAGGGATTGAGGCACCAGGCCTCTCCTCCATCTTTCCAGGACCCCCTGTTGCCCTTCACTCAAGGGTTCTTGGTGACAGCCTGAGCCCTGGAGAGATACAATGCTGCCAGCACAGCCAGGTGTGGCTGTACCTGGACTGGAGCAGGAGTCCAGAGGAAGGGAAATTTCATATCCCTGAAGAGTCTTTTCATAAAAGAACACTAAAGAATCACAGTCAAGAAAGGCCAGGGCTTCCCTGGTAGCGCAGTAGTTAAGAATCTGCCTGCCAATGCAGGGGACACGGGTTTGAGACTTGGTCCGGGAAGATCCCATGTGCTGAGGAGCAGCAGCTAAGCCCGTGCGCCGCAACTACTGAGCCTGCGCTGTATATCCTGCAAGCCACAACTACTGAGCCCATGTGCCACAACTACTGAAGCCTGCGTGCCCTAGAGCCCGTGCTCCGCTACAAGAGAAGCCACTGCAATAAGAAGCCTGTGCACCGCAACGAAGGGTAGCCCCCGCTCGTTACAACTAGAGAAAGCCCGCAAGCAGCAAAAAAGACCCAATGCAGCCAGAAATAAATAAAAATAAAATAAATTTATCAAAAAAAAAAAAAAAAAGGAAAGCCAGAGTTGAAGGACATGTGTTGGTCCCAGAATGGCAAAATGGTCATCATGCATGATACCACTCTCCATTCTTATACCCATGGCAGACATCACTATGCAATCACAAAATCCTGAGTCCTGACCTCATAATCCTTCTGAACCTCATGTTCCAGACACTCTCAACAATCAGTTGGAGTTGGCAGGCAAGGTGAAATGTCGATGCATCTTCAGCACATGCCATGAGGGTCCTGCCCGTACCCCTCAGCCCTTTCCATTTCAGGGCACATCAGCCTAGCTTGCAGCTGCCAACACTGGCATCTCTTTGCCTAAGGCGGGCCAAGGGGTGCCAGGAATAAATACCCTCCAGCAGTTCTCAGCCAGTGACTGGCAAGAACTGGCAAATGCACACCTCAGTTCCCTTACCCTCGGGTGGGGTGACTCTGATGTGCATCTTCTCCCGAAATCCTTAGCAAGAGAAAGTTCCTCTTGCCCACAGTGGGATGAGTGTGATAACACTCCTGTTAGTGGAGCCTCACTTCCCTCACTCCCCCGGTGCTTCCTGGGATTGCTCCCTCTTAAATCTGCTTGCCTTCAAAACTGGTCTTAGGTTTGATTATGGGGATCCCCAAACTAAGACATCCTCTTCATCCAGTTCAATTCCTTCTTTTTCTGGACAAGAGAACTGAGACTCGGAGAAAGGAAATGACTTGCCCACGGCAGAGCCAGTGGCAGGGCCCGCGTGAGAATCGTGTTCCCCTGACCTATAGCTTAGCCCTTCCCAGCGCTGCCGCCTTCTGAGCGCTGCCGCTGAGTCTGTCCATTCCACCCCCATCCCCTTGGACTTGGTAGTTTATATCCCAACAAAAAAGAAAAGGCTGGTTACAGGTTAGGCAACCCATGGGCATCAGAGACAGCCTACGTACAGAGGGACCCTCCCTGGAGCCCCCAAGCTCACTTCTGGAAGTGGACACCACTCCTCCCTTGGTCCAGGGCTTCCAACCAGACCCTTAAGCTCCCAGGTTGTTGGTCTCCTCAGCAGAGGGATGAGCTGAATTGGTAGAAGGCATTATTCAGGGAAGCAACCTGCCCCCGCCCCTCCCCCATCACAGGCATCATCTCCGGAAAAATTTAAAGTACATGGCCACTTTTTTAAAGAAAATAATTTAAAATTATATTTGCTTTATAATTTTAGTGGGAAATGCATATTCTTTCCACCTAGGTTACATATTTAATTGAACAAACATCAATGAAAAAAAATGACCCCTGCTTTTTAGCCACTGGAACGTTAATCCTGCGTATTTCTGCCTGGATCTTCATGCAGTTGCGGGGCCTGATATCCTCCAGTCTCATAATTGATGTGGAGGAAAAATCACACCCTGAAAAATTCCTGGGTTAATGCCCCCACCAAACCCACACTGTGTGACTTGAGGGCAGTTTCTCCCTCTATGAACCTCAGACTCTCCGCCTATAACATGGGGATGAGAACTCCAACCTTGGAGTGTCGCTGTCAGACTGCAGAGTGGGGAAGGGCCAGGCAGGAGCAGGGCCCTGCTGCCCTTTCCGCAGCCTGGGAGGCAGCCTGGGAGGGGCCTGCCCACAGGGAGGGTGCGGCCAGGCGAGGCCTGCTGTCATCCCTCCTCCAGGCTGCCCCTGGTGACAGGTAGGGAACCTGCGCTGAGTTCTCTGCACCCACCCAGGGCCCGGAGACTGGAGCCGGGAGCCGGAGACATGAACAAGATCTTCCCCCAGGTAAGAGCTGCCCTGAGACAGCTCCTGACCAGGGGGAGCCAACCTCAGGCTAAGGGTGGGCAGTAAAGAGGGGAGACACTGAGGTGACTCCGGTCCTCCACCACCCTGGAGGCTCTCTACGGGGACCCAACAGGTGAACCAGGAACACGGTTCAGGTGATAAGTGCTGGGAGGGGAGAAGAGGCCAAGGGAGAGAACGATCGACATTATGGGAGGGGATATCAGAGGGATCCTCTCCAAGGGGAACCGCCTGAGCTGGTTTGAAGGATGAATGTTTGCCAAGTGGACAGTGGAGGAAAAGGCCTTCCAGGGCACAGTACAGGCATGGTTGTGGGAACGTGAAGTGGACGTGATGAGTTTGGGGCATTCAGCATGCTGGAGTGGGAGGGCCCGTGGCTTCCCCCGAGGCTCTTGGTGACACATCTGAAAGACTTTTCAGTCTGGCTCCCTGAGGCTGGACCTCGCCTCACCTCAGCCCACTCCTCACTCTGTTCTCTTGGGCAGGGGGATGGCAATGCTGCTGCCGCTGGAAGCAAAGCCCTCCCCAGAAGGCAAGGTAAAGGACGGAGGGCCTGGGGCCAGTCCCTCCCCAACGTGGGGCTCCCTTGAAGCTGGACCGTTGCTACAGAGACACAAAGGGGGCTCCCTAAGGCTCCCGCTCTCTCAGACCTCTGTCCCCTTGCTGATGTCCCCTTGCTCCCAGCACCCTGGCCAACCATGATGACAGCCGTTTGTTTAACAGGGTGGTTCATTCTCTCCTTGCACAAGCATGTGTGGAGCACCTACTGTGTGCTGCCCACCTCACAGGCACAGAGCCACATACAGCGCCCCCGGTAACCTATAGAGGAAAGAGCTCTGGAGTCGAGCCCTGGCTCAGAGGGTGGCCTGGTGATTCTCTTTACCTCTGAGGGATAAAATAGGCAGGAGTACGCACTTACTTAGCACCTGCTTTTGGCCACTGGCTCACCTTGCGACCAGGACAGCTTGCGTTACCTCTGTGGAATAAAGGAAGGAAAGAACACATTTATTAAGAACTGCTATGTGTTTCCAATCTTGGCCTTCATTTGATCGTTTAAGGAAACAGCCCCAGAGAGGTAGCTACTGTTATGTGCCCGGCATCGCAGGGCCTGTTTCAACCCTCAGGACAGCTCTGAGAGGGGCTCCTCTTAGGGGGCAATAACAGATGAGGCAGCTGAGGTGAAGGGAGGTGAAGGTAGCTCAGCCAAGCTGGGATCCCACACGGATGGGAGGAGGGAGGCAGGGTTCAAATTCGAATCTGGTTGCAGAGTCCCGGTGCCTTTGCTGCTCCACACTGGCGCTTGTTTATTTCAAGCCTGGCTCACGGTGGGCATGATGTGGGAAAATGGCCTCCCTTCCCCATCTGTCCCCTGGGGCATCGGCACCTAAGGGCTTTCAGGCTTTGAAGTGCAGCCTTCATCTGGCCGTGGGCCCCGAGGCTCTCCCGTGACCCCACCCACCCGGCCTGTGCTGCACAAATGTTTGAGGAGTTGGCTGCTTGGCCAACCAGGATGCTGCTTCTTGCCAGCCTTCCCGCTGTCTCCCTGGTTACCTGAGTTTACAAGGGAGCCGCGGACTAAGGCTGCAGGGAATATGGGTTTTAGATTTATGCTGCATCTCCTACAGCATAAATCGGCTATCGTCTCCCTTCCCAATGCATGCCCACTCCGGGCTCCGGACACACAGGGCCACTTGCTGTCCCCCATATGCCATCCAGGCACTCTCTGCCTGGAGTGCCCTCTCCTTGCACCTTCCCCTCGCCTGCCTGTGGAAATCCCACCCTCCTTCAAGCACCATGACACCTTGTTCACGCTTTCTTAACCACACTTGCCGCCTGGCTCTGTGAGCAGCTGGTGTACAAGTATAGTCTGAGTACAGAGTAGGCAGCTCTGGAAATGTGAATGGATTATATGGAAATGACCTGAACTGACCTGAATTGGGCCCTTCCCTTGTTTCCTGGATCTCTAGATCAGAGTATTCAGAAAGTGCCTACTGTGTGCCTGCCTACTATGTCCCCAGGCTGGATCCTGGGGACGTAGATGCATCAGACCTGCTCCTTCCCCCTCTCTGAGATAATTGTGCCCCAGAGGACAGCAGGAGTCCCCACACTCTTCTTTTTACCTGTCTATATCTTGTCTTCTAAGTGCAACTACAAGCTTTTGGAGGGCGAGGGGATCAGAGCTGTGACTGCTTTTGTGTCCTCTACAGAGCAGGGCATCTAGTAGGATCCCAAGAAGACTTTGTTTCATTATTTCACAAGCAAGCAAATATTAAAGGATCGAAGTCAGTTAAAGGAGGAGGACATCACCTATTTCCACAGTACTCCAGATACAGAATGGCACATAGTAGATGTTCAGTAAACATAAATAGTAGCTAAAACCTTTACAGCACTTACTATGTCCCAAGTACTGTTCTGATACAATACCTAGCTTAATCTGCTCAACAACTCTAAGGTAGGCATTATGACCCCCATTTTCCACTTGAGGAAACAGACACAGAGAAGTAAAGTGGCTTTTCATTGTGGCCCAACTGGAAAGTGGTGTAGCTGGGATTCCAATCAGCATCCTGACGGGCTCCAGAATGAGCAATCAGTTGGCATGTGGAAAGGGCACCCATTTGGGCGGCAAATAGGTGTGGATTCACATCCCAGCTGCACACAATGTGACCTGAACCTTTTCTTCTCTGAGCCTCAATCTCCTCATTTATAAAATAAATGTTGTCTTGAAAACTACAAATAATGGCTATGAAAGGCCTGCTTTGGTCTCTGCCCCATGGTGGGGGCTTGATACGCAGGTGTACATCTCTCTCTTCCTCCTGAGGAGACAGCCTCATGGAAGGACAGGAGGGTGAGGGGGGTGGAGCAGAGACCTGGGACCCTCATTCTGACTGCCACTCACCAGCAACTGGACCTGGGCCAGAGACAGGTGTTTGGTGGGGGTGGCCCACAGGCAGAGCCGAGAACATAATGGTGGGCTTGGGAGCCCTCTCCTCCAGGGAAGACTGTCCTGCCTCCACGACCCCAGTGGGTAGGGACCACTAGGAGCGGTCAGGGCAGGGAATCTCTGGGCCCCAGCACTGGCTGCTCCATCACTGGTTTCCCACCCCACACAGCAGACCAGAGCCCTTTCTGCTGCTCGTGCCGAGGGGCCTGCCTCTCAGCCTTCCTGATGCTCCTGCTGGCAACTCTTGCAGCCCTGATTGCCCTGGTCGCCATCCTTGGACCCCCACCTCGCATGCCAGGTCAGGGTGGGCAACAGAGGGTGGGTCAGACTTGTTGGGAGGGGAGGGGGACACAGAGAGATGGGGGAAAACTGATCCTGCCTGGCTTCTCCATGAAATGACTTTTGGACAGTTCCTTAGGGTGCATGTGCAGACACACACAGACACTGACATATACACATCTCTGAGCTTCCATTTGCACATCTATAAGCATGAGCTATTGAGAGGACCCAGCTCTGATGCCACCTCCTCCAGGAAGACCTCCCTGCCTGCCTGGTTTAGGAGCCTTGTCTCAGCTCCCATAACTCTCACACTTCCTCTTCCCCGAGTCTGCCCACCCTGGGTGGTGCCATCCATCTGCATGTCTGCCTTCGCCACAGAGGACAGGGGCCTGTCCAACATATCCCTGAGGCCCGACTTCAGTGGTGAGCCCCAACACCGACCCTGCCATCACGCAGCTAACAGTTTGGAGAGTGAGGCGGATATTAATCCAATAAGTACAGTAAGGCAGGGTTAGTGGGGGCTCTGAGAGTCTGGAGCAGGGCTCTGACCCAGTCCAGGAGTCAGGAAGGGCTCCTTGAGCAGTGAAAGGGGGCTGAGGCATGAAGGGAAAGTGGGATTGATTAGTGGAAGGGGTGGCAGGAAAACCACAGGGAACACCCTGTGCAGAGTCCCTGGGATGGGAGGAAATGTGAGGAGAAGGTCAGTGGACGCGAAGGACAGAGCAGTGGGTGGGGCCGAGGTCCAGGGCCTCAAAGGCTGCAATGGGGAGGGAGGTCACCATCCAGAGAGCCACGGGCGGGGATTAAGCTGGGGGCAGGGTGTCAGCAGACCTACCTTTCTGAGAGATGGCTCTGTCGCCTAGCAGGAGGTGCTAAGGGGACAGGTGGAGTGGGGGTAATATCCACAGTACCCTACATGCCTGAGCATGGGCACTGGGGATAGATATGAGCACGCAAGGAGCTGCCTGCATGTATGTACCTGTGTGTCTGTGTGTTTATGTGTGTGTGTACGTGTGTGTGCAGGTATCTATGCACATGTCTGTGTATGCAGCTACATATCTGTGTGTGTGTGCCCGTGTGTGTACATGTCTGTATATGTGCGAGTGTATTGATGTATGTCTGTGTGAGCAGCTGTGTGTGTGTGACAATGTAACTATCTCTGAGGGTCCGCCCCCTCACACTAGCTGAGGCAGTTCCAGGAGATGAGCCGTGGTTCACATGTGCACAAACACACAGGCACAAACCCGCTCCCACGTCCAACCTGCACTCATGCGTGTACACATGCACAGCCTGCGGAGCCGGACCTCCCAGTCCGTCTGTCAGTTTCTCTCCCCTAATTCTTTGGGGGAAGCCCCAGGGTTGGGTGTTCCCCGCAGTGGGATGGAAGGGCAGACTCTCAGAAGGATGGACACTCAGATGGTCCCCACCATTCCTGGACGCTGGGGAGGCGACCCGGCCTCAGGAAAGAGCAGAGGCAGCAGCCTGGGTTATTAGCCGTGTGGCCGGGCATGTCGCACCTCTCTGAGTTTTACTTTCCTCATCTAGGAAATGGGGCTAATGATGACACCTCACAGAGGTTTTTGGGGAAACAATAAATAAAAATGTGAAGGCGCTTTGCAGCCCGTAAAGTTGTCCCAGATGTAAGGGATTGTGGCATAACGGTCCCCAGCCAGCCCCAGGACGTTGCCTCTGACACCTTCACCTGCACCAGGAGCCCCACTGTGACAGCCACTTCACTGACTTGAGCACTGTCCTCAGGAACTTCCCGTGAGACAGTCATTCAATAAACCATGACTTTCTCTGCATTCTCTCTAGGGTTATTCAAACAGAGACGCTTTTTTTTTTTTTTTTTTTTTTGCGGTACGCGGGCCTCTCACTGCCCCGGCCTCTCCCGTTGCGGAGCAACAGGCTCCGGACACGCAGGCTCAGCGGCCATGGCTCACGGGCCCAGCCGTTCCGTGGCATGTGGGATCCTCCCAGACTGGGGCACGAACCCGTGTCCCCTGCATCGGCAGGCGGTCTCTCAACCACTGCGCCACCAGGGAAGCCCACACACAGAGGCTTTTATGTAATCTCCCCAACTGTCCTGTGGAGTGTGTGCTATGATCCCTATCTTGCAGAAAGGAACCTGAGGCACAGAGAGGTTGGGTCATTTGCCCATGGTCACACAGCTGGCAAGTGGTTGAGCTGGGGCTTGGACCCCATCTCTGACGCTGAGCCCAGTGTCCTCCCCACTGCCCCAGCCTCTCACCCCAGCTCAGGTGGGGCTCAGTGGGGAGAACTTGGTGATGCCCTTGTAAACACCACCCTTGACCCTTCCGGGGCTCGCCCTGCCCACTCAGGGGCCCAGCCCTGTGTGACACAGATGAACAGGACGGGCTTCCTATGCCACGACCGGAGGAGCTGCATCCCAGCCAGCAGGGTCTGTGATGGCGTCCACACCTGTGCCCACGGCGAGGACGAGGAGGAGGCCTTGTGCCGTGAGTAGTTACTCCAGGGCCCCTTGGGAGTTGCCTCTCCCAACTCCAGCTCTCCCTGCAGTCATACTGAAGCTCGACCACCCCTGAACATACCAGGTACCCTGATGTCCTCAGACCTTTGCTTATATGCTGCCCTCAGCCAGGAACATCTTCCCCCGTCCTGTCCCACTCACACGCACACACATGTACCCACACTAGGAGATGCCTCCACTCTGTGCATCTCCGTGTCCAGAGAACCTGTGTACAACCCTCAAGGCAGATTTCAAGTGCTACCTCCTCCAGGAAGCCTTCCCTGACACCCAAACTAAATTACGTTCCCTCGTTTGGGCTCTCACAACTCCTGTGCTTCCCTGCACCCCAGCCCTAGTCACACCGGTTGTCACTCTCAATTGGCATGTTTGCCACCCCCATCAGACTGTGAACTCCTATGGGGCAAACCTAATCTGCTTGATATTGGGGCCCAGTGCCTGGTGCAGGGCACTGCACAGAGAGGTATCGAGAATGATTTGCTGAATAAATGATGAAATGAGTGAATGAATGGGAAGGTCTGGTCCCAGACCTTAGAGATCTGACAGTTCTCAAGAGAGGAGCGTGGCACTTGCCACAGAGGAGGGAGAGAGCCTGGTGAGTCGGAGTGGTGGGATGGGGTAGCTTACGGGGGTAGGGTCATTGCATCATGGACCCTCAAGACCAGAAGAGATCTTAAAGGTCATCTAGTCCATGTCCCAGCTCATGCCCAAAGCCCCTCTGCCTCTGCTTGCACATTCCCAGGATGGGAAGCTCACTACAGTTTGAGGCAGCTGCTCCCGTCATTGCCTGGGTTTTCCATGGGAACGTCTCCCTTGTACGGAGTTTAGAGCTGCCTCCCAGTAGCATCCTTGGTTCGTTCCAACTCTGCCCTCTCGTTAACCCCTGCCCCCCAAGAACCACATTTCAATCTGTCTCCCATGATGATGCCACTGCATGGATTTGGAGATTGTTTTCTTGTCCCCCATGAGTGTCCTCTTACCCAGGCCACCCTCTGAACTCCCAGTCACCCCCTTATGATTGCTCTTCCCCACTCCACCAGCACTCTACAGAACACATACCAAATGCCCACGTCCCTCTCCCTGGACTGGCCCCAGAAGCATCCATGACACTTCTGCTGGCTCTGGTGAGTCCAAGGAACAAAGGCTTTTCCCCTCCCAAGTCTGGGTTATACCTCTAATGATGTGGCCTGAGTTCGTGTTAATTTTTGGTATACCTGTCACACTGCCGTCTAACACAGAACCCACTTTCAAGAAAGACACTCTGACTCTCCTTCACAAAGCGTGTGATCCCACGTTCCCTGAGTTCTGGGGCCCAAGTGCAAGGCTTCATATTTATTCTTGTTACGTTCCAGTCGGAGGAGGCTTCCTGGAGGTGAAGGAACTTGAGCCTGGACTTGCAGGTGGAATGGTTTTGGACAAGTGTCAAGGAGGACTTTTCTGGAGGGAGGAATAAAGCAAGCAATGGTGTGGAGTGGGAAGGCGCAAGAGCTGAGAAGGGAGAAGAGGCTCTGGGCATTCTATTGGGTGAACAGGGAAAGAACCCTCCTCTCACCTTGACGACCTCCTCCCCAAGAAACCTCCTTTTGCCCTTCCTGGATAGATGGGCAGTGACCCCGAGTTTGACAGCTGCCAGGGTGGCCAGGACAATCTACCTCCAGATAGTCCTGAGGCAGCTGCAGCCAGATGTGGACTTCCTCCTGCCTCATCTCTCCCTCTGTAGGAGACACGCCCCAGAGCTTCCCGGGCTTCCTCGTGGCTCACTGCGGAGACCCCGCTTCCTGGATCTACTCAGACCAAAAGTGTGATGGGATCAACAACTGTGGGGACTGCTCAGATGAACTGAGCCCAGGTAGGGGTCTGGGCACAAACTTGGCTGGGGCAGGTGGCCAGGCAGTGGCCAGAGGGCAGAAGTTAAACAGAGAGAATCTCCAAAGTTCCCCCTGCATCCCCTTCTTGCATCCTAGGAAGAAGTTTTCCACTCCTCCTTGAATGCCTCAAGTGGTAGGGTGCTCACTACCACTCCAAGGGGCTCCTTCTGGAGAGTTATTCTTCTGTGGTGGGAAACTTGCTTTCAGGGTCGCAGATGAGGAAACTGGGACCCAGAGGGCAGTCATGTAAGGACATGGCCCAGCCGGGGTTTGAACCTGGGCTTCCTTCATCTTCTCTGCACCACCCAACAACCCGGTGAGGAAAGGAAGGCAGGAATCGCTGGCCCCAGTTTATATGTAGGTAAACTGAGACCAGAGAGGAGAAGTGACTTAATATGATGAGTGATAGGAAGGGGGCTTGGGTGTAAACCCAGGTTTCCTGACTCTAAGACGAGTTCTTTCACTGCTCCAGAGTTTCCTTTCAATTTCTTCCCCAGTGTTCAACCCACAAACATGTTCTGAGCACTGTTGGGGGCTGGCCTGGTGCCAGGTTCTGCTGGGGCACAGTCAGGAGTCAAACATATGTCCCACCCCCAGGACTCACATCATGATGATGCCAAAAGGAAGTGCTGGGGTCCTGGAGAGGTTTTTTTGTGGAGGGGGTGGATAGGAGAAGTAATCATCAAGGGAGACTTCTCAGAAGACGCAGTATTCAAGCAGGCCTTAAAAAATGGACAGGGTTTCAACAGGCAGAGGCTGGGTGTGCAGGGAAGAATGCTGGAGGCCCAGGGTCCAGGGCAAAGGAGGGAGGTCTGCGAGGTGCCCTCAGGGAATCATAAATGGGCTGGTGGGACCGAATCAAGGTGAGAGAGAAGGATGGGAGACTATATGCGCCCACTAGTAACTGAACACTGACTGTCGGCCTGGCACTCTGCCTATCTTCCTTGATAACAACCTTGAGCACATGAGGAAACTGAGGTTCAGACAGAGAGACTTGCTTGAGGTCGCACAGCCTATGAGTTGGGGAGTCTAGATTCTCTCTTCTCCAGGGAAATAAGGAATATAGTCAACCCGTGTCAGATGGGGCAGGGCTGTGGAGGCAATGGTAGGTTTCAGAGCTAAAGAGTGCCCTGGTGCATGGGGCATTCCAGGACAGAGCAGCTGCTCTTCTGTCTTCCCAGTGACTGTGTGCCCGCCCTGCGGCCCTGGCTGGTGGCGCTGTCCCTCGACCGTCTTCAAATATTGCAGCTGTATCCCCAGGAGCCTCTGCCGTGATCACGTGCAGCACTGCTCTGACTGGTCTGATGAGTACTCCTGTCCTGGACCCTGAATGGGTCACCCAGGCCAGAGTGGGAGGCTGGTTTGGAATGGCACTGGTAACCTGTCACATGTGCTATGAATCCAAGTACACAAGGGCAGGAAGGAGCCTTCGAGATCATGTAGTGGGATCTACACACAGTTGTCTCTGAATAGGAATTGCCTCTCCTGCTTTCAAGTTTTTCAGCCTCTGCTTGAATTCTTCCAGTGACGGGGAGCTCACTACCATGTTAGGCAACTCCTAACAAAGACGAAGGGAATACGCTTCCATGATCGGAGGCCTGCCTCTGGTGCCGCACAGAGGAAATCTGCTCCTCCACTCCAAGACAGGCTTGCAGATACTGACCTTGTCACCCCTTGGAGAAAAGATAAGTCTTGGGCTTAAACACCAAGCTGAGAATTTAGCCCTTATGGATGGCACATATATGAAGTATATGCCACTTCCTGCCCTTTTGGTACCTAAGGCAGATATTCCTGGGCTTGGATGCAGCCTCAGTGTTTTCTCAGCTCAATAATCCTAGCAGGTCCCACTGATGGATCACATGAGATGCACATGAGACGGCGTACTTGTCATCCTGCCCCTAGGAAGCCACCCCAGGAAGCTCTGAGCTGTAGGAAGAACAGCTTGAGGAGCCCCTCCCCCACCCCCTGTCCATCCCTTCTCTTCCCAACCACTCCCACCCTCACCCCGTGACCAGCTGCCCAACAAAACAGCCCAGGTTCCTTCAAGTAGGGATTGTATTTTGGTTTCGGAGCCTGAGTGAAGGAGTTGTTTCTCGGCATACATTTCCAGCTTCACAGCACCCAGGCAGGCAAGGATGGATATCCCCATTAAACAGATGAGGAAACTGTGGCCCAGAGGGAGAAATAACCAGGATCATACAGCAGAGTAAGGGCTGGAACTGGGACTCAAATACCATCCATGGTGTCCCAACCCCAAAGTCTTTCCATCTACCAGTGTGACTCTATCTTGGCCAGGGTGGAGGCAGAGTCTCTGTCGTGTATTTAAAAAGGTAGCTTGGGGCTTCCCTGGTGGCGCAGTAGTAGAGAGTCCGCCTGCCGATGCAGGGGACACGGGTTCGTGCTCCGGTCTGGGAAGATCCCACATGCCGCGGAGCGGCTGAGCCCATGAGCCATGGCTGCTGAGCCTGCGCATCCGGAGCCTGTGCTCCGCAACGGGAGAGGCCACAACAGTGAGAGGCCCGCGTACCGCAAAATAAAACAAAAAACAAATAAAAAGGTAGCTTGAGGGTCAGAAAGCGTCCCACCCTTATTCTGAAAGATGGACTTGGAATCTGGCCAATAAGGGACTCCTGTTGAGGGAGACGGACATATCCCCACTGGAAATTAATAAAATCAGTTCTGTGTATCAGTCTCACGTGAGTTTTGAAATAAATATGGGCACCAAGAGAGACGGGTGAGCTCTAGTTCATTCACTGCCACGTTAATTCATTCACTCACACACTAAACAGTCTCTGTACGCCTGCTCTGTGCCAAGCCGGGCGCCAGGCACCCAGGAGTGAGCAGGCCTGGGTCCAACACTGGAGGAGCACAGGGTCCCACGGAGGAGGCACCTCACACTGGGAGGCGGGATGGGACAGCAGAAAATGCTGGGCTGAAGGCGCCAAGGAGGGGCCTTCGGGAGCCAGGACACAATCGCGTTTGGGGCTCTGATGACCTGAAGATCAGTTCCCGGAACGGGATGCCTCAGTGATCCTGCCTGGGGGAGGCTCAGCAATGGGCTCTGGCATCTTCGGCTGAGTTTCCCTCCAAGTGCAGCACAAGTGAGGTACTACGGGCACACTCAGGGCATCCTTGGTTCTGAAGACTGACCCAGAGCAGCCGCTCCTTCCCAGAGGAGGGGCATTTGGGCTGGCTCTGGAGGGCAGGAGAATTTCCGGTGGTACAGGTGGAGGAGAAGGCATTTCCGGCTGAGGGGCCTCCGGAAGAAAGGCATGGGAATGCCCAGCAGGCCACATGGCCAAAGCAATAGAACAGTAGGAGGTGAGGCGGTGGGCAAGGACATGGTCCTGGAAGGGCATAGTGCGTCACACTTCATCCTAAGGGCAGTGGGTGTCATCAAAACATGGTAAGCAAGGAAGTCACCTGGAGCTAGTGACCTTTAATTACAAAAGTCCAAGAAGAACATGCCAGGGCATGACCAAGTGGGCAGAGAAGAGAGGATGATCAAGGGCTATTTACTGGTGGAACATGTGTGTGTGTGGGCGGCGGGGGAGGGAAGTAGGGAGAATGAGGACAGCAGGGGCCCCGAAGCCTGAGAGAGGACAAGAGAGTTGAGCTGACTGACCCCTGAGGAACAAGAAAAGTTTCAGAAACGCATTCCAGCATTCAAATACCAACATGTTCCTGACACCCTGAGCATCAGTCGTTGAAAACAAGGTCACTGGGGAGAGGCCAAGGAAGAGGGAGCCTATGTTTGCTCATGCTGAAACTGCACCACTCACATTGGGATTTGAACCCTCTGTCTTTTCATTGTGATCGCATACCTGGTCTCAGGACTTAACGAAACTCAGGTTCTTTATGTCTCTTGGCAGAAAGAATTCAGTGAGAGACAAAGTGATAGGTAACAAGTGGATTTATTTAGAGAGGTACATATTCCATAGACAGAATGTGGTCCATCTCAAAAGTTGAGAATGGCCCTGGGAGAAGCACACTCCACAGACGAGTGTGGGCCATCTCAGAAGGCGAGAGGCCCCGAAATATGGGGTGGTTAGTTTTTATGGGCTGGGTAAATTCATAGGCTAACGAATGAGAGGATTGTTCCAACTATTTTGGGAAACGGGCAGAGATTGGTATTGGGCCACCGCCCACTTTTTGACATTTTATGGTTAGCCTTGGAACTGTCATGGCGCCTGTGGGTGTGTCATTTAGCATTTGCTAATATATTACAATGAGTGTATGATGAGGCTTAAGGTCCACTGGAAGTTGAATCTTCCACCATCTTGGACCTAACGGTTCTAACCAGTGTTTGTTCTATCCTCAAGGGCTATGTCAGTCTATTATAGGTTGTGCCCTGCCCACTTCCCTGCTGTTTCAAGATCAGTCAGCCTCGGTGGTTCAGGTGTAGGAGAGGCCCAGTTCCTGCCAGGGGCTGGTGGTGCTGCAGTTGGTCCCCGCAAGAGAGACAGGGAGACCTCAGTGGTCATCCATTCCTGGGCTTCTTCACTGGGCTGTGGCTTTCTCAGAAAAATGCCCAGAGGCACTGGCACCACGGGTTGCACATAATTCTGCCCTCCCCTCCCTACCAAGCCCATCTGTGGGCCTGTTGCAGGAAGGGGACCCCTTCCGGGGCCTGAGAGTGGGCCTCTTGTCTAACACTTGGAAATGAATTGTCTGAGGAGACATGTGTACTTGGAATAGGAGGGAAGGGGTTAGGGCACAACCTTTCAAAGAACGACATAGCCCAAGGACATGACATAAACTGATTAGAACCAAATGGGTCCAAGATGGAGGACCAGTCAACTTCCACTAGACCTTGAGCCTCAGTATACGCTCACATCAGAAAGCTAAATGACACACCCACGGGCACCATGACAGTTCCAAGGCCGACCATAAGGATCAAAAAGTGGGCGGTGGCCCAATTCCTGGAAATCCTCGCCCCTTCCCCAAATAGCTGGAATACTCTTCCCACTCATTAGCCTATGACATTGCCCAGCCCTATAAAAGCTGACAACCCCATACCCTGGTGCCTTTCTCACCTTCTGAGATGGCCCACACTCTGTCTGTGGAGTGTGTTTCTCTCTAAATAAATCCACTTCTTACCTATTCCTTTGTCTCTCACTGAATTCTTTCTGCGATGAGACATCAAGAAGCTGAGCTTCATTAAGTCCTGAAACCAGGTGTGTGATCTCAGTTGGAATACTATGGGTTTTGGCTGGGTTTGAGTCCCGGCAGTGTGGGTTCAAGTCCCAATCTGGGTTTTGGCAGGGTTTGAGTCCCGGCACATGGGTTCACATCCCAGCCTGAGGTGCACGGTTTCATACTGACAAAGCAAAACACTTTATTGGGAAGGGGCGCCTGGGCGGAGAGCAGGAAAGTAAGGGAACTCAGGAGAACAGCTCTGCCACGTGGCTCACAGTCTCAGGTTTTATGGTAATAGGGTTAATTTCAGGGTTGTCTCTGGCCAGTCATCTTGCTTGGCCCATATTTGGTCTGACTCAGGGTCCTTCCTGGTGGGACCTCTTGTTGTGAGACAACCCATGAGTAGTTATCACCGTGTCTGGCCAAGGCAGGCGGTTTCAGTCAACGGTTCCCTAACAGGCCCATGGGGTTAAGATTCTTCATTTTACAGGATGGAGAAACCAAAGCTGAGACCAACTTTCCCCAAGTCCATTCAGCGTGTCAGTAGCAGGGGGAAGACCAAAAGCCAGCTTTCTAGGTGCCCACAGTTGGCCCTTGCTGAGCTCTTACTGTGAGCCGGGCACTATGCTACGTAGGATCTTTACCTCTCATCCTCCAACAAGGCTCTGAGGGTGGTACTGTGTTTCTATGAGGCTTAGAGAGGCCAGGCAGCTTGTGCAAGTGTGTATGGCTGGTAAGGGGAGAGCCAGGGAAACTGAGAAGAACCCTGCAGGGCCTCCCAGGAAGGGGAGGGGGGACCCTTTCCATGCCCCGCCCCCTCATTTCTTGCTTAGTCTCCTAGGCCTTCCCTGAGTTCCAAAGAGCAGATTCCAGCAGTTACTAACTAGGGATGTGTGGGAATATAGAAACACAGGAAAAGCAGTTAAACAGGAAAAGTAATGATAATAGTTTAGTGAAAACAGAGTCCTAGTTCCTCCTCAAGGAATATACGTAACAATCTGCTGCATATCTTTAAGTTGTTCTGCAGGAACTGAAAGCCCCCGAGCACTCAGGTGGAGGATGGCGACTACCTGCTGAGCACAAGCACTAGACCCCAGACTGTTCGGAACCAGAAAGTTGATGATTAGGATTCCTAAAACACCACACTGCTGCTTCACAACATATCAATGAGAAGAAAGTCATGAATCCTGCAGGCTTCACCCCCAAATGTTGCCTTTAAAAATGCTCCCCTGGGGCTTCCCTGGTGGCGCAGTGGTTGGGCGTCCGCCTGCCGATGCAGGGGACACGGGTTCATGCCCTGGTCCAGGAAGATCCCACATGCCACGGAGCGGCTGGGCCCGTGAGCCATGGCTGCTGAGCCTGCGCGTCCAGAGCCTGTGCTCCGCGACAGGAGAGGCCACAACAGTGAGAGGCCCACATACCGCAAAAAAAAAAAAAAAAAAAAAATGCTCCCCTGAAAGCCATTGGGGAGTTTGGGCCTGGAGCATGAGCTGCCTGTTCTCCTTGCTTGGCCCTGAAATAAACCTTTCTCTGCTCCAAATTCTGTTTCCATTTGTCTGGCCTCACTGTGCCTCAGGCACATGGACTTGGGTTTGACAACACCAGGAGTCTGGGCACTTAGCCACGGCAGTTGGCTATTTCATGCTATGTCTCAGGAGGTCTGGGAAGCTTCCAGTGGCAGTGATGTCTGAGCAGGGTGATGAAGGAGCCAGGGACAGGACAGACCAGGCTGAAGAGCCACAGGGGCCAGTGGAAGAGGGGCACCTAAGGGCACGTGAAGTTGTCCCCCATGGCTGGAGTATGAGGAAGAGTCTTGGATTCCGGGTTCTGGCCGAGGTATTCAGCAGGAGAAACACATATGATTCCTCCGTCTGAGGAGAGGCTGCAAAGAAGGCTCTCCTCTGTACAGCAGGAATAAGGATGTCATGATCAAACTACTTTGCAGGCATTAGGGGGAAAAGTGATGTCCAAAAGGTGAATGCCACTGGGAAACAGTAAAGCTTCAAGCAGAAGAAAGGAGAGGGCCTTTAATGAATATGGCAACAGAAGAAAAATGCACAACTAAAAGTTGCAAGTTAAGTTGTATCCAGGGACCTTACTGAGGACTATAGCCCAAGAGACAGCCTCTCAGACAGTTCTAGGAACTGCTCTGAAGAGGGAAGGGAGGAACCAGGATATATAGGAGGTTTTTGCCGAAAAAACAAAAACATGTAGTCTAACACCAAAAGATTACTGCTAATCACAAAGAGCAGACATCAAAAATGAAAGATTTTGGCACTTTTCTATGTATGGAAAAATGAAAGGATCTGCGTTCATTGAAATTATTCTTTACATATGTATCTTAATTCAAAGCACAGAATGCTTTCTGGTTTTCTCCATCCTGAATTCCCCTCAGGGTACACCATTGGTGGGAGGTTGCCGTACCTAATGGCTTGATCTTTATAGGATTGGGATGGTGGGCAACATTCTTTTTTTACTGCACTGGCAGGCAACAGTCCCTGTTCACAACTATCATCAGGCAATATTTAGTGAGCATTTGGTACATGTCTTAGCTCTTGTATCCCATCTTCACTTATCCTCACAACCATTCCAGGAACCTGGTTTGGTTATTTGTACCTCACAGGGGCTAAGAGAGATGAAGTTGCTTGGCGAAGATCACACAGTTTTTAAAGGGTGGAGTCAGGATCAAAGCTTGATGGGCTCAAACCCAGAGCCCACCATCCCCGCTCCTTGATGGCTCGCTCTTTCTTAGCCAGGACTCCCTAGAAGAGGAAGCTGGAGTCCAGGCCAGGGGGAGGCAGCCTGCAAACAGGAGGTGGCTTATGCTGGCAGAAGAACGGTGTTTGTTCTCTTCTGCTTTATTGGTTCTTCCTTTCACAAAGAAGCAGGTGCTGTAGCAACCTCCCAAACAGCATTCCATAAGCTAGGTCCAGGAAGACACAGAGCCCAGGGCAGCCAGCCAGGCCCCTCCCTTGGTTCACATCAGCAGAGCAGGGGATTTAATGCCACAGCCTGCAGAGAGAACTTAGGTATAGAGCGTCAATATTTGCCATCTCCCAGCCTCCCTGGTCTTTGCGCCAAGATCAGTACCTTAAGTACAACAGGTTCTTTGCTGTGCAAACATGCAGGTACAGATGAATGGAATTTAAAGTGACTCAGGCTTCACCGCAGGGTTTGGACTGGAAATCTGGTCTGGTTTAACCTTCTGCCATCACCATTTCCCAGGACTCTCCATTCATCCTTAGACTAACGAAACCACAGACTTCAGAGAACTGGCGAGGAGCTCAGAGCCCAGCCAGACTTTTGATAGGCGGACATTGCTTCTCAGAGAGGCAGAGAGGGAAGGGACCAGCCCAAACTGGCACTGCCTGGTAGCTGTCACTGGGATTCTGAGGGTCACCCAGCAACTCCAGGTCAGGTAGAAGCGATTTCTTTGATTCCATTTTTTTAAAAAAACATTTATTGAGTTGTAATTTACATTAGTGAAATACACAGATCGTAAGTGTATATAGTTCAGTGAGTTTTTTTAAAACAGCTTCATTGAAGTATAATTGACAAACAATAAGCTACACATATTTAAAATGTACACTTTCATAAGTTTTGACACATGTATTGATAAATACCCATGAAACTATCACATAGTTTCATGTCCATAGTGAACATGTGCGTCACCCTCAAGAGTTCTTGTGTCCCTTGGTAATCCTTCACTCTCACCCCGCCCCGATCCTCACTCCCATACTTAGACAACCACTGATTTTCTGTCAGTATAGATTAGTTTTCACTTTTCTAGAATGTTATATAAGTGAACTCATACAGCATATACCCTTATTTTTTGGCCTCTCTGACTTCTTTCATTCAGAATAACTATTATGAGATTTATCCAAGGACTTCCCTGGCAGTCCAGTGGTTAGGACTCTGAGCTTCCACTGCAGGGGGCATGGGTTCGATCCCTGGTTGGGGAACTAAGATCCCACATGTTGAGAGGTGCAGCCAAAAAAAAAAACATATAAAGATTTATCCATGTTGTAGCATGCCCATAGTCATTCCTTTTCATTGCTGAGTAGTATCCCATCGTGTGCATGTACCATGATTTTTGAATTCCAGGCTGAAGAAATGCATTCTTCACTTATCCATTCATTTGTTAATAGATTTTAGGTTATTCCAAGTTTGGGCTATTACAAGTGAAGCTTCTCTGAACATTTATACACAAGTCTTTACATGGTCATGTTAGGGGAACCACTGACTGAATTCGCCCACCCTGGCCAGGCACCACAGCAACCGTTTGAGTTATCTTGCGACAGGAGGTCCTGGTAAGGAATGCGGAACTAACAAGCCACCACCAATCGGAAGAATCCGGAAAAGGTCAAAAGGAGAAAGGAGAAGCCAGTCCATATGTCCTACCAACCTCTCAGATCCTCCTCACTGGAATCCATCTTGGCTGAGCGATGCGTGTGCCACCAGGAAGGTCCCTGAGTCAGAAAGATTGGCCAGAGGCAACCCGGAAACTAATCCCATCACTATAAAACCCGAGACTGTGAGCCACGTGGCAAAGCAGTCCTCCTGGGTTCCCTAACCCCCCTGCTCTCCACCTGGGCGCCCCTTCCCAATAAAATCTCTTGCTTTGTCAGCATGTGTGTCTCTTTGGACAATTCATTTCTGAGTATTCGAGCCCAATCTCGGGCCCTGAAAGGGGTCTCCCTTCCTGCAACAGACATAGGCTTTCATTTATCTTGGAAAGTAAATGGCTGGATGTGGTAGGTGTATGTTTAACTTTTTATGAAACGACTTGTTTTCTAACGTGGTTGTATCACTTTACATTCCCATCATTGGAGTAGGAGAGTTGAGTTGCCCTATATCCTTGTCAACACTTGGTATAATCAGTATTTTTAATTTTAGCTATTCTAATAGGTGTGTGGTAGCATCTCATTGTGATTTTACTTTGCATTTCCCCAGTGACTAATGATGTTGGGCATCTTTTCATGTGCTTATCTTCCTTGGTGAAAGGTTTGTGTAAATATTTTAAAATTTTATTAGATTGCTTGTTTTTTGATTGTTGGGTTTTGAGAGCTCTTTATATACTCTGAATACACACACCCTTTATCATATAATGATTTGCAAATACTTCTTCCAGTCTATGGCTTGTCTTTTCATTCTTTTGACAGTGTCTTTCAAAAAGCAAAAGTTTTTTATTTTGACGAAGTCCCATTTATCAAATTTTTTCTTTTATGGATCATGCTTTTGGTGTTGTATTTAAGAAATAATTGCCTAACCCGAAGTCACAAAGATTTTATTTTATATGTTCGTCTAGAAGGTTTATAGTTTTAGGTTTTTTTTTTCCCTTTCCAATAAAAATTCCATTTTATCATGGAATGTTAACAATGCTCCATTCTTTTGTTTAGATAAATTCCAATAGTGTTTATGCTGATTTCTCCACAGGGAGAAAAAAGAGACCATTTATCTGAAAAGCAACTGGCAAAAAAATATTCAAGTTCAATTTGGTTTCATCCTGAAGGTTTGAAGTCAAACAATTCTTTGTAAGGATTTATAAATAAGACATTCATTAATTAAACTTCAAAATATTACTTTGAAGTGAATGCTACTGAATTCATTTAACCAGTGGTGAAATTCTGGCAAAGAAATAGAGTAATTAGACTTGTTCAGTAAAGCATTTTTAAAGCCTAGAAAAAGAATCCAGAAGTTTCCAATGACTCATCCTCCATGTTGAATTACTCTGTTTTGGAATCAGATACTCGGTGTGTAGTTGCAGTAAGGGTATTCTGCTGTGACCTAGATAGAACTGTAAGTATAGTCTAAACAAACTGCTTAAAGTATCAGTATTTCCTATTTGGAATGGCTATCCAATACATATCACATCTGGAAGAAGAGGCTTCTGGGAAGTCCATGAGTGCTTTCAGAGTCTTTTCACAGAGCTGAACATCTGTCCTGACCTCTCTGCAGTTATGAGACAACCTTGGTGTTTTAGGTTTTTAAATTAGGTCTGTGATCAACTTTGAGTTCATTTTTTATATGGTGCAAGTAATGAATCAAAATTCTTTTTGTTTTTCTTTTCGCACATGGAATCCAATTGTTCCAGCACTATTTGTTGAAAAGACGATCCTTTTTTCTTTTGTGGTACGCGGGCCTCTCACTGTTGTGGCCTCTCCCCTTGCGGAGCACAGGCTCCGGACGCACAGGCTCAGCGACCATGGCTCACGGGCCCAGCCTCTCCACGGCATGTGGGATCTTCCCGGACCGGGGCACGAACCCGTGTCCCCTGCATCGGCAGGCGGACTCTCAACCACTGTGCCACCAGGGAAGCCCAGACGATCCTTTATTGAATTTTTCTTGCATCTACGTTAAGAAAAAAACGGTAACTCATATATTTGTGGTCTATTTGTCCCATTGACTTATTTGTCAGTCTTGTTGCCGATATCACATTGTCATGATTCCCGTTGCTTTACAATAAGCCTTGAAATCAGGTAGTGTTAGTCCTCCTACCATTTCCCTACCCCCACAAAGCTGTTTTGGCTATTCTAGCTTCTTTGCATTTCCATATGAATTTTAGAATCAGTTTGCCAATTCCTATAGAAAAGTTCTGCTCGAATGTTGATTGAGATTGCATTGAAATTACGGATCAAGTTTGGGGAGAACTGACATCTTAACATTGTTGAGTCTTCTCACCTGTGATTACATATCTCCCTTTATTAGTTCGCCTTTAATTTTTCTCATAAGTTTTCTCAAAACTATAATGTTTATAGTTTTATAGTGTACAGTTTTGTATGTCCTTTGTCTGATTTATTCCTATTTCATATTTTTTGACAGCAAGTCACATTTTTAAATTTTAACTTCCCATATTTCATTGCTAGTATATAAAAATACAGCTAAATTTTGTACCTTCTAGTAGATTTACATTCTAGTAGATTTTCTTTTTTGTAGATTTCATCAGATTTTCTATATATATAATCATATCATCTATGAGTGAAGACGGTTTTCTTTCTTCTTTCCAATCTGGATGACTTGCATTCAGTCTTTCACCATTAAGGATAAGTTAGCTGTAGGTTTTCATAAATGACCTTTATCAAGGTAAGAAATTTTCCTTCTTTTCCTACTTTGCTGAAAGTTTCTACCAGGATTGATGTCATATTTTGTCAAATGCTCTTTCTGTGTCAGTTGAGATGACCTATGTTTTATTTGTTTGTTAATGTGGTGAATTACATAAATTGATTTTTAAATGTTAAATTAATCCTGCTTTTGTGGGATAAACCCCACTTGGTTGCAATGTATTAAGCTTTTTATATATATTGTTGGATTCAATTTGCTAAAATTTTATTAAGAATTTTTGCAGGGTGGGAAGGGATAAATTAGAAGTTTGAAATTAACATATACATATTACTTATACATAAAGTAGATAATCAACAAGGATCTACTGTATAGCAGAGGGAACTATACTCAATATTTCATAATAACCTCTAAGGGAAAAGAATCTGAAAAAGATTCAGTTATATACATATATAACTATATATATATATATATATATATATACATATATATATATATAACTGAATCATTGTGCTATATACCTGAAACTAACACAACATTGTAAATCAACTATACTTCAATAAAAAATAAATAAAATTTTTTTTTAAAAAGAATTTTTGCATCTGTGTTCATGAGGGATATTGGCCTGCATTTTTCTTTTTTTGTAATGTCTTTGTCAGAGTAACACTAGCCTCATAGAATAGGTAGGGAGCGTTCCCTCCTCTCCAGTGTTCTGGAATAGTTTGTGTAGCATTGGTATTATTTCTTTCTTAAATGTTTGGTAAAATCCATTAGTGGAGCCATATGGGCTTGGAATTGGGGAGGTTTTGAACTACAAATTCAACTTCTTTAATAGATACAGGAATATTCAGATTAGCTATTTCTTTTTGAGTGAACTTTGGTAATGTCTTTCAGGCAATTTATCTATTTCTTCAAAGTTGTTGAATTTATTGGCATAAAGTTGGTTGTAATACTCCCTTATTATCCTTTTAATAGCTGTACAATCTGTAGTAATACTGCCTCTCTCATTCTTGATATTGTAATTTGTGTCTCCACTCTTTTTTTCCTGATCGGTTTGGCTAGAGGCTTATCACTTTTACTGATGTCTTCTCTCTCTCTTTTTTTGTTGATCTTGGTAGAAATATACCATTCTGTGTGCACTTGAATAGAATGTGTATTCTGCTGCTGTGGGATTCTGTAAATCAGGTTGGTGGTGTTACTTACAAATTGGCACTTGCCATCTACCTCTACAAGGATCAAATTATGAGCCGCTGAAGCTGCTGACCTTCAACACCCCCTGAAAGGAGCTTAGGGTGGAGATCAGGAATGAGGCACTCTGTGCTCTGGGAAAAACTGGCAGAACAGGTCTTCAGATAGTTATTTTTAGGAGAGTATTTTATAAGCCCGATTCTTGCATCTCCTCATATCTAGAAAAGCACTAAAATCCTTCATGGTGACGTCTGCTCCTTGTGACTAGCAGTAACCTGTACGAGACTAGCAGAAACCTTCTGCAAAAAAATATGTGCTTGATTGCATCCCTTTCTCCAAAATCACATATACTGACTTTCCCCCCCACCTCTTTGGAGCAGTTTCTCAGAGCTATCAGTAATGCTGTCTCCTAGGCTGCCGTCCTTATTTTGCCCCAAATGTCAATAAAACTTAACTCACAGCTCTCAAGTTCTGCTTCTTTTTTTCAGTCGACAGTGGATAGCGTTGTTCAAGTCTACTATAAACTTGCTGATTTTCTGTCTACTTGTTCTATCATTTATTGAGAGAGGGGTAATGAAATAGCCAACCAGAATTGTGCGTTTGTCTATTTTCCTTGCAGGTTTATTAGCTTTTGCCTCATGCATGTTGAAGTTCTGTTATTAGGTGCATAAACATTTAGGATTGTTATATCCTCTTGATGAACTGACCTATTTATCACTATGAACTGATCTTCTTTATCTCTGGTATATTCTTTGCTCTGAAATCTATTTGTCTGATATTAATTTAGCCATACCAGTTTTGTTTTGTTTTGGTTTTTTTCTTTTTCTTTTTTTTTTTACATCTTTATTGGGGTATAATTGCTTTACAACGGTGTGTTAGTTTCTGTTTTATAACAAAGTGAATCAGTTATACATATACATATGTTCCCATATCTCTTCCCTCTTGACCAGTTTTGTTTTTAATTAATGTCAGTAAGGTACATTTTCCCATTCTTTTACTTTTAGCCTATTTGTGTATTTATATTTAAATTAAATATTAAATATAAATGTGTTTCCTTTAGTCAACATATAGTTGAGTCTTGCTTTTTTATTCAATCTCACAGTCTCCTCTGCCTTTTAATTGGGATATTTAGACCATTTACATTACATTTATTGTGACTATTGATATGGTTGAAATTATATTGCTATTTGTTTTCTGTTTGCCCCATTTGTTCTTTCTCCCCTTTTTCCTTTTTTTCTGATTTCTTTTGGATTAAATACTTTTTATGATTCCATTTTATCTACTTTGTTGGTTTATAAACAAAATTGTTTTGTTATGTTAGTGGTTCCTTTAGAGTATGTAGTATACATCTTTAATTTAGCACAGTCTACCTTTAAGTGATTTTAAACCAATTCACTTTTTCTTTTTTATAGTTTTTTTTTTTTTTGGCAGTGTTGGGTCTTTGTTTCTGTGCGAGGGCTTTCTCTAGTTGCTGCGAGTAGGGGCCACTCTTCATCGCAGTGCGTGGGCCTTTCACTGTCGAGGCCTCTCTTGTCGCAGGGCACAGGCTCCAGATGCGCAGGCTCAGTAGTTGTGGCTCACGGGCCTAGTTGCTCTGCGGCATGTGGGGTCTTCCCAGACCAGGGCTCGAACCCGTGTCCCCTGCATTGGCAGGCAGATTCTCATCCACTGTGCCACCAGGGAAGCCCACCAGTTCACTTTTAAGAACCTAATAATACCAACAGTATAATTCCATTTCTCCCCACCTGACCTCTGTGTGCAATTATTGTCATACATTTTATAATACATTGCTGTTATTCTCATTTAAATAGCCAATTGCCTTTAAAGAGATTTAAATAGTAAGAAAGAGCCATTATGTATTTAGCATGTAGTTATTTCCATGTGCTCCTTATTTGTGTGTGTGTGTAGATTCATATTTCCACCTCATATTATTTTCCTTCTGCTTGAAGGACTTCCTTCAACATTTCATGTACTTTAGGTCTGCTGGTGATAAATTCTTTCAGTACTTTAAAAAGGTCATTCCACTGTTTGCATTGTTTCCCATGAGAAACCTACTGTCATCTTTATTTTTGCTCTTCTGTGTATGAGGCACTTTTTTTCCTCTGACTGCTTCAAGATTTTATCATTACTTTTGAACAATTTGATTATGATATGGTGCTTGGTGTGGTTTTCTTCACGTCTCTTGTGCTTACGGGACATTGGGCTTCTTGGCTCTCCTTTCATCAAATCTGCAAAAATTTTTACCATTATTTCCTTAAACATTTTTTCTGTCCCCTTTTCTCTTTTTCTTCTGGATTTCCAATTACACACATATTGGCTGCTTGAAGCTGCTTTGCTCATCTTTTTGAAGTTATTTTTCCCTATGTATATTTTGTTTTGGATAGTTTCTATTTTTATGTCATCAAATTCACTGATACTTTCTTCTGCAATTTTAAACTGCCATTAATGCCGACAATGCGTTTTTCATCTTATACAATGTTATTTTCATCCCTGGGAGCTGGACTTGGGTTTTTTCTGTATTCTCCATGTCTCTACTTAACTCTTTCAATACATGGAACACAATTATGACTTTTAATGTCCCTCTCTGATGATTCTAATATCTGTGTCAGTTCTGGGTAAATTTAGATAGATTTTTCTCCTCACTATGGATTATATTTTCTTTCTTCTTTTCATGCCTGGTAATTTTATTTTCATATACTGTAACAGCTATACTGTAGTATAATTTATATACCATTCAATTCACTCCTTCAAAGTGTACAATAGTCTTTAGTATATTTATAGAGTCGTGCAACCACCACTATAATCACCTTAAAAACATTTTCTTCAACTGAAAAAGAAACCCCACACCCATTAGCAGTCAGTCCCCATTTCTCCCCGACCCCCCATCCCTAGGCAACCACTAATCTACTTTGTCTCTATAGATTTGCCTGTTTGGGGCATACTGTATAAATGAAATCATACAATATGTACTTTTTGTGGCTGATTTCTTTTACTTAATTATTTTTGAGGTCCATTTATGTTGTAGTATGTATCAGTACTCTATTCCTTTTTATTGTTGAGTAATATTCTATTGTATGGATATATCACATTTTGTTTATCAGTTCCTCAGTTGGACGTTTGGGTTGTTGCTACTTTTGGGCTACTGTGAGTAATGCTGCTATGAACATTCATGTATGATTTTGTATGGATGAACATTTTAATTTCTCTAGGAGTGGGACTGCTGGGTCATATGGTAACTATGTTTAACCTTCTGAGGAAGTGCCAGATGGTTTTCTACAGTGGCTGCATCATATTACATTCCCACCAGTAGAGTATATACAAGGGTTCCAATTTCTCCACATCCTCACCAACACTTGCTATTGTTTCTTTCTGATTATAACCATCCTAGTGGATGTGAAGTGGTATCTCATTGTGGATTGTGATTTTGATTTGCATTTCCCTGATAATGACGTTGAGCATCTTTTTATGTGCTTATTGGCCATCTGTATATCTTGCTTGGAGAAATGTCTACTCAGATATTTTGTCCATTTGTTTTAGTAATTTAACTTTTTATTGCTGAGTTGTAAGAATTCTTTATATATTCTGGATACTAGATCCTTATCAAACACATGCTTTGCAAATATTTTCTCCCATTCTGTAGGTTGTCTTTTCACTGCTGCCCATTGAAGCATAAAACATTTTAGCTTTGATGTAGTCTAACCTGTCTTCTTTATCTTTTACTTTTGGTCGACTGTGCTTTTGGTGTCATACCTAAGAAGACTTTGCCTAACCCAAGGTCATGAAGATTATGCCTATATTCTCATCCGAGAGTTTTACAGTTTTAGCCCTTACATTAAGGTCTATGATCCATTTTTCGTTAAATTTTGTATATGGTATGAGGAAAGATCTAACTTTCTTCTTTTGCTTGTGGCTATCCAGGTGCCTGACATCATTTGTAGAAAAGACTATTCTTTCCCCATTGGATTATTTTGGCACCCTTGTCAAAAATCAATTAACTGTAAATTGAGGATTTATTTCTAGACTATATATGGTAATTTTTTATTAGATACTAGACATTGTGAATTTTAATTTGTTGGGTGTTTGTTAGATATTTTTGATTTCCTATAAATATTCTTGATACTGCTCTTGGATGCAGTTAAGTTACTTGTAACACTTGATCCTTTAAGGTCTTGCTTTTAAGACTTACTGGGCAGGACTAGAGCTGTTTAGTCTAGGCTAATTACTATTTATGACTAATTATTCTCCACTACTGAGGTAAGACTTCTCTGAATTCAATACCCATGGATAATGAGGCTCTCCAGTATTCCCAGCCCTGTGTGGCCATCAAGCACTGTTTTCTCTAATCCCTCTGGGTGGTTCTTCCCCTGACCTGAGGTAGTTTCCTTACATGCATGTGCTGATCAGTACTCTACTGAATACTGGAGGGGCGCTCTCTGCATATCTCCAGAGTTCTCTGTGTCTGCAGCTTTCTCCTCTCTACTACTCTGTCCTGTGAACTCTAGCTGCCTTGCGTTCCCTGAACTCTAAGTTCCAACTCCTCAATGCATGGATTCTGTTAGGCTCTGCCTGGATTCCCTGTCTTTGTGCTGCAGCCTGGGAACTCTCTCTAGGCAGTAAGCTGAAGCAGTCGTAGGGCTCACTTTGTTTCCTGTCTCTTGGGGATGACTGTCCTTTATTGCCTGATGTCCAGTGTTTTTAAACTGACGCTTCATATATTCTGCCTGGTTTTTCGGTTGTTCCAGGCAGAAAGGCAAAGCTGGTCCCATTACTGCCTTGTGGCTGCTTTCTGAATCCTTTGAGCAAGGCAGAGGGAGACACTTTCCCAGAGTGTCCAGATTTGTTCTACGTCCTTCATTGAGAAGACAGAGTCCAACCATCATTATTTCATTTTAAAGGTTGGGAGACTTAGGCAATGACTCAAGTGGTGTTAAGTGGTATCTCATTGCAGATTCTATTCTCTTCAGATGGGAATGTGGAAGTGAATGAGATTAAGGCCTGCAAAACTCCATTTAGCCTGCTCAATGCCGTGGGGAAATACTGAACCTGAGAGTCAGTCTGAGATTACACCTTGACTTTCCCAGCAAGCCCCAATACCTCTGAGACTAGTTTCCCATCTGCAAAGCACACTGAAATTACAGAGCACTTCACCTGGAGGATCCTTGTTACCCTCATTCCACACCTTCATTCAGTTTCTCAAAGACAGTCCTGGGATCTGCCACATCAGATTCTTGGGAGGGGTGGGGATGTGTTGCTTAATTAAAATGCATTATCTCAGTGGTTCATAATTGGCGGGAGGGTGAGGGGGAAGCACACGTCTTCTCCCCTTTGAGACTGTCATGACGGCTATGGATCTACTGCACAGGGAGGGGGGAAGCCCACATGATCCAAACACACAGCATTTCTGCCTACAATTCCTGGTTCTTAACCTGACGTCTGCTCTTCCTGTGTGACTTCATTCCCACCCCCAGCTTCTTCCCAATCTTTCTCCCAGGCCCAAAGCTCTCTTGCCCTGCAGAATAACAGATCAGTAGTCTCCTGGACAGTTTCATCTGGCTGTACCACCTCAAACTCTACAAGCTCCAAAACTGAACTCATCTGACCCACGAACTTCTTCCTGCTCCAATGTTCCCATCTCAGTGGTTACTTACTTCAGGCTAGAAACCTTGAAGTCCTCTTTGACCCCTCCTCTCCTGTAAGTCAGTACCAAACCCTTTCAGTTCCACACCAAGCTCCACAGCAGCAGAGTCTGTGTCCATTATGGATCCCCATCGCCAAACAAAATACCTGGCTCGGAACAGATGCTCAACAAGTATGTATTGAGTGAATGATCACATCTCACGGCTGCATCCCTACGCCTTGCCTTAGGTCTCTCTCGGCTTCTCACTGGACTTCCCCTCCTGGTCAGCTTCCACCTAGTAGCCACAGGCATCTTTCTAAAACACAGACCTCTGTCAACCTACTTTTTTTTTTTTTTTTTTTTTTTGCGGTACGCGGGCCTCTCACTGTTGTGGCCTCTCCCGTTGCAGAGCACAGGCTCCGGACGCTCAGGCTCAGCGGCCATGGCTCACGGGCCCAGCCGCTCCGCGGCATGTGGGATCTTCCCGGACCGGGGCACGAACCCATGTCCCCTGCATCGGCAGGCGGACCCTCAACCACTGCGCCGCCAGAGAAGCCCTGTCACCCTACTTTAATCCCTGCATGTCTCCCTATGATTTTCAGGATCAAGGCTTTCCCCTAAATGGTTCCTGCTCACTGCTCTGGCTTCATCACTCAACTCTCTCCAACTCCCATTGCTCCAGCCGCCCAGAACTCCTAAGGGACTCACACGTGGAAATGTTGTCACTCTTTTCCACACTCTATAGAGCCCGAAATGCCTGGTCCCTCTCTTTGCTAACTCATATTCATCCTTCAAAACTCACTCAAGCATCATTCAGGAAGCATCTCCTGCCTCACAGGTCTTGGTTACCCATTTGAGCATTCTTTCACTGTGGTCCCAAAGCTCCCAAAGCACGCCCAAATCACAGTAATGATCACACTAAACTGTACTTGGGAAGTCACTAGTCTGCTCCCTACTTGAGGGCAGCGACCCTGTCTTATTTGCTCTAACAAAACCCACAGTAGATACCCAATAACTGTTTGTCATATGAATGAAAGAATGAATATATTAGTAAGAGTCCTCCAGACAGACAGAACCAGTAGGGTGTGTATGTGTATATGTGTATTCCCAAACAGATGGAGAGAGAGAGAAAATTTTATTCTAGGGAGCTCAGTCTTTTCTCTTAGGCCTACAACTCATTGAATGAGGCTCATCCCCATTACGGAGAGTGATCTCTTTTATTAAAAATCTACTGGTTTAAATGTTAATCATATCTATAAAGCACTTTCACAGTGACACCTGGACTGGTTTTGACCACACAACTGGGCATCACAGCCTAACCAACTTGACACATAAAATTAACCGCCATAATGAATAAGTTTCTTCTCTCTGAGCCCTAGCTTCCCTATCTGTAACATGAAGAGCTGTGGTAATGTTTTAGGATTCTACAAAGAAATAAATAATTAGATAACATCTGAATTAGACTCTATAGTTTAAAGCACTTTCACTCACATTATATCATTTAATTCCTATAACAATCCTATCAAACAAGTAAGTTTATTACATTCTTTCACAGATGAGGAAATCAAGGCCCAGAGAAGGGAAGAGATTTGCTAGTAAGCGACAGAACATGGACTAGAGCCTGGGTTTTCTGACTCCTAGTCTAGAGCTGATCCTTCACAGCCCAAAGAACCATCTTTGAGAGTTGATAGAGAGAGGAAGTTGCCAGGAACAAGAGGCTGAAGCAGAAGCAGAGGGGAAATTTTTGCTATAGATACTGAGAGCGAGACCGTAACAGCAGGATGTCAAAATCATCCAGGTCAGGCCAATCTAGGAATTCCAGGATATAATTTCTCTTCTCCAATTGAGAGGATACAGGTATGGCCAGGGCTCAACACTGATATATCAAGAACTAACTCAGGTTTTAGGATAAATTTCAAAAAATAAGGATGGCCAAAGACACATGGTTAAAGGTGGCCAGAAAAGCTGTGTCACTGCTCTTTACTACCCAGAAGTCATACTGCATTTAATGTTGCCAGAATATTCTCGTATAAATCTATTGCAAAGTTAGGCCTTCATGTTATCCTCAAAGGTATGGAAAAACCTTCAGTGGAAGGACTAGAAACAGAGCAAGGCCTTCTGGTAAGATGTTCTATTTATTTTGACATGGTATTACTTACAGGACTCTAGAAGATCAAAGCTAAGTTTAACACTAAAAGGCAGTGGGGAGAATCTCAAGACCAGAAAGAAAGCTGCAAGCTAACTCTGCAAGACTTGCCAAGAAGCTAAGTGTCCCAAGCACTTCCATTATTAGGAGAGCTAATTCCTTGCTCTTGAGCACTCCTCATGGTTTCTCATTCTCATGTATTTTCCCTCTGTCTGGAGGCTTCAGGGGAGAATCCATTTCTCTGCCTTCTTCAGCATCTAGAGGCCGCCTGTCTTCCTTGGTTTGTGACCCCTTCACTGTGTCACTCCAACCTCCTGGATCCGTCGTCACAACTCCTGCTTTTTACCCTGATCTTCCTGCCTCCCTCTTAGAAGGACCCCTGTGATTACATTGCCTATCTGGATGATCCAGGATAATCTCCCCATCTCCAGATCTTTAATTTGATCACATCTGCAAAGTCCCCATTACCATGTAAAGTAACGTATTTCCAGGGGTTATGACCTGGACATTTTTTGGGGGCTATTATACGCCTATCACAATGAGTAACAAGCATGCTCTATTCTCTCTACTTTTAAATGTTTGAATAAAAATCTACAAAAGAAAATACTTCTTTGACCCCAAGACCCCAGTTACTACAAGAATTTGGAATTTATACTCCTTTACATAGTACGGATAGAAAAGAGACATGGCCTGAGGAATTTTTTCTGTGGTTCTTATTTCCGCTTCCTCATCTCCCATTCTCTTTAATCCACTCCGGTTGGGTTTTTAACATTCACCTCTCCCCCAAACCTAATCAAAGCCACAACCAACCTCCAAATTGCCAAATCACTGTCCTCATCCCATGTGAAGTACTTGACACAACTCACCACTCCCTTACCGTAACATTTTCACTTCTAGGCTTATACTCTCCTGGTTTTACCTCTGTCTTCAACATCCATTCCTCCTTCGCATGATCTTAAGTGTGGGAAGGCCCAAGGCCCCGTATCTCTTTTCTATCTACACTCTCCCTAGGTGATCGTATACAGTCATGGGCTCCAAATATCAACTCTATACTGCGGAACCCCAACTTTATATCTTAGTCCTGATCACTCCCCTGAGCTCGAGTCATGTGTCCAACTGCCTGTTTGTGCATCTCATTAGGCCTCTCAAGCTTGTCTAAGACAGAAGTCTTGATTTCCCCACCCACCCCAAACCTACTCCTCTCCTGCATTTTACCATCCATTCAGTTGCTCAGGCAAAACCTTAGGAAGGAGTCACCTTTGATTTTACTCCCTCTGTTCCTTTACTCCCTGACACCAAATGCATCAACGTGACCTGTCAGCTCGACCTTCAAATTAGCCCCTGTATCCAACCTCTCATCATCACTACCATCGCTACTATCTAGTCCTAGCTGCCATCGTCTCTCACTTGGACTTCTTTAATGGTCCTGATTGGACCTCCCTGCTCTACTTTTGCCCCCACTGTGATCCATGCCCTACATGTTGGGTCCATAGAGCAGCAAAGGTTCACTCTTCAAAAGAGAAGTTAGATGATATGTGATGTATGCTTAATCAGTGGCTTTCTGTTAGACTAAGGTGAAATTCAAATTCCATGACCCACAAGGCCTAGATGATCTGCCACTTGTCTCTCTCCTAAACTCATCTTTTACGACTTCTTCACTATGCACAAGCCACCTGGCTTTCACTCTTTTTCTTCTTTCTGTCCCTAGAATGTGTCAAGCATTTCCCATCTCAGGCTTTGCACTTGTTCTTTCCTTTCCTCAGACCCAGATGTTCGCATGACTAGCTCCTTCTTGTCATACTTCTCAGCTCAACGTCTCTTCCTCAGAGAGGCCTTCTGCAACCCCCTAAATTAATTAAAAACCTAACTCTCCCCATCCCCGTCCCCCAGTATCTCATTACCAGCTCCACTTTTTCACTATGTGAACTTAGCTTGCAGACTTACTGTCCTGTTTACTTACATGTCTGTCTCACCTCCCTTGAATGGGAGCTCCTTGAAGGCATACACCATCTTTTGTCTTGTTCAGTGCTGAATCCCCCACACTTGGCACAGGTTAAATGTTCAATGGATACTTTTTCAAATGAATGGCTCAGCATTTTTTGGAATAAATGTATGAAAAGAAAATTTGGCTTAATGTCAGATTATTACGTAATTCTAACAAACTAAAAGATTCTGATTCAGTAAATATGGGTGGCGTACAGGAATTTTCATTTTAACAAATACCCCAGGAGACTCTGGGGCAGGGGTCCACAGACCATACTTTTGAGTAACACTGATTTATTCATTCTTGCAAGCATTATGTAGGTAGGTGGCCTAGTTTTAAACAGGTAAATTGAGTGTTAGCAGAACTGAGTCACTTGCCCAAAGTTCATAATGAGTCAGAAAGTGAATTCTAAGAAGAAACAAGAAATTCTAATTAAAAAAATAAAAAAGTTAATCTTACATGTAAGTTAAACACACACACACAGATTACCTCATCTATTTTATACTAGTCATAATTTCTTGATCTTCATCATTTGTTTCAATCATTAAAACAAAGACTAGACTTTCATAACTCCATCTGAATGACTACAATGAATTGTTCAGATCAAACAAGAAATATTTGCTTAAAGGACTCACCAGCAGAGGAAAATGAGAACCTTGAAAGAAAAAAAGGATTAAAGAAAATGAAATCTTAGCTTCAAAAGTATACTGTGTTTATAAAAGAGAATCATAAGTTGCTTTGAAGGAAGATTTGCCCTCCAAAATGATCAGAACAGGTGGGATGTTTGAAGAGTAATCAGATGCCACTTTCTGACATAGCATTGCACCACAGCAACAAGGGGGTGGTGATAGTGGGGGGTGATCAAATTAGACTCAGGTTTGACTAACAATATATGCTAAGTTTGACAAGTAAGGCTGCCTGTACTAGGAATTTGGCAAGCTGTGCTCCTGTTCACCCAAATGACATTTTAAAGCTCAACCCTACTTCCACAACAAAAAACAATCTTCACTGAATCTGCTTTTTCATTGGATAAATTTCAAAAATCAGAACTTCTGAGATGATCCTGGGCAACAGGCCACACTTACAGAGTAGCACCTTGACTAGCTCTGAATAGCAAATAGAACACATATCAGATCCAAGATCTACTTTTATTAAAATCCTGGTTAAACTCCAGAGCATTTCCAGATGTCAGATCTACCACAACGATGCTCTCAATTCCTCGAGGCATTTTCTCCCTTCCTTTTACTTGCCAGTAAGTCTTGCTTTAAGCTCACCTTTTATGGATGGAATATGGTCTAGCGCAGCACTGTTCAACAGAAATATAATGCAAATCACGAATGCAAGCCACGTAAATATTGTAGTAGCCACATCAGAAAAATAAAAACAGATGAAGTTAATATTTTAACCCCCAAATTACCATTTTAACATGTAATCAATACTTTAAAATGGAGATTTTTTGGGCTTCCCTGGTGGCGCAGTGGTTGAGAGTTTGCCTGCCGATGCAGGGGACACGGGTTCGTGCCCCCGTCCGGGAAGATCCCACACGCCGCGGAGCGGCTGTGCCCGTGAGCCATGGCCGCTGAGCCTGCGCGTCCAGAGCCTGTTGGTCCGCAACGGGAGAGGCCACAACAGTGAGAGGCCCGCGTACCGCAAAAAAAAAAAAAAAAAATGGAGATTTTTTCATTCATACTTTTGGACTCTGATATCTGATATCCAGTATGCATTTTACAGCACATCTCAATTTGGACTAGCCACATTTCATGTGTTCAGGGGCCACATGTGAGTAGGGGCCACGGTACTGGACAATGAAGGTCTAGAGCCTTGCTACTCCAAGTGTAGCCCACAAATTAGAAGCGCTAGCATCATCTGGAAACCTGTTAGAAATGTTCAATGTCAAGCCCAACTCCAGATTTACTGAATCAGAATCTACAGTTCAAAAAGATCCCCAGGGGACTTCCCTGGGGGTCCAGTGGTTAAGACTCCTCACTTCCAATGAAGGGGGCGTGGGTTCGATCCCTGGTTGGGGAACTAAGATCCCACATGCCACACAGTGTGGCCAAAAAACAAAAAAAAAAATCCCCAGGTGATCTGCATGCACAATAAAGCTTGAGAAGCACTGGTCTAAAGTGAGTCGTTGGTCTCAGGTTCTTCATCTGATAAATGGACGTGATAATCCTTACTTGGCAGGACTATCGTGAAGATAATTGGTGGTTTACTTAATAGAACTAATATTTGAGATTTTAATGAATGGTAACTATTATTTAAGAAGGCCATGTAATAGAGTGGGCTTTACAGCTGGACAGAAAGAAATATAAATTCTGGTTCTTATAAGCTCCGGACCTTAAACAACTCACTTAACTTGAGGCTGGGCCAAACCGGAGTAGTAACAAATGACGCTAAGCTGCCTTGTTAGTTCACATGGCCTTTGTCCCAAACCAAAGTGTTACTTCCTGTGGCTCCAGTCTATTTTTCACAAGGAGAACCTAAGGACAGCAAAAACGTTTATTTGAAAAAATTACTATGTATTGAAAATATACATTAGAAATTATTACATACTTCCATAGCATTCCCCTCCCCCACCACAAAAGTAGAAATATCCGCTTGCTATGCTAATGCCATAGGTAAATTCAAACGAAAAGGAAAACATCATCAGCCCCCTTTCTTCGTACATTAGAGTTGGAGGGAAAAATGGTCAACTTATATCCGCCAATCAATAGGAATTTAACAAGTCCCAGTCTTCCACAGCAAGACACACATATTTCTGCTTTGAAGACTGTGAAGAGTTGCTCTGTTCCTTCTCTGGCTCCTCGAAAGCTCTCTTCTTGCTCTTCTTTGACTCCTGGCTTGAGAGGGCTTCGTGTTTCAACAGTGGTCCATGGCAATCTGGGGCTTTCTCTTTATAGAACTGGAGTTTCTCAGAAGAATTCATGTGGGCGTCTGCCAGGTGACACTTCACTGGGGCTTCTGTTCGAGCCCGCTTCCCATCTGTAAGGGTGACAAACGGAAGGGCAATGAGCTTTCCTATGCCACTGCTAACGGCTGCCTAAGTCCAGAAAGATGATCCAAGGGAAGTGATAAGAGGCCCAAACAGGGTGAGGTTTGGATTAATTTTATTCCCTATTGAGTGCCCTGTAAAGTAACTTACAGCAAATGCACCAGCACAGGTTGAAGGTATGCACTCACATGAGAGTATCACAGATTTGGATTTAAATCTCAGATCTGCCACTTGCTGCATAAATGACCTTGAGCAAGTGACTTGTCTGAGATTCAGTTTCCTCATCTTTAGAGGGATATAAAACCTATTTCATAAGGGTGATGTGAAGATAAAGTAACATAAGGGGCTTAGCACAATGCTTGGCACAATAGTAAAAGCTTGAAAAAACGTCAGCTATTATTACTCAAAATCTGGACTTGACTCTGTCTTCTAAAAACAGCCAAGTTTGCGGCACAACTCTAGCAAATGATACAACCTTATCCTATATTTTTTGGTTTGCCCTGAATTTTTCTTATTTTTCTACCTTTATTTTTCCTTCACTTCGATTTCATCCTTTAACTCCTTAGAGAAAAAAAGTACGGTAAAATACACATAACATAAATTTAGCATTTTAACCATTTTTAAGTGTATAGTTGTGGCATTAAGTACATTCACATTGTTGTGCAAACATCACCACCATCCATCTCCAGAACTTTTTCAGCTTGGAGAAACTAAAACTTGGTATCCGGAAACTAAAACTTGGTATCTATTAAATAGTAACTCCCTACCACTCCTCACCTCAGTCAGTCCCCAGCAACCACCATTCTACTTTCTGTCTATATGAACTTGACCACTCTAGGAATCTCATAAGAAGACTCATACAACATTTGTCTTTTTGACTGGCTTATTTCACTTAGCAGAATGTCTCTAAATTTCAGCAATGTTATAGCATGTGTTAAAATTTCCTTCCTCCTTAAGCCTGAATAACATTCCATTGTATGTAAATACTACATTTTGTTTACCCATTCATCTGTCAATGGACACTTGGGTTGCTTGTCCCTTTTGGCTGCACTTTTAATTCCTTTTTAATGTTCTATATCCATCTACTTTTGTACCACTGCAAATTTTTTCTGGAACAAGATGGGATGTCAATAAGCACATATGTACATACATACATACATTTAATAAGTTATTTTCCTGGTGCTGGTACTCAAAGCTAAGTGTGAACTTACACTGTAAGCTGTGTTGACAGAATACAAGTCTCAGTGATCTAATTAAGTCAATACTATCATAATTAATTTTCCCACTGAGTGAAGATGAGCTAAGTGCTTTAAGGGCAAATAACCTAAGGGCAAAACACTCCAAAGGAAAGGGAATTTCTCACAGAAATGCTGAGCAGCTGTTCCAGGCTCCGAGGTTTCTCGTGGCTTCACAGCTTCCGAAGTCACACGCTCCCACTGCAGAACAATCTAAAATGTATTTGGAAAGATCTGAATCCAAACAAAGTCTCAAGCTTTCCTTGGTCCCCACCCCTCTCTTTCCATAAACACAAACCCCCATGGTAATCTTACTTCAGATGATGGTGATAAGAAGAACCAAGTCAAGTCTGGATTTTCTGTTTTAAGGCATGAGTTGGTCAGAATACAAACATGCTGGATATACATACTTGCATGACTCAGAAAAAATCTACAAAGCTGACTCCCTATTTTCATCTCTATTCCAATCTAGAAATAAACTGCATATCCTTAAACTAAATACTAAAATTTAAAATCTTAGTCATAACACTTTTCACACATTCCTAGACTCACTTTCAAGCCTTAAACTATACCAACTATAACTCACTCTTGTACGTGTGTGAAATGACCATGTTTCCATATTCTCATGACACTTCATGATCAGTTTCCATTTTTTTAAACTGCTACAAATGTATTTTTATTATAAGCTACTATAAATTCTTTTGAAAATTTGGTTTAGTATAAACTACACATAAATAAAGTAAACAATTGTTTCACATATAGCACAAGTAGCAAGAACTTTAAATTCAGCACTTCTCATGGTATGCAATGAAATGATCATAAAAGAAAGTCAAGACAAACATTTTCAGGTCACAGAGGCAGCACAACACATAGTTTAAGAATATTGTTCCAGAGTTAGTTCCACCAATACTAGTCAGGGGACCCTTGGCAAGTGATTTAATTTCTGTCTTTCAATTTCTTCATCCGTAAAATCGGGATTAATAATAGTACATAGCCCACTGGGCGGTTGTGAGGATTAAATGAGATTAACATACATGAAGGGTTTAGCAGTGTCTGGAATATAGGAAGCACTCAATAAATCTTAGTTGTCAGCCCCTCTATGATACCTCCCTGAGCATGGAAAATGGGGACAGATCTAAAAGAATGCTAAGATGAACTGAATCTGGTGGCTCAGGGGACAATAAGGAAAACTGTGCTTCTACTAACAGAAATAAGAATGTCAATTAGGAAGAGCTGTTTGGGGATGGGGAAGAAGAAGACAAGCCTGGTTCTGGACAAGCTGAATTTGAGGTGCCTGGCAGAGATTTATGGAGAATATTTAGGAACAGGTCTAACGTGTAAGAGAAGGTGATATCATTCCCGCAGGGACAGTAAAGGCTCTGAGAACAGTTCAGATCACCAGGAGAGTGGGTAGAGATAGAAGAGAAGAGGAAATGAGGAATCAGCAAGAGCTAAAGGGAGAAGTGAGAAAGTTAGGGGATACTGAGCAGGAAGGCCAGAGAGAAAAAGCATAAGGCATGCATGTTTATATCAGAACTGCAGAAAAGCCAAGGAAGGTGAATAATGAGATCACATGCCACCTTCAGGACGACACCTGCAGCAGAGCCGTGAGGGCCAGAACTAGTTTACAAGGGATTAAGAACTGAGTAGGCAGTGAGGAGGTGGGAAGATAAGAAAAGAAAACAGCTCACAATCGCAATGGGGGATAACGAACATGTGAGAATAGAAGTAACATGTTTATACACATAAAGAAAATGGCCAACAGACAGTGAGATTGAAGATGTAGTGGTGGGGCAGTAGAGGGAAATAATTATTAGTAAAATATCACAGAGTAAGCTGGAGATCTCAGGGAACAGAACTGAAAGGAAAAGAGGCATACCTGTTCCCTTAGATAGGAGGGAAATGGGGTATGTTGCAGAATTGTAGAAATTTTGAGACAGAGGGAAGTAAAGGACTCCTGTTAGATGGCCTCATTTTTCTGTGTCACCTTCTGAGAATGAGGCAGGAGGAGGATGGAGTCAGCCTGAAACAGTTTCAATAAGGATCAACAAAAGATAGATAAAGCACTGCTGCCAAGTCCTAGGGCCCAGCTGAGACTGCACGGTGCTTTCAGTCCAGGCTGTTAGGTATTTTACTTCATCCTTAGCTCTGCAAGAAAGGTGTTGGTTTCTGCATTCTACAGATAAATAAACAGAGACTCAAAGTTGCCTTAAGTCATATCCCTATTGGGTTGCTGAGCCAGGATCCCAAACTCAGGCCTCTGACCCTACAGCCTATGCTCTTTCCACCATGTCACCTGCTACCATAACCAAACTACATCAAGCCCTTGTAAGACCATCCCACACCTGCCCCAAGTCTACTGGATGTATCTAGGATTCTTCCAGCACTATAAACTTTGTCTGGCAATGAACTGTTGTAATTATTTCAGCATGCATTTTCACAAACTTCAAAGTGCTTCACCAGGACCCCTTCTTGCTTACTTATAGGGAGGTGATGCTACAATCAGGTGGTTGGATAGGTCCACAACCATGCGTTATTGCTTGGAGCCAAGGAGGGATCCAGATCAAAAAGTTTGGTGGTTCCTCTAGGCCTCCAGCAATAAACATTGGTTTAAAGCATCTGAAGGAGAAAGGCACCAGCCACAGGGAGGCTGGCATCTACTGGTGCTCTACTACTTGGTTACCTTCTGACTCTCTACTTAAGTCTGTACTTTACCAACTTAAGGAAGACCATCAAAAAGACAAGAGAGCATCAAAGTTCAGCTAAGAAGCTGAATATGGAAGGGCTCAGTGTGCTCAAACTAGCATAGTCTGATCTGGAAATATGGCCTCAATATGTGTCACCCGTGTTTCTGCCAGTACTTGGAGGATATCGGCTTCGTTGAGTTGGACTAAGTGAACTTCCTTGAATGGTTCATCCAGGACATCTACCTTTCCAAACAGTCCTAGTTCTTTGTACATAATTTAAAACTTCAAAAAGAAAGAAAGAAAATGGGAGAGCTCAGGATAAAAAAAGGTTTCTTCACTAAGAGTTAAGAAATTTGCCCCCCAAAAGGGAAAGAGTTAGATTTGAATTCTTATCAGTGTGACTTATTCTCCTTCCAGTATACACACACTGCTAAGAGAATCTGTCCTGTGAAGTTGGTTCACACTGCTTTTTTGCATAGCAAGCAAGAATTCATTTATTTTCTGAGTCATTTATAAGAAGGCGTTTTCTTCCAGGTCCCATACGGATGAAGCACAATCTAGCAACCAGAGCATGTGATTTAAGGACTGGCACCTAACACCTTTTCTTAAGTAACTGGGTTAGTTACCAGGCCATCAGTATCTCGGATTCGACTGAAGATGACAATTCAGCCAAGGAATACCAGGAGGATTAACATTTGTTCAAGTGTTGAATAAGACACTTGGAATTAAAATGAAGCCACATTAACTGTAGGAGAAAATATCTGCCTTACCTGGTCAGCCCAGCCCTCTGTCTTGCAGTTACTGTGATCAAATTCCTTCAAAGGCACTTTGGAGTGAACGAGACCTATGTGGGTCTGAAGCTTGTGTTTGACAGCTTTGACGTCCTAGTAAGGGAAAACCAGAACACTAATGCACACACATCTGGTTAACTCCTACTTGCCTTCAGTAGGAAATAAACACCATCACAGATCCCAGTCCTTTCTAAATGCCGATTAGCAGAAGCAAAATATCAAATTGTAAGTCTGGAAAAGCAAGAGAAGGGAGTAGAAGTCTTACCTTGAGTCCCGTCCCAGAGATATCTAAGCAGTTTAGTTTTCTAAAAGAAAAGAGGTATCCAATTCCTGCATCTGTGATATCAGGGTTACCTAAATGTCAAAACATAGATAGTATTCTGTTATAGTTATAAGTATTGCTACAATGCCAACAATAAGCTCAGGAAAAAAGGCCAAACAATGATAAAATAGAAAATACTGAGTGAACAAGCTTTTCAGAGTAAATTGAATGTAGAAATCTTATCTTTCCTATTGTAATGTGAAGGAGCTACGCTGGATGATCCTTAACATCCTTCACAGCTTTAACTTTCTAGGAGCTGGGGGTTAGCAGAAAAATTAATGAACCAGATAGTTATTCCAAAGGGTTTAATTTGGAACCACATGAAAACAACATACGTAAACATGTATTAGAATGGTATATTAGACTTTGTTCACAGCCGTTTTACGTCCAAAGTAAAAGATTTCTTTTAAAAAGATTTTCAAGGATACTGAGGCACAAAGACTATTAATGTCTTACTAACCTGCATTTTTTTTTAATCCTTTCTTACATATCACCTTCTCATATCAGAGAGTACTGCATTTAGCACTGAGTCCTAAAGACCATGAGCACAGTGCCTGGCACATTGTAGACACTCCAAAAATATTTGTTAAATGAATAGACTTCCCTGGGAGGAAGGGAGGGCATTCATTATTATCTTCATTTCACACAAGCCAAAACCAAGGCTCAGAGAGGTTAAATAACTTGCACAAGGGCACACAGTAGCAGAGCAAGGAGCGTCCTCTGACCTCAAACCCCTGCTCTTTCTATTTTTTTGACACCATACCATCCTGCCACATATTTAATAAATGCTCAGTTAAATCATAAATGATCTTACCCTCTTTCTACTACTGGAGTCAATAACTGGTTCATTCTGTGCAAGTTATCAAAACTGTGAATTTCATCCTGATTTTCACCAAGCAATTATTGATAAAAAATGACCTAGCTGACAGACACTATAGATCAGCAACTCAAAGAAAGTAAAAATGAGCCAAACGTCCTTCATATATGCTGTGAATATGATGAAAGGTTGCCCTGTCTGCAGAGAGTAAGTGGCATGGGTGAATCTGTAAGGTCTTTTACTACCTTACAGAGGTGGCACCATGCCAGGAAAGGTATTTGGCCAGGAGTCAAGAGCCTCTGGCTTTAGGTCCTGCTCTGCCGTTAACTTGTTGTGGCACCTAAGAAAGTCACCTCCCCTCAATTTTATCACCTCTCAAACAAAGAGGAAGAACTAAATGATTTCTAAGTCCATTCTTCCAACGTTAATCATCTATAACTTCTAATAAAACTTACAAGATAAATCTAATAATGTTAGATTTTCAAGGCCTCTTTTCATCACTCGAACTGGTGCCGTCATTTTCCGCACCCCGACATCAGATAAACAATTATCCTTCAGGTGGAGTTGAGTTACACTAGAAAACAAAGTCCATAAGTAAATTACTTAAAGAGCATTTGAGAAAGTCTAGTCACGAGAACATACTTTCATAAATTTCATTCAAAAATATATCTCCTAACCTCTGCTATTTCATACATAATGCATTTAATAAAGTTAAAGATATTTTGGTGCTACTTCAGTTGCTAAGTGAGGGTTAACTTACTGATCAAAGTGTCATGTAGTACTAGTCTCAGATGGCAGAGGGCACTAAAGGTATATGATGGAATGAGGTAAACAGGGACTGCATTAAGGATATAAATACACTTGTTTATCACAAAAGCTGCATTCCTGACAAATGCTGTGTGAAAACCAAAACCACTCTAAATATACTGGGAAAGTCTGCTAAGAACTCCTATGAGAATTCTTTATGCAAAGCACAATTCTTTCATTCTAATTATTTTATAAATCCAATTCTCAGATTGGGTTTATAAGGTACAGACATAACCCAATCCATTCAGCTAACCTGTAACTGGTGTTATTAATGTGTTCCACTGTCCCACACTCAAGAAATCCGAACCTTTACTAACCTTGTACAAAAATACCTTTGTACAAGATGAACCGGTTTGCAGGGCAGAAATAGAGACCCAGATGTAGAGAAGAAACACACGGACACTGAGGCGGGGAAAGTGGCGGGGGTGCGAGTGTGGTGCTGGTGCTGGGATGAATTGGGAGATGGCGATTGACATATATACACTAATATGTATAAAACAGATAACTAATAAGAACCTGTTGTATAAAAAAATAAAATTCAAAAAAAAAAAAAAACCTTTGTACAGGGCAGTAGGTAGGTGTCACTGTCCTAGGCAGGCCCCAAGAAACAGGTTAGACTCAGGTTTGTAGTACTGTTATCCTTCTGGGTGTTTATTAAACCACAAAGGAATCCATCTGCCTTGTCTCTGCTGGCCATACTGAGATCAGTCGGACTATTTGTGAATGGTATGAACTGGATGATTTCTTTAAATTAAGGTTCTTGAAAAGGATTTATTTGGCTGTCTTTTAATAGTTCACATTTTAAATAATTTACAGTTCATTAGCAGTTAAAATAGAAAATGATAATGATTGTAGAAACTGTATAACTTCTCATCTCTTGCTAGAATAAACCACGGCAAAATCATTTTTCAACACAGGTAGCGTCAAGTATTATATGTTGAAATAAAGTTTATTGAGGTAAAGAACCTAGTGACTTACTTTCCTAAGAGTTGTCCAATCTATACTGCTTGTACCAAGTAAATGAAGATTGAATCGTTTTAGAAAAGAGAATTAGCAAATAAACACAGGACTGGGAAGTAATCAACATTCTTCAAGATGATCCCAATTGATCATCCTTTAAAAAAAGAAACAAAACAATTCATCTACAAATGGTGGCAGGTCAATACCTAGACAGGGCCTCATTGGTGAGATGTTCTAGAAGTTCATGCTCATCTCCAAGCTTGCAACAGGATAGATCCAGGCAGGTCAGCTCCCGGAAAGACTTAATCTCCTCGAGTTTTTCTGAAATCACCAGATATCTGTGGGGCGTGGAGAGCAATCAACAGCTTTTCTTTTCCTTCTTTTAAAACATCACCATTTGTGGCTTTGTGACACATCAACATTCCATCAGGACAAGGTACTATGTAATAAGCAGACTTTACTGATTACTATGTAGGCACAGGTTGAATTTTTTAAGCTAAAAATCTTTTTATGTGATGGTGGAATAAAAACTTTAAATAAATAAATAAAAACATATGAGCAAAGGCAGGACACGAGAGAAAAAATCTTCTTTGTTATAAGTCAGACAGACCTTGGTGTCAGTGCTGGGATTTCATCAGAGAATTTCCAAACTTTAGAATACTCGAAATTTTAATCACTCATTCCTTTAAGGTTGCTTTTTATCTAATGCTCAGTATCTAGTGCTTTGAAAACTGGAACAGGCCAACAATTCTGGGTTCTAACCAGCACATCCCCAAGAACATACCAAGATATATTTGACAGTCAGGTTTTATCTTTTCTATTCAAACACAAGTTTGAGTAGCTGCCCACGTCACTGTGCCACTGTTATCCTGCTAACTTTACTCCAAAAGTATGTGCAGCATGACTATTATAAGAACTCACTCTAAACTAGATGGTTATTAAGGCAAACCTGTGAGCATGAACACTTTAATTACACTGGGGCACCTTGCCAATCTGCTATCGGGAAGTATCAGGAGGCCTCTGGAGAGGAAAAGAAGATCAAAAAGACACTGCACAGCCCAGGCTATGGCCTCCACCCTGCTTTCTAGTTGTCCATCTATTTCATATGATGTCAGTGAGAAAAAATGAAAAGGGATTAGAAGAGACAGGAAACAGGAGAGGAGTCTAAGAGAACAGGGAAATGCTTGTGGGCAAGAGCATGCCTTTCTCATCCACTTTTCTCATGGATGTCTAGAAGTTTCCACAGCGAGATGGTAAGCTAGGATCAGTGGGGTTATACTTAAAAGTGTTCACATTTCTCTACTGTTGCCAGAATCATAATTACCAAAAACAGCACTGAATAATCCAAGGACAAGAAGGGAGTTAGATCTCTTTTCTTCCTACTTCCAATCAGAATAAGATATACTGAAGCTGATCGCTGGCCTGACTGCTAGGTACAGATGGCCTGGGGCACTGATACCCCCTCTAAGCTGCCTGGTGACTGAGCTCAGCTGGGTACACAAATGAGCCTTATTTACTCAGACATATTTTAATTGCATTGTAAATAAAGCTGCTGTTTTCCATCTTCCAATCACAGAGTTGAAGTGGGTTAATGGGAATTTGGGGAATTACTGGCAATTACAGAAAGGAAAACACACATCCTTTGATCAGTTAACCAAAAGATATTTAGTAATTCTGAAACAAGGGTTATCTGGGAAGGACACAAAAACGTATAACATGATTAACAAACATTACAAAAATCAAAGCTGAGAAACGAACATGCAAAACCACAGACACTACTACATGCTTATCTAGGACGTAATTGAAGCTCTAGGGTCTCGCTCAAAATTAGTCTTACAACTTGCCCCTTAAAAAGTTCAGAAGAGTATAGTGGAGAAGCAACAGAAACAGCACAGATATTTTAGTGTCAGACCTGAGTTTGGGTTCCAGCAATGCTAATTACTTGTATGATTGTAAGAAGCTTACTTAACCTCTGTGAGCCTCAATTTCTCCAGCTAGAAAATGGAGCTGATGATCACTTCCTTTAAGGACTATTAAGAAAATCAGAAAAAATGTTCCAAAAGTAAATGGCATCTCATAGGCCCTCATTAAATGGTAGCTATTATAATTACTTCGGTTACACAGGGTGATATTTTAAGGCAAATACTTGCCTCCCTGTGACCACCGGTGGGATTAAAAATCACAGGGAGGAGACAGTTTTGTAGGGTTGAAACCCAGTTGCACTGGCTTCTCCTTTTGGCAGGCAGCTTTGTGACCCAACCCCACAAAGCAAGTGCCTGTACCTACACGATTATCTTATTTTTCAATTATTTTCTCAAGCTCTTTCCCCATGACCTGAACCCTTTCATGCTGGTAAAACCTTTGCTGCTGCAGCTTCAGCTGAGAATTGCAAATGCAAACCCAAATCTCCTGCCTTCTTTCTATTTTCCTTTGAGAATTCAAAAGAAGGAAAGTTTTTGATCACAACTGAAAAATCTTACTCTTATATCTGAATAAGGCAGCATTGTCTTATTTGTAATTGTTGCAATAAAATATGAGCCAAAAGATTGCTAAAAATGTTTCTTATATTTTTCTGATTATAAAAGTAATACACATTCCTTGGAGAAAAAAATTAAGAAAATCTGGAAAACTATAAAGAAAATTAAAACCAACTTCAATCTCATTACCTAAATTACATTTCAGTGGGCTTCTCTTTTTTCCCCCCCTATATATGCAATACATGTAAATTTTCCTATTTTTTTTACAAACAAAATTGGGATCATACATATTATTTTTATTTTTTTCATTTATTATATAATGAACATTTTACCACACCATTTTAAATGATCTTTGGATATTATCTTAAAAGTTATACACTATTTCATTATATGAATGTACCATAATTTATTTAATTAATTTCCTCTTGTTGGATATTCAGCTTTCAGATTTTCACTATAACAAATAGTACTACAATGAACACCCTTATGTAAAGTATTTGTTCTCATATCTGATTATTACATTAGAAATTAGAACAGACTCTTAATAAATGGAATTAATGGGTCAAACAAAAGATATGAATATTTTTAAAGCTTTTGATACATATTGCCAAGCTTCTTTCCAGAAATGCTACATTAATTTATGTGCTCATCAAATGTGAATGGAAGTGCTATTCTCATCCAATTTGACCACTGGAACAGTGTGCAGACATCACAAATGGATAAAAAGCATCTTCCCTATTGTGAGAAATACTTAAGGTATAATGGTACGTGGAGGAAAAAACAGAATACAATTTATAGATAGAGTATATTCCCAAATGTATAAAGATATATATAATGGTATACTATACTGCTATCTTAAAAATCTACACATATTGATGGAAAATGATTTTCAAAATATGTGAAGAAAGCAAAGTGCATACCAGTGTGAGCACTGTGTGTGTGCTGCCGTTTGTATAACAAAGGGGACAGCTATACATGCATGTGTATGTACAGAATTATCTCTGGAATTATGTAAAAGAAATTGATAACAGTAGTTGCCTCTGGGGAAGGGAAACAGGAGAGAGATGGGAGGGAGGCTTATGTTCCACGTTATACCTTTTTGTGTTTGTGTTTAAATTTTCTGTGTATTTTTTCAAGTTTTTCTTTTTAATTAGTAGATGCCTTGAAAGTCATTTTACACGACGGTGGTATAAAAATTTTAAATAAATCAATAAAAGTATATGAGCAAAGGCAGGTGATAAGAGAAAACATCTGCTTTGTTAGAAAATAGACAGACCCTGGTTCTGGTGTTGGGACCTTACTGAAAATTTCCAAACTTTAAGACACTTGAAATTTTAATCACTTATTCTTCTAAAGTTGCTTTTTATCTAATGCTCAATATCTAGTGGTCTGAAAACTGGAATAGAGACAGGAACTTTGGTTACTAATCTTCACATTCCCGAGAGCATACCAAGAGATATTTAGCAAATCACATTTTCTTTTCTATTTTCTCTTTCTAGAAAAGTTGGTAGAGGAGTATTTACTACCTAATGGAGGAGCTGTGGCAATCAACTAATCCTTGTAAAGTGTTTACAAAATAAACCTAAGTGTTGTCTGGGAGGGTAAGGGAGAAAGACAATGATTTTTCTCAAAATGGCCTACCACTTCGTGTATGGAAATTCTGAACTCAAGGGCTGTTTGATGGGGAAAGTGCCCAAGCCCACTAAGCCCCATAGCTTGACAGAATTCACACACCCAATAAAATACTCACTATCGTAATCAGAACACCCACCTGTTTCGCAAACACAAGGAGCAAAGCACCAGACTTCCATAGGCCTCTGTAAATTTCTGTAAAGCCCTGAGCCCTGCACCTGGCTCTGTGAATTTCTGTCTGGCTTCAGCAGCAGAGAACAGCTTTTCAGCAATCTGCTCAGGGAAGCCAATAAGGGAATCAATGTGATCAACATTGTCAGAGATGAAGCCCAGGACGAGGCTGAAGAGGGATTTGGCAGAGTACCGAAGATTCCCCTCCCGGGTGTATGTGAAGATGAAATGATCAGTCTTCTCTTTCTGTGCAGTATCATCTTCCCTGTTCATGCAAAGCTCCACCGAAAAGCCTTTGGGAAACAGTCTGAAAGGCCTTGGCTTCTGCAGGCTACTCCTGACACCATCCAAGGCCAGATTGACCATGTGCAGTTGCCCATTTTCTCGCACGTAGACAGGCCCTGGGTCCAGGTGGTTTTCTGAGTTGAGGTAGTAAGACATTGCCTTGGTTGCAACTGTAAAAGCAAGGCACAAGGAAATCAAATCCAATTAAAATGCCATTTGTAACGTGTAACTTCATCTTGCTGTGCCCAGAGCTTTATGAGCTTTCCAGGCAGGCCCTGTAGCTGATTTGGGGAATCAAAGCTTACCAGTTGCCTGTGAACTATGGCACTGGAGGTTACCTCTATTACCTCGACCTGGAAGCCCTTTCCTATGCTTCCCCTTTTCTTGTCTATCTGGTGAACTCTTATTTATCTTTCAAAAGCCAGCTCAAATCTCATTTCTAAAATTCACTCTAAGGGAGTTATCACAGAAGTGGTCAAAGAGTCACCTACAAGGAAAGTCATGGCAGCACAGCTGATATTAGCAAAACAACCTAAAATAACCTAAATGTTCAACAAGGGTGTTATTATATAAATGATGATACGTCCATACCATGGAATGTTATGCAGCCATTAAAATGATAAAATTTTTTATTGATTTGCAAATTACAAATTGTACACGTGGAATTTACTATTTCTGTTTTTTTTTAACTAATTTATTTTTATTTATTTATTTTTGGCTGCATTGGGTCTTCACTGCAGCACGTGGGCTTTCTCTAGTTGCAGTGAGCGGGGGCTACACATCGTTGCGGTGCACGGGCTTTTCATTGCAGTGGCTTCTCTTGTTGCGGAGCATGAGCTCTAGGAGGCGAGCTTCAGTAGTTGTGGCACATGGGCTCAGTAGTTGTGGCTTGCAGGCTCTAGAGCGCAGGCTCAGTAACTGTGGCACACGGGCTCAGTTGCTCCGAGGCATGTGGGATCTTTCTGGACCAGGGCTCAAACCCGTGTCCCCTGCATTGGCAGGCGGATTCTTAACCACTGCGCCACCAGGGAAGTCCAACTATTTCTGTTTTTTAAAACATGTTTACACACAGAACAAAGGCTAGAAACTAATAACTCCCTTGCTACCTTGGCACCTTCCACACATTTCTTTATTGCATTTGGCTCACAGTTCTGCTACTGATTTATTTCTGGGCGTGTTCTGCTGATTTGAGCTCCTTGAGAGCAAGGATCATGTTTAATTCATCCACCCTAACAACATAGTGCTCTGGCATGTAATAGTCCCTGAGTAGATATTCATGGAACTAAAGTTTACTCCTTTGCTAAACTTTACACAGACCACAAGCAACATGGTTTTTTGGATCCACAAATAAAGACCTCCACCACAAGAGCTAACTAAAAGCTATTAAGGTGTGATGCTTCCACCATCTAGCTAACTAAACTAGCTTTTAGTTAGCTCTTGTGCCTTAACTTCTTCAGTTAGCTGGCACTTCCGAAGTAAGGCAACATATCAAAAACAGCAGGGTAAAAAAAAAAAAAACAGCAGGGTATTTATGCAATCATATGGGTGACATTTTGTGTCCAAGCGCTAACTGAAATAAACACTTGCTTTCCTGAGGAACTGTGAGGTTTCAAAATATTCGAGAAATTGCCAAGTTAAATAAAATGAAAGTATATGATTATTATTGCTACAATTTTTAGGTAAAACTTAATATAATATAGGTCAAAAAGCCGCTATTATCTCTAAAAGACTCTGACTGACTTTTAGAGTGAACAAACCCAGTTTCTTCTGCATCAATGCAGGGCTACGATGTAGCTCTGAACCTACTTAAAAGTGTCAACAATCAATCAAGTCAGTGATCAAAAATGCTGAGTCTCTGGAGATCAAACACTGATCCTGTTTGTGGGTATCAGTATGATCCATGTTTCTCCTGAGGATAATTATGTGTATAAAAGCACATCAGAAAAGAGGGCCCTGCCACGCCCGAGAGCCTCACTCTTCCCTGCTCATCTCCTTATGCCCTACTCTCTGGCTAAGCCATACGACCCAGGCAAGTTGGCTGTGTTCTCGTCTCACTGGCCCTTGCACATCCTGCTCCTTTTGGCTGGAACATCCTTCTCTGCTTCCCTGACCTAGCTAACTCCTAGTTACCATTAACACTCAGCTCAACCACCATCCCTCTCCTGAGAAAACTTCCTAACCCCTGCACTAGTGCACACATCTGTCTGGTTTTCCCAGAGCACCAATGTCTCTTTTTACATAGCACCTCGCACTGTGTACTGTCCGTTCACTTGCTAATATTCCCAAAGCTGTGAGCCCTTTGAGTACACGACACTTAACTTGATTCATCTCTCTTTTCTTTTCCAGGCCCAACACAGAGCCTAGCTTGAATAAGTCCTCAACAGATATTTGCTGAACCAAATGAAGAGGAAGGGTGAGACCTCAAAGGGACAGACTTAGTACTCTGAGCTGCAAGGCCTGCTGATACTGTTGCTAGGAGCCAGCTCCTCTACCAGGCAACAGCTGCAGACTCCTCCCCCACTCGCCAGACCCTTTTGCAGGTGGTAGAAGCAAAGAGGATGATGGGAGTATATTGCTACTGGTACTACCAGGGAGGAAAAAAAATATCTAAAAACCAGAAAAAAAAAATTGGCTGGCTCTCATAACCCATACTCTCGCCAGTATTCAGTGCCTGGTGCCGAGGAGATACTTCACTTATTCTAAGCTTTTCTTCCAGGGGTAAGCACCTGGCCCCTTCAGTCTCACAGAGTTTAATCTTGATAAGGAGATAAAGCAGATCCCTTTCGGTCTTTATCTCTGGATTTGGACATTCAGAGTCCTACTCTACCTGTAGACCAGAAAGTAGATACCAGATATGGCCCCAAACAAGAATGACTTAATTTTAAAAGTAGAAAGACAAATTCCATGGAAGATAACATATTATAAGTAATCAGCACACTGTAAACTTCCTGGCAACGAAATAGGGTCTGCCTATCTGTAGTACCCCTAACCATCACCTGCAATAGTGTCTTCCATAAACTTTGGAGTAAAATGGACAAATGCATGAATGGATGACCACTTCCGGTGAAAATCAGAAAAATCTGATTCCATCCAGCAGAGGGCACAGGCAGCTTGGGACCAAAGTGAGGACACTTACCCAGGCTGCCCCAAATCCTGGCAGCTCCGGCTTCCATGGATCATTTTCAAAAACGGCACAGTTCTGGCTATATTTTACTTTTAAATTACTCATCAAATGCTAGTTCTCTTTCTAAACGATGAAAAAAATCAAATATTTCCTGAAGAGTAAGCCCACATCATCTGTCCAGAAACCCCAAGGGCTCTCTGTTCTTCAACTATGATACTTGAGGAACTGACCATGGTCAGGAAATCCTGGTGACCTTTGATTTCTACTACTAAATTTGTGCATCTTGCACTCTCACAATAAGGAGCTTCCTGAGAGTTTGTGAAGTACTATAAAATGATCTAAGAATTGAATTAATGTTTAAGCCTTTCAAGGTTAAGAACCATAAAGGTGAGAAAATTCCAAACAAAGCTTCTGTAACTTGACTTTGCTTGTGCCTGGCTGTTACACAGAGTGGTCTATTATAAGGGAGCCCCTCAGGAGACAGGGCCTATTCTATACCATGGCACAAATACTACACGAACTGGAAAATTTAAGTAATTGGTATGTGAAAGAATAACAATGTCCAGTGGAGATCTGTATTAGCTATACTTCATATTAGAGAGACAGAGTAACAGGGCATTCTGATAGCCTCTAAGCCTGTCTCCAGAGAGGGAGTTTTGTAACCCATAAAACCTCATAGAAAACTATTACAATAGTGCATGTTCTAGTATTTGGTCACCACAAATGAGCCAAAGTTACCATGAAGCATGTCATTTCATCAAATGAATAAGATGTAGCCTTACTACATTAAAAACTCAGTTCTCTTCAGCCTCTTTGAATAAGAGGCAAGATAAAATAATTGATAACTAAACAGCTTTTTAGATCTTGAAGCCAGTTTGCCAAGCAAGACTCATGACTATCCAGTCAAGTGGACTGGAAGGACAGAGTCAGGGAAGCAGACAATTAAAATTGTGAGCTGAGTCTATGGATACCTAATTTGAAAACAAAGAGAAGAAAACGCCTAACTTTAGTAGGTAAAGTAAGTTAACAATCCCCCAGGAATATTAATCATAGTAAGATTATGATGATAACAATAGTGGGTGTGAGAGCTACCACTGAGTTGCCAAGCACTGTTAGGCACTATATTAAATGATTCCTGTAATTCTCAACAATCCTATGAAGTCAGGATCACCATTTAACAGATGAAGGCGCTCAGAGACGTAAAGTAACTTACTTAAGAAACAGAACTAATAAGTGGCAGAGCCAGAATTCAATCTCAAGGCTGTATCACTCCAAAGCTCAAGCTCTTGCCACTGCATGATGCTGTCTCTCAAGAATAAAAATATGACATCAGCCTTAAGGATAAAAAAATGTTAAAAATTAATCTCACCCACCTGTTGGATCCCTCTGGTATTCACTGACTCAAGCTGGGGGGGAGGGGTGAGAGAGGGAGGAGATAAAAAAAACAGTGGACAACTGAGGAAAGAGTTGGTGGGAACAGAGCCAGGACAGAGCTACACTGAGGCCTCCCCTCCTTCCTCTGCCAGGGCAGAAATTACCCAAATCCACACACCAGGAAAACACCTGTCAATCCATGGCCGTCATCCCAAGGCTGCAGACACCCTTGGTTTATTTGAAAATGCAGTATTCTGAAGAAAGTTTCTAACATAAAAACCTGAACAGAAACTAGTTCCAAACCACCAATAACCAACTAACAATCTCAAGTTTATTGTTCTGGGTCACCACCATTACCCAGTTTTCAACTCATTTCTGTTGTCCTATAACTTGCACTTTCCTACCTGCCTTCTCACCATACCTAGCTCCTTATTTCCCCTTAGAACAGGCCAATCTCTCCTACACCCTGACATTTCACAGCTTTTCTATCTGCCAACTCTAAGCTTCTCACACAAGATGCAATCTCCACACCAAAATTCCTAATCCACCCCCTTCACCCACGCCCAGCTCCCCTGCCCCCACCTCTCAAACCTCACGCCCTTCCAATCCTTCCATCCCTTCTGAAATACGGCTCCCTGTCGCCCAGCTGCAAGCCCACCTCCACCTGGCTCTCCTTCCTCCCCCCCACACCATTCCACCCGCGCCCTCTCTAACCCCCATGCACTCTTCCTCTGTCCTTCACCATGTACTCCTCCCTTCCTCCCATTCTGAGATTCCCTCTCCCAGGACCCCAAACTCTCCATCTTTTTCCTTGTCTTCTGCCCTCAACCTTCAAAATCCTTCACGCTCACTATGCCCAACTTCACAGCCCCAACAACTTCTCCCTGCCCCCAAAACCCCACCCCTTCTCCTATTCCCATCCTAGATCCTTTCCTCCTTGCACTCCTCTAATCCCACTTTTTCCCCCTCCCCAGTACTGCAATTCTCCCTCTCTCTCTAAATTCCCACGCATGTCCCTCCCCAAATCCACCCAAGCTAATCCTGCTCCCTTTTCCCACCCAGGCCCCGAACCCCAAGTCTCACACGCCCCCATACACTACCCCAGCACCCCAACTCCACCCTTAAACCCGTCTCTGACAACCCTAGACCCTCACACCTTTCACCCAACCACACCCCAGCCCCGTCCTTCTCGGTCTTCCCCTCCCCCCATTCCACCCCTCCCTCAAACCTCACACCCGCCCCTACTCGCAGCCCCGGGCTCGGTGAGCGGCCCAGCCCGCGGCCGCCACCTACCTGTGCCCCTGCCTGGGGCAGCCAGCAGCAGCTCCTCGCTGACGGCTCCCTCCTCCCGCGGCGCGGCTGAAGGGGGAAGCGGCTCCGCGCCCCCGGCACAAAGCTAGGGAGGGTGGGACAGAGAGTGTGCGGGGGAAGGGAGGGGGCTGGGGGCGACCTGCGCCTTGGGACCGCGGGGCCGTCGGGGGCGGGGGGATGGCTGGGCAGGGGAGGCGCGCTTGCGCGATACCCGGCATGAGGGGCGGGGTCGCGCTTGGAGGCGGGGCCGGACCCGGGGCTGGCGACCTGAGGGCCTAGGGCTCTGAGCAGGGAGAGGTGGGGACTGCGCGTGCGTGCTCTTGCGAGGGCGGGTCCCGTGGGTCTCAGAAGCCCCAGGGAGCCAGCTTAGCTGGGGGAGGGTAAGCAGCGTATGCTCAGGCGCTTGCCTAGGGAAAGGCCCTTGGGCGGGGCTGCGGAGCTCAGCCCGCGCAGTAAGGAAGAGCACGGGGGCGTGGTCTGGGGGCGGGGCCTGAGGGAGACTGGGCGCGTACAACCGGGAGTACAGCTGTGCGCGACTGGGATCTCGGAGGAGGCTGGGCGGGAGCGGGGCGGAGCTGGGGACCTGCGCGCTGCGCAGGGTGGGGCGGGACGGGGCAGAGCCTGTGGGCGGGGTGGAGCGAAGATCCGGGAGTAGGATTTAAGCGCCCGCGAACTCCGCGGAGGCCTGCGGAAAGGGAAGGGGGCGGGGCGGTAGGGAGACCTCGAGGCCCGACAATCTGCGCGCTTAGAGCTAACCGGAGGCCCAGGCGAGCACGGTGGTTCGGCGGGCTCGGCTGGCACCGGGGGAGGTGGGAGCCTGGCTGGGCGAGGCCGACGGAGGTGGGGGATGCTGGTGGAGGAGGGAGAGAGCGAGCGTGGCTGGGGTTGTGAGGAGACGCGCGGCGCGGAGGCGGACGGTGGGCGGGCGGTGAGGTGACCGGGATGGTGGAAGACTGACGCATGACGCAGGTCTGTTCACTCCCCTGAGTCCTAGAGACACTAGTGCCAGCCCACGAACTTTCTGGAAGCCAGAAATAATGTTTTGACCCCCAAAAGGGAAAATCAGTTCCAAATAGAAATTATTAAATGTATCCAAATGTAACCTATTAACTGGAACGTAACCCATATACTTAAGAATTATATTTGATGTAGGATGTGGGTTCATATATTTTATGTAATTTGGGCCGGGCGTCCAAAAGTATGTGTTTAGGGCCCTTGGAGCTATTGAAATGGTCTTGAACTGAGTAAAAGGGTGTGGGACGGAGGTGAAAGGGTAGTGTCAGGGCTGGTTGCCTTTCAAGTGATACCAAGCTATAGGCCCTGGCCCTGGGGAGGCAGAGGATGGCCGTTTTCTAATTTACACAAAAGTTCCCAGTGGATGATGTTATGGGAAAGGGTTTGAGGAGTCTGGTTCTAAGAGTACCAGACGCAAGGGGTACTCTTTCCTGACCACAAGAAGAAAGTGAACTGAAGGCTTGGCGCAGAAAGCTTTTTGGAAAGAAAGGTTACGTGAACTGGAGGTGAAAGGGTTGGGTAAGTGGCACTGTGTTTAGAGGAGGATAAGGCATCAGGGAAGTCCAGGGTCAGGGAGTTTTAAAAATGCAGAGGATGGCACCCCAGAGTGCACCACCTTTGATGAACTGAGGCCCTGAGTGAACACGTGTGAGTTAGGTAAGGCATCCCAGGATGGGGGGTTAGATTACATCCTGAACCTGCATTTTGGAGTTAAGGAAGCAACATACCTGTTGAGTTGTGTTATGGGTTTCTTCGGGATTGGTGTGCCTCTTTCGCATTAAGCGCAACAAAGAAACCTTAAAGTGAACCCAAATTCTGCCGTTTCTTGTTATTTAAATAATTCCATCCAACACAGGAAAAAGGAAGGGTATTGGTGGCTATAGGAGGTATGAAATGAGTTTTGTATTAAAGTACATATTTGCTTCCTTCAGATAATTTAGGTGGTAAGAATGTGACGTCAGAAAAGAACTGAACATTTGGAGAATACATGCTCTTATTTATCTACTACACATCAATGCTAGATATATTTCCCTAAAACATATTACTTTTTTAAAGCAAATTCTGTCCTTAAGTCTCCACCCTCCACATTTCCACTGCCAAGTAGGTTACCACAGGGTTTTTCTACCTCTGCACTATTCACATTTTCTGTCAGATAATTATTTGATTTGGGGGACTGTCCTGTGCATTGTGGAATATTTAGCAGCATCATGAAATGCCCACTAGATGCCAATAGCATCACCCCCCCACCCCCAGTATGACAGCCAAACTGGCTCTAGACATTGACAAATGTCCCCTGGGGGGCTGAATCACCCCCAGTCCAATTGAGAACTACTGGACTACAGGCTAAAGCCTACCATCTTTACCTGGCTTTCAAGTTTTTTCATTATCTGTTCCTAATCTACCTTTCCTAGAATTTCATTCAGGCTAAAAGAACCCCAGTGCAAGAGTTCTTTCTCTGGTTTCCTCCGTAGGTTATCACCTAGTCTTCTTCTTGGACACTTTCAGGGATGGAAAAGATTAAAAATCTTTACTTTGCTGGAAAGTTCTTACATCTATGATGTCTTCCTGCTTACAGTTCGTATTTGTTGAGTCCAGTTAAATCCTTTTTCCATTTGTGAAGACTTGTGATATTAAAACTTGTCATATTTCTCTCACTAAAGTATCTCTTCTTTAAACGATAGTCTTTCAACTCCCTCCATGTAACATAGTTTATAGATCGTCATGAACGTTCTGTTCTCTGAACAATATCAAGCCTGATAATGTCCTACTTAAATTATACTACCTAGAACTGAACACAGTATTCTAGATGTGGATCACACTGTTTGCACATAACAAATTATTAGTTTCATGTTTGTCCATTCTCCTTGACTCTGAACTTAAAGGCAGAAACAATTCTTAAGTCACCGTCTTTGTCTTAGGTTTACATAGTCAAAGATTACTACGTAGTGTCTTTGCATTACTAGCACAGTGCCTGGCCCTTAGTTGGTTTTCACAGATTTTGGTAGAATTTAGTTCCTTCTTAGCTACATTAATGTAATTTAAAATAACATTCCTTTACCTTTGGGGGCAGATATAGTACACTCTTGCCTTATAGTGACTTTGCAATCAACTAATCCTCTGCATGTTATAGATGAAAGGTTGGCAAATTTTTTATGGGCTAGATAATAAATATTTTAGGTTTTATGAGCCTTATAGTCTGTCACAGCTATTCTGCTGTGTCACTATAGCACAAAAGTAGCTATAGACAATATATAAATGAATGAGTGTGGCCATTTCTAATAAAACTATTCCTGGACACTGAACTGTGAATTTCATATTTCATATAATGTTCATGTGCCACAAAATATTTTGATTTTGAAAACATATTTTAAAATGTAAAAAACGTTCTTAGTTTATGGGCCATACAAAAACAGGTGTCAGGGTAGATTTGGCTCACAGGCAGTAGTTTGACAGTCCCTGATCTAGGCCGTTCCTTGTGTGATTGATTTTTTAAGTCTGAGTATATTAAATATCTTATTGCAACCTATCTTTCTAGCTTGCTCAGATTTTTTGTGTGCTAATTCTTTCATCCAGTATATTAGCTGACATCACAGCTTTGTGTCATCTGCAAAACTGATAAACATATTTTTTCCTTCCTTAATTAACAATAATCTTGAATGGGATAAGGGTAGAGGTCTTACACAGTTCATTTTGTTCCATTAATCACCATTCTTTTAGTATTACCATTCCAAGAATTATAAATATCTACCTAAAGTACTGCCTATCACCCATCCCATATTTATTCATCTCATCCACAGGGTATCTTGGGATGCTTTGTCTGAAGTTTTGTTGAAATGTTCAGGAATATCCCTAATAGGTAGTAACTCTATCAAACAAACAAAAAGAAATATGTAGGTTTGGTATAACTTGTGAATTAATGGTACTGTTGCTTTCCAATTTTACTACTTTCTTGTTTAGATTTTCAAAGCTATCCTTTTAATAATAATGAAATTTAGTAATTTTAGAATTTTGTTGAAAATTCACATCCAAGTGCATCAACCTCTATTTCCAGGAATTCACCGTATTTTTTTGTCTTCAAACTAAATGTTAACAGTGTTCATATAACACCTGTTCTCTGGTATCAGTAGTATTAAAAGCTGTAGTAAGATTGGCAAGAAAAAAGGCAAAATAAAAGCATATTCGAATATATACTTTTTTCTGAACCACTACTTTTAACACTTGACCAATCTTACCACAGCTTTTAACACTATCAATACTAGATTTTAAAATTACAATAGAAAATGCACTTTGTGCCAATAAATATAAAATCTAGGAAGAAAGAATTTTCTTAAAATACAGATTTCAAAATTGACTCAGGAAAGTGTAGAAAGCCTGAAAAGAACTACTGAATTGAAAATGGTCAAAAATCTACGTACAAACACTTTACTAGGCTTATAGGATCCAATGACCCAGCAAATAGAAAAATAAGGGAAGCTCTCCAGCTTCTTTATGTTCAGGGTACAGTCTAAATTCCAAATCCAGACATAGACTAAATAACAACAGAAAAAATTATAGGCCAATTTCACTTAGAAATATATTTGCAAAATTTCTAAAAATAATAGCAAACTGAATCCAACTATGGATAAAAATACCAGTACACCTTGGCTGTGTAGATAGAGTTTATGCTGAGAACTGGGGATGCTATAACATTAGAAAATCTTGATTTAATTTATCACATTAACCTGTAGAAACATCTATGTGATCACCTTAGTAAATGTTAGAAGAGCATTTGATAAAATTCAACGTTCATTTGTGCTTAAAAAATAAAAGCTAACAAACTAAAGAGAAGGGAATTTCTATAACCCAATGAACAGTGTCTAACAAAACCTTCACTGAGCATCACATTTAATGGTGAAATGTTAGAAATATTCCTTATAAAGAATAAGATTTTAAAAAAAATAATGTTATTTTTTTTGAAGATCTCATTTATAGTAACAATGGAAATGATAAGGTATCTAAGAGTGAATCTAATGAAAGAGGCGAAGATATGTTCCTAGAAAACTGTAAAACAACTTAAGGACTTAAAAGAAGTCTTAAGTTAATGAAAAGATACTCCAGATCCATGGATTTGAAAACTCATTATAAACATGTCACTTCTCTCCCAATTAATCTATAACGGAATTGAATTATAATTAACATCTCAGAAAATGTTTTAATATAATTTAACAAAACTATAATAATCAAGTATAAAGCATAAAACAAAAAATTTTTGAAAATTAAGTAGGGGAATTTACCTTACCAGATATTAAGATTTATTCTATCTTATTCTATCCTTTTAGTTTCATATTTAGAGTGTGTCTCTTGAAAAGAGTACTTAGTTTTTTTTTTTTCTTCAGTCTTAAAGTGTTTAGTTTACTAACATTTAATGGAATAATCTATGTGTTTGTGCTTAAATCTGTCTTCTGGCTTTTATTTTCAATTTGTCCTAACTGACTTAATTCTTTTTTTCTTCCTTTTCTACCTTCTTTCAAATTTACCATGTATTTTATGGTATTCCATTTTTTCCTCTCTGTTGGCCTCCTTCCTATATAACTCTTTATGTTTTTTAGTGGTTGCTTTATCCTAAGTCTAGGATTATAACATGTATCCTTACTGTCTTTTTGTTTTTAACATCTTTATTCGAGTATAATTGCTTTACAGTGGTGTGTTAGTTTCTGCTTTATAACAAAGTGAATCAGGTATACATATATAAATATCCCCATACCTCCTCCCTCTTGCGTCTCCCTCCCACCCTCCCTATCTCACCACTCTAGGTGGTCACAGAGCACTGAGCTGATCTCCCTGTGCTATACGGCTGCTTACTACTAGCTATCTATTTTACATTTGGTAGTGTATATAAGTCCATGCCACTCTCTCACTTTGTCCCAGCTTACCCTTCCCCCTCCCTGTGTCCTCAAGTGCATTCTCTACGTCTGTGTCTTAATTCCTGTCCTGCCCCTAGGTTCATCAGAACCATTTTTATTTTTTAGATTCCATATATATGTGTTAGCATACGGTATTTGTTTTTCTGACTTACTTCACTGTATGACAGACTCTAGGTCCATTCACCTCACTACAAATAACTCAGCTTCATTTCTTTTTATGGCTGAGTAATATTCCATTGTATATATGTGCCACATCTTCTTTATCCATTCATCTGTCGATGGACACTTAGGTTGCTTCTGTGTCCTGGCTATTGTAAATAGTGCTGCAATGAACATTGTGGTACATGACTCTTTGAATTATGGTTTTCTCAGGGTATATGCCCAGTAGTGGGATTGCTGGGTCATATAGTAGTTCTATTTTTAGTTTTTTAAGGAACCTCCATACTGTTCTCTCTAGTGGCTGTATCAATTTACATTCCCACCAACAGTGCAAGAGGGTTCCTTTTTTCTCCACACCCTCTCCAGCATTTATTGTTTGTAGATTTTTTGATGATGACCATTCTGACCGGTGTGAGGTGATGCCTCATTGTAGTTTTGATCTGCATTTCTCTAATGATTAGTGATGTTGAGCATTCTTTCATGTGTTTGTTGGCAATCTTCTTTGGAGAAATGTCTATTTAGGTCTTCCACCCATTTTTGGATTGGGTTGTTTGTTTTTTTGATATTGAGCTGCATGAGCTGCTTGTATATTTTGGAGATTAATCCTTTGTCAGTCGCTTCATTTGCAAATATTTTCTCCCATTCTGAGGGTTGTCTTTTGGTCTTGTTTATGGTTTCCTTTGCTGTGCAAAAGCTTTGAAGTTTCATTAGGTCCCATTTGTTTATTTTTGTTTTTATTTCCATTTCTCTAGGAGGTGGGTCAAAAAGGATCTTGCTGTGACTTATGTCATAGAGTGTTCTGCCTATGTTTTCCTCTAAGAGTTTTATAGTGTCTGCCCTTACACTTAGGTCTTTAATCCATTTTGACCTTATTTTTGTGTGTGGTGTTAGGAAGTGTTCTAATTTCATTCTTTTACATGTAGCTGTAGTTTTCCCAGCACCACTTATTGAAGAGGCTGTCTTTTCTCCATTGTATACTCTTGCCTCCTTTATCAAAGATAAAGTGACCATATGTGTGTGGGTTTATCTCTGGGCTTTCTATCCTGTTCCACTGATCTATATTTCTTTTTTGTGCCAGTACCATACTGTCTTGATTACCGTAGCTTTGTAGTGTAGTCTGAAGTCCGGAAATCTGATTCCTCCAGCTCGGTTTTTCATTCTCAAGATTGTTCTGGCTATTCGGGGTCTTTTGTGTTTCCCTACAAATTGTGCAACTTTTTGTTCTAGTTCTGTGAAAAATGCCATTGGTAGTTTGATAGGGATTGCATTGAATCTGTAGATTGCTTTGGGTAGTATAGTCATTTTTACAATGTTGATTCTTCCAATCCAAGAACATAGTGTATGTCTCCATCTGTTTGTATCATCTTTAATTTCTTTCATCAGTGTCTTACGGTTTTCTGCATAGAGGTTTTTTGTCTCCTTAGGTAGGTTTATTCCTAGGTATTTTATTCTTTTTGTTGCAGTGGTAATTGGGAGTGTTTCCTTAATTTCTCTTTCAGATTTTTCATTGTTAGTGTATAGGAATGCAAGAGATTTTTGTGCATTAATTTTGTATCCTGCTACTCTACCAAATTCATTGATTAGCTCTAATAGTTTTCTGGTAGCATCTTTAGGATTCTTTATGTATAGTATCATGTCATCTGCAAGCAGTGACAGTTTTACTTCTTTTCTGATTTGGATTCCTTTTATTTATTTTTTTTCTTTGGTTGCTGTGGCTAAAACTTCCTAAACTATGTTGAATAATAGTGATGAGAGTGGGCAACCTTGTCTTGCGCCTGATCTTAGCGGAAATGGTTTCAGTTTTTCACCTTTGAGAACAATGTTGGCTGTGGGTTTGTCATATATGGCCTTTATTGTGTTGAGGTAGGTTCCCTTTGTGCCTACTTTCTGGAGCGTTTTTATCATAAATGGGTATTGAGTTTTGTCAAACGCTTTTTCTGCATCTATTGAGATTATCATATGGTTTTTATCCTTCAGTTTGTTAACATGGTGTATCACATTGATTGATTTGTGTATATTGAAGAATCCTTGCATTCCTGGGATAAATCCCACTTGATCATGGTGTGTGATCCTTTTAATGTGCTGTTGGATTCTGTTTGCTAGTATTTTGTTAAGGATTTTTGCATCTATGTTTATCAGTGATATTGGCCTGTAGTTTTCTTTTTTTGTGACATCTTTGTCTGGTTTTGGTATCAGGGTGATAGTGACCTCATAGAATGGGTTTGGGAGTGTTCCTCCCTCTGCTATATTTTAGAAGAGTTTGAGAAGAATAGGTGTTAGCTTTTCTCTAAGTGTTTGATAGAATTCGCTTGTGAAGCCATCTGGTCCTGGGCTTTTGTTTGTTGGAAGATTTTTAATCACAGGTTCAATTTCAGTGCTTGTGATTGGTCTGTTTATATTTTCTATTTCTTCCTGGTTCAGTCCCAGAAGTTTGTGCATTGCTAAGAATTTGTCCATTTCTTCCAGGTTGTCCATTTTATTGGCATATAGTTGCTTGTAGTAATCTCTCATGATCCTTTGTATTTCTGCAGTGTCAGTGGTTACTTCTCCTTTTTCATTTCTAGTTCTGTTGATTTCAGTCTTCTCCCTTTTTTTCTTGATGAGTCTGGCTAATGGTTTATCAATTTTGTTTATCTTCTCAAAGAACCAGCTTTTAGTTTTATGGATCTTTGCTATTGTTTCCTTCATTTCTTTTTCATTTATTTCTGATCTTTATTATTTCTTTCCTTCTGCCAACTTTGGGGGGTTTTTGTTCTTCTTTTTCTAATTGCTTTAGGTGTAAGGTTAGGTTGGTTGTTTGAGATGTTTCTTGTTTCTTAAGGTAAGATTGTGTTGCTGTAAACTTCCCACTTAGAACTGCTTTTGCTGCATCCCATAGGTTTTGGGTCGTCGTGTTTTAATTGTCATTAGTTTCTAGGTATTTTTTAATTTCTTCTTTGATTTCTTCAGTGATCTCTTGGTTATTTAGTAATGTATTGTTTAGCCTCCATGTGTTTGTATTTTTTTAGTTTTTTTTCCTGTAATTATTATTTAGTATCAGAGCAAGTGTTGTCGTCAGAAAAGATACTTGATACGATTTCAATTCTGTTAAATTTACCAAGGCTTGATTTGTGACCCAAGATATGGTCTACCCTGGAGAATGTTCCATGAGCACTTGAGAAGAAAGTGTATTCTGTTGTTTTTGGTTGGAATGTCCTATAAGTATCAGTTAAGTCCATCTTGTTTAATGTGTTATCTAAAGCTTGTGTTTGCTTATTTATTTTCATTTTGGATGATCTGTCCATTGGTGAAAGTGGGGTGTTGAAGTCCCCTACTATTATTGTGTTACTGTCAATTTCCCCTTTTATGGCTGTTAGCATTTGCCTTATGTATTGAGGTGCTCCTATGTTGGGTGCATAAATATTTATAATTGTTATGTTTTCTTCTTGGATTGATCCCTTGATCATTATGTAGTGTCCTTATCTCTTGTAACAGTCTTTATTTTATTTTATTTTTATTTTTTATTATTATTATTTTTTTGCGGGATGCGGGCCTCTCACTGTTGTGGCCTCTCCTGTTGCGGAGCACAGGCTCCAGACGCGCACGCTCAGCAGCCATGGCTCACAGGCCCAGCTGCTCCGCAGCATGTGGGATCTTCCCAGACCAGGGCACGAACCCGTGTCCCCTGCATCGGTAGGCAGACTCTCAACCATGCACCACCAGGGAAGCCCTGTATTTAATTTTTGATAGTTTGATTAGTATGTGTTTCAGCATGTTTCTCTTTGGGTTTATCTTATATGGGACTCTCTATGCTTCCTGGACTTGGGTGACTGTTTCTTTTCCCATGTTTGGGAAGTTTTCGACTGTAATCTCTTCAAATATTTTCTCAGAACCTTTCTTTTTCTCTTCTTCTTCTGGGATCCCTATATTTCGAATGTTTGTGAATTTAATGTTGTCCTAGAGATCTCTGAGACTCTCCTCAATTCTTTTCATTCTTTTTTCTTTTTTGTGCTCCCTGGCAGTTATTTCCACCATTTTATCTTCCAGCTCACTTATCTGTTCTTCTGCCTCATTTATTCTCTTACTCATTCCTTCTAGAGTATTTTTAATTTCAGTAATTGTGTTTTTCATTACTGTTTGTTTGCTCTTTACTTCTTCTAGATCCTTGTTAAATGTTTCTTGTATTTTCTCCATTGTGTTTCTGAGATTTTGGATCATCTTTACTATCATCACTCTGAATTCATTTTCAGGTAGGTTGCCTATTTTGTCTTCATTTATTTGGTCTTGTAGGTTTTTACCTTGCTTCTTCATCTGTAATGTATTTATTTGTCATTTCATTTTTTTTGTTCTCTTGATGGGTGGTGCTGTATTCCTGTGTTACTGGTTGTTTGGCCTGAGGCATCCAGCACTGGAGTTTGCAGGCAGTTGGGTAGAGCTGGGTCTTGGTGCTGAGATGAGGACCTCCGGGAGGCCTCACTACGATTGATATTCCCTGGGGTCTGAGGTTCTCTGTTAGTCTAGCAGTTTGGACTCAGAGCTCCCACCACAGGAGCATGGGCCTGACCTCTGGCCTGGGGACCAAGATCCCGCAAGCCAGTCGCTGGGGGTTCTTCCCATCCCCTTAGGTGTCCACGGTCCCTCACTGGTGCCTCGTAAGTGCCCTAGATGTGAGGAGACACGAATTCCGTATCCTCCTAGTATGCCATCTTGACTCCGCCCCATCCTTACTATCTTACTCTACTTTGAATTAATAGCATATCACTTCATGTTCAACATAAGAACTTTGCAAAAGTACTTCACAGAAAACAGTGTCATTTACTTTTTTATTGCCTTTTGTGTTATTATATTTATTACTTCTACATCTATTAAATTTCTACCATTCATTGATATTGTTTTCACTTTAGTCAGTAGTCTTTTTTTTCTTTTTTTTTCTTCTGGCCACACCACGCAGCATGTGGGGTCTTAGTTCCCTGGCCAGGGATCAAACCTGTGCCTCCTGCAGTGGAAGTGCAGAGTTTTAACCACTGGACTGCCAGGGAAGTCCCCTACTCAGTAGCCTCTTAAATAAATTTTAAGAATATTCTTTTATGTTAGCAATATATTTGCCATCTCCAGTGCTCTTCATTCCTTCCCACAGATCCAGGATTCAGCTTGTAATCATATCCCTCCAGCCTAAAGTACTTCATTTAATATTTTTTGTACTGTGGGTCTACTGGTAACAAATACTTTCAGTTTTTGTTTGTCTTTATTTTGCCTTCATCTTTTTTTTTGGCCGTGTTGGGTCTTCGTTGCTGCATGCGGGCTTTCACTAGTTACGGCAAGCAAGGGCTACTCTTTGTTGCAGTGCACGGGCTTCTCATTGCAGTGGCTTCCCTTGTTGCAGAGCATGGGCTGTAGGCGCACGGGCTCAGTAGTTGTGGCAGGCAGGCCCTAGAGTGCACGGGCTTCAGTAGTTGCAGCTCGCGGACTCTAGGGCATGTGGGCTTCATTAGTTGTAGCTCATGGGCTCTAGAGCGCAGCCTTAGTAGTTGTGGCGCACGGCCTTAGTTGCTCCATGGACATGGGATCTTCCTGGACCAGGGATCAAACCCATGTCCCCTGTATTGGCAGGCAGATTCTTAACCACTTCGCCACCAGGGAAGTCCCTGCCTTCACTTTTTAAGGATATTTTTGCTGGGTATAGGATTCTGTATTTTTTCTTTCAGCATGTCAAGGACATCATTCCATTTTCTTTTGGCTTCCACTGTTAATGATAAGTCAGTTTTGATTCTTCTTGTTTTTCTGCATATAAGGTGTTTTTTGCTCGACTGCTTTTAACTTTTTTCTTTAATTTTCAACAATTGACTAAGGTGTGCCTAGGTGGGATCTTCTTTGTACTTATGCAACTTATGGTTCACTGAACTTCTTGAATCTGTCGGTTTATGTCTTTCATAGATTTTGGAAAATTTTCAGCCATATCTCCTTAAATTATCCTTCTATATTATTCTCTTTCTCCTCTCCTTCTGGGATTCTAGTTACATGTATTTCAGATTAGTTTGATATTGTTTCACAGGTATATGATGCTCTGTTATTTTCATTTTTTTCCCCTCTGTTTCATTTTGGATTATTTCTATTGACCTATCTTTAAATTCACTGACCTCTTCTTGTGTTGTGTCCAATCTGATGTTAAACCCATCTAATGAATTCTTTATTTCAGATTTGGTATTTTTCAGTTGTAGAATTTCTACTGTGTTCTTTTTTATAGTTTCCATTTCTCTGCTAAAATTCCCTTTCTGTTCACCCATTTTGTCCATCTTTTCACTGAATTCTTTAATCAATTTATAATTCCCGCACCTGGGTCATCTGTAGATCTGCTTCAAATGACTTTTTTTTAAGTTTTTAATTTTTAAAAAGTTTTTATATTTAAATTTTTTATTGAACTATAGTTTCTCTACAATATTATCTTAATTTCAGGTGTACAGTATAGTGATTCAGTATTTTTACAGATTATACTCCACTAAAAGTTATTAAAAGATAATGGCTATAATTCCTTGTGCTATTCAGATGACTTTGCATGTTTGACATTGTGTTTAAAAGAATGGTAGACACTGAAGTAGATAATGTTTTTTTCCCAGAGAGAACACACGATTTTCTTTGTCTGCTAGCTAGGATAAGGGGCAGATCATTTCAGTCCAACTAGGGGTTATGCTGGGATTGTAATGAGTTGTAGTTTTATTTAAATTGTTTCAGTTTACCTCTGATTTCACATATTTGAGAGTGAGATCAGTTCTTTCCTTCATCAGGGCTTTGGGATCTAAGTACCCAAGACCATAGAAATCTTTCTTTGCTTTTTAGCTCACACCCAGTTTCCTGTGAAACTCCACTTAGGGGTTGATTTCCTTGATCTGATTAAGAGTTGAGCTGGGTGGGGGCTGGGTTACTTAGTTGCACTTCAACTCTGCTATACATAACAACATGGATAAATCTCAAACACATAATGATGAGTGAAAGAAGCCAGATACAAATGAGTACAAACTGTATTATTTCCATGTACATGAAGTTCAGGTGAAATTAATCTGTAGATTAGAAATAAGAACCACGCTACCTTTGGGAAGGAGAGAGGGGTAGTGACTAGGAGGGGTCGTAAGAAGGGCTTGTCTCAAATGCTGGTGATGTTCTGTCTCTTTACTTGGGTGGTGGTTACCTGGGTGTGTTTACTTTGTGAAAATCTATTGTACCATATACTTATGATTTGTGTTCTTTTCTCTATGTGTGTTATAGTTCAAAAACAAAAAAGAAAGTGTGTATGGTGGGGGAGGAGCTCTTGCACAAAAAAACAAAGTTAAAAAGAAAAATCAAGCTATAGAATAGAAGATATTTGCAATGCTATAACAAAGGACTTGTATACAGGTTATTTTGTTTTAAATTTTTCTACAAATCAAAAAGAAAAGGACAGAAGGAGAAAAAGCAACCCAATAGAAAATGAGCAAAGGATAAGAAAAAGCAAATAAGAGAAGAAGAGGCCTGAATAGCCCATAAACATGAAAAGGTATTCAGCCTCACTAGTAATCCTGGAAATACAAATTAAAACCTTATTGAGGACTTCCCTGGTGGCACAGTGTTTAAGAATCCGCCTGCCAATGCAGGGGACATGGGTTTGATCCCTGGTCCAGGAAGATCTCACATGCTGCGGAGCAACTAAGCCCATGCACTACAACTACTGAGCCTGCACTCTAGAGCCCACAAGCCACAACTACTGAGCCCACGTGCTGCAACTACTGAAGCCCGTGTGCCTAGAGCTTGTGCTCCACAACAAGAGAAGCCACCGCAATGAGAAGCCCACGCACCACAATGAAGAGTAGCCCCCACTTGCCGTGACTAGAGAAAGCCCGCATGCAGCAATGAAGACCCAACACAGCCAAAAATAAATAAATTTATTTTAAAAAGAAAAATAAAACCTTATTGCGATACCATTTCACACCAATGAGATTGACTAAAGCTAAAATGTCTAACAATATCAAGTTGGTGAGAATATGAGGGAGCAGAAAGTTTCATACACTGCTAATGGTAATTTAAATTGTTATAATTTAGAGATCAAATAGATCAATTATTGACTTGGAGATACATTGATTCTAAATTTTTACAATTCTACTTCTACAAAGAAAGATACTCTTTATTATAAAGATCTCCTACATTTGCCAATGGATAGATGCACAAGGATGTGCATTGCAAATTTGTTTATAATAGCAAAAAATTGGAAACAGACCTAAATATCCATCATTAGAGAAATGGAGAAATACCTTACAGCAGTTAAAATGAATAAAGTAGATTTACATGTATCAACATAGTAAAATCTTGAAAACATAATATTGAATGAAAAAAGCAAGTAGCAAGGGGTATATACACTGTGAAAACATCTAAGTTTTAAAAGAACAGTACATATTGATACATATATGGTAAAAGTATAAAACTATAATCAGGGACTTCCCTGGCTGTCCAGTGGTTAAGACTCTGCACTTCCACTGCAGTGGGTGGGTTCAATCCCTGGTTGGGGAACTAAAATCCCACATGCTGCGTGACTTGGCCAATAAATAAATAAATAAAAATATAGGAAGGTTATTCACCAATTTCAGAATAGCTGTTACCACTGGGCAAGGAAGAGAATAAGGACAGTAAGGGGCTACTTATTTCTTTAAAAAAAAAAGTACCTATGGAAAAATGTTAACATCAAATCTGGGAAGTCAGTACACAGCTGTTTAGTAAGTGTAATATTCGCTCTACCTTGTTTGTTTATTTGAAATAGTTTTTTTTTTTTTTTAAGTTAGACTGGGGCTAGGCTATGAGGTGTATTAGAAGCCTTTCTTCCTTTTCCAAACACTCTTCATCTTTTAATTCTTTATAGATACAGCTTTCCCCATCACTTTGCATCTATATTTTGGTTTGTGCCTTATCACCAGTAGATCAAGGAGAAGGGTGAGTTCTGATGTAATCTTCTATGGTCTTCCTTGTGTCTTACCCTCCAGGGTTCCTAGTAGAGCTCAACAATATCTTTTCATATGCTTTTTATCAGACTTAAAATATTACTCTGCAACAGAAATGTGTTTAAGTTCATGAACCAAGTGACTGATTTAGACTTTAAAAATAAGTGAAAAGTTATCTTCTCTCATTTCACATTTCTGCTCAAAAAAAAAATACCGATCATAAAGTATTTTTTAAGATTTAAATAATATTGCTTGCTATTTCAATTGATAAGTGTATGGATAAATAGTTACAAAGCGTCTGTTTTTATACTCTTCATTTTTTTAAATTTCTGAATTATAACTATATAAACACTTTTTAAAAACTTACCTACTAAGTCATGTCACTCTAGCATATTAACTGTTTCCATATAATTGTTGAGGGTTTTAATTTTAGAAACAGAAAAATTATGTTGGTGTCAGGGACTTCTTTTGTGGAGTAGAGTAGTGCAAATACTCATATCTCACAGATTATCCCTGGGAGAGGTCAGAAGTTTACCTAAGTAAATATGTTAAGAGTCCTTCCCACTTGTTGAATAATTTGGTTGGTAAGCTTTGTGCTAGGCAACAGGCTTTCTCTCTCTTCCTTTGCTCAAGATAAAATTCAGAGAATAAAAAGATTGCTTTTGTTGTTCTGTTTTGTTTTCCTTGCAGGTTAAATACTTTAAGATGAGAAACATTGATGTTTGTTTGAGCTCTGAAGGGACTGAAGTGATTTTAGCTACATCAAGTGATGAAAAACACCCACCTGAAAATATAATTGATGGGTAAGAGTTACTGTTCTTTCTTCCTTAAAGTCTTAATATTAAGTCAGTGAACCCCCTGAGTACTGAGATTATGTGTTTTACAACAACTAGCACTGTTAAACATAGTTTAATAAATGTCTGGTGAACTAAATTACCTGACTACCCACTTTAGTACCATCCCTGGAGCTAATTCAGTTGTGTATATTTAGGGTTTTGATCCTTTTTTTAAAAAATTTCTTTATTTAATTTATTTTTGGCTGTGTTGGGCCTTCATTGCTGTGCGCGGGCTTTCTCTAGTTGTGACGAGCGGGGGCTACTCTTAGTTGCGGTGCACAGGCTTCTCATTGCGGTGGCTTCTCTCATTACGGAGCACGGGCTCTAGGTGTGTGGGCTTCAGTAGTTGTGGCACGCGGGTTCAGTAGTTGTGGTGTGTGGGCTCTAGAGCACAGACTCAGTAGTTGTGGTGCACGGGCTTAGTTGCTCCACGGCATGTGGGATCGTCCCTGACCAGGGCTTGAGCCTATGTACCCTGCATTGGCAGGTGGATTCTTAACCACTGTGCCAACAGGGAAGTCCCTGATCCTTTTCTTTATGAATTCCTAAACTGAACTTTTTAGAAAAATAGTTTTTAAAGATGTGGTCTAACAAGGCAAAACTTCAAACAACAGCTACCTCATTTTATGGAAGTATACATTTTAATATCTGGTTATGGTTTTATTCCAAGTTTTTCTTGGTAAATAGGAATATAAACAGTATGACTTACTATGTACTGCCTATTTTCTTTCTGGTCTAAGCAACATCTTTGCTGAACTGAATGCTTCGCTTCTTGCTATCCACCTGCATTGTTTGGTTCTCAGCTTCTTGATATTCCAGTCACCACTCTTCACTGTGCTAGAGCTTATTCTAGGTAGGGATAGATATCATTCTCAGACTTTTAAATTCCAGGAAAAAAGTAGTTAATGGAAGAACTTCTTTTTTAAAAAAATTGAGGTATGTGGGACTTACCTGGTGGTCCAGTGGTTAAGACTCTACACTTCCGTTACAGGGGGCGCGGGTCCAATCCCTGGTTGGGGAAGTAAGTTCCCGCATGCCGCAGCCAAAAAATTTTTTTAAAAAATTGAAGTATAGTTGCTTTACTTTAGTACCATTCCTGGAGCTAATTCAGTTGTGTATATTTAGGGTTTTGATCCTTTTTTTTTTTAATTTCTTTATTTAATTTCTTTATTTTTGGCTGTGTTGGGTCTTCATTGCTGAGCGCGGGCTTTCTTAAATATTATGTAAGTTTCAGGTGTACGCTGTAGCAATACACAATTTTTAAAGGTTATACTCCATTTATAGTTATTATAAAATATTGGCTATAATTCCTGTGTTGTACAATATATCCTTGTAGCTTAATTATTTTATACATAGTAGTTTGTACCTCTTAGTCCCCCAGCCCTACCTTGCCCCTCTCCAATTCCCTCTCCCCACTAGTTTTTTCCCCTTATCTGTAAGTCTCTTTCTTTTTTATTATATTCACTAGTTTTATTTTTTAGATTCTGCATATAAGTGGTATACAGTATTTGTCTTTCTCTGTCTGACTTATTTCATTAAGCAAATACCCTCCAAGTCCACCCAAGAAAAACTCCTTTTTTAATAGTTCTGGCAATTTTATTACCCTCCTGAATTCTCTTTCTTGGTATTTGTACAGTGATCTGAGTTTGACTCATAGAATCATATAATTTTAGAGCTGGAAGGACTTATGAGTTCATCTTATTGAAACCTTTCATTTAGACTTGTGGTAAGAGAGATCTAAAGAGGTCAGGTACTAGTTTTAACTATTGAAGGCAGAGCCAATTGTAACGTAGATCTCGTGGCTCTTTGTGTTCTATTGTGAGGTCCACGTATCTGTATAAAATTCTAGCAATTGGACCTGTTCCTTTAAGCCCAGTTCTTACCTCCTCTCTGACTGACATCTGTCCCTTTCCTTCAGGTAGGATAGTTTCCCTTTTTGGTGGGCTCCAGTAGAATTTGATATATATACCTCTATTATCTTATTTATTCCTTTATTATATAATTATTTATTTTTAATGTATGTCTCCCCTCTCAACTGGAAATTTCTAGAAGTCAGAGACTATGACTTCATCTTTGACTCCACAGTGTCTTAAAATATTTGTGGAGTAGCTTGTGAATTAGACCATCAAAGATTAGTCATATATACACTCAAACATGTACACATATACATACATACATACATGTATGCATCTGTTAATATATATTTGCATAGGGCTTTATAGTTTTATAGATGTTATGTCATTTGACCCTCAAAGTAAGCTTGGGGAGTAAGAGGCCAAAAAAAAGTATTTTCACCCTCATTATAAAGATGATGAAAAAAATGATTAGAGGTAAAGTGACTTACTCAAAATCATACAGATAAGCAAGTGTCAGAATCAAAACTAACACTCATGTCTTCTAACTCCCAGTTTCTAAAACTTAAGGTTTGAACAAAAAACTTAATATATGTGCCTCTTAATCCTTCTTAGTTTTTTATTTCCTGAAATTCAGGTAATAGTTATTTATCTCACTCTGCCTTAGAGTAGAGATATAAATGTGGGAACTGCTATGAGGATCACAGACCTATAGAGATGTACCTTAAATCATTTGCCAGAAATAGAGATCTTTCCAAAAATACTCCTTGTCTTTGATTGGAGATAAATCAAATTTTCAAGGCAAGATCAATTTACCTTACACCCTTTTGGTGACCTTTCTTTCAAGGGAATATGTTTATAGATCATTAAAATTGGCTGTTATATGTAACATAATACTTTAGACTTTATCAGTCCATACTAATGAATAAGTACATAATATTTTTTAGATTAGACCAAAACCCTTAATACAGAAAACTATATGGAGTAAAGTAGTTACTGACCCGATAAACTGAACAGAGCACATCAGAGACTTTTAATTCATATGCATTTCCAACAAACACAATTAGATTTTATATAGTAGATAGTAAAATTTATTCTTTGCTCATAAGTTGATTTATCTAAATGGAAATAACAATAGAATTATTTGGAGAAAACAGTGCTATAAATTTGCCCCTAATGGATAGTGCTCCCAATTCTCAATTTCCTCAGAAATAGAGTTTTAAAAAGTGATTATATTTCTACTTCCTCTTGACTCTACTTTTGACCCCTGGTATTTAACATGTCAATGAAAAAGGAGAAAAATTTTACACAAAAAAAATGAGTTAGAAAAAGTAGAAGAGAGAGAGAATTGGTTCCTTTGGCATAATGTGAAAGAATGAGAGATTTACAGTTAAAATTCCTGGGTAAGTGAACTATGTGTGTTACTTTGGGCTAAGAATATATGTGTTATTCTTTGAGCCTCAGTTTCCTGGTCTGAAAAGTGGGGATAATACCACCTTCCCTGACTACCTCAGAGTTGTGAAAAAATTACATGACTTTTTTTATTATCACATGAGATGATAGATGTTGAACAGTGAATGGCTATAAGGCCTTGTTTTAAAGGAAACTACTATTTTGATGACTTCATTTTACTTAATTATAGGAATTCAGTTATTTTAAAATCCAAGTGCATCTCTATATATCTTTATGTTATTACTTTGATCATGTTCATTAAAAGCACCCAAGAAAAAACATAGGGCAAGTAAAAATTGTTTAATTTATTTAAATAAATAAAATTTTAAACCATATAAATATAAATAAAAAGAAATTGTGAAATAGTAAGCATAGTATAAAAAAATCAAGAATTGTGAGTTAGAGACCTGGATTCTGTTTTTTTCTTTTTTGTAACACCTTTATTGACATATTATTCTCATACCATAAAATTCAACCATTTAAGATATACAATTCAGTGGCTTCTAGCATATTCAGAGTTATGCAGCCATTTGCACAATCCATTTCAGCACCCCAAAAAGAAACCTCACACACTTTCATTGTCATCCCCTATCCCCATGAGCCCTAGACAACCACAGATCTACTTTCTGTCCCTACAGATTTGCTTATCCAGACATTCATATCAATAGAATAATACATATGTTGTCTTTGGACTGCCTTCCTTCACTTACATGTTTTCAAGGCTCATCCATGTTGTAGTATGTATCAGTGCTCCATTCATTTTTATTGCCAAATAATTCCATTGTATGTATATGGCAAATTTTATTTACCCATTTATCAATTGATGGATATCGGAATTGTTTCTACTTTTTGGCTGAATTTTCCCCAGTTTTATTAAAGAATACCAACTCACAGATCCAAGGAACTCAGCAAACCCCAAGCAGGATGAATAACAGACCATATCATAGCCAAACTGCTGAAAAACAAAGATAGAGAAAAAAATTTTTAAACAACTGGAGCAAAAAAATACATTACATACAGGGGTACAGTGGTACCAGTGACAGCCAACTTTGCATCACAAGCAATGGAATTCAGGTGACAATGGAATCATATCTTTAAAATGCTGGAGAAAAAAGAGAAACAAACAAACCTGTCAACCCAGAATTCTGTGTCTAGTTAAAATATCACTAAAAAATATAGGATATAAGAAAGACTTTTCACTTACCACAAACAGACTTGCATCACAGGAAATGCTAAAGAAAGTTCTGCAGGTTGAAATGATAAAATACTAGATAGAAATTCAAACATTCAGGAAGAAAGTAAGTGCATTGGAAATGGTAAATATTTCAGTAAATATAAAAGACTATCTTTTCTTTTAATAATTTTTTTAAAATTTTTTGTGGTATGCGGGCCTCTCACCACTGCGGCCTCTCCCATTGTGGAGCACAGGCTCCGGACGCGCAGGCCCAGCGGCCACGGCTCACGGGCCCAGCCGCTCCGCGGCACGTGGGATCCTCCCGTACTGGGGCATGAACCCGCACCCCTGCATCAGCAGGCGGACTCTCAACCACTGCACCACCAGAGAAGCCCTCTTTTAATAATTTTGAAAGACAGCTAACCACTTAATGGCAAAAAACATTTTGTATTGTGGGATTTATTATATATGTGTGTATAAAATATATTAAAACAATGGCACAAAAGTGGAGTTCAGTGCAAATTGACTGTCATGAGGTTTGATAACCTTGAGAGCAGCCACTAAAAATAAGAGGTATAGTTAAATAACTAATAAAGGAATTAAGCAGCATTAAAACTTTTGTTGATTCACTCAAAAGTAGATAGGAAAGGAGGGAATTCCCTGGTGGTCCAGTGGGTAAGACCCCACGCTCCCAATACAGGGGGCCTGGGTTCGATCCCTGGTAGGGGAACTAGATCCCGCATGTGTGCTGCAACTAAGAGTTCACATGCTGCAACAAAGAATTCTGCATGCCGCACCTAAGAAGTCTGCATGCTTCAACTATAAGCCCACGTGCTGCAACTAAGAGCCGGTGCAACCAAAATAAATAAATAAATATATATATATTTTAAAGTAGGTAGGAAAGGAGAAATGGTACAAGAAAAAATAGATGGGAGGGACAAATAAAAATGAATAGCAAGACTTAAACCCAACCATATCAATAATTATATTAAATGCCAGTATTCTAAACACTTCAATTAAATGGCAGAGAGGGTTATACTGGGTAAAAATGAAAGACCCAAGTATATGGTGTCTGCAAGAGATGTACTTTAAATATAAAGTCATGAATAGTTTGAAAATAAAAGGATGAAAAAGATTCACCCTATCAATAGTAAGCATGAGAAGGTGGCTGTGGCTATAGTCATATCAGACAAAGTAAAATATAAGATAAGGAGTATTTCCAGATATAAAGGGGACATTTTATAATGTTAAAATATCAATTCCTCAAGAAGAAATAACAATCTAAATGTACGTTGACCTCATAATCGTTATTAAAAATACATAAAGCAAAAACTGACAGATGGGAACTTCCCTGGTAGTCTAGTAGCTAAGACTCCACGCTCCCAGTTCAGGGGGCCCGGGTTTTATCCCTCGTCAGGGAACTAGATCCCACATGCTGCAACTGAGTGTTCACAAGCCACAACTAAAGATCCCACATGCCACAACTAAGATCCCGCATGCCGCAACTAAAGATCCCGCATGCCACAACTAAAGATTCCACATGCCACAACTAAAGATTCTGCATGCCACAACTAAAAGATCCCGCATGCCACAACTAAGGATCCTGCATGCCACAACAAAGACCTGGCACAGCCAAATAAATAAATATTCTGACTTCCCTGGTGGCACAGTGGTTAAGAATCCACCTGCCAACACAGGGGACATGAGTTCGATCCCTGGTCAGGAAGATCACACATGCAGAGCTACTGAGCCCCCGTGCCACCACTACTGAGCCCACACACCGCAACTACTGAAGCCTGTGTGCCCTAGAGACCGTGCGCCACAAGTCCTGAGCCCATGTGCTGCAACTGCTGAAGCCCACGCGCCTAGAGCTGACGCGGAGCAACAAGAGAAGCCACTGCAATGAGAAGCCCACGCACCACAATGAAGAGTAGACCCTGCTCGCCGCAACTAGAGAAAGCCCACACGCAGCAACAAAGACACAACACAGCCCCCCCCCCAAAAAAAAGAATGTTTTAAAACCAATAATTAGGGCTTCCCTGGTGGCGCAGTGGTTGGGGGTCCACCTGCCAATGCAGGGGACGCTGGTTCGTGTCCCAGTCCAGTAGGATCCCACGTGCCGCGGAGCGGCTAGGCTCATGAGCCATGGCCGCTGAGCGTGCGCATCTGGAGCCTGTGCTCTACAACGGGAGAGGCCACAACAGTGAGAGACCCGCGTACCGCAAACAAAACAAAACAACAAAAAACAATAATTAAATTTCTCCCTTAGGAAGCTAGATAACAAAGAACAAATTGTACCAAAAGAAAGTAGAGGACAATAAATGACAAAGGTAAGAGCAGAAATCAATGAAATAGAAAATAGACAGAAAAAATTATCAAAGCCAAAAGTTGACTATGTGAAAAGGTTTATAAAAGTTATAAACCTCTAGCAAGACTGACTAAAATAAAAAGAGAAAATGCAAGTTACTAGTACCAGAAATGAAAGAAGCAATATCACTACAGATTCTAAAACAATAGTAAGTCAGTATCAAGAACAGATTTAGGCTAATCAATTTGACAATTTAGATGAAATGGACAGATTCCTTGAAAAACTCAACCTATAAAAATGACACAAGATGAAATTTAATAATTTTAATAGTTTATATCAATTGTAGAAATTATGTAAAATATTTAGAGAAAAAATAGTACCAGTCTTTTAGAAACCCTTTCAAAAATAGAGGAGAAACATTTCCCAGATTGTTTTATGAGAACAGCATAACCCTGATACCAAAGCCTGACAAAGACTTTACAAGAAAGGACAATTAAAGAACAGTATCCTTTGTAAACATAGACCCAAAAAACCTTATAAATTGAATTCAGCTAATGGAGTTTATCATAAGAATGCAAGATTGGCATATTCACCACATTATCACAGGAATACAGATTGAGTGTAATTTACCATATTGCCAGAACAAGGGAGAAAAAAAATATGATCATTCCAAAACATCATTTGACAAAATTCAGCATCCATTCATGATAACAACTCTCAAAAAATTAAAAAGAGAAGGGAATTTTCTGTTTGATAAAGGCATCTACTAAAAATTTTCAGCTTAATGATGAAATAATAAATGCTTTCCCAATAGAGCAAATGAGTATATATAACAAAACAGAAACAGACTCACAGATATAGAAAACAAACTCATGGATATCAGTGGGGAGAGGGAAATGGGGAGGGGCAAGATAGGGGTATGAGATTAAGAGATACAAACTACTACATACAAAATAGATAAGCAACAAAGATATATTGTACAGCAGCGGTCCCCAGCCTTTTTGGCACTAGGGACCAGTTTTGTGAAAGACAATTTTTCCACGGACCAGGGGGTGGGGGTGGGGTGGTTCAGGCAGTAACACAAGCGATGGGGAGTGGCAGGTGAAACTCCACTCACTTGACCACTGCTCACCTCCTGCTGGGCGGCCTGGTTCCTAAAAGGCTGCAGACCAGTACTGGTCCGTGGTCCAGGGGTTGGGGACCCCTGTTATACAACACAGGGAAATATAACCATTATTTTGTAATAACCTTAAATGGAGTATAATCTATAAAAGTAGTGAATCACTGTGCTGTACACCTGAAACTAATATAATATTGTAAATCAACTATGTTCGGTTAAAAAAAAATGCTTCCCCTCCAGTATTGGAAACAAATCAAGGATGTTTGTTCTCACCATTTCTATTCAGTATTGTCCTAGAGGTCTTAAACAATGCAATAAGGCAAGAAAAGACATAGAAGTCATAAAGATTGGAAAGAGAGCAAAATTATCTTTGTTCAGTATAGTATGATATCACTTACGCGTGGAATCTAAAAGACACAACAAACTAATGAATATAACAAAAAATGAAGCAGACTTACAGATCTAGGGAACAAACTAGTGTTTACCAGTGGGGAGAGGAGAGGGGGAAACTATTGGGTGTAAGATAGGCTCAAGGATGTATTGTACAACATGGGGAATATAGCCAATATTTTGTAATAACTGTAAATGCAAAGTAACCTTTAAAATTATATAAAATTAAAAAAAATTTTTTTAAGAAAATTAGTAGACATAATGAGGATAATGATCAAAATGCACCCTTGTGGTATTTCCCCAAAGAGCCTTCCCCTTCCAGATGGCAACAAGGAAAAATAAGCTTTGGAATGAGTCCTCTTTACATATCTTGTAACCAAATAGCCTTTTGAACTACTCATAATATTTATTTGAGTTTCAGTTTCTCCAGGTGTGTGTGTGTGTGTGTATAAAGCAAGAGCTATTGGCCACTAAAAAATATTGCCTTTGTTCGCAGATTATGTGAATCTACACAACCCTAAGGAATCTGCAAAAAACTGCTAGAGCTAATAAGTAAATTTAGCGAGGTCAATACACAAAAATCAATTGTATTACTATATACTAGTAGGAAGCATTTAGAAAATGAAATTTTAAAAAATTCCAATTACATTAGCATTTAAGACGTGAAATAGTTAAAAATAAATTTAATAAGACATGCAAGACCTTTACACTCAAAACTATAAAACGTTGCTGAGAGAAATGAAAGAACTAAGTAAATGAAAAGATATACTACATTCATGATTGGAAAACTCAATATTGTTACAGTGGCTGTTTCTCCCTTAAATGACCTATAGATTCAGTAAATCTCGATAGACTTTTACATAGAAATTAACAAGTTGATTCTGAAATGTGTATGGAAATGCAAACTAATCTTGTCAGACTAATTTTGAAAAGAAGAAATCTTAAATTATCTGATTTCAAGATTTAAAATAAATACACAGTAATCAAAACAACATGGCATTTTTGTAAAGATAGATCTATATAGATCAGTGGAACAGACTAGAGAGCCCAGAAATAGACCCACACATATAAAGTCAATTACTTTTTGACAAAAGGCTAAAGATACAGAAACAGATCAATGGAATAAAATGGAGGGGCAGAAGTACATACACCCATAGACAGTTCATTAATTTTAGGAAAAGACACTTAGGTGATTCAATAGGAAAAGGAAAGTCTTTTTCTTTTTTTTTTTTGGCAGCATTGGGTCTCCATTGCTGTGTGCAGGCTTTCTCTAGCCGTGGTGAGCAGGGGCTACTCTTCATTGTGGTACACTGTCTTCGCATTGTGGTGGCTTCTCGTTGCGGAACACGGACTTTAGGTGCACGGGCTTCAGTAGTTGCAGCACACGGGCTCAGTAGTTATGGCATGTGGGCTCTAGGGAGCACGGGCTTTAATAGTTGTGGTGCGCAGGCTCAGTAGTTGGGCTTAGTTGCTCCGCGGCATGTGGGATCTTCCTGGACCAGGGATCAAACCCGTGGCCCCTGCATTGGCAGTCAGATTCTTAACCACTGCGCCACCAGGGAAGTCCAAGGAAAGTCTTTTTAACATGGTGCTGGAATGACTGAATAAACATGTGGATTAAAAAAAACCCTCAACCCCTGCCTCATACTAAACACAAAAATTAATTCAATATGGATAATAGAACTCAATTCAAAGCTAAAATAATTAAGTTTCTAAAAGAAAATACAAGAAAGTACTTTTGTGACAATGAAGTAGGCAAAGGTTTTTTAATAAAGACACAGGGCTTCCCTGATGGTGCAGTGGTTAAGAATCCTCCTGCCAATGCAGGGGACATGGGTTCGAGCCCTGGTCCGGGCTCGACTTCCAACCACTTTGGAAGTCTGACATCATCTTATAAAATTAAACATACCTTTACCTTATGACTCAGCAATTTCACTCCTAGTAATTATCCAAGAGAAATGAAAACATATCCACAAAAACACCTGTACAAGAATGTTTATAGAAGTTTTACTCACAATAGTAAAAAATTGGAAGCAATTCAAATATTCAACAAAAATATCAAACAAAAAATGAATAAACAAACTATAGCATAGTCTATGGTGATAGGAATCAGAGCAGTGGTTGCATAAGGGAGGTTGTTTGGAGGGAAGAGAAGGGAAGTTTCTAGAGTGATGGAAATGTTCTTTATCTTGATTAGGGTATTGGTTACCTTTGCGATATTGGTTACATAAGCATATACATTTATCAAAACTTTGAATTGCACTTAAGAGAAATTCCACTGTAGGTAAATTTTACCTCCAAAAGAGAAAGAAAAACCTTATATAATTAAAATAGAAGTGATTATTTCTGTAGTCAATACTATATATGTGTGTGTGTGTCTAGGTATATATGTAATTTTACATAGTATATGACCAACATTGAGTGCATGTTTTAATTTTTTTCAACAAACATCTGTTGTGTATCTGCTGTGGGTCAGCCATTGTGATAGTTGCTGGGGATATAAAGGTGACTAAGAGAAAGTGGCTGGACTTATAGAGGGTGTAGTTGGAGCAATAAAAACACAAGAGGAAAGTGCTAATGTAAAAATGGATGCTGTGTGTGAGGTGAGTGCAAAGGAGGGAGAAAGTTATTGTGATTTGTTGGGGTTGGAGAGATGTGACCAAAAAGTGAATAAACTTTTGCACGGGAAGAAGGGCTTTTTTAGGTCAAGAGAACCTCATGAACTAAGGCACAGAGGCATGAGCCTACATGACGTGTTTGCAGAATTTTAATTGGTCCAACGTGACTACAATAATGGGAGATGATATCACGATGGGGGACGATATACTTAATGATGGGACCAGATTGTACAGGGTCATAAAATTCCATACTAAGGAGTTTAGATTCATAGGCAGTAAGGGGTCACTGCTTTTAGGCAAGAGTGACATCAATTCCATTTTTTTAAAAATGTATCTGGTAGTAGTAAAGAATTATTAAAGTTGGGGAGAGATTAGAGGCAGAATGAACAGTTAAAAGGGGTTGTGGGACTTCCCTGGTAGTCCAGTGGTTAAGACTCTGTGCTCCCAACGCAGGAGGCCCAGGTTCGATCCCTGGTCAGGGAACTAGATCCCGCATGCCACAAGTAAAGATCCCATGTGCCACAACTAAGACCCGGTGCAGCCAAATAAATAAATAAATATTAAAAAAAAAAAAAAAAAAGAAAGGGGTTGCAAGAATCTGGTGGTCGTTTATTTTTTTAAATAGTTATTCACTAGAATTTTGTGATTAAACATTTCTAAACATTTGGCTATTTTTTTCTCTTTTTCTTTAAAATTAACAATAGAAATCCAGAAACATTTTGGACCACCACAGGAATGTTTCCCCAAGAGTTCATTATTTGTTTTCACAAACATGTAAGGATTGAAAGGCTTTTAATCCAGAGTTACTTTGGTAAGCATGATATTTTCATTTCACTTCACTTCATTAATTTTCATCATCTTTCAGTTTTTTCATAGGCAGAAGGCACATATGTAAACTTTTGGCAAAACACTGATTTTTTTTTTACCGCATGGAATCCAGTTTTCTTGCTGGGGTTGATGGGTGGGGAGTATGGGTTAACTGCCTTGAGCACAGTTAGCCTCTCTGAAACTGCAAATTTGAAACCCTTCCAAAGCACATAATAATTTCCATGCAATTTACTACGTGAAAGCCTTTGGCAAAAGACCGTGTTATGAATGTAAGAAGCCAGCTTGCCAGAACACTAGGTTTCTTGACATCTTTATTCCAGATTCTTTTGGCTAAGGGTTCTCTGTCAAATTTTTTCTGACAATCTGATAATCCTGATTATTTGCATTTGATAATTTTGATTCTTTTATTAATAATGGCATTTTCTGAGGGATTCAGGAAGACTATCTCCCACTGGAACATCATCCTAATCCTGTCTTATGTTTATTTAAGGATAAAGTATGTCAGACAAAATCATGGCAGGAAACAGGATATACCCCAGATGACTCAAATGAAGAGACATTATTGATGGGACTACTTACAGAATTATGGCCTGGGTTAAGGGAACAACTAGGGATGGTGAGACACCCAGAAAGTGGCTACAGCAGTAAGCCATTACCTCCCCTGGGCCAAAGGAAGGAAATAGTATTGCTGGAGCCCAGTGAGTGCTGGAGCCCATGCATAAGAGCCTGCCCAACAGGAGCTGTAACCAATGAACGGACATAACAACTGTCAGACACGGCACTGAAATGGGAAGGGCGCGGAGAAAATACAACCTGATGTCACTTCCCCACTGCTCTTCAGTTTCCTTCCAGTGCCTCCAGTTGGCCAAATCCAACCAGTAGTCAGTGGGCAAGTGAGTCCAGGTGATGCAGTCCCCCGGGGTCCTCCCCACAGGGCACAGAACACAGAAGGGGAAGAATGGATTTGGGGTGAAGGGAACTGATTTAGGGGTAAAGGAAAAAACAGTGCAGAAGGAAGATGACTGCATTTTCTCTTCTGTCATTAATTGCGAAGGCTCTGGAGTCAGACCTAAAGTCTGAATTCCAGTTCTAGCACTTACTAGCTCTATATCATTGAACACTTCACCTGGCTTCTCTAAGTTGCCTGATTTCTTTAAGCCTGTTTCCTCATCAGTAAAGTAAGTTAATAATACCTTTCTCCTAAGATTGAAGTCAAGAGTCAATGAATATGTCTGACTCATAGTAGTTTCTCCATAAAGTTTTATGATCAAGACCACTAATGGTATTATTTACCAGTGTACAAAAAAACAAAAACAAAAATCTAGATAATTCCAAATGCAGAAAGGCCCTACTAGCTTTGTGTTGTATGCTTGCAAACACTTGTAAGATTACAATTACACAGTCTGCATTTTACTGTAGGGACTTACGGAAAAACGGAGTGAGTGAGTGATTTTCAGAACATGTTGTTCCTGATCCCAGTACTTTGTGCAGTCCCACCAATGCCTGACGGTCTCAGACAAAGGAAAAAAGGAATACAGGACAGCAACATAGAATTAGATAGATATTAACACTTTATTTTGTTTCTTTACAATGTCAGTACGGACCTTGAGGATTGAAAAGAGCACTTCTAAAGAGCCAGTTGATTTTGAGCAGTGGATTGAAAGAGGTATGTGCTGTTTCACCAACATTGTTCTGATCATGAAGAAGTAGAGAATTGTCCTTTACTCTGTATTTCCAACTGGGCTGCATTTTGGTGAAAAAAGATGACTTGAATGATACTTGTGACATACATATATATATATTTAAAAGGACCCTAGGTACCTTCTCCCCTATAAAGCTAGTGACCAGTCTTTCCTCCCACAAACCACCCCCAAGAGGTGACTAGGAACATTGAATGTTGAGGCTCAGGACTCAAGGAGACGAGGCATAGTAAAGAGAGTGAGTGAGACACGGAGTAGAAAACAAGGGATTTAAGTGGAAGCGTACATATTGAGTGGTGGGAACTCCAGCCTCCTTCCTGTGCTCTGCTCAGCGACCAGGAATATAGCCCCAGCCAGGAGATTGGAGGATTCATCTTTGGAGAAACTGAATGGTCCCAGAAGATCTGTGGATACTGACACAGGCTAGCTCATTCCTGGTCACCCTATCAAAGTCCAGTAGTCAACGAGTCTGGCTCATGCACATTTTTCAAATGATCTATTCATGAGTAACAGAAGCCAAAAATCACCAGACATATGATGAAGGCCTTAAAACCTCAATATAATCAAGCCTTTAGCTCTATTTCCAATCTATAGGAAAAGGGGATAGAGAACAAATTAAATGAAACCACGAGGAGGCAATATGAGAAAATGAGGGACATTTACAGGACAACTGACCTCCTCTCTTCAGTAAGTCAATGGTGTGGGAAAAAAGTGTGTGTGGGAGAGAAAGCAGTTCAAGATTAAAAGAGACTTAATTCTGATTTGAATAAACCAACTATAAAAAGACAGTTAGGGGGACAATGGGGAAATTTGAATATGGACTGGATATTAAAGCATTTTTTATTGTAATATGATAATGGCATTGTAGTTATATAAGAAAATATTCTTATTTAGAGATAGATAACCAAATATTTAAAGGTGAAATGTAATTATGTCTTAGACTTTCTTTAAAATACTTTAGCAAAAAAAATTAGATAAATCAAGTATGGTGAAATTTTAGTAATTGCAAATTCAAGATTATGGGTATATATAGGAGTTATATCCTGTCTTTTTTATGTATGTTTGAGATTTTCCAATTTTTCATAATTTAAAAAAATGAAGCAAATGAAAGAAGAGGTTATTATTAACTTCTAGTAGAGAAGGAGTTGTCTAAGAAAGAAAATGTGTCACAATTTATTACTTATTTCAGCAGTAAATAATGTTTAGATAGATAATAGTATAACCATCAAGTATTGATTTCAAAATTGAGAGGATGGCAGGAGGGAAAATTTGCAGGAGGAGGAGGAAGAGGATATTGGTCCAAGAGACATAAATTTTACCTACCATAATATAAAGTCAGTAAAAAATTTATAAATCAAGAAAAGGAGTATAAAACATAATTCTAGGAAAAACAGCTTAAAGTGTTGAAAACATTTGCCTTTAGGGAGCAGGACTGGAGGAAAAGGGATCAAGCAGGGAATTACTATTTTTCATTACTTCAGAGAAAGTTTAGGAAACAGAAAGTCATACATAATCTTACTTCCCAGAAACTTCCCTTTTTGTACTACATGCCTTTTAAAATTATGTACACTATTTTGATACAAACAAAATTAATTTCTAAATAATGTCGACATTATTATATCAATTAAATATTTCATGTTTCCAAAAGAATGTTTAATGTGATTAACTCATGACCAAATAAAATAATCTGTCCTAAAATTACACAATTAAAGGTTTTCTAAAGCTGGACACCAGAAAAGATCAATTCGTGGGTGGCATAACTCAGCATCATAGTGAAAATTCATTGTGAGAAACTGAGCCCTAGTCTGTACCCATGAGAATGGTAAGATGGCTCCTTTCAGGCCTGCAATTACTCTTAGTAACTTGATCCTTAAAAAGGACTTTCACATTTTATCAATTCTTCACTTTATATTCCTTTACTGTAATTTACATTTACTTTTATTTATACTCACTAGAGATATTTTATAGCTCATAGTTTATCTTTCATACCTTTTATATCAAATATCTCTATTTTTATATTGAATTTTAACCCCCAAACACTGGTAAATCTGGTCTGACTATAGTTTACCAGATATCGTGTGTTGCTGAATATAAATTTCAATATGTCCTCATGCATTTTGAGCCCTACCTCAATTCTGTTGAATTTGTGTTTTAGATCTGGTACATACAGAGGGGCAGCTTCAAAATGAAGAAATTATGGTAAGTAAATATACTTTGAAGAGATAAACATTATCTTTAGCCAGCACAGCATATTTAAATTTTACACCTAACTCCATAGTCATAAAGTTAATAAATACCCTCATAATATTATAGGTTCTGTGTCTCATCAACCAATAGAGATGGTTATTCTCAATAATATATGACAGTATAATAATAATATGACAGCAAGGATAGAACAGAATTCACTTGTTTTTGTTTTATTTTGTTTATTCATTTATTTTGAAGTATGTACTTGCTTTCCTTTCACTTGATTCTGTAGGCCTTATAGAATAGGAATCAAAAAAGGTTGAGATGCCAAAATCGGATGTTAATTTAAGTATGAAAGGACAAGGGAGATTCAGATAAGGGAACTGGAGCATAGGATCAGCAACAAATAAGCCAAAGAGAGATGAGGTGAAAAGAGAACCAGCAGTTTCCAACAACATTCCATTGGGCTTTGCTTGTCAAGTGGAATGAATGCCCATTGATGAGGAAGCTGCTGCCTCATCAGGAGTTTCTCTGTTCCTGCTAGTTTGTCAGGCCCTGGTTTTAGACAAACACAAAAAGCCAAACAACTGTGAATATGTGTTTTTTAGGTAGTAGTGTTTATTTAACTAAGGTGTCTCTAAATAAGGGTTAAAGAGGTACCTTGTCCATTAGGTTTCCTTCTTCACAACTTACTGGCAGCTGCTATGAAATCGGTGTTTCAAATGATTCTCTAGGAGTTTTTGAATCCTGTTAATTATCTTCTCTACCACCTAAGTGTGCCCAATGACTGGGGAGGCCAGTGGGGCCAGAAAAATGATTAATTAGACTGAATTTTATCTTCCTGTTTTTCTCCATCTTTATTAATGGGTTATGGTTAGTAAGCCTCTGCTGAGTATTTTGTTTCAGGACTCACTGTGGATCAGGGAGGGTTGCAGCATCATAGAGCATTTGGAGAAAAGTAAGGGGGAATGGAAGGCTGTAAATCACCCAAAGTTTAGTACCCTCTCACAACAGCTTTTACTATACTTATTTTCTTCTAGTTGTTAACCAAATGCATTACATAGTTATAATAGTATGTATGAAAAAATTTGTAACTTTTAAAAATTTAATATTGTATCAAAAGCTTCATAATTATAATTTTAAAATTAAATGTATGCAGATAGATGTTAACTGATTTCCTTTTTCCTCTCTCTGTCATTATAACTAATACTACAGCGGACATCTTATGCCTGTTCCTGCTACCACAATGTTCACCTTTTTAATTATTTTCTAAAATTAAATTTCAAGGAATGGAATTACTGGGTCCATGGGTATAGACATATTTATAGCTTCTTATATATACTGCCAGATTGCTTTTCGGAGACTTTTTTTACATTTTTATATAAATGTAAAAGTATAATATTCAGGGTAGTGTATTCTGAGGCATCATCCAACAAATGAAATCTCTTATTATGAAAAATACTTCAGAAAAACACTTTAAAAAAATTAATCAGGGCTTCCCTGCTGGCACATGGTTAAGATCCGCCTGCCAGTGCAGGGGACACAGGTTCGAGCCCTGGTCCAGGAAGATCCCACATGCCACGGAGCAGCTAAGCCCGTGTGCCACAATTATTGAGCCTGCACTCTAGAGCCTGTGAGCCACAACTACTGAGCCCTTGTGCCACAACTACTGAAGCCCGTGTACCTAGAGCCCGTGTTCCGCAACAAGAGAAGCCACAGCAATGAGAAGCCTGCACACCGCAACAAAGAGTAGCCCCCACTCGCCACAACTAGAGAAAGCCCATGTGCAGCAACAAAGACCCAATGCAGCCAAAAATAAATAAATAAAATAAATTACTTTAAAAAAATTAATCAGAATTGTACAGTGCAATTTTTAGCTCCACCTGCTATTCTTCCTCAAACCAAGGCTGATATTTGGCTGCTACATATCAGAATAACTGTACTGTTACATGTGGCTGGCTTCTCTTCTGAACATTATATCTTATAAATCATTATATATTTAGAATATTATTCTTGCATCAAACACTTTCTTCTGCTAACTGCTTGTTTAACAGTTAACTAGAATTCTAAATCATCTATATTGATTTTTCCGCTACAGGTACATGATGGCCACGCCACTTACTTGAGATTCATTATTGTATCAGCCTTTGATCATTTTGCATCTGTGCATAGTGTTTCTGCAGAGGGAATAGCAGTCTCAAATCTTTCTTAATAATTATAACAAAATACTCTTGCACTATTTTTTAACAATATATTTATTTAAACATGAAGTTGTTATTATTAAAGGTATTTGTATCAATCTGTTTCAGTTTTTATTTATTTTCTCTTCAACATTTTGTAGGAATTTGGTTCATCAGACAGCAGTGACGGCCACCGTGTAGGTCATAAGAAAGCTTTTGCTTCGGTATACAGCTTAATCAAGGACGTGACTATACATGAAAACAACTGATAATACATTGTGTCCCCACAGTATCTAACATAGTACCCTTCAGATATCAGTGCATTAATTTTTAAATTTATTGATTGATTGATGCAAAGGGCTAAGGGAGCAATATGGAAAATAAACAATGTACGAGTTCAAAAAAGAGAAAGTATTTATGGGATGGTTTCTTTGAGGTCATGGAACTTGAACTGGGCCCTGTAGGACAAATCATTTTATTTTTTTCTCTTTATTTTATTTTGTTTTGATTTCAAGACCTCAGAGAAGAGTTAGGAAACATATAATCTTACTTCCCAGAGACAACCATTATTGATATTATTTGATTTTCTTTATATTTTGGGAAGGAAAGGAACAGGATACGACAGATTCGGGTGGGGATATAAGACTTCTCTGAACATATTATACAACTTGAATTTGAAAACATAAATAAATAATATAGCCAAAAGTTAAAGAGCAATTCCAGAATGTTGAAAACAACAGAAATGCATGAACCTAACTCTGTTACAATTGATAAACCCACAGGAAAAAAAAAATGGCATTAGAATATAGTATTTTATCTATGCAGTCTATGTTAGTCTCTTTTTTTTTTTATTTTTTTTATTTTTGACTGTGTTGGGTCCTCGTTTCTGTGCGAGGGCGTTCTCTAGTTGCGGCAAGTGGGGGCCACTCTTAATCGCGGTGCGCAGGTATGTTAGTTTCTTACAGCTGCTATAATAAAGTACCACAAACTTGGTAGCTTAAAACAATAGAAATCTATTCTCTCAGTTCTGGAGGCTAGAAGTTGGAAATCAAGGTATTGGCAGGGTTTGTTCCTATCAGAGTTCTGAGGGAGAATGTGTTCCATGCATTTCTTTTAGCTTCTGGTGTTTCTGGCAGTCCTTGGCATTCAGTGACTTGTGGCACCATAGCCCCAGTTTCTGCCTCCATCGTCATATGGCATTCTTTCTGTGTTTCTCCACATCATCTTCCCTCAATGCATATTCTGTCTTCTCCTCTTCTTATAAGGACACTGTCATATTGAATTAAAGGTGCACCCTACTCCAGTATTATCTCATCAACTAATTACATCTGCAATGATCCTGTTTCCAAGTAAGGTTGCATTCACAGGTACCAGGGGTTAAGATTTCATCATATCTTTTAGGAGATGCAGTTCAAGCCACAACACAGTCTTAGTGAAATATATATGTGATAGTTAATTTTATGTATCATATTGACTGGGTCACAGTGCCCAGATATTTGTTCAGACACTATTCTGGATGTTTCTGTGTAGGTATCTTTGAGATGACAGTAACATTGGTGGACATTGAGTAAAGCAGACTGCCCTCCATAATGTGGGTGAGCCTTATCCATCAGTTGAAGACCTTAGTAGAACAAAGACTGACCTCCCCTGGGCAAGAAAGAATTCTGCCAGCAGATGGGCCTTCAGACTTGTATTGCAACATCAGCTCCTCCCTGGGTCACTGACCAACCCTACAAATTTTGGATTTGCCAGCTTTCTTGTTATCACATGATACTTTCTTACCAGTCTCAGCATTCTAAAAAAGTAGCAAAAGAGGGACAGCCACAAAGTGCCAACACTTTGAGTCTCTGCTTGTATCATATTTGCTATTGTCCTGTTTCCCAAATCATGTTATATGGCCAAGCCCAGAGTCAGAACAAGAGGGGTCTACCCAAGGGAATGGATATAAGGAGGTGTGACTAAATTGGGAGTGGGGAGGAAGTGGTAGCCACTACTGCTAGAATCTACTACAATTAAACATGGTGCCTCCTGATATGACGCAATATGAAGCGTATAGACCAACCTATGAAGTGCTCTTGCCAGAATTACTGAGCCTGAATCAAATCAAGTTCTAGAGTTATCTTTCACTTTCAGGAAGTTCAAGAGAGAGAGGAACAAGTAAAATGACACCACAAGGAAGCAAATAGACTTGTAGCCATTAATGCAGCTCAGTGAAATGCCCAGATCTGTGCCTTCTCTGCCCATGGTAAGATATACTTCCTGGCCTTCTTTGGGTAGGGCCATGAGACCAATTCTGGCCAATGAGATGAAGGGTAGTTGAATTCCAGGCTGAGCATTTAATTGCCTTCAAGAGACCCTTCAAAACTCTTTTCTCTCTCCCACAATGACCAGCAATGTTATTCTCCACAGTAACTACTTCATCATTCTAGGTCTGGGAGTGAGACTGATGATAACAGGTAGCAGAGGTCCCAGTCAATCTGAGGTACACATAGAAGGAGAAATAAAGCTTCATTGTTTTTTTTTGTTTTGTGTGTGTGTGTGTTTTGGCCGTGTGCAGGATCTTAGTTCCCCAACCAGGGATCAAACCTGGGCCCCCTGCAGTGGAAGTGCAGAGTCCTAATCACTGGACCACTGGGGAATTCCCAAGTCACTGATACTTTGGAGCTGCTTGTTACCCCAGCATAACCTGGCCTATCCTGGCTGATATACAGACAAATCTAGAATATGGCTTATCCTACAGGACAAGTGACCTGGTTTCTTCAACAAGTCAGTGGCATGAAAAATGCTAATTAATTAAGGAAGGGGATCCACTCTAGATTCAGAGAGATGTAAGAGCCCCAAAAAGCACATGCTATGTGTGGATTTTATTTGGATGCTGGTTTGAGCAAACCAACCGAAAAAAACATTTTAAAGATAATTGGGGAAATCTGCTTATGGACTGGGTTTTATTGTTCATTTTGCTAGGTGTGATACTGGCATTAAGCTTATCTAAGAAAAGGCCCATATTTTTCAGAGATGCATTTAGAAGTATGTAGGGTAAAATAACATGGTATTTGGGATTTGCTTTAAAATACTTGAACATATTTTTTTAAAGGAAAAAGTGTTCGTTGAATAAATATAACAATAAATTGTTGGACCCAGGTTATGGATATATGGGGCTTCATTGTACTAGTCTTTCTACTTTAATGTATGCTTGAAATTCTTCATAATAGACAAATAACAATAAATAATGCTACAGAGGATATCTCTGTGCATAAATCTTTGCCTACCCCTCAGATGATTTTTTTTTTTTTTTTTGGCCATGCTGCGGCATGTGGGATCTTAGTTCCCCAACCAGGGATCGAACCCATGCCCCCTGCAATGGAAGCACAGAGCCTTAACCACTGAACCACCAGGGAAGTCCCACCGATCATTTTTTTAGAAGAGATTCCCAGAAGGGAATTAGACAAAGTTAGGAACAGTTTTAAGGCTTTTGATACTTTCTGATAATTTGCTTAACAAGATTTGTTGCACAGATTTACTTACTCTCAGAACCGTAAGTTTTAAATAAATGGAGGAGAGTAGAAAAGCTACTTCAAGAGTAACGGTGCCATCAAAGATATGAAGGTGAGTACTCTCATAAAACGTATTTAGGGAGTGATGAATACATACGTCTGACTAGGGCAAAGGAGAAGACTAAAACCAGACATTGCAGCCAGATCAGAAAGAGCCTTTAATGCTTTCAGATATTTTCCCATAACACTGGAGCCATTTAAGGTTTTTGAAAAGGAAGGTGACTTAGAGCAATTGTGTTCATGTTCAATAAAATCAAACACTGAGGATTTTCCTTTCGCCATCTTCCTAAACTGGAATGTCAGTAATTCTTTGTTTAAGAAACACTGTGTTAATTTGTATGGAAACACAAAAGACCCCGAATAGCCAAAGCAACCTTGAGAAAGAAAAACGGTGCTGGAGGAATCAGGCGCCCGGACTTCAGACTATACTACAAAGCTACAGTAATCAAGACAGTATGGTACTGGCACAAAAACAGAAATATAGATCAATGAAACAGGATAGAAAGCCCAGAGATAAATCCACGCACATATGGTCACCTTATCTTTGATAAAGGAGGCAAGAATATACAGTGGAGAAAAGACAGCCGCTTCAATAAGTGGTGCTGGGAAAACTGGACAGCTACAGGTAAAAGAATGAAATTAGAGCACTCTTGAACACCATACACAAAAATAAACTCAAAATGGATTAAAGACCTAAATGTAAGGCCAGACACTGTAAAACTCTTAGAGGAAAACATAGGCAGAACACTCTATGACATAAGTCACAGCAAGATCCTTTTTGACCCACCTCCTGGAGAAATGGAAATAAAAACAAAAATAAATGGGACCTAATGAAACTTAAAAGCTATTGCACAGCAAAGGAAAACATAAACAAGACGAAAAGACAAACCTCAGAATGGGAGAAAATACTTGCAAATGAAACAATTGACAAAGGATTAATCTCCAAAATAAACAAGAAGCTCATGCAGCTCAATATCAAAAAAACAAAAAACCCAATCCAAAAATGGGCAGAAGACCTAAATAGACATTTCTCCAAAGAAGATATACAGATTGCCAACAGACACATGAAAGAATGCTCAACATCGCTAATCGTTAGAGAAATGCAGATCAAAACTACAATGAGGCATCACCTCACACCAGTCAGAATGGCCATATCAAAAAATCTACAAACAATAAATGCTGGAGAGGGTGTGGAGAAAAGGGAACCCTCTTGTACTGTTGGTGGGAATGTAAATTGATACAGCCACTATGGAGAACAGTATGGAGGTTCCTTAGAAAACTAAAAATAGAACTACCATATGACCCAGCAATCCCACTACTGGGCATATACCCTGAGAAAACCATAATTCAGAAAGAGTCATGTACCACAATGTTCATTGCAGCTCTATTTACAATAGCCAGGACATGGAAGCAATCTAAGTGTCCATCGACACCTAGAGGGGTGAGATAGGGAGGATGGGAGGGAGACCCAAAAGGGAGGAGATATGGGGATTATATGTATATATGTATGTGTGTGTGTGTGTATAGCTGATTCACTTTGTTATAAAGCAGAAACTAACACACCATTGTAAAGCAATTATACTCCAATAAAGATGTTAAAAAAAATAACAACAACAAAAAAGAAATACTGTGTTAGACTGTGTTAGGCTTACAGATTGCTGGAAGGGATTTCCAGAGGTTATCTGATTCATCTCTTTGGCACAAGCCTAGTAAATTATCTTTAAGTCTTTTTCTGTGTCTCTCTCTTCTGTGAATGCAGAGAAGAAGTTCTCAGTGCAGTGCTTGTAATACCACATTATGATATTTGAAAACAGCATCCTTTCACCTTCATTTTCCTAGGCTTTAAAAACTCATTTTCACTTGATAAAACCACTCTAAGTCTCAAGCAATAGATACAATAATATGTGGCTTTACCTTTTGTTTTTCACTGCTGAACCCATCATCTTTTTAAAGTCTCATTTGTCCCCAGTTGGCTTGCTTCTATCCCCCTCATTTGGCCTTGTCTCCACCTGCCCACCAACTCCTGACTGTGATTCAGACCTTTGTGGGGTTTTTTAAAATTTATTTTTTTGGCTGCGTCGGGTCTTAGTTGCGGCAGGCGGGATCATTGTTGCAGCACGCGGGCTTCTCTCTAGTTGTGGCATGTGGGTTTTCTCTCTCTAGTTGTGGCGCACGGGCTCCAGAGCTAGTGGGCTCTGTAGTTTGAGGCATGGGGCTCTCTGGCTGAGGCGCCTGAGCTCAGTAGTTGTGGTGCACGGGCTTAGTTGCCCCACAGCATGTAGGATCTTATTTCCCTGACCAGGGATCGAACCTACTTCCCCTGCTTTGGAAGGCGGATTCTTTACCACTGGACCACCAGGGAACTCCTGATTCAGACCTTTGAGTTTGCTGTTTCCTCTGCCTGGAAAGCTCTTTCCTTAGGTATCTATACAGCTAGCTTCCTCATTTATTTCAGATCCTTACTCAAAATCTTCTTCTCAGTGAGGCCTTCCTCACAAATTACGGAGCCTCCCTACCCTCACCACCAGACTCCCACCCCCAACCCTGCCCCCCTGCCCATGGGTTTAGGCAGCTGAGGTAGCCAGCCTGTGTCCTGTGCTTCAAGCGTTCTTGTACCTTATTCCTCTTTTCTCACTACTTCTAAAATTCAACTTAGATTCTTTTTCCTTTAATGATATCCCAAGCATACTATGAAAGAGGGCAGTGCAGCCTCCTTTCAAGCGTGAATATCTTGGGTCGGGGGCTCAACTGAATGAATTGCCCTTGGCTTCCATACCCTTTTAGGGACAGCCCTGCTCATCACTATCTATTTTGTCTTACTTATCCTGTATATCATGTTTATTGTCTCTCTGCTTCACTAGAATGTAAGTTCCACAGGGCAGGGAGTTTTGTTGTTTTTGATCACGACTGTATCCTCAGGACGTAGAAAAGTGCCTGGCACATAGCAGATTTTCAATAAATATTTGTCGACTAAATGAACATTGTTCATTTATTTGCATGTCTTTATCTCTTTATACTTTAAAATCCTTGAGGAATTTTTAATAAACCTAGCTAATAATATATACATGTTTGGATCACTTACTGTGGGCCAGTGCCTGTCACAATGCCTTGCATAAAGTTAAACAACCAATCAGTATTTATTTAAAGGATTGGATAAAAAAGTAAAAATCTAATAGCTTTTTAACCATGTACTCAAGCAAGGCAAAGAAATATTATACAGATGAAAATTGTGTCTATCACTTACTTATACAGACTGTTTTAAAAAGCAGTGTGCTGTGAGTTATATCTCAGGAATGCCTCTCTGTGTGAGGCATCTTTTGGGACCTTCCCCTTCTAGGTGATGTTCCAACAGCCATTTGTAGCTTGACCCCGGTAACAAGCCTTCTAAAATCTAATGTGTGGCAGAATGCATCAAAGTTTTAAACATGTGTATAGTCTTTGACACAGAAATTCCATTTCTAGGAATCTATTCTAATAAAATAATCAGATAAGTGACAAATGGACAAAGATGTCTAGCAATGCTGTTTATAAAATGGGAATCTGGAAACGACTCTGCATCCATACATTAGTAAGTATGATATGTACAGATATCATATATCATACTTTATAATGGGATATAAATCATATATAAATATAGAATGGTTACTTCTGGTTAAAGATGGTAGAGTAAAGGGATTTTTACTCCACTCTTCCTCAAAAGTCATTCACAACAAAAAAGATTATAAAGAGGAAGAAAAAATTTTCTCTTCAAGGAAGTAGGTACAACCTCTAACTGGGAAGCGTACTCGCTAAGTACTGTGAAATCAGGATTCAGTGAAGGGGGAAGATGAGACTTGACATGCTCTCCCAGAGCTAGACACTTTCTTAAACGTGTCACAGTTCTGAAAGGTTTATCCAACGATCCTTTGATTAGATTGAAGCGATCTTGGTCTGTAGGCAGCTTCAGGATGGAGAATGTCCCCACAGGGCTCAGGTTAATCATTCAAAATGGCGGAGGAGGTGGAGCTGAAGGAGGAGCCAGGCAAGATACACCAGCGGAGGCTGCTGGAGGTACCGCATGGTGAAGGAAGGCGTCTTAGATAGCTCGGGCTGCCGTAAAAAATACCATAGACTGAGCAGCTTAACACACCTTTATTTTCTCACAGTTCTGGAGGCTGAAAGTCTAAGATCGGGGTGTCAGCATGGTGGATTTCTTGTGAGATGTCTCTTCCTGGCTTGTAGATGGCCACTATCTTGCTGTGTGCTCATATGACCTCTTCTTGGAGCAAATGCAGAGGGAGGGAGGGAGGGAAGGAGGGAGGGAGAGAGAGGGAAAGAGAGCACCTTCTGGTATCATTTTTAATGTTTATTTTTGGCTGCATCGAGTCTCAGTTGTGGCACGTGGGATCTTTCATTGTGGCATGCGGGCTTCTTTCCTGCTGTGGCGCAGGCTCAGTAGTTGCAGTGCACAGCCTCTCTAGTTGTGATGTGCAGGCTCCAGAGCACGTGGGCTCCAGAGGATGTGGGCTCTGTAGCATGTGGGTTGCAGCATGTGGGTTCTCCAGTTGTGACCCACGTTCTCAGTGGTTGCGGCATGTGGGATCTTAGTTCCCAGACCAGGAATCAAACCTGCGTCCCCTGCACTAGAAGGTGGATTCTCAACTACTGGACCACCAGGGAAGTCCCTCTGGTGTCTCTTCTTATAATGACTAATCCTATCGTATCAGCCTCCCCCCCACCCCATGAACTCATTTAACCTTGAATGAGTCCTACCTCCAAATAAAGTCACATTGGGGCTTAGGGCTTTAACATATGAATGGGGGTGGGGGAAGGGCACAATTAAGTCCAGAGCAGGTGGTGAGAAGGCAGCTCACCTTGGCTGTATGAGCCCCATTGCAAAGGAAATAACGAGAGTATTCAAGACAACCAATCTAAATCAAAGTTGCAGATTGCCCTAGCTTACAGTTCCTCTTTCTATATTATGTTTCAGCAAATAACAAGCCCTATTTAAAAAGAGCAATCAGAAAAGATCCAGAAGAGGACTGCTTTAGGTCAGGGTCTCTAGAAACAGAGCTTTAGAGAGGAATGGTTGCAAGAGTGATTTACTGAGGGAGTGCTCTCCGGAAGCAGAACAGGTCAGGGGAGAAAGTTAATCAAAGATGGCTTCAGCTGAAGTCTGGCCTCAGCCTAATGCCACAGGGAGCTTTGGAGCATGAACGACACCAGAGAGGTATGCTCTCCAACTTGGAGGCAAGGGACCAGGCCTTTGTGCTCTCAAATCCATCAGTCATTGGCCATGGGCCACCCTCAGGGGAACATAACCTCTCAGGCATTGTAGCTCCTGTCACTTAGAGCAATTCTCAGGAGAAAAGACACTTGTGAACCATTAGCAGCCAACACTCACAGCAGCTGGCAGATGGATGCACTGATGTGGAAAAGGGATCTGGGCAGAACACTGACGGCATCTATAGTAACAATAGTTCTCAAAGTGTGGTCCCTGGAACAGCAACCTCCTCCTCATCGGAGAACTTGTTAGAAATGCAAATTCCCTAGCCCAACGCCAGATCTATTGAATCAGAAATTCTGGCGGGGGAAACCCATGAATCTGTTTTAACAATCCCTCCAGGTGATTTTGATGCATGTCAAAGTTTGAGAACCATTGTGCTATAGGGACCTATGACTAGAAACTATAAGACAAAAAGATGGGAGGGGGGCCCAGAAAAATAAGGCAGTTACAGGACACTCATTGCAACAGAAATTACACAAAGGACACATCAAGAATGGAGACCCTATAGTTATCTCTCAAAAAGTCAAAAAGAGGGATGTCCCTGGTGGTCCAGTGCAGGGGATGAGAGTTCAATCCCTGGTCGGGGAACTAAGATCCCACATGCTGCAGGGCAACTAAGCCCACGTGCTGCAACCACTGAACCCGCCCGCTCTGGAGCCCATTCGCCACAACTAGAGAGCCTACGTGCCACAACTACTGAGCCCGCATTCTCTAGAGCCCACGTGCCACAACTAGAGAGAAGCCTGCCTGCCGCAACAAACAGCCATGAGCCGCAACGAAAGATCCCACATGCTGCAACTAAGACCCAACACAGCCAAATAAATTAATTAAAAAAAAAAGACAGAGAGCTCAAAGAGGTACGAAGATTTAAAGAAAAAGAAGATGCAGAAGATGAAAATTGAGCTGGCAGAGCTGAGAAAAGAAGTGGAAGAGAAAAATAAACTGTTTCAGAGGTGAAAGCCACATAAGAAGCAAAGGGATGATGATGATAATTGTAGCAGTCAGCATTGAGTTAGGAAAACTGAAATCAATCTAGATATTTAGTTAAAGCTGGGAAGGAAATAATGCAGGCAATTTGTTACGAAGTATTGAAAAGTCTGGGAAAACAAACAGAAGATGAGAATGTAACCCAGAGCTGAAGCCCATGGGCCACACTCACTGTTGATCAATGGAAGCACCATTACTGCCTCTGAACAGAAGCCACTCCACCACCATGGCTGGTGATCCTAAAGCAGCTACCATGCACAGTCTCCTGCAATCCCTGCAGCCAGAGATGGAGAAAATGACTTCTGCCTTCTGCCCACCTTCGATCTCCACCAGTGCTTTGCATTGGCAGAACCTAACCAAAATGCAGTGTTCAGGCTTCTACCTCCTGAAACCCAGAGGAGAGTGTGGAAGAGTAGGAAAGAGTGAGAACCAACAAGCCGTATCTGGAACAATAACAAACCCAACTTAAGAAGAATCAGGATCAGAGGAAAAATTTTGAGAAAAATCACAACATGGAATCGAAAAGAACAAAAATTTTAAAAGTTATGGAGAAGATAATAGTTATGGAAGAAAAAAGGATACAACATACCCATAATTATAGTCCGTGAGTAAGATAATAGAACAAAAGCAACAGAGAAGATGTTCAAGGCAACAAAAAATGTCCTTGAAATTAAAAAAAAAAAAAGAAATCTTAAGATCAAAAGAGGATATTGTATTTACCTTAGTCCTTTAGGTCTACTATAACAAAAATAACATAGACTGGGTGGCCTATAGATGACAGAAACATTTCCTACAGTTCTGACGGCTGGAAATCTGAGATCAGGGTGTCAGCAAGGTCAGATGCGGGCCCTTTTACAGGGTTACAGACTTCTTGTATCCTCAGATGGTGGAAGAGGGCAAGCCAGCTCTAATCCCATTCATGAAGACTCCACCCTCATGACCTAATCACCTCCCAAAGGCCCCACCTCCTGACACTATCACACTGGGCTTTAAGATTTAGCATATGAATTCTGAGGGGACACAAACATTCAGACCACAGCAGAGTAAATTGTGACATAGAACAACCAACACTAGACTACGTCTTGGTGAAGTTACTGAACTTCAAATATGAAGAAAGAATCTGACAAGTTTCCAGGCAGAATAAAAGCAAGTAAGTGCCAGGGGAAATAAATGAGGCTGGCCTCAGACTTTTCCTCTCATGACAGCTAGACAACAGTGGAACAATGTCCACAGATCTCTGAGGTCGAGACTGAAACATAAGAATCTGAAACCCAGCCAGATATCCTTCAGGCTTAAGGACAACAGCTGGTCATTAGAAGCATGTAAGACTTCAGGGAATACAGGATCCACGAGCCCGTCTTCAAAAAACTGCATACTTGAGACTTTCAATGATGTAATCTATATGGCCAATTGGATATCCTGGAATCGAACATCTAACAATGCTGGATAAAATATTTTAATACACCTTTTGAAGTTAATGGCTGAACTTAGCAGAAATAAAGTTTTCTGTGGCCAGGAACCAGTTGAGAGCCTGACTCTGGGGAGTTGAACAAGCATTAAAGTCACTGGGCCACTCCGAGGGCATCTGCCAATTTCTGAGAGTCAGAGCCTGAGTTTCCTGGGCCTCCTGCCAGGCACATAAGGCAATGTCTTGCATCAGCTAGAATGGGGTATAGGCTCAGAGTCCCACATAAAGCCAGGTACCACAAAGGTCATCACCCTTAGAGAACAAGTGAACTAAAAACGTAAACCCTCCCACTGAAAGCAGACCGGCATGGTATTTTGAAGAAGATTCTTCAAATCAGTTGAAGTTCTGAATGCAAACTGTACTCAGAGTGGGACAAGACATTTTAACAAGCTTCTTTTACTTCCTCTGGATAACAAGATCATTCTTGTTATCCAGACCCAGAGAGGTCACCTTCAAATAGAAAAGCCCTTTCTTGATCATGAATTAGAACTGAATTCAAACCTCTTGCAGTCTCCTGGGCAGGTTGTTTTCCCACCTTTGCCCATGCTGTTTAGCCCACTTGAATGCTCTTCTCCCTTCCCATACTCTTCAGCCTCCCATCCCAGATTATAGAAGTCCTAGGGATTCTAGAAGGCCAAGCCCAGAGGCTCCCACCCCCACAAAGCTTTCCTAGACGCACCTAGCTCAGAAGGGCTGCTCTCTCCTCTGTGCTCTCTGAGCTTTAGTCTTCACTCTAACCCATCATAGTCCAGCTTGAATTATGGTTATTGCAGTGCATGTCCACCCCCATCCCCCCTGCCCTAGGAGGTTAAGCTGCTGGAGGACCAAAGCTGGACTTTGTCATCTTTGCATCATCACTCAGCACCCAGAAAAGAATCAGTGCTCAATTAATGTCTGAAGCATTACATTGAAGAGAATTGAATTGGAATGTTTGGGATCTATTTTAGCTTTCTGAAAACTCCTCAGTTCCAGCTACTATTTGTTTAAAACCGGGATATTTCTATGCACTTATAGACGTGAATTGAAGGGGGCCCAAGGAGGCAGTTGTGGAACAATAATGATGGTAACCATAAGAGCCAACACTTCGATGGCATTTTCTCCAAGTCAGGCACAGTTCTGAGTGCTTTATTTATGAGTCCTCTGTGGGGTAGGCCCTATTGATACCCTGTTTTGTAATAGTTCAAGATACAAAAGCAGCTTAACCAAAGTCACACAGCCAGCAGGGAGCACAGCTAGGACTCTGGTTTGAAGTTAGAGATGGGGTTTGAATCTCAGCTTGTTACTTACTGGTTCTGAGACCTTCCACAAGTTACTTAACTCTGAGCCTTGGTTTCCTCATCTCTAAAACGGGGCTAATAATCTCCTCTTTGCAATATACAGAGATATTAAATAAGACTACGTATCTGAAAGTGCCTGTGCCTGATAGATGATTAACAACTATTTTTTAAAAAGTAAAATAACGACATTAATAATAACATGTGGCAACTAAGGCAGAGCCAAGGAGAATGTGTTTTCATGTTAGAAAAAATGCTTCCCAAGTCCATTCTGTTATGTCATGTGAACGTAATATGACTCCCACATGGATGTTCTCTGGCAAGGAGCTCACAAGACAAAACCATGTTAGACAGGTAACACATAGAGACTGAGTGTTCTTCCCTCCAAAGGAGGGCCTTCCAACATATGTTATTTTTTCTAATCAGATTACATTGGTCTATAATAAAAGCTAGAACAAGCTGACACACATTAGAAAAGACAGTGTAAATATCGCACTGAAGCCATCTGAACTAGCCTGATATTTTTTAATCATTCTGTATTAGCTTGCTGCATCTTAAAACATTTTCTTTCAAATCAAGTCACAGCTGTGTGTACTTTAGGCTGTGGCCATCATAAACAAATATGAAAAGAGGCAGAGTTAAAACAGATCAATACCAATGGTTATTCATTAGTCTGATGTAATCTAACACAAATGACCATTAGGAGACTTGTGAAGAAACCAGAGAAGCAGAATTTCAGATATGAGCTTCTGCATAACTGAATGACAGCTCTGTATTGCCTGTGGTCTAGTTTGGTCAAGGTTATAATGTTTTTAGGAAGCCAGTCCTCCCCACAAGTGGCTCTTGGTAAGTGAAGATAGTAGAAGATTCCCGGGTATGGAGAGCCAGACGTCTATGAAATATATTCAAAGATGGTAAAGTGAGTACCCGCCTCTTCTACAGTAGAATTGAAGACATATTACCAGGGAAACTCACCTCTCATCACCCCCACCACTTTCTGGTTTAAATCTTTTGGCAAGGGAAGCGTTCCCATTTGTACTGTCTGCTCCCATTCCTACTCCTTTCTCTTTAAATTCCTCATCTCTCTCTAAACACCTGGAGTTATCCCCATGCTTAGTTCTAAAAACCAATCTAGTTATTAAATTATCAATTCCATAAATGGCAAATTTGGTAAAATGAAGTTACTTCATTTAAGGAATGCCATAGTGGAGTGGCTGGATGTTCAGAAGGAAGCCCAGGGAGTGCGCCTGCTCTCACGCTGAGACGTTGTGCAATGAACAAGGTCTCCACGGTGGGCGCAGTGTGGAGTTGTACCTTCTTTAACACTCAGCTCACTTGCAGCTTCATTTTCTCATTGTAACAGTTGTTTGCTTGGATAAGAAAAATCTGGGCTAGTGATTCCGCTGGGGACACAGGTCAAGAGGTAAATGTCAGCTGGGATGGGGGGCAAGCCAAGCCTTGAGAAGACCTCTTGTTGAGCACCTAGAACTGGGGGATCTGTCCAGATTAACTGTGGAGCTTTTCCAGAACAGCACGAACTTCTTCTGGACGGTAGTTCCAAGGGCCAGGTTTACCCTGCAAGAAAAATGAGTCAGCATTTCCAGATTTCCACCTTGCAGGAATATGTAGGTCTGGAGCTTAACTGAGAAATCTGGGCTGGTGATATACATGTGGGAGTCATCAGGATGGTATAGTCAAGGCAGGCACCCATGAGGTGGTTGAGATCACCCGTGTGGAGTGGCACCAACACTTAATGGGAAGACTGGACAGAGAAGCAGGAGGAAAACCAGAGCAGGTAAAGTGAATAGTTTTAAAAGGAGAAAAGGGGTCTATACAAATAAGCTCCTCTTCCACAGTCAGACCTTCAGACCAGCCTTATCTACTTCTCCACCTCTCATCAAGTTCTGCCCACTCTGCATCAAACTACCTCTGCCTCTCCAGTCCCACAGCCCCAGTTCAGCCCTCTTCATCTTCTGTTTGGGCAGCTGCCACACCTCCCCCCACCCCCAGTCCTCAGCCCCTGCTCTCTCCAGTCCATTCTTCACCCAATAGGCCATCATCTTTCTAAAGTACCGATCTGATTGTGCCTCTCCCCTGCTCAAAACTCTTCAGTGGCTCTCTTTTGCCCTAAGATGTAGGCCAAACTCCTTGGTCCAGAATGAACCCTTTGTAACAGAAGTGTCCCTGATTCTCCATTCACGCCCTTCCCTAATGTGTCTCAGTGCCTCTCCCCACCCTCTCCCCTATATTTGCAATGGTTTTCACTCACCATGTTCACGTGGCTGGCTTCAGTTGTCACCTCCTCTGAAAGGCCTACCTTTCCCCGACATTCAGAAAATTTATAGTCTGAGAGCTAAATCTGTCCTGATGTCTCACACCCTTTCATTTACATATTGTCTGTGCTGGTTTTGTGTTATAACAGCAGAACTGAACCATGTCGGCAGGGATTATTTGGCCCACAAAGTTGAAAATATTTACTATCTGACCCTTTACAGAAAACCTTTGCTGATCCCTGTTCTGGAGTCTCACAGCACTCGGGCCAAGTTAACGTTCTATTTGTGTCTTCCTTATCACCTCAACTGTGAGCACCTTGAAGTAAGATGTGGGCCATTTTAAATTTGTGTTTGTGTTTACAGCGCTTTCCAGGGTAGGGACTCGGTACCTAGCTTGCCTCAATCGTGCCACTTTACTACCATGTCACAGGAGAGAGGAAAGGAAGAAGGACCTGAATCCTCATGCTGTGACCCTTAGCACCCTGAGGATTCATCTGCAGGTTGTTGCTTGTTTCACCCGTGTGAGTAGGGCCTGTCCGACCACGTGAACATGGTGAGTGAAAACAGTTGCACTGCGGCATGATCGCGAAGGGTGTGAATGGAGAATCGGGGGCACTTCCATTACAAAGGGCAGAGGAGCATCCACGTGACTGGGCTGCATGTGCTTGCCAAGGCTTGAATCCCTTCAGCAGCTATAAAACTTAATTTCCATCCTCTCAGGGGAGGCTACCAGTGCCCACAGGGTTGGAGGCTATGCTTACTCCCCTCACCCTCGCCAGGCTGGAAGCACTGAAGGGTGGTGACAAAATCACCAGAAAAGAAGCCTGGACGTAATGCCTGTCTCGAATTCCTGCTTCAGCATTTCCAGCTCCTAACTGCAGAGTTGGTTCTCTTCTGGCCTCTATACCCCCTTCCACGTTCAGGCCTGTCTCAGGGATTAGCAGCTTCAAACCCTGCCACTCCTATCCCATCCCAGAGGATTTGGAATTGAAATCAGAGCCTGTGCAGTGTGGCCTTGGGCAAGGCAGTTTCCTTCTCTGAGCGTTGATACAAAGTCCTGTCTTTGTCCTCGCCCTCCCTGGCGCCCTGCCCCCGGTCACCACCTTGTACAGGATCCTGCCGTCCTGGAGCACGTACAGCCTCTCAGGCAGCGCTGCGTAGAGCTGACTGCTCTGGTTCTTCATTGTGTCCACCACCACGGGGCACTGGGGGCTCCTGTCCAGCAGCAGGCGGGCTGCCCGCAGGCGGTCCTGGAGATGCTGGTGATTCTTGATGTCCACGTTGTTCTTAAAAGCCCAGCCATCTGTAAGAGAAAGGCCGGACAGCAGCCCCACAGGCATGGCACCTACTTCCTGCCGGCCAAATACACCCCCGCCACACACACTTTTAACTGAGGGTTGCAGATGGAGGACTTCTCCACTTTGGCACTATTGACAACTTGGGCTAGATAATTCTTTGATACGGGAGCTGTCCTGTGTGTTGTAAGGCACTGAGCATCATCTCTGGCCTCTACTCACTAGATGTCAGTAGCGTCCCCCTGCCTTCAATTCGTGACAACCAAAAATGTCTCATACATTATCAAATATCCCCTGCGGGACAAATATAACCCTCAGTTGAGAACCACTGCTGTAACACCATCTCCTCCAGGAAGCCTTCCCTGACACACCCAGCTGTGTGATATTGGGCGAGCTCTTTAAATTCTCAGTTTTCCCATCTGTTAAATGGGATTAACAGAACCTACGTTGCAGGTGGCTGTGAGGCTTACATGAGAGAACATTGCAGAATTCCCAGTACTCTGCCTGGTTCATAGTAGATGCTTGAAAGATATTGGTTTGTTTTGCCTCACTGCCCCCAAATAGCAGACGGGTGGGAAAGAAGCTGGTTTTCTTTTTTTTTTTTTTTTTTGCAGTTTTCATTCAATACTGCAGGTATTCTACTACTTTGCTCTGGAGATGCCCCACCCCCACCCCCAAACCAAACCCATTTAAGCTGCTTCACTTTAAATGGAAGGGGATTTTCAATTGGCCTCATTTGCGAGGTGCCCATCTGCCTACTTAAAGAGAGGGTACTCATTAGCTAATGGGCCCACAGGTTGAAAAAATAACCATAAACTGCTACTGGCCTTGCCCTTCTACTTGGGTAGAAGGTTCTTTCAGAAGCCACGTGGCTTGCATTTATACTAATAGTTGCCTCCCCGGGTAATATAAGTTGCTGAAGTCCATCAGCAGAACTGGCCCCACCTGCTCCATGCTTCCGAGTCCTCTCTGCTTAGTACCTTTCCCCTAGGAAACCCAGCTTTCAGGAGAAATTTCTCAGTGGCTTGAGGTGGACAGCCCTGGGTCCAGGAAAGGGTTAAACCTGCTAGTCTGATTCCAGGAGAATGGGGGAGGAGACAGGTATCAGGACCAGAAACAATTTCTGGGAGGATCCAACCCCTTTTGTTGCAATGTGTACTTTTAGAGACCAAAGCGGGATCCTCTACCACCTTATTACTCCAAGTGTGGTCCCTGCGCTAGCAGCCTCAGCACCACCTGGGGAGCTGTGTAAAAATGCCAAGTCTCAGGCCCCTCCGCAGCCCCACCGGGCCAGAATCTGCATCTTTATAAGATCACCAGGTGACTTAAGTGCACTTTAAAGACTGAGCAGCGCTGACCCCACAGGTAAATCAGCTTCAGCAGCGCTTTGGCCATCAGCTATGAGAACATCAAGGCATCGCCTCTTCTCAACGGTGGAGACCACAGACACCTGTAGGTGCCCAGGTTCTCTTTCTTTACTTGACGGCAGCTGCTCTCCCAAAGCGTATTTAACAAAGAGGCACATTGTGCTTGCCTTTGCTCTCCTGATACCTATGCTGTTTGTTTTGAATTTTATTTTGGAAACGTTCAAATATACATAAAAGTAGAGAGAACAGTTTAATGAATCTCCATGCACCTGTTACCCTATGCTAATATTTTAAGTTGCCCCAAAGCCTTACATGAGGATAGAAATGGGCTGCTAAATGAACACAGTGTTAGGGTGAAAGCAGTTCTCCAACCTCTGGGTGCATAGGAATTAATATGCAGTGGGCCTAGGGTGGGGCCCTGAAATATGCATTTTCAACAAGCAACCCAGTTGGATCAGACATGAGGGATCTAAGGACCACGCTGGGGAAAGGGCTGCTGGACCAGCTTTGCTGAAAACTAATCAATAGCAATCTCTACACTTACAACACGTGGATAAGCCAGCAAGGCTAATACTGGCCTAAATGCTCACTTATTCACCCAACTATTACTGAGCACTGACTCTGTGACATGTACTGTGCCAGGTGCTGGGTGGCAGATGATCAAAACAGCCTCTCATCTTGTGGGGAGATGGGTGAGTAAATGACTCGACCCCCTCAGCCACATGAGCCTTCTTGCCTTCTCCAATCTCTGGGTTTGAGACTTGGGCCAAACTCATGTGTTCAGTCCCCATGAAAATCAGGGAGACAGGGATGTGTCTGACCATCTTATAAAGTTCAAGGGGCTTAGACCAAGCTGTAGAAGTTTCAGGAAGGGACATGTCTGCCCATCGTAAGGAAGGACTTTCTCACAAACAGAGCTGTGCGGCAAAGGAACAAGATTTCCCATGAGGTAATGAAGATGAGTCATCACCTATGAGGGGCTGAAGAAAGGATCCCAGCCCCAGGTAGAAGCTGGCCCAGAGCAGTGGTCCTTAAAGTGTGGTCCCCAGTCCGCAGCTTCAGTGTCACCCGGAGCTGGTTAGAAATGGAAATTCCCAGGCCCCACCCCAGATCTAACTCAGACTCTGGGGTGGGGTCCGGAAGTCTGCTTTAACAAGCCCTCCAGGCGCTTCTGGTGCTCACTGACGCTTGGGAACCACTGTCTGAGATGAACCACAAAGTCCCTTTGAGCTTGGAGAGGCTTGGAATGGATTTCACAGGTTGCTATAGAGCCGCCATTTCACTTGTGACATTTCAGGTCTAAATTCCTTGTGACTGTGCTCATATTAGCTCCTCTCCCTTGGTTTCCCTATTTATCCATTCAGAATGTTAGATGCTCTCCCAGCTAGACCTGTCGCTCCAGGTTTTCTGCTCTGTGTGCCTAGTTGAGAGCACAGACTGTGGAGTTAGCGAGTGGTGGGTAAACCTAGCAGGGACTGGGAGATGGTAGGTCCTCAACAAATAGCGGCTTTTTCTCTCTCTCCTCCTCTTCTCCCTACCCCCAACCTTGAGCAAAGGGGGGAGAGAGAGAGGGAAGAGGTGGAGGCAGGCAATCTTTCTTTTTTACCTGATGCGTGTGCTTCTTCAATGTAAATGATGAGAAAATCTGCTATGGAACTAAAATCTTCAATAAGTCTCTTGAATTGGTCAAACTTGAAAATAAATGAAGGTCAGGTGCAACTTCCAAAATTCAGCACCAGTGGCCTGTTGCCTGAAACAAATAGAATCACGATCACCCAATAATCGACACACAGCATTTCTTTTGCAAGCACCATCTTCACTCCCGCTTTCATTCTATTACCTTTATTTCCCCTCTAAGATGGAGCCAGGGCACAGTGCGGGATGGAAGCCTGGAGCGCGTGATTTAGCAGAGGCTGGAGCCAGTTTACTCCACTCCAAAATGAGGGGATTCTATCAGGTGGTCTCAGCAGACCACCTGCGCTCACTGGGTGGTAATTAAAATAAGGACAAGGAGAGTCCCTTTCATGCGGTTTAGAAGGCAGGCACACATCTATTCTCTCATTGATGTAATCAGTATACTACAAGGTGGGTGATTTTTTTCCCCTGGTTTATAGCCTGGCTCCATGTCACACAGCAGGTCAATGATGGAATTAACATTGTGGCTTCTAGATTCTCAATTTGGTGCTCTTTCCATTCAAAGCACCTCCGTTTCCTCACCCACAAATGGACATAATACTTACCTTACAGGATTGTTCTGCATCTTTATAAGATCACCAGGTGACTTAAGTGCACTTTAAAGACTGAGCAGCGCTGACCCCACAGGTAAATCAGCTTACCTTATAGGATTGTTCTAAGGATTAAATAAGTTAAAACAGAAAAGGGCTTAAAATGGTGCCTGCCCATAGTAGGTGCTCAATAAATGTAAGCTCTTATGTTCTTAGCTCTCATCTCCTCCCTGTGAAGTGGGGAGCCATGGAGGAGACTCCACAAAGGGGAGTGAAGCGTGGGGACTGGCCACATAATGGGCTGGGCCAGGGCAAAATGAAAATGCAGAGTCCCTTGTTCAAAAAGTGGGAGAAAGTGCCGTTAAATACATTAAAATATAAAGTTTTATTGTGCAGTATCTCTCTTGCCCTGGCATGCTGCTTTTCAGTTGCTGTTTAATGTCATGCTCCCCTGGACACAGGGATATTCATAGGGCGAATGCAGACTCTCACAGTCACCCAGGAGCCCCCAAACTCTGTGCACGTGTGTATGTGTGCTTGTGGCTGCTGGCTACCAGCTTTCCTTTCCCTCCAGCCACCAGACCAATACACCATGCCCCAGCCAGGAGCACAGAAACTGAGCCAGACATATCATTTTCCTACCTGCCATCACCCCAACCCACAGACTATTGCAACCTCCATGCAGGGACATGCTAGGTACCTTGATGAGGGGAGAGGGGGCAAAAAGCTTCTCCCGCCAAGTCACCCCCAGTCACTTGCCAAGTTGCTTCATGGCGCTGTCAGCCCAGGCTAGGGATGACCACCTCCACGCCCTAGTATGAGATGCGGTGGGATGCCCATACCTGACCCTAACCTTTCCCATACCTTGGTCCAGGCCCCCTCTGGGGCCAGAAGGTGGTAGCAGTCACTGGGTGGGAGCAGGAATGAGGCTGGATAGGCTGGGGCACTGGGAGCGGAGGAGTAGGCCTTAGAGAACGTGTTGGGGGCAGGGAGGCTGTGGGAAGCAGGAGCCTGTGTGAGCCAAGGCTCCAAGTGTCCAGGGCATGTTCCATTGTGGAAAAGTCTTCTCTTACAAAATGCAAATTAAAGATAAAGCTATTGGACTTCCCTGGTGGCGCAGTGGTTAAGAATCTGCCTTCCAATGCAGGGGACACGGGTTTGAGCCCTGGTCCGGGAAGATCCCACATGCCACGGAGCAACTAAGCCCGTGCGCCACAACTATTGAGCCTGTGCTCTAAAGCTCGTGAGCCACAACTACTGAGCCTGCATGCCGCAACAAGAGAAGCCACTGCAATGAGAAGCCTGTGCACCGCAACAAAGAGTAGCCCCTGCTCGCTGCAACTAGAGAAAGCCAGCACGCAGCAACAAAGACCCAACACAGCCAAAAATAAAGAATAAAAAAATAATAAATAAATACATTAAAAAAAAAAAGATAAAGCTATTAAGAATTTCAAGACAGCTACTGCAGAGCATTCAGCCCAAGCTCAGGGCCCTTCTGAACATGGCACCCTGTATGATTCATTAGTCCCGCGCCCATGAAGTCAGCCCTGGTGGGAGTCTTCTGTAACTCCCCCAGTCTAGACTGGGGGTAACTCTAGGGAGCTGCTAGCACCCTGTGGCTACTTATGACCAAAGCTGACATCGCTGAACCCTTACCGTGCACCTATTAGAGCATGGCAGGTCCCGCAGTGTGACATGGCCGGTTTGTGTCTGTATCCCCCAGGCTACTCATTGCACCTGAGGGTAGGGCCTGTCCCTCATTCTTCTTCATGTCCCCAACATCAAGCACACTCTCATTGCATTACAAGCATTTACTCAGCGCTCATAATGCGCAAGGTTCTCTGCCGCACACTGGGGGTTCAGCAGAGAGCGAGAGCAGCAGGTCTCTGCCTGCATGCAGTTGGGGTTCTGTTTAATGGGGAGACAGGCAGGAAGCAAGCAAAAGCATCAATGAAGTAATTTCAAGTTGTGATAAGTGACACAAAAGAGACTCTAAAGGAGTGACCTCCTTGAAGACAGGTGGGTCAGGGGAGGCCTCTGAGGAGATGCCATGTATCCTGAGAAACAGGAAAGAGCCAGCTACATATGGGCAAAGGCAGGAGAAGAGCATTCCAGGCAAAGGGGCTCCATGTCCAAAGGCCCAAAGAAGAACAGAGCTTGGTGTGTTCAAGGACCTGCAAGGCCACTGTGACTGGAACCAGGCCAGGGGCAATGAGAGACGTGACTGGAGAGGTAGGTATGGGCCAAAGCAGGCAAGCTCTCCTATGCCTTGTATAGCAGCTGGATTTTCTTCCAGGTACAAGGGGACATCATGGAGATAAAGTAAGGATGCTGGATATTTGTTGCAATTTTGGCTGCTCAGTCTCTAGCCCTCCTTCCTCCTTGGAATTTATATTTTGTGCACTATTAATGGAGGGAGCGCGCCCAGCCTTGCTCTGTAGAAGGCAGGGGGGCCAGGTCCATTCTCGCTCCCAGCAGCCAGGGCACAGGCAGTGACCCAGGCTGATTGGACTCTCTCACATAGCTCTTTGATTCTGGAGTTACTGAGATGGTAGAATTCTTCCACGGCCCAGTGGTAGCGCCCCGTCAGGGATGGTGGAGTCCTATAGTGGTGACGAATTCCCATGGCAATCACAGTGACAGCAGCTTCCAGGCCCAACTGTTGATGCTAAAAGATGGTCCAGGCCCAGTGCTCCAGCTGTGGTTGATTCTGGGGAGCCTGCAGCATCTTTCAAATACACTTTGTACATGTGTAAATGTGTATGACTAAGAAAATCAGAGTGAGTTTCTGTTGCTTGCAAGGCAGAACTCTGACTGCTACAGTAGGCTGTGAGGTGAAAAGTGGGCAGCTTACGCTTGAAGATCACTCTGGTTGCTCAGTGGCAAAAGGACTGAGGGTGAGAATGGAGGCAGTTAGGGGGGGTTGGTGGAATCCACATGAGAAATAATGGGAGTCTGGGCTAGTCTGTGTGCAGTGGGGAAGGGGAAAAGGTAGAACTGACAGGACTTGTTGATGGATGGGGAGTAGAGGGCATCTTAACTCACTTGTGGTTTATTGGGTTAGTTATTCCCTCACCTCATTCTGCAAAGGATTTGAAGCAGCTTATACATATAATAAATAAAATTATTTATTTATACATATGATAATAAAATATCAAATAAAAATGTAAAAAAACCATGGCACTCTGAGAGGCACAGAACAGGTCTCACGCATTCATTATAACTGAGCTAGTATTTGACTCCGAGTTTCCATGTGGCCAAGGAAAAGGAGAAACATGATTACTTATATATTCCTCATTTTTCAGTACCTGAGGAGGAAGTAGGCCAGTTTCTCTGGAGATACAAAGCTCTCCTCGTCCTTGTCTCACAGATTTCCTCATAGGAGGCCCTAGGAGGCATTGAGAGGGCCTCCATTGGTCGCATCCTCACCCATGTGCAGGGTTTGCCCAGGTCACAGCAGGAGAGGCTCAGAGGCCAGTCATGGCCAAGTGGCCGGCCACTGGCCTCCAGTGACCCCAGGGAGTCACCCTTCAGATAAGAACAGAGGAGATTTAAGGTCAGGACCTGTGCAAAACGTGAGCTGTCTGGAATTTTGTTCTCAATTGGATAAAAAAAATGCACCATCCACTGGTTAGGACACTGGAAGAAGCAGAGCCATTTGTTTAATTATTTATAGTGTGTCTGGGTGCAATGGCCAGTAGTGAGGGCAAAGTTTAAACTTAGTTCCCTGCTTTCCTGCTAGCAGAGAGAGGAAGGATGGGCGCAAGTGGGTGGCTGTACCGGGGGCTGGCAGCCTGCCCATGTCCACAGGCTGCAGTGCAGAGGACACCAGTTTAAGAACATCAGGCAAGACTGGCAAGTCCAGTTTGTTTGCATAAGTGGGAAAACGGCTCTGTGGTGGCACTAGACTCGAACCCACCATTGGTTAGCTTACTGGTTGACCCCCAAGCCAGTAAATCAACTCTCTACGCCAGGCTCTCTCAGCAGAGAAAGCTAGTTTATAGTTGACCCTTCATAAGTATACCTGGAGAGATTCTAGAAGATTTTAAATGGGGGCTGAAATAAATCCTGTTTCAGATTAGCTGCTAGGTTCCAAGAAAAGAAATCATCCGGACTTGCCTTCTACCCCAACGTGCCAGTTAATGTTTTGCGGTACATGTGTGTCTGAGAGTGTGTGTATGTCTTGTGTGTGCACATACATGCAGAGGATAAGAGGTGGCTGGGAATTTCTCTGAGCCTCTGTTGTTTTATCCAACAACAGAATGTACACTAGCTGAGAGTCCTAAGGCTCAAGTCTGGTTCTCACTCTACAAGAACTCTCTGTGTGACTCTGAGCAAGTCTTTTACCTTCCTGGGCCTTTGCATCTGAAAAATGTAAAGGTTGCTTTAGATTATCTGTAAAGAGTTTTCCAGACTTTCCAGTTTGTGGCTCTCAAATGAGTTCATATTTATACCTAAAGCATACAACAGAGCTTTTTAGTGAACTGGTGGGTTTCCAAAACACATACAGGATGTCTTTCTAATAAGCAGAACTGATCATGTTAACTTCCTGCTTGAAAATCTTTCTAGAACTCACCAATACAGGATAAAGGATACCCTCTTTGCTAAGACGCATGAGGCCCCACAGCTCTGATCCCTGATGATGTCTCCAGCCTCATTCTTCACCCCTTCATACCTCCCACACCCCACTTCTGCCAAACTGACTGAAGCCCCTCCACATATCAGACCTCTGCTGCTCCTCCCCTCTGCGTGGCTCTGGTCACCACTCTCCTCTTCCTCACCCACCTCAAGGCTTCGGTCCCTAGACCATCAGCTCACCATCCTCTTCTCCAGGAAAACTTCCCCTGGCCGCCTTCCTACCCCACCTGACTCCTCCCAGAACTGCTGGGTCCCCTCTCCCACTCCATCATCTCCCTCTGTGAGTCATGAGATCTTCAGTTGTGTTGATTTCTGTGTTGTCAGTATCTATTATTTCAGGGGACTCTGGGCCAATGTGCTGAAAGCCAACTCTATTTTATAAATAGAGTTTTCTTTTGTCTCTCAGACTCCTTCTCTCTCCATCTTCAGTTTCAGGTGTAGCAGCAGGGAGCAGAGACAAATAGAACAGTCTTTAAAACGTACACTGGAAAAAAACAAAACGTACACTGGCTCACTGGAAGGTAAACAGTTAAAATAAGCAAGTGAATGCTGTGAATTGGCCGTGAGGCAAGTTGGCTTTCATGGAACCGATCACTAGACCGTCAAAAGTCAGCAAATTGGCCTGGTTCTATCACAGCGCTTGGCACGAGGTAGACGCACAGTAAAGATTAGCTATTACTCTCATTGCTCTTATTATCAGTGGTCACTTAGTGAATGTTTATTGAATAAATAGAGGTCATTTCAGCACAATGGTTTAAAGTCATCAGCAAAAAACTCTTCCCCTTCCGTCTGATTGCAACACTCTTTTCAAGCTATAAAAATCTTACTCATTCTTCAAGGCCTAACTCCAAAGCCACTTCTTCCAGGAAATCTTCCAAGCCCTGCAGGCAAAGTTCATACCTTTGTCTGCCCGCCTCACGGAACTGTACGGATTTGTTTATTACATCTGTCTGTTCCGTGGAACCATACATTCCTCAAGCAAAACAGCAAGCTCTTTCCTAGCTCTGAGTCCCTGGCATCTAGCTGAGGGTCTGGCTCCTAGGGAACGCTCACAAATGTCTGTTGAGGTGTATTGAGAAAACAGGGTGAAGAAGCCCTGATTCTGGGTCTGACTTGGTCTGTCACTGGCCCTGTAACCTTTGCTCTCAGTTTCCTCCATTTCCGTTTTAAAATGAAAACATTGGATCAGGTCAGCCTTTCCCAGAGGTTGTTCTTTGGAACCAATATGATGATGATAAGATTTTCCTCTGGTGGAGAGTGGGGAGTTGTATGTGTATGTTAGGAAAATTAGTCAGTGCCGTGTTAAAGTTTTTTCAAGTTTGGTTTGTTTTTAAGCTTCAGGGTGTCTTGGAGCCTTTTATATGTCCATGTGCACGATGAACTTCCAGGAGGAGAGTATAGTATGCAGTGTTTCCCAAACTATTTTGACCAGGGAACTCTATGTAGTAAAGCACATGTGTGGGATTTGGGTTCCAAAAAACACGCTTTGAAAATCACTAGATTAGCCAGCTGCCTCAGGGGCCTTCTCTACTCTGCTGTGTCTATACCCTGAGAATTCAGAGATGAATCAGACACAGCCCTGTCCCAAGCCTCCCCACTGGGCGGAAGGATGACACTTGAGCTTCGGTAGCCGGGTGCTGGGTAGGAAGGATCAATGTCCAGGAGAGGTGCAGGCAGAGATCCATGAGTTCAGAAGGGAGGGAGAGCAGGCCTCAGTGAAGGGATCTGAGCTGGCTTCACAGGGAGAGGCACGAGAGCAGGACCCTGACGATGAGGAATGTTGGTGACAGAGGGGAAGGGCCAACACCACCAGCAAAGGCAAAGAGAAGGGAAAGCACAAGGGATGTAAAGAACCAGCAGTTCATCTGGAGGCAGTGGGCCTGAGGGGAAGCCTGCAGGTGAAGTTGGGAAGAAAAGCTGGAGTCAGATCAGGAAGGACCTTCAGCACAAGGCTGAGCCTGGGTTTCATCCCAAATGCAGATGGGGGCTGCTGAAGGTTGGTGAGCTGGGGCACCAGTCATCCAGGAATGTGCTTGTGGAAGGGGAAGCTGGCAGCCATCCACAAGTTCGGTGGGAAGAGATGGCAAGACGGGGAGGAGGAAGGACAAAAAGGGAAACCTGACCAGAGAGGCCTTTAAGAACCCAAATAGAGCTGGTTTGCCTGGAAGAGAGAGAGAGAGAGAGAGAGAGAGAGAGAGAGAGAGAGAGAGAATCTTCAACAGATATTTACTGAGCAACTACCATGAGCCAGCAGCAGCCAGGGGGACCCAATAGTGAGTTAGAGGCATGACCTCCACCTGCACAGAGCTTGCAGGCTAGTGAAGGGGACAGACATTAATCAAATACCCACACATAATTACAAACCACAATGGGTGTGATAAAGAAAAGTTTAGGATGTTAAGCATAGAAGAGGGAGTAGGCCAGGGGACCGGGGGTTGGCTTGTCTCAGGAAGTGTCACTGGGCAAGAGTGGACCAGGTGTGGGGTGGGGGGTAGGGTGGGGCGGCAGTGAAGAGCATCCCAGGCAGAGTGACTGTGCAGTAAGAGAGGTGCTGAAGGAGCTGACAGCCAGTGTGGATGGTTTGCGGTTTGATTGCCTGGGAAGGGGACGATGCCACTTAGAAGAACAGAACCCAGGAGAGGTGCTAGTTTCAGGAAGTGGGAAGAGGACAGGAAGCCAAAAAAGAAGCAGCTGGATTAGTAGCATTCAGGCTTTCCAACCCACCTGCCCACCCCCATCAAGCACCCCCATCCAAGCACCTCTCAAGCTTGGACCAGCCTCCTGACCTTGCATGAAGTCCCAGATGTTGCACCTCTGTCCTGACAGGCGGACCACGGGGCAGTTTGGGGCTCGACCCCCTTGCTCCGTCATGTCCTCCAGTCGCTGCCAACGGACCTTCAGGATGAACCAGAAATACTGGACACTGAAGAAAGTGGGTATCCAGTTTTCATAGGAGAAGTGGGGATTCTTGGCCATGCCAGTCTTCTCACTCATGGCCAGGATGTTCTGCTTGACCCTCCTGGGAAACAGTGTCAGAAGCACTTTGCCCATGGCCACGTGCAGGCCCACCTGAAAGAGCACCCAGAGCCTCTTCAGCCACAGCCCTGGCAGGGGCAGCCCCATTGTGGCAGAGCCAGAGCTGGCTCTGAGGCTGGTGGGCAGAGCAGAAACCGCCGGGCCACAAGGGGTGGAGCTGAACAAAGGTGCAGGGTAGCAGCAGCCAACCCGGATGTGAAGAAGGTGCCAGGACAGAAGGTGTTTGCCTTCCTGTCAGTGGAATGGAAAATTCCAAGCCAGGTGCTAAAGGTCTGTTCTAATGATCATTTCTGATTCTTTGCCTTAGCCTTTGAGAGATACTTGGACCGGGAAACTTCAGATCTTAAATTCTCCCTCTGATAAATTTTAAAAACAAACACTTTAAAAGGTCACACTTAGAGGGACTCTGTGTTTCTTTAGAAAGGCTCTGCTATAAGTAAGTTCTAATGTTAAGTAGTCTTTTAATAACGTCAATTGTTCTTTCCTACTGAAGGATGCTTTTCCCACTCACAGCTTCTAGCTGGTGGTTGAGAGTTTCTGGAGGCATAACCCTTCCCAGAGGATCTGGGTCTGGAAGCTCTCCAGGTAGACAGAACTGGGAAATCTGGAACTGCGCCTCCACTTAGCACTGGGGGTAGAGTAATAAATACAACACTCTGCTCTCGGCAGGGTGCAGTGTAGAGCAGGGAAGGGTCAAGTAAACAGAAAATTACCATTTAGTGTGTTAAGTACAGAGAGGGAGGTTGAGTGGGGGCTATGGGAGCATGGAGAAGGGGCAGCTTATTCTGTTTAGAGAGGTCAAGAGGAATTCCCCAAGGAAGTGATGTCTATGCTGAAACCAGAAAGACAGAAGAGCAAGCAGTAAACCAGGCAAGTGGGGTCAGTGGTCCTGGTGGAAGGAGCCACACGTCCAAAGAACTACAAGCTAGAGAGAGCCTGGCTCTCTCTGGAGAAACTGAGAGAAGAATCACAGAAGCTCAGAGAGGGAAAGTGTCTTAGAAAACATCGAAAACCACTTTCTTTTTTAAGCAGGGAAACTGAGGCCCAGAGAGGGGAAGTGGCCTCAGGCCAGTTCTGCCATTAATAATTTCTAAGGAGTTAATTCACAAAGTTTAAGTTTACCCCTCCTGAGACATTTACATAGCTGTGTGTTAGGGCAGAAGGAAGAATGACAGGAAAGTGCCTGTCACCTCTAAAAAGTGTCAACCTTGGCCTCTAGCACACAAACTTTATTTAGAGAAAGAAAAACCGTCTCCAAAAGATGTTCTCTTTCTGAGCATATCAATGCAAATGCCACATGCTGTGCCCACAAAGTGCAGGCACCTGCCTCTTCAAGCCATAATAACCCTCATGTGTATGTAGCATTTTGCCAGGTCCAAAGCAATCTTATATCCCTGGTGTCACTTGTTTTTTCCTGTTTTTGTTTGTTTTTAAATAGGCTATTTTTTGAGCAGTTTTAGATTCACAGCAAATTAAACAGAAAGTACAGTGAGTTCCCGTATACCTCCTGCCCCTGCACATGCACAGCCTCCCGCACTGTCCATATCCCACCAGAGTAGTACATCTGCTACAACTGATGAACCTATGTTAACAAATCATTATCACCCAAAGTCCATAGCTTACATTAGAGTTCACTCTCGGTGGTATACAATCTATGGGTTTTGACAAATATGTGATATATACGTATCCACCATTATGGTATCATAAAGAGCAGTTTTGCTGCCCTAAAATCCTCTATGCTCCACCTGTTCATCCCTCCCTCTCCCCTGGCAACCATTCATCTTTTCAGTGTTTCCATAGTTTTACCTTTTCTGGAATATCATATTGTTGGAATTATACAGTATGTAGCCTTTTCGGATTGGTTTCTTACACTTAGTAATTTGCATTTAAGAAACCTCCATGTTTTGTTTTTTTTTGCTGTATGCGGGCCTCTCACTGTTGTGGCCTCTCCCATTGCGGAGCACAGGCTCCGGACGCGCAGGCTCAGCGGCCATGGCTCACGGGCCCAGCCGCTCCGCGGCACGTGGGATCTTCCTGGACCGGGGAACGAACCTGTGTCCCCTGCATCGGCAGGCGGACTCTCAACCACTGAGCCACCAGGGAAGCCCACCTCCATGTTTTTTCATGACTTGATAGCTCATTTCTTTTTATCATTGAATAATATTCCATTGTCTGGATGTACCACAGTTCATCTATTCACCTAATAAAGGACATCTTGGTTGTTTCCAAATTTGGGCAATTATGAATAAAGCTGCTGCTATAGCCTGAATGCTTGTATCTCCCCAAAATTCATATGTTGAAACTTAATCCCTAAAGATGGTATTTGGAGGTGGGGTCTTTGTGAGGTGATTAGGTAATTAGAGTAGAGCCCTAGTGAATGGGATTAGTGCCCTTATAAGAGAGACCCCAGAGAGCTCCCTTGCCCCTTCACCATGTGAGGATGCAACAAGAAGGTGGCTGCCTAGGAACCAGGAAGTGGACACTCACTAGATACCAAATCTACTGATCCCTTGATGTTGGACTTCCCAGCCTCCAAAGCTGTGAGAAAAAAATTTCTGTTGTTTATAATCTACCCAGTCTACGTATGGTATTCTGTTATAGCAGCCTGAATGGACTAAGACAGCTGCCATAAATATCTGTGTGAGGTTTATTCGTGGACTTGTTTTCAACTCATGTGGGTAAATAGCAAGGAACAGTTGCTGGATCTTATGGTAAGAGCATGGTTAGTTTTGTAAGAAGCTGCCAAACTGTCTTCTAAAGTGGCTGCACCATTCTATATTCCCACCATCAATGAATGAGAGTTCCTGTTGCTCCACATCCTCACCAGCATTTGATGGTGTCTGTGTTCTGAAATTTGGCCATTCTAAGAGGTACGTAATGGTATCTCACTTGTTTTAATTTGCAATTCCCTAGTGGCATATGATGTTAAGCATCTTTTTATATATTTATTTGCCATCTGTATATCTTCTTTGGTGAAGTGTCTGTTCCAATCTTTTGCTCATTTTTAAATCAGATTATTCCTTTTTTAATCGTTGAGTTTTAAGAGTTCTTTGTTTACATTAGATAGCAGTCCTTTATCAGCTATGTCTTTTGCAAATATTTTCTCCCAGTCTGTAGCTTGTCTTCTCAGCCTCTTGACAGTGTCTTTTTCAGAGCAGATGTTTTTAATTTTAATGAAGTCCAACTTATCAATTCTTTTTGCATGAATTGTGACTTTGGTGTTATATCTAAAAGTCATCACCAAACTCAAGGTCATCTAGTTTTTCTCCTGTGTTATCTGCAAGTTTTATGGTTTTGTGTTTTATATTTAGGTCTAAGATCCATTTCAAGTTAATATTTGTGAAAGGTGTAAGGTCTGTGCCTAGATTCATTTTTCTTGCATGTGGCTGTCTGGTTGCTCCAGAACCATTTGTCAAAGAGACTTTCTTTTCTCCTTTGTATTGCCTTTGTTCCTTTGTCAAAGATTACATGGCTATATTTGTGTGGGTCTGTTTCTGGACTCTCTCTTCTTTCCATTGATCTATTTGTCTATTCTTTTGCCAATATCATACTCTCTTGATTACTATGTCTTTAAATTAAGTCTTGAAGTCAAGTCGTGTCAGTCTTCCAGCTTTGTTCTTCTCCTTTAATATTGTGCTAGCTATTCTGGGTCTTTTGCCTCTTTGTATAAACTTTGAAATCAGTTTGTCAATATGCACAAAATAACTTGCTTGGATTTCGGTCAGTATTGTGTTGACTCTATAGATTAAGTTAGGAAGAACTGGCTCTTCCTATTCATGAACATAGAATATCTCTCCATTTATTTAGCTCTTCCTAGATTTCTTTTATCAGAGTTTTATAGGTGTCCTTGTATAGATCTTCTACATATTTTGTTAGATTTATACCTAAGTATTTCAGTGTGGGGGGTGCTAATGTAAATGGTATTATGATTTTAAATTTCAGATTCCAATTGTTCATTGCTGGTATATAGGAAAGCAATTGACTTTTGTGCATTAGCCTTGTATCATTCAAACTTGCTATAATCACTTATTAGTTCCAGTAGTCTTTTGGTCAATTCATTCAGATTTTCTTTTTTCTTTTTTTTAAATTTATTTATTTTATTTATTTTTGGCTGTGTTGGGTCTTCGTTGCTGCACGCGGGCTTTCTTTAATTGCGGCGACTGGGGGCTACTCTTCGTTGCGGTGCGCAGGCTTCTCATTGTGGTGGTTTCTCTTGTTGCGGAGCACGGGTTCTAGGCACGCTGGCTTCCGTACTTGCAGGATGCGGGCACAGTAGTTGTGGCTCGCCAGTTCTAGAGCACAGGCTCAGTAGTTGTGGTGCACGGGGTTAGTTGCTCCGCAGCATGTGGGATCTTCCTGGACCAGGGCTCAAACTTGTGTCCCCTGCATTGGCAGGTGGATTCTCAACCACTGTGCCACCAGGGAAGCCCCATTCAGATTTTCTACATAAACAATTGTGTAATCTATGAGCAAAGAAAGCTTTATTTATTTCTTCCTGATCTGTATACACTTATTTCCTTTTCATACTTCCAGTATGATGTTGAAAGAGTGGTGAGAGGGGATATTGGAAGAGATTACTGAGAGGACATGACCACTGGTTAACCTGTAAGCTGGACTTGGGCAATCAGAAGCTCCTCACCTCCTCCCCTGTCTTTGGAATGTGTGTTCTGCTTGCCTTCCCCATGCTAGAAGCTACCCAAGTATGCAGCCTGAGATAGTAATGTGATGTTGAGACCATCTGGATGGTATATATGACTGAACCCAGTTAAGTCCTCTGTATAAACTTTTAAGATAATGGTGGGTGTGTTCAGAGATCTACTTGTCTTGTGGCTGCCCAAGACAAGCCTCGTAAATCCCCTTGCTTATTTAAAACGCCATCCTGCCACCTACCAATCTGGAGTGATCCACCTCTTTCTTTGGTCTCTCCCTGCCTTCCATGTAAGGGGGCCAGTTTACAAACCATCAGGGTATATTCTTGCCTTATTCCTGATCTTAGCAGGAGAGCTTCTAGTTATAACATCATTAAGTATGATGTTAGCTGTAGGTTTTTTGTAGACGTTCTTTATCAACTTGAGGAAGTTCCCCCTTTATTCCTAGTTTGCTGAGAATTTTTATAATTAAGGGGTGTTGAATTTTGTCAAATGCTTTTTCTGCATGTATTGATATGATCATGTGATTCTTATTCTTTAGGCTTTTTATGTAATGGATTACAGTAATTGATTTTTTTAATGTTGAGCCAGCTTTATATATCTGGAATAAATCTCACTTGGTCATGATATATAATATTTTTTATCATTGTTGGATTCAATTTGCTAATATTTTGTTGAGGATGTTTGCATCTATATTCATGAAAGATATTGGCCTCTAATTTTCTTTTCTTGTAATGTCTTTGTCTGGTTTTGATATTAGGGTAATGCTGGCTTCACAGAATGAGTTAGGAAGTATTCCCTCTCCTTCTAATTTCTGGATGAGATTGTAGAAAACTGGCATAATTTCTTCCTTAATTGTTTGGTAGAATTCACCAGTGAACCTATCTGAGCCTGTACTTTTTCTGTTTCGGAAGGTTATTAATTATTTATTCAAATTCTTTAATAAGATACAGGCCTATTCAGATTGTTTATTTCTTCTGGTGTAAGTTTACACAGATTGTGTCTTTCAAAGAATTGGTCCATTTTACTATGTTATCACATGTGTGGGTATAGAATTATTAGTATCCCTTTATTATCCTTTTAATATCCATGGGATTGGTAGTGATGTCCCTCTTTCATTTCTGATACTAGAAACTTGCATCTTCTTTCTTTTTTTCTTACTTAGCCTGGTTTATCAATTTTATTCATCTTTTCAAAGAACCAGCTTTTGGTTCATGGATCTTCTCTATTGATTTCCTGTTTTCAGTTTCATTGATTTCTGCTCTAATTTTAATTTATTTTCTTCTGACTACTTTGAATTTAATTTTCTCTTCTTTTCCCAAATTGCTAAGGTGGAAGCTTAGATTATTGATTTTAGATTTCTCTCTCTTTCTTCTTCTTCTTTTTTTTTTTTTTTGCAGTATGCGGGCCTCTCCCGTTGTGGTGCACAGGCTCCGGACGCACAGGCTCAGCGGCCATGGCTCATGGGCCCAGCCGCTCCGCGGCATGTGGGATCTTCCCGGACCGGAGCATGAACCCGTGTCCCCTGCATCAGCAGGCGGACTCCCAACCACTGCGCCACCAGGGAAGCCCTCTTCTTTTTTTTTTTTTTTTTTTGGCTATACTGCACTGTTCGTGGGATCTCAGTTCCCTGACCAGGGATTGAACCCGGGCCTTTCTTTTCTAATATATGCTTTCAACGCTATTAATTTCCTTGTAGGTACTACTTCTGCTGCATCTCACAAATGTTGTTAAGTTGTATTTTCATTTTCATTTAGTTCAAAATATTTCTTAATTTATCTTGAGGTTTCTTATTTGGCCCTGTGTTATTTAGAAGTGTTTTGTTTAATCTACAAGTATTCTGGAGTTTTCCAAGTATTTTTCTGTTATTGATTTCTAGTTTGATTCCACTGTGGTCTGACAGCATATATTGTATGATTTCTGATTTATGTTTGTTTTGTTAAGGTATGTTTTATGGCTTCAAATGTTGTCTATCTTGGTGAATGTTCCATGTAAGCTCGAGAAGAATGTGTATTCCACTGTTGTTGGGTGAAGTGGTCTATAGATGTTAATTACATCCAGTTGACCAGTGGTGCTGTTGAATTCTCCTATGTCCTTTCTGATTTTCTGCCTGCTAGATCCATCCATTTCTGACAGAGGGGTATTAAAGTCTCCAACTATAAGAGTGGATTTGTCTATTTCTCCTTTCAGTTCTATCAGTTTTTGCCTCATGTATTTTGATGCTCTGTTGTTAGGCACATACACATTAAAGCATATGCCTTCTTGGAGAATTGACCCCTTTATCATTATAAAATGTCTTTATCCCTGACAATTTTCCTTGCTCTGAAGTTTGCTCTGTCTGAAAGTAATATAGTCATTCCAGCTCTCTTTTGATTAGTGTTAGCATAGTGTATCTTCTTCTATTCCCTTACCTTTGTTTTTGCAAAGAGTTGTTATGTAAAGTTATTAGAACTATATGATCTACATCTGCAATCACTGGCCCTATTACTTTTTTATTTTTGTTTTTTTATTGTGATAAAATACACATAACATAAAATTTACCATTATAACCATTTTTAAGTGTATAGTTCAGTGGCATTAAGAACATCCACATTGTTGTGCAGCTATCACCATAACTCTTTTCATCTTGTAAAACTGAAATGATACTCATTAAACAATAATCCTCCATTCCCTCCTCCTGCTAGCTCCTAGCAACCACAATTACATTTTCTGTCTTCATGATTTTTGACTACTGTAAATACTTAATATAAGTGGAATTATACAGTACTTGTCTGTTTATGACTGTCTTATTTCACTTAGCATAGTCCTCAAGTTTCTTCCATGTGTAGCATACTGTGAAATGTCCTTCTTTCTTAAGGATGAATAATATTCCATTGTATGTATATAAAACATTTTTCTGGGCTTCCCTGGTGGCGCAGTGGTTGCGAGTCCACCTGCCGATGCAGGGGACACGGGTTCGTGCCCCGGTCCAAGAAGATCCCACATGCCGTGGAGCTGCTAGGCCCGTGAGCCATGGCCACTGAGCCTGCGCGTCCGGAGCCTGTGCTCCACAAACAAACAAACAAAAAACATTGTGCTTATCCCTTCATCTGTTGATGGACATTTGGGTTCCTTTCACATTTTAGCTACTGTGAAAACCTGCTTTCCTTCTGGGAATTTGGAATTTAGGTACATGCTAGACAGAGGATGACCATGTGACTAGCCCCCAGTAGAAACCTTGGGCATTGTTCTCTGATGAGATTCCCTGGTAGACGATATTTCACCCATGTTGTCACAGCTTGTTGCTGGAAGAGTTAAGTGTATCCTGTGTGACTCCACTGGGAGAGAACCCTTGGAAGCTTATGCCAGGTTTTCCCTGGACTTTGGCCCCATGTGCCTTTTCCCTTTGCTGATTTTCTCTTGTATCCTTTCACTGTTAAAGCATAGCTATGAGTATGACTATAAGTTCTCTGAGACCTCCTACAAATCATTGGACCTTGGGGTGGACCTCTGATACACCATGTTACACAGGCTACCCATAAATATTTCAAAACTCCAGTAATTCTGTTATTTTCAGCAGTACATCAACCATCACTTTGGAAGCTGACAATTGTTTAGAATACAAAGTAGTTATAAATATGTATAACTGAAATCTAAAAAGTGGTTAAATATGTTTTGCCCTTCCTTTCCAATTGCAGATATGTGTTGGGAGTTGGGATTCTTGGTGCTATAACATCAAAACCAAAGGAAAGAATCATTTTATTATTCTAGAAACTAATCCTTATTTTAAATGAAGAGGCAATGAGTTTAATATACATATCTTCATTACTGATTGATCATAAGTTATTCCTTTATTCTCACTGAAAAACTTTTCAGGTATGTATTTGTATAAATCAATTCATTATTACTTTTATATCTTATTGTTTATTTTCTTAATTTTTAATAACTTTGATTTTCATTTTATTTATTATTATGGTTACATTCTATTACTGGCAAGAGATCATGGTTTTCCATTTCATGGAGTCAATAGAAGTTTCTCTTCAAAACAAATGTGTTTAAGTTTTAAAAGTGACCTCACAAAACCATAAAAAGAAAGAAGGAAAAGGGGGATCAATAGCAAAATTGCAATAAGTAAATATAGATGATGGTATACGAGATTTCATTATATTGTTCGTTACTTTTTTGTGCATGCTTGGAATTCTGAGTACCAGAAAGGTTAGTTGAGAATTTCATTTCTGGCAGTACGTCAAACTTTTGCTCACTAAACAGTTAGCTTTTCCATGAAATAACTATTTAACGTACTGCTTTCATAAGAGTTAAGGGAATACCTCCAAGCATTCACACATATGTATATACATAAACATAAATAATATCATTGGGTAAAACCAAAGTAGGGAACTGGGCAAAATAGTCCTGGGCAAATAGAAAAGTTAGAGCAGGCCTGAGAGGCGCCAGTATCAGCTCTGTGGTTGTGAAACTAAGCCCTGAACCAGCTGTAGAATAGGAGAGCTGACTGAGATTCCTGTATTAAGATGGAAACTCCTCAAAGGATATGGAAGTGGTCCCCTATCAGCAGTGACTCCTGGCTTCTGGAAGATGCAATAGCAGCTCCTCTATGAAGAGGTATCGCCTGTATCTTGGTGTCAAAAATGACCATGTACTTTTGATAAAAGAACCAAATAGGACTTTTTAGAAAAGACAAAATATTTAGATATTGAGGATTCACATAGATTAGGGTGAAACTAATATGAGCTCACGAAGATTATCAACACACAAAGAAACAAACCACCATGAGTGAGAATCAGCAGAAACAACAACGTTTAGATACTCAAGAATTTCAGACATTGGAATTATCAATAAGACTATTTAAATAGCTATAACTACGTATTAAAGGTTTAAAGCACTCATAGGCGCCAGGGCACCCTGACAGCAAAGATCAGCTTCCACCAGTAAGCTATTAAATCATTTGCCTTCCTGGATTAAAAAAAAAAAGCATTAATAGGCTACCCAAAATGATTTTTAAAAGAGTCAAATAGAAGTTTTAGGAAACAAATACACAGTTGTTGAATTAAAGACTGGGGGGAGGGCATCCTGGTGGCACAGTGGTTAAGAATCCGCCTGCCAATGCAGGGGACACAGTTTCGAGTCCTGGTCCGGGAAGATCCCACATGCCGCTGGGCAACGGAGCCCATGTGCCACAACTACTGAGCCTGCGCTCTAGAGCCTGCGAGCCACAGCTACTGAAACCTGCATGCCTAGAGCCTGTGCTCCACAACAAGAGGAGCCACAGCAATGAGAAGCCCGCACACCACAATGAAAAGTAGCCCCCGCTTGCCGCAACTAGAGGAAGCCCGCGTGCAGCAACAAAGACCCAACGCAGCCAAAAATATATTTTAAAAATTAAAATAAAATAAAATAAATAAAGATGGGGGGAATGTGTTAAATAACAGATTAGGAGCCACTTGTTCAATATTTTATATATATATATATACATATATAAATATATATAAATAAGCTTAAAAAGCAGACAGGAAAAAATAAATAAAATGAGTTAAAAGCAACAACCAAAATAAAATAAAATGAATGTATAACTTTGAACTAGCAAGAAAAAAATAGCTAGTGAAAGAAGGGAAAGAACATGAAAAGATGCTCAACATCACTAATCATTAGAGAAATGCAAATCAAAACCACAATGAGGTATCACCTCACACCAGTCAGAATGGCCATCATCAAAACATCTACAAACAATAAATGCTGGAGAGGGTGTGGAGAAAAGGGAACCCTCTTGCACTGTTGATGGGAATGTAAATTGATACAGCCACTATGGAGAACACTATGGAGGTTCCTTAAAAACTAAAAATAGAACTACCATACGACCCAGCAATCCCACTACTGGACATACACCCTGAGAAAACCATAATTCAGAAAGAGTCATGTACCAAAATGTTCACTGCAGCTCTATTTACAATAGCCAGGACACGGAAGCAACCTAAGTGTCCATCGACAGATGAATGGATAAAGAAGATGTGGCACATATATACAATGGAATATTACTCAGCCATAAAAAGAAATGAAATTGAGTTATTTGTAGTGAGGTGGATGGACCTACATTTTGTCATACAGAGTGAAGTAAGTCAGAAAGAAAAACAAATACCATATGCTAACACATATATATGGAATCTAAAAAAGTAGTACTGGTGAACCTAGTGGTGGCGCAGGAATAAAGACACAGAGTAGAGAACGGACTTGAGGACAGGTGGGGGGGGTGGAGAGGGGAAGCTGGGACGAAGTGAGAGAGTAGCACTGACATATATACACTTCCAAATGTAAAATGGATGGCTAGTGGGAAGCTGCTGCATAGCACAGGGAGATCAGCTCGGTGCTTTGTGACAACCTAGAGGGGTGGGATAAAGGAGGCTCAAGAGGGAGGAGAAATGGGGATATATGTATACATATAGTTGATTCACTTTGTTGTACAGCAGAAACTAACACAACAATGTAAAGCAATTATACTCCAATAAAGATACAAAAAAAAAGGTAAAGAAGATATAAAGAAGTAATTAATGTGAAAAAGATGACTGAAATATCTATATATAAAAATAAATGCATTTAATGTAAGTGAATTAGCAGCACTTCTGGAATGGAAGAATAAGAATCTCTGAAAACCCACTCCTTCATAAAAGCATGAGAACACTGGCAAAAATTGTCAAAATCAACTTCTTTCGGTATTCTGTAAATTAATCAAAGAAAGGTTTGTGATAATCAGAGAAGTGTCTATTCAATAAAAACAGCTGAATCTTAGTAAGAACAGTGAGCTTTGTGGTGTTTTAACTTGCTCTAGCCCCATTCCCCTCTCCCCGCTCCAAGGTAGCCTTGAAAAACAACAGCTTCACAACCATGGTTGTTGCAAAAATTAGCAATTTAGTAACCACTGGAAGGGGAAGAATAGGTTTGGAGCTCTTCAAAAAGTCCCATTCACAGACAATTGTCATTATGTGACTTGTCTGACATCTCCTTTGGAAAGCTCCATTCTCAGGTCTTGGTTTTATTTGAACTGACTCAGAGCTCGCGCTATAAAAACAGGGCATTTGCCAAAATAATCAGTGGCAGTTCTCTAACACTGCACCTGAGACGATGATGCAAAGGCCAGCAGCCTTCTTCTCCCTGGGATGGGCGTCACTCAGCAGCTGTTGGAGACACTTTCTGGAGCATGGCTCAGCTGTGGGGTCACCAGCTTTCCCCTGCGGAAAGCCAGGGGACTCTGTCAGGATCACATGCAGCATCTAACAAGGCTCATACTTTTCAGACCGTCCCCTCCATCCCCATCCCTGTCCATCAAAGCAAGACTTGCTCCTCTGCTTCTCTTCCTCCTGCATTCTTCCCCCATTCTATCTAGGTGAGGGTGGGGTGGGTTCTCTCTCACTGGTTCATTCCCCTCGCAGAGCAGTTAGAGCTCTAATTAGTATCATCAGCTGGGCTCACCTTCCTTACCATAGTTGGACAGATGAGTTAAGGAAATATGAACATTTTGAGCTCAGAGTTTTTCAACCTTGACACCATCGACATTTTCAACTAGATAATTCTTTGTTGAGAAGGGCTATCCTGTGCATTGTAGGACGTTTAGAAGCACCCTGGCCCGTAGCACCTCACAAGTCATGACAATCAAAAATGCCTTCATAAGTCAGGCAGAGAAAGACAAATATCATGATATCACTCATCTGTGGACTCTAAAAAAATGGTATAAACGGACTTATTTACAAAACAGAAACAGACTCACAGATTTTGAAAACAACCTTATGGTTACCAAAGGGGAAAAGTGCAGGGGAGGGATAAATTAGGAGCTTGGGATTAACATACACACACTACTATATATAAAATAGATAACCAACAAGGACCTACTGTATAGCACAGGGAACTCTACTCAATATTCTGTAATAACCTATATGGGAAAAGAATCTGAAAAAGATGAATATATATATATATATATGTAGCTGAATCACTTTGCTGTACACCTGAAACCAACACAACATTGTAAATCAACTATACTCCAATAAAATTATTTTTTTTAGAGTGAATGATGGTTTTTATTTTTTTTTTTTTGCTGCTTTGGGTCTTCGCTGATGCACGCGGGCCTTCTCTAGTTGCCATGAGTGGGGGCTACTCTTCGCTGCAGTGCGTGGGATTCTCATCCTGCAGAGCATGGGCCCTAGAGGGTACAGGCTTCAGCAGTTGCAGCGTGTGGGCTCTAGAGTGCAGGCTCAGTAGTTGTGGCGCACGGGCTTTGTTGCTCCACAGCATGTGGGATCTTCCCCGACCAGGGATCGAACCCGTGTCCCCTGCATTGGCAGGCGGATTCCTAACCACTGCACCACCAGGGAAATCCCAATAAAATTCTTTAAAAAAAAATGTCTTCACATATTGCCAAATATTCCTGGGAGCAAAATAGTCCCCAGTTGAGAATTGCTGTTTTAGTTAAACCGGTATAGTTATCTTTGATTCTTGTCTCGTTTTGAGCCAAAACTTACATATCATTATAGTTAATATATCAATAAAACTTTTACTTCTGTTTCCAAGAGAAGAAATATATAGTCTAGGTGTTATCACCGCCCCCCCCCCCCCGGCCCGAACACACACACTTATCACTAGCAATGGGGTTGTTGTTGCCATCTGACTGGTTAGCAGTCCAGTTCCAAAATTCCATCCTGAGGGCTGCTTTCTGGGGCCACTCTTGGTACCAACATGCCTTAGTGTGGGTTCCTCATCTCATATGAGTACTTTATTGGCAAGTGTGAGTCCAAGGATCAGGAGTGAAGGACAGGAGTTGTAAAACAGAGGAGAAAGGAGAGCCATTGCAAGGGTGAATGCAATGCAATGGCGGAGGGGAGGAAGGAGAGCCAGTGCAAGGGTGCAATTCTTTGTTGAGGGTGGTCTACAAAGAATTATCTAGTCAAATTGGCCACTTCCAAAGGCATTTGGTTGTTTGATCCTGCAAGACAGTTTGAAAGCTGTATGAAATATCTGAGGAGAGTCTGAGGGGAAAAGGAGAGAAGCATGTATTCATCAGTTACTGACTCCATCGGTCAAAGATTTGTCCCATGAGGCATTGACCGCTCCCCACTTCCGCACTTCTGGCTTGCACCTGTCCCAGTGCTGAACGGTTCCAGCAGTCCCATAATCCCAAGGTATCAAGACACAAGCCCTGATGCAGAAAGCGAGAAGCCCGAGTTATGGACTTGAGGTGAAGCTCACTTAGGTTACAGCTGCTGAAGCTGGAATAAGATCAGTGGTGGTGAAATAAGCAGCTGATGAAGCCAAGAGGATCTGCCATGGGGCATAAGAAGTGTTTGATACATTTGCACACCGAATTCATGTGTTGCAATTCATTCCTGGTACACATTCAGCCAAAGTACCCTGCACATACATACGCTAACCTCAGCTTTCTCTCTCTCTCTCTTTTTTTTTTTTTTTTTGCGTTACGCGGGTCTCTCACTGTTGTGGCCTCTCCCGTTGCAGAGCACAGGCTCCGGACGCTCAGGCTCAGCGGCCATGGCTCACGGGCACAGCCGCTCCACGGCATGTGGGATCTTCCCGGACCGGGGCACGAACCCGTGTCCCCTGCATCGGCAGGCGGACGCTCAACCACTGCGCCACCAGGGAAGCCCCAGCTTTCTCTTTATAAAATGAGGATAATCACCTCAAGCTTGCTGGATTGTTCTGAGAATTAGAGATCTGCATGTATAAAGCCTGATCACAATGTCAGTTCAATAAATACGCTCCGTATGTGTGTAACTATTTTATTAGTCAGATGTAATAAGCCATTCCGATTGACCATAAGGGCCCAGTGTAGTGAGGCCAAAGTCAAAGGTTCCACCTTGTGTAGGCAGTGAATTTGGCTTATGCTGCTCAGACAGCCAGAACTTGATCGCTCTACAGTTAACCTTCAGTGAGCAACTATCGTGTCCCTGGTTCTGGGCTGCCTTGAGGACCTGGAGACCAGAGTCATTACTGATCCTTCCCCCCAAAGCACTCCCACGCCGGCAAAGATAGGCAAACAATAACAACTGCCATGGCTTAAGCAAGCACAGGGGACTATGGGAGCAAAAGAAGTCCTGGGAGGCGAAGGCAGGCTCTCCCTAGGAGGAGGGAAGGGTACCGACATCTGGAGGGTTGTGTAGGTGATAACCAAGCAAAGACTGGCGGCGGGGCAAAATGTTTCTCACCGGCTCACTCAGTGCAACTTCACCGTCGTTTACTGGGCCCCTGCTATAGTCAAGGTAGTGGTCAGATGCCGAGGCGGGGACAGAGCGGGGAGCGAGGCCAATCTCCAGTCACCCCTCACTGCTCCAAGGGCATAAGGTAGACCGGCGCAGGAGTGAAGGAACAAATTACCTCACTTACGGGGGTGTCCCTAGGAACAGACATCATCCTTCCCTAGATCACCGATTCAACACTCAAAAACTAATTGACTCGTTCTCCCTCACTGGTTAATTAAATTTTTATGGCCAAAAAAGAATGGGGGGATTGATGACATTTTTTTCTTTTCACAATCGTCTTCCGTTACGCTACTTTATATTTCAATAAGAAAAGAGGTATAACCAAACATAAAGTAAACCCAGAATTCTCTGCGCCCCCCACCCCCGGAGCGAGGTGAGCCAAGGCGGACCCTCTCACGTCCCCACCGGTCCGCCCAGCGCCACCTGCCTCTTTAAGAGCCGAAGCCTAGCCCTTCGAGGGGCCGCAGAGGAAGCGAGCTTCGGTACAGTTGTGCGCAGAGGTCTCGGGAAGCGGCGTCTCCGGGAGGTGCTGTCTTTTTAAGGAGGCGGGGCTCTACCCGGAGGAGGTGGAGAAGGTCTGCCCCTCGGATCTCCGGTTTCCGGCAACTCGGCGGGACCAGAGCCTGCTCGCAGAATCTGAGGTCCGAGGCTTCCTCGCACCAGCTGGACGCCGAGCCCCGCGAGGTGAGGTGGCGGGGTCTGTGGGGCCGGCCCGGGACTGAGGGAGCTCGGGATCTCCTGCCCACCCGGGCCGCTGCGGCCCAGCTTCTCCTCCTAAAACACTGTCCGTGGTTCTTGGGTAGCTCTTTCCCAGACCGTCCTGGACTCACGGTGCCCCAGGCTGTAGGGTCCCCATCACTCCAGCGCCTACTAATTGCTTCGCTATGCACTAAGCGCCTTACACTTACTTGCCTCAGTTAATGGCACCCAATATCGTGTGAGTAGGTACAATTATGAACCCATTTTACAGATGAGAACATTGAGGCCCCCCAGGAGCCCACAGTCTTATGGCCAGAAGCAGCAGAATCGGGAATCAAACCCAGGTCTGTTCGACTCCAGAGCCTGTGCCCTTAACCACTGGCTAGGCTGACAGCCTTTGCTCTCCACTGCCCTCATAAACACCTCTCTCAAACCCCAGCCTCCCCTTCCTCATTCTTCCATCTCCAGGCTGCACCTGGCCCCTAAACACGCACACAGTGAGATTGCATGGAACCAGTGGAGCCCCCCACCATTAGTTTTTTTTTATAACAGTTTTAATAGTATCTGATGCTAAATGGTTATCTTTATATAAACCTATCGGATCCCACTAAAAAAGGACGCAAGGAAAAGCAACACCATTTCTAATGCTGAAATAAGATTCGTTTGTAGATTTTTTAATGTTATCATATGAAATTTATTTATTTTTCCCTTTTAGACCTCTGTAAATTATCTTCCTAATAATTGGGAGAAGACCCTTGGCTGAATGGCAGCTGTAGATGACTTGCAGTTTGAAGGTACATCCGTTGGGTGCCCACCTTTTATGATCAGTATTTCTGCAGTCACAGCAGAATTTCCGTTGCTATGCTGGTGCATGTATTAAAGAAGATTATTTCAGACATCTTGGTAGAAGAATGTTTGCCACACTCAGGTTATTCTGTTTGTTCACATCAGCTGTTCTTTTTTGCCAAACAGCCCTTCAGATTGAAAATATCGTACATTTAGGGCAGTGATTACAGAAAATGTTTATAGAGTTCTTGCTTTAGTTCAACATGCATTTATTGAGCACCTGTTTTGTGCTTAGAATTCTGCTAGATACAGGAGATCAAAAGATAAAGGAGAAGCTTTTTACACTGGTAGAGTAGATAAAAGTGTAAAAAGATAATGATAATGAAATGTGATCAGGTCATTCCTTCACTGACTCAGTAAATCTCTCATGAGTGTGACCATGAACCAGGGAATTGTTCTAGTTACCAGGGTAGAAGAGTGAACAGTTTCTTCCCTTTTGAAGCTCTCAGTGTAGGGAGGGAGACATTTATTTGTTAAATGATCATTTAAATATATATCTATAAACTATGAAAGTGCTGGAGGAAAAGTTCATAACTCATAACCCAGAGCCTGACCTAAGCTGGGGATTGACGAATGTTCATTTGCCTTGTAAACACTTGTATAGTATTTCCTAAATGGCAGGCAGTGTTCTAAGTGCTTTACAAATATTTACTCATTTACTCCTTATGTCAACTTTATGAAATAGTTATTTTATTCTCCCTATTTTACCAACGAGGAAACTGAAGCACAGGAAAATTAAGTCATTTGCTTAAAGGTTATAGTAAGTGGTAAAGCTGGGTTTGAACCCAGGCATCACAACATACGCTACCTTACTACTATCTAAGGAAGAGATACGATGTTTAAAGAGAAATCCACTTCATCGGCCAATACTGTCAGTTCCATCTGCAAAATACAACCAGCATCTGACCATTTCTCGCCACCTCTACCGCTATCCCACCGTGCTCAAGGTCACCATCACCTTATGTCTGGATTATAGCCCTTACCTTCCTTCAGGTCTTCCTGCATCCTCCCTTACCCCCCTACAGTCTGTATTTTGCAGCCAGAGTAGACCTTTAAAACCAAGTCAGATCACGTCATTCCTTCTAAAACTTCCAGTGGCTCCCATCTCACTAGGAGTGGAAGGCAGAGCCCTTTCTGTGCTTAGGAGGCCCTACATGATCCAGGCCTCCACTGCCTCTGATTTCATCTCCTGCTACTCTAGCCCTTTCTCTCTGCCTACCCACATGGGCCTCATCACTGTCCCTCCTAGATGCCAGGTACACTAACAGCTTAGGGCTTTTGAGCCATCCTTCTGTTTGGGACATTCTTAGTCCAGAGAGCCACATGGCTTGTTCCCTTGCTCTGCTTAAATCTCACTTCATTCCAGAGGCCTTCCTTGGTCATCCTATCTGGGAGTACAGTGCAAGAAAGTTCAAGTGTAAAGAACAGCACGTGCAGAGTACTTGAGAAGGGAGGAAGTCTGTTTCATTTTCTTTCCCAAGGAATTAAAAGAAGGCCAGAGTACCAGAGCACAGATGGTGGGGGAGGCCTGTCACAAGGTGAGGTTTGAGAGGAAGCAGGAGCCAGGTCACACAGGACTTTCTCCACCATGTTAAAGACTTGGCTCTTTAGAAAAGAACACAGGGTGCTGTGGGGGTCATGGAAAGCTTCTCCGAGGAAAAATGGTAGTGTTAAATGAAAACGTGAAGGTCAGGGCCCTGCAGGTGGGAGACATTGTGTCAGGAAAGGAACAGCGGCAAAACATAGCGTAGGATGTAGAAGCAGATAATGTTGGTGGCAGAAATGAGAAACATACCAGTCTTGCCCTCAAGGCACTGAGATGGACAAGAATAACTAATGCAGAGCAGAATATGTGAATAGTCATGTGCAAGGTACACACATCCTACATTAAAATCAGACTTTCCACCTGCTGTTCTTCACACACGGAACACATTTTCTGTCTTCTGGGTCTTGCTCATCCCATACTCTTTGCCTGAGATGCCATGCCCACTGCTTCTGGCCATCCTTCTCATACGGCACCTTTTCCAAGTAGCCTTTCCTAATCCCATCAACTAGATGAGTTATCATCTCTTGAACCTCTTTGGACTTGATACCTCTAAAGTGACACTCTCTGTTCCTCCTTCTGGCATGTCATTTCCCCTGGTAAGCTACTGTTTTTAAAATATGAAACTTAAATGTATCTTCCTTGGACTGATTCCCTCAGGCAAAGTTATAACCATCTTTTTAAATGTCAGTGCCCTGTCCAGTCAGTAAATGATAGCAATAACAGTATTTATTATCTCATATCATCCTCAAAATCTCTCTGCGAGATAAGTATTTTCTACTTTTTATAGTTGAAGAAACAGAGACTCAGAGATATGGAGTGATTTGCCCAAGGTCATGGAGTGCTAGAGTCTTATCTTAAACAGAGGACCCTCTCATTCCAGAGCCTCATGCTGCCAAAACATGGGAGACTGAAGCTTGAGTAGTTGTTACGGATCAGCCACCTTATTAACTTCAGTCACTTTAATTCTCTCCATAAAACTATTTGCGTAGCTGAAAGGCAGTAAGATTGGGCTCGATTATCCAAGAGCCCCATCCTACTGCCATGATTGTAGTGTTACAGTGGTGCCCTGCTGGCCTCCTTCCTGAGTCCTGCCAAATTCCACAGCTGCCCTAAATTTTATCTAAGAGCAGCTAAATAAAGTTTGTTAGGATGCCCAGAGACAGGAAGTCACAATCATGGCTGGTGGACATGAATAGGTGAGGTTCTTTTGGAGAACAGTTTAGCAGTATGGCTCAAGAGCCTTAAAGATGGTCTGCACCCTTTGACCTGGTGATCACACTGATAGTGTTCATACTAAGGCAATAACCCCAAAAGCTTTCTCCTCACAGATGCTCCTTACAGTGTTATTTGTACTGGTGAAAAACGAGAAGCACCCAAACATCCAATAACAGTGGAATAATTGTGTTAACTTGTGGTGTCTCTCTCCTACTCTTCCCACCTCCAGCTGATGAACTGTTATGTAGCCACATAACTGATCATTTTAAAGACTGACATAATATGAAAAAAATAATTTTTTCTATAATCCCTGGCAGATGGAGCAGGGTACAACATTGTTTACATAGTACTGTCGCATCCTAAATCAGTACTTGGTACACTGTAGGCTCGCAGTAAATATTTGTTGAGTGAATGATCATCACTGGCATGAACCTACTCTATAGAGAAAAGGAAATACACCAAAAGTTAATAGTGTTTGCTTTTATGTGGATGGGACTAAGAGTGATTTTTATTCTGTTTTTTCTACTTTTTTTTTTTTTTTGCGGTACGCGCGCCTCTCACTGTCGTGGCCTCTCCCGTTGCGGAGCACAGGCTCCGGATGCGCAGGCTCAGCAGCCATGGCTCACCGGCCTAGCCGCTCCACGGCGTGTGGGATCTTCCCGGACCGGGGCACGAACCCATGTCCCCTGCATTGGCAGGCGGACTCTCAACCACTGCGCCACCAGGGAAACCCTCTACTTTCATTTTTGTCCTCGTGTTTTCTGTAGTGATTACATAGGACTTATTGGAAAAAATAACTTCCATTAAGTTTTTTTGAACTTGAATCAAAGAAGAGAGGGTTAGATTGGTTACCTGCTACTGGCCAGGCACTCTGCTAAGGGCTTTACTTGAGTAATATTCCTAACTTTCCCAAAATTCCTGAAAATAAATATTATTCTCCCCATCGTATAGATGAGAACACTGAAGCTTATAGAGGTTAAGTTACTCAGGCTTGAATTCTTAGTAAGTAACTGAGCCAGGACTAAAATTCTGGTCTGACTTCAAATTCTGTTGTTTTCATAATCATTTTTCTTTGTCAGCTTGATTTCTAGATGAGATTTTTTTTCAGAGCCTTTTGCCACTTGTCTCAGATAGGGTCTATAGCAAAGCTGAGGTTGTAACAGCTTGTCTTTAAATTAAAAGTATGGCATTTCCAGTGTGGGTGAGGTCACTGATACCCTTGTACTCTAATTGATTTCAGAATTTGGTGATACAGCTACTTCTCTAGCAGCAAACCCAGATGCCACCACAATAAGCATCGAGGATCCTGGTGAAACCCCAAAACACCAGCCAGGACCCCCAGGAGGCTCAGGGAGAGAAGAGGATGATGAGTTACTAGGAAATGATGACTCTGACAAAACTGAGGTTTGAACTTGTCTTTTAAATTGTTTTTTTCTTTTACCTTTTTTTTTAACATCTTTATTGGAGTATAATTGCTTTACAATGGTGTGTTAGTTTCTGCTTTATAACAAAGTGAATCAGCTATACACATACATATATCCCCATATCTCCTCCCTCTTGCATCTCCCTCCCACCCGCCCTATACCATCCCTCTAGGTGGTCACAAAGCACCGAGCTGATCTCCCTGTGCTATGAAGCTGCTTCCCACTAGCTATCTATTTTACATTTGGTAGTGTATATAAGTCTATGCCACTGTCTCACTTCGTCCCAGCTTACTCTTTTAACTTTTAAGAACCTCGCTCACACATTTATTCACTGTCTCCTGTGTGCCAGGTAGAATGCCAAGCAGTGGCGACACGAAGGTAAATCATGTAAATCAAGGTAAAACTGCCTTAGGGGAGAAACAGACGAGCAAACAGACCATTGTTACCCATGGGAAGCATGCTGGGGTTGTGGGATCAGAGACAAGGGGGTTACAGAAGGCTTCCTGGAGGTGGTGACATTTAAACTGAATCTTGTTGAAAGAATAGGTGAACCCAGGAAGAAGGTGTGGAAGGTGATCTGGGCAAAGGGAACAGTTTTGGTGACGTCACAGAGGCATGACGGAACATGGTACAGAAAGCACATCTTCCATCTTCATGTACGTTGGGAGCAAAATATAGGTGGAGACAGGAGATGAGGCTCACAGATAGGCAAGGACTCAACCCCCTGAGTATGAATTGTATTCTGAAAACTGTTGGGAGCCGTTGAAAGATTTTAAACCATATGACCAGATGCGTTTAAAGATATTTAAGATACAGTGGCCCTGTGGAGTATGAGTTGGTGGGAGACGGACTAGAGGCCAGAAAACCAGGTAGGAGACTGGTGAAGTGGCCTGAACTAGAACTGGATACGGATGTTTAGCAGATGGGCTCACTAGGACTTGGTGGAAAAGGGGTGAGGAAGAGAGGGAAGATTCTGTGGAGAGTTCTGGGTTTCTGCATCTGGTTGAATTTTGAATATCAGAGCTGTTTTTGATCACAAAAATTTACTTGCATGTACACTGTTGGTGCATTCCGGAAAAACAGTATTTCTAGTAATATTTTATAAATGGATCATGATCGTGATTCACTAGAGGAGTACTCAGTTTATGGCAGTGTGTTCACAGGCTCATGAAATAGTGGAGTGGCGAGTGCTCTTCGTGGAACTCCATGAAATATCAAAATAAGTACCAAAGTGTATGTCAGATTAAATAGTATTGTGTACTAGGTATTGTGGCAAGAGCTCAGACTTAGGAGCCTGAGTTTGAATCCAGGTCTGCCCAGTAGTAATAGCTCTGTGGTCTTGGATAAGGTACTTTAATTTCCCTAAACCTGGATCTCCTCATTGGAAATATAAGAAAATAGTATACTGACTATTGTCATCATTATCATCACAAGAGCTAATATTTATTCAGTGTTTAATAGCTGCCAGGTACCATTTAAAGTTCCTTACTTGGATCATCTCATTTAATCCTTAAAACAACCCTATGCAAGGAACTATTCTCAGCTTCATTTTGTAAATGAGAAACCGGAGGCACAGAATTTCAGGGACTTGCCCCAGGACACACAACTGGCAAGTGCACATGGAACTTTAAAGCAAGGCACTCTGAGTCCCTCTGTATTACAGTAGTGTATGTTAAGTGCTTATCGAAGTTGTTGGCACCCTCAGGATACAGGAATGATTTTTAGTATAACTGAGTGTATTAATTAGTTGCGGTTCTCCAGAGAAATAGATCAATAGGATATGTATATGTAGAGAAAGAGATTTACTTTTTTTTAAATTCGTTCACATGATTGTGGATGCTTGGTGAGTCCAAAATCTGATGGAGGATGCTGGCAGGCTGGAGACTCAGGAAAGAGAATTTGAATCCAAAGGCATTGTGCTGGAGAAGTAGGAAGAGCTGATATTGCAGATGAAGTCTGAGGGCATCTGCTGGAGGAGTCCCTCTTGCTCAGGGGCTCACAGCCTTTGGTTCTCTTCAGGCCTTCACCTGATTGGCTGTGGCCCACCCACATTATGGAGGGCAATCTGCTTTATTCAAAAAGTCCACCAATTTAAATGTAAAGCTCATCCAAAAACACCCTTACAGAAACATCCAGAACAATGTTTGATCACATATCTGGCATCATGGCCCAGCCAAGTTGACACATAAAATTTACCATCACACTGAACAACAGCAGCCATCAAAAGTTTAAGAAGAAATGTATAGGGAAAAAATCTTAAAACTGAGAACATTATATCCATTATCCTAATTTTGTCAGGGAATCGGGAAGAGGTTACCAATATTCTATGATAGTGACAGAATTTCTTGACCTAGCTTATGGAACATGGGTCTCTGGTGTTCAGTATCTTGCAATATTAGAGTTGGAAAGAATCTACAGTTTCCTCTACAATAAGTCCCCTACATACGAACCTTCAAGTTGCAAACTTAAAGATTCGAACGTGTGTTCGCATGTCCAGTCATGTAAGTTCATGTGTCTGGCGTACATTGTCACATGTGTGCATCCTCTACAAGTGTTTGTGCTTCTGTGAGCTTTACTGTACAGTACTGTATAGGGTGCAGTATCTTTATATGAAGCCCAGGATGTCCAGAAGCAAGCGTAAAAGCAGCGGTGATACAGCTGGTACAGTACTACCCAGACATCACTGGATCGTTTTTTTAAGAGGGTAGATAGAATTGAATCCAGCAAGGAACCAGAACCTGTGCCATCAGTGGCAGGAGTGAATGAAATTGCACCTTGCCCTCCGTGTCCTGTTGCTGAAGATCCTTCAGCTCTACCATCTCCCACCTCCTCTCCCTCCTCCAGTCAGTAACTCTTCTTGCCTGTTCACTCAGTGCCAGCCCCTGTATGCCAGCTGTTATACTGTACTACTGTACTTTTCAAGGTATTGTACTGTAAGATTAAAAATGTTTTCTTGGGCTTCCCTGGTGGCGCAGTGGTTGAGAGTCCGCCTGCCGATTCAGGGGACACGGGTTTGTGCCCTGGTCCGTGAAGATCCCAGATGCCGCGGAGTGGCTGGGCCCGTGAGCCATGGCCGCTGAGCCTGCGCATCCGGAGCCTGTGCTCCGCAACGGGAGAGGCCACAACAGTGAGAGGCCCGCGTACCGCAAAAAAAAAAAAAAAAAAAAAAAGTTTTCTTTATTTTTTGTGTTTGTTTTTCATGTATTTGTGTGAAAAGTATTATAAACCTATTACAGTGCAGTACTGTATAGCTGATTGTGTTCGTTGGGCACCTAGGCTAACTTTGTTGGACTTAGGAACAAATTGGATTTCCAAACGCACTCTCGGCATGGAACTTGTTCGTATACAGGGGACTTACTGTATTTCAGCTTCCCTCTCAAGATATTAACACTGTCCGTGGTATGTCAGAAAGACAGCACTTGAATACCTCTAGGAGCAGGCTGCGCATGACCATGTAAAGCAGCCCCTACCACTTTTGGAAAACTTTAATGGTGGAAAATTTTTCCTTATAGTGAACAAAAAATATCTGCCTATAGTACCTTCCCTCGTCTTGCAAAGGTCCTTAGAGTGCATCTGTACTTTTTGCTGTATGAATCCTCTTCAGATATCTGAGGATGACAGCCACACTTCCTGGCATGGGGCGTGCATTCTTCTGTAGAGAGCTGTGCTCTTGGTACAGGCGTGGCCCTCCTAGTGCGCCTCTTCTAAATAGGAATTTTGGTTTTTTGTTAGAGCAGTATATTTTAAGTTTTTAATTCTTTAGAGTGAGTCAGTATATCAGATTTTTGAGAATTCAGGTGGTGATAGTAGTGAGGATGTTGAAGCGGAGGAAGGGGAAAAGATATTTACACTGACTGCCTTCTGTAGGTACATGTTTGTGTGTGTGTATATACATATATATGTTGTTTTGCATAGTAATTAAGCTAGTCCTTCCTATTATCCTATAAGGTAGATCTTGTTACCTGTACTTTTTATTTTTTTAATTATTTTATATATTTTTTTGCGGTACACGGGCCTCTCACTGTTGTGGCCTCTCCCGCTGCGGAGCACAGGCTCCGGACACGCAGGCTCAGCATCCATGGCTCACGGGCCCAGCCGCTCCGTGGCATGTGGGATCTTCCCAGACCAGGGCACGAACCCGCGTCCCCTGCGTCGGCAGGCGGACTCTCAACCACTGCGCCACCAGGGAAGCCCACCTGTACTTTTTAGATAAGGAAGACTGAGATGAGTCTAGTGATTTGATGAAGCCATCCCCTAGTGGAGGGACCAGGATTTGAAACCTTTTGGTGTGTCTTCAGAACTGACGCTTTTATGTCAGGCTGAGAATTGGGCGTGGCTGTGGTAAACTTGATTGATGAATGCAGAAGAGTTTTGTCTTTCGTACATCTTGATTTTCCATTAGACCCTCTCTCTTTCTGTGGGTAGCTAGAATAAGGAAATTGCTTCTGTGTTCATTACGTTTTTTATTTTACCTCTGACAGTTACTTGCTGGACAGAAGAAAAGCTCCCCCTTCTGGACATTTGAATACTATCAAACATTCTTTGATGTAGACACTTACCAGGTTTGTAAGCCAGATTTACCTTTCTTTTGTCGTATAATGCAGACTTGTTCCTTCTATGGTTAAACAATCGAGCAACGTGAAAGGTTTTGTGTACTGGATATGGTCTTCAAAGTAAAAGGTCAATTAGCATTTGAAAGTACTAAATGAAATAATAAAAAAAATACTAAATAAATAATAAAAGCTCTAATCACTGAGTTTCAGTTTTGCAGTGCAAACTTATTGAACTTTAAGAAAAAAAATCTTCAGTAGACTTAACTGCTGTGCTGTTTTGCAGGTCTTTGACAGAATAAAGGGGTCTCTTTTGCCAATACCAGGAAAAAACTTTGTGAGGTTGTATATCCGCAGCAACCCAGATCTCTACGGTATGTGTAGTGCTGTTTTGATTCTTTTCCATGTCCCAGCTAAGCCCAGGTGAGTGTGCGGGTTGCCTGGAAAGTCGGAGAAGCGCACTGTTGGTGGGGCATGTGGTGTTTTATTTGACTCTTCTGAGCTTTGGTAGCAACTGTTGGAAAGAATTTGGAGAAGATGCAATTGTATGTTCTATTAATGCGCTGATGACAAGTAATAGTATGTCCTTTGAAAGTCTTCAAATGACATTGCAAATTCAAGACAAATTAAGTCACTTGTGTAAGAGGAGATCGTTGATTTTAATTTTAGAGGATTTCATGGTGGGGGTGAATGTGGAGGAGCTTCTCTCATGCTTATTCATGATGTGCTGAGTTCCAGCTCTGCACAGGCTGGCTTCCCCTTGAAAGTCTGTAAGAGGATGGGCCGGGGGATAATGTCATTCCGACCTCCCTGCTATCCGAGAAGGGATCAGAGGTCCATCCAGTGATCCTGAAGGAAAGGGTTCCAATAACGGTGGCCCGTGTTTGAGGGGAGAAGAGAGCCGGCGGCTCTGAGTGCTTCTGTTTGCAGGTGCTGTATGAAAGACTTGGTGCGCACGGGCACACTTAATTCTTGCATCAACCTTTGGGTAGGTATTATTATCCCCGTTTTTCAAAAGAGGAAGCTGGTGCTCAGTGGGGTTCAGTAATATATATGCTCAATCCTAAACATTAAGTTTTAGAGTGATTATACTTGTTGATTATAAGAGGAAAAGGAATTCAGGAGAATCTATTGTGTGCCAATCACTACATACACTCTTTAATCCTTTTCAACAAGGCTATGTATTAAGTACTCTTATCCCTGTTTTCCATGTGAGAAAACTAAAACTGGGATTTGAAACATCATGGATGAACTTGGAGGGTGTTAATGCTTAGTGAGATATGCCAGACAGAGAAAGACAAATGCTATATGGTGTCACTTATATGTGGAATCTAAACACTAAAACAAATCAGTGAATCTAACAAAAAAGATACAGACTCACAGATATAGAGAACAAACTAGTAGTCACCAGTGGGTAGAGGGAAGGGAGGAGGGTCAAGATAAGGGCTAGGGGATTAAGAGGTACAAACTAGTTAAGTATAAAATAAATAAGCTATAAGGATATACTATGCAGCACAGGGAATATAGCAAATATTTTATAATAACTATAAATGGAATGTAACCTTTAAAAATTGTGACTCACTGTGTTGTACACTTGAAACTTATGTAATATTGTAAATCAACTATACATCAGTTAAAAAGTAAAAGTAGGGAATTCCCTGGTGGTCCAGTGGTTAGGACTCTGAGCTTCCATTGCAGGGGCCACAGGTTCCATTCCTGGAGCTAAGATCCCGCAAGTTACACAGCATGCCCCCCACCCCCCGCAAAAAAAAATGTAGAACTAGCTCCTAGTTCAGTTTTATGTAAAAGCCCCCATTTATTCTATTAGACCGGTGTTTTTAAGCTACAGAACCTTTTCATCAAATGGCACGGATGTCCAATATTTAAAACCAGTCAAAGTGGAGCAGCTCTGATGGAGGTTGAGGAAAGTCTCCCTTCCACTCAGCTTCCTCCCTCAGGGACAGACACAGAAGTTCCATCCAGATGTCCATGGAATTGCTGGAGCTCCAGTGAGCATAGTGTGAAAACCATTGCCTTGGCCCAGGCCTCTCAGCTAAAGGTTGCCAAGGTGGCATTTCTTTCTAGCTCTCATTCATCCTTACTTCTAGCCTGAGAACTTCTTGAGAAGCAGACTCTGTGTCTGAGGAATCCACGTCGTCAGCACCTGGCAGAGGGCTTGGTGCAGAGTAGGTACTCAAACAGTTTTTGAGCACCTTATTTTGTGCTAGAGACTGAGGATTCAAAGATAAAGTCATGATCTCCATCCCCAAGGAGAAAGAAGAGAGGGACCCAGCGTTTGTTGAGCACCTAACAGGTGCCAAGCATGGAGTTCAGCACTCTTTTACTGTGTTACACTGTTTTATTTCCCACGCTCCAAGGTAGCCTTATCTTACAAAAGAGAAAAATTGAGGTTCGGGGAGGACAGCCTGCCCATAGTCACAGAGTTAGCAACAACAACAACAACAATAATAATAGCAAACACACATAGAAGGCTTGATATATGCCAGACACTGTTATTAGGGAACAACCTGTATTAACTCTTGTAATCCTCATAATAACCCCAACTTTATGAGGTAGGTACTATTATTATCCCCATTGTATAGATGAGGACACTGTGTGGCATAGAAGTCTAGCAACTGGCCTAAGATCACGCAGCTAGTAAGTGGCGGAGGATTCAAATCAGTACTGTAGCTCATAATCCATATTCTTCATCACCGTGTTTGGCTGTCTCTCGTGACAAGGCCAGGATACGAACCCAAAGCATCCTTCTTCCCACAACACTACTAATCTCACGAGCCCATAGACGTGGTTAAAAAAAGAAGGTACAATATCGGTAAAGTGTTTTCTAGCAGAGAGGGCTGGGCCTCGTGCGGTGGGTTGGAGGAAAGTGGTCAGGAACAAGATGGCAGAAGAGCCAGTCTGCAGAATCTGAGGGAAAGACTGATGAATTTGACTACATTTAAACTAAAATTTAAAATTTCTGGGCTTCCCTGGTAGTGCAGTGGTTAAGAATCTGCCTGCCGATGCAAGGGACACGGGTTTGAGCCCTGGCCCGGGAAGATCCCACATGCCGCGGAGCAGCTAAGCCCGTGCGCCACAGCTACTGAGCCTGAGCTCTAGAGCCCACAAGCCACAACTACTGGGCCCACCTGCCACAACTACTGAAGCCTGCATGCCTAGAGCCCGTGCTCCGCAACAAGAGAAGCCACCGCAATGAGAAGCCCGCGCACCACATCGAAGAGTAGCCCCCGCTCACCGCAACTAGAGAAAGCCCGTGCATGGCAACGAAGATCTAACACAGCCAAAAACATAAATAAAAATTTCTACACCACAAAATAAACCATAAGCAAGGTAAAAAATAAACCATAAGCAAGGTAAAAAATAAATAAACCACAGACCAGAGATAATATTTCAATGCACATAACCCACAAAGGATGCAAAGCAAGTGTACATGTAGGATACCTACCGGTTATGAGAATAAAACCAAGTATAAGTTCTGGGGGAAAATGAGCAATTCACAGAAAAGGAAACCCAAATGGCCAATAAATATAGGAAAAGATAGTTATCCCTACCTGAAATAAAAAACAGGATATTATTTATGTCCATTATTTTAGGAAGCATACAGATTGGCTTGTCTTCATTCATTCGTTCAATTAATTCAACAAACACGGAACACTTACTCTTCTAGGCACTGGAGGTACAGTAGTAAATAACACACAAAAATCCCTGCCCTGAGGGAGTTTATAATCTAAGTTTAACAATAGACAAAGAAAATAGGTAAAATATCAATACATAGTGTGCTAGTGATAAATGCTAAGGTGAACATTTAAAAGCAGAGAAGAAAGACAGTAAATGTTTGTGTAGGTGGGTGGATTTGAAATTTAAAAACTTTTTAAATTTATTGAGTAAATGCCTGAAGGAATTGGGAGCAATACATATAGATATCTCAGGGAAGAGCATTTGAAACAGCTCAGCACGTGCAAAGGCCCTGGGGCAGGAACTTGCCTCATGTGCTCAAAGAATAGTGAAGAGTCTAGTGTGACTGGGCCAAAGTGAACAAGGGTGTCTAGTGGCTGAGGTCAGAGGGACAGTGTGGAGGGGCATATCATGTAGGGTCTTGTAAGCAAGTGAAGACTTTGGCTTTTGCTTGAGTGAGATGCCATCGAAGGGTCTGAACAGAGGAATGACCTACTCTAAGTCAGCTTTTCATAAACATTGATACCAACTATTGCCAAGAATGTGGAGCAAGGGGAACTTTTGTATAATGTGGGTGGGTATGTAACTGGTGCCACAAATTGGAGCAGTTTGAAGATGCTCATACCCTACAACTTAGCAGCTCTACTCCTAGATAAATAGTCTTAGAGAAACTCGCATATATACAAGAAGGCATGTTGAAGAATATGATTATTCATTACCTCAGCATTGCTTGTAATAGCAAATATTTAGAAATGACCAAAATATTCATCGCAGGAGCATGGATCGGTAAATTATGGTGTGTTCATATACGGAATTTTGTAGGTTTTAGAAATGAATGTGATCTATAAGCATCAACATGGATACATCTCAGAACGATAGTCAATTTAAAAAAAAGCATGTTGTAGAAGGATATAAGTAGTATGACAGCATTAGAAAGATTTGAAAAAGAGGCATGATGGGTATACCACTGTTTGTTTTATCATTTTTGGGCTTTTCTGTATGTTAGAAATATTTTATAACATAAAATGCACAATAAAAACTAAATTAATGCTCCCTCCCACCCCACCCCACCCCATAATTAGAGTAGGAATTTGGCAGGAACGAGGAAGAAAGAAGACAGAATGAAGCATTGTGGCAGGCCTGGTGGTTGTGTTTCTCTAGAGGCCAAGCAGGTGGTTGTGTTTCTCTAGAGGCCAAGCTTCCTGTGTGCCTGAGTGCACCAGAGGCAGCAACTGTGTCTGTCACACATCACTGTGTCCCCAGCACCAGCCCAGGGCCCAGAGGATAGTAAGTATTTAGTAAATAATGGCTGACAGGATCCGATAGTCTCTGCTTTCTAGTTATGGGTACTATAATATTTTGACCACTTGTGGTCGCATGCTTTGATGGTCTCAGCCCATCAACAGCACGTCAGTTTTGTTCATTTGTTCACTAAAGCTTTTGGGGATTTTTAAATTATTGTTGTTGGTTGTAGGGGTTTTTTGTTGTTGTTGTTAAATATTTTATGTGTTAGTCACTCAGAATAATACAGTGAACAGGATCTAATCCTTGGCTACATCAGGGCGCCTGCAGGCTAGTGAGTAAATGGCACTCCTTGGGAAGCTGATGTTGGTGGCTCTTTGGAGCCTCCCAGCCAAGTGCTTGCGCTCCCTTTCCCACCTTAAGGAAGCAACTTGACTTCGAAAAGCGCTCATGCGTTTCTGCTAGTCATCTCCCCCAACATAATAATTTTCTTAATTTTATATGTCAAGGTGCCTGCAGTTATCCCAAAAGATATTGCAGAATATTAGTGAAATTGAAATTCATAAAATTTATTAAAATCTCTAAATTTAAAAATTGTATTTGTTCTAATAGTCCTTTTTCTAGATGGGGAGAAACAAGGATGGTGTTCATGAAATCAAGCGAAATAATGAAAGGGATTTACAAAGCATGGTACACTCATCCACTTAGCGGAATTTTTTATAATCACTAAAAAAGAATTAGCTGATTTTTATGAATAGCTATAGTAGAATCTCCAGAACATAATAAGGTGGAAATACATATGCTTGTTAGCGTTTGTATAAAGCGCGTGCACACACACACACACACAAATATGCATTTGCTTATATGTGTATAGGAATCTCTGGCAGGATTCACCAGAAACTGGTTACAGTGGTGAGCTCTGTGGAAGCAAAATGCATAGCTAGGAAACAGAGAGGAAAGGAATTTTACTTTTCTCTATATTCCCTTTTTGTGCCTTTTGAACACTGAACTATGTGCATGTATTACTTTTTGATTAAAAAAAAAAGAAAAAATAAAGACACACATACACGGTGATTTGTTAGATTAAATGAACCCTTTCCTAAAGTGTTCTGCTTGCCCTACTCTTCCATTTAGACAACAAAGGACCTGTCTGATTTAAAATATTTTTCTCTGGCATTAACATTTGGTACTTATGTAAAGGAAGTAACCTTTGCTTCCTGTATCCTGATGGTGAAGGTTTAACAAAATGTCCATAAATTTTTTTTGATGATCCTCCAATACAAGAAACTATAAGCAAATCAGTGTCTTTATTCATGGAAGGTGTTTTGGTCTGTGCATTTCAATCCCCCTTGTCTTTAAGGCAGCTAATTACTGAGTTGCATGTTTGACCTTTTAAAAAAGAAAATCCCCACTAAACGAGTACTGATTCCATCTAAAATTCATTTTCCCTTCCCTTTAGATTCCATCTAAAATTCATATTCACCTCACATGAATAGGGTGAGGGAGATAAGAAATTATTTTGTGAGAGCCTAAAAGCTGGTTCTTCATTTTCTTGTCTGAATTTTCTGGTTTGCTTTGCAGGCCCCTTTTGGATATGTGCCACGTTGGTCTTTGCCATAGCAATTAGTGGGAATCTTTCCAACTTCTTAATCCATCTGGGAAGGAAGACATACCATTATGTGCCCGAATTCCGAAAAGGTTGGTGAATAGCTTGACTCATTTGAAATGCTGTTAGTTGGTAACCGTGAGTTCGCTCTTAGACCCCTGTCTGTAGGTCCTGCAGCCCTTTTTTTCTGTCTTTAAGGGCTCAAAATTAATCATCCGTCTATATAGATCCACATAGTCTTTTTATTTTCTATTGTGGTAAAATATATATAACCTACAATGTACCATTTTAACCATTTTTGAGTGTATGGTTCAGTGGCATTAAGTATATTCAATATTGTGAATCCATATACTCTTTTGGAATACTGGAAGGCAAGGCCCCATAGCAATCGGAATTTATCCAAAGAAAAATGTACAAAATAAGTAAAAAGCAGTGTGCGTGAAAGTCTCCACTGTAGCATTATTTGTATTATCCAAATGTTGGAAACAATCGGGGCATTGTTATTTAAGGCATGATGACTCAGCTAGCTGGGTCTGTAGCCATTAATTATGAAGCACTTAGAGCAACATGGAAAACTCATAATCCACACTTAGGCCGGGGGCTTCCCTGGTGGCACAGTGGTTGAGAGTCCGCCTGCCGATGCAGGGGACACGGGTTCGTGCCCCGGTCTGGGAAGATCCCACATGCCGCAGAGCGGCTGGGCCCGTGAGCCATGGCCGCTGAGCCTGCGTGTCCGGAGCCTGTGCTCCGCAACGGGAGAGACCACAACAGTGAGAGGCCCGTGTACCACACACAAAATAAAAAAACAAACTTAGGCCAGTGCTGTTAGCAGCTTTGTTAAAGAGAAGTTTACAAATGGTCAGGGCCCAGGAGGGAGAATGCAGAAGTGAACGTGTCCTAGTGATGGGCTTGTGGATGACGTGCTTAGTTTAAAACGTCCTTTCTTGTGGCAGTATTGGATAGCTGGGGGAAAAAAACCAAACAGCTTTGAGGGATTTGCAGATGTCAGCCACCCAGGTTGGAGGTGTTTGGCTCTGCAGGAGATTGACCTGTGCCACTTTCTCCATTCTCTCCTTCCCTCCCTCCGTCCCTTCTGGCCTGCTCTCCTGTTGAAAGGCTGTATAAGAGCATGGGCTCGGGAACCAGGCCATCGGCTTCAGGCTCCAGCTCCACCATTCACTAGCTTCTACCTTGCTGGGCAAATGATTTCATCTCTCTTGGCCTCAGATTCCTTATCAGTGAAATGGGAATAAGAATACCTATATTATAGCGCTATTGTAAGAATAAAGAAGTGATGTATGTAAAGAGGTTAGAATAGTGCCTTGTACAAAAAGAGTTCAGTAAAATTAACTATTGCTATATATGTATGTACACATATCTGTGTGTCTGTAGAGAAATGTATTTACCTGTGTGTGTCCATGTAGCCTTCCTTTCGTCCCCTCTACCCTCGATGCCCATTTTCCCTTCTTCTCTCCTCCATTATGGAGCCAGACCTGGATTCAGTCCCAACTCCATTTGTCAAGTAACCTTGGTTTAAGTTTAACTCAATAAATGTTATCCATGAACTATCAATATGCCTTCAAGTAGCTCAGTGGTTAAGTAAAGAAAAACAGGTAAATGGATATTGCTGTAATAAATGGTATGTGTTAATTTCTATATCAGGAGTCTGGAGAGGTATATTGACAGAGAAGAGGAGTGAATCACCCTGCCTGAGGGTGTGGAAGCTGTGGGGGGAGCGGGGAGGGCAGGGGTCAGGGGTCCTTGTCTGTTCTTATCCTGTTTGGCTGGGCATCCCAGTGGGAGTCATGGGATGTATGTGCCAGTAAGATAGTCATTGACTCGATCAATAAATATTTTTCCATTTTATGTAAAGATTATAAGTCACACATCCAAGGTCATGTCCCGCTTCTACCACTTATTAATTATTTGACCCTAACCAAACCACTTAGCTCTCTGATCCTGTTTCCTCATCTCTAAAATAAAGATATAGATTATGTGAAATAATGTGTTTATATACAAGTTAACAATATAAAAAGCTTATTCTTGATTGGGCATTTATTATTTATCAATCAGTGTTCTAAATATACGTGTTTTTACTCATTGAATTCTCCTAATAATCTTATAAGGTGGTGTACTATTATTATTCCCATTTTACAGATGGGAGGCAGGAAGGTTAAGTAACTCACGACCCAGGTCTACTCAGCTGTAAGTGGCAGAGCTAGGATGAGAGTCTGCGTATACAGTCTGTAGCTCTGACTGTTGAACAACGTTACCTCTCAGTAAAGCACTCAGTGTAATGCCTGACACCCAGTGGACAGCTGTAGTCACTGTAGCAATTCCCTTCCGCTCCCGTTAGTTATTCAAGAAAAAGGCAGTATATCAGCAGAATTACATTTGGCTTAATGCTGGAGTTCCCCGTGTGAAAAAAACTGCTCTGGGAGCTGAAAATGTTTTAGACAATCACATATCTTACCCAGAGTCTGACTGTAGTTGCTAGGACTGCCTTTGTTCTTGCCAAGAGCGTTCAGTGGATTACCTGGTGACTTTCATCTGGGAAGGGCTGGTGTGGCGGACTGAGCCGTTTATGATCCTCCACTCCGGAAGAGGGAGGACGAATCCTCTAGGGCGTGCTGCTAGAGGAGGGGGAGGGAGGGACAGTAAGTAATACACTGAGCATTGCTCCTCTGAGGAGCCGCTAAGTAGCATTTCCACCACAGAGACCGAATTATTTAAAGAAGAAAGTGGAACTGGAGACTATTCCAAGCAATTCATCGGTGAGCTGGAACTCCCTATTTCAGAGGCAGAAGGAGCTCTAAGTAGCACGTAAAACAAGTTAATCTGAACCCAGGTCATTTTCGTAAATTTGCTAAAGAAATCAGTGTCAGCTCTTGTTATATTAGGAAGGAAGATGTGTTCTTCCAAGGGGATAGTTGACTTGTATTTGATTGAAATGTTCTGTGTATTTAAACACTTGCAGTGTGGCCCTCGGAAGTATTTCAGTTGCGTAATTCAGTTGTTTAATACTATTAGTTGTTAGTAATTAAGTGAATTATAGAAACCATAGGAAAGACTACTGGTCATCACCACAAACACAAATGCTAAAGGGGCATGGATTCAGCACATTTATAGAGCACCTACTGCTTGTTGGGTACCGTGCCAGGCCCAGGGGTTGAGACCAGTAAGACACGATCCCCTGGTCCAGTGAGGCAGGTGGACACTCCTGCAGGAAGGAAGTCCAGCAGGTACCGGAAGTGCCGTGACAGTGCATTAAAGGCATGGTGCAATGAAAACTTGTGTCCTCTCACCCTCAGTGTCCATCGCAGCCACAATCATCTATGCCTACGCCTGGCTGGTTCCTCTTGCACTCTGGGGTTTCCTTGTGTGGAGAAACAGTAAAGTTATGAACATCGTTTCCTATTCATTTCTGGAGATTGTGTGCGTCTACGGATATTCACTCTTCATTTATATCCCCACAGCGGTAAGTACCACACTGATTCTGAGTGAGGCCCTGTTCTTAGCGGAAAATTCAACCAGCATCATTATTTCTAGCCTAACACTGATGTGCATCTGAAAAATACCCCTTGAATTTAGAAGTTTAGTGGGAATGGAGGCCGGGGAGCCAAGTGCTTTCCCTGGATCTTGAGCCCTTTGTTAGGAAAGCGCTCCCCTCAGTCTGCACGCTGGTGGCGTTTCTCTGGGCTGTTCTGGGAAACCCGAGCGGCAGTGAAGGCCCCGCTGCTGACAGGCTCCTGGGCCTTTATGAACACGTGTGCCTGGAACGAACAAATGCCTCGCTGAATGCCTCCCCCAAGCCCTCCCCGCCCTCCTTTTCTTTCAGATACTGTGGATCATCCCCCAGAAAGTGGTCCGCTGGATTCTAGTTACGATTGCCCTGGGCATCTCAGGCTCTGTCTTGGCAATGACATTTTGGCCAGCAGTTCGTGAGGACAACCGACGCATCGCATTGGCCACAATTGTGACGATTGTGTTGCTTCACATGCTGCTTTCTGTGGGCTGCCTGGTATGGTCTCATTCCGATGCTCTTCCGGTGCGCTTTCGATGCAAATGCTAAGACCTCAAACTGTTAGGCACCACGGTTCTTTAAAAATTGGCTCCATGAAATAAATATCGTTTTAAATAGACTGTCCTAGATGAGAAATAATAGTCATGAGAATTTGATTATAATCTCTGACTTCACCTAACTTCTGAAGTTTGGTTGAGATTTGGTGTCTGGCCAGAGGAAGTAGGGGTGGATGAGTGTCTACATATAGAGCTGGGGAGCGGAGGGTCCGGGGGGCGGGGGTTCCACCTCTGGATGCTTTTACTGGTTTTCTGCACAGACTCAGAAAGAGTTTTGAAATTCAGCATTTCATAGGTAGAAAGCTCGAGAATGAAGTCAAAATAGGAAAAAGTTATCTTTAAGATGAACAACATGTAAAACAATGTTTGAATTAATGTGTTTAGGTATCTTTTTAGGGAAACCATGTGCTTTTGAGTCAGACAGGCCCAGATTGAAGACCAGCTGTGTCACTCACTGGCTGTATGAGCTTGGGCAGGGAACCTAACTTCTCTGAATCTGAATTTCTTAATCTGCAACGTGGGTATAATAGTTCTTGTCACAGAGGGTTGTTCTGAGGATAAAATAAAATAATACATATAAAGCACTTAACATGGAATTTGTCCCATAAATACCCATAAATTAGATCCCTTTCCTTTGATCCTAAGGAGACATGTTCTTTGTAATTTCTGTACACACTGTGTGTAAAACTTGCTGCCCAGGGCCTTAACAAGGACTGGTATAGGTTTTTTAAAAATTCCAAATCCAAGAATGTTAAGGTCATGGCTGCCCACAGGAAGATGTTCACATAGCACATGGCCAGACCCTTGGTCAGGCTTTGCAGGAGTAAAGATTTCTTTGGCACTGTTTGATCTTGAATATTTTCTGTAGACAACCATGGTCTCATTAAGTGCTTGAATAAGATCCCAATACTTTATCATTGAACAAGTCTCATAAAAAGTGCCAAGTTCTTGGTTGACATGCATTTTACATATGCCTAAACTTTAACCCCTTGAGACAGCAGAGTGACACTGTTAATGTCTGGCACTTGTCATCTCTGGGCTGATGCCTAGAAATGCTGCTGTGACCTTCCTGTGACCCTCCTGTCTGCTGAGGAAGAATGTGCTTTGCACTGTGACTAACTCTCTCGCTGTAATGCCTCTCACTGGTGTCTTCCCATCTCTCTTTTGAATTTTGAGTGTGTGTGTGTGTGTGTGTGTGTGTGTGTTATGTACCTTGTTAAGAAGTTGGTGAGGGGAAGGAGGCAGGAGAAAGGCATCGCCGTGTTCTGTTGTGTAAAGAGTAGAGAGGCGCAAGGCAGATGGGGCTATGGAGCAGGGAGGTGTTGTTGTTATTAACACGTTTAATTTGGTACCTGTGGCCAGGACCTTTTACCTCCTATGCCTACTCCTCCCTTTTGGGGTAAATGACACTGAAGTTAGGGTTTACCTGCCCATCTTGCTACTCCGGAACTTTCTAAAAGAGAGCATCATAATGAAGTAGAAAGAGCACCCAATGCTGCTTAGCATTGAGAGCCTAGGCTCTCAGAACTCAGAACCTGGGTTTCCTCATCTGTCAGGGAGATTCATATTTCATGGGCTTTTGTGAGACTCAGTGAAAATGGCTGTGAAAGCGCTTCATATGCTGTGATAGTTCCTTCAGATGTAAAGAAGTTATTAAACGAGCCCTGTGTCATCAGAAACTGCCAGGGCCACTCTGCTGCTTGTTCCTCCGAGTGCCCCAGTAAGAGCGGTCCCAGGCCACAACTCTAGGGACAGTGCCCTTTCATTGGTGCCCCTCCCTGGCATCTTCCCATCTCTCTCCTGAACTTCTTACACACGCACACACGGTTGAGAAGTTGGAGGAGAGAAGGAGGCAGGAGAAAAGACATTGCCCTGTTCAGTTTTAAGGGACTCAGGGGAGCGGGGCAGATTGGATGGTGGAGCAGGCAGCTAATTGCAGGTGTAGGACCGCTTCTTGGACAGGAGGCACAGTTTTCTTTCCTCGAGGAAGGGAACCATTTGTTTAGCCAGGGGCCCACTGGGTCTGGGGTTTTGTTGTCTCAACTCCATCACTACCTGCTTTTTTGCTTATTAGTTCACCCCTCTGGACCCCCACCTCCTCACTTAGAAAAAGAAGTAAAAGATGTTACCACAAGGATGAATGATATGTACAATTACTATCACTGCAAAGGCAGGGAGAGGAAATGACAGGGGAGTTACTTGAGCTGAGGGGCACTGGCTGAACCAGACAGCTTGGCCTTCTCACTGTCCCCTGGGGAACACGAATTGGTGTTTTCACCTTAGTGCAGTGAAGCATATGACAGCCCAGCACCTGCTGTGGGTCCCTTGGTGCTTGTACTTGTACACGATCTCTAAGTTGGTCCTGGAACACACCTGGCAGGGAGACTAAGGAGGCACTAGAGGTTGCATCCTTGGCTGGTATGTTTGGAGATGCACAAACCTATGTTTGAGGTGGTACTGCGCCGAGTAGAGGGTCTGTGCCCTAGTGTTTGTGGAATTAATTATTTTTATTTTCGTGGATTATTTTTTCCAATCCTTTCATTTAACAGATAAGACTTGTGCAAAGTCATAGTGCGAGTTCCTAGCAGAGCCAGGTTTAGAAGCTGGGCTTCCTGGCTTATTCCATCTGGTGAGGGTTTCCTCCAGGAACCTGGAAGATAGTCGTTGTTCTTGCATCCTGGGGGCGTCTTGGCTCAGTGCACACGCAAGATAACTGGAGGGGCCCAACGCTAGTAGCACGGCCCCTGCCCCTGCTCGGGTTAGGGACCATTCTTCTCCTTCCTCGGAAAACAGCTGCTGGAAGGGGCCTTGGGGAGGAAGCCTTTTAAAACTACTAGAATTGCCCAGGGGATGTGGCAAACTAGAGGGAGTCTGCAGCTAGGAACTTTTTGAAATGGATTGTTGAAGACTTAACTCGAAATAGGAATTATGTTGGGGGAAACTCCAGCGTGTTGTGTTGGCGCCCCCTTCTGGCTGATAGAGAGCAGAGCTGGTGAGATGGCTCTTGACTTGGTGGCTTTTTATCTTTTTTACCTTCCTGAGGCCCCCGCTCCAGGGGCGAGTCACGCGCAGGCAGTGGTCCCTGATTTACTAACGGGTTCACCTGTCCTTCGAACAACCCGAGTTCAGGGCTAGTGAGATTGGTATTTTCCCGGGCTCACGTTAGGCTTCTCAGACCCCGAAACAGGTGGGAAGATCCTCCCTGATGTTTTTCCGTTTTCCACCTCCTTCTGATTTTTGATAGTTAAATTGTAGATGGTGAGTGGAAGCACTTATCAAACCTTTCATTTCCAAGTTGAAGAATTAAGAGGTGAAGCCTGCCTAGCACTTTCTTTGAAAGGTCTTTACGGGGAGCCGACTGGTTTGGCAGCAGTCTGCCTTGGTTCAGTTCATTAAGTATTGATTGTTGACACGGTGTGCCCGGCCCTGTGTGAGGGGCTGGTGACGCAGAGACAAGAAGGACACGGTCTTTGGAGGAGAGACTGTGGTGATTAAGGTTGAGCTTTGCAGTCGGAAAGACCAAGCATTGAGTCCTGGCTGCACCACCTGCTGCCACGTGCACCTAATCGAATGGCAGCCTCTCTGAGCCTCAGTTTCTTCCTCTGTCAGATGCCTTCATCTGTCACCGAGTTGTTATGAAGATTAAGTCTTAGGTAGCAAGTGCTTAATAAATGGTAGCAAAGTTTAAAAAGGCAGTCTCAGTCGAGTAAGGGACAGAAACAGAGACAGTTCAGTGATGACCAGTGCAGTGGGGGAGATGTAGGGAGCCCAGAGGTACTGTCAGCGTGGAGTCTAGGACACGCCCCTGGACCATTATTTGTTAACCACCCTCATGGGTCTCCTTTTCCTGCAGGCCTACTTTTTTGATGCACCGGAGATGGACCATCTCCCAACAAGCACAGCTGCTCTAAACCAAACAGTTGCAGCAGCCAAGTCCAGCTAAAGGGGAAAGTGAGCGATCACCGTTTCATCTTCTCGCTGTGAGGTACAGTAAAAATGGGCAGGGGCCTCAGTCCTGCTGCTGTTAGCATGAAGCGCTGAGAGGGCCAGGCCCTTCTGTCTGTCTGCATGGTTCAGTGTGGTGTGTGTGCACACGCATGTCCCTGGTGTGTCCCTATTGCTGAGGCTTCAGTTGGGAAGTAGACTCATGTGGCTTTATACATTTGGAAAACACGAGCTCTCAGATTCTTCTGTAAGAGGAGTTCCTGCCTTTTGGCCCCAGCATCCCCTCTCCTCTACTCCCTGTCCCCTTCCCAGCAGCACAGCATGGATTTGTTCCATTTGATTACAGTCTAGTGGTTTCCTCCAGTTTCTCTGTGACTTCTCAGGCTGGCCTCAGACCCTGAGTGTGACCGCTCTTGAATTACTCATGCAGTTCTCCGAAGCTTACCAGTTCTCACGCCCAGTTTGTTCTTGGGCCTCTTTGATGATTCCACTGTTGGTGGTTAGCTCAGAGGGTCAGAGTACAGGAAAAAGACCCTGTTCCTCCATGACTGGTCTCTCGCCTCCCCGTTCCACCTCCTCTGTGTTCTGAGCCTGCAGCCGTGCTGAGCTGCTTGCCATCTCCAGAACACATCCTACCTTTGCACTTGCTGATCCAGTTGTCTGAAATGTTCCTTCCCTTCCAGCAGTCATCACTTACCTGTGAACCCATTACACCCTATATTATACATCACTTTATTAGTGGTGCTCGAAACACCAGTCACTCACTGTCAGTGTGTCCATCTGCTGATCCATTTGTTCACGCATTTATTCATCCATTTGTCCTCCATGTACTAGGGTGTCTCCCCATAAGAACAAGGAATGGGTATTTCTCTGTTTCTTCATTGCCCACCACATGACGTGGTATATACAGCGGGTGCTCAGTAAATGTTTGTGGAATGAATGAATGAAGCCACACTCTGCACATGATCTCACTGTGGGCCAAAATCTTTACTCTATGTTGTAATCATGGGCTGACCTTTCTGCCCAAGCTGCTATCTCCCAGAGCAACAGGGTGTGGTGCAATGACCAGGGCCTTTAGAGTCAAACAGAATGAAAATCCCTGCCCTACCATGTACTAGCAGTGTGCCTGGGGCAAGGGGCTGACTCTCTCTGAGCCTCAGCTAACTTACTATGAAATGAAGATGATACAGTCTACAGGCATACCTCGGAGATATTGTGGGTTCGGTTCCAGACCACCACAGTAAAGTGAGTATCGCAGTAAAGCAAGTCACATGAATTTTCTGGTTTCCTAGTGCATATGCAAGTTATATTTACACTATGCTGTAGCCTATTAAGTATGCAACAGTATTATGTCTAGAAAAGCAATGCACATACCTTAATTAGAAAGTATCAATATTTCATTGCTTAAAAAAATGCTAACCATCACCTGAGCCCTCTTTGAGTCCTAGTAGTAGTGACATCAGAGATCGCTGATCAGAGATCCCCATAACAAATAGGATAATAATGAAAAAGTTTGAAATATTTCAAGAATTACCAAAATGTGACACAGAGATGAATGCTCTTGGGAAACTGGTGCCAATAGACTCGCTCAATGGGGAGCTGCCACAAACCTTCAATGTGTAAAAAACAACAATATCTGCAAAGTGCAATAAAGTGAAGAACAATGAAGTGAGGTATGTGTGTGTATTATATTACAAGATTGTAGTGAAAGTAGAGATCGTGTTTATAAAAGCTCCTGGCACATAGTTGGTGCTCAGTAACAGAATCAAGCTGCCGCCCCTCTGAAAGGGGTTAGTCATCTGTGCGGAAACTTGGTGGTTCTTACTCACTTTACTGTCACCCTTTATTTCCTTTTTGTAAAACAAATGGAGATTTTCCCTCTTAGTTGAGGAATTTAGGTTGCCGACCCTGCAAGGTGACAAGATGTGATTGGTCAAACAGAGGCCTCTCTGGTTGCCTTGTTGGTGCGACAGTCATCCTGGCCAATGGCGTGACTGGGAAACCACTGTAAATGTCAGAGCCTGATTTCCCCGCTTCCTCTCTTCACATTATAGGTGATGCTAGAATCAAAGAAGGTCAGAGCCCTTGGAGATGGGATGTGCTTTGCTTCCCTCTTCTTTTTACAATAAGGAAGCTGAGGCCAAGAGAGGACAGTGCCCTGCCCAAGGCCAGGTTTGGTAGCAAACTAACGTGTATATCACATTCTATGTTACAAAACACTGTCCAGATCATTCTCATTGGCCGCTCTTACCAGCCCTGTTGTCCCCCATTATATGGATGAGGGAAGCTGGGCTTTAGTAAGTCTGAGTTGACTAAGATCACCCCTCTCTTAGAGGCAGAGCTGGGAATCAAACCCAGGTCTTCGGGAACCAATTCCTGAGGTTTTTTCCACTTTCCCACTCTTTAGGCTGATGTTCTTTTTACCACGAAAACTTGTAGGCTCCCCTACTGACCTTTGGCTCTTTTGGGGGTGGGGCACGCCTACTTTGCTAATCTAGAGGTCTCCACACTACTTTGATTGCACAACCTGTCAGTTAAGAATTTGAGGACTGTATTATCTATTTCTGCCTAACAATATTGCCACAAACCTAGCAGCTCAAAAAACACACATTCATTATCTCACTGTCTCTGTGAGTCAGGAATCCGGGCGTAGCTTTGCTTAGTTCTCTCCTTCTCCTTCTCCTTGCTTAGTACTCTCACAAGGCTGCACTCAAAAGTGTTGCCTGCACCGGGGTCTCGGCTGAAAACTGGGCTGGGGAAGGATCTTCTTCCGAGCTCACATAGTTCTTGGCAGGATTCAGTTCCTTGTGGCCTGCCAGACCAATGGCCTCCTTGCTGATGGTCAGCTGGAGGCTGCCCTCAGTTCCTTGCCACATAGGCCCCTCCATATGAGGACTTTTACTTCATCAAAACCACAAATGGAGATAATCAACGGAGACTCTTAGGAAGATGCAAGTTACCATCTATGTGATGTAATCACAGAAATGACATCCATCGCCTTTGCCGTATTCTTTGGATTAGAGGCAAGTCGCAAGTCTTGCCCACACTCCAGGGGACAGGACACATCAGGGCATAAATACCGGATCATTGGAGGCCATTTTTATTTTTTAATTTAATTTAATTCAATTTAAATTTTTAGCTTTATGGAGGATGAACTGACAGAATTGTAAGATATTGAAAGTGCACATTGTGGTGATTTGCTGTACATATACATCATGGAGGCCATCTTAGAGTCTCTCTGCCACAAGCACACACCTTCAGTGACACGTTTATATTTGAAGCATTTACAAAGACTGTTGTCAACCCATATAGTAACTATTAAAGCTTAATTCCTTATTTTTTGATGAAAAATAAATATTACAGAAGTTCTAATATTTTGCTTCCACTGCCTCAGTGGCTTGTTTCCGGAGCCCACTGCCTTAGAATGAGCGCGTGGTAGGGTGTCGGCATTACTGTTGAATTGTCTGCACATTGGTCCAGCTCATCCTGCAAATGGACTCCATTGACTGTTAGCAGAGAAGGCCCCAGAGCAGGATGGATCTTCATCTGAGGTCCATGGGGAAGGGACTCTTATTTCACTTGGACTCCCCGGCCTTGGCCTAATACCCGCCTAGCACAGACAGGGCGAGTGCTTCGTTAATAGCGTGGGTGGAGGTGACTTTGTAAGATTCAGGCAAGAGTCAGGATGTGGGCTTTTACCAGAAGTGCCTTGGCTCACTGAGTCCTGGATCATAATTTACTTCCTCACTCAATGTTTATTTGAGGCCACTTTGTGGCCTCTGTGAGCTGGGCACTGGGGACCTGCAAAATCAGATAGAGTCTGCCTCAAGGCGCCTTGGTCCATGGGTAAAACAACTCACCAGATAAGGACCAGGCGGTGGGCCAGGCTGTGTGAGAAGTGCATGGCCAAGTTGTGAGCTGATGGGCACTGTGGGAGCACAGAAACACTGACTCATTTGGCCCGGGGGAAGGCTTCACAGAGGGGGTCTTGCGTGAGCAGAAAGCAGTTAGTTACCCGTTTTTCTGAAAAGAGTAGTCAACTTCCCGTGGCTTTTGGGAAAGTGAAGACGTAGGCTGTTCATTGAGACACAGTGATGTGCTGTGGGCTCACATCACCTAGAACAAGAAAACCTGAGCTCAGCTGCAGAGGGACAGAGGTGGAGGACACAGTGGCCACAGCTGCCTGGCTCTCTGCCTTGCCTCAGAATACCTGACATCAACCTGGAGAGGGGCTCTCTCAGCCTGCTCCTGGGCTGTGACTTCATACATACAGTTCCTTTAATACATTTTGGTTATGAAGTCTCCAGACCAAGTGTCCCAGGTGCTATACACCTTCAGAGAGTCAGAAGCTGGCATCTTGGAAGATCCTGGCCCTTAGGGCCCTTGCAGACCTCCCATCCTGATTTACACAGATTTGATACCTATGGGCTTTGCTCAGATCTATAAACTTGGGTGTCAGCGTCTCCATTTGGGTATCAAGTCTCTAAATGAGATAGTGATGAACAGTTTCTTCGGAGCCTCCCTGGCAGAAGCATCAGCCGCTTTGCCAATGAGAGGGCTGTCCAGAGCCCTGAGCGCTGCAGATTTATGAGCTGGCTGTGCCTCCCACTGTAAGCTGTGGACTGCCAGCTTTCACTGGAAAAGAATGACTTCTAATCTCACAGATAACTTTCCTCATGGAAATCTGTGCAGTGGAGGGCTTAGCCTGGAAGGGATTACTGGGAGAGCATTAACCCCTTCTTTCCCTGGAACTTCAGGATCACGAGGGAGCCTCCAATTACTTGTAATCAGGGAAGCTACCTCTACATAAGTCATTGAGACATTATAAAGAACATCTGGCTTTCTTCTTTCCTTCCTTCCTTCCTTCCTTCGTTCTTTCTGTTTTATATTAACTTATCACCTGAGGGCCAATGCCAGTTCTTCTCTGAGCCAGGACCCTGGTGCACCTGGGGAGTCTTACTTTGGCTTGAGGGATGGAGTATCTGAAGGACTGTATTCAGATTGGGGCTACCTTCCCAGGGGCAATGACAAGTGGCTCTGTCCAGAGGAGGACGGCCAGCAGGTAAATATACCGCAGTGTGATAAGGGCTTTAATAAGGGATTAGCAGAGGGCTTCAGGAGACTCCTTTGTAATTAAAACCCTCCTGATTCGATACACAGGGTTTATATGCAATTATCCTTTCACTCACTCATGTCAAGAGTTCATTTTATAAGCCAAAGCTTCAAATGTTCTTACTAGGTTTATACACATCAGTTCTTTTATTCTGAAATCAGCTTTAACTCAATGAATGCTGTAATCCCCTTTAACACAGTGTCCAAACCGCATGATCTCACACCATAGCTAACACTGTTTTCTACAGCCCCTTATTCTTTTCCACACCATGTCGGGAAATGTCCCTTCCCAGAGAATCCATTTTCAGTTCCTGAGCTATTTCTTTTTCAGTTTTCTTCTTTGTTCCCTTTCTTTGAGGAAAATTGGTAGACCCCGGGATGGTAAGTGGGTCAACACAATAACTTTTTATTCTTTTATTTGACTTATTTAGTGGAAACTTTTAAACATAGACAAAAGTAGAGTGAATAGTATAGTGAATCCCTATGTACCCCTCCCCTCTTTCACTTTCAACCGTTGTCAACTCATGGCCAGTCTTGTCTCATCCATATACCCGTATATTCCCCACCTCTTTCCCCTGTATTATTTGGAAGCAAATATAGAACATCCTATTATTTCATCCATAAATACTTAAATTCTGTATCTATAAAAGATACTCTTTTCAGGGACTTCCCTGGCGGTCCAGTGGTTAGGACTCTGCACTTTCACTGCCATGGGCCCGGGTTCAATCCCCAGTCGGAAAATAAGATCCCACAAGTCGGGGGCTTCCCTGGTGGTGCAGTGGTTGAGAGTCCGCCTGCCTATGCAGGGGACATGGGTTCGTGCCCTGGTCCGGGAAGATCCCACATGCCGCGGAGCGGCTAGGCCCGTCAGCCCTGGCCGCTGAGCCTGCGCGTCCGGAGCCTGTGCTCTGCAACGGGAGAGGCCACAACAGTGAGAGGCCCGCATACCGAAAAAAAAAAAAAAATACCCACAAGCCATGAGGAATAGCCAAAAATAAATAAATATTTAAAATAAGAGGCTAAAACAACCTTTTAAAAAAAAAGAAAATTACTCTTCAAAACCTAACCATAGTGCCATAATCACATCTTAAGAAATAATAACTCTTGGGGCTTCCCTGGTGGACCAGTGGGTAAGACTCCATGCTCCCAATTCAGGGGGCCCAGGTTCGATCCCTGGTCGGGGAACTAGATCCCGCATACATGCTGCAACTAAGAGTTCACGTGCTGCAACTAAGAGTTTGCAGGGCGCAGCTAAGAGTTTGCGTGCCACAACTAAGGGTCCGCATGCCGCAACTAAGAGTCCACATGCTGCAGCTAAAAGATCCCACGTGCCGCAACTAAGACCCAGTGCAGCCAAAATAAATAAATAAATAAATATTAAAAAAAAGAAATAACTAATATCAAATACATTTCAGTGTTTGAGTTTCATATTGCAATTGGGTGTTGTACCTCTTAAATGCCTTTTAAATTATAGAGTCCTACTCCATCTTTCTCTTTCCCTTTGCCACTTATTTGTTGAAAAATCATTTATCCTATAGTTTTTCACTGTTTGGATTTTGCTGATTGTTTCTCCATGGTATCATTTAACATATAGCTCTGTCCTCTGTTTTCTGTGAATTGCTGGTTGTATCCAAAGGTTTGATCGGATTCAGATTGATTTTTCTTTTGGCAAAATTACTTGATATGTGCTGTAAAACCCTTCCATCCATAAACTCATAATGTCTAATTATCTCTCTGTCTTTTTGATATTAGTAGCCATTAATAAACAATGCCTAGACCCATTAATTCAGTATGGGTTTCAAAATGATGATATTTCAGTTCTATCTTTTCTTCTTTATTTATTTACTAGAATACTTCTTTACTAAAAATTTCCCTTCATCTGTGTGGTTCCGGTGATACAGTTTATATTAGAAAAGCAAGATAAATGATTTTTTTCTCTTTATTTACCTGCTTTCAAAATAGTAGTTGGCTCACTAGGATCTGCAGCAATAACCAATTAGTTTCAGTCCGTTGCAAATACTATGCTTATTGATGCTCAAATTGTCCTGTATTTGGCCACCGGGAGCCTCTTCAGGTTGGCCCCCGAGTGCTGTCGGCACGACCCTAGGAGTCTCTGGTAACTGCCTTGTTATCTGTTATGACCAAATGTTCTAGGCTCACTTTGGACTTTTCCTGTCCCAGACCCAGACTGAGCCATTTCTCTAAGGAGTCCAGTCCTGGTTCCATTCAGGGAAATAGTATTTCCAGGTCACAATCTGGATGCTAGTGGTGCTCACTGCAACTGGCTTAGTCATTGTTTTCAGGCCTTTTCAATGTTCAGAGCTAGGAGATATGATTGTTGTTTGCTTGATAGAACATATGTTGTGAGTTCATACTGATACTTCCAATTCCTGTTTAGTACAGTACTAAACTGCTTGTATCTTATATTCATATCTCCTTTCTCCTGTACTGAGGGTCTCATTTCTCACTGACACCATCAATGATCGAATTGGGCTATCACATAAGTACTTACTTGTTTTATCCCACTGTGCACTTACAGGGATCTAGTAGTAAAAGTACCAAACTACCTCTAACTACTGGAAATGTTACTTTAAAATCTTTGAAGGGAATTCCCTAGTGGTCCAGTAGTTAGGACTTTGCACTTTCACTGCCATGGCCCAGGTTCAATCCCTAGTCGGGGAACTAAGATCCCGCAAGCCGTGAGGCGCAGCATAAAAAATAAATAAATAATAAAAAATAAATAAACAAAATCTTTCAGGATTTTTTTTTAAGTTCTGGAATATGCTTTTCCCTCCCTTGTCTGCTTAGAAACTTCCTATTTATTCTTCAGGGCCTACTTCAGATACTCTGTCCTTGGTGGAGTTTTGCTTTACTTCTCCAGGTAATATTACTTACTTATTTCTCTGGGCTCTGCTACAGTTCTTTGTATGTTTCTCTATTGTGGCCATTTTCTTATGAACCATAACTTCATAGACTGAGGGTTCCTTGAGGTCAGAGATTTATTTACCAATATAGCCCCAGCACTCAGCAGGCATTTGGGGAAAGCTTGATTTTGAACAAGCAAGGGTTATATACATACCATATGGCACTCAAAACTTTCCTGGGATCATTTGCCAAGCTATTTGGAAACTCTTGTTCATTCATTGAGGACCTACTCTGTGCTAGGTGCTGGGCTACTGGTGAACAATGGAGATAGGTTCTTACCTTCCCAGATTTTACAGCCCAACTTTATATCTCCTGCATCACACAGACTAGCAGACCTTGCTGAGTTAAAAAGAGAATCATGACTTTGGGAACTTCTGGTTGGAACACCCCAGATCAGGCAATGGTGATACTGTCCAGGCTTGTTTGCAGGGGTGGGGCCAGGAAGGGAGTAGGGCATGCCACAGGGGGCCACCGTGGTGGGGAGCCAGAAGTGGCCAGGGAGGCCTTACCCAGGTCTTAGGCCTGGAAGTGGCGAGGGAGCCCTGGCTGATGGTGACATTGTGGGCCAAATCTTTCCATATTTACGAAAATAAATCTTTAGTGCCTGCCCTGTGGGCTGGTTTGTCCCTACCTTTCCTTAGCATTTCAGAAACCGGAGCCCATGTTTACCAGAAGGCCAATCAGGACTTTAGGTTCTTTCACTCCAGCAAATTACAGCATCCACCCTTCTCCAACCACTTTTCACAGCTATTTTGTTGGCAACTTTTCCCTTTTCTAGAGCCAGTGGATTTAGGCAGATCTCCCCTGCCTCAGCCTCACCTTCATGGTATGCTTAAATGCTGACACTGATTGTGATGTTTCCCCCGATGAGGTCGCCAGGGAGGCCTGGCTTATTCTCTTAGGGGGAAGGCCATGCATTAGGGACCCCTCTCTGCCACATTCCTTAACCTCCCCTGGATTTCACCGTATCTCTAGCCTCTTTTTCCAAGTTCCCGTCTCTTGCAAATCCTCAACTAGGTGTACCAACAGATGCCTCAAATTCATTATGTTCAAAACTAAACTCATCCCCCCAACAACCAGATCCTCTTTCATTTTCCTGTCTCAGTGAATGGCACTACCACCCACATCGCCCCTGATTTCAGACTAGGTTAGGTTCTTTATCATACCCTTCATGGTACCTTATAATCGTAATTACATAAATAACGTTTTATGTATTTGTTTACTCTGTAGTTTCCCTTGCTGGACTGTAAGTTTCTTGAGAGTTAGAACCATGATTGCCTTATTCATCGTATCTGGTGCCTGGCTTGTGAGTCCTCCAACAATATTCATTGGATGAATTAAGAAATCTACCTGGTCACCCAAGCTAGAAACCTCAGCATCAGTGTAGATTCCTCCCTCTTATCTTCCACATCTTATCTGTCAGCAAGACTTGTCTGTGCTACCTCTGAAATATTTCTCAAATCTGTCCTATCAGTACCATACCCAGCATTCAGGACCTGATCATCTCACATTTAGACTATGGTAAGAGCTTGATGGGTTTCTCTGTCTCTCTTCTTCTCCTCCTTCTGATCCATCCTATATGTAGCCATAGGGGTCTTTGAAAATCTATAAATCTGATTGTGCTTTTGACTGTGTCACTCTTCTACTTAAAAACTTTTTTTTGGCCTCCTGTTGTCTAAAGAAAACCCAAACTCCCTGGATTGCCATGATCCATCCCTAATCTGTTTGTCCTGCCTCATATCCTGCCATTGTCCCCTGTATAACCATATGTTTCAGCAACCACAAACAGCTCTCACTTTCCAAATCTTTTTATGTCTTTTTATGTAAAAAGATATTTACTTTTATCTTTCCTCCTCTAGCACCAAACACAGATCAGTCACAAAGAAGAGAGAAAGGAGGGTGGCTGAAGGTAGCTTTGGGATGTGTATCAGAGAAAGTCATTGGGTTTCCAAAGAAATAGAGGAAAACTTTTTAAAATGTCATTTCCTCTGCAGCAGGAAGTCTTCTGTGGAGCCTATAAATCAGGGCTCAAGGCTCTAGGTTTAGGGAGCTGGTGGAGGCAGACTGCTCTGGTGTTGAAGTTATATCTCTAAATCCTTTCTGTACGGGGGCAACTTGATCTTGAAAGTTACTCTTTTTGTTTTTCAGTTCTCTTCAGTGGGTTTTGGAGTGTGGTTCTTTCGGACATGGCATCCACTGCAGAAAAGCAGAACGACCAAAGCGCAGGAAAACGGATGGAATGGCCCCAACCCCCAACATCTGGGGGGTGCCACACTGAAGCCTAATCACCTATTTAACAAACAAATATTAAATGTTGTTGAGTTGAGACGTGTCACTCAGCTCTTCTCTCTCACTGTCACTTGTCATTGTGACTGTGCACTGGTTTGGAGAGAAATACGAGGGGATGGGTGGGGCTGCTCAAGTGCCCTGCGTGTGCCTCTCGTGGTCACGTGGTGTGCTTCACGTTAGGTGCACCCTTAGTCCCTGAAATGGATCCATCCTAACTTGGGTGTCTTTTCTCTGGCTCGTGTACAGATTACCTAGGTGAGCCTCTGCTCCCCTTGCCATCCTAAAGTGGCCAAACAGCATGAACTTTGGTTGGGATTCATTGGGAGGCTGAAAATTTGTCTTTGGTGACCTGACTCTGGGCAACTGAACCTAACGGTTGCGAAATAAATACAAAAATAATAATAATAATGTCTGTGTCTGCACGTCGTGACTTTGAGCTCAGGTTCTTCCTTGATGTTTTATCTTCAGCCTGCCGGAGGTTGCTGGGAGTCTGATTTAATGTGCTAGCTGTTGGAGTGCGGGGGTTAAAATGGACATCCGAATTTTTCTTCCTCTAAGCATGGAACAGTGTGTTTAAAGGACATGCTTACCTATAACCTATTTTGACATACAGATTTTAGAAAATTCTTTCAGTGCCCTTTGAGTGCCTCTTCAAGGTGGTGTGACTTCCTGGCTAGAGACCATGAAAGGGAGAAACCAGTGACACCTCAAAGATACTTGTTTATACTTTGTGTTCAAAATATACACCATCTGGGGCTTCCCTGGTGGCGCAGTGGTTGAGAGTCCGCCTGCCGATGCAGGGGACACGGGTTCGTGCCCCGGTCCGGGAAGATCCCACATGCCGTGGAGCGGTTAGGCCCGTGAGCCATGGCCGCTGAGCCTGCGCATCCAGAGCCTGTGCTCCGCGACAGGAGAGGCCACAACAGTGAGAGGCCCACATACCACAAAATAAATAAATAAATAAAAAATATGTATACACCATCTGGGAGGCTTAGCTTCTTCTAGGTCAGGATTGCTGATTTCCCACTGTTTCTGTTGTCCTCTTCAGGACAGGAGCTCCCCATGTATTTCTGAGACAACTACAAAGACACATTTGGACTTAAAAGGATGATCATGCAGATAAAGGAAGCGGCACAGAAATTCAGGCTACAGTGAGCTTAAGGTCACCATGGCAAACTTCCCATTGAATGCTGTCACCCCCATTACCTTATTCAACAAATATATACTGTGCACCTCCTATGTGCTGATCACCTTTCTAGGTACTGGGGCAGCGAACAAAACAGACAAGGTCCCTGTTCCCATGGATCTGACAGTCCAGTGATCCCTGCTAAGGGATCACCAGCCTCAGCCTCACCAAGGCAGCCATTCCTCCTGAACCGCTCCTGCTGTTAGAAGCGCCTCTGCGGTTTTCACTGATTGGTCCGAGCTCCAACCCTGGGCTCTCAGATCAAAGTCTGAACTCCTTTCCCTTTGTTAACTTCTGATGTTTGAAAGCAACTGTTCTGCGCCCCCTGAGTCCTCTCCAGCTAAATATTTCTTTTGTCTTTAAGGACTCTTCAAAGAACTTGGTATTCATACTTTCCAGTCACCATCTGAACTGGTGCCCTGGCTCACTCTTTCTTTAACACTTAACTCCTGCTGCCCAAGGCAGTGATTCTCATACATGTGCATCTGTGCATCCCCCTGTACGAGCCATCTGCAAGCTCCCATTCTTATCTCTTACCGAAAGTGACAGGATTTTTCTCTTATTGAAGAATAGAAGCATATTGTGAAATTTTATATATATATATATATGGTTTCTGCCCCAGTTCAGTTCCTGACACAAAGCCCCTAAAGCCCTTGTAAATAGGGGTGCTAGGAGAATCTTTTGTTCTAATATTTGGTCTTTGACCCCACTTCCTGACAGAGAGCCCTTAAGACCCCGAGTGATAGAAGTGACTGACAGAGCTCCTAAATCCCTTGGAATTTCCTGGATAGTGGAGCATTTTTGGTTCTAATTAGGAGACTCTTGGGGGTTCCTGGATGGGGCTGGTCACCCGAAAGACCAAGCCATGATTAGAAGCTTGGAACTTTCATCCCCACCCCCTATTCTCCAGAGAGAGGAGAGGGACTGGAATGGAGTTACTAGTCAGTCATGCCTATGTGATGAATTCTCCATAAAAATCCCAAAAGAATGGGGTTTGGAGAGTTTCTGGTTTGGTGAATACACCCATGTGCTGGGAGGGTGGTACACCCCCAACTCCAGATGGACACAAGCTCCTGCACTTGGGACCCTCCTAGACCTCACCCTACGTATCTCTTCATCTGGCTGTTCATTTGTAGCCTTTAAAATGTCTTTTGTAATTAACCAGCAGTAGTAAGTTAACTATTTTCCTGGGTTCTGTGAGCAAATTATCAAACCCAAGGGGGTGGGGTTGTGGGAACCTCCAATTTGTAAGCCAAGTCAGACAGAAGTCATGGGTAACCTGGGGACCCACTGCTCACAATTAGCATTAAGACCCCTTAACGTGTGGGTGTGCAGTAACTCCAGGCAGTTAGTGTCAAAATTGTTTAGGGTGGAAAACCCCACATATCTGGTCTCAGAAATGTTGTAAGTGTTCAAGTAAAGGAAAACAGGTTTTTTTCCAGGCACATATAAATATCTGATTTTGAGGTGGAAATTAGTTGCTACTAAGTATTTTTAAGTTTGACATGACTTGTACATTTTTCCAAAATTATGTTTAGAGATTCTGTGATACAGTAGTCAGAATTTAATTTTTTAAAATTAATCAATTTGTTTATTATTTATTTTTGGCTGTGTTGTGTTTCCGTTGCTGCGCGCGGGCTTTCTCTATATGCGGCAAGTGGGGACTATTCTTCGTTGCGGTGCGCGGGCTTCTCATTATGGTGGCTTCTCTTGTTGCGGAGCATGGGCTCTAGGCGAGTGGGCTCAGTAGTTGTGGCTCACGTGTTGTAGAGCGCAGGCTCAGTAGTTATGGCGCATGGGCTTAGTTGCTCCGCGGCTTGTGGGATCTTCCCAGACCAGGGCTCGAACCCGTGTCCCCTGCATTGGCAGGCGGATTCTTAACCTCTGCGCCACGAGGGAAGTCCCAGAACTTAATTTTTAAGTAAAGATTTTAGACACAACCAGCATCATAAATTACCACCATCATCTTGTGAAAGAGAGGACATTATAATGTCAAATAATCTGGAAGGGCATAATCTCAGTACTAAAAGTTTGAATAAATTTAGTTTATGAAAAACCGACTACATTCATTCTTTCTCACCTACCAAGTACCAGTGAAAACTTCATGAACGAACCAGCATCACCCTTTTGGAAGCCACTGCCCTTAGGAACCCCACGTAGCACTTAAGAATTTCATTCAGCTGTAAAAGAACCCAGAAAAGCAGTGGCTTAAACAAATTAGTAGTTTTATTTTTCTCATGTAAATAGAACTTTGGAGATAGTCCCAGGTAAACGTTGCTGCTTCATGAGGCCATCAGGGACTCTGCCTTCTATCTTTCTGTTTTTCTTTTGCAGTCTTTAGCATGAATTTGTCATCATCTGATCCCAAGATTCCTGCTTCCTTCTCCAGCAAAGTGTAGGCAGTGAGGAGTTCGCCTCTAAGCCAAAAACCTGTGTCATATTTCAGACCCAACCATAGGCAGTTACAAAGCTTTGCCCACAGGCCTCCCGGGAAGGTACATAGCCTGTGCACTGCACTCTCTGAGGGGATTTACAGTCAAGGGCTCTGGCCCCATCCTACCATCACCCCAGTCTTAGCCCAGGCTCCTTATGCGGAGAAGGGGGAGCCTAGCCATGGCCTCTCTTAGGTGTCTCTGCAGAGACCAACTTATTGGCTGTTGGCGGGGGGGAGGGGGAGAAGGGGGCGAGAGTGGGGCCTTGAAATGCTTCCTCCACCCTGACTCAGTATGCAGTACTTTTTCACTCCTAGCCCTTCCCCCCTCCCTTCTCCCTGCCTCCCTTGTCTGCAAAAAGGCAGGAGCCTTTTGTTCAGGGATCCTTCAGCAGTGAGACAATCCCGGCATCTGTACTAATCCACCTGACTCTTGCCTGGCACTGTTTCAGGGAGAAAAATGGAACATTAGGGGAGCCAGCACTTTCTCCTGTTTAGTCTCTTGCTTATACTGTCACAGTAGATGATTAAATCCTTGACCATTAGTTTCATTTTTACTACTCTACACAGATGCCTAGCAGCTCAGCTGTCTGCAGCTCAGCTCAGCTTTTGGCAGGAAGAAAGAAGGGAAAGGGCAAAAGGGGTTGGTTGGCCAGCTGAGTTGATCTGCCTTTTGGTGAGCTTTCTCCAATGCCCCACTGATATCTTATGCTTATATCTTATTGGTCAGAACTGGATCACATAGTCATCCCTAGCTGCAAGGGAGGCTGGGAAATGCTTTTTATCTGGGCACACTGCCACACTGCCACCCAACCAGAATGGGTTTTATTTATTTTTATTTTTTAATTTATTTATTTTGGTTGTGCTGAGTCTTTGTTGCAGCAGGTGGGCTCCTTTGTTGCGCCTCACCAGCTCCTTTAGTTGTGGCACGTGTGCTCCTTAGTTGTAGCAGATGGGCTCCTTAGTTGTGGCTCGCGGGCTCCTTAGTTTGCAGCTCACTGGCTCCTTAGTTGCGGCACATGTGCTCCTTAGTTGCAGCTGGCGGGCTCCTTAGTTGTGGAATGCAAACTCTTAGTTGAGGCATGCATGTGGGATCTCGTTCCCTGACCAGGGATCAAACCTGCGTCCCCTGCAATGGGAGGTGTATTCTTAAGCACTGTGGCACCAGGGAAGTCCCCAGAATGGGTTTTAGATTGATAATTATTACATCTTGGAATCCCCTACTTTTAGAAAAGTTAGTAGATGGTGGTTTGTCCATTGTCTGTTTGATTTCACTGGTTGGCATTATATAAAGAATTGAGAGAAAAGCATTCTGGGAAGATAGCAGTGGCATTTTTTAATCTCCCTGAATTCCACCATTAAAAAAAAAAAACCAAAACAAGCAAACAAACAACAACAAAAAAGCCACAGAGCAATTGGGATAGCAAAACCAAAACCTATGGACATCTATAACAAAACTGGGAGACAAGACAGCACCACAAACCCCAAAATTCATGTAGGTGGAAGCCACTGGTGGCTCGAAGACTTGCATGGTATCAGCATTTTTGTGGAAAGAAGCAGGGGAAGCAAAGAGTGTCTTGAGAAATCTGAAAATAAGAGAACCCCAAAATAGGTACTCCCTGGAAAGTACAGTGGGCCAATAGGAAAACAGCAGCTGGAACTGCGGGGGGCAGGGTGTTGTACAACCCTGTTTGCAGCTGATGAGGGCAAGGGGTCCAAAGTAAGGACTGAAGAAGCTGGAGCAGCCCGGGTCCTGTGAACCCTCAAAACCAGACGAAGTATCTTTGCAGGACACTTTAGAAAGCCACAGGGAATATACTACAAATAGGGTAGGCCAGGGATATTTTGGACAAAGGAAGGGGAAGTCCAAATGAGAGCTGGGGAGGGGAACAGAGCCAGAAGATCTCGGAAAGTATGAAGCCATACTTCTTCTGACCACTTCATGGAAACATAGACAAGGAAGCTGTAGAGCCTTGAATTTAGCAAAGCTATCCTAACTCACTCCTCCCCACTAAATGTGCAGGAAAACTAATTTCATCTAAAAGTGAGCAACAGAAAGGACTGGAGTGAAATCTCATAATGAAGTTATTATAAGAAAAATGAGAACAAGGAGCAGAAAAACATCCTTAATGAAATAAAGCATCCCAGAAAGATATGCCCACAAAACCAGGTAAAAACTGTAACAGTATTTCAAAATGAGCTGAAGTAAATTAAGGAAATATTACAAGATATGAAAGAAAAGTACAAGTCAGAATTAGAAAGCAAAAATTAGGTAATCAAACTTAGGAAAGAATTGGAAAGAAAAGGGAAAATTCATCTTACAAGTGAAGACTGAACTAGAAGGAATATAAGAGTAACATGGTTTTTGCACAACAGATAATGCCTTAAGGGAATAAAAAGTGAAAAGAAGGAAAAAATTTAAATTCCAGAATAAATAAAGAGAAATCTGAGAATTCAAGAGAAAATGACAAATATAGAAGATAGGCAAAAATATCTAAAATTGTATTACACAAGTCCCTGAAGGAGAAAAGAATAATGGGGCAATGAAGGAGAAATAATATATTTAAAAATCTATATAAAAGAAACTTCCCTGAAAAAAAAGATTAAAAAGACTCGAGATTGCATATAGAAAGGGCACACCTTGTGCCTGGGGAAATCAACCCAGAAGATCAATACTGAGACATATTCTAGTAAAATTAATGGATTTTAAAGAAAAACTATTTGGGCCATCCAGGCTAAAAGACAAATTCACTTATAAGGGAAAGAAAATCAGACTGTGATCAGACTTGACAACAGCACTTTATGTTAGGCGACTATAGTGTAACAATATATCTAAGACACCCAAAGAAAGGAAACCAAACCGACCGACTTTCAGGTGTGAAGGCCACAGACAAAATGTTATCAACATGGAAGAACAAAGGCACTATTCTCATGAGACCTTTCAGAGGCATCTTCTAGGGAACATACCTCAGACAACCAGACTAGTGAGACATTGACATAACAGGTGGTGAGCACTAAATATATTTACTTGTATAACTAAAAATAAGTGATGGTTATAAGGGAAAGAATATAGTTTTTAATGGTTATGTGCTCTTAAAATAAATATACAGTATAACTAACAAAATAGAAAGAGAATGGGGAGAACATTTATAAGAGGCAGACAAAGCTTGCTGATTGCCTTATAGTTATTAACCAAAATATTTCTTCCAACCCGGGGCTGGAGAAGAAGGGGAGGAGGAAGAAGTTACTAGATAATGTCAATATTGTTCATAAGAGGAAAAAATAGACAATAGTTGCCTTCCCCAAATAGAGGGGATTAAAGATGTAACACAGAGGAATGATTAGAACAAAAGTACAAACTTTTGTAAATATTAAAACCAAAAAATGAGTGAGCAAGCAAATAAACAGACCACAGAGTGAAAAATTATTTATATAAAAGAGTTGAGGGCTTCCCTGGTGGCGCAGTGGTTGAGAGTCCGCCTGCCGATGGAGGGGACACGGGTTTGTGCCCCGGTCCGGGAAGATCCCACAGGCCGCGGAGCGGCTGCGCCCGTGAGCCATGGCCGCTGAGCCTGCGCGTCCGGAGCCTGTGCTCCGCAACGGGAGAGGCCACAACAGTGAGAGGCCCGCATACCGCAAAAAAAAAAAAAAAAAAAAAGAGTAGAAATTTTCACATAGATGTGGGTGTGAATCCCTGCTTCACTTTACCTCTGTCTGCTTGGCTTCCTCTGTAAAAGTCTATATGTATGTATGTAGACTTAAGTGCCTGGGAGCACATCTTATTTATATGTGTGTGTCTATATATATATATATATAGACACACACACACACACACATAATATATATAATTGATCTTGAAGGGCAAGTGTGAGAATTAAATTTATATAATATGATTTTCAGTACCCAGTATATAATAAGGGTTCAACCAAAGCAAGATCTGTAGCCTTTTCAGCAAGGGAGGGGCAAAGCTAGGACTTGAAAGTAGGATTGTCCGGCTATGAAGTTTGCTCTTTCTCTACTGTGCTACTCAAGGCAGCACGTATCCACTGAATGGTGGAATTACAGGATTTTTCAGAAGGAGAGATTCCATGCTTCATGGAAGACATGGCATGCAAAGACATAGAGTCCAGCTTAAGTAGAGGCATGAAAGAGAAAACAAGATGTGTTGGTGAGGAGGTGAGGGGTCTGTAAGAGATCAGTTTTAGTGTCTTAGACCTGTCCTCATCCTTTTTCCAAGGACAACTTGTAAACGAAAAACTGATAGTCAGTTCTACCAGATGTATTAGTTGAGAGTATGGTTTAGGAGAATGAGTGTCTAAAGATAGGAAGGTCCTGACAGCAGCGACTCTGCTCTGATGTACACCCCCGGGGCCCAGCACAATGCGTGGCCTACACTCAACCTATACTCATTGCTGAGTAAATGCTGGTGGGGTGAATTAATAAGGTAATACCTAAAAGATAAACCAAGTTTTTCAAGGAGTTTTCAAGCCCTCATCAGGTAACTGTATTTATCTACTCACTATTTGTATCATTTGGGGTAGGTTAGATTATTCTACAGTAATAAACAACTCCAAAATTTCAGCAGTTTAAAACAAAAAGTTTCATTTCTTGCTCATGTTACAAGTTCATCACAGATTGGCGGGGAAACTCTGTTCTTCGTAGTCACTCAGGCCCTTGGGTTGTTGGAATGAGCACCGTCTCATATGTTGTTGGTCACTGTGCCAGAGGAAGAGAGCTCTGGAGGGTCTCTCAGTGGCAATTAAATCTTCCACCTGTAAGTGACACGTGTCACTTCTGCTTACAATTCATTGGCCAGAAGTGTCACATGGCCATACCTAACTTTAAAGAAGGCCATGAAGTGCAATCCTATTATATGCCTAGAAAACAAGAGCCCTGAAATGCTTGGTGAACAGTATTAATGACCATCACATTATCTGAAGGTGGGTAATGGGGCTCCATTTAGATAGGTAGATAGAAAGAAAGGACAGTGTACACTAGTATCCCCCCTTTTTACAGTTGAGGACACTTGTGCACTAAGAGGTTGTTACTTGCTCACACTAACCTGCTATTAGCAGGGAGCTAGGATTCAAATCTGCATCTGCCTGACTCTAAAACCTTTACCTGCCTTTGATCCTGCCTTTGATCCTGCCTCTTCCTCATATACTTGGAGATGAGGCACCAAGTAGCCTCACCTTCACCCATGGATTTCATTTTACTGTCTCTGTGTCACTGGCAGAAGGTTAAATCAGACTTTGCAAACAACCCAGGCCAGTTTAAAAGGAAGAAAAAGTCATTTCTGAAGCCTGGATTATATACTTTGTTTGTACCGTGTGGATTTTCCCTCAAGGTTCTCCCTCTCTCTTCATTGCACTTTCCTTTGAAATATAATCCACCAAACAGCCATCAAGAGGTAAAGCCTGGCTCCAGAGAGTGGGTATCAAAGGAAGGAGGAGGAGTTTGAGCCTCATTTTCAATTTGCTAAACCTTTCAAATTCTTCCCCAAGGCTTCAGTTTGGTAAAGGAAAAATAGTAATGACTTATGTTTATCCTGGGGAATATGTGTTTTCCATGCCCCCTTAGGAAATGTCATCAATGTGTTTTGAATTTATTTTTTGCTTGATTCATCAAATTATTGTTGCACAAGAGACTTTGGATGTCCAAAGAGCTGTCTTTTAAAATAAATGTCTTTTATTTTGCCTCTGGAAACAGCTAATCACATTTTATCAAGAGTCAGCAGCCTTCTTTCTTCAAAGGACTGAATTTAACACTAAAAGGGTTACAGATGGGGAGAAAGAGGGGTCATGTGCGACAACCACCCCCTAACATTAACAGGCTATAAGATGCCCAGGACTATACAGTGTGAAGGTTTTGAAATGAAAACTTTAGGAAAATGATGGCTCATTTAAAAATATTAGGAAAATTTGGGCAAAAAGTAATTCCCATATTCCTTACCTCGTTGGGAGAGAGTGGTGGTTAAAAATGAGAGCCCAGATTCTTCAGGGACTCCCATTATTCATATGTTAGATCATCTTTGCCTATCTTCTTTATTTATTGCTTTTTAAAAATCCTTTTTGTTTCTTTCTTTTTTCATTTTTGTTTGAAAAATGTTCTTCCCTTTTATATGGCATTAATCTTCTGTTTCTTTGCTCTTGAGTTCCTCCTAGTTCAACCTTTATTTCTATAGTGATTTTTCCTATATTTCTATTTTTATATTCCTATATATCTATTTATATAGATACTCTTTCTTTTTTATAGGTATTCATAATATTTTATTTTCAGTAAGACTAGACTCGTAAGGTATTCATTTTTTCATACGTGATTTTGGTATGTGTATTTACTTTTTCTTTCATCTATCTCTTCAATAAACAAAATTGGCTTTGCTTATTGTCTCTATTATGGGTCTGTTTCTATTTTCTTTCTTTATTTCTTTTTTTTAACATCTTTATTGGAGTATAATTGCTTTACAATGGTGTGTTAGTTTCTGTTTTATAACGAAGTGAATCAGTTATACATATACATATATCCCCATATCTCCTCCCTCTTGTGTCTCCCTCCCACCCTCCCTATCCCACCCCTCTAGGTGGTCACAAAGCACTGAGCTGATCTCCCTGTGCTATGCGGCTGCTTCCCACTAGCTATCTATTTTACATTTGGTAGTGTATATATGTCCATGCCACTCTCTCACTTCATCCCAGCTTACCCTTCCCCCTCCCTGTGTCCTCAAGTCCATTCTCTACAACTGCATCTTTATTCCTGTCCTGCCCCTAAGTTCTTCAGAACCTTTTTTTTTTTTTTTTAGATTCCATATATATGTGTTAGCATACGGTATTTGTTTTTCTCTTTCTGACTTACTTCACTCTGTATGACAGACTCTAGGTCCATCCACCTCACTACAAATAACTCAATTTTGTTTCTTTTTATGGCTGAGTAATATTCCATTGTATATATGTGCCACATCTTCTTTATCCATTCATCTGTCAATGGACACTTAGGTTGCTTCCATGTCCTGGCTATTATAAATAGAGCTGCAATGAACATTGTGGTACATGACTCTTTTTGAATTATGGTTTTCTCAGGGTATATGCCCAGTAGTGGGATTGCTGGGTTGTATGGTAGTTCTATTTTTAGTTTTTTAAGGAACCTCCATACTGTTCTCCATAGTGGCTGTATCAATTTACATTCCCACCGACAGTGCAAGAGGGTGCCCTTTTCTCCACACCCTCTCCAGCATTTATTGTTTGTAGATTTTTTGATGATGGCCATTCTGACCGGTGTGAGGTGATACCTCATTGTAGTTTTGAGTTGCATTTCTCTGATGATTAGTGATGTTGAGCACCCTTTCATGTGTTTGTTATATAGATATTCTATTGCTATATATTTCCTATATTTCTATTCCTATATATCTGTTTCTTTCTGGTGTTCTATATCATAATCCTGAGTTTTTCTAGTACTAATTAGTGTTGTTCTTTCATCTTTTGTATCATTTTCTTAATTAATTTTATTCCATTTTGGAGGATTAGGTTATAGTTTCATCTATTTAGTGCATGTGTCTTTCTAGTATGCTTTTGGTGTCCATAGGGATGCTTTTAAATCTTCTTTTCATATAAGTCAAGAAAGATAAAGTGACTTTCCCAAGATCAAATAGCTACTAAGTGGCAGAGCAGGTATTCACACACATGTTTATCTGACTCCAAAGCCTGTTAATCTTCTTACTAATTATATTTATCATATATTGAAAATCTACTGTGTGGCAGACAATTTACAACAAAATCTAATTTAATACAGCATCTTGCAACATCTTTTTATTATTGATGAAGAAACCAAAGCTTGGAGAGCAACTGCAGATGTTGTGGGCACTTGTGGTGGTTTCAACAGCTCTAGGGTACTAGCTCCTTAGTTCCTGCTCAACAGAAATGGTGTGGTTTTAACAGCAGTAATGGAGCTACCTCAGCAGCTGAGCACTGCATGTGGGCCGATGAGCTCTAATGCAGAGGGAGTAGCATCTTTCTGATATTTGGGTAATAATTCCTTTCTTCCTTTTGCTACTACAACCCTGTTCTTTCTCCCCATGTTCTTTTAGCCCTTCCAATACTTTTGTTATCAATTCTTTGAATTAAATCCCCCTTTGATTTAAATAACAAAGTTTGTTTTCCTGAATCAGACACTATCTGATGCATTTACTTGTTTCCATTCATTATTTTGTTCATTTAACAAACGTTTATTGACTACCTACTAATGTTATGGGTATTTTGGAAACAATGATTAACAAGATAGACAAAATCCCTGCCCTCATGAAGCTTGTAGACTAGTGGGAAGAAAGATAATAACTAAGGAGTTACACAATATGATTTCAGATTGTAGTAAGTGCTGTAAAAATAGAAGTCGGTTAAACAATAAATAATTGTCTCTCTTGTATAAATTAAGTCAGAAGGTAAAGGCAGGTAGCCCAAAATAGTATGATTGCTCCAAGTAATCAAGTCTCCTTTTAGCTCAGTACCTAATTTGCCTAGAGTGTGACCCTCTTACTGTGGTTCAATATGGCAGGCAACACATCCAAGTTCCATGCAGCTGGATGGAGGAAAGGATTAAGAAAGGGGCAAAGACCACGAGCTAGCTCTCTTTTAAGGGGAGGTTTCTGGGAAGCTACCATGCAATACTTTGATTATATTTTACTGCCCTGAACTCAGCCACCTGGCTCCACTTAGCTGCAAGAGAATCTAAGAAATGTAGCCACATGCCCAGTTAAACGTGGGGGGGGGTGGTCTACTACTAAGAAAGAAGGGGAGAATAGACACTGGTGTAGACAACTACTAGTCTTTACCAAAGGAACTAAACAAAGGAATATGACTGCAAGTAACCTGAGGTTTGTTTATGGACACTCATTTAGAATGATTCTTCTTTTTTTTCATTATTTTATTTTTAATTAATTTATTATTATTATTTTTAAACTTTTGGCTGCTTTGGGTCTTTGCTGCTGCACGTGGGCTTTCTCTAGTTGTGGTGAGAAGGGTCTAATCTTCATTGCAGTGTGCGGGTTTCTCATTGCGGTGGCTTCTCTTGTTGCAGAGCACGGGCTCTAGGCACGTGGGCTTCAGTAGTTGTGGCTTATGGGTTCAGTAGTTGTGGCTCACGGGTTCTGGAGCACAGGCTCCATAGTTGTGGCACACAGGCTTAGTTGCTCAGCGGCATGTGGGATCTTCCTGGACCAGGGCTCAAACCCGTGTGCCTTGCATTGGCAGGCGGATTCTCAACCACTGCACCACCAGGGAAGTCCCTAGAATGATTCTTTATAATCTCTCTCCACCACCAAATAGAAGGTTTCTTCATGGCAGAGACTTGATCTACCTTTCTATTTCCAGTTTGTCCTGCAATACTTCAGACTTGATTGATATTATCATGTTTTTGGAAGTGAATATGATATACAACCTTAAAACAACTCAAGAAACCACTTTTACCAAACATTGCAGAGCAATATGTGTGATCTCAATTACTCTCATCAGACTATGAGTTTCTTCAGAGTCAGTAAATCACTGAATCTGTCTTTCTAGAGTACTGAATATTGTCTGTGGTATGTAACTGGGTGTTAAAATGTGTTAGCAATATGCCTCTGGGGATCTCACTGAGGCCTAATGCAATCAGAGAAGGATTCATTAAGTGGGACTTAGGCTGGTGAAAAGCCTTTTTTTCTCACTGGCAGGAAATTAATGACAATATTTGTATAGCATTTTAGTACATCTTTACAACATCATCCGATGCCATCTTTATTTTTATCCTTATTGTATAGATGAAGAAACGGAGGCTCAGGGAGGGTCAAGATATTCCACTTAGCAAGTGGCAGAGCTGGAGCTAGAAATCAGATCTTAGGAAACCAAATGCACCTCTAGGGAAAGAGAGTTTTTCATTTCAGTAAAATTAGTACCTTTGTGGAGAGGGCCACAGCATCCTTTGATTTCACTTTCAGGAGGTCGATAAAGTAAGATCGGAAGGAATAAAGGCAAATCATTTTACCAGGTCTTTCTAATTATAGAATTCTGATAATCAGCACTGTGACTAGAAGCTGCTTTATAAAAGACTACGATTCCCAGCATGGCACAAAGGACCGCTGGGAAGACTTCTACTCCCAGCATGCTGTACTTTGGAACTCCCAGTCCCAGAATGCAACGCTCCTCCTTACTCAGAGGGCCGTAAAGACTACAGTTCCCAGCATGGAGCGCCGCCCCCAGTTTCTGGCGCCCCGCCGGACCCTGCTTCGGAGAGACGTTTTGGACTCCAGAGGGCGGGGTCTGGAGTCCCAGCCCTCTTTGGGGGACGTGTCTGCGGGGCGGTTCTGGCCTGTTGGGCCCGTCCAGACGAAACCTCGAAGGGATGGGTTGGGGCCTGGGCCTGGCTTCGCCCAGGCAGCGTCTGAGACAGCCCCAATGGGGCCCTCGGGGGGCCTTCCTCCCTTTGAACTGCGGTGGCGGGTGGGCTCACTGTATCCTGTACCTTTCAGAGTAGGGGCCGCCATCACCATGGCCACTGCTGCGAGCCTGCCGTGCGCCGGCGGACCGCGGGACATCCTGTGGCGCGTGAGTGCTGCGCGCGCTGTGGCAGGCGCTCGGCAGCTGCGGGGGTCGGGCTGGGCGTGCGGGCGCTGGTCGCGCGTGCGCGCTGGACGGGGGCGGGGCTGGCTCGAGTGTGGTGTGGGGAGCGCGTGGGGAGGGGGCGACCCGAGCGACTTATTTCAGGGTTGTGGGGGGGCGTCCTGAGTGCAAGCTGGTTACAGAGGGGACGGGCGTGCTAGGGAAAGTTGGTTACAAGTTGTGTGTGTGCGGGGCGTCCTGAGTGCAAACTTGTTACGGCGTGAGAGAGGGGTCCTGAGTGGAAGCTGGTCATGGTGGGAAGGATGTCCTGCATGGGAGTTGGCAGAGAATGGGGAAGAGTTGTATGCAACTCTGCTATGTGCACAATTAATAAGTTGTTGGTTACTTGGGATAAGAAGCAGGAAGGAATATCCGGAATCGGAAAGAATGTGGTATGACCTTAGCAGAAGCTGGTCTTGGGGACTAGGTGAGCAGGACAGGTATCTTGTCAAATTAGAGGAATGTGTGCACTGTGGGCCCGAGAAGAGGAGGTACTTCCTTGTTGAAGTCCAATCAACAGTTCTGCCTCCATTCTGTGGAGGGCACAGAGATATAGGAGTAAGATTCCTTTTAGAACAGGGCTTCTAGCCCAGCGGCACTGCCATCTACTTTGTATCCCAAGTTACTGAGTCTTACCTGTTCTTTACCACCTGTATTATCAGTCATCGATGTCCTGTAGATTGTATGTCAGAAACGTGGCTGCAGTTTTGTTTTTTTTTAACTTGCTGTTTGCCACTGCCTTCCTTCAGACACTGACTATAATCTTTGGCTTGGGCAATTGGGCTGGACTGCCTCCTGTTTGTCTCCTGTTTGTGTCTTGTCCCCTCTGATCCATCTTCATTATAGCCACCTTACAGACACAAGGGTGTTTTACCTTCCAAAATATAAATCTGATCGTCACTTTTGTGCTTAAAATGCCTCAGTATCTCTTCTTGTATTCAAGCAGTAAATCTTGTGCCTCATGTGGTAGGCACTGGTGAGTCAGACATGAATACAATGCAGTAGTTGCCCAGTAAGGAGCTCATGTCTAATAAACACAATTACAATATACTGTTGGTTCCTGGAAAATGAATACACTTTCAGATATTGACATATCAAACCTAGAGAGACAAGTATAAGTTGCTGTAAAGTACAGTTGTAAACTAATTGAAACCTCCCTCACCCCTCAAAGTGTGATATTTAATGTGACATCTGACTCTGGACTAAAACAAGCATCAGTTCACTGTTATTACAAGTTTCTGGAGTGATGTGTAGTGTTACTAATAGTAGTAACCATTAGAGTTTATCTATAGCTGCATGGACTGTGATCTGGGTATAAATATTAGTGATCAACATCCTGTATGAAAAGATAGGATTTGCATAACTGAAATAACTGAAATAGTTTAACTGACTTCATGATTGAGGGATTTTTGTTTGTTTAATTATAGGTTTTGGGCTGGAGGATAGTTACAAGTATTGTCTGGTCATTGCTGCTTCTGCCCATCTGTACCACAGTATTTGTCATCTTCAGCAGCATTGATTTATTTCATCCTATACAGTGGCTGTCTGGTAAGTGATACTCAGTTTGGGGAAAACAAATTTACAGGACCCACTTCTCAACATAAAAATCGCATTGTGTTTTAAATAATTTATTTTAATTGCTGTATTGACAATGACAAAACATTCACTTTGAGGTATTCTTAAGGCATTCCCTTCCTAACATAGGCCTCTTCACTATATAATAAGATTAGTAGACACATCAGAGACTGTGTAGTATTATCACATGAACAGAAAGATCATTAGAAGACCACATAAATAAGAACCTAATTTTGTTTATTTGTCTCTTCTATTTGGCAGCTTTATTGAGGTTGTCTTTTTAAGAAGTGAACTATTCCTTTTATATATTTAAAAATTGTAGGTAGAAAATATGACATACCTTTTTAAAAAGTCTGTCTAAAATTAAGAATACTTTGGGACTTCCCTGGGGGTGCAGTGGTTAAGAATCCGCCTGCCAGTGCAGGGAGCACAGGTTCGATCCCTGGTGCAGGAAGGGGCAACTACCCATGTGCCACAACTACTGAGCCGTGTTCTTAGAGCCTGTGGTCTGCAACAAAGAGAAGCCACCGCAATGAGAAGCCCGCACACCGCTACGAAAGAGTAGCCCCTGTGCGCCGCAACTAGGGAAAGCTCGTGGGCAGCAGTGAAGACCCAGTGCAGCCATAAATAAATAAATAAATAAATAAATTAAAAAAAAAGAATGATACCCTGGAATCTGATACATGAAATATATTTTAAAAAATTTCTATATTGTGGTTGATAAAAAAGATGAGAAGAGAGAAAAGGAGGAAAGACTAAGGAAAGTAGAGTTAAACTGAAAGATTGATGAGGAGGAAAAGATTGGAGCAGGCTAATGTTTCTCCACATCCTTGTAGATAAAATCAATAAATTCATTAAACTAAACTATTTTATGTTAATAATAGCTACCAATTATTGCTGCCTACTGTGTGCCAGGCACCAGGCTAAGTACCTTATGTATAATACTTCTTATCCTTCCTACAACCTTGTATAATAATGACATAGTATCCCTACTGAAATGAGGGAACTGAGACTCAGGTTATAAGTCTGTGCAGAGACACAGCTAGTGAATAACTGAACTAGGATTTGAATATTGGTCTCTGACTTCAAACCTATGTTTTTCCACTCTGCCACACTAGAATTAAAAAAATAAAAAGAGAGAAATGTTCCCAGAGTAGGTTTTGAAGTCTTTAAAGTCTTGCCTAAGGCCTAGAAGCACAAATACTCTTGAAATTCTTTTTTTCCCTCCCTCTCAGAAACAGTAACAATAAATTTCTTTTGCTTTGAAAAGTGGGGAGTATGTTGTTAATTTAATTTTTCTGAAGAAATGCCAGTTTTCAAAGTTAAAAGCTTTACCTTGTGACCTTTGGAGAGATATTGCTGCTAAAGAATTAAAGTCATTTTAAGTTTTTTGTTGAAACATATCAATCACTTCTTGGGTGAGTCTCACAGGTCAAATGAAATTAAGCCATAAGCCAGCACAAGAATGGCAAGTATTTCTGTAACCACCTTGCTGCATCTGCATCATTCATGAGCTGGGCTGTCTAGTTGCAACCTCAGAATATTTCAATATTGTAATCTAGAGCCATTACCAATTGTTCAGTATTGGCACTTGAGATAAACACTTTCTGCCATTTCATGGCCCAAGGGTATCCTAGTATCACTTTCTCTTCAGGTTGGATTTGATTTATGCTTTTTTTCTCATCAAATATTACTTGTATTCTTCAACTTTTGCTTCACAAAGTCTTTACAGAGAAACTGTAGTCCTTCCTTCCTTATTTTCAGTCACATGAATCAGTTCTTTCACTCTTTTAGCTCAGTGTAATGCTTGAGGAGTTTAATTGTGGATACTGAATAAATATTTTTCCATAATTTTGGTCACTGAATTAAAATTTTAAAAATAATTCGTTTCATTATTAAGTCTATTCAACAAACATATGTCCTTATTTTTATATCTCTTGTTCATGTTTTTAGGCATAATATATACGTATTTTAAACTTTACCACATTTTTTAAATGGAATATTGATTGTTGAACTACTCTAAAATGTGAATGTGTTAGTATTTCGTAGGGACATCATGATTTTTTTTTAATTTGGCTCATTTGGATGATTTATGGATTATGCTATTTCTAGAAATGTTACTTTTTTCTAGCTGTAGGGACTAATTGCATTAATTAAGAAGAGATCTGAAAAATATTATTTACATTTTAAAAAGAAACTTTGTTGGTATATTACTAAATGTGGTACTTCTCTGTTTCACGTGATTAAAATGTTTGCATATGGTATTATTTTGTCTGATGTTAACATCTGGGTCATCTAAAAGAAATTCTAGTATAATTTTTAAGGACCTGGAACTTGGTCCAAATAGCTCGTGCTGTATGTAGTTCTTGAGTTGATGTCCTATAGGACCCATCAGCAGTGTATGAGTAAATTTTTAAATAAAAGATAACTTTTAAAATTATAGTTGTGGTTCAAGCCCCTTTTCTATTGCAGTATACTAAACATGACTATATAACTGAATGAACTTACTAATTCATTTCTCTTGTGTTTTAGATTCTTTCAGTGATCTGTATAGTTCCTATATAATCTTTTACCTTCTGCTGCTGTCAGTGGTAATAGTAATAATAAGTATTTTCAATGTGGAGTTCTATACAGGTGAGTTTTCAAATATTAACCATCTTTAAAGTATCTGAATTTATTTTACTAAGGGCAGACTCAATGCATTTTGTATGTGGATGTGTACATCAGAGGCTATATTTTATGTCAAAGTTTAAAAAATGTATACAGAATTATTATATATGCTTTGAATGTCTTACCATAAAATTTATTTGACCAATACATTCTCTGTTTTAAAAAAAATAATTAGAACTCTAATATTGGATGATTCCAATTATATATATGAGGTATCTAGAGTAGTCAAATTGATAGAGACACAAAGTAGAATGGTGCTTGCCAGGGGCTGGAGGGAGAAGAGAATGGGCAATTGTTTAATGGGCATAGAGTTAATGGGTACAGGGGAGGATGGAAAAGTCTGGAGATGGATGGTGGTGATTGTTGCACAACAATGTGAGTGTACTTATGCCAGGAAACTATACACTTAAAAATGGTTAAGGGACTTCCCTGGTGGCTGAGCTTCCAATGCAGGGGGCGTGGGTTCAATTCCTGGTCGAGGAACTAAGATCCCACGTGCCCCGCAGCACGGCAAAAAAAAAAAGGTTAAAATGGTACTTTTTTAAATGTGTACTTTATGACATACAAAAATTTAGACCTTTTAATAATTCACAGCTGGTGTTAAAGTTATAATTCAGCAGATACATTATAAAAATAACTCCTTTATAGAGTAAGAGATCAAGACCAGATGATTTCTAAGGTCCTTTTCAAATATTGAAGTCTATAATTCTGTGGTTTTCCAACAAAATTTAAAATATCATATGTTTTGCCTTGGGAGAATCACCTGTTAGATTTCAGAGCTTTTTACTTTTTCTCAGTTTCTCTCCTTGCTCTTCCTGCCGTTTCAGATTCCTTAAATCTGTCTTGAGGTAAAATGAGAAGCTTTTTCTTTTTCTTTTTTTTTTTTTTAACATCTTTATTGGAGTATAATTGGTTTACAATGGTGTGTTAGTTTCTGCTTTATAACAAAGTGAATCAGTTATACATATACACATGTTCCCATATCTCTTCCCTCTTGCATTTCCCTCCCTCCCACCGTCCCTATCCCACCCCTCTAGGTGGTCACAAAGCACCGAGCTGATCTCCCTGTGCTATGCGGCTGCTTCCCACTAGCTATTTTACGTTTGGTAGTGTATATATGTCGATGCCACTCTCTCGCTTTGTCACAGCTCACCCTTCCGCCTCCCCATATCCTCAAGTCCATTCTCTAGTAGGTCTGTGTCTTTATTCCCGTCTTACCCCTAGGTTCTTCATGACATTTTTTTTTTTGAGAAGCTTCTTCTGATACTTCTTTTTTTCACTATAACATCATTCTTCTTTTTAGCTCTTTAGTACTTCCTTGTTAGATATGGTATAAAATTTCACATTGCTCTCTGGATTTTATAGTACACCCTTTTCCTTTGCTTTTCTAATCCCGCACTACTGGCTGATGGATCCCTTTTGCTATTCACGCCATCTACAGAACCCCTTGGTTTACAGCATGTGTTCTTTCACACTGTCCCATGTACCTGGGTAATCTAGATTTAGATGCCAGACAAGGGCTCTCGAGCTAGTCATTCTTTTTTTTTTGGCCTCGCCATGCGGCATGCAGGATCTTAGTTCCCCGACCAGAGATTGAACCTGTGCCCCCTGCATTGGAAGCGAGGAGTCTTAACCACTGAATCACCAGGGAAGTCCCCATCTAGTCATTCTTAAAGCCTGACTAGTCACTTTGGCTCATTCCTTCAACATTCCTTATGTATTACTTTATGCCATGCATTGTGTGGGGATAAGAGATGTATGGTCCCAGTTTTCCCCAGGGGATCACAATTAATGCTGAGAAAGACAGTAATACATGGATAGTATGGACGTATATAGAAGCACCATTTACCCAGCATGGGGAGCTTCCTGGAGGAGGTGATGCTTGAACCAAACCTTAAAGAATGAGCTGTATTAAGTAGGCACAGAAGAAAAATGATGTTTTAGGGAAAAGGCGTATCATATAAAAAGACTTAATGACATGAGAAACTTTGGTATGTTCAGAGTATGAGTCAGAATGTAAGTCAGTTACACAGTCAGTAGGCCTTGTGGGCATTTCTGGTGGGGAGGGGAAGGTGATAGCAGCCTCTTCCCCAAATTGTAAAGCACCTAAGCCCTCTCCCTTTATACTTAATTTTGTACTTCCCCACAATCTCTTTACTTGGTATGTATCAAAAGGAGAATGTGTACAAAGATAGGCCAGGGAACCCTGTGCCAACTGTTTTCAAAAGTCAGCACCCCTCACCTCCCACCCACACTTGCTTCCCCCAGCTCACTTCTGAAAACCTTTTAGGATTATCAGAGCGGTATTAGAAATTCCCATGCAAGCTTTTATTTTAGTATTCAGTGTTATCATTATTTACCTGGTTTGTGGTTTATTTTTCACAGATGGACTATATATTGACAATTTAAAATGCTGAAATAAAGATAACTTGCTGGAGGGCAAGCACTGTCTTAAAATTATTATTGTTTATTCCTTTATGGCAGTGAAGGGAGTGCCAGGGTAGGCACTATTTGAGCTATCAGGAAATCTTAATTAAAAAGAATTGAAAAATGTTAATCATACTGTACTTAGGTTTCACCTCTCTAGATCCTTTGGTTTTTCTTTTTCTTTGTGCATCTGTTTGTATTCAGTCTTTTTTCAAATTATTTTAACTAAGAATTTTTAACTTGGTATTTTTCTGTACTATACAGTGACTCTGGGTTTCTTCCTGCCCTTTGGCGTATTTGTGCAAAGATGAGAGGGAATAGTTTAAGTCCTCTAATTTCATATGCTGCAGATTATAAAGCCACAGTCACGTGTTTTGTTTGCAGTTGTGCCTTCCATTCCTTGCTCAAGACTGGCACTGATAGGGAAGATCATTCATCCTCAGCAGCTCATGCACTCCTTTATTCATGCTGCAATGGGAATGACGATGGCTTGGTGTGCTGCGGTGATAACCAAGGGTCAATACAGTTTTCTTGTGGTTCCCTGCACTGTTACTGAGAGGTAATATTACATATACTTTTTCTAAGGGTGCTTGTTTAGTTACTAAGCCCAAAGTGACCTATATACATTAATAGTTTATGGACGTTCTTTACTTTCTGGACTTCAGTAAAAAGTGCTTTTTTATGTACATCGAATGTTTTTGATGTTTTATGTTTGTTGAATTCAACAATTTTTTTAAACCATTTATTTTGTACAAGGTACTATGCTAAATGCTTGGATTTGTTAGAATGATTCACACATGGACTGTAAGCTCCTTGAGAGTTGAGAACAGTAGGGGATTTAAGACCTGGACACAAATAGATATAATAGGAGAGAAATAGGAATGTATGAGAAATAGTATTTAGTAGGAAGAAAGTGAAATGTGCAGATAAAAACATCTGGGGCTTCAGAAGGCAGGGAGGAATCCACACATGGCTTCATGGAGGAGGTGGTATTTCGGTTGGGGTTTGAAGGAAGGACAGTATGAGAAGAATGAAAAAAAAATTTTTTAATAATTAAAAATACCTTCTTCAGTAGAGTACTTTTATAATTTTGAAACTTATACAGTTCTTGACCAGATGGCATTGATGTAAATTTCAAGTTTATATTCTGACTTTAAAAGTCAAAAAAGTAATCTTAAGTTCTCTGTTATCCAGTGACTTTAAGACAGTATTCATGATTGCTACTGAATACTTGATTTCCTTTTGTCCCCCAGTTACATTATATAAGACAAGTTTTTTTCCTAATGCAATAAATTTTCTTTAGTGAAAAGAGTCCCCCTGAGGGATTGCCTAGTTATAAGAGCAACACAGAGAGAAGCCCAAAGTTACAGCATCTCTATCAGGTTATAGCCTTTATTTCGAATTCTTCAGTCCAGATGCAATTTACCAACTCATAAGCACCATTGCTTACTGTCACAGGGGACTTTCTTACCCTTACCAGATTTCTGGAGGAGCAGAGCTAGAGCATTAACTAAAGGTCAAGTTCTCATGCATCAGGGAAAAGGGTTTTGTTAATCTTTTGCCCACACTTAACCCCTTTGTTAGAATTTGGGGCATTTCTTAAGTAATTAAGTCAAAGCTTTGCCTTCAGTAAATAATAAGCGTAAAGTAGTAATATGTGTCCCTGACTGTTGAATTAATAACCTAACTTTTCCCCTTCAGCTTAGATAGCCCTGCTGCACAAACCTGCTTAAATGAGTATCACCTTTTTTTTCTGCTGGCTGGAGCATTTATGGGCTATAGCTATAGCCTCCTGTATTTTATTAACAACATGAACTATCTTCCATTTCCCATCATACAGGTAAGCTATGATTTGAGTATTACTTTATGTCAGAATTTGGCAGAGTTAAAATTGCCTTGGTGTTTGTATATATAACTGGCATCATCTGATTAATTCAAGATTTGATCAGCAAAACTTAGGACTGAGATCCTCAAAATGCCATTTGGAGAGTAGATCTTTGTCTTCATGAGACTTCAGTGTCTGTTTGAGAGCTGCAGTTGCCCTTCCTGCTGCCACTCTCAGAATACCTCTTTGCTCCACTCTTCCCCTCCCTGCTAGGTAGTGGCAGTTGCTGTGACCTAGCAGGGCTGGGGGAGGATGATGATGACATTCATGCAAAGTACCTCTGTGCAGCTGCCAGCTTCTTTTTGAACCTAAGAAGCTCATAAGCTTGAGAATGTACAACTAAGTATAGAATATGTCAGTTACTATCTCAAATCCTTTTCAGAACAAGGCTTGATGTGCATAAATAAAACAGTTTTGACTGGTTTGAGTGGGATAGGTTTTAAAAATTCTACTAGTTTGGTAGGAGCTGACTCTTCCTCTGGCAGGAGAGAGAAAGTTCGGTTGAGATTTTCCTGGTGCCATCAAGGCTTTCCCCAGCCTGTTGCTGCTATTCCTGACTGTGCTATTATTCGCTTCATTCCTGCTGTAGGGCATGCTGAGTACGGGGCTTTGGAGCAACACTGTTAGAACCAGCCCCTTCCCACTAGGACGCAGTCCGGTAGGGAGGGAGGGGTATGCAAATAAATGATGTTCCACAAGAGTGTGTGAGAGTGTGACGGATTAGGATTCTCCTGGCTTAACTAAAATTTTCACATGCCTGTTGCATCCCTGAGAACAATCTGATGAAAATACACCTACTGCAAGGAGACAGTGCTCACAGGATCTGGTCCTTATCTGGATCTGGCCCTTATCTGCCTGCAGTCTGTGAGTTTATGAACAAAGAGTCCTATTTACAAATTCTTCACATCTTGTGAAGGTGAATTAAAGCAGAGTGTCAGCTTTGCCACCTCAGAATTTCAAAAGGAGAAACCCCCCCAAAATCCTGTATAGAAATATCCATGGTGAATCAGCTTTGATCCAAACATAGTTAAGAATGTAGGAAATGAAGAAAAAAAATTAGAGAAAAATGAGATTACCCCCAAATATCTTGCTCCTCCACGGACTTGTGTTGAAAGTAACCACCTATTTAACATCACGGATGTGTAAGAGTGAACAAGGGGAGTCCAGGATTGACAGTACTGATAAATTATTGTTTCTACCATGTACTGTTACATTTGTAACATTTGACTACTAAATTTTTTGTAATAGCTTTTGATAAAATCTTAGATTCATTCTTGTGTATTCTTCCAGACCCTTTACTGTACATTTATATATATAGTAGCTATAATACTACATAGTTTGTGGGGTGGGATTTTCATAAATAGTTTTATATTGTACATATTATTCAGTAACTACTTTTTTCATATAACAGTATGAAAAATTAGATGTTTTTAAAAATCTAGTAATTTTAACCATTTACCATTAGTCCATTAGGGTTTTTTTCTATAAACTTGCCTATGCTACAAAAACCAGTTCTATTGCCCTTATTAAATTCTTAATGACAGACTGATAGGGAAAAGCAGAACGTTGGCATGGAGTAGGGGACAAAGAAATGGATTAATGCCAAGACAGGCTTGGCAAGTTATACGCCAACAAGACTATTTGAAAGTATTAAATGAGATAAGATTCATAGAGCCTGGCACATAGTAAATATTTGAATAGGCACAGGGTAGCTCATAGCCAAATCACAGAAGAACCCAACAGGGAATTGAAAAACACTTCAGCTTGGGAGCAAGAAGAGGGTTTATTAGCTGTTCTCTACGTATCTACTGAAATGTCTGCCTGCTTCCTTAGCTTCTCTGGACCCTTGAGAGTGATGATGGAGGTGAGAGCTGCAGTAGGAATGGTTTAGGGACTGTACCCTTTTTATTAGGGGGTTGAGGTGAGATGGTGGTAGCACCCAGTAACTGCATCGAATAGTGCAATTCCATGTCTTGGAGTTTGAAAATATCTGAATAAATCAGGATACTTCAAGCTGTATGGTTAGTGATCAAGCATTCATTTCACCTGGGCTGCTTTTTGTAAGATGCTGTGGGAATCTGCAGATGTGGTATGAAGACATAACCTCTACCTAAGGACTATAATTCTTTGCTGTCCTTTAGCTTCTGAAATCCTTAGAGAAGGATCAGCCTTAATATAAACACAAAAGAAGACCAGAATTTGGGAAGTCCATCTTTGGTTCATTGGGTTTCCTTAGATTCTTTCCAATAATTTAAAAATTATTTTTTCCATTGGCATTTTTAGGGCTGACAACCCTTGTTTCACAAGAAGTGTAATTTTTTCAGGAAAAACATTTCGTATTTTTTCATATTTGATTCTTTTCTCTTAGATTGTTAGCATAGGAAGGTACCCACTAAGGAGCTGTTTAGCTGGTTCAGCCTTCTTATCTCACAGATAATTAGATAGGAGACGAGGCTGACTTAACGTTATACAGAAAGAGGAAGCACAGAACTCGGGTCTCCCAATTCTTAGTCTCGTGTCTTCTTCACTACCTCCTATTTTTCTGTAAACAGCATGTGAAAAGTTTTAGTGTAAAGGCAGCATACATTATCTTTAAGGTTGCAGACTCTGAAGCCAGCCTGCCTGCATTAAAATCGCAGATTTTTTCTTTTGCTAGCTGGTAACACTGGTTAAGTTACTTACCCTCTCTGTGCCTTGGTTTTTTCATCTGTAAGATGGGGATAATAATAGAACCTCCTTCGTGGGGTTGTTGTGAGATTTAAATGGATTAATGCATTTAAAGTGCTTGGAACACTACCTGGTATGTGAAAAGCATCCAAAGAATGTTAGCTGCTGTTGTTGTAATTATTATTATGTTTTTTGTACTTACTCCATCTCTGTAGTCCTTACTATAAGTATAGATTGATACTGTTAATTTTCTCATTTCTGATCTCATATCAATGAGATGTTGTATAATGTAAATATTAAATACTTTAACATCTGAAATGGATGATTTTTTTACCTCTGGAATAAACTTTGTCTTTTTATGCAGTGATTATGTTTTTGTGTGGACCGTTATAGTTATGTGCTTGCTTTGGAATAAAAAAGAACCTTTGTTTGAATGTCATTTGATTCTGGTTTTCTTTTCTTCCACAGCAATACAAGTTCTTGCGCTTCAGGAGGTCTCTGCCTTTGCTAGTTAAGCATAGTTGTGTGGAATCGCTGTTCCTGCTTAGAAATTTCTGCATTGTGTATTATTTTCTTGGTAAGAATTTCTGCTTTTTGATACAGTATATGTATTAGCTCACAGCTCAGAAAATATCAAAGTCATTCTTGATTGTATTTATATATTTCCTACAATTGTAGGTATGTGATTAGCCCAGCTGATTGCTTGTTTCGATTAAGTGTTTAGATTTAGATTCAAACGTTCAAAGACTAGTTAAGAGAGAATATTGTTACAGAAAATGTGGTATATACATACAATGGAATAATAGTCAACCTTAAAAAAGAAGGAAAGCCTGTCACATGCTACAACATGGATGAACCTTAAAGACATTATACTAAGTGAAATAAGCCAGGCGCAAAATGACAAATACTACATGATTCCACTTATACGAGGTGTCTAAAATAGTCAAGGGACTTCCCTGGTGGTCCAGTGGGTAAGACTCCAGACTCCCAATGCAGGGGGCCCAGGTTCGATCCTAGTTGGGGAACTAGATCCCACATGCATGCCACAACTAGGAGTCTGCATGCCGCAACTGTGAGCCTGCGTGCTGCAACGAAGATCCTGTGTGCCACAACTAAGACCTGGCGCAGTCAAACTAAATAAATAAATAAATATTTAAAAATATATAAATAAATAAAGTAGTCAAACTCTTAGAAATAGAAAGTAGAATAGTGGTTGCCAGGGGCTGGAGGGAGGGGAGAAGGGGGAGTTGTTCAATGGACATGGAGTTTCAGTTTTGCAAGGTGAAAAAGTTCTGGAGAGCTGTTGTATGACAAGGTGCCATACAGTGTATATACACTTAAAAGTGGTCAAGATGGTAAATTTTGTAATGTATTTTTTACCACATAAAAAGATATATCCTTTAAAAAAAAGAAAATATTGTATATCATTTAGTCATTACTCTATAAATAACATATTCCTTTTTATAACTTTTTGTAACTTGCTAACTAATACAACAGAAATACCCTGTTGCTAAGGGGACATTGTAGAATTTATTAACATGAATTTTAAGCACAAAGATGCAGCTTATTTAGTATAACGAACAGTACAAGTTGAATGGAAACCTTAATCTCAATAGCAACATATATTAATATAAACAAAATCCAGCATTCTAAAATACTGTTTTCAGACTATAACATTTTCTGGTCCTACTTTTTTCTGTGGAATAATTTTACAAAATTGTTCTATTTGTGCATAGGCCATTCTGTTGTCTACTTTAAAAAATTTTTAGTTTATATAATCCATTTTTCTACGTAGCTTTTATAATTGTCATTTTAATGTTAACACTTTGTTGTTTTTTATTAACCTACTGCAATCAGCCTGGATGTTCCCCTGTTGTTGTATCAATACATTTGGGCTGACATAGCAGCTGTGTCAACATATCCATGCCAACTATTTCTTCTTTAATTCCAGTTATGTTTCATTCAGATTTCCAGTGTTACCACTTTTCATTTCTTTGTTGCACTTTGGTCTTTTGGGCCAGTTTCCTCTTTCAGTTTTTCATTTTGGTAAAGTGTCATGGAGATTTATCATGGCAGATAAGGAGGCAACACAACTACATGCTTTGCTGTCTGTGCCAGAACTGAATAACAGACGTGAGTGACTAATCACTAACAGACTTTGAAAGAAAGGATGTCCATTTGTTATCTATATACTGATTTGTGTACTACTGAAAAGCTAGAATTGCTATATTCAGTTATGCACAGCTAAGGCTACAGTAACGGAAATTTGAATTGTGTTGTTGCAGGCTGGTGTTATTAAACCACAGTAACTGAAATATGTACATGTTGGATGTGTGCAAAGCAAGGACTGCCTGTATTTAGAAATTACTCTCTTTTTCTGCCCATTCCTAATCAAAGTCTAGCATTTTGACTGAGGTCTTGGTGTCTACTTGGTCATCTCATCCACCTCATGTTCCAAAGCATGATTAAGATTTGTTTCATTAACTTTTTATGATTATAGCATGGTGTTTTTTCATTTCAGGCCACATTCCCAAAGCTTGGATTAGCACTGCTATGGACCTTCAGTTAGATGAGTAAGTGATCCTGAAAAGTCTAATTTTAATGCTTTTAATTCTCTCCATCCTTTTAGATGTTTGCTACTTTCCAGATGTTTTATTTAGATTTAGCCTTTAAATTTTTTTAAAAATTGCATTCTTTTTTTTTTTTTTTTTTTTTTGCGGTACGTGGGCCTCTCAATGCTGTGGCCTCTCCCGTTGCGGAGCACAAGCTCCGGACGCGCAGGCCCAGCAGCCATGGCCCACAGGCCCAGCCGCTCTGCGGCATGTGGGATCCTCCCAGACCGGGGCACGAACCCGCGTCCCCTGCATCGGCAGGCGGACTCCCAACCACTGCGCCACCAGGGAAGCCCCTGCATTCATTTTTGAATACACTTAGTTCACATAATTTAAAATTCCAATGGTATATAAAAGGGTATATGGTGAATCTGTTGGCCTCTGTCTCTAGTCACCTAGTTCCTTTCCCCAAAAATAAGCAATGATAATTCCTTTTTTGTTAGATACAGCTTTTATATAAGTGGATTTCTTGAGTTGCATGGACATACCTCTCTTTTGTTTTTCTCCTCAATAATCATTCTTTGCTATGTTGTGGTAGATGAGCACCATACTATGGTTTTACTCTAATTTTACCTGTGAGGAAACCAGATTTGAGTCAGGTCACGTGACCAGTTGAAGGTCATAAGTAGCAATGGAGTGACAGCATTGGGGTTTATTGTTCTAGTTATTCCTTATGCACTTTGCACATAGGCAAAGCTTTAATCTTTATTTAGCGAATAAATGTAAACTTCTCTATTAGTATTTGTTCTTTTAATTATTGGTTATTCCACTGTGATACTTTTGTATGATCGTAACTATTATCACTTTTGAGGAGTGGGAATATCGACATTAATGGATGTTTGAGGTATTATGGTTTCTCCAGTGTAGATTTCAAAAAATTCCTGACTTTTAAAAGTTGCTAGGTAAAATTTAGTTTTGTCTTCTGCTTAATCAGTATATATGAAACCAAACGTGTGGGTCATTTATTATGTTAGCCCAGGTTTTATACTTGGTCAAATGGAAAGAAAAAAATAATAATGGTATTGATAGAAATTTAATATAATACTTTTTTCCTCCTTTCACCTAAAAAATGTTTTGTTTGTATGGCAGTGCCTGATATTCTGGACTTAATGTATGCCAGGCCCTCAGTGATGCTTATTTAAAAGCAGAAAAAAAACTTTATCATCCCCACCGCCACCCCAACCCCAAGGAAGGTCAAGTACTACGCTGGGCACTCCTAACATAAACTGTTTTAAATCTCATAAAAGCCCTAAGAGGTAGAATGAAGAGATTATGCCACCATATGGATGAGGAAACTGAGGGTAGGTTAGGTCAAGTGATTAACAAAATCACAACATTTACAAATAGCAGAGTCAGAGGTTCTAGTCCTGTTTTCACAATTGCTAAGTATGATTGTAGGATTATAATGACTTTGCAAATTGAGCTCTTCAAGGTTTTGGTAACATTGCCTGCATTCCCTTTATTTAGCATTCTAACAGAGTTTCTTAACTTATTTTAAAAGTAAAGTTTGTTATTTTTAGATAGTACTTTGTGTTCTTAACTACTATGAAACTGTTTATACATATACAGATAGAGCTGAAATCTGGTCCAGGAGAGGTGCTAGTCATGCTGAATGGTTTTTAAGTATCAAGCTACAAAACAACAATAATAAAATTTTACCCAGTCTCTAGGGGAGACTTCTTCCATCATAGAAAGTGACAGTGAAGATTTGGAATGCAAGAAACTAAGAGCTAGTTTAGGTCTGCTCTTCCCTTAAGGCTCCCTTGTGTACTTTATAAGAAGGTATTAGTGAAAGAACTGTACAGGGTACAAAAGGAGAGGAATCTATCACCATTATTATTTAGAAATAGGATTTGTTTGTTTCTCAGTGTAGGGCCTCATGTCTCTTAAATGCTTAGATTGTATTTTTCCTACAGGATTAAATAGTAATTTCTGCTTTCACAGGCAGTTTCATAGGCCTCTTGACACTGTGAGTGGCCTCTTGAATCTCTCATTACTTTACCATGTCTGGCTCTGTGGTGTCTTTGTCCTGATGACTTGGTACATCTCATGGATCCTCTTCAAAATCTATGCCACAGAGGTTAGTATTGAATTTTTTGTCAGTACTTTTCTGTTTTGGAGTGCAGAGGTTTATTTTTAGTAGAGCACTGATCAGCATGTTGTTGTGCCCAAAGCCATTTTGAGAAGTTGGGTTTTGGTTTTTCTTCTGAGATTTCATAAGGCATGTATCTCTTATAACCATCATTTATTTGTATTTTTTTCTGAGGAACAGTGTTAGTGTTCTTAATGTTTGAAAACTAAACTGAATGAACTGTTAGTGGTACTTACTATGTTTTATCTATAGTGTAATTCTCATCTGAAAGTTTCTATTTCTCTACTGAGCATATACTAGATCGGCCTGAATTTTAAATTAATTTTACATGCTATTGATATAGATACTGTTGATCAGTATTAAAATATTTAAATATAAGGAAGGCAATAAAATACTTGTTCTTTTTTTTTTTTTTTTTTTTTTTTTTGCTGTACGCGGACCTCTCACTGTTGTGGCCTCTCCCGTTGCGGAGCACAGGCTCAGCGGCCATGGCTCACAGGCCCTGCCGCTCCGCGGCACGTGGGATCTTCCCAGACCGGGGCACGAACCCGTGTCCCCTGCATCGGCAGGCGGACTCTCAACCACTGCGCCACCAGGGAAGCCCAAAATACTTGTTCTTTGAAGGAACTTTTAAAAATTTATATTGAAGAAATGATTTTAAATGAGTAGGAATTGCATTGTCTTCATCATCCAAATGTTTGTCTTAGAAAATGAGTGTTTCTGTTTTATTTTACCATCTCTGTAGGTTTGTACCCTCCAGTGACTTCAGAGAATTTTTTCTTAAATTTGTTTCTATTATTGGAAGTCAGAGATCTAGTAAAATTGGGAAAGTAACATGTTAGAAGGTAGTGTATTTGGGTACATGTAATTTTAATGCAATCTGTTTTTGCGAGGAACACTAAAGATGTTAGTTTGGTTGTATTGTCTCCTTTATAATAAATTTCAAATAGTGCTAATTTACTGAATGTAATTAAGTCATGAAAATAATCATTCCATAGTCTTTATATTTGATTATATTTGATAGGCTCGTCTGTTCCCTGTTCAACCACCATTTTCAGAAGAGTCAGATGAATGCCTCCCGAAAGTTTTAAACAGCAGTCCTCCCCTCATCATAAAGGTAGCGGAACTATGCATTTTGTGTCTTTACACAGTCATCTCTAACTTACCTTATGGAATAGACTTAATGTTTGCATAATTAAGTATTTCGATATATTTTTTGAGGGCCTAGAATATTCTAATACTGTAAAAAGTATTGTAAAAATCACCTACATGCTACATTAAATGCTGTTTACTTTTTCAGTTTTCATTCCAAGTGACTAAGATGCAAGTATATATTGCAACGTATGTGTATAAGCTAGACTAATTCTATATTTAGGAGAGATATAAAAATATTTCAAGCATGAAATATAATGATATACAACCATATACGTTAGCTTTTCACAAATTCTTCATGGTAGCAAAACAAAACACTGATTTTTTTTTTTTTAATCATTGGTTTAAGGTATATTTTCACTCATATAGAATTGTTGGCTGTTATGATCAAAGGAAGTACTTGATAGTGTGTACATATTCAATGAACTCTCTTAAAATTTGAATAATGATAATAATCCTAAAACAAATTTTAATCAAAAGAGTCTAAAGAAGTTGCAGTACGTTTATAAATCAACCTAAGTGAGAATAAATTGTTTTGATTTAAGTTTCATTTTGAAATTTTAAAAGTAGAACTACAATATACATGATCTTGTTAAGAGGTCATAGTTCTTAAAAAAGAATTAAAATAGAACCTAGAGTTTGGATTACACTCTAGAAAAGTTGTAAACTAATAAGAAAATGACCCACTAAGGTTCTGATTACCTTTAAATATCAATTATGACTAATTTATTAGATAAACAAAAATATCAGTTACTCATTTGGTTATTTAAAAGATCTTTATTTACTGGGCAGATGTTAGTCACTGCTAGTTGCTTAGGGTGTAATGATGAATAAGACAAAGCACAGCCTAATGGAAAAGGCAGATACACAAAATAATGAAAATTTACTGTGGTAAGTGCAGTGGGAACCACTTACTCTGCTTGGGACCAAAGCAGGAAACCTTCGCAGAAGGGATGGTATCTTGAATGATGAGTAAAGTGGTTTGCCAGGGAACAAAATGAAGATTTTGAGTAAAAAAGTACAGCATATTTTGTGTCTCTACTGTGTGCCTGGGCACTGCTTTTGGACGTGGCAGCGAGCAAAACATTGTCCCTGCCTCACAGTTTAGTGGGTGGAACCCGGTGAGACAAGTAAGCAGGCAGTTACAATAAATTATGGTAAGTACCATGGTTGAGAGCTGTGTGAGTATATGTTTTTGCCGGGGAGGCCAGGGAAGTTCCAGGAGGAAGTGGTGTTTTAAGTTTCCCACTATAAGGTGGGAAGGAACACAGAGAGTTCCGTAGTTCCTCGGTAGCTGGAGCCCACAGTGACTAGGGTAGCCTACAGAGGGTAGAGGCAAGAAGGTTCTGGAAGTCTAGAAAGGAAGGTTATGGTTCTGAAAAGTATTTCCTTCATGAAAAATTTCAACTGATTTCCCCTTAGATATGTAGTATTGAGCCCCATTCATAAATAAGATTTTATATAGAGGTTAAAAAAATTAAATAGTGTGTATTTTTTTCCCTTTCAGTATTTGGCCTTGCAGGACCTGATGTTGCTTTCTCAATATTCTCCTTCACGAAGACAAGAAGTTTTTAGCCTTAGCCAGCCAGGTATTGCTAAAAATAATAGACCTAATAGGAACTGAGTATGTGTGTGCAGAAAGTGTTCCACTTAAAGTTTGGTGAGCTCGATATACTTATTAAAATATCACACATCATTAAATATCACACATATTTAATAATACTTCCATTAAATGAAGTATTGATTTAAACATTGTACAACTGTTTGCATTGCTGTGGTTAGAAATTATATTTCCAGGAAAAGTATTTTTAAATTTTTATATTATTTCCTTCTGTCCTCTCATTCCCTTCACCTGAAGAAATTATGAGGTAGGCTGACAGTTTTAGAGCAGAAAAGTACAGTTTAAGAATCCCAGAAGTTTTAATGCTATAAGGGGTCTTAAAAATCAGATGGTTTAATCCTTATGGAGGACCTAAGTCTGAGAGAGATTAAAATGGCTTAATAAAGTTAATGTCAGAGTTGGAATAAGAAATTCTGTTATTTGACTCTTAAGTGCAGAGCTCCCCCTTCCTGCCATGCAACTTTGCCTTCCTTTTTAAAAAAAGAAGTGAAAAGAAACTATCAATAGACTTGATGGTGATAGGCCCAAGGACACTCTTGGCAACTCTGAAACACTTCTTCATTGTTACTTACCGAGCTCCTCCAGACTGCAGCTGGGCCAGTAGTGCTCTGCCTTGTTCCTAGAGGGAAAGCCTTCCAGCCCAGCACCAGTGGGGACAGAACCTGGGTAGCTTTACATCTCTGTAATAAGCTCTTCATTATTTTGCCAAACTCGCCAATTCCCACATTATAAAATAAACCTATAGTTACATGGAAATAAAATCCAGTTATATAAAAATATAGATGATTGGAGCCACTCTCCTTTTGGTAGTATGAAAAATCCAGTGCTGATGCTGTGGAAAATTAACTGTAGCAATACTTTTCTAGCAGACTGAGGTTTACTTAAGAATTCTCTATACACTAAATGTTTTCACAAGATATTCAAGTAAACCGTACCAGGGTGGCATGTTCTCTGCCAGAGAACATATTATTAAAATGTAACTGGTCATAGAAATAGAGATGAGATTTGTGGTTACCAGAGGCAAGGGGTGGGGGCGGGGGAACTAGATGAGGGCAGTCAAAAGGTACAAACTCCCAGTTATAAGATAAGTAAGTACTAAGGATGTAATGTACAACATGATAAATATAATTAACACTGCTGTATGTTATATATGAAAATTGTTAAGAGAGTAAATCCTACGGGTTCTCATCACAGGGAAAATTTTTTTTTCTATTTCTTTAATTTTGTATCTGTAAGAGTTGATGGATGTTCACTAAACTTAGTGTGATAACCATTTCATGATGTATGTAAGTCAAATCATTATGCTGTATACTTTAAGCCTAATACAGTGCTGTATGTCAATTATATCTGAAAACTGGAAGAAAAAAAATGTAACTGGACCATTACATAGTTCCTTACTGGTCCTGCGATACAGCGGTAAAAAACGTCCTGGGGGGCTTTCCTGGTGGCTCAGTGGTTAAGAACCTGCCTGCCAATGTAGGGGACACAGGTTCGAGCCCTGGTCCGGGAAGATCCCACATGCCATGGACAGCTAAGCCCGTGGACCACAACTACTGAGCTGGCACTCTAGAACCCACGAGCCACAACTACTCAAGCTGCGCACCTAGGGCCCGTGCTCTGCAGCAAGAGAAGCCACTGCAACGAGAAGCGCACGCACCTCAACGAAGAGTAGCCCCCGCTCACTGCAACTAGAGAAAGCCCATGTGCAGCAACAAAGACCCAACGCAGCCAAAAATAAATAAATAAAGAAATTTTAAAAAAAATAATTTAGGGAAAAAAATGTCCTGGGGCCTATTGATGGAGTATTTTGTTTGTTTTCAGGTTAAATGGTATTCCTCTTAAGTTGTAAATGGGAAGAAAGATTTAAGGAGGGACCTAAGTGAAGAGAGAATGATTGTTTAATGCCCAGGATGGAGAAACCAGTTTTCAGTGGACTCCTCTGCTATTCTCAACGCACAGTCGATTTTTGCATGACAGCTATTGGAGATAAAGATTTTAGAAAATCAAAAGATAATGAGAATTAAGGGAATTTTTAAGAGTGTGGATCACAGTAGTTAAATAATAAGATAGCAGATACATAAACACTCAGTATAAAGTATGATCACTGTCAAATAGTGTGTCACTTCTATAGATGTAATAGCAAATAAGGGCTCTTTTGCAAATGAAAATGTAAGGAAGCACAGTGGGTGAGCCACAGCAATTTAGAGGTCACTGGGGGCCGTGGGGTGCTTCTCATTAGACATGTTCATTGTCATAAGTCTTCAGTCTGTTCAGTACTGCTAGTGAAGTAACCTGGGTCTTTTTCACTCAAACTGTGCAACAATGTTTGGCTTTATTTTAGCAACCAATTTGAGAATGGTTTTTTTTAATGGTAAAATAGCAAATTTTTGCTTGTAGACTTTTAGGAAAATTATTTCATCCAAATATTTATTGAACTCCTGCTGTGTATTAGATGGCATGAGTGTAAATGGTAGCTTGACTGAGAAAAGTGGGCCCTGATGCGAAGTGTAATATAGCATTTCTTGTTGATTTTTCTCCTCGTTTTGAGAGGAGACCATAAGATTATCTACATTTTAAAAGCTGGTATTTGGACCTCCTAGGTGGACATCCCCACAGTTGGACAGCCATTTCAAGAGAGTGTTTGAATCTTTTAAATGATATGACTCAGAAACTTGTACTCTATCAAGAAGCTGCTGCTACAAATGGGAGAGTGATGTCTTCATCCTACCCAGTGGAACCTAAGAAATTGAATTCTCCAGGTAACTCCTAATACTACTAAGAGAGGGGAAAGCACTTACATTTTATTTCCTACGGAAGGTAACAGTAGTTAATGTAAGGATATGTATATAAGTGTGAAGTATATACTTTTAGGGAAAATTGATCCAATATATGGGATATTGTACTGAATCAAGAAAAAGGCCTGGGTACTATTGTAGATTGAAAAAATTAAGTCCAGTGTGGTGGTGGTGGTGTTAAAAAGGCTAACAAAATGTTAATCATCAAATAGAGGACTTCAGCTTACTCTAGTAGAGAGCCAGGTGAATCTTTACAGGTAATACTGGATGCTGCTGTGATTGCAGTATCCCAGAGATAAAAAGTTCCTGGGCGGTGCCCAGAGAGGAGCAACTGCACTGACTCGGTGATTTGGGGATGGGGGCATCACATTCATTGTTTTAAGATAGCTTGATATAATGTTTGAAAGATGAAAGCTGAGAGGAAAAAGTACAGGTGGAGGAACCTATGCTATTTCACAAAACACCTTAAGTAGACAATACCTAGGAAGGTAAGACTGATAAAAAGACTTAATGTTCCAGTGCCTTTTGGAGCCAGGCATTTAATGAAAATGGGCAGAACTGGCTGGGTGAGGACTGTGGTAAACTTGAGAGCACAGTCTTCATCTGAAATGGGAAGCTGCGGGTTAGCTTCAGTCCATTGTTCCCATATGGAAATTTGGACCCAGTATCTGAACTTCTGGGCTTTTTTTTTCTTTTAAAGAGAAGCCTGAAGAAGTTTTAGGGAAAATCTACCACTTTTAAACATTGGCACCTAATCTTGATATTTAAAAAAATCACTATATGGGCCAAAGCAAACACATCTCTGTCTTTGACTTCATTACTCTGCTGGGGTCATAGACCAAAAACAAAGAGATTACAAAAGAAAAGTGATTTAGATAAGTTCATGAATGTCAGATTTTAGAAGATTCTAGAGTGTTTCAGATGTTCTTAGCATTCAGATTAGCATTTATTTATTCAGCAAGCATTTATTGAATGCCTACCATGTACCAAGCACTGTGCTAGAAGCCAAAGAGTTGAAGATGAAAAAACATTCTTGGAACTGACCTTTTCGTGGGAGGCACACGAATAATGACAAGACAATGTAACTGCTAAAAGGAAGTCTGTCAAAAAGGAGTCTGAATGGGTAGGATGATGTTTGATAATGAAAGGAGGAGTTTAAATTTTATCCTTTAGATGTGGCACTGTTAGAGAATTTTGAGTAGCTATAGTTACATCAAATTAGCATGTTAGAAAGATCATTGTAATTCTGAGTTGGGGGAGATCCTGGGCCAGACCAAATATGGATTATTCATTATTTTAAATTGTTGTCATATCCCATTACTCAGTCAAAATTTGCCTCTAATTTTGAGGAATAACCGCAAAACTTAAAAACCCCAATCTTAATTTGTAAATCGATTCTCCAAATATTTGTTATTGCCATTAACCCTTAAAGAGTCATGTCATGAAAATTTGGTACTTTAAATGTTTGATGTCTTATGCCAGTTTTATTAAAAAGATAGAATACTAGTGTAATTTATTTGTCTTTGTGCCTTGTACTGGAGTGGCAGAAAGATGTTCTTCTATTTTTGTACAAGAGACTCTATAAATTGGTACAGTTATGAGATAACTTTTGAAGAAGCTGTTTACAGATCAGATTTGTAGGCAAATGAGTCTCTGGTGTGACTTCTGTTAACTTGAAAGAACTCTGGGGAAAATGGGATAAGATTAGCACTCTCTCTGTACATTTTCACACTGTAGATTTGATTCAGCCAAGTAATAGTTACAGTAAGATCATGCAGTAACCCTGGGCATATTCTAATGCAATAAGGTTGTTGCCATTTGAAAAAAAAGTATAAGTTGATAGGTTCACTCAAAGCAGCTTAGAGTTAGAAAAATTGACCTTGAAGATGAAGATACCTGTTTAGAGAAAAAAAACGTGGGCTGTACCACCCTGACAGAAAAAGATGTATAAAGCTCCTTGAGTGGTCACCAAGTTGCAGTAGTAAAATATGGATGTTGAGAATGTAAACCTAAATGGAAACAATCTACAGAGCCTTGGTTAAATGAGTTAAACAAAGAATTGAGATGTGTAAAATTTGAGAACCTCCACAGTGGCCTGCTTTGATCAGGTTGCCTCTTCAGCACTGGATCTGTTCTTTACAGAAGAAACTACTTTTCAAACCCCCAAGTCTAGCCAGATGCCTCGGCCTTCAGTGCCATCATTAATTAAGACATCGCTGTTCTCCTCAAAATTGTCTACACCTGATGTTGCAAGTCCCTTGGCGACCCCATTTGGCTCTAGTGTAGTGAATCGGATGACTGGGATTTTTGATGTAAACACGTGCTATGCGTCACCTCAAAGTCCTCAGCTTACAAGAAGAGGGCCAAGATTATGGACTTCGGCTTCTGGTGAGGACTATTTATTTTCTAAAATTTGAAATGTCATAGTTACAGAGAATCAGGCTAAGTTTTCACCTTCTTGGGTTTTTTTTTTGTAGGTCAGCAAATGACTGAATATTCTAATCCTTCTCCATCTACCTCTGTTAGTGCTGAGGGTAAGACAGTGAGACAGCCCAATATGATTTATTCATGGATTCAGAATAAACGTGAACAGGTAGGATGATACGGGTATGGGATTTATAGTTACATGTAACATTGAGAGAATCAAGGATCTCACTTAAGTAAGCCATTAGGAATAAATAGGACTTTGGGGATGCTTAATGTGTTAAGTTGACCCATATAAAATTGCCAGTATTTGACTGGTTTTGAGTTATAGAAATTGCAATTTCATTTGGCTTAACCTAATACAGTGCCTTTGATCTGTGAATTCTTTCATTTAAGAGATATTTATTGAGCTCTTCATCTATATAGGGTGTGGTTTTAGGTATTGGGGAAACAGCAAACAAAAGTCCCTGACCATATGTTTACATTCTAGTGAGGGGAAAGAGGTGAGCAAGCAAGTGTATTACATTTCTTTGAATATAAAAAATGCAGTTTATGCTTGAATAACTCGGGTTTGAACTGTGTGTCCACTTATATGTGGATTTTTTTTCAGTAGTAAATACTACAATACTACTCGATTGCAGTTGGTTGAATCCACTGACGTGGAAAACTGTGGATACAGAGAACGGATTGTAAGTTATAGGTGGATTTTCAACTACAAGAGGGTCAGTGTCCCTAACAACCGAGTTTTTCCAAGGGTCAACTGTACTATTAATTGTAAGACTTACTTTACGTACCACTAAGAAAAAAAAGTTGCCAGTTAAACCGTGACATGCTATTGACTATAAGATGGCATCCTGATATGTCATGTGCAAAATATGAAAAATATATGTCTTAAGAGGGAAGAAATTTGATGTCTTACGTGCTATGTAGGAAAATAGAGCAGGTAAAGGAGACCAGTACCTAGGGGAAGAGAGTACTATTTTATATGGTGTGATCAGGGGACATTTCATTGATAGGGTGACTCTTGATCAGAGGCCTGAAGGGAGGGCAGGGAACAGCAAAATGCAAAGGCCCTCAGGTGGGAGTAGGATTGGCTTGCATGAGGAACGGTATGGACACTAGTGTGTCCAGAGCAGAGTGAGGGGAGAGTGGTAGGTGGGTGGTGAGATAAGACATGTAGCAGGCACCCAGAGCTCGTCAGGCCCATTAGCCGTTGTAAAGACTGACATTTTCTCTGAATGTGATGGATAGCCACTGCATGGTTTTACCCACAAGAATGACATGATGTAACTTTACATTTTGAAAAACGCTGCTATGTTGAGACTAGATCCTCAGAGGGCAGGAGTGGAAGCAGAGGAACAGTAGTAAAGCTGTTAAAGTAATCTAGGGGGAGATGATGGTCTCTGTGACCAGAGTGGTTGTGGTGGAGACTAAAATGTGATCAAGGTCTGGATATATTTTGAAGGTAGATGTAATAGGACTTGCTTATGGTTTGGTTGTGGTGTGAAAGAGTCAGTGTTGATACTAAAGTTTTTGGCCTGAGGATCTGAAATAATGTAGTTGCAGTTTATTGAGTTGCAATTTACTGATGATTCTGGAAGAAGAGATTTGATAGGGGTAAGGTAGGGAAATCATGAGTTTGATTTTAGACATGTCAATTTTGAGATACTTACTAGACAACCAAGTGAAAATACTGAATAAGATATGAGACATACATCTGGAGTCTAGGGGAAAGTCCAGGTTAGAAATGAAATTTTGGAAGTCATCAGAATATAAAAGCCATGAGACTCCGTGAAAATTCTTGGGGAATATAGATATAGAAGAAGAGAGATGCAAGAACCGGGACCCTCTAATGACGAGGTCTGGGAGATGAGAAGGAATAGCAAAGGAGCACCTTTGAGATGAGAAAGAACCAAGAAGTGTTTCAGACAGAAGTGAGTGTCAGAGATGATGCTGATAGGTAGCATGAGACTCAAACTAAGAATGAACTGTTGCGCTAGAAATGTGGAGGTCATTGAGTACTTGACAAGAGCTACTGGGTGGAGTAGAGGGGATGAACACCTGATTGGCGTGGGTTCAGGAGAGACTGGGAGAGGAATTGGAAACCACAAGAAAAGCTAGATCTTTCAAGGAGTTTTGCTATAAGGGGAACAGAGAAATGGGGTAGTAGCTGGGAGGAGTTGAGGGGTCAAAGAAGGGTTTTATTTTTTAGGATGGGAGAAATAATACCATGTTCATTGATAGAATGATCAATTAATAGAGAGGGCAGAACTGAAGGCATTTTACAAAACTTCAGGATCCCATATGGCTCTATATGCCATAAGTACTGCTATGTCATGAATTTACTTTCAAGTCAGTTGGGGTATATAGCTTTTAGCTTAATATTAAGAAAATTGTTTTCCCTGTAAATATCAACTAGTAGAAAACCACTTCATGTCTTAAGATCTTTTTTTTTTTTGGTAGGGGAAACATGCTCTTTTTTGGTATTAAGAGGTAACGGGTAAGACAGTTGTAGAGAATTGAGAAAGAATATGGTCTTAGAAAATATCACCAGAACCACTTAGAGTTCCTTTTTTATTATGACAGGGCTTAAATTTGAGGGCTAGACATGTGTACATGGGAATGCAGTTTAGGTTAGATGGCCTATCTTGGTTATCCAGTTTATAGTACAGAGGTATTTATTTACGTAGTTTACCTTAAATACTGTTCTTTCTTTGTAAGATGTGAAGTGTTTCATTTAAGTTAGTGTCAGGAAGAACCTGGAAATGTGTAATATTATATTTGAGTAGAATTGCAAAATGTGCATGTGTTAATTCTTCCCTTTTTCCAACTCAGATTAAGAATTTCTTATCAAAACGGGTGCTGATAATGTATTTTTTCAGTAAGGTAAGAATATGTAGTTATAGCATTGGGAATGGGGGGGGGGGAGGAAACAAAATAAGAATGAAGTAGCAGGTAGGATTTGACTTCTAAATATTTAGCTTGATCCTAGCAAGCCAAACAGCTCTGCATCATGCTTCACTAAACCTCCCTTTTAACAGTGGCTGCCCTAGACACACATCTCACCTTAGTGGCTTCCTGAGGCTTGGCTCTAGTTGGCCTTCTCAGTTTCCTGGCTGCAGGCAGCTTTGTGCTGATGTGTAGCCCCTTGCTGCAAAATGAGTAGATCCATGGTGATGCTTCATGGCTCATTGTCCTGCTAACATCTTTATGGCCAATTTGGTGTTCAGAAGAGAGATGACTGGGTTAGATTGCAGATGTTAAACTTGGGTTGGATAAAAGTTGTAATTCAGACCACAAACTAAATGACTTTTCAACTTGTCTGTCAGCTGCCCCAGCTGCTGTAGGGGAGTAAATCTCAATGGTAGAAGCTAAAAATTCATTCCTGTTTTCACTGCTACAGCTGTTGTGTGTCAGTTAATCCTTTGATGAGGAAAACCTTGCCCATTTGTAGGGGAAAGAATTTTTGTTTCAATTTTTTTTTTTTTCCCCCCCCGTACGCGGGCCTCTCATTGTTGTGGCCTCTCCCGTTGCGGAGCACAGGCTCCGGACAGGACACGCAGGCTCAGCAGCCATGGCTCATGGGCCCAGCCGCTCCGCGGCATGTGGGATCTTCCCGGACCGGGGCACGAACCCATGTCCCCTGCATCGGCAGGCGGACTCTCAACCACTGCTCCACCAGGGAAGCCCTGTTTTAATTATTTTAATCTAGCTTCTCTCTTTTTCCAGATACTGTAGTATTAACTAATAGTGCACTCAGTTAATGCCTTCAAGTGAAACTCTGCATTGGCGTACATTCCTCATTTTTATTCTTTGGGAGTCATACTCTGGTGGGGAGAGAGAACTCAGTAACTCTGATAGAATATAGGTACACATAGCAAAGAATCCTTTCAAGTTCTTGAAACTGTTTTTTCACTGTGGTGGCAGGGAGGATCCACCCAACTAGCAATAAGGCTATCCATTAGAGCCCTGGTTAAACTATCAGACCCCGGAGGAAGGTGTCTCGTCTTCCACCAAGAGGAAGAGGAGTTGTCTGAAGTTTTACTTCAGAGCTTTGCTTCAGAAGGATGGGAAGAAAACTTACCCTTTTGTCTTCTGTATGCCGTGCTCTTTTCACTTCAGTTCCCTCATTTAATCTAACAGCATTCCTGTGAGTTGTCTTTTTGTCCTCATTTTACAGATAAGGAAACCTGAGGCTCAGAGGGGTCAAGTAGCTAGCCTAAGGGCACATAGCCAGTAAGTGGCAGAGCAGAGGCTGAACAAGATAAGATCTCCTTTTTCCTTGGAAGTGAAGGGCTGCTTTTGATTCTAATTTTGCAAGTGGATCTATTGTATGATAAGGAGTTGTAGACACTGCTACTTAATGTTGGGACGTGTAACATGCTGTTGTACTTAGTAGGCTTCATTGGGTGTATTATGAAATCCACCATTTACACGGGCCAATTATTGCTCCGCACCACAATACCTTGCTGTATTAAAGAAGGTTGGGTGGTTTTTCTTTGCAGTGGAATTGAGGGCAGACGATTTAAGAGAGGTAATATGTATTTAGGCAATTCTTTTGTTTAAAAAAAAAGAGCATTCTTAACGCTTCTCTTAAGTGATCTCTATGCTAATCCCCTGAGGTGGGTTGAGTTGAATATATTTATTATTTATTCAACTCTTATTGTAAATGAGAAACTGAGGCCCATCGAGATTTAGAGACTTGGCAAGGGTCACACAATGAGTTGGTAGCAGAATGCTTTATTGCAGTTAAATCATACTGTGTAACAATTTCAGGTTTTAAAATTCTTCAGAGGCAGCTGTGAAATATTTATTGTTATAGTCTACGTAATTGATTAGATGAAATTATCATTTCAGGGGAACTTACTTAAATGTCTTTATTGTATTTGTAGCACCCAGAGGCCTCCATTCAGGCTGTTTTTTCAGATGCCCAAATGCATATTTGGGCATTAGAAGGTAAGCAATCTCAGTGAACTACAACTATGATTTCTTTATTAGTTAAATATTGAAGTATAATCCGTGAAAGATCAGTTCTGGACTTCGATCTCAATCTTTGAATATTCAGATACATTGTTATTTCTCTGTTTTATATAGATCATTTTTCTTAGATATTTAGGTGTATTTTAATTTAGGCAGAAATTTTCCTTGTATATAAGTGGATAAACTGAGCCTGGGGTTCTTGCCTCTCTTTCTCTATTTCAAAAAAACTGCAATTAATAGATTGTTTTTTAACCGTCAACTTACGTTGACATAGCATGTTTAACCATATTTAGCTTAGGTTAAATATGAAAATCTAGTTCCTGAAGAACTATTTCTTTTCATCTTACAGATACTGCCTTCTCAATGCTTAAATGATACTTCCTCAGAGGGGCCTTTCCTGACCACCCTATGAAAAGTATCCTCACAGCTGTCACCCTTAGCATGCTTTGTTTTCTTAGCACTTATCACTATCAAACACAATATTATTTTAAAAAATTCTTTTTCCTACTAGAACGTAAGGCAGAGACTGTCATCTTATTCAAGACTGTTGCAGTTGAGCACTTTTTCCATGCCTTTTCCAGTCTTTTGCCTATTTTTCTATTGTATTACTCCCTCTTTTTTTATTTAGAAGTTTTTTTATGCATTCAGAATATTAATCCTTTCCCAAATAGACGTATTGCAAGTAGATTTGCCTAATTTTGATTCGCTTTTAACTTTTTTCTTCTTTTCCACTTGAGGTCTGTCTCACTTAGTAGCAGCATCATTTACAGAAGATAGATTTGGAGTTGTCCAGACTACACTACCAGCTATTCTTAATACTTTGTTGACGCTACAAGAGGTAGGCAATATGTGGGTTGGGTGGAGTAGAGGTCCTGTCCCCTCCCCCTGCCCAGCTTTTTCACTTTGTTTCTTACATATCACATTAAGCAACAAACATATGTTGGAAGTCAAAATAATGGTACTATTCTCACCCTCAGGCACTTACAATCTAAGAGAAACTAGGAAGATAAACTTTTAATTCATTTATAAGTAATAATTGTATTGTAACAAAGAAATAAAGTATACTAAACCTGTAGGATATACCTCTGATATTAATCAGATTATTTAGGATATTGGAATTCTGTTCAGTGCTATAAGATTGCATCCTTACATAATTTGTAGCCACTGAAAGTGACATGAGGTTAAGTTACCCTGCAGATAAGAAGTTGCCTATTGGCCAGAGGCTTAAGAAGATAGAGCTGGGGCCAGCAGATTCCTGTTTTCAGGCTGGGTGCATAGTTTTAAACTACCAGGTCTTTTTAGTCCTAGACTTAAAGGAAGAAAAATAAAACGTATGCTTCTTGTTTTCCATTAGGCTGCCTTTCCTAACTTCATGTTGGGTGATATGTTTTACACTGCCTTATAATATTAGTTGTATGTCAGATGAGGAATATAAACACTGAGGGCTAGGAGCATTTAGAGGTAGGGGCTTGTGTGTTGTATAGGTTTTCTGGAGGAGTGTTACTGAACTAGGCTTAAAGGATAATAAACTGGTGCATCTTTGGGTCTTGGGAAACAATTTAAGATACGAAGAGAAAACAGGCTTTACTGTTCCTTTCTTCAAATCTCAATTCATTTTACCTCTTAGAAAGTCTTACCCATCAAAACCAGTGATTTTTTTTTTTTTCTTCACTCTGAGTCCTCTTTGTGCCCACTTTCTCATGTATGTTATTTGAGACATGTTTATACACATGGGTAGTTTTATTATTTGGGTTCTTTTCCCAGCTGCCTTTCTCTAAAGAAAGAATTTCCTACTATTTCTCCACGACTTCTAATATTTGGCTTGTCTAACCACACAATAGGGTAACCATGATTTGGGCACCTCTTTGGTACATAGCATAGTTTTTTTTTAATCACTCTTGCTATGTAGTTTAAAATAAAACTACAGTAGAATGTTCCATAGTCTACAGAGTGATTTCTTATCATTATTTATTTTGAACCTCAGATCTATCTTGTGAAGTGAGATGGAGGTGTTTTGGCCCTGTTTTGCACATGAGAGGGGCTCGGTAGTGCAGGGACTTACCTCAGGTCTCACACACACGTCTTGTTAGTGGCAGAGCTGGGACTTGAATGTGAGCTGATTGCAGGGCATTAGCAGTGTAGTAGACCCCAGGGAAAGCTGCAGATCCACATCCTGTATTCTCTCTGAACTTGTCTATTATCTTCTCCTGGGCTTTTATTTTTACATAAGGTTCTCTTTAGAGAGAATGGCTCTACCCTTAGAACCATGGCTTTCAAACCTTTTAGACCATGATCTAGTACATTTACATTAGACTCAGAATATAGAGGTGTGTGGGTGTAACAAGAAACAAAAGATTCTTAGAAGAGTGCTTACCTTTTATTATGTGCTCTGCATTCTAATGCTTTCCATTCTGTTTCATTAAAAAAAAAATGGTGGTTGAAACGGAATTGATTTCACAAGGATCACACTGCCCTCAAGGTATTCTGCACCAAAGTTACTTTCTTTTCACCTCCCCACCATCAGAATTCCTAATTCTTCATAGTTGGCTATGGGTAGGTATGACAAGGAAAGCAATTTGTTTATTTGGTTATAGTCATTCCTACCTTTGATTGATTGGGAAGATAAGAATTATAGATTTGTCGAAGGGTCAGGCCCTATTTACTTTGAAACAGAGGAGTTGAATGGAGGATACTGTTGAGGGGCAGAGTAGCAAGAGGCAGAGGCATGTTTTTGAGAGTTGAGAAGAGGTAAATGGAACAAAGAACAGGACCAGTGATTTGATACTTTGCTTCTGAGTATAAAAACCCTTCCTAGTGTGAGGCTTCTGGCATCTGTTCTCCCCTAGGCCACATCACAGTCGGCCTTTTGGTCATGCTCTGCAGGCATCAGATTTTGCAAACTGCCTTGCAGTCTTTCCCACCCCATATCCTGAGGTTGACTGTAGTGAGTAATTCAGTGTCCACGTGGATATTTGTCCCACACCTTGACCTCCTCACCAGTCTTTTACATACCCATCAGTGTCAGCCTTTGACCATCATCCAGGCCTCATCATCCCCTGAATTCTCCACCTCCAAAGCTTAAAATTCCAGGATTCTACCCTCTAAGTCAGAGTCCTTAAATGTTTTTGTGCCAAAGGTCCCTTTAACAGTCTGATGAAGCCCATGGACTTTTTCTCAGAATAATGTTCTTAAATACATAAAATAAAGTCCTTAGGATTAAAAAGGAAATCAATTATATTAGAATACAATTATGAAAGTATTAAATCTATGATACAGTAATGTGTGCTTTTTAATTAATGCATTAAATAACAAGATCTATCAGTGAGTCTACTAACCCATCACTTTGAAGTAGTGATATGATGAATGGTATTTCAGATAATTGCAATAGTAATGTGATATGAAGATATTGATGATATCTGTGGTGGCAAAGTCACAGGAATTGCTAATGCTATTGTGATTTACTGTTTCATAATTGAAAGAAATGCTAATTTTTAATTAGAGCTTAGTAAAGATAAGCATGTAATTTTTATCCCAGAGTTCTTGCGCCCTGAATCCTATCCATAGATCTGTGGGCCCATGTAAGAGGCCCCCCAAGCACAGCCTCTTATGCCCTTGCTTCTTCTGTACACTTTGTCTTTGTCAATATTTTCACTTCCTTTGTTTTTCGGCTCCCTCCTAGCTACACATATGTCTTTCCCTATCCAGCTTAGACCTTATAGTCTGTCACTTCAACCATTTTGTTACCAATTTTTTTTTTTAACATCTTTATTAGAGTATAATTGCTTTACAATGGTGTGTCAGTTTCTGCTTTATAACAAAGTGAATCAGCTATACATATACATATGTCCCCATATCTCTTCCCTCTTGCATCTCCCTCCACCCCACCCTCCCTATCCCACCCCTCTAGGGGGTCACAAAGCACCAAGCTGACCTCCCTGTGCTATACAGCTGCTTCCCACTAGCTATCTATTTTCCATTTGGTAGTGTATATATGTCCATGCCACTCTCTCACTTTGTCCCAGCTTACCCTTCCCCTCCCCATAACCTCAAATCCATTCTCTAGTAGGTCTGTGTCTTTATTCCCATCTTGCCCCTAGGTTCTTCATGACCTTTTTTTTTTTTTTTTTTTAGATTCCATATATATGTGTTAGTATACGGTATTTGTTTTTCTCCTTCTGACTTACTTCACTCTGTATGACAGTCTCTAGGTCCATCCACCTCACTACAAATAACTCAGTTTCATTCCTTTATATGGCTGAGTAATATTCCATTATATGTATATGCCACATCTTCTTTATCCATTCATCTGTTGATGGACACTTAGGTTGCTTCCATGTCTTGGCTATTGTAAATAGAGCTGCAGTGAACATTTTGGTACATGACTCTTTTTGAATTATGGTTTTCTCAGGGTATATGCCCCGTAGTGGGATTGCTGGGTCGTATGGTAGTTCTATTTTTAGTTTTTTTAAGGAACCTCCATACTGTTCTCCATAGTGGCTGTATCAGTTTACATTCCCACCAACAGTGCAAGAGGGATCCCTTTTCTCCCCACCCTCTCCAGCATTTATTGTTTGTAGATTTTTTGATGATGGCCATTCTGACTGGTGTGAGATGATATCTCATTGTAGTTTTGATTTGCATTTCTCTAATGATTAATGATGTTGAGCATTCTTTCATGTGTTTGTTGGCAATCTGTATATCTTCTTTGGAGAAATGTCTATTTAGGTCTTCTGCCCATTTTTGGCTTGGTTTGTTTGTTTTTTTGATATTGAGCTGCATGAGTTGCTTGTATGTTTTGGAGATTAATCCTTTGTCAGTTGCTTCATTTGCAAATATTTTCTCCCATTCTGAGGGTTGTCTTTTCGTCTTGTTTATGGTTTCCTTTGCTGTGCAAAAGCTTCCAAGTTTCATTAGGTCCTTGTTACCTGTTCTTCAACTCCTTGTTGCCATGTCCTTCAGTTGCACCCATGTGGCAAAACTCTAAGGGATCAATCCCATATCAACCACCCACCCTTTCTCTTGCCCATCCCTCCTGCTTCAGCCTCACTTCAGCCCTTGGCATTTCTGACCTGAATTATTACTATGGCCTTTTGCTCCTCTTATTAACAGGGATCCTTCATTCTGACTTTAGTCACTATCCTGTTCTTCCTATAAGCCCTCTACTCTAATAACCACGATGGACTATTCCATTTCCCCCCCCAATATATTTTATTTTCTTAACCAGACTCTAACTCTGTATATGATGCTTCTTCTTTCCTTCTTTGCTTAGAACACATTTTTCTTTTCTCTGGCTCTGCCCTGTAATCCCCATTTCATCACTTTATTATACTGCATTTTAATTGTATGTTTACTTTTTTTTTTTTTTTTGCGGTACACGGTTCTCTTACTGTTGTGGCCTCTGCCGTCGCGGAGCACAGGCTCCGGACGCGCAGGCTCAGAGGCCATGGCTCACAGGTCCAGCCGCTCTGCGGCATGTGGGATCTTCCTGGACCGGGGCACGAACCCGTGTCCCCTGCATCGGCAGGCAGACTCTCAACCACTGCGCCACCAGGGAAGCCCTGTCTCTTTACTTTTATTGTCTCTAGTCAGAGCAGAGGCAGGGACCTTGTCTTAATTCTGTATTCCTAGCATCTGACCTGGTACCTGGCAAATGACAGGCACTTATTAAATGCTTGTTTGATGACTGCTGGATAGCTTCATGGTTGGTTTGGTGGGCAAAAGCTTCTGTTCTGGGGCCTGATTTGAGTGACAGTTCTGATGTAATGGGTTAATTATAATAGTCCCAAGCCCCTTCATTTTGAGAGGCAGGGATGTCATGAGACTCATACGAGCCCTGTTACATGTTTTTGGTTTTATGTTCTGTGATGTAGGAGGGATACTTGCTCTTAATAACGAGAATAAGTTCTAAGTATCTCTTAGAATTTAAGGCAAGTTATAAAATACAGGCTTCTGGATGTTACTAAGGAAAATTGTATGGAACTGTTCTGTTCTTTTGTTTTATTTTTCACTATCAATAAAAAAGCCATATCACTGTGAATCATTAAAGAGAAAATAGGAAAGGGGAAGCCTTTCATTCTTCAAATCATTCAGAGGGCAAGCCGTGGAGGGATGGATATCCTAGGACAGTTGTTCCTAATAGTGGGCCAGGCCCTCCTGGGAGATTCCAAGTATCACAACAGATTCATGAATCCACACATATATTGCTGTCATCTGAGTAATTAATGTTTGTCTGACATATTTATAGCTATTTTTCAGAGGTTTTTACATGCTGTTTTGGTTAATTAAAATAGAAATTCACTTAAAAGCATTATTTCCTACATTAGTGGATGGAGAAAAACTACTATCCTGTGGAATTCCACTACGTATACATATATATGTGTACATGTCTACATATATATATAATCTTTAAAAAGGGTCCTTATAAAGGTTGGGGACCAAAATGGTAGAGTGGTTTTTTTTTTTTGCGGTACGCGGGCCTCTCACTGCTGTGGCCTCTCCCGTTGCGGAGCACAAGCTCTGGACGTGCAGGCTCAGCGGCCATGGCTCACGGGCCCAGCCGCTCTGTGGCATGTGGGATCTTCCCGGACTGGGGCACGAACCCGTGTCCCCTGCATCGGCAGGTGGACTCTCAACCACTGCGCTACCAGGGAAGCCCCTAGAGTGTTTTTTTTTTTTTTGCGGAAAACGGGCCTCTCACTGTTGTGGCCTCTCCCGTTGTGGAGCACAGGCTCCGGACGCGCAGGCTCAGCAGCCGTGGCTCACAGGCCCAGCCACTCTGCGGCATGTGGGATCTTCCCGGACTGGGGCACGAACCCATGTCCCCTGCAGCGGCAGACGGACTCTCAACCACTGCGCCACCAGGGCAGCCCCTAGAGTGGTTTTTTAATCAAAACAAATTTTTCTTAAATTGTGTTAAAATACACATAACGTAACATTTACCATTTTAACTATCTTTTAGTGTACATTTCTATGTCGTTAAGTACAGTCACATTGTTGTTTAACCATCAACCATCATCTAGCTCCAGAACTTTTTCATCTTTAAAAGTACTTTTTAAAGTTTTCAGAAAGCCTTCAAGTCTTTGAAAAGTCATTGTCACCTTGATGGTGGGATATCAGCTCTGTCTATTATATTTTTTGCCTTGTCATCTGAAGGTCAAATTTTGATATACTTGGAATATTGGAGTTGACCTTTATGCTATTCACATATCCATTCATCCAGTAAATGTTAATTATCAAATGGTTTACCATGTGTTATGATATAGAATGAGAAAAGGCATACATGGTACCTGCCCTCCAGGAGCTTACAGACTATAAAATAGAAAATCATACAAATAAGTAACTACAATTGTAATAAGTGCCACAGTATGCAAAAATGCAGGATGATCAGAGAACATAAAACAGGCAAGTCTAAGCTAGTCTTGTGAATAGGAGATTGAAAGGAAGTATGAAGTCATTAAAGGCCTCCCTGAGGAAGTGATGACAGAAGTTAGAAGGAAGAATGGGGAAAAGGAAAGGAATGTTCTTGAGGGCCAGAACTATGGGTTTGAAGGCCCAGAGACCCTTGACCAATACTCTTCTACAAGTCACAGTCCATTCTTTGTTTCTCTAGAATCCTATGCTACTTTACCTAATATCTGTGTAGTACTCCAAAAGAAATGCTCTTTCTTTAATTTTTGTAACACTCCCATAAAGTTAGAATAAGACTTACTTTGCATGACTGAGGCTCTCTCAAAAAGACTGTATCTGTCGGTATGACTTAATCAAGATCATGCCAATAAATGGTCGAGTAAATTTGAAAACCAGGCTTTTAGACCTGAAGTCCTTTGCTTCCCGCCATATCAAATTACCTCTGTAAGGGCTTGGCAGGAGCATGCATTTCTTAACCTCCTTTTATTTATTTATTTATTTATTTACTTACTTACTTACTTATGGCTGCATCGGGTCTTCATTGCAGCATGCGGGCTCTTCTTCGTGGTGTGCAGGCTTCTCTCTAGTTGTGGAGCGCGGGCTCAGTAGTTGTGGCACACAAGCTTAGTTGCCCCGCGGCATGTAGGATCTTAGTTCCCCAACCAGGGATCGAATCCGTGTCCCCTGTATTGGAAGGCGGATTTCTTTTTTGTTTTGAATTTTATTTTATTTTTATTATACAGCAGGTTCTTATTAGTTATCTATTTTATACATATTAGTGTATATATGTCAGTCCCAATCTCCCAATTCATCCCACCAACACCACCCCCCAACCCCTGCTTTCCCCCCTTGGTGTCCATACGTTTGTTCTCTACATCTCTGTCTCTATTTCTGCCTTGCAAACCGGTTCACCTGTACCATTTTCTAGATTCCACATATATGCATTAAGATACGATATTTGTTTTTCTCTTTCTGACTTACTTCACTCTGTATGACAGTCTCTAGGTCCATCCACGTCTCTAAAAATGACCTAGTTTCGTTCCTTTTTATGGCTGAGTAGTATTCCATTGTATATATGTTCCACATGGAAGGAGGATTCTTAACCACTGGACCACCAGGGAAGTCCCAGTGCTTCTTGGATTTCAGTATTTAGGAGAAGACAATTAGGAGTGAGAAAAGACAATAATTTTAAGCTCTGGCTACATACTGTTTGCTCAAATCCCTGAACCTGAAGCCTTCTTGTCCTTTGCTACAAAAGGAGATTAGAGAGAATTAGAGATGTGTTAAGGACACATTACCTCCAAACTAAGACTTTCTTCCCCAATGTAACTTTGATACCATTAGGGTCTGCTGGACTCAATTTAATTTTTGTATTTATTTGTGAGCTATTCCAGTTATTTGTAAGGATTGATATTCTATGACTTTTATTCTTTCTTAGAGGTCTTTCAAAGAACAAAGAGAAAACAGTCAAACAGAATTCACTGTTTTACAGTTATCCTTTGGACCCTTGTAAAATCCAAGAGGTATTATGAAATCCTAGTGATTTTACATTTCCAGTATCTTGAAACAACTTGCTATTTGATCATCCCAGGAATTATTTCATCATTACTCATCAGTTATTCCAATTGTGGTAAAAAAGACCAATAAGAAAACAGAAGAATGATGAAATCATATAATATTGTATCATCTTTGAAGAAAAGGTATATAGTCTGAACACACATCTTTACAGTTTTTTTTTTAAGCTTTCATTGAATGCAGTTGCTAGTTCAGATTTTTAAAATTTACCACCGATGATGGTAAAAGGAAGAAAATTGCCAATATGTTAAATAATTATTTAGATAAATCAGAAGATGAATGTGGAGAGACAGCACTCTGGAAATTTACATGGTTCTTAAGTGGTTACATGCTGAAGGTACACGAAGGTGTATTCAAAAGTGATGGGAGGGGGCTCCCCTGGTGGCACAGTGGTTGAGAGTCCACCTGCCGATGCAGGGGATACGGATTCATGCCCCGGTCCGGGAAGATCCAACATGCCGCGGAGGAGCTGGGCCCGTGAGCCATGGCCACTGAGCCTGTGCTCTGCAACGAGAGAGGCCACAACAGTGAGAGGCCCGCGTACTGCAAAAAAAAAAAGTGATGGGAGGACTTCCCTGGTGGCGCAGTGGTTAAGAATCTGCTTGCCAACGCAGGGGACACGGGTTCGAGTGCTGGTCTGGGAAGATCCCACATGCTGCAGAGCAACTAAGCCCACGTGCCGTAACTACTGAGCCTGCGCTCTAGAACCCGCTAGTCACAACTGCTGAAGCCCGTGTGCCTAGAGCCCGTGCTCCACAACAAGAGAAGCCACTGCAATGAGAAGCCTGCGCACCGCAACGAAGAGTAGCCCCCGCTCGCAGCAGCTAAAGAAAGCCCATGGGCAGCAATGAAGACCCAACGCAGCCAGAAATAAATAATTAATAAATAAGTTAATTAATTAATAAACAAAAAAGTGGAAGGAAATAGGTGATACTGAAATGAAAAAAGTCATGTACAATAAAATATTTTTATATTTGATTCATCATTTCAGTTCATCTTTATAAACCTAAGAATGAAAATGTTTTGCACAATTAGGGTACAAAGAAAATGGCTGAAGTCTTCAACAATATTATGAGCTGTCAAAAGTTTTTTAAAATATTGTATTTTGATGTGCAGATGCAAGAAAAAGAATCAGAAGTAATGATAAACTAGAACCTGTTGGAGATATATCTTCAGTTTGAAATCAGTATTGCAAGATGGCTGTGTTCCACGTTTATTCATGATAGCTGATAAGCAGCTAGTTGCATTCAAAAGACTGCCTATTTCAGATGTATATATCTTCAAAACCTGGAAAATATGTTTATAATCTTATTTAAACTTCTATAAAGTTATTTTACATTATCCTGTCATTCTTATTTCTGTAAATTTTTTGTAAAAAAACTAAACTATAAAAAAGGTCCACTGGAAAAAAAAAAAAGGGGAGCTTCCCTGGTGGCAGAGTGGTTAAGAATCCGCCTGCCAATGCGGGGGACACGGGTTTGAGCCCTGTTCCGGGAAGATCCCACATGCCGCGGAGCAACTAAGCCCATGCGCTACAACTACTGAGCCTGCGCCCTAGAGCCCACGAGCCACAACTACTGAGCCCACTTGCTACAACTACTGAAGCCCTGCGCCTAGAGCCCATGCTCCACAACAAGAGAAGCCACAGTAATGAGGAGCCCACGCACCGCAACAAAAAGTAGCCCCCGCTCGCTGCAACTAGAGAAAGCCCATGTGCAGCAACAAAGGCTTAACGCAGCCAAAAATAAATAAATAAAAATAGATTTTTAAATAAAGGGTCCACTGGATCCAGGTGTAAATGATGATGATGATTTTGCTGGTATACTGAATGTTAATAAGAAGGTTTACGAGAAAATTGAAAAGGAAGTAACTTTTCCATTATGATTCAGTGTTATTTAATGTTGCTTAAATATGTCATTGGATACCATCTCCCATACTGCCTAAAATTATCTCAAGTTTGTCCCAGTCTTGGGAATCCCTCTTATAAGTTACTGTTGAGAGAATAAATGTTTAGACTTGCAGTTATCATGGCAGACTGAACACACACATCAGGTCTTGTTCCTTACCCCTAAACTCTGCTAAACTACAGTAAAAGGACTTTTAAAAAGACATAAATCCAGGGCCTTCCCTGGTGGCGCAGTGGTTAAGAATCCGCCTGCCAGTGCAGGGGACACGAGTTCAAGCCCTGATCTGGGAAGATCCCACATGCCATGGAGCAACTCAGCCCATGCACCACAGCTACTGAGCCTGTGCTCTAGAACCCACAAGCCATAACTACTGAGCCCACATGCCACAAGTACTGAAGCTCACACGCCTAGAGCCCGTGCTCCGCAACAAGAGAAGCCACCTCAATGAGAAGCCCTCACGCTGCAACAAAGAGTAGCTCCCGCTCGCTACAACTGGAGAGAGCCTGCGCACAGCAACAAAGACCCAGTGCAGCCAAAAATAAATAACTAAATTTATTTTAAAAAAAAACAAACGTAAATCCATAAATAGGAGAGGAGACAACAGCAACAAAGTCTTCAAAGCTGGACAGCAGATGGTTGAGATAACTAACTTAGCAGATTCCAGAGGCAAATCTGAAGTTGGTAGTGGGGCAAGCACCAAGACCCTCTGGAACCAAGGGTGAAGGGACAGGTACCAGAACAGGGAGGTTTGGGTGAGAGCTGTTTGAAAACCAGTTAGATCCCTAGATTTTCCTAGGTGGTGCTTCTCCCTCATTCCAGCAGAAGTCGAGGTTCATCCTCAGAGAGAGTAGAGCACTGGGTCTCTGGACTGGGAGAGTTCACAGTTGTGGGTACTCTACTAAAAAGCGTAGAGGTGTGCTCCATAGCTCTGTTCACCACTTGGCTTCCCTGAGCACTGGGGACCAAGCCCCCCAGACAGGGTACTGGAAGACTTTTCTTTGGGAACTCTGATCAAACCAAGAAGAAAGATCTAAAGTTACTGAGTTGAGCACTTATCCCCAAAAAAGTCCACGCAGATCACCTATTGTGAAGCTGTCAGTAATCTCCAGTTGTGTACTCAAAGCTGTGGTCAATAATCTCCAGTACTCAGAGCTTTCGGTCAGCTCTTTAGGAGGTCCCACTCTCAGTCATGAGCCAAAGATCACTAGATTTTGAAGAAAGTATCCAATACAGAAGATACAGACCAGAAGAAGGAAAGAGAAGAAAAGTAGCTTGGAAGAAACTATAAAACAAACAAAAAACCAAAAACATAACAAAAATCACCAAAATCCTCAGAAATAAAAGCGGTATTGCAGCCTTGAAACAAAAATAGTATGCTGAAGTAAAAAGGATCACTCAAATGACATAAAGAGCTCTTTTTAAAATTTTTATTTATTTTTTACACAGCAGGTTCTTATTAGTTATCTATTTAATACATAATAGTGTATATATGTCAGTCCCAATCTCCCAATTCATCCCACCACCACCCCCACCCCTGCTTTCCCCTCGTAAGAGCTCTTGAAATTAAAAACATGATGGCAGAAATCCTTTTAACTATAGTTTTAAGTACTTTTTTGGTGCTTACATCTGTAACTATAAATAATAGACTTATATTATTACTTCTTGTCACTTTAGACATTATCTTTCCTGTAGTAGATTGACATGCTTATACTTCTCAGTCTTCTCCCTTCTCTTAATATAGTTTATAGCATTTAAAAATTATAATATTTACCTTTGGCTTTTAAAAGTTATACTTAAATCTCATACTATCAACTATAAATAAAATCAGTTTCACTTGTGAGTTCTCTTCCCACCTATTCTTGCTCATAGGTACTTTATCAGCTAGAATTGTAAAGGAAGATAAACTAGTATAGTAAATAACCTTACCCTTGTAAAGTATAAAGTTTGGTCTTTTTTTGGGCTGAGATGTATAATAAAGATGCTCTTACCCGTCTGTCATACATTATAAGCAGAGTAGGATATCTGTGTTTCACTTCCCAGTTTTGCATTTTCAAGGCTGTTGAAGTATAGCTGCTTTTTAGAGGACAGATGTGGACTTTTCCCTGGTAACTGCTGAAGTGGCTGAACCTCTACTCCCTGTTTTTCAAATTGTTTTGACTGTGATCCAAAATAAATATTATATGTCTCTGTGTGTGTGTGTGTGTGTGTGTGTGTGTGTGTCTGTATCTATCTATCTGAAATGAAATCTCTTTAATCCTTTGGACTAAATTGGCTTTCTTGATAGTCTGAACTAACGTGTTTTCTTTCTTTCTTGATGTAGGCAGTTGATAAGTACTTCAAGCTTCCTCATGCTTCCAGTAAACCACCTCGGATTTCAGGAAGCCTAGTGGACACTTCTTATAAAACATTAAGATTTGCCTTTAGAGCATCATTAAAAACTGCCATCTATAGAATAACTACTACATTTGGTGAACATCTGAAGTAAGTTTACCTGTTTTTGTTCCACGATAATTCACTCTCAGGAGTTCACCTGAGAAACAGGCATGAGAATTATAAAGGCTCATAAGTTGAAAGTATTCTTTTGGGACCTTCATGATTCCTACTGGGAACTAACAGCTTGGATTTAGATTTAATATTTACATTTTAAAATTTGGCCTATCATATAAGCTTTGGGGCCTTCTTTCAAATGGGTAAAAAAGAGGATAGAAAGTTATAAAAGCAGCAAATGTAATTATATATTGTTTTTTTTAATTACTAAAATATCCTTAAGGGAGAAAAAAGGCAAAATGATATTTTCTTCTCCAGAAAAGCATATTAAAAATAATTCTGTTATTACATCTTGGTCAGCAAACTAAGACTTGGGGTGAGGAGAGTATTCCATAAATGAGTCCTTGGTGCTTTGTGAATCGTGCTGGAAAAGCAATGATAGATCATACCACCTTCAGAAACGGAACCAGAAAGAAAACCACAAATGCCAGACCTGTGTATATTTAGTTTCATTGATGTTTACTGCTTTCTTTTCATGAAATAATCTACCTAGGCAGTGTAAGGGATACTAGTTTATTAACTAAATTATTTCTGTCATAATTATAAATAAACTTTAAAAGATATAAGAGATTGCTCTGTTCTTTTCTGTATGCAATCAATAAGTAGTTTAGAACTTCCTCAAACCACTTGCTTTTAGAAGCAGTAGTGTATTTCCTTTTACTTCCATGAGGCACATACATAAAGCATATGACATACATGTCAACACATACATAAGGTAGCAGCAGCAGCAAGTTTTTTTGGAACACTTTGGTTCTGTGCGGGAATACAGAAGAGTTGTAGATCCGCTCTCCTTAAGAAGTTTATTCATTTGTTTAAAAACAAACCAAAAAAAAATCTATTTATTGAGTGCTTCTAGATCTGCACTCTCCAATGTGATAGCCATGTATTGCTATTTAAATTTTTTTTGTGTGTGCGGTACGCGGGCCTCTCACTGTTGTGGCCTCTCCCGTTGCGGAGCACAGGCTCCGGACGCACAGGCTCAGCGGCCATGGCTCACGGGCCTAGCCGCTCCACGGCATGTGGGATCTTCCCGGACCGGGGCACGAACCCGTGTCCCCTGCATCGGCAGGCGGGCTCTCAACCACTGCGCCACCAGGGAAGCCCCCTTGCTATTTAAATTTAAATTAATTAAAGTTAAATAAAATTGAAAATCCAGTTTGTCACTTACATTGGCCACATTTCAGGTCCTCAATAACTGCACATAGCTAGTGGCTACCATATTGGACAGCTTAGGTATAAAACATTTCCATCATTGCAGAAAGTTCTGTTGCACAGTGCTGTTCTAGACAATACACTCGCATTTTCACTTACTCTTCTCAAAGAGCCTTTGGGGTGTAGAGATTATCGTATTGTATAGATATGGAAACAGACTTGGAGGGATTAAGAACTCGCCTAATAGCGTAGTCTAGTCAGTGTTAGAACATGAACCTGAAATCAGGTCTTTCTTCCTCTTAAAATTCCACCTTCTTACCCTATACAATACTAGACTCCCTTTAAGATGTAAACTTAGATAAGAAAGGGAGATGACTGTTAAAAAAATTATGAGAATGAAACTCTGCCTTAGTTTCTTTCCTTTGAGAAGAGCCATATTTTTATACATGTACCAAAATTGATGAGGTCAGTAGAGACTATTTTGTACAAATACAGGACAGAATGGTATAGTAGAAGTTAGATTTGGAATTAAAACATTTGGATATATGCCTGGTTACATTATTGACTATCTGTAGTTGTGGGCAAGTTACCTATTGATTTAAGTAACTGGCCTGAGATTATGCAGGTAGTAAGTTGCAGAACCAGCATTTAGACTCAAATCTTTCTGACCCTAGAATTCTATCTACAAACCTCTGGAAACCATTCTGATACTGTTTACCCTCCTATGAAAAGGGTATGTTATCCATTCCAGTTTGTTTCATTTGCTGTTAAGAGAGATAAAATGGGATCCTACATATGTAAAGCCCACACTACATTATATATTGTTGTGACAATAACTATTATTACTGTATCATACCTGGTTTATTCATTCCCCAAAACTTCACCTCTGAGAACCAGGTATAAATGAAGTAAACGTCTGAGGTGTGAAAATTAACGCAGATCAGTTATGCATTGGAGAAATTCATTTAATACCTATTTACTCTTAATTTAGGCAAATTCGATTTGCTAGTTTTCCAGCCTATAACATATTAAAATATGAGAGGAAGACTGCTGTTAGAGTCAAGAATACAAACAACAGTAAGAGACAGTACAGTGCCTGCTAGCAGAGGGGAGTCACGAGAAAAGCTGTAGACTTGGTGTTTGAAAAAGTTCGGAGCCATTTAGTGAGAGATGGCAACCTCACTGGCACCTAGAGGGAGTCTGAACAGTAAAATACACTTGAGATGGTGCAGTTAGTCAGAGAGATGTAAATGTATAAGGTGCTTTAGCATGATTTGTAGCAAAATTATTATAATAAGACTTGACGCTTTTAAAAGTGGCGACCTTCAGTTACCTGGAATTTTATCATTCAGTAATGGTATATTACTATCAACAACTAGAAAACCAGAATTTTTCAGTATATTCAATTTCTGCCCAAAAGTTTAAAAGGAAGTTTTATACTAGTTTCAATATATATATTTGCCCCGCTTTTGTCCAGGTAATGTATTTTTGTGGCGGCAAGGGTGGGGAGAGAACTCAGTTTCCCCCTCTAAGACATAACTTACGTTCAAAGGGAAAAGTAAATCTAAACCACCAAGCTATTACCTTTGAAAACGATTAGTGGAGTCTATTGTGTTTTAACCAAACATTTTAGTTTAAAGGATTTTATATTAAAGGCAATTCAAATACTCCACAACTCAAAGATAATGTTGGAATCTGGTTTAAATAAAATAATAAAATCCAGAAAATCTACTGCAAGGCCTGGAACTGCACAGCAGGTTCCACAGCAGAGCAGGTTAAAATTGATGCCTTCACTTGTCAGTCTTAATTTGCTTTGGTCTTTTAGAAGGTAGAAGCATGCTGTTACTGAGTGCAAGCCCTCCTCCTCATTAGATTAAGGAGGGTTTTCATCCAGCTTTTTCAGAAGTACTAAATATGTGAAGATTTCTATTCGTTTTTAATTGTTTTGAAAAATATTGACTCTGTGCTCTGTGGTTCACTTAATATGCTTAATGTAAAATAAAGCTTATGCTTTGAATTTATGTTTCATTTAGTGCTGTGCAAGCATCTGCAGAACATCAGAAAAGACTTCAACAGTTCTTGGAGTTCAAAGAATAGTTAAGTAATATAAACTGTGTTCATTACACTGCTGATACAACTACAGATGGGACAGTAAATGTTCAGCATTCTTGGATCAGAAGAAAATGGACTAATTAGATGCTTCCTTTGTCGTGGTGGTTGCTTTGAAAACTATACTTTAATGGGAGAAATCATGGAGAGAAATTCTCAACAGAATAACCGAAAACTGCCTTTTCTGTACCGATTACTTTTTTTGTGTGTGGCATAATAAAATCTTTATTCAATTTTACAGAAGCATCTATGGCAGTAGAAATGTTTGCAGCTTATATAGCTTAATAATAGTAACCAGAAAATTTTTAGAATTTACTTTTGAGAGGAGTAGAGTCAGCTCAGAAGGTACTGATAAAATAGGTTGACTTGATCTAGTCTTCCTTCCTAATCGTCCTGAGAGTTTAGCTCTCTGTAAATTCAAAATACATAAACTTTTTTGGAGTAGTTTCTGTTTGCTAAAGGATAAAAAGGGTAACAGTGGAGAAAATTTCACAGAAAATATTGTCTGAAGGACATATTTTGTTAATCTGTTAGGTTGTGTTTTTGTTTTCAGAGACAAATTAAATTTGCATGATTGTCCAAAAAAAGTCTCAATTTACAGATGCTAACTCTATATAAAGGAATGTGGAAAAATTCAGTTCTTAAGTTACAAGATTAAACATTCACATTTGGTTTTCGAAAGACAATTGACCAACATCTATGAATTTATTTTGTATCATGCTAGTAAACAATAAGCATATGGGTATTTTCTCAACTAGTTTTGCTTTCATTTTCTGGAACAAAACATTAAGTGATTGCCGAGTTTTTCAAGTGAGAGAAAAAGTTTTGCACGAAACACCAGGAAACTTTCCCTTTTTTTTCCTTCCCTCATCTTCATTAGATCAAATTATTTTGTAAAGCTTAATTGGCCTCACAGAGGGAGCAACCTTTGCTTTGTTAACTGGCTAATTAAAATATATTAGGAAAATCTTTGCAGCCAGAAACAACTTAGTCATCAATCAGCAAGTGAAACCAAAATGTCAGAGGGATTACTGTTCTTAGGAGTATGTTGTATGTCCCCAAAGTGAGTAGGTAATTTTATAATTTATTAGATCACCTTTGGAGGTGAAAGATTGGAAATCCTACTGGTAGATACTCACTGGACTAACTTTGGACTGAAATGCTCCCTTGTAATTCTTTTCCCATTTTTTCCCTCGAGTGTCCCCCATTTTTTTCTTTAAAGTCAGCACAGAATTGTATATGAATCTTTAATGTGGTATATATGTCTACCATTTGTCTGATTACTTGATGTATTATATCTTGATTTATTTGTTGCCCCTTCAACCAGCACATGCCAAATTATAAATGAATCCTGCTGGCCTTTAAAGTATCTTTATGAGACAGTTTCCCAGTTGTCAAGTGTTTGGAGTATTTAGGCAGTTGCCTTTTTTTTTTTTTTTTTGCATCTGAAGTGGAGTTGATCTCTTTTTTGAATGTAAAAGTTGAATTTTGAATGTGGAAGTTACTTACAGATGACCAAAAAATTGTGACTAGGTTGACTGAGAACTGTTGAGTTCCATGTTTTAAAGCCATTGAACTTCTTATATTCCATTCTCTGCTTTCCTTGGCTGAGGCATTTTGAGAGAAAAGAACTCTTAACCTTATGCTTCCATAAAGAAGAATTTAAACTCTGACTTACTTAGATAAAATGTCTGGCTTTGTTTAGGTTTTTATCATTTCCCATATACTTTGGGCAAATGTATATTTGATGAGCAATGTGAAAATTTCTGATGTGTTCATCCCTATTTTTTCTCAAGAGGACGTGCTGTGTACACAGTATAGTTCACTATATGTCTGGCTGGTGGAAATTTGGAAACTGCTTCCCCAAATCTGGATTGTATTTAGTAGATAAGGAAGTCAGTTCCTTTTCCTCATTGTGTTGTTAATCTACACACCATCTGTTGGAGTAGGGTATGGCTCGATCACCTGTTATGAAAGAGAGCTCCTTCGCCTGTGTACAGGGAGGAGGATCTTAGGAAGGCCAGCAAGAGGAGAGAACCATTTCCTTTGATGAAGTCACATCCTGCCTGTGAACTCACTGATACTATACATTGGCCTGAAAATTAGAGGGTGTTCTTTAAAAGCCTTTCTCTGACTGTCAGTACAAAACGTGATTGTATCAGCTCTTGTAATGTTTTCTTGACCCTTATGGAAGGTATAAATCCACGTAACTTCTTTCCTAGAGAACTGGGACACTGTGCTAGAATTTTAAAAAACTTGTATAGTTGAGCGGACGTGGATAAGCAACAATTTGTTACTTTGCTGGGTTTATTCCTTGGTAATTGTTCTGTGTGTCTTCCTATAAATATGGTGATCTGTTTATATCCTTTTGTATATCACTGATACTCAATTGGGTAGAAAAATAAATTGACAGTTTTTAAAAATGGGACTATAAAATGAAATATGTATATCTGTGAGGTCAGTTATTTAATTTCTGGGGGGTGTGTGTGTGTGTTTCCTTAGCCGTTTTAATGCAGTCTCAGAGTTGTTGCTTATAAAACCTGAAACACTTCTTGAGAAATGAGCTTTTGCCCCTGGTTGGACTAATCTGGTAGGTGATCTGTGTTTCATGGTACCTCTAAGGAGCGTGAATTCTAAAAGCCTCTTTCTTCGTTGTCTTGGCTGCCTTTTTTTCCGAAACTAAACAAAGGATGCAGGTGCTGAAAGCCATTTCTTAATAGAGGTTTCTTTTCTTGCCAGAATAATGTTTCTAAACGGATCATATTCCACCAGACTAAAAGTTTTGTCTGTCAGCTTTACTTAAATTAGTCTGAACTTCAACTCAAGGTAGTTGAGGTACTATGTATTAAGTCCCTCAACTTTCTTGTGTGCTATCCCAATCCATAGTTATGTTTCCTTAGAACCAAATAGCTTAAAACAAAGATGACTTTAATTCATCAGTTAATAATCCAGCTACTCTTAACAAGCTGCTGACCACCATTTTAAAATAAGCAAAATCGTTATCATTTTGAGGGTAAGAAAGGGGGATAGACAGCACGCACCCCCTAGAGTTCTCAGTCATGGTCCTAAGCAGACTTGGCAGTTGCTGTAGTGATAGGCACGTTGATGTGGAGCTAGCTAATCATCCAAAAATACTCACTGAATGTCTATTATGGCCCAGCTATTAGAAACAAATTGACCTGTGAACAAGAGAGTCCTTGTCCTCCAGGAGTGTATAATCTGATGCAGTGGCATTTGAAACTTGGAATCAGAAGCATCAGACTCACAGGGAGTGCTTATTAAGGTTCAGAGTCTGGGCTCCACTTCAGTACAGATTCTGCTTCAGGAGGTCTGGACTGGTTCCCAAGAGATGTAGTTTGTAACCAATTCCAAGCAGTGGTCTGAGAATTACATTATGAGAAGGGTTTATCTTAGATCAGGAGATCTGATGCATTTAGCATGCATCAGAATCAGTTGGAAAGCTTGTTAAAACACATTACCGGGCCCCCTCTCCAAAGTTTTAGGTTCAGTAAGTCTGAGGTGGGGCCCAAGAATTTGTATTTCTAACAAGTGTCCAGACACTGCGGATGCTGCTAGTCAGGAGACCATACTTTAAGAACTACTGTTCTAGTGGATTTTCTCATATGTGTTGTTCTCTCAGATGAGTGTCTAAAGCATATGAACTATGATTTTCTGTAAGGTGGAGTTCTTACATCTGATTCATTTGTTGGAAAGCTTGAAGAATGTGGTTAGATCCCATAGGTAATGCAGGAATGCTGAGAAATATTCAGGTGTGCGGATGATTATCTTGAAACTGCAGCAGGGATCTGACGCGAGTTGCTCTCGCACCTTTACGTGCTCGTGCTCACATTGTTCCCTTTGCCTGAATTTCTGTCTTGGCGCACTTCCCGTTTTTCACAACGAGCTTAGCTTTCCCTCATGCTCCTGGATAGGTTTCAATGTGTTTTTTCAATGCTTTGTCATTCTTTCTTTTTTGGACCATATCACATTGAATTGTAACTTAACTGATTAAAAATCTGCTTCCCCTTGTAGATTATGAGCTGTCTCTCCTTCCAGGATTCCCGTTACACTTTCTCAATGTATCACTTTAATATTTTTGACTTTCCATGCTTTATTCTGGGTAGTTTCTTCTGACCTGTCTTACAAGTCGTTTTCCTCAACTGTGTCTAATCAGTAAACTTATCACACTAACAATAGTTTCCTGATAACTAAGTGAAAATTAGCAGTCCTTTTTTAGGATTACTTTTAGTTTTCATCTTTAGCAGACCTTATCTACAATTCTGAAATCCAGAGGTTTTTTTATTGGTAAGTTTGGTGACAAAACATATTTGGCAGCTAAACCCGACCTTAACTGATATGAGGTTATTTGTAGACTTAATTTATTCCATGTAGTATGACTACGTTTACATTCACTGTAGTGTGATTATAAGGTGCTGTTCCAGACCCCACTAGTGTGTTATGTAATATACATCTTTATTACCTTTCTAAAATCTGAAAAATTCTCTATTCGAAACATCTGGCCTCAGGAATTTAAGACAAAGCGTTGTAGACCTGTTTTTGTAAAATGCTGTTAATTCTTCCATTTACTAATGCAGCATTTACTAACTGCCTGCTGTATACCAGGCCCTGACAGTACAAACTTACCCCCTTAGAGTTCTTCCTTGTGTGGAAGAAGTAAGTGGAGGTAACCGTTGTTTGCAAAGACCTTTTTTCTACTTATTTACAGAATTGATGTGTCTTGCTATGTGCTATCTCCTTGTTGATTGAGCACCTATTCTGTTCCTAGCCTACCCAGAATGCAGCATCTCTTTAGGTGTCCTGGTGCCCTCCCACTTTGTCTCTTACATTATTTTTCAGGAGCTGTGTGGCTCTACCTTGTCTTTAATTGCTTATGTTCTCCCTGCACACACATATCTCTTACCAGATACTGTTGAGTGTGACTTGCAAGCGATTCTGTTGGTAAAGTAGTTCTGATGGTAGTTCTGGAAGACCTATGGGATGTCTCTGGCAGAAAAACATTGGAAGATGACCTCTGAATTACATGCTTTTACTTGATAGTCTTGAAGATATGTTGACTCTTGATTGATTTATCCTTTTTAATCTCTCAACTTACTAGTAAAGCGGTCTACAGTTTTGAAAAAAATTTGAACACTAGTCCCTCCCTTGCTATATGATGATTCTTTGTTGCAAGGACACAGTCCCCACCCAACTTAGCTTAAGCATAAGAAGGGGAGTTGATCCTAAGGGCACAGGAAAGTCTTGGTGAGCACAAGTATAGATTTGCTTCTGGGCCCCATGAAGAACCTGGAGAGCTCTCAGGACCTCTAAATGGTTCTTCTCTGCTTCTTTGTGCATCAAAGATTTATTCTGTCTCTCTGCCTAGTGGCTTTCTGCTACTCACTCCATCTGCCCTCTAACTCCTGAGTTTACATATAATAGATGTAGACTGACCATCTGTTTCTGAATGCCAACCAAATTCCTGTTTGAAAGAAATTAGCCTAAATGGATTAAGTGTCCAAGGGTCTAATTAGGCTTCAGGGACAAGGTCATGTAGTGCCAACATGGCTTCTGAGAACTTACCTTTGTTGATCAGGATAAAGTGTCAGGTAGGGGCAGTTTCCAGAGTTTTCCAACATAGGGGACAGAATTTGGGATTCAGGGCCTGCAAAGAGGGGCTGGTAGGTCCCCTTGCTTTGGGTTGGACCCCTAAAGGGCTGCAACCTAGAAGGAAGGGTGAAGAGGAAGTCGATTGCATGAGCTGTAGTTGAGTTAGAATCCTAATTAAATTGAGTTGCAGTAATCTCTATTTGCCAGCGTTTCTAGCTCCTGGGAGAAGCTATCATAAATCATCTCTGGAGGAAAACAACATCCTGGGTCTCAATTATTTCTACAAATGATTTTTCAGATACAGTGTCTGCAGACAATTGAAAATAACCAGGCACAGGAAGAGACAACATGAATGAGAATAATAAAAGCAATAGACAATAGAATAGACCCATAGGGACTCCAGGTATTAGAGTTATCAGACAAAGATTTTAAAAGAATTATGATTACTGTGTTCAATAAGATTAAAAAATGAAATTTTAATTCATTAGAGAACTAGAAACTACATATATATGTAGTAGAAACTACACACACACATACACACACACAGATAATTTGAAAAAGTACCACAGAGAAATTCTAGAACAGAAAAATGGAATAAAATTAAGTCAATAGATAGGTTTACCTGCAGATAGACATAGCTGAAAAAGATTGACTTAGAAGATCGGTCAGAAGAAATTATTCAGAATAAAGCATGGAAAGTAAAAAATATCAAAATACAGACGACAGATTAAGACAGAGGTAATATAATGAGAAAGTTTGTAAATGTAATTGGAGTCCTGGAAAGAGATGGTGATCTGATGGAACAGAAACGATTTTGAAGACTTGATAGCACAGAATTTTATAAAATTGATAAAACGTCAAGGCACTGATTGAGAAACCTCTATGACCCCTAAACAGATAAATAAAAGGTGCACACTGAGGTACATAAGTGCTAAAAATCAAAGTGTTCAGAGTAGCCAGAAGTGAAAAAAAAGACATGTTTAAATGAGCAACAACTAGACAGCTAACATTTCAAGAAAACAATTGAAGAGAATGGAATGGAAATTTTAAAGTGCTGGAAGAAATGTACTAACCTAGAACTCCATATCCAGCATTAATCTACAAAAATACTGGGGAAATTCAAAACATTTTCAGATAAAAGCTGAGAAATTTCATCAACAGGTCACACTAAAAGGAACTTAATTTGTAAATACAGGGTTTTTTTTTTTTGTTTTTTCAGGGATAAGAAAGGATAGAGAAGCAGGAAGAAATTAAGAACAACAAAAAGGATAAATACGAATATTGACTTATGAGACATAGTAACGTCTGATAGGATTTTAAATATAGAGAGAATTAAAGTACACAACATAATGACATACGTTAGTATTTGGGATGTAAAATATCTTAAGGTCTTTATGTTGTCTGGGAAGAGAGAAAGTGCCAGTAGACTAAAAGTAGACTTTGATATATTAAAGGTGTACATTGTAACTTAAGGATAACCTCTAAAAGAATAGTAAAAGTTTCAAATGAAGACAGGGAAAGAATGAAATAATAAAAAATGAAAGGAGGAGGAAAAAAGAAATCTGAAATAGGCAGGACAAAGAAAATGCACATAATAAGTTGTAGATTTAAACCCAAGATATCAGGACTTCCCTGGCGGTCCAGTGGTTAAGACTGCATGCTCCCAATGCAGGGGGCATGGGTTCGAGCCCTGGTCAGGGAACTAAGATTCCATATGCTGTGTGGCCACCAAAAAATAAATAAATAAACCCAAGATATCAGTAATTACATTAATATAAATAAACTAATATTCCACTCAAAAAGCAAAGATCATCAAACAAAAAACCAAAATTGAACTGTTAGCTGTCAACAACAGCCACAGTTAAAGAAAGATATATGGAAAATAAAAAAATAGGAAAGAAATATGCAGACACTAAAAGAAAGCCAGTATACTTGCATTAATTTTTGATAATGTATAAGGCAAAAACCCTTACTAGAGATAAAGAGGGGCACTTCAAAATAAAAGATTCAATTCGTGAGAAGGATAACAGTTCTAAATGTTAATGCACCTAATAACATAGCCTTGAAGTATATTAAAAAATATGGGCAAAAGATTAACAGGCACTTCAAAAATGAGGATATTGAAATGGCTTATAAGAGAAGATAGGTATTCAGCACCATCAGTTACTAGGGAAATACAAATTTAAACTATACTGAGATACCACTCAACAAAAATAAGTGTGTGTGCACACCAAACGTCATGTTTACAAGGATGCTTACAGCAGGATTTTTCACAAAACCCCAAATTGGAGACAATTGTCTGTCAGTAGTAGACTGGATAGATAAATTGTGCTACACTTTTACAATGCAATTTTACATAGCAAGCAAAAGAATGGACTACTGCTATGTGTAACAGCATGAATGAAGCTCCTAGACATGGTGTGAAGCAAAAGAAGCCAGACACAAAGGAATATATACTGTACGATTACGTTTTTATGCATTTCCAGAACAGGTAAAACTTCATGTTGTCATCCTCAGTCAGAATAGTAATGCAGAGAGGGGCAGCATATTGACTTAGAAGGGCATGAGGAAACCTGAGGTGCTGGAAATGTTCTATATCTTGATTTGAATTATGTGGGTGTATACATAAAAGACTTGTTGAACTGGATATGTAAGATTTATGTGCTTTATGTATTGGTGTGTTGTACCTTAATAAAAAATACACAAAACAAAAACTGACAGAACCACTTACAAGGAGAAATAGATAAATCCACAATTACAACAAGATTCTTTACACACCTCTCTCAGTAACTGATAGAACGAGTAGATTTTAGCAATCAGTAAGGATGTAGAATATTTGAATGACACAATCAGCAAACTTGACCTAATGGACACATATGAAACACTGCACCTGACAACTAAAAAACAGGCATTCTCTTCAAGCTCACATTGAACATTTACAAATCTGGCCATATGTTGATCCATAAAGCAAGTTTCAACAAACTTCAAAGGATTTAAATGATTTAGAGTATATTTGTAAGGCAGTTAAGGTAGAAATCCATTAAAAATGATAATTAGAATAACTAATTTCCATATGTTTGGAAATTAAGAAATACACTTCAAAATCTCCCACAGAAAATGACACAGGTGGGAATTAGAAAAATGATTCTAAAGGAGTGATAATAAGAATACATGTTGAAACTTGTGAGATATAGCTAATGCCATGCTTAGAGGGAAATATATACCCTTATAATGCATTTATTAGGGTACTTCCCTGGTGGCGAAGTGGTTAAGAATCTGCCTGCCGATGCAGGGGACACGGGTTCAAGCCCTGGTCTGCGAAGATCCCACATGCTGCGGAGAAACTAAGCCCGTGCACCACAACTACTGAGCCTGCAATGCCACAACTACTGCAGCCCGTGTGCCTAGAGCCCGTGCTCCGCATAAAGAGAAGCCACCACAATGAGAAGCCCGCACACCATAACAAAGAGTAGCCCCCGCTCGCTGCAACTAGAGAAAGCCTGCGCACAGCAACGAAGACCCAGTGCAGCCAAAAAATAAATAAATAAATATTTTTAAAATGCATTTATTAGGAAAGAAGAAAGGCTGAACATCAGTGGGCTGAGTAGCATCTCAAAAAGCTAGAAAGTGAATTTTATCACTTTTATCTTTACCACCTCTATATCTTTTCAGTGAACATGTCATAATGTATTATAATTAACCAGTTTACTTGGTTTTACTGGAAATGGTGATAAATGAGTTCTTTGGGTTCAAGGATCATGTCTTTTTATAAACCCAGTGCTTGTTGAAGTACCTTGCACATGGTTGATAATTGTTTTAACTGAATTCAGTTCATCCTCAGTGCCTTAGGTTGGTCAGAAACCCAGGGTCTCGGGACTTTCCTGGTTGTGCAGTCGTTAAGACTTTGCACTCCCAATGCAGCAGGCCAGTGTTCAATCCCTGGTCAAGGAACTAGATCCCACGTGCATGCCTCATGCCACAACTAAGGAGCCCGCCTGGCACAACTAAGGAGCCCATGTGCCGCAACTAAGGAGCCCGTCCGCTGCAACTAAGACCCGGTGCAACCAAATAAATAAATAAATATTGAAAATAAAAGAAAAAGAAACCCTGGGCCTCAATCTCGAGCTTACAAAAGCCAAACAGGTGATGTGATGAGTAAGGCTGTCAGGATGGGGAACACAGCAAACCGGAGAGCACGTGCCCCATCTAAAGGAGCGACTGCTGAGTACTATTCCATTGTGTATACGTACCACGTCTTCTTTATCCATTCCTCTGTCGATGGACATTTAGGTTGCTTCCATGTCCTGGCTATTGTAAACAGTGCTGCATTGGGGTGCATGCATCCTTTCGAATCATGGTTTTCTGCGGATATATGCCCAGGAGTGAGATTATACTCAGCCATAAGAAGGAACGAAATAATGCCATTTGCAGCGACATGGATGGACCTAGAGACTGTTATACAGAGTGAAGTAAGGGACTTTCCTGGCGGTCCGGTGGTTAAGACTCTGCGCTTCTACTGCATGGGGCTTAGGTTCGATCCCTGGTCGGGAACTAACATCCCGCATGCCACGCGGCGTGGCCAAAAACGAACAAAAAAGAGTGAAGAAAGAAAGAGAAAGTCAAATATCGTATAATATTGCTTATATGTGGAATCTAGAAAAACGGTACAGATGAACTTATTTGCAAAGCAGAAATAGAGTCACAGATGTAGAAAACAAACTTATGGTTACCAAGGGGGGAAGGGGGGGTGGGATGAATCGGGAGATTGGGATTGACATATATACACTACTATATATAAAATAGATAACTAATAAGAACCTACTGTATAGCACAGGGAACTCTACTCAGTGCTCTGTGGTGACCTAAATGGGAAGGAAATCTAAAAAAGAGTGGATATATGTATATGTATAGCTGATTCACTTTGCTGTACAGAAGAAACTAACACAGCATTGTAAATCAACTATACTTCAATAAAAATTAATTAAAATAAAATAAAGGAACCACTGCTGTTTGGCTCTGGTTGATTGTTGCTGTGGGAGAGTGCTTGCTTGGTATGTCTAGATCTCCCCATTTGTTTTTAAGAAGGCAGAAATTCAGATTTTTGTGAAATCTCCATTTTTAAAATGTTGGAAACTAATTAATTAAAAAAAGATACAGTAAGTGCCAAATCAAGCCACACAGTCCTGTCGTTGCCAGTTTGCAACCTCTGTTTTATTTCATACCTTAAGAGGTGGGAATGTGTTTCATGTCTAAATATCTCAGCCAGTAGACTCTTGGGCAGCCTATTCCATCATGTTTATTTCTGCCTGAAGAAAAGGGTCGTGACTGCTTCCTAACTGGATTTCTGGGTCATAGCTGTAAGAGGTTTGTAGGGTTTTTTAAAGCCTTCTTTGTAGTTGGCTGTTTACCCTAGCTGAATCATACATGTGTTCCCAAAGATTTTTTTCCTCCTTTTGTTGTAATATTCTTAATGATGCCTTCTGACTTTTTCACTCTGTTTTCTACACATTTGTCACCACTTCTGCTTTTGGATCATCATGTTGGAAAATCTGAGGCTTACATGGAAGATTGATTTTTAATGCCCCTTGCATTGTTTTTCGACTGTAACATTTGCATGTAATTATGACATTTTAAAAATAGGAGACCATGGAGTTTGAAAAAAAGAATCTTCTGGGCGGATAAGCAAATGGAAAGGCCAGCCTTTAATTTTGTTAACATCCCAATTACATTGTGGTAACCCTTGTGATGATTTCTGTACCTTGTAATGCAACACCTGGTTTTTGTTTCTGGGACACGGACCAAGCCTGGCTGACTCAACCCTTGCTCAGTCGCGAGAGTTGATTGGAAAGCTCATGTTTTCCACTGGCCAGCAGAGGTCACTATTTCAAAGTTGTCAGAGGAAAAATGATAGTCCACACCACTTCTCTTTTGTTTGGGGGAGGTATTATTCATAGAGTACTGGTGGGTGGTTTTCTATTCATACTTTTCTGTATTTTCCAAATGTTCTAAAAAAAATCAATTTTGTAATATATTACGTTTAAAAGTGCTGATGGCTTGCGTGGACTTCTGTAGACAGTTGTTTATGTAGTGATAACATTTATTGAGCACCTACTAGGTACCGGACCCTGTGCTCCACACTATCCCACTCTCTTATCTTTAATAGCCATCTATCTTCTGGAGTGGTTGTGATGCTTATACCTCAGTTTTCCAGAAGGGGAGCCTGAGGCGAGGAGCGGTCCAAGGGCACACAGCTAATGGAGATGGGATTCAGATGCAGGGAGTTGTGTCTTCAAAGCTCGGCTTTTCATTTTCTTGGGAGCTATACTTTTTCTTCAAAGAAGGAATATTTTAGCAGTCATCTGAAGCAAAGCCTCAGAAATAGCTTGCTGTTTTTCCTTGCAAATGTTCTTGAAGAATCTAAACTTGGCTTCTTGGTCCTCTTTGAAGATGGGAACTGTGATGTTCTGTCAGCCTTTGCTCCTTCTCCACAGGAAAACAAATGTCAGTAATACATTGTCTCCAAAAATGTCTCAAGCTTAAGACCTATTTGGTGAGTAGTTTACTAAAAAGATTTCTAATTTCAATTTATAAATCCAAAGGAAGAACTTCCTAACTTTGACAAGAAATAAGCTGTTTGTGAATGAAAAGATAAATCTGTTTTCGTGGACTTTTATTTATTCATGTTTTTAAAAACATTAATAAATTATGAGGATTTTCCATAAAGCTGGAGAGTTATGAGAAGACAGCTGTGTTCATCACCAAATAACGAGTGGTCAATTTGACCCCACCCTGTTCTCACTGAAGAGGTCATATGAGAACAGTAAGAAAAAGCTTTGTATCTCTTGGGCTGCTATAAAAGGACATTTGGTTCTGGAGTCAGTCTTACAAATTGGTCTGACATACTGCTGTCCATCATTCTTATTTCAAAATTTTTAATGTTTTGTGGTTGCTGTTAACTGTAATAGTAATACTTATTATGATTAGAACAGAAAACCGTATTACCCTTATAGATCTTCTTAATTAACTAGTAAGATGGAGCTGGCTTATTTTTGTTGCGAGCAAATATTTAACAAGTTTCCATGTGGATGGCAAGTTGCTCAGAGTAGCAACACTAAGGCGGTAGTGGGGGAGATAGACAATGAATATAAACAAACATCATGTGGTGGCGAGTACACAGGGGAACAATTAGACAGTAGATAGTGGGGGTGGGATTCTATTTTAGATAGGGTGGTCAGGGAACACCCTCCTGATAAAGTGATGTTTGGCCAGAGGCCTGAATGAGGTAAGAGTGGTGATATGTGGGTATCTGGGGGAAGAGTTCCTAAAAGCAGTGAACCTGGAGACCAGAGCATGCCTGGTAAGTTCAAGGGATAGCAAAGAGGGCAGGGTGGTGGGGTTCAGTGGGTGAGGGGAAGAGTGGTAGCTGTGGTCAGAGACTGAGGAGGGGACCAGATCATGTCAGGCCTGGTAGACAACAACAAGGACTTTGCTCTTACTCTGAGTCAGGGGCAGCCACTGGAAAGTTCTGAGCGAAGGAGTAATGTGGACCAACTTATGTCTTAAAAAATTAAATCTGGGGCTTCCCTGGTGGCGCAATGGTTGAGAGTCCGCCTGCCGATGCAGGGGACACGGGTTCGTGCCCCGGTCTGGGAAGATCCCACATGTCGCGGAGCGGCTAGGCCCGTGAGCCATGGCCGCTGAGCCTGAGTGTCCGGAGCCTGTGCTCCGCAACAGGAGAGGCCACAACAGTGAGAGGCCCGCGTACTGCAAAAAAAAAAAAAAAAAAAAAAAAAATTAAATCTGGCTGTTCTATGGAAAACAGGTAAGAATGAAAGCAGGGAGATTGGGACTTCCCTGTCGGTCCAGTGGTTAAGACTTTGCCTTCCAATGCAGGGGGTGCGGATTTGATCCCTGGTGGGGGAACAAAGATCCTACATGCCTCACAGCCAAAAAACCAAAACATAAAACAGAAGCAGTATTGTAACAAATTCAATAAAGACTTTAAAAATGGTCTACATCAAAAAAATCTTAAAAAAAAAAAAAGAAAGCAGGGAGACTAGTTAGGAGGCTACTGCTGTAAAGCAGGTGAGAGAAGATGCAGTTAACCCTTGAAAAATGGGTTCAAACTTTTGTGGGTCCTCTTTTTTTTTTTTTACTCCTTTTTAAAATTTATTTTATTGAAGTAGAGTTGATTTACAATGTGTTAATTTCTGCTGTACAGCAAAATGACTCACTTATACATATATATATTCTTTTTCATATTCTAACTTTGGAATTCCTAATGATTATCCTCTAAATGATGGTGACAGCTCTGGGGATATGGATGGATGACCTTGCCTTTGAGACTATGTAGAGCCGGAGAGGGAAGAAGATCTAAGCCAGCATTTAAGGCTGAATAGAAGATGAAGAAAGAAGAAGGGCCAGGAGTTGCCAGAGAAGCAAGAGAAAAACCAAGGGAGTGCGTGGGTCCTCTTACACGCAGCTATTTTTCACTAAATCTGTACTACAGTACTACACCATCAGTGGTTGGATGAATCCATGCACGTGGAACCGCGAATATGGTGGGCTGACTGTAAAGTACTATGCAGATTTCCCTACTGCACAGAGGGTTGGTGCCCCTGAGCCCTACGTTGTTCAAGGATCACCTGCAGTGACTGGGACCAGAGTGATAGTGAAAGCAATGAGAAACAGACAGATCTGGGTCTATTACGAAGAAAGAGTTGATGAAAATTGCTGGTGGAATGGTTGTGGAGTATGAAAGAAAACGAGTCAGTAATATGGACTCTGAGGTTTTTGGCCTGAGCAGTTGGTAGACTGAAATTGCCATTTGCTGAGATGGGAGAGGAATGGGTTTACGGTGGGGTAAGTATGATGGGTTAGTTAAGTGTGGCTGCATATAACTGAAAAACTCAAAATAATGGTGGCTTAAGTAACATAGAAATTTATAATTTTTTTTTTTTCACATAAAAGGAGATCCAGAAATAGGCTGTCTCAGGATTGCTTCCTGAAGTTATCAGGGATTCAGGCTCATTCTAGCTCTCTACTTAGCTAGCTTCTCATCCTCATGGTCCCAAACGGCTGCTAGAACTACAGCCACCATATCTGCATTCCAGGAAACAAGAAGGAAGAAGAGAAGAGAGAATGGTGAATCCCCTCCCTTTCAAGGAGACTTCCTCAAAGTCCACACACTTACCCTTGTATCTTATTGGCTGAAGCATAGTAGTCATGAGGCCATATCTGGCTGCAAGGGAGCCTGGGAAATGTCTTTTGGAGGTTGTGTGTAACTCCTAAATAAATTGGGATTCTGTTACTGGGGCTCTAAATGAATATTAACATAGGCTGTGAGCCGTCTCTTCTCCAGAGTTTGAAGTTTGATTTTGGAAGAAGCAAGTTCTAGTCTGGCATCATTCAGCTGTGTGACTTTGTGCTAAGATTTCATCACTAAACCTCTATTTCAACTGCAAAATAAAAGAATTGGACTGAATGATTTTTAAGTTCCCTTCTAACTAATTTTGCATGAGTCTTTGAGTTTGTCACATAGTAAGGTAAGTATAGTTTTCACAAAAGAGATAAGAAGTCTTAGAAGAAAATATTATGGTAAGAAGATGTCTATCAAATATCTTAAAATTGATTTTTGTAATTGAAAGATTCATTTAAAACGTATCCACGAATACCATTCCATTCTGTTTTTCAGAATGCTTTCTGCCTATAGGTATCGATGATTTTAATACTCAAAAAGAAGCATATGAATTACATAATACTAGTGTATACTGGATGAACTTGATATTTACTTTAACAAATTAAAATATTAATTAATAAAAATGTGAATAATCAACTATCTCATTCCTTACTCCATATATACATTTGTCGTAGCCTCATTTGCCAACTTTTTGACCTCTTCAAACAATTTAGTACATGTGTTCAAATCCACACACCACTGATTATCTCTCATACACATAGAAAGTCTGTGCCTTCAAGGGGTCTATAGTTTATAATTGGGTATGTAATAAGGCAGAAAATAAATGCTCTGAGAGGGGCTTTGTGTGCTAGTGTTTGGTTGGGAGGGGAAGCAGGTTATGTGGACAAGGGGCCATTTGAGGTGAACCTTGGAGATCTGGATGGGTCCAGGTAGGAATGGTCAGCCACAAAGGCACTCTGGATGAAAGGAAAAGAAAGGTCAGGTGACAGAGGATGTTCCAGTTCAGTTGGACATGAGGTACAGTGGCATGACAGGAAGACCATGGCATTTAGGGTCAAGCAGACCTAGGGCTGAACCCTGAATCTGCCACTTGCTAGTTGAAACCTTGGGCAAGTCCCTTAACTTATTTGGGTCTCATTTTCCTCATCTGTAATAGGAACAATACCACTCTCTTCATAGGTTGTTGTCTGTATTAAATGTATATATGTAGTGTCATCTGCAGTAATTTACGTAAAAGAACCTGCCACAGGGCATGGTACTCTGTGCTTCCATAAATAACAGGCCCCTTCTAAACAGACAACCAAAACTGTCCCTCACGACTTTTCAAGCTGTCGATTCTTATTGTCTTCATTAGCAGCATTTGATGTGCATTTTATATTAAGTCTGATTCTGTTTCCCTACAAATACGATGATGTGCTGGAAACCAACTAATGTTTTTATGGAAAAGCAGTTGCATAATAATGAGTGAGGAAGGGGTATAACTTAATGGCCTGTTAATTGTGACACTTTGCTTCTAGAAAATCACCCTTAAGGATGAAGAATGCCTTGGGCCACCCAGGGGAAGTTCCAAACTCTAAAACTACTTTTCTTCCAGATACTCAGCTTCTCCTTTCTCTTCACTCCCATCACAAGGCTTGTCAAGTTTCCTTCCTCAACGAAGCTGCATTCCAGCCACCTCTCCCCATCTCCACCAACCCTTGGCTCCTCAGCATTTCTCTCTGGGATTATCTCCTCACTAGTCTTCCATTATCCACACTTGCTGCTTTCTCAATCCATTTTCCACACAACAGCTAGAATGATATTTTCAGAACAGATCTGATCATGTCAGTCTCCAACCCAAAGTCCTTCACTGATTTTGCACGCAGCCCTTTCCCTTTCCCAGTCTCACCTGATGCCTTCCCTCCTCTCACTCTGTGGCTCCAATCACACTGCCTCTCTTTTGCTGCCTGGAAGGAATATTATTCCTCTCATCTCAAAACATTTGCACCTTTTGCACGTACTCCTCCATCTTCTGGAAAGCTTTTCCTCAACTCTACGACAAGTAACTTCTTATCCTCTTAGATTCTAGTTTTTTTTTTTTTTTAATTTATTTTATTTATTTATTTTTGGCTGCATTGGGTCTTCGTTTCTGTGTGAGGGCTTTCTCCAGTTGCGGTGAGCGGGGGCCACTGTTCATCGCGGTGCGCGGGCCTCTCACTATCGCGGCCTCTCTTGTTGCGGAGCACAGGCTCCAGATGCACAGGCTCAGTAATTGTGGCTCATGGGCCCAGTTGCTCCGCGGCATGTGGGATCTTCCCAGACCAGGGCTCGAACCTGTGTCCCCTGCATTGGCAGGCAGACTCTCAACCACTGCGCCACCAGGGAAGCCCTTAGATTCTAGTTTAATCATCACCTCTCAGGGAAGACTTCCTTGACCCTTTAGACTCCGTCAAGCCTCCGACCCCCCCTCCCCACTTCACATCCTCTCATAGCATGGGACATTTCTCCTTGTTTGTAAGTATGCATTCATTTGTATGATTAGTTGAATACTTTTTTTAAAAATTACTTTATTTATTGATTTTTGGCTGCATTGGGTCTTCGTTGCTGTGCGCGGGCTTTCTCTAGTTGCGGTGAGTGGGGGCTACTCTTCCTTGTGGTGCGTGGGCTTCTCATTGCGGTGGCTTCTCTTGTTGTGGAGCATGGGCTCTAGGTGCGGGATTTTCAGTAGTTGTGGCGCATGGATGTGGGATCTTCCCGGACCAGGGCTTGAACCCGTGTCCCCTGCATTGGCAGGCGGATTCTTAACTACTGCACCACCAGGGAAGTCCTAGTTGATTTCTTTTTGTCCTCCACCAGTCGGAACCTCCATGAATCTCTGGCACCTAGGACAGTGCCTGGGACATGGTAGGTACTCAATCAATATTGTTGGACAAGGAAAGAGATTGGGATACAAACGGTGCTTCCTCCTTGCACTCTTAGCCATTGTCTTCTGACTTCTCTGAGTTTCTTGAGGGCCTGCACATCCTTTAACTCCTTCATTAACTTACGTATTTATTCAACCATCATTCACTGAGTGTGCATGGATGGTAGGCCCTGTGCTTCGTACTAGAGCTACAGAAGCAAGTGAAATAACTCCTGCCCCCAAAGAGCCAGGGGCACTCAGAAGGCTTTAAGCTAGGAGAGCAATATGGTTGGATCAGTGATTTAGAAAGACCACTCTGGTTGCAGGGAGGAGGATGGATTGGAAGGGCCAGGCTGGAAGCAGGGAGACCCAGATGAGAAGCTGGTCCAGTGGTTCAGGCTAGAGATGACGAGGCTTGCAAGGGCCACACATGTGGAGATGGAGAGAAGGAGCACTTACAGAAGGTACATTGGAGGTAGGAATCAGAGGCCTTGGAGTCTGAATGTAGGTGAAGAGAGAGAAAGGAGCCTAGGATAACTCCCAGGGTCCCAGCTTGGTGGTGTCATCATTCACGTAAGAGAATACCCAGGATGGGGAGGGGAGAAAGGAGAGCGAGACAGGGAGAAAATGAGTTTAGTAGAACTTGGCTTCTCAAGCCGTTTAACAGTTTCTATTTCTAGAGAGAGCCTGATTAAACTGAAGCTTCATTCAGAAGAGACTACTTTTAGGAATAATCAACTTGACTCTTTTGTTTTAAATTTACATACAGTAAAATTCAATGTACATATCTACAAGTTTTGACAAAAGCATAGAATCATGTAAACACCAAGAAACAGAACAATTCTCTCACTGACCGTTCCTCCCTCAAATTTCCTTATTCCTTTGCAGTCAAATTTATCTCAATTCTTAATTCCTAGCAACCATTGATCTGTTCTCGGTAATTTTGCCTTTTCCAGAATGTCACAGAAATGGAATCCATACCGTCTGTAGTCTTCTGAGCCTGGCTTCTTTTGCTTAGCATAATGCATTTGAGATTCATCCACATTGTTACGAATGCCGATAGTTAATCCCATATTATTGCCGAGTAGTGTTCCGTTCTGTGGATTTACCACAGGTTGTTCTGTCTGCAGTTGAGGACATTTGGTTTCCCATTTTTGCGGATTACAAATAAAGCTGCTAAAAATCTTCATGTACAGGTTTTCGTGTAAACATAGGTTTTCATTTCACTTGGGTAAATATTGGGCATGGAATTGCTGGATTATCTGAGTTGTATGATAAGTATTAAGTTTAACTTTATAAGAAAATATCAAACTGTTTTCCAGGGTGGTTGTGCCTTTTGCATTTCTGCCAGCAAGGTATGAGAGCTCCAGTTGTTCCATACCCTTGCCAGCATTTGCTATTGTTAGTTTTTTGTTTTATTTTTAAATTTTAATCATTCTGAAGGTGTGTAGTGCTATCTCAATATGCTTATACTTTGCATTCCCTAATGCTGAACATCTTTCTATCTTCATATTTTTTTTGTGAAATGTTTAAATCTTTTGCACATTTAGAAAATTTGTTTGTTTTCTTTTTTTAAGTTGTAAGAGGGCTTTATATATTCTGAATACAAGTCATTTGTTGGATAAATGATTTACAAATATTTTCTCCCAGTCTGCGGCTTGTCTTTTCATTCTCTTAACAGCCAGTATCTTTAACAGAGCAAAAATTTTAGATTTTTGATGAAGTCCCATTTAATAATTTTTTATTTTCTGGATTGTGCTTTTGGCATCATTATCTAACTACTTTTGTGTGTGTGTGTGTGGTACGCGGGCCTCTCACTGTCGGGGCCTCTCCCGTTGCGGAGCACAGGCTCCAGACGCGCAGGCTCAGCGGCCATGGCTCACGGGCCCAGCCGCTCCGCAGCATGTGGGATCATCCCGGACCGGGGCACGAACCCGTGTCCCCTGCATCGGCAGGAGGACTCTCAACCACTGCGCCACCAGGGAAGCCCTATCTAACTACTTTTTTACCTAACCTGAGATCACAAAGATTTTCTCTATGTTTTCTTCTAGAAGTGATAGCTTTGCAGTTTGGTCCATTTGGGGTTACTTTTTGCATAATGTGTGAAGTACAGGTTGAGGTTCGTTTTTTCACATATGTATGTGCAGCCTTTCCAGCACTGTTTGTTAAAGGACTATTATTTCTCCACTGAATTGCTTTTGTACCTTTGACAAAAGCATATGGCCCTATGTGGCTTCCATAGAATAGGAGTATTCTGTTCCATTGATCTATGTGTATAGTTTTTTTGCCACTGTCACAGTCGTGATTACTGTAGCTTTACAGTGAGTTCTAGAATCAAAGAGTGAGTCCTCCAATTTTGTTCTTCTTTTTCAAAATTGTTTTGGCTATTCTAGCTCCTTTCCATTTTAGAATTAGTTTGTTGATTTCTATTTAAAAATTCCAGCTAGGATCTTGGTTGAAGTTATGTTGAATCTACAGATTAATTTGGGGAGAGGTGACATCTTAACAATATTGAATCTTTCAAACCATGAACACAATATACCTCTTCATTCATTTACATATTTTCTGTGATTTCTTTCATCAGTTTCATGGTTTTCAGCATACGGATTTTGCATGTTTTGTTAGATTAATATCTAAGTATATACTTTTCAGTGCTATTATAAATAGTATTTTTAAAATTTCATTTCTAATTGTTTATTGCTAGTATATGTAAATACAATGGATTTTTGTATATTAATCTTATATCCTGCAACCTCAATAAACTCATTTATTAGTTCTAGGAGGAACCTGTTTTCATAGATCCCATGGAATTTTCTACATAGATGATCAGGTTGCCTGCCAACAGTTTTATTTTTTCCTTTCCAACCTGTACGCCTTCCTTTTTTAAAAAAACATCTTTATTGGAGTATAATTGCTTTACAATGTTGTGTTAGTTTCTGCTGTATAACAAAGTGAATCAGCTATATGTACACATATATCCCCATATCCCCTCCCTCTTGCGTCTCCTTCCCACCCTCCCTATCCCACCCCTCTAGATGGTCACAAAGCACCAAGCTGATCTCCTGTGCTATGCGGCTGCTTCTCCCAAGCTATCTGTTTTACATTTGGTAGTGTATATATGTCCACGCCACTCTCTCACTGCGTCCCAGCTTACACTTCCCCCTCCCCATGTCCTCAAGTCCATTCTCTACGTCTGCGTCTTTATTCCTGTCCTGCCCCTAGGTTCTTCGGAACCTTTTTTTTTTTTAGATTCCATATATATGTGTTAGCACACAGTATTTGTCTTTCTCTTTCTGACTTACTTCACTCTGTAGGACAGACAATAGGTCCATCCACCTCACTACAAATAACTCAATTTCATTTCTTCTTATGGCTGAGTAATATTCCATTGTATATATGTGCCACATCTTCTTTATCCATTCATCTGTCGATGGGCACTTAGGTTGATTCCATGTCCTGGCTATTGTAAATAGTGCTGCAATGAACATTGTGGTACATGACTCTTTTTGAGTTATGGTTTTCTCAGGGTATATGCACAGTAGTGGGATTGCTGGGTCATATGGTAGTTCTATTTTTAGTTTTTTAAGGAACCTCCGTACTGTTCTCCATACTGGCTGTATCAATTTACATTCCCACCAACAGTGCAAGAGGGTTCCCTTTTCTACACACCCTCTCCAGCATTTGTTGTTTGTAGATTTTCTATGATGGCCATTCTGACCAGGGTGAGGTGATACCTCATTGTAGTTTTTTAAAATAAATTTACTTATTTATTTATGTATTTATGGCCACGTTGGGTCTTCGTTGCTTCATGCGGGTTTTCTGTAGTTGCGGCGAGCAGGGGCTACTCTTTGTTGCGGTGTGTGGGCTTCTCATTGCGGTGGCTTCTCTTGTTGTGGAGCATGGGCTCTAGCCGTGTGGACTTCAGCAGTTGTGACACGCAGTCTCAGTATTTATGGCACCCAGGCTTAGTTGCTCTGTGGCATGTGGGATCTTCCCGGACCAGAGCTCAAACTCGTGTCCCCTACATTGGCAGGTGGACTTTCAACCACTGCGCCACCAGGGAAGTCCCCTCATTGTAATTTTGATTTGCATTTCTCTAATGATTAGTGATGTTGAGCATCCATTCATGTGTTTGTTGACAATCTGTATATCTTCTTTGGAGAAACGTCTATTTAGGTCTTTTGCCCATTTTTGTATTGGGTTGTTTGTTTTTTTGATATTGAGCTGCATGAGCTGCTGTATATTTTGGATATTAATCCTGTCAGTTACTTTGTTTGCAAATATTTTCTCCCATTCTGAGGGTTGTCTTTTTGTCTTGTTTATGGTTTCCTTTGCTGTACAAAAGCTTTTAAGTTTCATTAGGTTCCATTTGTTTATTTTTGTTTTTATTTCCCTTACTCTAGGAGGTGCGTCAAAGAGGATCTCACTGTGATTTATGTCATAGTGTGTTCTGCCTATGTCTTCCTCTAAGAGTTTTATGGTGTCTGGCCTTACATTTAGGTCTTTAATCCATTTTGAGTTTATTTTTGTGTATGGTGGTAGGGAGTGTTCTAATTTCATTCTGTTACCTGTAGCTGTCCAGTTTTCCCAGCACCACTTATTGAACAGACTGTCTTTTCTCCATTGTATATTCTTGCCTCATGTATCAAAGATAAGGTGACCATATGTGCATGGGTTTATCTCTGGGCTTTCTATCTTGTTCCATTGATCTATACTTCCGTTTTTGTGCCAGTACCATGCTGTCTTGATTACGGTAGCTTTGTAGTATAGTCTGAAGCCCAGGAGCCTGATTCCTCCAGCTCCGTTTTTCTTTCTCAAGATTGCTTTGGCTATTCAGGGTCTTTTGTGTTTCCATACAAAGTGTGAAATTTCTTGTTCTAGTTCTGTGAAAAATTCCATTGGTAGTTTGATAGAGATTGCATTGAATCTGTAGATTGCTTTGGATAGTATAGTCATTTTCATAATGTTGATTCTTCCAGTCCAAGAGCATGGTATATCTCTCCATCTGTTTGTATCATCTTTAATTTCTTTCATCAGTGTCTTATAGTTTTCTGCTGTATGCCTTTTTATTTAATTATTTTCTTGCCTTACTGCACTTGCTAGGACTTCCAGTATGATGTTGAATAGGAATAGTGAAGGTAGATATCCTTACCATGTTCTGGATCTCAGGGGGAAAGCATTCAGTCTCTATCATTAAGTTTAGTGTAAGCGTGTGATGTTAGCTGTAGGTTTTGTTTTGTTTTTGTTGCTGCGCTTATCTAGTTAAGAAAGTTTCTTTCTATTCCTAAATTGGTTCTTATTCTCTAATCATATATGAGTGTACATATAAAACATCATCTTTGGCCTCTTGTGACTGTGTTCCATATTGGGGTTCTCCAGGTTTTTGTTTGTTTGTTTGATTTGGTTTTTATTTGTTTTATTTTTTAAATAAAAAATAAAAAGAATTTTTTTAGCTGCATTGGGTCTTCATTGCCATGCATGGGCTTCTCATTGCAGTGGCTTCTCTTGCTGTGGAGCACAGGATCTTGGCACACTGGTTTCAGTAGTTGCAGCATGTGGGCTCAGTAGTCGTGGCACTCAGGCTCAGTAGTTGTGGCTCGTGGGCTCTAGAGCTCAGGCTCTGTAGTTGTGATGCACAGGTTTAGTGGCTCCGTGGCAGATGGGATCTTCCTGGACCAGGGATCAAACCTGTGTCCCCTGCACTGGCGGGTGTGTTCTCAACTGCTGCACCACCAGGGAAGTCGCTGATTTGTTCTTTAAAAGAGCATCTTCAAGTTATAATTATGAATTCTAGAAATGGTAGGAGAAGTAAGTTGGGTATTTCATTAATCATCATCATTACCTCTCATTTTCCAATTGATTTTACCTTTTTCCACCTTCTCATTGAGTCTCCACAGAAGCCTGGTGGGTCAGGTACTATCACCTTTATTTGACAGGTGTAGTATCGAGGAACCAGGGATGGTGACTTGCTCATGTCCCTCAGCTTGATAGCACCAGAGCGACAACCATTATAGAAGCTCTTCTATGGACTGACCCCAGTGAGAGCCCTGAAATGCAGTGAAAAGTCCAGGCTTTGGACTCAGGTAGATAATCTTTTAAATTTTAAATACATTAAAATTTTTTATTGCAGTGAAATTCATATAACATAAAAGTAGCCATTTAAAAGTGAACAATTCAGTGTCATTTAGTACATTCACAATGTTGTGTAACCACTACCTCTACCTAGTGCCAGCATTTTTTCGTTACCTCAAAAGGAAACCTATACCCATTAAGCAGATACTTCCCATTGGTCCCTCCCCCGAGCCCCTGTCAACCACTAATCTGCTTTCTATCTCCTATGAATTACCTCTTCTGGATATTTCATATAAGTGGACTCATACAATACATGACCTTTTGTGTCTGGCTTCTTTCACTTAGCGTAATGTTTTTGAGGTTTATCCATGTTGTAGCCTGTGTCAGTACTTTATTCCTTTACATATATTTTTTCACAATTTGTTTATCCATTCATCCATTCATTCTTTGATGAACATTTGGATTGTTTTCACAACAATGTTCTTTTGGGCATATACCTAGACATAGAATTGCTGGGTCATATGGTAATTCCATGTTTAACTTTCTGGGGAATTGTCAAACTGTTTTCCAGTTGTGGCTAAACCATTTTACATTCCCACCAGCAATGTATGAGGACTCAACTTTCTCCACATGCTTGCCAATATTTGTTATTTTCTGTTCTTTCGATTTTTTAAAAATAAATTTATTTATTTATTTATTTATTTTTGGTTGTGTTGGGTCTTCGTTGCTGTGTGAGGACTTTCTCTAGTTGCGGCAAGCAGGGGCTACTCTTTGTTGTGGTGCACGGGCTTCTCATTGCAGTGGCGTCTCTTGTTGTGGAGCACGGTCTCTAGGAACATGGGCTTCAGTAGGTGTGGCACGCGGGCTCAGTAGTTGTGGTTCCTGGGCTCTAGAGTGTAGGCTCAGTAGTTGTGGCACATGGGCTTAGTTGCCCTGCGGCATGTGGGATCTTCCCCGACCAGGGCTTGAACCCATGTCCCCTGCATTGGCAGGTGGATTCTTAACCACTGCGCCACCAGGGAAGTCCCTGTTCTTTTGATTTTTAATTTTTAAAATTATAGCCATCCTAATAGGTGTGAAGTGATATCTCATTGTGGTTTTGATTTGCATTTCCCTAATTACTAATAATGTTGAGCATCTTTTCATGTACATACTTGTTGGCCATTTGTGCATCTTCTTTGGAGAGAAGTCTATTCAAGTCCTCTGCCCATTTTTTTTTTAACATCTTTATTGGAGTATAATTGCTTTACAATGTTGTGTTAGTTTCTGCTGTATGACAAAGTGAATTAGCTATATGTATACATATATCCCCATATCCCCTCCCTCTTGCGCCTCCCTCCCACCCTCCCTATCCCACCCCTCTAGGTGGTCACAAAGCACCTAGCTGATCTCCCTATGCTGTGCAGCTGCTTCCCACTAGCTATCTATTTTACATTTGGTAGTGTATATATGTCAGTGCTACTCTCTCACTTCATCCAAACTTACCCTTTCCCCCTCCGCGTGTCCTCAAGTCCATTCTCTATGTCTTTTGCTCATTTTTTTGATTGGGTTGTTTTTGTTGCTGAGTTGTAAGAGTTCTTTATGTATTCTGGATACTAGACTCTTATCAGTTGCATGATCTGCAAATATTTTTCTCCCATTCTCTAAGTTGTTTTTTCACTATCTTCATAATGTTCTTTGATGCACAAAGGATTTTAATTTTGATGAAGTCAATTTATCTATTTTTTTCTTTTGTGCTTGTGTTTTTGGTGTCACATCTAAGAATCCATTGCCAAATCCAAGGTCACATAGATTACCCCTGTGTTTTCTTCTAAGTGTTTTACGGTTTTAGCTCTTATATTTAGGACGTTGATCCATTTTGAGTCAGTGTTTGTATATGGTTTAAGATAGGGATCCAACTTCATTCTTTTGCATGTAGATATCCAGTTGTCCTAGCACCATTTGTTGAAAAGATTATTCTTTCCTCAATGAGCGATCTTGGCACTCGTATCAAAGATAAGTTGGCCATAGATGTATGGGAAGCAGACACTTTTGACCATGAGAACCTTGGCAAATCAATTTTGAGCTTTTATTTTTTTCATCTATAAGATAGGAAAGATATGCTCTTTTTCTCAGAGTTGTCAGAATTAAATGAGATTCCATAAGGAGACCATCAGCCGTAGTACCCGGCACAGAGTAGTTTCCCCAGTGAATGTTAATTCTTCCCTTGCTGCAAGAAATAGAGGCAGGGTAAGCAGAGTAACATCTATCACCTCTATTCCTTCTCCTTCCTCATGTCTCCAGGACACAGGAGACCCTAGACATAGAAATGTCTATTTTTTCTGAGTATATGCTTATAAAGGTGGTGAGGGGGGAGGTCACAATAGGATGAAGAAGCACTTAGCCAGAAATTCAGGCAAGCAAAGGAAGCAGTGGTCATTCTTTAATAATTCAATCAACATTCAATAAACACTTACCTAGTGCTGACTTTGTGCCTGAATCAGTTCTAGGCTCTGGAGTTACAAAGGCAAAATGTGCTCCTGCTCTCAGAGAGCTCTCAGTCTAGAGGGAGAGACAGATAGGTCATTATAAAGCAGTGTAACAGGTTCTGAGATAGAATGAAGCAGAGATTGCTGTGAGAATATGTAGGAAGAAAATAATTCTAGCCAGAGGATTCAGGGAAGTCTTCTGGGAAAAAGTGACACTTGAGCTGGGTACTAAATGATTCTTAGGAAGGAGTGAACCAAAGGGAAAGTGTTAGCATAGGAAACATCATATACAAAGCTATGAAGGCATGAATATGTGTTCCAGGTTCTAGGAGATGAAAAATTTTCTAAGGTACTTGGAACATAGGATAGAGCTAAGAGGTGCGGTGAGAAAATGGTTTGACTTTATTTAGATGGCCATTGGAAGTTGTTAATGAGGCTTAAACAGGGAAGTGACATGGTCAGATCTATATTTTAGGGATTTATAGGGAGACCAGTACGGAAAATGAATGATTGGGAAGAAGATGAAGCTGGAGGCAGGAAGAAGAGTTGGGAAGAGATGTAGCAGTGAGGAGTGAGGATGGAGAGGAGGAGGACTATTAGGTGTATTCATGGCAGATCAGATACGGGAGTATGGGAGAGGAGGAGGAACAAAGTCAGAGAAGAAATAATGATGTTTGTTTTGGCAGATGGATACAGATGGAGTTACCTAGTAGACAGACCATATGTGGGACCAGAGGGCAAAAATAAAAACCAAAGAGGGCTTCCCTGGTGGTGCGGTGGTTAAGAATCCGCCTGCCAATGCAGGGGACATGGGTTTGAACCCTGGTCCGGGAAGATCCCACGTGCCGTGGAGCAACTAAGCCCGTGTGCCACAACTGCCAAGCCTGCGCTCTAGAGCCCATGAGCCACAGCTACTGAGACCATGTGCCACAACTACTGAAGCCCGCATGCCTAGAGCCCGTGCTCCACAACAAGAGAAGCCACCGCAATGAGAAGTCTGTGCATCTCAATGAAGAGTAGCCCTCGCTCACCGCAACTAGAGAAAGCCAGCACGCAGCAATGAAGACCCAACGCAGCCAAAAATAAATAAATAAAATAAATTAAAAAAAAAAAAAAACAACCCAAAGAAACCCCAAAACAAGACAGACTGTGTTTGAGCAGGCACATTGGTTAGTGTAAAAAAGCACACATTATTGCCTGGCCTGCTAAAGGGAGAAGCGGACTTTATTTGTTTTGCTTTGTTTTGTTCTTGACAATTAAAATATTAATGAATTTTATTTTCATACTAAAAGTATAAGGAAAAAAATTACAGTCCGTAATCCTACTACTCTTAAATAACCCTTGTTGAAAGGGAGAGAGGAAAATATATATTGTTAGAAAATACAAACAGTTCAGAGAAGTGTAAAATGAAAAGTACAGGCTTCCCCCCAGTCCTCCATTCCCTTAACCACTGTTAACACTTCTTGTGTTTTCTTCTAGGAAAAAAAAAATGTATATACCCGCTGGATTCTGTATATCTGCAAAGAGGTCCTGCCACATACCACGTTTAAGAGGTCTGTTCTATTGAGTAGATTAACCTTCTCATTGCTTTGCCAGGCTTCACAAACCCATCCATCCTGGTAGGGTGGAGCTGTGAGTTCACTGAGGGAAAGGCAGGATCTCCATGTCCCTAGCTCAGGCATGGGACTTGGATCAGGGTAGGTACTCAGCAAAGAATAACTAAATGAGCTGTGGCTGCAACCTGGAAATTTGGAGAATCTTTGCCTGCAGTTCCAGTTCATTAAGTGACTTCTACAGCAAATGTTTCCTGAGTTCTGACTAAGTGTGCAGTGCTGTGCGTGTGGGTACGTGTGTGTACGTGTGGTGGGGAGGTAAGGCGGAGGACTTGGTTCCTGGCCTCACCAAAGAGCAGAGCTGGAAAGGTCAGTGATCTCCCAGTCCTCTTGCTTTCTGAGGGGGAATCTTAGGTGCAGAATGAGGTCCTGATTTACCTAAAGCCGCAAAGCTTATTGGTGCCAGAACCAGCCCTAGAGCTTCAGAAGAGCGAGGGGGTGGGGGAGGAGCACCTGCTGGTGCCTTGGAGGCATTGGTGAGCTACTCTTACTCCTTCCATCCCTTCCCCTCCTGCCATATAAGTAGCAGTAATACCCAACTCCAGATCCTCAGGTAGAGGCAAGACTTTTGTGCTCTTATGCAGCCCATGGCCCTTGGCCTGTGTGCAATGCGTGGGATTGGCTGACATCCTGTACCTATTCGAGGCATCAGGCTGGTATAGAGGAAGAGCGCTGGACTAGGAGTCAGGCAGCCTGCATTCCAGTGCCAGCTCTGCCACACCCCACCATACTGTGGGCCGGTCACATCCTCTCTCCTCTGAACGTGGGGGTGGGTCTAATGAAATCTCCAAGGTCCTTCCTACCTTTATTGCTCTCTAACTTTAAGATGCTATATTTAACCAATGATAGGAAATCAGATTTTAGGATTCTGTGATTCTGAAATCCTGGTTTTCCAAGAATCCGGGGATGCTGCTTGAGGTCTCTTACTCTGTGTGGACTCCTATGTTGTGAGGCCTGACTTGTTGAGTAGTAGGGAGGGGCTCCGTATACATTTTTCAATTTTAGACCAAGGCCAAAGAGACCAGACCCCTCTCTTCAAAGAGTGCGGAGCCAGGCAGGCTCCTTGGAGTGGGCCCAGATCACCAGTAAACGGTGTGGAGCAGGGCAGGCCAACGTGAAATGCAGAGACGGTCTCAAGGACCTGGGTGGAACCTCCAGTAGCCTTGGCAAATAGACCTGGCCTGGGTGAACAACCCCATTTTACACAGGAGGAAACTGAGGCTCAGAAAAGGGAACTGAGCTACTGCTTCCAGTCACCCTGAGGTCTTGTTCTTAGTCCAGTGTTCTTTGTACACATTGGGCAGGACTCACTGGGACACTGCTGTCTGTGAGGGGAGCCAGAATGCAGGGGAACCAGGTTGCAGGTCCTGGAGGAACTTAGAGGAGTGGGTCTCAACCCCCGGGGCTGTAAGCACCTCCTGGGGGCTCGCTAAAATTCGAGGTGCTGGGACCCTGCTCCCAGACAGATTCACAGATTCACTTGGGGGTGTTTTCTAGTTGGGATCCGGGTATCTATTTTTGTTTAACTTCGGAATGAGACCCTCTAGTCTGTTTCCTTTTTGGTGAAAACCACCACAGAAACAAAAACTTAAGACAAGTGGTCTGAGAGCCGTGGGTTCGGTCCCAACCTTGCTGCTGACCCGCTGTGAAAGCTGTGGGAGCTCTGGAGTGAGCGGGTTGGATTCTGCAGGAAACGTTTAAAGCACTTTCACATCCATTGTCTCCGCGGTAGCAGGGTTGGCCGGTCCCGTTTGACCAGGAGAAAACTGATGCTGGACAGGGCAAGAAGGGTCTTGTCTCAGCCACTGGGAAAGGCGGAAAAGAGCCAGGTTGAGCCCGGCTTTCCTGATACCCAAGGCGTTCCGCCGCCCTGGCCAGCCCAGCCCCGACGACAGAGCCCAGGCCCTGCAGCCCGCGGCGCCGCCCCGCGGGCCTGCCCTCATCGGCAGCCTGAGGAGGGGGGCCGCGCAGCACCGGGCGCCGCCGGCCGCCGCCTGTCAAACCCTCCGCCCAGCCTTGCGCCCGGCTGGCCCTGGCCCGAGGGCGGAGGCTCCGCCCTCGCGCCGCGATTGGCTTCGGTGGGGCGGCCGCAGCGAGCCAGTGGCTGGAGAGGCTGTCAGGCCGGCCGCGGCCCCGCCCCCGCCCCGGGGTGCCGCCCCGCTGGACTCTGCTGCTGCTGGGGCTGCGGCGCCAGTGGAGGCGCGCCTAGCCTCGCGCCCCGGGAGCAAGCTGCTGCGGCCGCCGCGAGGTGAGCGGGGAGAGGTGAGAGGGGGCGCGGCCCGCGGCCCGGGAAGCGGGCGGGCGCCCGGCCAGACATCCGAGGCTGGCGTCCCAGGGAAGGTGGAATTGGGGAGCTTTGGGATGGCGCGGGGAGCGCGAGGGGAAAGGAGAGTTTGGGGGCCCGGGGCCCTTTTCCAGGAGGGACGATGGAAGGCCCAAGGCTCTGTGGAGGGGCACGCAGCGCGCGCGCGCGGGGAGTGTGAGACCGTGTGCGGCTGCTAGTGTTGCTGAGAGTCTGAGCGGGTGAATGAGGGTAGTGTGTATGGCACGTCGTGTCCCCGAGTGTGCATTTGCGGGGTGTTTGGTGTGTGTGGAAGCGGGCGTGCATGGGCTACCGACTTTGTGCAGGTTTGCACGCGCGATAGGTTCGTTTTCTCAGCTGCGCGTGGGAGTGTGCGTGTGATGGGTTCGCATCGCGGGAGTGAGCGCCTATCCTCCGACTCCCATTTTCGCAGCTTGGGTGGTGGTGGTGGGATCTCAGAGTGTCTCTCCCCCGGCCTGTGGGTGCTCAGTCCGCGGTCCCTGCGCGCAGCCGGCTCCCAGAGCGCCCACGAGGCGAGGAGTGCAGCGGGTGACCTACCCCGAGCAGTCTCCGCGGCTTCGCCAGAGCCCTACTCCGGGAATCTCTGGTTGCCGCCCGCTCTGTATCTCACTGGGTGACGCGCACAGGCGTTGTCCCTTCTCCAGGCCTCAGTTTCCCCATTCGTCCAAAGAGGGCTTGGTGGGGGCGGATTGGGTGGCCGGGCCCTCCACAAGCCAGGGAAGAACGACCAGCCGCTCCTGCGCCCTGGAAGGGGCCTTTTACGCGGATCAGGTTGGTTAGGGTGAGTGTCACGTTAGGGTGAGTGTGGTGGCGCGAACCCATTTCAAAAAGGAGGAATAAACGCAGGGATGGTGACCTGACCAAACCTCGGCCTCCGGACGAGAAGGGGACCGCTCCGCTCATTCTAACGCGCCTGTGCTTTCTCCCCTCCGCAGGAGCCCGCAGGAGCCCGGCGCGACCTCCAGCGGTGCGCCCCGCCCCGGCGCCATGCACTGCGAGGTGGCCGAGGCGCACTCAGACAAGAGGCCGAAGGAGGCCCCCGGCGCTCCGGGTCCCGGCCGGGGGCCCGCTGGCCTCGGCCCGCACATGGCCTTCAGGGTCACGGTGAGCAGCGGGGGCTGCGGGGATGGGGGTCCGCGTGACTTGCTGCCCGCGCCACTGCGCGCCCACGACCTCCTCGAGCCCCGGAGCCCCCGAGACTACGGTCCGTCCAAGGCCTCTGCCGCCGGTAAGGGTAAGTCTGGCCCCGCCGACGTGCCTGGCCGTGGGTGTGGAGAGATTTGGGCTCTCTGACGTTTCTACCGCAGGCCTTTGTAGGAATCCTCCGGAGAAAACTTGGTAGAACTTTCTCCGGAGTTCATCAGTTTCTCTCGAGTTGTTTGGGACTCGCTTGTCATTCTGAAACGATGATTGTTTAGGAAGCATCTAATTTAAACTCAGTAGCCTATATTGGGGAAGATGGGTGTATAGACAGCTCAGATTACATAATTTTGCTTCTGTATGTTTCTGATAAAAGTTGTGTGAAACTTGTCAAAATCTTATTATAAATTAGGATGAGTAGCAACTCGAGTATGTCTATCTCTGAGGCTGCTAAAGGCATCCTTTGAAGTATTCCAGTCTCCCTCAATAACAAAAACCAGAAGCCTTCAGCAAGACCCCTCGCCTGTTGGGACCTCAGTTTCCCCATCTGTCAAGTAAGGAATTAATTATACCAGATGATTTCTGGATTCCTGATGGAAAATTTTATGAATCTATAATCTAGCCTGAGTCAAGTCCCGACTTTAACAATGGCTGTTCTGTATTTGTTGCTTCAGAAGCATAGTTTTGGGTCAAAAGTTAGTTTGCAATACCCTTCCTCTACCCAGTAAGGCTGGTGGGTATAAGGTGCAGGCTCCAGTATAATTAATGGGTCAGAGTCAGCAATGAGGCTGGATTCTCATGAACATGTTCTTCTCATCACAGTTAATTATTATTGAGCCATTATTTATAAGTTTCATGCTGACAGATAATTAACCAGAAATTGGGGAAATTGTTGAGGCACCGTGTCCTCCCCCCTGCCCCCACCTTTTTTTCCCTGGGAGAAACCAAAGCTTTGGGGTTTCATTATTTCAGTGTTTGGGACCTCTTGGTTCTATTTCCAGCTGATTCTTAAGGAAGGAAAAAAGTGTGTTTTATGGCTCTGTAGGCATCACTACTTTAGCATCAATCAGCCCCAGCAACTTAGAAAAGGTAGGGTGGCTTGCTTTTAGAGATGAGAGCTCCTTTTAGGTTAAAAACAAAACAAAACGAAAAAACCCCAACTCCCCAATGCAAAGACTAGTACAATGAAATAAATATAAACACTTTTTTTCTTTTTAATGAAAACACCTGACTTTGTAGGAGAGCACTATTTCTTGTCTCGTTGTTTTATTTATTTATTTATTTATTTATTTATGGCTGTACGCGGACCTCTCACTGTTGTGGCCTCTCCCGTTGCGGAGCACAGGCTCAGCGGCCATGGCTCACAGGCCCAGCCGCTCTGCGGCATGTGGGATCTTCCCAGAACAGGGCACGAACCCATGTCGCCTGCATTGGCAGGCGGACTCTCAACCACTGCGCCACCAGGGAAGCCGTTGTCTCGTTGTTTTAAATGTCAGTCTCTTCTCCAAGAGACAGAGGTCATTTTTTAAAGGGTAGATATAGAAAAAAACACCTTTAGTGTATTATTACTGGAATACACACATGAGGTTCTCTTTTACTAGGGAGAGAGAGGGCTGTGCAGCAAGACATGAGTAATATTTGCTGCCCTGAGCTCCCTCCCTTGCCCCACTCCATACACAATCCTCCCTTAAATAGATACCCTCCTGCAACATTTTGTGTTAAAAAAAAAAATAGCTGTCAATTGCAGATCGAGTTCTCTGCAGACCTAATAAATGGCTCTCCCAAACATAGCCTTTGTTCCAAGCCGTAGTTAGAGACCTTTCGTGTGGATGCATTGTGTACACCTTCTGACTTCCATTCCCCCAAATCCCAATTATTTTTATCCACACACCCCCAATGTCTAAAACATGAGATCTTTAAATCAGGATTATATTTGAAAGGGGCAGAGGAGGATAAAAGAACGTGAGGAAGCACCTCTTTCTTTGTACCTTAAGATGGTTGTACTGATTAAATTTTTTAAGACGCTGCTGTTTTCTTCATAGCCCCCAGCAAGGCTGGTGGGGTAGGATTTGTCCCACCCATTTAAAAGATGAGGAAACTGAGGCCTACTGGGTGCGGGGTTTCTGGCCAGCCCATTGCTTGGACCTGGCCTCTGTCCCTCTGTGCGAATTTTTCCCCGTAGTCAAGCCAGGCAGTGGCCTGTCACAAAACCAGAGCTGGGCAGCCCTCTTGAAAATGCCGTAAAGGAAACCTTCTTACTGCCGCCATTCCCACCCAAATATTCCCTAGACATCGCAACCCTTTGAATATTTGGTGTCTAGCTCCAAGTCTCAGGCTTATTGGAAACAGACAGGTAAGAATACCAACTGAAAAATATTTATTGACCGTGCTGGAAATTATAAGACTCTGCCATCCAAGATCTGTGGGACCAGGGGAAGTTATTTCTCTTCTCTGAGCCTTAGTTTCCTCATTTGTAAATCTACCGTGCGACTTACTTGGAAAGACTGAAGAGAGCATTAGTGATAGAGTGTGAAAGGGCCGCCTCAGTGCCTGGTTATTTTGGAGATTACTCTTGTAATGTGTTTAACGTTCTCAACTTCTGGTTTTCCATTTGCACGAGAGGTAATAATGCTTCCTCCCAAGGGAAAATGAAACAGTTGTTGTAAGAATACTTTATAAACTAAGAAGGAAAAAGGGGTCACTTTTATTAATTCTTGTAGGGCACCGTGTTATGGTCAGCGATACTTGAGATAAAGAGGGTAGGGTGAGGAGGGAGAGAGGTTTGATTTTTTAAATGTTGACTTTAACGACTTTAACTCTGGTGCCCTAGCCAGAGGAAGCTGAGAGGAGCCAAGCTGCAGGTCTTTTGTGGCCACTGCTGCCTGGTGACCGGAGAGAAGACAGTATTGCTTGGTTTGGAATCAGGTTTCAAATGATCTGCCTTCCGTTTCGGACAGACCCTAAGCCGAGGAAGGGAGTGAGCTCTTGAATCCAGCAGCTTGTCCGTAAATGTTGGGGTCCTCTGCGTTTCCAGATCTGCAGTTAGGAGGCACTGGGGATGGTGCGTCGTCATGGACTAACATTGTCATCATTTACAATAAGAATCACGATCTGTTTATGACAGAGTCCTGTTTATCCAGATTCCAAACAGCTGAAAAGGCCAAATTACCAGATGCTACGTTTTTTCTTTCTTATTATTAAATACCCGACACTCTGCTTTTCGAAGTCCTGACAAGGAAAGAAAGTAAACATCTGGACTTTATGGAGGCCGTCAGCTTTGTGGCGATGGCCCGATGATGCTCGCTCCCTGTGCACAGTGGTTTACAGTTTTCAACGTGTGTCCCCCACACGTTCCCTCATCTGTCCTCATGCCAGCTGAGCTCTGCCTACCTTGAGGGCTGTTCCGAGGGGACAGATGTAGAAGCGCTGGCTTCTTATTACTGTGATTCCCATTTTATAGATGAAGACATTAAGGTTCAAGGATGTGCTCAAGGCTACAGACAGTAAGTGGCAGTTTCTAAGGCTTCCTGTTGCAAAGTTTGATTCTGGTTCCACAACTTGTACCTTCTATGTGTGTGTGTTGGGGGCTGAGAGCTGGGTGTTCATGACGGCCTCCCGAATGTTCCCAGAGAATTTAAAATATTTTTGCTTTCGGTATTTCTTCTGTCTCGAATCTTTGGAAGTTGGTAACTAGTATCTATGCCATCATTAGATAACTTCGTAGTTTACCAGAAGATTCTGTTTGACCAGAATTACTGCTCTCAGACCAAACCAGATAATGAGCTCACTGTTTAATTCTCAGCGACTCACTGGGCCATTTTCATTGTGCTCTGACACTAGACACATCCTAGCAATAAAAAGGAGGCTGACGATCATGACAAATGTGGACTCTGCCATTAGTAAAAGGCCATTATAACGTGGCTGAAAATTCCAAAAAGTAGTTAATCTTGTAACTTAAAAAAAAGTTAGTATATATATTTTTCTTTAAAAATGAAAACAAAAAAGGAAAGCAGTTGTAGATTGCATTAGGGGCATTAGGGGCTGGTGGTGGAAAGTAAGACGTGACAGTTTTGGTTGGCATTACCTGGTAGAGTTTCTTCATCTGAATCAGAAGCCACTGTGATGTTCTGGGGAGGCTTTTGAGGGGCCAGCACATCCATAATAGAAAGGTATGAGTTATTTTGAAAGCATTTACCCCCTCCGGCTCTAGTGGGCAATTTGCTTGCATTTCATCCATTTTAAAGTGCTGGTCCTGTGATCCGGAAATAATCAGATCCAAATTTTTTCAGTGCTTGAGGTTTCAAATAAGGGGGAGAAAAACCTGCTGGCCAAATGTCAGGCTCAGTGAGACAAAGAGAAACATGTATGTGTGTGGGTACACAAATAAGATAGGAACATGTTGCGTCTACAGTCATAAGAATTATGTACCCGACAAATCTTTTATAGACATGTAGCGGAAATATAATTCCCAAAGATTCCCTAAGAATCTTGTGTGGCTAGAATTCCTCTTCCCTTCCTGCCTCCTAAGCTCTCTAGAAGCTGCTAAGACTTGGCGTGCAAAATGGAACGGGGACCAGCACATGAGATCGTAACTTAATTTAGGCTTAGTTGTTTCTGAGTCGTTTACCTGAAGTGCTCAGCTGGGCTGAGGTCTCAGGACTATCTTGGCTGCGGAATCATATCCATAGGCTGTGTTGCTCCATCTGTGATGAAAATACATGTTTCTTTATATGCCGTGGTTATACGCCGTGGTTTTCCTTCACACTTCTCCTCCTTCTGGAAAAAAAAAAACCTCACCCCGTCTTTGAGTTCTTCATCTCCCTGCGTTACAGTTGCATGAGAAGCGAAGTGCGCCAGCACACTTATTTTTACAGTGTGTTAAAATCCCATTACAGGCATAAGTGCACAATGAATCATTTAAAAAAATATATTCTTATGTTCTTTGTTCTGAATGTTGCATAATTATCATCATTTTCTTTGGTTTTATTTTGTGGAGTTTGGCCAGCATCCTAGAAAAGGGGAGAAACTAAAGTTTGGAATGGGGTTTTCAACCCTTTTTTGGATAGGAATAGGGAAAAAAAACAACAAACAAATAAATACCAACTTTATTTGTAAATTGACCAGTGACTGTCGCTAACGGTGACTTTTGCATAGAAAGGATAATCTCCCTTCTTTCTCTCAATTTTCTTAGAAAAGCAGTTCCTTGTTTTGAAGGTGATATGGTAGTATTTCAACAACCTCACCTTGTATCTGTGATTATATTCAAAGTTAAATTACAGTGTGTGGTTTGCTATTTTTTTTTCCTAATACAGATTTTAGTTGCAATTAGTTTAGACCTAGAGACTTGCAGTTGTTTCTTCTGGTAGGGGGTAGTCTATTTTTGTGTTTAAAGAAACAAAGACATTCAGTTCAAGGGGGAGAAGAAATGAAACAAACTCTACCCTGGGCTTTGAAAAATTCAGCTGCAACATGCAGAAAGCCCAGCTGCGATACCAGGGCCAGGAAAAAAGAGCAACCTCCTGAAATATTTGTGCAGCTCGCCTTCCCTGTGCTAATGATTCTAGCAGTTTAAAACGGACTTCTTGTTTATCAACAGCCGCTGCCTGAATTAATAGTTTACAATGAAAAAAAAAAATGCTTTGGCGTTAGAAGCAAAGTCCGGGACTGATAGCTGAGTTACTGAGTTAAGGGAAGCAGAAAAGAGAGGGGAAAAGTTTTGTGGCTGCTTTGGTCTCCTAAAGCCTTATTTATAAGAAACTGAAAGAAAACAGAGACCTGGGGTGGGGTGGGGTGGAGAAAATACAACCCTAACCCAGTGTCTTTTAGTTTAAAGTCACTTGAAGCATCTGTTTTCTCCTTTTCCCCGTCTTTCCCTAAACTCCAAAGGGTTATTCCTTCAGAAGGTTTCCGGTGGATTGAGGCGGATTGTGTTAGCATTACGAGCTGTGTTTTTAAAGTCAGCATTTGAGTCAGATGCACTGAGAGGAGCCCTTCAGTCCGCTCACTGAATAATGCATTTCCTGCATGGCCTGAATTTTTTTGGTGGTTATGGTTGGGACTGTCTGGAGCAAACACACGCGCCATTGTACAGCCTCAATGCATGTGGGCCATGCCCTTGGCTTTGAGTCTTGGTTTCCCCATCTGTAAAATGGGAAGCAGTTCCACAGGATGACCCATAGTCTCTTCCTACTCTGTTGCTCCGGGATTCTACATGAACTTGGCTGGGGCAGTTGGGAAGGATCTAGGGTATGGAAAGAGGTCAGGTTCTAGATTTGATCTCTTTGGAACTCTTGACTCCTGAAGTAGAGCACAGAAGGAACCGGAAGAGGGCGGGAGGTCAACTAATCTTTATTGAACACCTACTCATTGCCAGGCCGAGCAGTTTATAGCTGTCATTGCACTTAATAAAGCCCAACAATCCTATGAGGAAAGGAGGCATTATTCTAAATTTACAGATGGGGGAAGTGAGGCTTGGAAAAGTTAATTGATTTGTCCAAATAATGAGCTTACGATGTAATTCACAGTGACTCACTGTATAGGTAGCAGGTAATAGAGGCTGGAATTTGAACCCAGCTCTGTCTGACTGCAAAGCCTGTGCTTTCCCCCTAAAGCACAGAGCTCTCACGGACGGCCCTTAAAACCCAAGTAGTGGCAAGGAGTCGCCGTGGCTGCAGAGTGTGCCCCGACCCCTGGGGGAAGGCAGCAGAAGGCCACAGGCCGGTCTGGATGACCAGTCCCCGGAGCAGACGTCTGAGTCTCAGCTAACAGGCTGAGGTGTGATTTTTAGGGGGAGCTCTACCTCCATCGGGCTCTGCCCACTGCTCGGCTGCAGAAGTGGTAGAAGGACAGTGGTTCCTGGTTGTGACATGGAGTCCTCAGGTAAGGAGTCCGAGACCGGAGGGCCCCTAGAAGCAGCCCCTTCTCAGAAGCAGCGCATACACTCATTCCGCCGGTTACTGCAGGTTCAGGTCCCTCTTTGAGCCTGTCATGCAGTTTGGGGAGCTTTGTTGCCCGAGCCCTGGCTGCGGTCGCCCTTCCATCGGTTATGAAGACATCTGTTTGAAGAGAATTCCTCATGATCGCATCACACGTCGTGTGTAGAATGCATGCTTCACTGGACATGATGGTTTGAGATCTATTAAATAATTATTTCTTATTAAACGCTTGGTGGGATGAAGAAAGGCTTGTGGGGAGAACAGACCAGGGATCAGAGTGAACTTGAGAGTTTGTGGGAAATGGGTCTTTTGTGTCAAATGATGAATGAGTCAAATGACCCTCTATGGAAGGAAGAGGTCCCACGGCTGGGTTGTGTCTGTGGTCTTGCATGGGGGTGTGTGCATTCATGAGAATGTATGTGAGTGTGGACATTCTCAAGGGATCATACTTCTTCTGAAGTGGAAATTGCAGGAGGCTTTATTGCCCAAAGCTTCTTTGCCTTTGGATGTTGACCCTGGGTCTGAAAGGGAGAGTATGAAGGGGTATCAGGGATGGCCTGCTTGCGTTGTGGCCCAGTCTCTTCCTATTTGTGTCTTTTCTAGCAGCCAGATTACTCTTTTAGATGTTGTTGCTTTTGTTTTTAAATAACAGGTTTGACGGCAAATAAGGCTTTAGCAAGAAACCAGGGCGTATTATAAACCCAGCTTTAAAAATACAGATCCCATTTGCTGTTTTAAGCTCTCCGGAGGGCCTGGAGATTGGGTTTATTTTGGAACGTTGGTGGACTGTATGAATTACTTCTCTGAGGCTTGGGTATTTAATACCTAATAGAAGTTTGTATAAGAGTTGATGATGTATTTTGCCGACTTTCCAACCCTGTAAATAAATTACACGTGCCGGCAGAGGCTGCCAGGATCCACTGTGTCAATTGAAGCTTAATTTTTATCCCAAACCACTTAATACTTTTGTCCTAGTGAGTAGAGAAAATTCCCGGGTTTCGCCCAGCAGCGGGCCCATTCCGAGATGTAGACGGTTTCATGAGCCCACGAACAGGCCTCCGTGGATTCACCGATCTTGACACAGTTTTCAGTGGTTAAGTAGCTTCAGCCCTCTCAAGTCCAACCCCCAAGGCAGAGAATGATAATATAATTTTAAGTGTATCGTAAAAATGAAACTCAATCGCTTCCACTCCCCAAACCTGTCTCGCTCCCCTTCTCTCTGGAGAAAACAGCCGTAATTGTGTGTTTAATCTCAGACCGCCTGTGCATTTTATCTTATTTGAGTGCAAAGCCCAGGTAATAACGTTGGCATTTCCAGTGCGAAACAAAATCGGGTTTCTAATTTGGAGACACTATTAAATATTTCATGCTTCAACCAAACTCAATTCTTTTTTCCTATAATAAGTTTAAATATTAATTCTCTGGAATGTCAGATGCCTAAAGCTAGGCATTTAGTGATCTGCAGTTTCAAGTATCTCGAAGAAGGTTTATGAAACAGGATATTTCACTGGGAGGGATGAGTAGTGTGTTTCAGAGATATCTGAATTCAAGGCAGTGTCTTCTGATTTACTTTTTAAAGGGAAAAGGTCATAAAATAAGTTGCTTTATGTGCTGAAGTATTAAGTGGCTTAGGCTGAAATAACAGCAGAGACTTTACTGTTTTTCCCTGTTATATTTTAACAATGCTTTTTGGGGGAGGGGGTGGGTCATTTTCCCGCCTGCATGTCTCCTCCCCCAGCCACCCCCCCCCCCCAAACCAGATGGCTTTAATTCTAACCAAATCCCACGCTGAGGCCAAATGATTGATCAAACAGTCATTTGTACTTACGTAGCTCTCTTTGTGAGAATATCTCTGCATCGGAGCTTTTCGCCGGGCTCGGCTCATCTTTGGGACTTCAGATGGTAGATTTCCAGCCTGGAGAGGTGGAAGGTATAGGGGTAGGTGGAGGGCAAAAATCCCAGACCTTCAATCCAAAGAATTCCTTGCTTAAAACCTTTTTGTTACTTCCCATCCCTGACAGCAGGGGTATCCAGGTTTTCTAAATACAAGGACAAAAATCGATCCCCTGTCCAGATAGCTGTTATATTTTTAGTATCTGTTGATGGAGAAAATACCTGGAGGTTACTAGTTTTAAGGGCTCTTTTAAATAGATTTGTATTTTATCAACCACTCACATATCTGTAGAGACATCGATTTGTTCTATAGACAGTCTTTGCCTTCAAGCTCTCCCCTGAAATTACAACTTGGCACGTAGATTCACAACCAGTTGACTGATGGAAGAAATCTGAGCCCCTTGGTCTGGCGTTCAAGGCCTTCCCGCCAATCCAGTTCCACCTCTTCCTAATGTCTGCTTTGCTTGTCCTCCAGCAGCGTTGGATTTTTCTTTTTCTTTTTTTTTCCTTATAAATTTATTTATTTATTTTCATCTTTGGCTGCGTTGTGTCTTCATTGCTGTGTGCGGGCTTTCTTTAGTTGCGGTGAGCGGGGGCTACTCTTCGTCGCGGTGTGCGGGCTTCTCATTCCGGTGGCTTCTGTTGTTGTGGAGCACGGGCTTAGTTGCTCCACGGCATGTGGGATCTTCCCGGACCAGGGCTCGAACCCGTGTACCCTGCATTGACAGGAGGATTCTTAACCACTGAGCCACCAGGGAAGTCCCAGCATCGGACTTTTCCTTGCGCAGCTTCAGACCTGGAATCTTCTCTTGTCCTTCTGTCCTTACACACTTTGAGCTTCTTTTTATTCATTTTTGTGCCTTTTAAAATCAATTTTGGAACATAAAATAGTTCATATTCAAATATTCATCTTTGTAGCCTTACATCCAGTACCAGGTCTGGCAAAGTACATATCTGAGAAGCAAACAGTGTGCTGGTTGGGGCTGTAGGTGTGGAACCAAACGACTATGTTTGAACTCTGGTTCCAGGTACAAACTTCGGGATATTGGGCAAGTTATTAAGCTCTTTGGGCCTCAATATTCTTACCTGTAAAATGGGGATAATAATAGTAACAGTTTCAAAAGACTGTTATGAGGGTGAAACGAGTTAATACATGTATAAGTGCTTAAATACAGAGATTGGCACATGGTAAGATGGTCAATTAATGTTGGAGTTATTACTGTTATTGTTATTGCTACCATGTAAATGTTTGGTAAACAGAATCTCTTAGAAGGGCCTTTCTTCCCTTCCTTTTCACCAATCTGACTCCTACTTATTCTTTAAGACCCAGCTCAGGTGCCACCTCTTCCTGGAAGCCTTCCCTTTCTCCCTTGGCCTGGTTATGCTAGAGCTCTGGCACCCACACCTTTATCCTTCCTTCTGCGGTAGCACAGGTCATACTTTGTGGCGATTTTCCATTTACTTATGTGTCCTTGAGGACAGGGGCAGACTCTCATTATTCCAGCATCCCAGTGCCCAGCACAGGGCCTGGCTCAAGGTGGGTGTCAAGGAAGGTTGGGAGTGGACTCCAACCCAGTCTCTGCCCTCAAGGAGCTTGTAGCCTAGAAAGGAGAAGCTGAGTTTTATGTCTTTGTTTTTCCTACAAGGTTAATCACATGGTAAGGTCTCAGCACATGTGAGACTCCAGTGAATACACAAGGAGTTCTCAAGTACAGACACAGGCCTATTCTCCTTCCCACACCGTCTTGGGGCACTTCACAACGAGGTCTGTCCTACTTTTCTAGGTGACATTGGGCAAGTCTTCTCACCTGTCTGGGCCTCCCTTTCCTCTCCTTTCTGGGAGGAGTTGGCTTCAGCGATCACAGATCTTTCTTGGTGGCTGCCAGGCCATGGGCCAGGTGGAGGAGCTAGGGGCCTGACGGCTGTCCCAAGTGACTGGCCTGGATCGTAGGCCCACTTTGCCACACACCTGCCCCCCCGTCTAGGCAAAGTCCCAGGTGCTTTAAAGTGTGTCTCATCGTATGGTTTAAAGAGCAGGTATTGGTGGTTGCAACACATCTGACCCAGATTTCTCTAAGATGAAGAAGAACCCTGGAAATGAGAGCGAGGAGCCAGCTCTTGGTCACCCTGCTGGGGTGGAGAGTGATGTATACACCCTGGATCCCCACTTCAGGACAGGCTTAGACAGACCCCGGGGGGATTGTGTTGGCCTCCTGGCCCCTCTCTGGGTACTGTTGTGGTTTGAGCTTTGTTAACTGTAGAGCTCTGCCCAAATCACTATTATTCATTCAATCCCCCTATGAACAGATGGGAAAACTAAGGTTCAGAGAGGTCATGTTACTGTGCAAAGGTGGCCACATGGCTTTTGGAGTCAGAACTGAGTTCAGATCCTGATTATACCATTTGCTGGAACTTGCTTGGGCAAGTTCATTGAACTCTGAGCCCCAGTCTTTCTCATTTGTAGAATGGAGATAATGCCTATCTCAGAGTTGATGAGGGGCTTAAGGTGAGGAGTCTGTAGAGCACCTAGATCAGGGGCTGGCACATAGTAGGTATGTACCACAGGTAAGCTGCTGTTACTCCTCTTACTGAGTGGCAGAGCTGGGCCTAGGTCCCCAAGCCTGACTTGGTCTGATGCTGTTTCTCCTCTACACTGCAGTATCCCATCCCCTTACTCTGGTGTTTTGTTTTGTTCTTTCTTTCTTTCTTTTTTTTTTTTTTTTGGAGAAATTAGAAGAATAAGGACTTCGGGGTTTCAGAGACTGAGGTCCTAACCCCAGCACTGGAGGACACAGATCTGAAGCACCTGGGCTTCACTTAGGGTTAGGAGAAGGTTAGGAGCTGTCTATGTCCCTTGCCCAGGTGGGCATGGGCTACCTCAGCACAACTGTCTGACAGATCCTGGCCCTGGGGTCAGTCCAAGACATTCACTCAACCTGTGGTGGCTCTGATGTCTGGCAGGAGGGGGCTGGGGCTGTTTCTGGGGTGGGTCAGGAGGTACAGACCTCTCTCCCCCTGTTCCTGGTTTATTGGGTTGGGAGTTGCTTTCAGACTCTAATATCCAGGTGAATTACCTTGCTTCTGCCTCCCAAACTCATGATGCTGTTCCTGTTCTGCTCCCACATCCCTGTGCTTGCGGGTCTCTGCAGCACTGTGGAGGCCTCCATTTGTTGGGCCCTGCTGTGAGCAGATAGATATCCCCTGAAGCCATTCACTCCTCGTGAGGTGAGTATCATCACCCCCATTCTACAGATGAGAAATACTGAGGCCCAGAGAGACCCAAATGACTTGCCCAAGGTTCTAGAGCTGGTAGGTGGTAGCTGCAGGCCTGACTCCAAGACCCCGCCCTTTCTCACACCTTGCCACCGCTCTGGGCCGTTCCCCAGGCCCTCTGAACTCTGCTGCCTTGGGTCCAATCTTCCCCATTCGTCTTGGTCGAGAAACTGCCTCCTCCAGCCAGAATTACCGTTGCCCTCCTTCATCTTCCACTGCCCTTTGTCACTTTTCTCCCGTTGAACAGTTGGGTATTATAGATGCTTCCTCCCTGACGAGACTGTGAGCTCCATGGAGTGGGGTCTGTAATGACTGCATCTCTGACTTGCAGAAGGAGTGTGGACCAGAGAAGAGAACGAATGCAGGATCCCAGCAGAATTAATCTGTCCCTCTGCAGTCCAGGTGTGGCTTCCTGGGGAGTTCCCCAAGCAGATTTTCAGGACAGCAACCCAGAGTGGCTCTCTATGTCTGAGCCTCAGACAGTGATCTCCGCCTGGCCAATTGTCAGGAGCATATGGGATGAAGTGTGGGGAAGTATCTTGAAAACGGAAGGGCTGCATCCGGGTTTGGTTGTTGCTTGGTTCGTTCATCAGTGTTTTGAATGGCTGCTATGTCCCAGGTATTGGGTTGGGCCCTGGGACACTGTGGTGGGCTAACAGATAGAGCCCGTGCCTGCATGGGGCTCTCAGTCAGGAGGGCTGGGGGACAGTGGGCAAGTGTGTGCAGGTTCCCTCCCAGCCCGGCCAGGTCCCCAGTCCTCACCTGTGCAGCTTCACCACCTCATCACCTGGCTTGCTGTCCTAAGCAGACTCCTGAGCTCCAGACAGTCTGAGACCCATGACCTCAGCCAGTCTCACGGAGCCTTGGTTTGCCAGCTTATAAAATGGAAATATTTACTAGCTAGCTCCCCTTGTGAGGCCAGCGTGAGAATCAGTGATGTCAGCAGGGAAGGGGCTGACTGTGGGGCCTCTGAGGGCGGACGGGAACAGGGGTGTGTAGAGCAGCCCTCTGCAAGGACGCTGGTTGTGGAGCCACACTGGGTACCCAGTCCCGGGGGGTGGGGACACCTTTGCCAGCCCTTTTCTTGCACCTGTTGCCACTTCCTGCTTGCATAAGCCTTCCTCTTGGAGGGAATATCCTTTCTCCTTACCTGTGGCAATAAAAAAAGGCCAGAGGGCTTCCCTGGTGGTGCAGTGGTTGAGAGTCCGCCTGCCTATGCAGGGGACACGGGTTCGTGCACCGGTCCGGGAAGATCCCACATGCCACGGAGCGGCTGGGCGTGTGAGCCATGGCCGCTGAGCCTGCGCGTCCGGAGCCTGTGCTCCGCAACGGGAGAGGCCAACAACAGTGAGAGGCCCTCGTACCGCAAAAAAAAAAAAAAAAAAAAAAAAAAAAAAGGCCAGAGTTTTCCTTTTGCAACATGTTCAGAGTCTCTCCTGTCTCAGCCTCACACCCCTCCCTTCTTCTCACTCATTCCAGTCTTTCATTCTCCCAATGGCTCTAGCTGTTGGGTACTCAGAATACAGCAGAGCTACAGCTGAGTCCTGGAGACAGGTAAATTCCCATTGTGTGATATTGGCCAGGTAGGTGGGGGCTTGGGGGCTGTTGGGGACCTTCCTTCTCTTCCCCCTCCTCCTCCTCATTTTCAGTATCCTGCCGTGATCATCTTTTGAGTACGGCAAGACATTGGATCATCTCTGTTTTTTTAATGGATCATCTTGTAATTATCCTGTGATGTAAGTGTTCTTATGGAAGAACTTATGGCAATTTACATTTAAATTAATTACAATTAAATAAAATTAAAAATTCGGTCCCTGAGTCTACTAGCCACATTTTAGTGCTCAGTAGACCCATGTAGCTAGTGGCTACCATATTAGGCAGCAAATATAGAACATTTCCATCACCAGAGAAAGTTCAGTTAGATGGTGCTAGTCTAGAGTATCTTTCTTTAGTTTATTCATTTGTTCGGCAAACATTTCCTGGAGCCCTATCATATACTAGTCTCTCTGTTAGGCTCTAGAGAAGTAGGTATAACCCAAGCGCGGCCTCTGCTTTGGGGAGCATCTAGTCTAGAGGGCAGGCAGATGGACATACCAGCTTGGAGGTGGGGCCAGCGTGCTGGATACTGGGCTCCTGCTGGGGATGCAGACGTGAGTCTTAGGGTCTGCCTGCTCTCAGAGAGCTCACAGGCTACCACTGACAAGACAGAGATCAGAGCAGCCTTCCTGGAAAGGTAGCATTTGAATGGCCGGGCCCTAGTGGGTGTGTTCTGCTGATTCCCCAGGAAGCAGTCCAGAGAGGGCAGATGGTTCATGCAAGTACATCCCTGAAGCTGGAATCACGCACAGGGTCTCCTGATGGCATCCTGCATAGCCACTTAGATAGGACTGGGTTCCTGCCCTCCAACAAATTACTTGATCTTACTCCTAATCCTTCTTTGGGAAGTGGCTGACCCTTTAAAGATAATTTAATAATTGTTATTTTCCCCACTTATATCAGTAGTATATACTTATTGTAGAAAATTTGGAAACTCTAAAAACATTTAAAGATGGAAATAATCTCACCCCCAGAAGTGATCACCATTTACATTTTAGTATATTTCTTTTCAGTCTTTTTTCTATGCTTATCTGTATATTAATAGTTTTCATTATCATTGGTATCATTCTGAATATAAAGCCTTGTGTACTTAAACTTAACATTCTAACATAAATCTTTTCCATGCTGTTAAATTTTTTGGTAAACATTCAAAAACGTATTGCATTTTACTACATTTGTTAAATTATTTTGAATAGGTGATACATTTAAAATGGTTCAAAATTCAGAAGACCCAAAAAAGGGTTCTTAGGAAGAGCCTTCCTTTTCTCCCCCCAACCCCCAGTTCCCCTTGCTGGAGGCAACAGTGACACCCCCTCTTCCTTCCCCTATTTTTGTTTGGCCTCTCAGATAGTTGATGTGAGTACAAAAAAATATGTATATATATTACTTGCGTGTGCGTGATGCTTAGAGTTTTTCACCTTTTCCCTTAGTCTAGATAAAGCTGCAGCGACTATCTTCCTGCAGTAACCATCATTTGCATCTATGATTGTTTTCTTAGGCTAGATTACCAGAATTGAAAATTTCTGGGCCAAAGGCTAGTGGCATTTGACACACATATTACCAAATAGCTCTTTAGAAGGTTGCACGAATTTTCACAACTTCAAGCAGTGTCTTAAAGAACTTACTTCCCTGAATCTTCACCAGTGTTTCCAAAGGAATTTCCTAATTGGAAGGTGGAAGTGACAACTGGTTATTGTTTCATCTTACGTTTATTTGATCGTTAGTGTAGTGGAATATATACTGTGTATTGATTCACAGTTCATAGCTCCTCTTTTGCAAGTTGGTGTCTGTGTCGGGGTCTGAACATTTTACGTATAAAATGTAAAACTTTACATATTTTAAAGTGTTCAGCAAGTTAGGAATGTTAATATTTTGTTCATATTTGTTGCTAATATTTTTATGAGTCTGCTGTTTAAATGTTTTTTATGATGATTTTGAAACAAAAATTCAAAATTTTTATATGGTCTTAATTCCAAGATTTTCCTTTGTCATTTCCTCCATTGCTTTTCTTTTTGTCATTGGCCAAGTCCTATTGTTTGCTATTATTACTATTTTGGGGAGCTTGTTTTATTACCATTCTAAAAATATTTTTATTTTCAGCAGAATAATGCTAAACATAGTTCTAAAATCATCTAATACTGTTAAGACTTTACAGGGAGTTAGTCCCTTACCTTCGTTGTCACACTGCTGAGAGGCAGCTGCCTTCAGCCAGGGCTGCTGGGACGCTCACTTCCAGTGGGCATCACTTACCCTCATCTACGTGGATGGTGCTCCCTGGACTTGCGCAACACAGGGCTCCTGCCTTCAACTCATTTAGTTGTCATTTTCTAGTGTTTTCTCCCATTTGTCTCAGTTACAAAAATAAAAGCGATAATAGTTAAACGTGGTGCTTATTACCGTGGTCCAGTCATGCTCTAAGAGCATTCCGAACATAATGCCTTTGATTCTCCCAGCAACCCCATGAAGGAGTTGCTGTTATTATCCCTGATTTGCAGATGAAGAAACAGACCCAGAGGAGGGAGCCATGTGTCCAAGGTTACACAGCTGGTGAGTGGTGAAGCCTGAATTGCTAGGCTGCACAGCCTCTAAGTAAGACTTAGGCTGCTGTTTTTAGATCGGCTGTATTCATCGGCTGCTGGCTTCTTGTATGATGGGTGAGGATTTAGTTCTCTTGAACCCCCCCCCCCCACCCAGTTTTTATCCCGCTCATGCTGGCCCTCTCCTCCCTCCTGCTCTGGTTGTAGCAGTTCAGCCTGTGCACAGGTGGGACTGTGGGTAGCAGGATGCCAGTGTGTGGATTTTGCTTGCTTGGTTCTGGCTGAGCCCCAAGACGATGGGTATTGATAATAGGCATTGGCTGCTACCTTCTAGAGCAGGATTTCAGGTGCCTAAACTTAACTGTGGTTTTGAGATCCTTAACTGGCACACACTTTGAGGGTGTCAAAGGGTTGAGATGGAAGAGACGACAGAGGGCATTTCCTTAGAGAGAGCTGTTGAGAAAGCTGTGACACTTCCTCCCCCGTGCCGGGTGGGCGGGGAGGGGGTTGCTTTCTCCTCACCCAGGACTCAAGTGAGAGGGGCTCTGAGAGCCCCACTCAGAGGAACGATGTGCTTTTTCATGCCTGAAGGTATTGAAGATGAAAGCTGTAGGTGGAGCCCCTGCCCGGCAGCAGAGTGAAGGGGGTGGCTGCACTGTGGTTGTGATGGACAGAGGGTTCTGTTCCACGGGTCCTGCCTGGTGGGCATTTTCAGATTGACCCACCCTGCCAGAGAGGACTTCTTGCCAGGCAGAGGGGAGAGAAACTGGAGGTGTCCCATGGGACACAGTGGGGTTCTCTCCTGGGAACCCACGGAAGTGGGCACTGAACACGCAAGTCCAGAGAGCTCCCCTGGTACCTGGCAAGTGAGTCCCTTCTTGCCACTCCAGTAGACAGAGTAAAGGGCACTGGAGACATTGCCCCTCCGCCCCTGCTCAGGGGCCCCAGCAGGAGGCAGGCCCGAGCTGGGGGAGGGGAGGAATTTGGCTGTAAATGAAGCTCAGAGTTGAGATTATTAATCTGGACGGGACATCTTAATAACCAAGATGAGACTGTTCTTAGGACTAAAAGTGTCTGGAAGATGTTTTATGATCCAAGAATGGTTCAAAGAGTTAAGGGAACTTCTAGAGACTTCACAGGGGTGGGGAGTGGGGATGGGGAACAAGTCTGCAGATTGGGTTTTAAATAAGGGCCGGTGGGGTAGGGAGGCACGGGGTAATGACATTGTTTCTGGAGCACCCTCTGGGGTCCACTTTTTCAGCGTAGGGTTGGTTACATTTGAAACAGGATGTTGAATTAAGTCCCGCACTGTGGGAACTTTCCCTTTGGGGTATAGCATTTTGTTTTCCTGGGGTTAAATAGGGTCTTTTTTTTTCATTTGCTTAGTTTTATATTTATGTATCTATTACCACTTTCCCCTAAATACTCCATCAGTTTTGTCAAACATTTGTCAGTCATACTTTCTTAAATGCTCAAATGCATCAGGTTATCTTAATTCCATTTCTCACGCACCCCAAAGAAGTGGGGAGCACTCCTATTGCACCTCCTGGGATTGTCACTGATGCTCTCCTATGTAGGATTCCCTAATTCTTGCCTCACACATGTATCACATTATCTGGCTGATTTAAGCAGAAAAGAGATCTTATTAAAAGGATGCTGGGTGGCTCTCAGAATTACTTACTAAGGTTTGGAAGCTACATAGCTGAGAACTGTACCCCAAAGTCCGCCACAGGGCTGTGCAGCGAAAACAGTGGGTGCCAGACATTGGCAGCAGAGCCCCATCCCTGGTCGCTGGCTGTCGCTGACTCCTTGGTTTTGCTTGTGTAGACCGATTTGAGCCGTACCCCTAGGTTTATGCTTCTAATTGGCAGAGCCTGGGCCATGTGCCCACGCCTCATCTCCAAGGGAGGCCGGGGAAAACACAATCTTTTCACGCAACATATTTTTACTGAGCACCTGCTAGGCACCCTTCTAGATGCTGGGAAAACAAGCAAACAGGCAAGAATCTCTGCACTTACATTTTAGAGGGGGAAGATACAATGATCAAATAAACAATCAAATATAATGTTTACCAAATGGTGGTACATACTTTGGAGAAAAAGCAGGGAAGAGGGCTGGGGACTTCTGCTGAGCAAAGACAAAGTACGTGAGGGATGTGACACTTTCAGCTTCTGTGTGCATTTTCAGTGTGCGCGTGGTATGTGTGTGTGTGCGTGCATGCGTGTGTGTGTATGTATGTGTGTGTTGGGGTGGAGTGGGGGTTTTTTACCTTGGAAGGTGAGTGATTTTCCCAGTAGAAGAAGGTGTTCAGATGCTGAGCACCCAAAAGAAAGTCAAATGTCCTTCGCATTGTATTTTCCTTTTTCTTAGTTTAACCCCGTAATTTGCTGGAGCCCATCCTCCAATGACTTTGTAAGAAAGGTAAGTAAGGGTGTTTGTCTGAAAAGTGTCTCATTCCTGATTAATAGTTTGGCTGGAGAACTTTAATAAGAAGAAGAACTAATCTTTAAATGCTTATTACCATATGCCAGGCATAGTTCTGAGTGCCTTACATCAGTTAATGCATACTCACAACAGTCCATTGACTGTTATGCCCATTTTACAGATGAGGAAACTGAGATCCAATGAGGTTAAGTAACTTGGCCATGGTCACACAGCTAAGTGTCAGGGCCAGGATTTGAACTCAGGCTGTCTGGCTTCAGCGCTGATCCTATTAAGAATTTTGACGATATTCTTGTCCCATTGTCTCCCAGCTTCTCTCATTGCTGTTGAGAAGTCAATGCCATGGTGATTCCTGAAACTCCATGTAGGTCCCCTTCCTCTCCAATCTATTTTCTAGCTTTCGGGTCATTCTTTTCATCCCTGATGTTCTGAAGTTTTCTAGTGATGTGCCTTGATGTGGGTTTTTTTCCATTAATTGGACGGAGTACTTGTTGTGCCCTTTGTTTCTGAAGATCCATGACCTTCAGTTCTAGATGTTTTTATGTAGCAGGTCTTAGAAGTTTTTTTCCATGCCGTTTGTCTATTTCTTTTCCTGGAAATTCCACTAGTTGCATGTTTTGCTTTCTGTATCCATCCTCTCGTTTTTGTATCTTTCTTTAATATCTAGCTCTTTGTCTTTTTGACCTGCTTTCTGAGAACTTCCTTGACTTTCTCTCCCATTTTATTTAAAAATTTTAGTTATTTTTGGTTTGCAGAAGTACTTTCTTGGTCTCCAACAGTTCCCTTTCATGCATTTTGTCTCTGGTTATGGATGCAATATCTTATACCTCTCTAAGGAGATTTTAGGATTTTAAACCATCTTTTCTCATATCCCCTGTGTTCCTGTTTTCTGTTTGTGGAGTTCCATTTGTTACTGTTTGGTCTCATTCTTTCAGGTTGGGGATTTCCTCCCATGCTGGTGACAATGACCTGATCTTATGAAGACATCTTGTCTACTAACCCTATCTCTTTTTTGCTGCCCATTGCCCCTTGTGTCTGCCCTCCTTGCCCAGCTTAGAGTCCATCCTTATACTTACTCCTTTCCAAGCAGCTCTTCTCATGTCAGGCCCCAACCCTGGTTCAGACTGGACCACCTGAGCCTGCCTGTTGATGGGTGCTGGTGGAGACAGCCGTGCTGAGCGGTCGGGTCTGCATCCGTGAGCTCAGCGACAGCGGGCCTCTCTGCAGCCCGGCCACCAGCTCCTCCTCGCTGTGTGCCCGCAGGGCCCCTGCTTTGGTCAAGGCCAAACTGTCCTTACTTGTTCTTCTCATCCTGTTCTCTCTCATTTTCCTCACAGACTTTGCTTCTTCACTTCCCTTTCCTGCAAGTGTGAATTTCACCCTCTCTAGAGGTCATTCCCATCAGCATACAACCTGCTCCAGGACCTTCCAGCCTGAAAAGCAGAACCAACATTGCTTCCTTGAGCTCACACTCCCTCCTGCTACAGCTCCTTTATCTGCTTCTGCTGAGGCTGAAACTTCCAGAAGGAGTCACCTTGGTTTACAACCCTCCTTCGGTCATGTCCCAGTTTCTGTCCTCCCCTGTCTGCAGACTGCTTGTGTCAAGGTCCCCGTGGCCTCCGCGTGGCTGGAGCTAACCACTGTGCCCATCTCCATCTCACTGCCAACGCAGCAGCATCAGTGCAGTGACCGCTCCTGGTTCTCCCTGGCTGCCCCCCTGCTCTGGCTGCCCCTTCTCACTGCCTTTGCTGGCTTCTCCACCTGCAGTGCCCAAGTTCTAGTCTCTGGGCTCTGGGCTCAGCCCTGCATCTCCGCCACCTGGTCCATGCCGCTCCCCGGCACCCCTCTCCTGGGAGTTGCAGCAGTCACCTCACTGGCCCCTTGCTGCCACCCTGACCTCTCTGGAGTCCAGTGCAGGTATGAGTTAAAATGCAAGTCACGCCATGACACTTCTCTGTTTAAAGCCCCCCATCAGTTTTCTGTTCTTTCCAGGCCCATGAGGCTGACGTGATATCTGCCCTCATCCTCTACATCCTCTCTGCCTCCCTCACTGCACTCTAGCCACACTGACCTTTCCGTCCTGTGAGCACGGTAAGCTTGTCCTCTCGTGAGGGCCTTAGCACGGCCTGTTTCTGCTACCTGGCTTGCTTTTCTAGTTCATCTTCGCACAGTAGACTCAGGTGTCTGCTTAAGGGTCACCTCCCAGAGAGGCCTTCCCTGACCACCCAGTTTCTTTGTGTTATCTTACTCGTGGGTTTTCATCGGAGCACTTGTTATTACTGCATGTTTTCTTTTTTTGGGGGGGGGCAGTGTTGGGTCTTTGTTGCTGCACGTGGGCTTTCTCTAGTGTGGCGAGCGGGGGCTACGCCTTGTTGTGGTGCGCGGACTTCTCATTACCGTGGCTTCTCTTGTTGCGGAGCACGGGCTCTAGGTGTGCGGGCTTCAGTAGTTGTGGCACTCGGGCTCGGTAGTTGTGGCTCGTGGATTCAGTAGTTGTGGCTCGCAGGCCCTAGAGCGCAGGCTCAGTAGTTGTGGCACACGGGCTTAGTTGCTCTGCAGCATGTGGGATCATCCTGGACCAGGGCTCGAACCTGTGTCGCCAGCATTGGCAGGTGGATTCTTAACCACTGCGCCACCAGGGAAGCCCCTACTCTATGTTTTCTTGTTCATGGTCATCCTTCACTCCCAAGAAGGAAAACTCCACGAGATACAAGGACCCCACAGGGCCTAGAACAGGTGGGCAGAGTGCCCTCCCACTGCTCCTGTCTGTCTTGGCAGCGGTCACACTGTGATGTCTGTCTCCCAGGGAGGCAGGGCCACGCTTCATCCACCTCTGGGCTCATCTTTGCACGCGGCCTGCGGCTTCCGCAGAGGCGTGGCCACTTTTTGTAGGAAAAAAATGCATTTCTTTTTTTTTTTTTTGCGGTATGCGGGCCTCTCACTGTCGCGGCCCCTCTCTCTGCGGAGCACAGGCTCCAGATGCGCAGGCTCAGTGGCCATGGCTCACGGGCCCAGCCGCTCCGCCGCATGTGGGATCTTCCCGGACCGGGGCACGAACCCGTGTCCCCTGCATCGGCAGGTGGACTCGCAACCACTGCGCCACCACGGAAGTCCAAAAAATGCATTTCTTGTTAATCCTGTGGGGGCCTTGGTTTTGATGCTACCTGCAGCTGGTAGAGTAGAAAAGGTGGGGGCCATTGTGGACCTGAACATCCATACTGTTTTGAGCACTGGGGGCTGCCATGGAAGATCTCTCAGTTTTCTCTTCTGTGAAATGGGGCAATAATTCCATGCCTGGGCTCCCGTGAGGCTCAGGGGAGAAACAGGATAGGAAAGAACTTAAAAAAAAACAACAACCTAAAAAGAGGGCGTTTGTCTAACCCATTCTGCAGTTCAAATGCAGTGACCATTTATGAAGCACCTACTGCGTGCTGTACTAAGGGGCTGTTCCCATGTTTACATAATTCATTTAATCTTTCAACACTCTTGTGAGGCTCCTGGTGATCTTGCACCAGAAGAAGCCGAGACTCCAAGAAGATGAATGACTTGCTGATCATTTGTAGAGCTTGTGATACCTGTGTTTTCTTAGGCTCGGCTCAGTTTCCTACTAGTTTTGGACTTTGTCTTTAGACAAAAAAAAAAAAAAATTCGAATTGCTGTTTCCAGTTTCTTTCTTCATTTAGTAAGTTTACGGGGAAGGGGGAGGATTGGGGAAGGTAGAGGGAAATGGGGAGATCTCAGGACTTTCCCTGTCCAGCCACATACCCCAAATCCCATCCCAGCATGAAGAGGCTAAGGCCCTCAGGGGACCAGACATCCTTTTGTGAGGAAGCTGTCATACCCCCTCTAGATTCATGTCTTTTCGGGATGAATTAGCTATAATCTTAGGGGCTGTCCCCTTCCCCTCCCTTTTCAAAATTCTCTTCTCCCCTGTTTCTCTTCTCTCCTGCTCCTGAGCATGTGCTCTGTCTCTCTATGTACTTGGTCCCCTCTTCTTTCTGTGGCCGTCCCTATTTCCCTCCTTTTTGGTGTCTCTCTTTATACTATCTCTATTTCTGACTTTCCCTTTTTTTCCTTCTGCATCCTTCTATGTCCTTCTATCCAGGCTTCTTTCTGGCTCACTTTCTGTGTTTTTTCCTTCCTTCTCTCTGGTGCTGCCTTTCTGGGTCCATATCAACATTTAGGCTCCTGCTACCTGCTATTGCTGAAAAGTGCCCCTTTGGAGTTGTGTTTACAAAGAATCCACGTGGTGGCCCACGGCCATGGCAGCTCTTCTCTGCACCTGAACTGCCTGGAAACTGGCCCCAGTGGGCAGGTCTGAGAACGACCCTGCTGCCCATGACCATATTCAGCTGGGGGACGCTCCTGCCCCTCCCTCTGTGAAAGTCCTGTGCTGGACACCGGGACATGCCCCACCCTCAAGGGGCCCTTGCTGGGGACACGGACGGCGAAGCTGCTTGTCGTGAGCATCGCTGGGCGGTGATCATCAGTTCCACACACAGGAGTCCTGCTGGGGCTTTATGAATCCTGCTTCGGGTGCAGGTGTCTCAACAGAAGGGTTGCTTGAGCCAGGCTTTGAAGGGTGAGGAGGCCCTTTACTAGGTGGTGAGCAGGGAGAAGGCATTCTAGGCCCTCGCTACTCAAAGTGTGATTTGCAGACCAGCAGCATGGGCACCACTAGGAGCTTCTTAGAAACGCAGAATCTCAGCCCTACCACAGACCTGCTGAACCAGAATCTGCTTTCTAACAAGATTCCCAGGTGATTCATGTGCGCAAAAGCTGGAGAAGCACTGCACCAGCCAAGACTGTGTAAAGGTCTGGTGGGAGAGAGCCCGTGTGTTGGGCAATGGGGAGGCATTGGGTGTTGTAGGACATTGGCTGAAAGTGGCCAGAATGAAGCTAGAAACAGAAGATGGACTCAGGTTGTGCTGGGCCTTAAATAATCCACTCAAGATGAGGACAGAGCTGGAGCCATGCTTGCCGCTTCACAATACCTGCCAGACCCACAGACCCACAGGCCGCCGTTTCAGTGAAGCCCTTTAGGGCAGGGGTCCCCAACCACCGGGCTGAGGACTGGTGCCGGTCTCCGGGCTGCTAGGAACAGGGCTGCACAGTAGGAGGTGAGAGGAGGGTGAACGAGCGAAAATTCATCTGCTGCACCCCATCGCTTGCATTACTGCCTGAACCATCCCCTCTCCCTCCACCTCGGACCATGGAAAAATCGTCTTCCACGAAATTGGTCCCTGGTGCCAAAAAGGCTGGGGACCACTGCTTTACGGATCATCAGGTCCTGTCTTCTCACGAGATGAATGGGGAGACTGAAGCCCAGAGATACCAAGTGACTAGCTTAAGATCACACAGCAAATAAGATGAGGGATGGGATGAAAAATCATGGCTCTCAGACTCCACAGTTCTCTGACTCTTTTGGGAATGTGTTTGCTCGTAATAAGAACGACTACTGCTGGGACTTCCCTGGTGGCGCAGTGGTTAAGACTCCGCGCTCCCAATGCAGGCGGCCCAGGTTTGATCCCTGGTCAGGGAATTAGATCCTACATGCATGCCGCAACTAAGAGCCTGCATGCCAAAACTAAGGAGCCCGTCTGCCGCAACTAAGACCCAGTGCAACCCAAATAAATAATAAATAAATATTAAAAAAATAAATAAATGCATAAATGTGATTTTTTAAAAAATGACTACTGCTTATTAAGGTCATGCTATGGGCCAGGCGTGGAACTAAGTGCTTCCCATTGGGTTAATGAAATAGTTCATTTCCCTATCGTGATCTACATTTTTTTTTTAACATCTTTATTGGGGTATAATTGCTTTACAATGGTGTGTTAGTTTCTGCTTTATAACAAAGTGAATCAGTTATACATATACATATGTTCCCATATCTCTTCCCTCTGCGTCTCCCTCCCTCCCATCCTCCCTATCCCACCCCTCCAGGCGGTCACAAAGCACCGAGCTGATATCCCTGTGCCACGCGGCTGCTTCCCACTAGCTATCTACCTTACGTTTGTTAGTGTATATATGTCCATGCCTCTCTGTCGCCCTGTCACAGCTCACCCTTTCCCCTCCCCATATCCTCAAGTCCGTTCTCCAGTAGGCCTGTGTCTTTATTCCTGTCTTACCCCTAGGTTCTTCAAGACATTTTTTTTTCTTAAATTCCATATATATGTGTTAGCATACGGTATTTGTCTTTCTCTTTCTGACTTACTTCACTCTGTATGACAGATTCTAGGTCTATCCACCTCATTACAAATAGCTCAATTTCGTTTCTTTTTATGGCTGAGTAATATTCCATTGTATATATGTGCCACATCTTCTTTATCCATTCATCCGATGATGGGCACTTAGGTTGTTTCCATCTCCGGGCTATTGTAAATAGAGCTGCAATGAACATTTTGGTACATGACTCTTTTTGAATTTTGGTTTTCTCAGGCTGTATGCCCAGTAGTGGGATTGCTGGGTCATATGGTAGTTCTATTTGTAGTTTTTTAAGGAACCTCCATACTGTTCTCCATAGTGGCTGAACCAATTCACACTCCCACCAGCAGTGCAAGAGTTGTGATCTACATTTAACACGCAAGAAACTAAGGCTCTGAGAGGTAAAGTCATTTGCCTAACGACGAGTGACTTAAGAGACAGAGCTGGGCTCTGAATTGATGTGTGGCTGATTCCAGGGCCTGCTGCTCTACCCACCTGGAGGACAGGCAGAGAGATGTGAGCTTTATCCCAGAGGGGATGGGAAGTCATAGAGGTTTTTGAGCAGGGGAAGGAGCTGGTCAGACCCGGTTTTGGGGAAGCTCACACCAGTGTGGCAGTCTCTGAGCTCTTTGGATGGCCTTGGGTGAGCAAGTCCCTTCTTAGTTTCCTCAACTGTTGGGTTCTAGTAGAGGCTCTCGAAGGTCCATCCTGAGTCTGGCTTTGGGTGTGTCATGCTGTGACTGCAGAGCTGTTGGTGGGTGCCGTGGCCCTGCACCTACCAGCGTGTGGGTCGTTTCAGTCCTGGGGTGGGAGGTGGGGGGGATGTGTCGTCAGAGAAATGCAGAAGGAGTGGTGGTTGTGCCGGGGGGGAGACTGACCAGCCTCCCCTCCAGCTCAGCCACCATCGCCAACTCCGTCCCACATGTGATTCTGATTAGGGGGCCTGTGTAAAAGTTACCTAAACACCACTCTAATTACTCTGTTTAGGAACATTCACATGCGTGGGAGGGTTCCTGGCCCTGGCTTCCCACATGTGCTGGGGGTCTGCGAGGAGGCACCACGTCTGCATGAGCATGAAGGCGCTGTGTCGGAGCTCCGCAGTCGCCCGGGCACAGGGACCCTGCAGGACCCGCTCAGGGAGTTCTTCCCGGGCCCTGGCAGGCGGAAGGGTGGGAGTGACTGGTCTAGGCAGGCGGTTGTAGAGGAGAGCTTGTTTAGAATCTCTCATCCTCCTGTGAAATAGGTGGTGTTGTCCCCGTGAGGAGAGACAGCCTCGGAGGAAGGTATCGCGACAGAGCACGGGACTCGGAGTCAGCGAGACAGCCCGTTCACTGTACGACCTTGGGCAAGTGCCCTCACCTCTTTGAATCTCGGTTTCTTGGTTTGTCTAAGACCACCTGTCTTTAAGGCTTGTTGTGAAGATGACATGAAGCACGTGAGAGGACTTGAACTGTTGTCTGACCGGGGCTGCCGTAGCTCACAGCTTCCCCGGGCTCCACTTGTAGTGAGAGTGCACAGGCTCTGCGGCCACACACGACTCCTGCGTGTGACGTGTGAAAGACTGTGGGGCTGTTTATTTCATTTACCGCCTGGTCGGGGAGACAAGACACCTTCCGGCCGAGTATGCTTTAGAGCGCCCCCTGGAGGCGGAGAGGCATGGCATTGGGGGCCTTGGGTGAGCAGAGAGCTGCACCCAGGACTCTTTGGAGCTTCAGGAAGAAGGAGCCCCCCTTCCGAGCTGAATGGGTGGTCCCAGCGGGGGTTTGCAGCTAGTGGGCTGTCAGTGTTTCCCTATTCCTGTAGGGTTGGATGAAGGGGTGTGGGCAGCATGAAAAATGATGACATAGAAAAAGGTTTCTTGTGCCTTGTGCTTCCCCTGCCCAACCTCCCTGTTCTTCTGTCCAAGGATTCCCCTCCCATCCTTCTGTACATCTGTGGGTACTCCCCTGTGCCTCCGCATCTGTCCACCCACCATTCCCCCAACAAGAAGGCTTCCAGATACCCACTGTTCTTTCGCCCACCCAGCTCCATATCCATCTTCATGCCTCTTTGTGTGAACACCCATCAGTATTTGTATCCATCTAGCTAGTCACCCATCAGCCAACACTCACCAGGCCCCATCATGAGCCCTGCTCTTGCTCTGTACTAGATTACACGAGATGAATCAGATTTGCCTCTGTGAGGAATCATTGAAGGTGGTTGTGTCTTTTTGTCTTTGACATCAAAGAAGACCATAAACTCCTTGACCTTCCTTTAAAGATGAATCAGATCAGACAGTAAATCTGAATGAGTCTTTCCCGTCCACCTACTTGTCCATTTACTCATTCATGTGTCCATCCATCTTGCCATCTATCCACCCACCTACCCACTCACCCACCCATCTATATAACCCACCATGAAGCCATCTAACTGCCACGAACCACCCAACTATCCTGCGACCCATTCAGCCACCCAGCTACCTATCAACTCATTAACCTTTACACCATCAACAAATCTATTTTCAAGATCCCAGTAGGTATGTATGAAGTACTGTATTAGATTCTGGAATACCAGCCTAATATATGCCCCGGGTCAGTTGAGTTACTGGGATTTGCTTTTAAAGTCCCTTCCAGCTCTGACATTCTGAAATACATAGAAGCACAAGACAGGGATCCTACTCCCATTTATTCAGCAAATCCACATATTCAGCAGTTGTTGAGTGCCTGCTTTTCTAGACACTTGGGATACTGTGGTGAACAAGACAGATAGTCCTCAACCTTGCTGAGTTTACATTCTAGTGGGGGAGACAGACAGTAAAGGAGTAAATAAATTGCAGTAAGTGTCTCTGTGTGCCAGCTGTGGGTGAGGCTCCCTCAGGGAGCTTCTAGTCTAGTTGGCAGTGAGACAAGTTTGGACAAAGATAAAACTCCCAGACTCTGTGTGTGCTGTGTTCCAAAGTGGGGTGCACCTGTACAGCAGGGACTTCAGGTGGTTAGAGGGGTAGCTGAGGAGGACCTCCTGGAGAAGAGAAGCCAGAGTTCAGCCTAGGACGTTACAGTACCCGGGGACCTGCCGCAACACACAGATGAGGTCCCTCAGTGCCGTCCGATTCCCGGATCCAGTGTTCAGTTCACTAAACTTGCTGGATGAAGCCAGAGCCTCGCCCACTCTGAGCCCCCGGCCCAGAACCACAAAATGAAGGGGTGGGATGAGATGAACTATAAAGTCTTCTGGACCATGACTCTGAGATCTATGAATTTAATTAGTAGAGGAGACATATTTATGTCATGTTTTATGGTGGCATTCTTTTTTTTTTTTGCTGTACACGAGCCTCTCACTGTTGCGGCCTCTCCCATTGCAGAGCACAGGCTCCAGACGCGCAGGCCCAGTGGCCATGGCTCACGTGCCCAGCCGCTCCGCGGCTTGTGGGATCTTCCCGGACCGGGGCACGAACCCGTGTCCCCTGTATCGGCAGGCGGACTCTCAACCACTGCGCCACCAGGGAAGCCCTATGGTGGCATTCTTGAATATACCATTTCGAGTAATAATCCTTGTAACAATCTTGTGAGGGAGGAGGTGCTACCCCCATTTTGTATATGAGAAACCTGAGTCTTCCCCCTCTATCAAGCCGCCTTTTAGCCTTTGATTTCCTTTCAAAGCTTCAGGGAGAGCTTCACTGCAGGGTGGATGGATGGAAGCACCTGCCCTGGGTAGGGCGCGTGTTAAGGGGCACAAGAGCTCTGCCTTCATCCAGTAGGTATCATCTTTGAAGATGGAAATGCTTTTTCATTTCTTTTTAAGGGAAGAAGTCAATAAATGGTTTCGATGTCTTTAATAGCAGGGACACTGGAAGAGAACATATTGTAATTAACTGCTTTCCTATTAGATGAGGGTCACACAAGATGCTGGCAGTGGTCACTTGGTCCTAAGTGGCAGAACTGGGACTCAAACCCAAGGCTGTTTGACTCCCCAAGCCTCATCCTCTTTCCCTGTCTCCATTTCAGGGCTTTCTGAAGAGCCTGGGAGAGTGCCAGGGAGGAAGGGGATTGAAAGCAAAGAGGGAAGGTTTTTATCCTATCACCCTCTCCTGTATTTTCCCTATGAGGAAAATGGGGAGTAACACTCCGTCTTTTACAAAAGAAGCTTCTTGGGCCCTCAGAGTCTTTTTGCAGTGGAGATAGCCAGTTTCTGGTCTAGCTGGGAATGCTTTGGAATGATTTAACAGGTGCTGCTGACGCAGAATCTTTTGTTGAAGGGCTCTGTGTGCACTTTCATTATGCACGGGACCAGCTCCAGTCTCTCTATTAATTATGAACATTTAGAAATGTTCCTCACTATACCCAGAGTTCCCGCTTGTGAAACTCCACACAGGTCAGAGGCCACACATGTTTTGATTTTCTTATTTGAGGTATTATGTGTTCAAGGTAGATTTATGCTGCAACCTTTGTTTATTGACTTGTACTTTTCCCTGTGAACCTAATGGAACATGACAGATGATATTTACAAGGCACGTGTTTCCGATTAAATCATGTGAGACATTAAAGCCCGATAAATGAAAGCCCCTTTGAAAGGCCAGGTTCAGAGAGAAGGAGGCAGTCCCTGATGGGGCCTGGATGGTGGAGTCGCCCCTCAGCTGGCTGCAGGAAATGCGGAAGGTGGCAGGCAGTCCCTTTGCTAGGGTGGGACCCATTTGTCGCGATTTCCCACATAAGGATCTAGGCTGCATAGAGGTCTGAAAAAAATGGTCACAAAGAGCCCCTCTTACTCTCAACCGCCTGAGGAAGAAGGAAGGGAAAGAGTGCTCCCTTTTGGAGCGCTTACTGTATGCCAGGCTCTCTTGCAGAATGCTTTCCTGCAGAGTCTAGCTGAACCTCGCGACAACTCTGAGGTTGTTACCTTCCTGAAAGGGAATCCGAAAGGCATGGGGTTGAGAATGTTGACTGCAGCCCGCTTTCAGGTCCTGGCTCTGCCAATTCACTGTCACTAAGCCTTGGCCGCTTTACCTGTAAAGTGGGGACAATACCATTATTGTCTGTGCCCCATGGTACATGAGCCAGTGTTATCAAATGGAGGCACCGAGAGGCTAACTTGTCAAGGTCACTGCCAGTAGGAGATTACAGCCAGAACCCAGGCCTTCAGGTTCCAAAGCCTTTCCCGATGCTGCCCAGGCTGCTCTGATGGGGCTGTGCTGGGCAGCAGATGGCCAGCAAGGACCTGCCTGCTGACTCCTGCGCTGGGATGTGGGGTATTCCCTTGGCCTTACTGAGACTTCCCAGGAGCATTAATGGGAAAGCTTGGTAGGCAGGATTAGCCTAATTGGGAGTCTTTCCATGGAGGTCAATTAAAGGATTTGGGTAAATATAAAAAGTGGAAACAGCTTGGGATGGGAGGCTTTCCCTGCCCCCATCTCCCTCCCTCTCTCTCCCTCCTTTCCACTTCCTCCCTACTTCTGCCTCAGAAGGGATCGGGTGGGGGTGGGGGTGTGGCTGCTGACCCGTGGGACTGAGCACAGCCGGAAGACTCACCTTGTTCTCCTTTTCTGGACACCTGGTGGCAGGTGACCTGAGAACTAATGAGAACAGGATTGGATATTTTTCATATTTAAAATTTCTTTTTAGGACCTCTAACTAGCTTAGCTGCTTTATAGGAGCAGAGACTGACAAAGAGGAGAGAAGGAAAGATGCCAACCCCCCTCCACTTCCCATAATAGAAAAGCTTGCTTTTGGAAACATTGATTTCCTTTCTGTGTAAGAGCCTTTATGGACCGTCATTGGCCATTTCCCTGAAGATTAGACATCTGATTTTCATCGCGATGCAGAGGTAAGGCAGGGATCTGTGGAGTAGTGGGGAGGCTGGCTCTGGAATCTGCTCACTTGGATTTACCCCCTGGCCTTGCCACTTGCCAACTGAGCATCTTGGGCAGGTTGCTTTCTCCCTCTGGGCCTCGGTGTCCTCATATGATAAATAGTTGTTATGGGAGTCAGATGCCATAGTAGATGTGAAGGTTTTGGACTGGGGCTAACAGCACGTTAGAATTTGCCAGATCTTCCCGGGAAGCAGCAGGGACCTAGGAGAAGCCCTAAGGAGCCAAAGCCTTCTTCATTCACTGCTCAGTGCCGTAGGTGTGTGCAGGGAGCTGGTGTGAGTGCAAGCTCCCCTGCTCATTTCCCCTCCCTCGGCCTCCCTTTACTCATCTGCAAAATGGGGATGAGAATCCCTCTTCTGCCTCCCAAGAGGTAGCTCTTATGAAAGTACTTGGAAAACTGCAGACCCTGCAAATAAAATAATGATAGCAATGATCATGCTTCCCATGGAAGGTTATAAAGAACATCCTCCTTTAACTTCCCAGCACTCCCCTGGGGTGGTTGTCATCTCTCTCACTATGAGGCAGTGCTGGGAAGGGAAGTGATTTGGGGACTACGAGGTCCCACAGAGCCAGGAGCTAACCTGAGGTCTGTCCACTGCAGGTCAGGCCTGCTTTGTCCCCGCCCAGAAGCCCCACTCTTGCAGAGACCCTGGATGCCTGGAGCTGGAAGGGCTCATTAAGCAGGAGGTTCCTCTAGTTCCCTTTATCCTAAATGAGCTCTCCTCTTCCCCCTCTCCCTCTTCTCTCATCCTTTCACCTCCCCCTTCTTCTCCACAGTCCGTCTACTGACCCAGGCTTAGGGTGATGTGGCTGAGTGGTGCAAGACGGGGAGTCCACTGAATTAAAAGCTCTGTGTACGAACAGGTGAATGACACTGCCGCTAACTTTATGTGTCCTTGGGCAAGTTACTGTCTCTTTCTGTGCCTTGATTTCTCCAATAGTAAAATAGGATTGATAACATCTGCTTTATTCCTGCCACAAATTTGTTACAATGGATTAAAAGTAGTGCCCACAACGTGAGCATGTGGGACCCAGTTAAAGGAGTTGTCGCACAAGGTGCCCTTATGGCACATTGATCCTGGGAGAAGACCCTGTGTCTGCAGCCTCGGCTGTGACCAGACATTTCTAAGTGGAGAGAGAAGGATTTTTAAAGGCCACATATGGTCTTTTTTTATTTTTAATTTATTTATTTCATTTATTTATTTTTGGCTGCATTGGGTCTTCGTTGCTGCACGCGGGCTTTCTCTAGTTGCAGCGAGCAGGGACTCCACTTCGTTGCGGTGCACGGGTTTCTCATTGCAGTGGCTTCTCTTGTTGCGGAGCACGGGCATTGGGGCGCGTGGACTTCAGTAGTTGTGGCACAAGGGCTCAGTAGTTGTGGCTTGCAGGCTCTAGAGTGTAGGCTCAGTAGTTGTGGCACACGGGCTTAGTTGCTCCATGGCATGTGGGATCTTCCCGGACCAGGGCTCGAACCCGTGTCCCCTGCATTGGCAGGCGGATTCTTAACCACTGCGCGACCAGGGAAGCCCCCACGTATGGTCTTAAATGCTCAAGTGGGACCGGGGCAGGGGGAGAAGAGTTTTATTTCTTTAGTAGGTAACGCTGATTCTCAGAACAAGCTAAATGAATCCCCCTTTGCTGAAGAATGTTGCTCGAGGCTAGGCTTGATTAGAATCGGAAAATCTAAGAGGCTTAAACGTGTGCAGTTTGGAGGGATCCGGAGTGCTTTCCCTGCCCTGCGTCTCCCTGGCCATGGTTATAGGATCAGGAGGCCGCAGAGGGTCTGTGGCAGTGATCAGCCCATCCAGCACCACAGTGGGGAACTGGAAAGCCTTCTCCCTGGGCAGGCAGAATCCACAGCACCTCCCCTGGCTCTGGATGCCCCGGGTCGGGAGGTTTGTGTTGAGGGCTGCATGGCAACCAGTTTGCTCTGTGGACTCTTTGGAACAAGGGCAGTCCTGTTACTCTCAGGGACCCCAAGCCCTGCCCCCATCCATTCAAGGAGAGAGGACTCATGCTTTGAGCAGCTCTAGATGCCAGGCGTCTGGCATACGTGTCTCCCGTACACCTCTCTCTGTCTTGTTTCTTCGTCTGTAAAGTGGGGATCCTGACAGTGTCTACTGCATAGGGTGGTGGTGAAGGTAAAGTGAGTTAATACATAGAAAGAGCTTAGAGCAGGGCAGGGCACAGGGTAAATGCACAGTAACATCAGCTCCCGTGAGGACCCTGCCAGGAGGGATGAAATTACTTTTTTTTCTCTTGCATTATAGTTTATTTCAAGATATTAAATGTAGTTTCCTGTGTTATACAGTAGGACCTTGTTGTTTATCTATTTTATATATAGTAGTTTGCATCTGCTAATCCCAAACTCCTAATTTATCCCTCCCCCATCCCCTTTGGTAACTGTAAGTTTGTTTTCTATGTTGGTGAATCTGTTTCTGTTTCATAAATAAGTTCATTTGTGTCATATCTTAGATTCCACATATAAGTGGTAACATATGGCATTTGTCTTTCTCTTTCTGACCTACTTCACTTAGTATGATAATCTCCAGGTCCATCCATGTTGCTGCAAATGACATTATTTCATTCTTTTTAATGGCTGAGTAATATTCCATCATATATATATATATATATATATATATATATATATATATATGTCACATCTTCTTTATCCATTCATCTTATGATGGACATTTAGGTTGCTTCTATGTCTTGGTTATTGTAAATAGTGCTGCTGTGAATATTGGGGTGCACGTATCTTTTCGAATTATAGTTTTCTCTGGATATATGCCCAGGAGTGGGATTGCTGGATCTACTTTTAGGTTTTTTAAGGAACCTCCATACTGTTTTCCATAGTGGCTGCACCAGTTCACGTGGAATTACTTTTTATGTTGAATGTGGATGAAGCTGACAGAGGTGAAGTCATTTGCCCACGCTGGTGAGTGGCAGAGAAGGAGTTCGAGCCTGGGTCTGGTCGATTTCGAAGCCAGAGAAGGTCTGTTGGCAGACTAGAGCTTTGACGCCACGAGGCATCTCCGGCTGCAGGAGCATCCCCACAAGGGACGCGCTGTCTCCAGTGCCACTTCCCCCGCGAGCCCTGTGGGCAGGCTGGGCTTCTGAGGACGGGATCCCGAGCATGTGGGAGAGCTTTAGCAGACTGGTCAGGGCTGGCGCTCTGCTTAGAGTTTTATGGCCACGCAGAGAATGCGGCCAGAATCTTCTGTGGCTGAAGTCCCAAGGCAGATGGTCCCTTGCTGGCAACTGTTCCTCATTACTTGTTCAGGGTAGACTGCCAAGTGGAGAGCAGCCCGCACCCTTGCACTTCTGCTACCTGGGGTTGCCAGCCGGAGTGCCCTGGTCTGGGCTGTGAGTGTGACTGGGGTTGGGGGTCGGTGAGAAGAAAGCTGGCCCATGGCCGGGTGGCTCAGGGTCGGCATCTCTCTCTCCTCTGTTCCTACCACAGCCAGGAGGCCCTGCCACCCACTCCCCCGGGCTGAAGATCTGTGCTCCCCACACTTTGGAGAGGGGGCAGATGCAAGGGAAGCCTCCCTTGTGGGAGCCGATGGTTACTGTACGTTCGTCCTGAGCCTGGCTCTTTTCTAAGCTCCTTCTCTGTGTCAACTCACTTAATCTTCACCGTAACCGTGTGAAGTAGCTGCTATTGTTACCCCATTTTACAGGTGAGGAGAGAGCTTTGGCATCCTCCTGGAGAGGCAGGCTGGCGAGGGGAAGGAGTACTGACCTTGGAGCCAGGACGGAGGTCTAGCGCACGTCCTGTCTTGACCCTGTAGCCCTTGATGGAAGGGAGTGGGAAGGAATTTGAGGTAGAAGCAAAGCTCCGGGAGAAAATGCAGGGAGGGAGAAATGCGTGAAGTCTGCCTGTCTCCTATAAACATTTACTAAATGCCTACTGTTTGTTGGGCATTGTGTCGGTGGCTGAGGCACTGGGCTGACTGCAGAGGAAGCTGGGCTTTATGGTAGCAGTGATCGCAAGTGGTGGTGCAGTCCTTTAGTTTCCAAACCAAGTGTGTTCCCAGCATTGTCTTTTTTGACTCAGGAGGCAGAAGATGCTAGTGGTTAAGAGCCAGCCAGGTCTCTGGAGCCAGACTCCTAGCTTTGAACCCCGATTCTACCACTTACCAGCTTGGGTAATCACTTCTTTCTGTGCCTCAGTTTCTGTATCTGTACAGTGGGGATAACAGCAGGGCTTAGGACAGTACCTAGCACATCGTGAGCACTCTCGGTAAGTGTGCCTTTTTGCAGGAGAGGAGGGTGTGGAACAGGAGGGAGAGGAGGTGGAGCAGATTCTGGGAGCCTCTAAACTCCAAAGTTATTCTTTATGGGAGAAGAGGCCTATCCCTGAGTCAGGAGTTCACAGCCCTGCCTAACCACAAAGAGGTGCCGTGGCATACCCACTAGGAAGGCTCTGGTAAAAAAGACAGATGCCAGCGAGTGTCAGGCAGGACGTGGAGAAACCGGAATCCCGTACCCTGGTGGTGGGAATGGAAAATGGTGCTGCAGAAAACAGTCTGCAGTTCCTCCAGAATTTAAACATAGAGAGACCATAGGACCCAGCAGAATTGAAAACACGCGTCTACACAAAACTTGTACACGAATGTTAATAGCAATATTATTCATCGTAGCCCAAAAGTGGAAACAACCCAAAATGTCCATCGGCTGATGGATGGACAAACAAAATGTCGTCTATCCATACAAAGGAATGCTATTCAGCCATAAAAAGGATTGAAGTACTGATTATGCTACAACATGGATGAACCTTGAAAATGTTCTGATAAGTGAAAGAAGCCAGACACAGAAGGCCCCATATTATATGGTTCTATTTATAGGAAATGCCCACAGTAGGCCAATCTATAGAGATAGAAAGTAGATTAGTGGTTGCCAGGGGCTGGAGGGGAAAATAGGGAGCGACTCTTAACAGGTATGAGTTTCTTTTTGGGCTGATGGAAATGTTTTGGAATTAGAGGTGATGGGTGTACCGCTCTGCAAATATACTAAAACCACCAATAGTACATGATAAAAGTGTTAATAATAACACTTTAAAAATAAAAGATATCTCAATTTTTAGAAAACAAATAAGAAAATCAAAACCCCTCCCTGACTTGACCCCTTCACTCGCTCTGGGGACACATCTCGCTCTGTGCTCCAGGCAGTAAGATCTGGTGCAGCCAGGCCTGTGCTCATCTGGTTCTCCATCCCATTCCCCCTTGGCAGGCTGTCTGGGCCAAGAAGTAAACACTTCATAGATGATATCTTGGGAAGAAACCCACGGCTTTGGAGCCACCGAGCCTTGCATTTTCCCATTCGTGCCCCTTCTTCTGAGTCTCAGTTTCCTTACCTGAAAGCGAGGAGGATAGAATCTCTGGCGTAGGACTCTTGTGAGGGGGGAAATGAGGGCAGTCAGTGGCTTGGGATAGGTATCAAGAGCAGGAGCATCTGAATTCTCCATCGTGCATTAGTTCCTCCAGGTCAAGTGCCTTGTGCACAGTAAGTGTTCCAGAATGTTTAGTGTAGTGTAGGACAGTGGCCAAGGCCCTGGGTGAGCAGATAGCTGGGCTCTGCCATCACCTGATAGAGGCAGCACCAGCTCTGAGTCCCAGCTGTGGGTCAGGAAGGCCAAGATTTGAATCCCAGCTCTTCTCTTCCTAGCTGACCCTTTGCAGATGGCTCAACCTTTCTGTGCTTCAGTGTCCTCTGTAGTAGACACGGGTTGTCATAGGCATGCTTTGGACTGAATTGTGTCTCCTCTCCAATTCATGTGTTGAAGCCCTAACCCACTAATGTGATGATATTTAGAGATAGGGCCTCATCTAAATCAGGTTTAGATGAGGTCATGAGGATGGGGTCTTCATGATGGGATTAGTGCCCTTATAAGAAGAGACACCAGAGAGCTTTCTCTCCTTCTCTCTCTTTCATCTTTCTCTGCCATGTGAGGACCCATCCAGGAGGTGGCCATCTACAAACCAGGAGGAGAGCTCTCACTAGAAATTGACCATGTGCCACCCTGATCTCAGACTTCCAGCCTCCAGACTGTGAGAAATAAATGTCTGTTGTTTAACCCCCCCAGCCTGTGGTATCTTGTTATGGCAGCCCGAGCAGACTACACGAAGACATTAGAAACAGTAGTGGATGTACAGTGCGGAGTGCAGTGCTTGGCATGTGGCAAGCATGCCTGCTATTACTCTCAGGTGTCTCCATTTATGACTGTGATGGTCACTAGTAGCTGTGGGGCCTTGGGTGAGTCACTTGACTCTCTGAAATGTTGTCACTTCCTCCTCTGTAGAATGAGGTCAAGACGCTGCCCACTCAGGGCTGTGGCATGGTCAGATAAGATAATCTAGGTCGAGGGGCTCGTGAACTGTGAGATGGCATGCCTGTCGAAGGGGCTGGGTGTTTATGGAATGGAGCTTGGCAGACAAACGTGGGATGGAGTGTGAACAGCACCGTGATGCAGCGGGTCTGGCGGGCACTCCTGGCTGGGAAGCTCTCCGTGTGGTCCTTTCAAAGTCTCTGTTTTGGCAGCAGCATCTGTCAATACCTGTACCCAGGTGGCTGAGCAGAGGTCCCTAGGCTTGGTGTTCTGGGCTCAGTGTCTCGTCACTGAGTGGGGAGCCAGGTGGAAGGGAAGAGGGGCCCGTGCCCAGAGGCGGTGGTGTGCGCTCAGGACTCGGGGTGGAGGAAGACCTGCAAACAGCTTGTGACCTTGCCGCTTGGCAGTGTCAGACCCTGAGTAGGGGAGAACCCTGGGTAACAGGGAAGCCTCACAGGCTGAGTCCAAAAGCTGCCTTTGGGGAGCTGAGGAGACCAGGGAGCACCAGCCGAGCTGCCTCCTGATCCTGCTCTGTGACATCAGGAACTCGGAAGTCTTCGGATGGAAAAGCACTGTCTGGAACTCCTTCTGTGTCATCCTCTGGAGCGCGTCCCGAGGGGCCCTAGCCCATTGCATTTGTCTTCAGAACTGTGGGCTGAGGTCGTCCCCCAGCTCAGACGTCCCACACCGGGCGGCGGGAGGGGTGTGTTCCCGGGAGAGTTTATGGGATTTTCTGGTTGGTTCTTTAATCATGTCCTGTTTGTTTGCTGTCTGGTCTGGGGCTGTGGGGTGGGGAGTCCTCGGAATGTTGGCCTGGGCAGTACAGAAGGCCTCTCTGGGGCACTGGAGGGCAGACGTCAGAAAACGGATGTGGAGGTTTTCAGACATAAGGGGTAGGGGGTTTGGTTGCTAGAATAGCTCTGGTCCAGCCACACCCCATAGGTCCTTGTATTTCAGAGAGGCGTTGGCTGTAATGGTTAGAACCACTGGCGCTGAACCCAGTTCCACCGCTGATGGGCTCTGTGACCTCGGCAAGTTTCTTAACCTCTCTGTGCCTCCATTCCCTCATCCGTAAAATAACAATAGTAGCACCTATCTCATAGGTTGTTGTTAAGATGAAGTGAGGTGATACAGGCAAAGCATTTAGAACAGTGTCTGGCACAGAATAATGCTAAGTAAACCTTCACTGGACTGTGCAAGAGGCATGGAGGACAGGGCGGTCCTTCCAGAAGAACTGTTTCTCCTTCTTCCTCTGAGTTCCTGTTTAGTTCAGCTCCACTGATGCTCGTTGAGCCCTTCGCAGGGATAAGCGCTCTGCTGGGAGTGGATTCAATCCTCTGAGCCTATCTGGGAATGCTCACAGCTTGGGTGAAGGGAGGCTCAAGAACAGACAGTGGCCCCCCCAAGGGAGGGAGGGATTAGGGAGGCGATAGTGGGCTCTGTTTTGAAGGATGGATAGGAGTTTCCTAGGCAGAGTGGAGGGGAGCAATTGTACTTGTAAGGCGACTAGGTTCGGAAGTGCAAGTGGAGAATTGGGTGACGAGGCTGGTAATCTGTTCACAAAGGGCCTTGAATGCCAAGGTAAGGAAATCTGCCCAACAGGCAGGGGAGCCATTGAGGGATTTCTGGTGTTGTCTTCCCCTTATTTTGCTTAGTGAGCCATTGCATCATTCTCAGGGTTGTATGCGTGTGGCTGTCTCCCCCACTACCTGGTTAGTGTCCTGAGGGTCCTTGTCCTGCCTCCTCCCTTCCTGGTCTTGAGGGAAATAGGCCTCAGTGGTTATGGAGTCCATCTCTTAGTTCATGCAGTGGAATTGGATGCACCTCCTGTAAAATCCTGGGCACCATGCCAGGCACAGTGGAGGAGTGTGCAAAGATGGGTCAGTTGCAGGGTGATACCGTGTTGAAGGTGTTCGGTTCTAGTCGAGGTGGCTCTCCCAGGAGGCTATCACCCGAGACCAAAAGGAGAAGATCTTCATGAGACAGAGAATGCTGCTGGAGTTCCATGAGTGGAAGACCTGCTCCAGCTCAGGAATCGGGCGTTGGTGGGAAGGGAATTCCAGGCAGCGCCGTTGGTACGGGCAAAGGCACGGAGGTGGGAAAGCAGAGGGCGTGCGTGAGGAGCAGCCATGGGTTCTGCTTGGCTGGAGAGAAGGGTCTATGGAGGGAACAGAGAGAAATAAGGTTGGAGGGCCTTGTGTGCCAGGGCAAGAGGAGGGGCGAGGGGTAAGGGGAGTTTTGTTTGTTTGTTTGGAGAGCTTTTTGCTCTGGTACCCTTAATTTTTATAGACTATGATTCTTTGGAGAAGGGGCAAGGAGTGAATTTATTGGTCTTTAAGATGGGGGTGGGTAGAAAGGTAACTTGTAATGAAACCATTATAAAAATCCTCAGAGATTTCTGCCTTAATGAAGGAGGCAAGTCGTCTCCCACAGATTCTTTAAAACTTTGATTTTAAGGAGGGAGTAGCGATACATAATTTATTTCTCCTGGTGCTTGATCTGAGATCTCATGGGAAAGAATAGGAAGGAATTAGTGAGCTCTATATTACAATTTAATTGCTTGGAGGAAAAATATTATTTTTTATTGTTAGCCATTAGCTGCTTCTAGTTTTATTAAATTCAACCCTCTGCTGAGCACAGCATTAGCCATTTGGAGCTTGCCGGGAGGAAAACCCTCAGAATGGTCCCACCTTGTAAAGCAAGGGTTACTGCTGGGATCCAAGTGGCCCCGGGGATTCTGGCGTTTCAGGCATCTCTGTACTTGGAGTGCAGCCTCCTGATGGGTTCAGCCCTCATTCTGTCCCCTGATACCGGGAACAGAGGTCAAGGAGGGCTGAGGAAAGGATCCTGGTGCCTGGGTCGGGTCTGGGTCTCTCCTAAGATGGGTGAACTTGGCTGCGTTGCTTAATCTCACATTTTACAAATGGGGAGTTTTCATTTCTAGGGGTAATTGATAGGGATAAATGAGACACTATATGTAAACAGAATACTCTAGTATTCAGTGGTGCTCAATAAATGCCAGTTAATGGGTCCTAGTACGGCACACTTCTCCAGGCTGTTTCCCCTCCTTTGTTCTGACTCCAGGCTCCAAGCTCTTGCCTACCGGAGCCCTGCTCCAAGGGCCAATTCCCACCCCACTCCCCATGCACAGGGCAGAGGGGAGAGGCCCTGGCTCAGTTTGACCCCTCCACCATGCTGGGCAGTTCACTCCCTGATGCCTGCTTTAGACAGGCCCCTGCCCTAGACAGGCCCCTGCCCTTAGGGAACCCCCAGCTGGATGGATGAAGACAGGTGAGTGAACCATCGTGATGTGCGGAGTGGCCAGGCGGGACCTTATCCTGCCTGAGGGACGGTAGAAGGTTTCCCGCTCTGAGGGACCAGGAGGAATGAGCTCGCTGCGGGAGACTGCCTTCTTGGCTGTCGCAGCACTGTGGCGGCCACCTTCTGGCTGGAAGGTGTCTGCTCACCCAGCCCTGAAGGCCTCTCTTTGACCTCCACTTCCTCCCTCACCCGGCTCGTTCGCTCTCCACCTACACCTCCTCCGCATTTACGCACATCTTCTCGGTGGACTTTCACCTCCACCTTGGAGGCTTCTCACCCACCCTTTACAGGCGGGAGGCCACCTAGATGGGCATCTGGCCGCAGTCTGGTAGAGGGCAGCAAAGCCTGGGGCTTTCCTAGGCCCCAGCGACCCTAGCAGACCACTCAGCGGGCTCTTTAACAGATATGGGCCTACTGTGGATTGTCACGTTTCCACTGACTTACCTTCCCCATTTACTAGGAACCACTTGCTCCCTGGCCTTGGTCCCTCCTGTAGGGGGTGGGAGAGAGCCAGTGTTTTTCTGCAGAGTGGCCCTGAGCAGCCTTCCACTGTGGTTGCCCTCTCCTCCGTCCCTGCCCCACGGCTGTGGCTGCCCTCTGCATTAGAGCTGCTGCCCGCACAGCATTTCATGCTTATCGAATGACCCTATGGCCTGGAGTTTTGGAGAGAGCCTCAATTTACTCAGATAGTGAGAATTTACCTCCCACTCCCAGACACTTACGGTGCGTGCAGGACTATGCTGGAGCCTTGTGTAACCTTGTCCAGAGCGACTCCCTTTACCGCAAGTCCGGGGTCTGAGCTCGGGAGTGACTTGCCCGAGGTCACACAGCCGCTACGAGGCAGGGCCGGGGTCCCCACAGCATCTGTCCAGCCTGGGCTTTCTCCCTGGATGGCATTCCTGCCTCATCGGTCTCCCTTTGGCATCATCTTAATTAATGGGCGGGTCCCAGTTTGGAGCCCAGAAGACTATGTCAGCAGGGCTCTCCTGGAACACTGGGTCCCAGCCCAGGGAGCAGAGTAGGCAGATGGGGTCCAGGCCACAGGGAGCCAGCTTGTGGAGAGGGAGTGCGGAGCTCTGCGCTTGGACCTGAGTCCATGGGGGCGTGCGGGGATGGGAGCATACTGTGTGCCTTGCCCTTTGCTGCGTCATCCCTCCTTGTCACCTCCCCAGCACCCCAGCTCTCCTTACTCTGAAACCACCACACTGCCTCCATCTCCACATTTTTACCCTCACCCTGCCCTGCCTGGAGGGCCCTCCCCTCCTTCTTGATTTGGCTAACTCCCTCTGGTCTTTTTTTTTTTTTTTTTTTGGCCGTACGCGGGCCTCTCACTGTTGTGGCCTCTCCTGTTGCGGAGCACAGGCTCCGGACGCGCAGGCTCAGCGGCCACGGCTCGCGGGCCCAGCCGCTCCGCGGCATGTGGGATCTTCCCGGACCGAGGCACGAACCCACGTCCCCTGCATCGGCAGGCGGACTCTCAACAAGTGCGCCACCAGGGAAGCCCCCTCTGGTCTTTTAAGACGCATTGCAAGACCCGAGGAGACCTGCCCTGACCCCCAGGCTGGGTTGGAGCTCTTTCTTGGGGCTCCCGCAGTCCCCAGCCCATCCTTTCGCAAAGCACTGACTCACCTGTGTGGTGATCGCTTGTCCGTCTCCCCCACCAGGCAGCAGATCTTGGGGGCTAAGACTGTGTTTATTCCTCTCTGGCCCCCCACCCCAGTGCCCTTCATCAGGCCTGGCACACTGGGGGAAGGCTTGTCCAACTTGATTAGTAATGATAGTCCCCTCGTGTTTGGACTGTATTGTCTGTTTTCCAAAGCATGTTCACGTCCATGGTCCCTTTGAGCCGCACAACTGTTGGAGAAGAGTTAGGTAAGGCAGCGGTGATAAGGTTCGGAAGCAGAAGCTAAGGAAGCTGCCCACGGTGATGGTGGTAGAGCCTGGCCTTCCCATGTAAGGCTCGCTGCGCTGTCTCCCCCCACCGCGTGCGTGTGCCGCGATGGCGCCCACACCCTTGGCAACCCTGAGGCCGGGACTGCTTGTAATCAGATTGCCTTCCTCCCCACTGAGCTCATGCTGCTGAGGGAATGGAAATTTGCACCAGCGGGCGGGGGTGGCTTTGGCTCAGGTGCTGGGGGACCAGGATGAGTGGGGGGTCTGGGTGAACAGACTTAGTGGTTCTGGCCTTCGGCCCTGGGGGCTGGTGAAAACCATCCTAAGTGGTTGGCCAGAGGCCTGCTGCATGTATCTGGGTATCCAGAAGGTTCTGGATGGTCAACAGCAGCAGGGAGGTGGATCAGACTCCTCTGGCCTTTTGAGGTTAGGTTGGCTATGTTGGTGGCCTTCAGGCACTGACTGCACCAGGGAGACCTGGTTCAAGTTCTACCTGGTCGGTAATGCCACTGACTTGACGTGAGGCTATGCAAGTCACTTCCCTTCTCTGTGCCTCAGTTTTCTTACGTATAACGGGGATAGTAGTAATCTCAGAGGGAGGATTAAATTATTAAACAGCGCCTGGAACATACTGAGTGGCACAGTCATTCCCTTTTCTGGGTAATGGCCTTTTACCCTGCTCTGGTCATCTCCTTGGGTTGTCATGAGGTCCACATGAAGCGGTCTGTACCCTGTGAACTGCTGTGCACCTGTCTTTTCTTAGAAAGAAGCAGGGTGGATGTGGAGGACAGACCCCTGGGAGCCAACCCAGGGCCAGGCTGACAAATGGGCCAGTCCAGCCAGCAAAGACTGGGCATGTCTGGCCAGAGCTCAGGCAGGCAGTTGGTGGGTTCCAGGAAGAGCTGGGGGGGTGGTTCTCAGGGTGGCAGTGTTCATCCGTCCAGAGAACTGGGCCTGCAGGGATTCCCAGGCCAGAGTGTGCTTCCAGCCCAGTGGGGAGAAAGGAGCCTGCAACTGAGGTGGCCTGGATTTCTCTAACTTCCCCTCTCAGCCCTGCTCCTGACTGCAGCCTCTAACCCTAAAGGAAGGACAATAATAGCACCCACCTGGCAGGGTTGTTGTGCCAGTTACTATAACCCTGTGAGGTCATGGAAGTAATATGTGTGGAGCACACAGTAAGTGCTCAATAATTGTTAAATTATATATTTTTTGTTATTGTTACATTTTTCACATTATTGCTCCATTCTTTCCACACACATCCTGAGTACGTTGGATACCACTTGCTGTTTTATGGTTGGGCTGAGTACTTTTATCCTTCAGGCAATGGAGAGCCATGGAGGGCTTTTGAGCAAGGCTGTGACATAGAGCTGGGCTCCAGGATGATTAACCTGGCAGTGGGTTTAAACCTCATTACAAGGTGTGGTTAGCTCAAAAAGGGACTTGTTGTTTTATGGTATTTTAAAAAATGACTTTTCAAATCCTTTCCTATTTAGTTGAGGGGAAAAGAGAGGTTGGAGGAAAAGGAAAAGAAGGTTTGTGTTAAGAAAAAAGAAAACAGTCGGAGGAGGTCAGGTATTTAGCAGAGATGGGAAGACCTGTCGAGTGGGCTGCAAGACTGGGCCTGGGGTTGCCAGTGTCCTCAGGTCAGACTGTGGTATGGAATCTCCCCACCCCATCACCCCCATACATGTGAGACTTGAGAATAATCAGAATGTAAATCATCTCTGTGCCTTCAGGGATGCAGACACGTGGGGTGGGGCTGCTTTGAACACGGAACCTGGTATTGCTCGTGGGTGTGACTCTGGATTGGGGTGGGAGGAGGAGGGAGGTTGGGATTGACCATGAAAAGAATATAGAGGCCATTTAGAGAAACTGGAAGTTCGATAAGGTGGGGCTGTGCGGAAATGATGAACCCTTTTTTTTTTTTTTTTTTTTTAGCAAGCCCTGGAGCCGGGCTAGTGTATGATTTGAGGCTGGCTGAGCAGGCTGCAGGGAGTGGGCTTTGGAAAAGGCAGCGGGGAGGCTGGAGGGGTGTGGGTGGAGGGGTGAGGGAGGAGGAGCTGAAGAGGGAGGGAGGGAGGTTTGGGAGGTGGGGGTGGGGGTGAGCAGGGCACTCAGCTCCTCTGAATGTGTGTGCATTTGGGACCCTGGGCCTAGGGGTCTTCCCAGGCTCCTTTCTTGGTGGTTCTGACTCAGGGAGTCCAGGGTGGACCCAGAAATCTGCATTTTCAACATGATTCTGTGGACAGAGGCAAAGACCAGACTCTGAGGAACGCTGATTTAGGTCCACCTCTGGGCCCCGTGGTGGGTAGAGGGATGATGTGGCAGGCAGCAGATGTTGAGAGGGGCTGAGTCTAGGCATGAGGGGCTCCCAGTGGAGGGATGAAAGGGGTGGACCTAGCCTGGGTGGAGGAGAGGGACCCTGGCCTGGGTGGGTGGGAGTGAGCCTTTAGAGAGCTTTGATTAGAAGCTGGTCGTGAGAGATGGTAAAACGGGTGTGTGTGTGTGGATCCATGAGTTGGATGGGGACTGGAGGGGCGTCAGACCAGGGAATCAGACTTCGGGGGGGTGTCGAGGAGCAGGGGTGCACAGTTAGGGAGACAGAGGCAGGACCAGAGCCAGCCTGACGATGGTGTGGATGGTGAGGACACAGTGGTCTTTCCCAGAGAGATGGGCTGAAGTCAGAGCAGGACCAGTAAGTCGCCCTGGGCTCCTCACTCTGGGTCCCTTAAAACCGTCACCAGCAACTGGTTGGATCCCAGAGCCTGGGCGGGGAGGAGTGTGTGGGGCTGGGGCGGTAAGTAGTCCCAGCCAGTGGTGAGGGCGGGGCGCTAATGTTACAGATAAGGGGAAATGCCGAGCCTCTCCATTCATTCATCCACGTGTTTGCTCATCAAACATGAATTAAGGGCCAGGCGCTGAACTGAGTGCTTTCACATGCTCCTGTACTTTTCAGGAGGCTTCCGGAGCCTGGGTTTGCATCGTTCTTGCTCCCTCCCCTGCCAGCTGCCTTGGGAAAGGTATTTGATCTTTGTGTTTCATCTGTAAAAAGGGGGAAATAATTGTCTCCACCTCAAGGGGCTGTCATGAGGGTGAAGGGTCTAAAACCATGCGGGGTAGTTAGAGTGGTACCCGGTCTTGATTGTTCTTGCTTCAGGCGCGTCCTTGGACAGCCCAGGCATCGTCACCAGTGTCTCTTCCTGCTGATGCCAGTCCCCTTGCCGCAGTGCCCTCTCTTCGCATCTCTGCCTATTAAGGCCCAGGTCGAGTGTGCTGCCTTCTGACTCATTTCCTTAGCTGTAAAAAGGGGCTAATCATCCCTGTCCTGCTGCCTCAGCGGGTGACAAAGGGACAAGAGACAGCCTTGGCACACTGCACGGTGCTGCGCGATGGAAGCTGCTCTGCAGTCTGACTTGTTTTCCCACGTCCCTTTCAAGGTGAGAAGTCGAGCCTGAGAGGTGCTTACTGTGTTAGAGTCCCCTCCATCCTGGGGTTTGGCAGGTCAGTTCAGGCAGAGGGCACTTTGGTATTTGGTTTTGGGAGGAGACCCTGCCGTGTCCCTATGAGACCTGCTGAAGCTGTCCCAGCTGCGTCCCGCATTACAGACCTTCGGTGGGCCTTGGACGTCACACCTTCCCAATCATGGTGCTGTCAGGGGAACTGGAGTCAGGGGTGTGAGAAGACGGACACAGCCCATCCCCGCCTGTGGCCCTGGAGATGCTCCGCCATGGTGCTGAGTGGGTGAGGCTCACTTGCCCGATGCCTTTATTACAGCACATGACTCAGGCCTCAGCTGGACCTGCCTCTTTCTGATGCCTGTTCTCTGTCCCTTCTGGCTACTGCTGGATGCGGGGGACTCAGAGACAAATCAGATCCAGGCCTGTCTCGGGGAGCTCACGGCTGAGGGGTCAGACAGCCGGGTGTGAAATGATGACCACACAGAGTGACTCAGGGTCGGTGAGCCCAGAGGGAGCCAGGCCCAGTGCAGGACATGAGAAAGCTTCGTTGCAGAAGAGGTGTGCTGCCTGGAGAGCCAGGAGCCCTCTGTCTTCCCTCCGTCGCTCCCGCTAATGTGTGCGCCTCCCGGCCTGGCCTGCCTCTGCAGGTGGCTCCTTCTGCCCCCTCCCCTGGGGGCGAGGACCCGGCCGGGCACACAGTGCCTGCTGCACTCTGCCTCGTCTGTCTTGCTGCCTTTACTCCAGTCACACTGAACGGTGTGCTCTTCCCGCACATGGCTGTGCCTTTGCCTGTGCTGTTCCCTCTGCCTGGGCTGCCCTTCTTTATGTTGTTGCCTATTTCCTACCTGCTTTTCAATATCCAGCTTAGATGTCACCTTGGTGGGGCCTTCCCTGAGACCGCCTTCCCTCTAACTGGGCCGGTGGCCCCCCCGGTGCTCCCCCCCACCTCCTTTCTCGGTGTCTGTCTGTCTAATTCACTCTCTTGAATTAGACAAATGGATAAACTGTGACTTTGGGCTGGTCTCTTAACCTCCCTCATCTCACAAGGGTGGCGACTTATGGAGACAATGAAATAACCCAAGAGAGAGCACTCAGTGTCACACAGAGTGCTGTTAGAGCCAAAGGCAGTGCTACTGTTCCTGACATTCGTGTTTTATGCCCCCTCCATGCCTGGCATTGAGTTGGCCCCTGACCTGGGGGTGTGGATGGTGCCACGTGGACCCAGCTCCTGGGCCTTTGAGGGCTCTGCCAGCGGGTGCCCCTCCAGAGTCCTCCAGGTGCTCACTGAGTGAATTCTCTACCATTCAGTAACAACGGGAAAACTGTCAGAGTGAGAACATTTATTTATCGACTTACTCGTGAGCAGGGTTTTCCTTACTGTGGTACGTGATGCTTTATGGGGGCTGTGGGCCTGCTGTTGAGGAGCTTGTGGTCTCGTGGGGAAAGCAAGCATCAGAGAAAGGAGGAAGCTCAGGGCAGGAGGGCGTCATTTCCAGTGGGGGTGAACCCGGGAAGACTTCGTGGAGGAGGGGGCATGTGCCCAAGGCGTTAAAGAATGGGAAAGGTTTTAGGGGTGGTGATGGGAGGGAGAGCAGAGGGTGGGGGGGAGGCAGGCACAAAGGTGGGAGGAGGACTGGGGGCTGCTTGGCAGCCCCAGCAGGAGCACCTTCTCTCCTCCCACCTCTTCCCTCTTCCCCACCTTTCCCTTGCTAAGAGCTCAGAGCACGTGTTGTAGGGACTAGTCAAAATACAGACTCAGACGGACTTATCCCCCGTGAGCCCATGGTCGCATTCCTGGGCACAGGAGGGGCGGCGGGCCCGTGGAGATGTTTGCAGAGAAAACAGAGCCTAATGAGAGTCTGATGAGGGGGCTCGCCGTGAACCAGGGGTGGGGCAGGCATCTCCTGCCACACACAGGGCCGAGCTGGCTGTGCAGGAAACTCTGCTTATCTGGCGGTAGGGCCACTCTGGCCTCCTGTGGGGTGGCCCACAGTTCCACAGCCTTGACAGTGTCCTGATGGCACGAGGGAGGGCGGGGAGGCTGGGGTTCTCCAGGCCTGAGATGGGGCTGTGTGGCCCCAGGTGGTCTAGTTTACCTCTGCGACTGTTTCCTCACCTGTAACTTGATGGATGCGCTGGCCTCCCCGAGTCAGGGTGAGAGTTAGATACAGCGAGGTAAGCCCCTGGCCCAGAGCCTGCACCTGGGAGGCTGTCAGTGTCTCCTGCCAGTGGAGACAGTGATCACCATCACCTGGTGATGTGGGGCTGCCATCAGGGCCTGGGGCTGCCCACCCGGTTAACTGGAACCCCCATTAGCCAGCACCCCTGCCTCACTGTCGTTGCCATGCAGAGGAGGTGACCAGATGTAGAAAAGACCCCTGGGCTGGTGGCGGGAGGTGGGGGCTTTGGTCCAGCGCCATCACTTCTTCTCTGGGTGGATCCATCATTTGTTGAGCAAACCTTGTGGATTGAGGAAGAGAATAAACAAACACATTCTCTAGCTGGGCGACCTTGGCTTGTCATTGGGGTACGGGTAACAGGGATATAGTGGTATCTCCCATGAGGCGTTCCTGTGGGGATTAAACCGTGCAAGGGCTGACACAGGGGCCTTGAATTTTGGTGAAAGCAGGGTTGGATGGTTGGACCAGGTAGTAGATGTTGCCTCCAAGTCTCCTTGGAATGGCTGGGGATGAGTAATTAGTGAAAGAACCCCAAGGGAAGGCCTCAGGAGATCCTCACTTTCTTTCCTCCTGCCTGAGAGAGTGTCTGAGACGAGGCGGGTGGGCTTTGGAGGGTGTGAGAGGTGATTTGAGCTGGGTCCACCCCCTCCGACGTCTGTCTAAGAGGCCGCCTTGCAAGTCCAGCTCTCCTGCCTGGCTCTGGTTCTGGCTCACACCTCCTCTTGCTCATCTGCCTCCATCCTGGGAACTTCTGCCCTTAACTCTGGAAATGCTGGGTTCCAGCCCAGGCTCTGCCCCTCGCAGGCTGTGTGACCTGGGCTAAGTCACTTGGCTTCTCTGAGCCTGTATCCTCACAGGAAGGACCCTGGCATTGGAATAGCTCTCAGGAGCCTTGTATACACAGCTCTGGAATCCTTTGCATACAAAGGCAAGGGAAAGGCTCAACACTGTCAGGAAGTTCAGTTCGTGGCAGACATAGTGATCCTGCAGGACATGGTGTAAGCTCCCGCAGGCCCTTCATGATCTGGCCCCAGTAACCTTACCGCTCCGCCCCTGCTCCATTCAGGCCACCCTGAACTTTTTCCATTCTCTGAACATACCATGTGCTCTCGTACTTCTGGGCCTTTGCACGGTCGCTCTTTCCTCGGCTGAAGAGCTCCTATTTATTGCTCAAAACCCAGATCTGATGTTCCCTCTTTGAATCCTTCCCATCTCTTTCAGGCAGTCAGTTACCCTGACTAGGAACAAGCAGTATTTTCCCCGTGTTCTAGTTTATCTGCCCTTCTCTCTGGTTCCCTCAATAGGCTTTGAGCTTCCCAGGGAGAGGAAGAGGGCCTGGTCCAGACCCCTTCTGCACCCAGCTCAGGGTCCGGCACAGACCAAGCAGGACCATTTTCCTCTGCTTATGAGGAGTTTTGCTCCATTCCCACCTGCTCTTCTTTTTCCCTTTGGAGGAAATAGCACTGTAGGTGAGAACAGTGTCCTCTGTCTGGGAGGCATAGGAGCTGGTGGAAAGTAGAATGGGGCTGAGACAGGGAGGGGAGAAGTGTGCTTTGTGGAACTGAAAGGTGAGAAGGGGCCAGGCTTTGACCACCAGTGTGCTGCCTCCATAGTGGGCTGCAAGGGGTCTCCATTCATTCATTCAGTGAGCATTTTGTGAATACCCGACTTCATGTCCAGCATCGCTCTAGTTCCCAGGGAAACAGTGGAGAACAGGAGAGAGACCCTGCCTAGAGGGGCTCACAATCTGGTGGGAGAGATGGAAGAAACAGTGACCATAGGTGGGGTGACTGGGAGGCGGAGGGAAGCCCCCAGGACCCGGAAGCTGAGAGGAGCCAGCCGGCAGCCCGGTGTGAGAGTGAGGCAGAGCCAGGCGTGTGAATGATGGGGAGACGTGGACTAGACCATGGGGTCCGGTGGAGGGGAGGATGTGTTTCTGACAGAACCTGTGGACGAGAGTTGGTGGGAGGTCACAGGTCAGGCTGGGGGGGTCAGCAGGGAGCCGTTCCTGAGGCCGGACGTCTGGGAACGGGGGTGGCTCTGGTGTGGCTGTGGTGTGGGTTGGAGGGGCGAGGCAGGGCAGGAGGTGCGGACTGGGATAACCTGGTTAACCATGACCAAGGCCAAGGCCACCGGAGAGAAAGGGATGGGTCAGGGCCCGCTATTTGAGACTTGGTGACTGACTGGATGTGAAAGATGAGGGTGAGGGAGACAGTCACGGGCAAGTGGGGAAGTGACAGTTGTCTCAGGAAATGACTCGTTGGAAGAGAGGGGAAAAACACAAAGAACTCAGCAGGGATCTCTGCAACTCAGGGTAATTCTGGCTTTGGAGAGCCAGCCCTGCTAATCAGATTGTAAAAATCAGGTACCGGGGTTTTTGCAGAAAATGAAGCAGATCAAAGCCAGGGTCGATTAGGCTCTGATTAAACATGGCTGAGGAGGGTCAGACTCATTACGGAGGAATGTACACAGGCCGGCAGCGCTGACGGGGGATAATAACAGATCGCACCCGGCAGCGCAGACACCACGGCGCTCTGGGGACGCAGCACTCCGCGGCGGGGCGGCCACAAGGAATGGTATGTCCACAGGCTCCAAGGGGAATGAAGGTGACAGGGGGCGCGTGTGCAAGCCTCGTCCCCTCTCTGTGGCCTGTCTCTTTCCGCAGCCTCTGCGTGGGGACTGCTCCATCCGCACAGGTCAGCCAGAGTGCTCGCCTTGCCGTTTTCCACCTCTGTGAGCTTGCTCATGCCCCTCCTGCTGTGTCAAATGCCTCCCTCACCCTTTCCTGTCTTCTGTTTCCCTCCAGGACACCGCTTGCTTGCCCCTCCTCCAGGAAGCCTTCCCTGACCCCCAGCCAGGTCAAGTGTCTCCTCTGGGTCCCCACAGCCCCCATCACTCAGGGTTGTCATCATCTGTGTCCACATGTGGCCCCCAGTCCCCTCCTGACTGTGAATCCCTCGATGGCACCGTGCCTCTCCATGTCCTACGTGTCCAGCTCAGTGCTGGGCGCAGAGCAGATGTCAGGCCGTGTTCACTGATGTGGGCAGAGCCCAATCTGTGAAACCGCACAGCTGGGCAACAGCAAAGCAAGGTCAGCCTCCACCTGCCTGCCGTGGGAGTAGTCCCAGGACTTCTGCCGAGAGGTGCTCGTGGGGTGGGGACGGGGTGCAGGCCAGGGGAAGGTGTCCCCCGGATCTCCCCCACCTGCTGCCCAGCCGAGGAGAGGCAGGTGGCTCCACCAGGCTGAAGTACATGAAAGAGACGCACTGGAAGGGATGATGGGAATGTGGGTGCCAGGCTCAAGAGCGTGGACTTGACCCTCTGGACACTGGGGAGCCATTGAAGATTCTTGATTTGGGGCAGTGACAGAAACTGAGCTTCAGGAGAAGCCCAGGTTTCTTCTGCCGTCAGATGGGATCCCTCTGCACGCCTAGCTGCCCTGGTGGATCTGACCCCTACTAGCTGCTTCACTTCGCAGTGCAAACTGAGGCACACCTGCACTGGTCTCCGTGCATGGCCTCAAGGGGCCTGGCCTGGTCCTGCACAGACAGGCCACTTCAGCCCAGGAGTGAGAGGGAGCAGGGCTGGACTAGCCTGAAATCAGGCTGAGCTTGGTTTACACACCCCAGAAACACCTACTGTGTGCCACACCTACTGTGTGAGCCCTGGGATGCTCTGAGGTTCTGGCAGCCTGGCTCCCTCCGGAGATGGGAAGAGGAGCCGGACTACAGAGGTCTGGGGGGGGGGGACGCCCATCTGAGGGAGACACGGATGCCCCCAGGCCTGGCTGGAAACGTTTGGGGTTTAGAAGGAAGGAACACAAAAGCCCTTAACCTCCCAGCTGGAATGTGGACACTTCATCCATCCTGCTCTTCTGTCCCTCCTCCAGCCCCATAAACGTCCAATTTGGGGAAAGGATTCAACTCTAAGCCCTGGCAGAATAAGGTTGATTAAGAAACTGAGCTCCATAAAATTGTCCTTGCTCTGGCAGGCTGGTGGGTGGGGAGAGTCACTGGAGCTCAGGCCTGGAAAGGACGGTACAAACCCCTCCTCCTTCTAATTCAGGCCCTCCCAGCGCCCGAATCCCTTCTGCAGCAGCCCCAGCAAGTGACCACCCATGTGTGCTTGAGTATCTCCGTCCACCCCCACATGGTGTGCCCACTTCAGGACTGTAACACTCATTACTGGACAAGCATTTACTGGGCACCTGGGGCGTTCCTTTGTTCCACATACCTGCCCTGTGCCAGGCCTTCCCAGTGTTGGAAACACAGATTTGCTCTGGCCAGGACTGGCTTACATCCTTTGTGCACTGTGAGCCAGACATGGTGCTGACTGACTTGTGCGATGCTCTCGTTTAATCTATGTGGGGACTCTCTGTGGTAGGTGGTACCATCGTATACCCATTTCACAGATGGGGTCCACAGATGTAGAGTAACTCACCTCAGGTCATGCAGGAAATGAGAAGCAGAGATGGAGCTTGAGCCCAGGATTCTGACCCACGGTCTCTGCTCTCGGTCACTGTGTACCATGGCTTGTTGAGAGGGGGGCGTTTGGTGAGGGGCTCAGGCTCCGGAGACTTTCTGTCTGGGTTACAGTCACATCCACCAGATTCGAGGGCTGTAGAAAGGGAGTTATGGGTGTAAGTGCTTAGAGGAGGCCCCGCGCTTGGTAGATGCTTGCAGGTGTTAGTGGCGTCTGGCTCAGTGTTTCTGGCTCAGTGGAGGGCGCTGCCCCCAATACCTCAGAATTGTTCTTGAGGGCAGCGCCCTACTCCTTATTCCCAGTTCCTCTGCAGGCTCTATCCTGTAACCTCCTGCGTCTCTCTTGAGTGTGTCCACTTGTCTCCATCCCCACTGTCACCACCCCAGTTCAAGCCTCCCAGCTGGGCTCCCTGTCTCCCCTCTAGGTTGTTTCCCTCCCTGTAGTTAGGGTGACCTTTTATTTTATGACACAAATGTGATCCTGTCACATACCCTCAACCTGCTTAAGACTTCACCAGTTTGCTGCTGTTTTCAGAACAGCATCCGCATTTTGCACCTTGACCCACAGGGTCCTGCGCAGTCTGGCCCGACCGCCCCCGTGGCTTCATTCCTCCCCCGCTGCCCCCTCACTGTCTGTACTCCAGCCACACTAGTTCTCTTTCCTTTCCTCCCAAAGCACTGTTATCACTGCCTGGGGGTCTTTGCACAGGCTATTCCCATGGCCTGGAATGCTCTTCCTTCCTCTTCTGAAACCTTTGCTCACTTTATATTTACTCATAATTCATGTCTTGGTTCAAATGACACTTCTGCAGGGAAGCCTTCCCTGATTTTTCTCCTGTGTTCTCATTGCCCTGTCCACGCACTTCGTGCCACTAACAGAGTTTATTCTGCATCTGTTTGTGCGGTTCTTGGTTACTTTAGCATCCTCCCTAGGTGCTAAGCTCAAGGCAGGGACATCTGTTTGGCCCATCATTTTGTCCATAGTGTCCCATACATAGTAGGCCCGCAACCAATACTTGTTGAATATAAGTTCAAAGAAAAGAAATCAGAGTACCTGGGAGGAGAGAAAGAGGCTCCAGTGAAGCTGGCCCGGGTCTCAAGGTGGTCAGCGTTTGCAGGGACCCTCCCTGTGACAACTCCACTTCTTGGCACCTTGCTGGGGAGCTCGTGGGCTGTGGGCCAACATCCTCCTCCAGCTGCCGGGATCTTTCTGTGGTGGGCAGGGGCAGTGTGGACTAATGAAGCTGGCTTCAGCCTTTTTGCTGGACACCACACCTGGCCTCCTGTCCAGGTCCTGTCCCTGCCTCTCTGTGAGGCCTGGGGTAGCCCCTCTTCTTTCCTGGGCCTCAGTCTCACCATCTGTAAAATGGCAGGGTTGTCTGAGACCATCTATTTTTTTTTTTTTTTTTTTGTGGTACGCGACCCCTCTCACTGTTGTGGCCTCTCCCATTGCGGAGCACACGCTCAGTTCGCTCAGGCTCAGCGGCCATGGCTCACAGGCCCAGCCGCTCCGCGGCATGTGGGATCCTCCCGGACCGGGGCACGAACCTGTGTCCCCTGCATCGGCAGGCGGACTCTCAACCTCTGCGCCACCGGGGAAGCCCTGAGACAATCTTTGAGGTCCCTTCCTACTCTTTCGTTGTATGATTTAATGCATTACTCCTGCACTTTCTTCGGGGTAGAAGACAGATCCTCATAGATTAACCATTGGTAAAAAGCCCTCTCCTAATTCTTGTCCTCCTTGACTGCCTTCTTTGGCTCTGTGGTTATTGCTTATGAAGAGTCAGTTCACAGGAGGTCGATGTATTCTAATAAGTGATGCCACATCCACCCTGGTGAAAAGTTACCAACCCGCAGCACCAGCACTCGGGGTCACCGCTAGGGCTCTTGGCATCCACTTGTGCCCCGACGTTCCTTACGGGGACACATGTGGAAAGGTAACCCACAGAGGAAGGCCCTGTTCTGATTACGTGCAGTTTATTTTAGCCACATCTACAGGGTGAGAGGTGCATAGCCCTAGGCCATCCCCCCCCAGAGCACACTCTGAGCTCCTTGTGCAGGGACTTGGGGACCGTGCCTGATTCACCTTGCGTCCCCGGCCTAGCCCAGGGCCTGCCGCCAGGTGTCAGCTCTACGGACGACTGTTAACTGCACGGCTCAAGGAGAGAATGAATGGTTGCAGAGTGGGTCCCGCCATGGGGCTTGTTGAAGGGGTTGCAGAGAAGGAGAGAGGCTCCCCACCTTTACAACAGGAAGCATCTGTGCAGAGTTGGTGCCGAAGCTGCCTGGAATGGCCCCCGCCGGCCAGATGCCAAGAGTTTATTGCAGGCAGCCTAGCAATTTCAAATTTCCTTTATTCTTCAAGAGCTGATGAATTAGTTGAAAGATTAAGAACACTTGCAAAGTAGCCGACAAAGTGGTTTAAGTTAGTGTAGAATAAACTCAGCACAGGAGTGTGTGCGTGCGTGCGCGCGTGTGTGTGTGTGTGTGTGTGTGTAGCGGGGTGACAGTCAGGGAAGGACCCAATGGCTGACTGGGTGCTTGTGGTTCTATGGAAAGAGATGATGGGAGATCGGAAAACGGTTTTGAGTCCCAGCTCCACCACCTACCAGCCATGTGACCTGGGGCACTTCTCTTACCTCTGAGCAGTTTGGGAGGAGGTGGGACATCTGTCGTAAGTTCCCTGAGGGCAGGGCCGAGTCCGGGGCAGAGCGGGTGCTCCACACGTGTCTGTGGGACGGTGGTGGGCCCAGGCCCTTCTACCTGCTCCTCCTTGGTAGTCCTTGAAAAGCAGTCAGCCTCCCAGAGCTCTGGAGGTTTGGGGAAGTTCAGCCTCTCACTTGGTCAGCAGAGACAATGTGAATGTTCTCTTTCTTGGCCGCCTTTGATTGGAGACATTGGTCCGGGCGGGCGGCATCCGTTTCTCTCATTTTGCTCATGGTTTTACAAGAATTCTCCCAAGTCTCTTTTCGGGTCCCGGTCCCTCCTCCCACCCTGGCTCTGATCAGCATATTCCACCCCACTTGGCATCGTCCCTGGAGCAGTGAGGGGACTGTCTCAACAGCCCAGACAAGAGGCAGCGAGGCTGTGCAGCTCTGCCTCAGTGGTCTTTGCCCCACGGCTGCATTCCTGGTTCTGCTGCAGTTTGTGCCATGGGCCCATCCTAGTCCATTCACAGCCAGAACGCATCATGCAGCCGTGAACTTGGAAGAGAACCCTGCTCTCCTGGTGCAAGTGTAGATCCCAGGGCAGCTGGAAGAGTGCTTTAGTTTTCTTTGACTTAATTTAGGAGACTTGGGGCTTGGGTGGACCCAAGGCCGGGAAAGAGGGGTGTGCACGCCTCCCTCTGACACCGGCAGATGCTATCAGTGCAGTCAGGCCCCAGGCCCAGGAATCATTTACCCAGCTGTGTCCAGTCTTGAGATGATTGGGCCAGTGTCCGCTGCAGGGTGAAAGTGTCAGATGGTGGCGATGTGTGTGCCAACTTTTGGAGAAGTTCACCTTGGGTACGGAAGGGGCGAGGCTCTTGCCCACAGTCAAATCCAAGTCCTCAGGTATCTCACCCTGCTCTTTAAATGCAGTGTGTGTGGGGGGGTGGGGGTGGGGTAGGGGGGATTTCCTGGTGGTCCAGTGGTTAGGACTCCGAGCTTTCACTGCTGAGGCCCTGGGTTCAGTCCCTGGTCGGGGAGTTAAGATCCCACAAGCTGTGCAGTGCGGCCAAAAAAAAAAAAAAAAAAGGCAGTGGGATTGGATATTTTATTCCTACTGCTATTAGGGCTAGTTAGTCTTGGCACGCATTCAGATGGCCTGAGGAGCTTTGATTTTGGAATATCATTTATTTATTCATTCACTCAGCCTGTATGAGGAGCATCACACACACTTGCCTATATCTAACCCTTCCCCGAATAAGATTGATTTGTTTTCTGATCATGTGAGTTTTAAAACTTTCTCTGATCATAACAGGATGGTGGCCCCTCACATTTCCATGCTGTTTACATTTCATGCAGCATCTTCCCTTCCATTATTTCATTTAATGTTCACGAGGAGAGGGGGATTTATTGTCTCTATTTTGTAGGAGAAGGAAACCGAGGCTCAGAGAGGTTAAGTGTCTTGCCCCGGGTTATGTAGCTCGGTCAGTAGCAGAGCTCTGTGGCTGTCCCCTCTCTCTGCACTGTCCCTGTCTGGTACTGGTGCCACTGGGTGAGCAGTTCCCATGCTCACGACACAGATAGCATCCACTTCCTGCCAAAGAACAGGGATGTGTGGACAGGGAAGTAAGTTCCTAATCTGTTTGGGCCTCAGTGTTCCCATGATGATATCTGTGTGATGGAAATCTCTCTTCTTGCCTTTCCTTATGAGGACATTAAGGGCAAATGTTGTAATTGACAGGAAAAGGTTTAAAGCTATTAGCTGAGACTTGATGGACAGTCAGACCCTTCCTGGAGTGAGTGGAGGCTCTCTCCCTCCCTGCCGTCTCCCTCCTTCATTCAACAGAATGTCTGGGGACCACTGCTCTGTGTCCAGCTCTGGGCTGGGACTGGGGACCAAGAGAATCCGACCTGTACCTGACCTTGAGGAGTTCATAGAACGTGGCAGTGGCCCTTCTCAGGTGGGTAGCCTGGGGGTCGCTCTTTACAAGAAAAGACCGACAGGCTGGAGGGAGAAGTAGGGAAGTGGGCTTGTGTTGCTGTCCTGGAGCCCCCTGTGGCCAGCCCTGGGGCAGGGCCTTTCTAGATCTCCCCGACATGCAGGAAGTGGGCGTGTGCTTTCCAGCTGAGGAGGTAGGCTCAGAGCAGCACAGTGACTTGTCCAGGGCTGCACAGCTGGCATTTGAACTTTCATCTCTGAGATTCTGAAGGCCAGACTTCTTTCTGGGACACCTTGCCTCTGAGTAACCCTCTGCATCAGTGAAGGAAGCTGACAACGGAGCTGGAATGCTGGCTTTCTGGGTCCTGCACAGCCTGTGGTTTGGGGCAGGGGTCTGGGTCTCTGGGTCTTCACTGTCTTGTTCTGGGCGGCCCCTGCTCCCCAGGCGTTGCAGGGCTCCTGCCGGAGCAGCAGATGCTGCAGGTCAGACGTTCAGCCTCACATCTGGTCTCCCTCCTACTTTCATCTGAAACCCAACTCAGATTGTCTCAGTAAACAAACAGTAAATTCAACAATACAGTCTTCTTGAAATGCCTTGTAGTTATTTTAAGGCTGTTTGGGGGTTTATTTTAATTGCGGGCCCAGCTCCCACAGTCATCCAGCTGCTGCTGGGGGCATTCGTGGCTGCTGCCTCCCTCCCCCCTCCTTGTGGACCCCATCACCTTCCCACCAGGGGCCCAGGGTGGCCTGGAGGTAGTGGTGGGAGATAAAATGAGGTGTCAGGCTGCTCCCTCCCAGGTTGCTGATGCATCTAAGAACTCAGGGGGTTCTTAGAACACTGAGGGGCTGCAGTGGCCAAGAGGGCGGCTTTGGACCTGGGCCTGTGGGAGGAAGACACAGTGGAGGGGGGATGACCTCCCAGGCTGAGGAGGGGTCGCTAGGGAAGGAGCAGTCCGGCCCGGTTGTAGGCTTACACTCTGGTTACCAGGACCACAGTCACACCCCACTTTATAGCAGAAATGGGCTGGAGAGTTGGGTCTAAATAAGTCAGTTTCTGGCTAGGGTAGGGCCCTGGGGGTTATCTTGTCCAGTGCTTTCCTTTTACAGTTCAGGAGACTGGGGTTCAGAGAGCGAGGGGCTCACTTCCCCACGCCCAGAGGTTTCACTTTTACTCTGCTCCCAGCTAATTCTCTCTGTGTCCCGGCTGATAGCACCAGGAATGACTGACCCCATGCACACCCTCAGTGATGTTCCATTCAGATGAGTGGCTCTGGAAGCCAGAGCCTTTAAGTCCCAAGGGAACTGGGCACTCAGGGTGGATGTTAGTACTTGGACAGGCTGTGAGCCGATGTACCATCAGCGTGTCCTGTGTTGACCTCCCCATCATGACTTGGGGTGGCAGGTACCAGCTCTTTCTCATTGGTGTGAACTGGAAAATATTGGGACTGGGAGTCTAGAGACCTGGCTTTCTCCGTGATGCCAGGCAAGTGACCTCACCTCTCTGGGCCTCTTTTTCTTCTTCCGTGTGGTGGGGAACAGCCCGAGCTGCCAGACCTGATGGGCAGTCTTTTGTGTTTGACGACAACTCCACAGCAAGTTTCCTGACAACAAGGTCGGCTCCCTCGGGGGTGTAGCGCGGGGTATGCGGTGTGGATCCCCAGGAAGGGGCGCAGACTGTCTCCAGGGCCTGGTCTGGTGGGGAGCACAGTCAGGAGTGACAGGGGTGCTCGCTGCCCCAGGAGCTTGGGAGGACAGGCTTTGCTGAGCTTCCGGCGATCCACAGCCAGTGTGTTTCCCAAGGACCTGAGGGCGCTGGGGAACAGTGGGGCCGTCTCCTAAGTGCCAGGCTCTATGAGCAGGGACTTCAGGTGCTTTTGTTCTTGTAACACCTCCGGCAGAAAGACATCATTTCTCCCATTTTACACATGAGGAGACTGAGGCCCCCCTGCACCTCACAGCAGGGAGGTGGGAGGCAACCACCAGAGACCTTGCTTCTCCCCTGGGGCAGGGGGAGAGGGACTGCACAGTTCTTGAGGTGACAGCAGAGAAGGGGGTGGGGAGGGGAGGGGTGCAGCAGACCCCAGGGATGGCGCGAGAACAAGTGAGAAGTGAGGGTACTCTGCGTGGCGCCCTGTGCCAGAGCCAATCAGAGCGGGGCCCAGGCCCGGTGGGACGTCTGGTCTGGGCCTGGCCGAATCCCCTCTATTTATTTGTACATCACCAAATGTAAATTAATTTGTTTAGCAAGAAAAAACACATTTTTATTGCCTTCTAAACTGGGCTGTTTTTCCTCCGGTTGGCTGTCGCACGTTGACTGGCCGAGCTGGGAGCAGAACTTTTGGGAACACGCTGAGGTGTTGGTGAGGCCAGGCTGTCGTTTGCGGGGTGTTTCTCCACGGTGGACCCCGGAGCCAGCACCCAGATTCCAGCCCCAGCTCGGTCGCCGCTGGCTGTGAGACTTTGGCAAGTTGCTCGGCCGCTTTGTGCCCTCATTTTCTCACCTTGGAGACAGGGACGACTGCACGTCCTGCGCAGAAAGGGGCTCTGGTACCACCAATCTTGTTCATTGGCGAAAAGCCGTTTCAGCGATCATTAACTCCCATTACAACTAATCCACGCTCTGCACCCTGTTAATGGAACCGTCAGCCCCAGAGTGAAGCCTGCTATACCCCCATGTGCGTTTGTAATTACGAGCTGTGGATAGCGGCGTGCCCTGTCCTCATATGCAGAAACAAGGGACTGCGCCCTGGGAGGGAGGAGGGGAGGAAGGAGAACTGGGGTTTCCGGGGTACCTACTATGTGCCAGTTGCTCTGCTGGGTGTGATCATTAAGTGTGTGTTTGATTGTTTGTTTGTTTTTGTTTTGGCTCCACCATGCGGCTTGTGGGACCTTAGTTCCCTGGCCAGGGATCAAACCCTGGGCAGTGAAAGCCCGAAGCACAAGTCTTAACCACTGGACCGCCAGGGAATTCCCAATCATTAAGTGTTTTGGAGACAACTCCACAGCAAGGTTCCTGACGACAGACAGGCTCCCTTGGGGGTGTAGTGCTGGTACGTGGTGTGGATTCCCAGGAAGGGGTGCAGAGTGTCTCCTGGGCCTTGTCTGGTGGGGAGCACAGTTGGGAATGATGGGGGCACTCACCACTCCAGGAGCAAACTAGGTATTATTGATATTGAGACCCTGCCAAATCGGTATTATTGATATTCAAATTTTGCAAATAAGGCTCAGGGAGGCCAGAGGGCTGGCTCAAGGTTGCATGACTGCTAAGTGGGATTTGGAGGCATGTTTGTCCAAAACCCATACCCCTTCTGGTGTGAGGCAGGAGGGAGAGAGAAATTTTAATAACTTCAAACTCCTCAGTGAGGCCAAGGAAGGGGTTACAGCCCTGGAAGGCTCAGCCTGAGGGTTGGAGAAGGACTGGGCACCTTGCTTGTTTCAGCCTGACTTTTCTTAAGCAATGTGTCTGTGACAGGCCCAATGGGTAAGTGATTTCTGACTGAGAGCCTGATGTGGCCAGGCCTGGGCCTGGCACGGGGACCTGCTCGCAGGGGCCCCCCCGTGCAGGTGGGAGGTGGAAGGATCGTTGGGAAGACCAGGGCAGGCCGAGGGGGGGACGTAGTTGGAACCCTCAGGCTCAGACGTTCCAAATCGGGTGGCTGTACTAGCGTCGTCAGGGGTGACGCTGGGCTCTCCTGCGAGCAGCCAGGAGGCTGGTCCAGCACTCTCCTTGGCTGGAGCTGGGCAAGGAGGGATGCTTCTCAGTCCAGGCCTGGACTGCCTGCTCTTAGAACTTTAAGGAGAACCGGGACTCCTGCCTGAAGGGACTTTTTTTTTATTCCCTGTCCCTCAGATAGAGCCATTGAGGCCGATGCCTTTGGGGCCTGTGGAATGAGGTATCCCCAATTGCTGCTTCCCACAGACTTGACCAAAACTTCAAACCCCAAACTGGAGCAAATGGTGCTAATGTGCTGGATCCCACACCAAACCCAAAGATGAATCTTTTTTCCTTGAACTGTGAACCAAGTCTCCAGTTTCTTCCTCGCAATAAAAGAAGTTTCTGTTCAAGAAGTTTTGCCTCTTAACTGTGTCTCTTTTTGCCCTTCTGCTTTTGTCTGGGGCTCCTTGGCCAGGGTCTTGGTAGCTGCTGGCTCCAGGCTGGATTTCCTGGGCCAGGTAGGGAGAGGAGGGGGAATGGGTAGGGTGGGAGGGCCGTGTGCCAGCAGTGGTTATGGGAGGAGGTTTGGAGAAAGAGGCGGCAGGACAGTGAGAGCCCCGGTGGAAGGAAGGCGCCCTGGCCCAGGAGGTCAAGAGCGGGCTTTGCTGCGGTATGCCTCTCTGAGAGGTGTGAGTCTCAAAGTCTCTGTTGGAATGGGGGAACCCTTGCAGGGTGGTGAGGAGAGATCCCCTGCAGGTGTCTGTCCTTGCAGTCAGGGTGAGAGGTGACCAGGCAAGGACTCCGCATGTTTTCACATCTCCTTGTTTCCGTCTTCTCGTTAGATTTCTCCAGACAGGCCCGGGAGATACATGATATTTTCCCCGCTGTCTTTGGGGCATCTGGGCTCACTCAGATGGAACTGTGACTTGCCTAATCTGGAACCTAATGTGGGGCTAAGCCAGGCACAAACCCAAGCTTCTAATCGAGGGAAGCAGCAAGAGCACGGGTGGAGCACGGGCTTTGGTGTCAGACCACCCTACTCTGCCTCTCTTGAGCTGTGTGACCACAGGCAGGTCATGTAACCTCTCTGAGCCTCATCTCTAAAAGCACAGTGATAATCCCACATGAATGATTTTCTCGTGCTTGCTGGGATTAGAGCCACCTGCACAGAGCCTGGCATAGGAGGTGCTCAGAAAGTAATTGTCAAATGACTAAATGAATGAATGCGAATTTAAGAGTCAGAGTTGGGAAAAGAGGCTGCTTTGAGGAGGAATTCCAGGTTGCTGGAATTATCTGGACCCCCCACTTTTAACCCTAATCCAGCAAAGCAGGGGGCCCAAGAAAACCAGTTGTCACCAGCTGGGATGCTGTGGCTCCTCACCTTGAATGTCAGCTCGTGTGAGGCTCCTGGCCAAGAGCGAGTTGGCCCCTACTGTATGCAGGTAGCCTGTCCCTACTGCTCTTGGGCTGAGGTGAGTGAGGGGGTCCTGCAGTGGGCACTTCTGCTTGAACTCTGCTGCACATAGAAGCCTGCATCCCAGGCTGGGTGACCTCAGACCAGTCTTGCCCCTCTCTGACCTCAGTTTCCTCCTGTACAAAATGGAACTTGCAGGTTCCTGTAGGTTCCTAGTATCTTTTATGGGGACAGCTTCAGCTCAATGCCGGGGGCATCTGGGTCAGCTGTGAGGTTTCACTCACGTGACCCCAGCCACACCGCCAAGCACGTCATTACACCCGCCTCGGTGTTACGTGCCTTTATCCCGAGGCTGAGCTCTGGCACACAGAACTCTGGAGAGCAGGCTGGGCTGTGTCCCTCCCAGGGCCTCCCGCGGGCTGTCGTCAATTAGTAACAACAGCCTGCCTGCGACTCTCCTGAGCACATTTACATGTCTTATACCCGCATTGCAGAGGTCGAAACGGCATCAGAGAACTTAAGTAACGTAGACCTATGATCGAAACTAGTGTTTCTCAAACTTTCCTATGCAGTAAAATCGGCTGACAGGCTTGTTAAGATCCAGATTCCTGGGCCCCGTGTCCAGAGAATCTGTTTCAGTAGGTCTGGGGTGGGGCCTTGGAATTTGCATTTCTAGCAAGTTCCCAGGTGATGCTGATGCCGCTGGACTTTGGCCCACACTTTGGGTGGCCCCAGTCCAAACCACCCTCACACTGGTATTTGCAGTGTTCTCACTCGCATCTCCGCTGATCTTTACCACCGTAGGAGCCAGGCCACTCAGGTTTCTATTCATTCCTGCCTTCATTCAGCCGTTAGCATCTACCTTGCACCAACCATTGTGCTTGGCACTAAGGGTATAGTGGAGGGAGGCTTAATTCTTGTTCTAAAGATGAAACATAGGCCCAAGGAGTTGAACTTCGTTTGTTCTTTGTTTTTCTATCCATCTCTTCATCTACCCATCCAACAAAAGCCCAATGGTAGCTCCTCTGCCCCAGGCCCTGAGCTGAGTGTCCCTGACTGGGAAGGAAATCCCAGTGAAGTAGGAGATGCATGGGAAGCTCAAGGAATAGTTGGTGCCCATAAATAGGGGCTGGTCAGGGACAGGGGGTGGATCAGGGAAGGCTCCCTGGAGGAGGTGACTTGCCTAAGACCACATGGTTGATAAACATCAAGTCAAGGCTTGAAGCCAGGTCTCCCCTGCACTGTGCTGCCTCTCTATAAAATGCTTTTGGCTCATTTTCTCAACATAGTCTAACTGGAGGCATGGATTTATTTTGTTTTTCCTCTGTGTCTGGGGCTGGGTTTTTTTCCCTGGGCAAGTGACCCCAGTGTTAATCCAGGCCCTTTCAGAGTAATTTTATCACCACTATCTCTCGAGACCGCTCCAGTGTTCCACTAATAAAAAAAATTCTATAGGGATGGTGTGGACAGGAGGTTAAAGACATTAACACTTATGGTCCTAAACTGAGCGTGGGCTCAGGGAGCTGGACCTCGGTCTGGGGACCCAGACTGGAACGAGGCTTCCATGACCACTGGCGCCTCTCTGGCCTTTTATAGGCTTGAGATTGTGGGGAACATGGCGTGCTTGCCAGCTCAGGGAATAATGCACCCAAACTGGAGTGACCTGGCTGGGCAAAGACCTGGGGACAGTCTGGCCCGGCTGGGCCTGGGGGAGGGCCCTGCACTGCTGCAGCCTGGTGGGTGGGATAAGGAGTGGCCAAGAGCCAGGCGGCCAGTCCCAGTGGAGAGGAAGGGTAGGGCCACAGCAGCTCCAGGGCACTCTCGCTGCTGTGCACAGATAGATTTGGAGAGGTGTGGTCCTATTACGTGCCCATGCCTGAGCTAGGTGCTGGGGGGCATAGAAAGGAGAGAGAAAACAGCGTTTGTGTGGGGGAGGCAGGGTGAAAGGAGCAGGAGGAAAAGCTGCTCTCAGAGGCTGCAGGGAGTTTCCACAGAGATCTGCAAATGCCATGCTGTGTTCTGGGTTAGCAGAGAGGCCTTGTTGTCAATCCAGCTTATCAGTCTGTGCAGCTGGAGACACACAGCACCTGCTCCAAGGCCCACAGTCACATAAGTAATCCAGGGATAAGGGATGTTCTGAGTACTAGAGAAGAACAGAGTAACTCACTCTGGGCACAGGGATGGGAAGTGATCAGGGAAGGCTTCATAGAGTAGGTGACTTTGGGGCTGGGCCTTAAAGGATGTGTAGCAGTTCACAGACAGGATAGTGAGAGGAGATTTGGGCAGAACTGCGTGCAGCTTTGAGTTGGGCCAGGTAGATGGAATGGTTCCATTTTGCACAAAGGAAAGCAGGGCTCAGGAAGATGGAGTGACTTGCCCAGGGTGATGGAGGCCAGACCTCCTCCTGATTCCTCATCCGATGTTCTGCCCACTGCCCCACACTGTTTCCTAGGTCCACTCTCAGGCACTGCAGGAGCCCTGGGAAGGCTTAGGATGTGCCCTGGGCGTCTGTTCCACTTGAACTCCTGGACTAGGGGGACTGGCTGGGCAGGGTGGCTTCAGGGCTGCTTGGAGGCAGGGCCTGACCCCATTGGCCTTGGCCCTCCTACCCTGCAGGTGGGCCGCCGCCAGCTTGGCCAGGGCCTGCTGTGTTCCCACCACCACAGCTTATAAATGGAGAAGTTGAGAATTGCCTCATCCTACGGGAGGAGGAAGTCTGAATGACGACTAGAGTGTATTCTTTTTTTTTTTTTTTTTTTTTTTGCGGTACGCGGGCCTCTCACTGCTGTGGCCTCTCCCATTGCAGAGCACAGGCTCCGGACGCGCAGGCTCAGCGGCCATGGCTCACGGGCCTAGCCGCTCCGCGGCATGTGGGATCTTCCCGGACCGGGGCATGAACCCGTGTCCCCTGCATAGGCAGGCGGACTCTCAACCACTGCGCCACCAGGGAAGCCCTAGAGTGTATTCTTGATAATGAAGGAAATGTTTAAGAAGTTAAAGGTGGGAGTGAAGGGAAGGAGCTTTGGAGTTGGGTGTATCTGGGTTCTAATTTCTGCTCTGCCTTGGCTAGCTTTGAAAGCTTGAGAAAACCATTTCACCTTCCAAAACCTCAGTTTCCTCATCTGTAAAAATCTATGAAGATCCCATGAAATAATATGTATTTAAAGTGTATTCCAATTTATACGGGTACTGAATAAATATAAGTTCTATTTCCCACAGCCTGCATGAAATTCATCTGCTTATCTCCCTAAAATATTCCCAGACTGGAAAATATTCTCCAGTCTGCCCTGAATACCCCTAGTGATGGGGGAGCTTCCTGCTTTCAAGACAGTATTGAGCAAAATCTGACCCGTGTAGCTTCCCCCACTGATCCTGGTTCTGCTCTGTGAGGCCTCAGGCACTGGAGGCCAGTGAGCCTTCCCTTATCCAGGAGCCATATCCTTGGGGCCATCAGCTCTGGGCATCCTTCTCAGAAGGCAGGGTACCCACGCTGCTTTTAGAATTTGTTGCCAGAATCTGAGCCTGGTTCCCCAGGTAACCTAGCTGGGACTGGGAGTAGAGTTTTACACCTGAATATTTGCAGCAAATGCAGCTTGAGATCTCAACTTGTAAACTCAGTGTATATAAGCATCTCCGTCCCTCAAAACCCTCTATCCTTTAAAGACATCCTCTGCTATTAAGACAGGTTTCCACCTTCTTGTTCTTCTGTCAGTGATTTTTTAAAAAAAATTCTTCACTGATAACACTATAGCAATAACTAATTCCAAATGAGATGCATTCTCCCATCCGAGCCCAAGGCACTTCTAGAGTTTGCCCAGAATTACTCTTTTCATCCTCGTGTAATTATTAAAAGAGTCCCCTTTCACTGTCACAAGTGTTCCTGGTGGGGTTAAGTTACAGTAACTTCCTAGTGTTAGTCCTTTTGGTTTGAGATAGGGAGGAGGTGGGAGGGAGAAGGAGGCAGCAGATTGCGGCTTGGGGCAGCAGTCTCACTTTGGGGGGATTTATAGTCAAAAGGTTTGTTGCCTTGTTTGATGTACCTCACGCTGCCCAAGTTATTCCGTCTGTTTGGCCCTGCGCTGTGTGACTTGGGAAGCCATCTGCCCTCACTGGAGATGTGGGTTTGGGCTAGGAGAGAACTCAATTCTTGTCAGCTGAGCCATTCTTGGCCAGAGCTGGTTGAGTATTGAATCCAGAGAGAGATCCAGTCCAGAACTAGGAGTCCCGCCTGGGCTGTGGCTGCCGAGCCGCTTTGGTTTTATGCTTTGGGTCACTTAGATAGAAGCAGGTAGGGACTTCCCTGGTCATCCAGTGGTTAAGACTCTGTGCTTCCACTGCAGGGGGCACAGGTTTGATCCCTGGTCAGGGAACTAAGATCCCCCCTATTGTGGCACACACACACACACACACACACACACACACACACACACAAAAGCAGGTAAAAAGCTTCAAGTGTCTGCTCTGCTGCTGGTCTGACAAAGCAGCGCTGGGCTGCAGGCTGCCCTGGTCAGGAAGTCCTCTCTGGAGCAGACAACGCCCCTCACCCCAATCCTTGGATGCACTGTTTGTTCATTTCAACCAGCAAGTGGTCCCTCAGGGCCAGGCTGGTGCTGGGTGCTGGGTGTGGGCACACAGAGAGGAGATAGACCCCACCTCTGCTTTCAGGGAGCTCTTGGTTCATGTGGGGCAGATACTTACCAGGCAATGACCAGGTGGTGGGAGGAGCTGGGACAGAGGGCAGTTCGGGGGCTGTGGAGCTGGACATCCTGCCAGCCCGTAGGGTCCATGAGGGCTTGTTCTCCACAGTACCTTCAGCCCTCCATGTTGCCTGGCACATAGTAGATGCCCAGTAGATATCTGTGAAATGAGTAACTAGGTAGCGCCTAATCCAGCCCAGGTATGCTTTAGGGGGGAATCAGTCATCAACCCAGTCTTACCTGGTAGGAAACAATCTTCCCTCCCTCTCTTTGTCTTTCCTTTCTCCCTTTCTTCCATCTATCCCTTACTGAGCTCCTGCTGGGATCCAGGCCCTGTGCTGGTAACTGGGTATACAGAGGGGGCCCCCAGGGAGGAGAACATGGAGCCCTGCTCTCACCCCACCCCATTCCTGTGGGTCCTCCATCGTAGCCCCCAAGACACTTCAGTGTACTTCTCTGTGTCCATGCCTCCCACCTCGAGCTCCTCCAGAATGGGCAAGGGCTTGAGCCCAGGACCAGCAGTGGAGAAGGGATTTGGGAAAGTGCTCTCGAGGGCATGGGGGTGGGTGTACATGATTATTGCCACCATCCAGGGGCTTGCCTGGGCTCCGTGCCTCTCTGTGCTGGGCTTTAAGTCTGCCGGACCAGGGTTTGGATCCCCAGGAATGACAGCAGACGGGTGGGAGGTGGGGCAAAAGATGAAGCTGGAGAGGAAGCAGGCAAGACTCTGCAGGGACCCCAAGAGCCGCCCACAGTGCTTAGACTCTGTCAACCGGTGGGATTTGGGCGCCCCAAGTCAGGGGTTGGCCCTGTCCCTGCCTGAACAGAGTGTCCAATCCAGTGGGACCCGGGATGCCATCCTGGAAGCTATCAATTAAGGGCACAGGCATTGGAGTCACCCTGACCTGGGCTCGAACTCCGGCCTCACCTCTTGCTAACTCCAAGCCCAGGTTTCCTCATTCGCGAGGTGGGAAATCACAACTGACCTGCAGCTGGTGGAGGGAGGTTGCAATGCTGTCTGGGCGGTGTAGTGAAGAGCTAGCCCTGGCACATGGCAGGTGCTCAATAAACAGGCGGCTGTACGTCCATAGGAGTGAAGGATAGCAAAGCAGAGTGGGTGAGACCAGAGGCCCTCGGGCCACCTTGCCCAGCTTCACAGCCTGGCTGTGTGACCTTGGGCACTCTGGTGAGTCCTCCCTGAGTCTCTTTTGTTTTTGTTGTTTTTAATTTATAATGATGAGAAAAATTGTACTGGCCTCCTGGGATTGTTGTATCAAATGAGTTAACGCCAGTTTTCTCTCCTCCCATTCTCTTTGAATCCTCTCCACTCAGGCTCTCGCCGCCATCACAGGAGTCACCCAGTCAGGGTCAGCAGTGCCCTCCGTGTTGCTGGATCTGGGAGTGGTTCACCGTAGTTGACCTTTCTGCAGCATCCGACACAGTTGCTCACTCCCTCCTCCTTGAAACACTTTCTTTGTCTGCTTCCAGGACACCTCTTGTCTCTCCCTCCTCCTCCCTCCCTGGCAGCTCCTCACTCACCTCTGCTGGTTCCTCCTCCTGATGTCTGAATGTCCCTGTGCCCCAAGCTTCTCATCTCTGCATTCACCCTTGGTAATCTCCTCCACGCTCATGGCTTTAATATCATTGGGTGAATTCCACATTTATACTTCCAGCTTGGATCTCACCTCCGAACTCCAGACTGCCCTGCGTTTCAACTGGATGTGTCTAATCGATATCTCAAACTTAGCACATCCAGAGCTGAACTCCTGATAACACCCCAGCCTCCCCCATTTTCCTGCTAGTTGCTCAGGCCCAAAGCCTTGGAGTCCCTTCTCTCTCCGACATCCTACATCAAATTCCTCTGCCTATCTTGTTGGTTCTGCCTTCACCACACAGGCAGACCCTGACCCTTTGCATCCCGTCCTTTCCTTGCTGTCATCCTGGCCCACACCACCATTGTTCTCACCTGGATTATTGTAGTTGCCTCCTCTCTGGCTTTCTTGCTTCCATCCTGGTCCCCTTGTGGCCAGGGTCCTGTTCTGACAGGAGCCCAGTGATGTCACTTCTCTGCTCAGAACCCTCCAGTGACTGCACACCAGAAGCTCCAGCTCACTGGGCCCTCCCTGGAATGGCTACTGGGTGGACGCTGTCAGGGTATTTCAGACTCTGGCTGGGGCCTGACTGAGTGAAGAGCACATTCCAGTTGTCCCTCTTTTTCTGAGCTGGCTTTCCTGCCCCCTCCCAATCAAGGGGCTAGGGGAAGGCAAAAGGGAAGGGAAGGGGAAGGGAGGGCAGGCTTGGGATGGGGCCACCCGGGCTAGTCTTGTGCTTCTCTCCCGGCTGCTTTAATAGGTGTCTGGAGCCGCATCAGAGGAGGCTTTCCTTACGACCTGAGCCCATAAATCATGACTCCTTGTAAAGGCCAGTGCCTGGGGCTGCCCAGCCGCCGGCCCAGAGGGAGCCACAGCTCCGCCTCGGAACATTTTGTCCTCCTGACCCCTGGCTCCGGCACCCTTCCCCAAGAGAGACCTCTGTGGAGTAGGGGCAGCCAGCGTTGCTCCAGCTCTAGCTCCATGCCAGAGCTGCACCAGCCACCCATTGATGTGCACTCCTCCAGCTGCCCTGACAACCCTTCAGGAAGGCGTGGCTCACCCCGCCGGACAGACGAGGAAACTGAGGCACAGCACAGCGAAGGGCCGTGAGGTGGGGCTCAGGGGTCAGCCTCATCTCCCGTCTGAAATCATGCTCATCGCTCACCTCTGCAGTCCAGAAGAGAACTCTCCAGCTGGTGGAAAGGAAGGAGCCTGGATCTGCCCAGTGGCACATTGTACCTGGAGGGGTCCTCACGTGAAAGAAATGGGGTGAGGCGTGGAAAGCACTCAGTCCATTCCTGGCACCCACAAGCCGTCCATTTGCTGCCTGTGGCCCCCTCCCCAGCCTTAGCAGCCCCCAGGCTGCCCGAGTGGGTTTGCCTTGGTTCAGTGCACTTGGTGTTCCTTGATGCCAGCCTGCTTTGGGCCCAGCCTTGGGCTGGGCCCAAAATTTGGAAGCCTAGAAAAGAGCCAGACAGGTCCAAGCCCTTGAGTTACTCACCCTGGGTGTGGCAGACAGGTGGCCATACGGGCTGAGGTGAGAGGTGCTGGTGGCCTGGCCTGGGGCGATGGCGGTGGTCACAGCGTGGAGACGTGAAGTGCATTTAGGAGATGGGGGGGCAGTTTGTTGGCTGCATTATTTACCAGCTGCGTGACCTTGGGCAGGTTACTTACCCTTTTTGTGACTCTGTTTCCTCAGCTATAAAATGGGGGAGTGTTAACAGTCCTTTATGAGCTGGGGAGATGGCCTTCAAAAGGGCTCAGAGGATCCCCACGTATGTGGTGCTCACATTAGCTGTCATTGTTATTGGTGGCTGATCAGATGGGGGACTGGGGCAGAGGGAGGCATCTAGGATGATGCCTTGGGTATCTGGAGGTGGGAAAGGAGGAGCAGGTTGGGGGTGGGGTCGGAGGGAGCTTGGCTGAATCGGGGGTACCTGTGGGGCATCCCATGGAGATGCGCAGGCCCTTCTGGGCTTGGCCAGGGCTGTTGAAAATTGCTTCTCAGCCACCTCCAAACCAGGAGGCTGATGGCCCCATAGGCGACAGGTCTGCTTTCAGAACCTGTGGGTTGATTATTTTTGGCCGCTTGGGGTCCCTGTGGCTGGAGATGGAAGAACAGCGATCATCATCACCATCACCACCACCATCATCATGATAATGGCAATGATAACAACTACCATTTGCGCGGGGATTTACATTTTACAAAGTGCTTTCTCCTCCATTACCTCATTGGGAACACATGGTTCCAATAGAAGGCAAGGATGCATTTCTCCTGGGTCCTGTGGGGCCCACTCCTCTGAAAGTCTGTTTCAAATGATAATAATGCCGTGCATTTTTATAGTGCTTTGTACTTTGCCAAGTGCCCTCACATCCATGCTCACATTTGGCTCTCACTATGGCTCCTCACAAGGCCCATCAACCAGGAATGAACATCCTGTTTGACAAGAAAATCTGAGGCCCTGAGAGTTCCAGTGACTTGCTTGAGGTGACCCAGCTTACGAGGCTGGGACTTAAGTGGTAAAATGAGGGATTTGTGTGGTCTTCATTTTCAGTTTAGCCTTCCGTACAGGGCAGGCCTCCCTTCCGTAGCAGCAGCTCAGCCACTTGATTACATACCTCTAGGGATGGGAAGCTCACTACCTGAGTCAAGCAGAGGTCTGTCCCCCAATCCGTGATTCTCCATCCCTCCCACTGGTCCTAGCTGGTCTGGCGATGCACAGCCTGGTTGAGACATCAGGACAGGAGGTTTGTCTCTCCTGATATGCAGCCCTGGGCTGAATGACCTTTCAAATGACCAGATGTTATCCAGGTGTTCCCCCCCCGCTCCACCCTGTCCCACTATCCCTGCCTATCTTGCCCCCTATTAGGACACATCCTGGGGCTGTCCCAGAAAGGGGGCAGAATAGAGACCACATGGGGAGTGGTGTGCAAAGGAGCCTTGGGCTGGGCATCTGGGGATCTGAGCTCCGCTTGATCCTGGCACGTCAGTATCTTCCTAGTCCTCCTTGAATCAGAAGGTCTTTAAGGTCCCTCCAGAGCCCAAAAACTCAGTCGTGTCCTCTCTAGCCCCTCCCCTTTAAGGGCCTTCCACCTGTGTGGGCCTGTGTGGAATAGTCTAGGGGAGCTTGGAAGACCAGGCCTTTGGAGGGGGGTTCAGTGTTGAGGGGTTGTTTTTGATAAGAGCAAATTAGGCTTTTTTGGGAGTTTTGTTTCAGGAGAGAGCTCAAATGTGTGGCCAAGCAAACAAGCCATCGTGGTGGGCCTGGCCTGCCTTTTCAACCCTTCCTTTGTCTCTCTGCCCCAGTTCGCTGCCCTCAGTTTCCCCACCTCCATGCTCCTGTGCAGCTCAAATACCGCCTCCTCCAGGAAGCCTTCTCTGACTTCCTTGACTGGGTGAGGGGCCTCTTTTGGGCTCCTGCAGTCCTCAGTCATCTCTCTGTCACCAACCATTTGCTTTCCCATCTTCTCAACAGTCAGGGACCACAGCCTTGTCCCTGACTCCCAAAAAGTGTTAGTATTTCTCACTTGGTGCCTCTCCCAATTATATCCTATGAGCCAGGCAGCACTGAAATATATATACATGTTCACCCACATATGCATTTACCTCCTTGCTCAATTCTACAACCTGTGGAGTGGGTATTGCCCACGGCCCCTCGGTGGGCAGGTCACAGAGCCACATTCAAACGTGGCTCTGCCAGTGCACGTTCCACCCAGCCCGGCCGCCTCCCCGGGGAATTGCACTGTGGCTGCTGAGTGCGGTTCACTCTGCCCGGCTGGGAGAGCGGGCTCGCCGGTGGACTGAGCTTTGATTTGCAGTGACCCAGTGCTCGCTTTGTAGTTGATCCTCCCCACTGAGCCCTGGGGGGACACATTCCTGTAAACTTGAGCATCAAGGGAGCCCCCACCTCCCCCAACCAGCCAGATGAGAAGATGAGAGGGAGGAATGTCCAGGCTGGGCTCAGCTCAGGGGTCCAAATCTGCATGCATCCCCTGGGGCCCCGCGTTCCCCTCTCCCTGCCCCACTCCAGGCTGGCCCAGGCTCTCCCCTTTTCCCCACTCCTGGCCAGTGGTCAGGTTCAAGGGGACTGTGGTTAAGCTCTCTCCCTCTTCCTGGGGTCCTTACTCAGCCCTGGGGTCCCAGGAAGGTACCTGAGGGTAGAGTGTGTGCTTGAGGTCCAGTCTCTTTCCTGCCACCTTACCAGAGTGGCCAGGGTCAATGTGACCAGGGGCCAGTCAGTTCCCCTCTCTGAGCTGGCTTTCTCAGGGTCAGATGGGGTACGCTATCCCCATCCAGGAGTGGCTGTGACAGGTGAAATTACATAGGTGAAGGGCCTGGTGCCCAAAGTCCTACATAGTAGATGCTGAATAAATGTTAGCTCTTTTTACTGCGTTGATTAGAAACCAGCCTCTTCTTGCTGAGAATGGGGGACGGTGGGGTGAGAGAGGCGTGGGGGCAGGGTGCATGTGAAGTGAGCCAGGAAAGACCTTGCCAGAGGTCTGGATTATGGGAACAAGGCAGTGGCTCCCTGGCCTCCTAAGGAAGGCCCTAATGCTTTTCGGATGTTCCCCCAACCTGAGGTGTCTGGAAAAGGGGCCAGGCTTCTCCTATGCTAGTGAGATGGCTCCCCAGCTCAGAGAATGTCTGGGAAAACCTGAAGTAGATGTGAAGAATTTTTGAGCTGGCTAGGACCGTTGTGATCACTTACACAAATTGCTCACTTTAGATGAGGCAAAGGGACTAAGAGAGGGAAAGAGGCCTTCCTAAGGCCACCCAGCCAGAAGGGAGCAGAGCTGGGTCCTTTCCATTCCAGTGACTCAAATGGTTTAAAAAAAAAAAAAAAAAAAGGCAACAACTGACACTTATGGAGACTTTGCAACATACTGGGCCTTTTCTGAGTGATTTTTGTCTTTTATTCTGTTAGTCCTCACACAAACCCTTTGAGGTGGGACCTATTGTTATTTCCATTTTACAGGTGAGCGAACAAACTGAGGCTCAAAGTCGCTGAACAGCTTTCCCAGGGTGGCACAACCCTCTTGGTGCTGGGGTTAGGATTTGGCATCAGTGGGAAGGGGCCTGGGGGTGTCTGGGGGTGGAGTTTGCCTATAGGCCCCCTCATAAGCATCCCTGGCTCTCTGAGTCAGCTGAGGAGGGTGTATGGGGCGTGCTATCTTGATTGGGAGTAGGGAGGACAGGGTGCAAGTCTTGCTCTGTCACTAACTCACTGTGTAACCTTGAGCGAGGTCTTTTGCTTCTCTGGGCCTCAGTGTCTCCATGTGCATAATGAGGAAAATTGGAAGACTCTCCGGACCTGAGATTCTGAGGTTACCCGATTGCTAAGTGTCTTGTGATGGGCAGCTCACTACCTGTCCAGTCAGCCCACCCCAGCGCTGGACAGCTCTCCTCCATGTGGAACCAAACTCTCTGAGTGCTCCAGAGTTTCTCTGCTGCCTGTTGCCCTCCTGGTTCCCCTCATCTCTCCCCGAGTGTGACAGCCAAGCCTGGGGCCTGACCCTTGGCTTCTGCTTTGGAAACGTTTCCATCCCTTTCCTGGGCCTTCCTTGTCCAGAGGCCTTCTCCAAGGGGCCTTCAGGACCCAGGCTCATCCCCTAGTAACCCCAGAAGCTCAGACTCGCGTCTAGTGGGCATCAGCACGCACTACTCTGTGCCAGGCGCTTGTGCACTAACCTGCCCCCATCCCTGGTCCCAGAGGGGTAGCTGTGGGCTTGCAGGTCAGTGCCCTGTGGCTCCTTGGTGCCTTCTTCAGGCCTCTCTGACCCTCCTCCTCCCACAGTGCCTCCCTAACCTCCCCCTCCTTCATTCAGCAACTAGCCTCTTCCTGCTTGCTCTGGCTGGGTCCCCCTGCTGGTCCCTGTCTCTGAGAGGGAGGAGAGACAAGCAGCCAAGTTATAATGCCCTGGTGGAGGTCAGCTTGTCCCTAATCCCCCAGGCTGGGCTCTGTGGATGCAGCAGTGAGTGGGGAGCGGGGTGCGTGAGCAGCACCCGTGATGCGCTCAGGCGAGTGCAGCTAGTGGGAGTGCAGAGGGCGGCCTCAGCACGGAGGAGGACTCTCTGGAGGAGCTTCTGGAGGAGGAGACTGTGACATCAGCATGGTCTTCCTCTTCCAGGAAGTCCTCTCTGGCTACTTGGGCCCCAGTTTCCTCTGCCTTCTCTGACTTGAACCCTTAATCTCTGCTGTGCTGCTTGTTGGAGTTCTTTGTTGAAATCCAACTTATCATGTTTTCCTTTCCTCTAGACAGGTTGGGCCAGGACGCGTACTGAACTTCCTGCATCATGCATTTATTTTATTAACTTATTCAATAAAACTCTATTGGATTCTATGTCAGGTGTCATGTTAACACTGGGCAGAGAGAAACCCAAGTGTCTTCCTTTTCTCAAGTTGCTTCTATAATGAGAGTCAAGCGTATAATGACACTACAGGATGGTGAAGGCTAAAAATTCCCAGGGGAGGGAGCTAACAAATGCCCTGGATTTGAGCTGGGCATTGAGGGATGAGTAAGAGTTTGCCAAGAGACAACAGGGAGCAGGGCATGAGGCAGAGGGGACAGCATATGCAGCAGCAAGAGGGGCTTTCAAGAGTGTGCTCCTTCTGCGGAATGATGAGCCTACAGGTGGGAAAGGGAGTAGTAGGCAGAGTGTTGGAGAGGTGGTCAGGACCTCACAGGGCTTTGGGCACCAGTGAAGAGGGTGGATGTGATCAGAGCCTCAGCTTATTTAGCAAGGTCACTGGAGCCAGAGGGATCTGACTAGTAGGAGACCAGATAGGAGGCTGGGAATCCAGGCCAGGGCAGCTCTCCAGGCTGAGATGATGAGGAATGAAAGGGAGGGAACAGTGAGTCTGGGGAGGAAGGGGGCAAGGGTGGATGACTCACATAACGAGCCACCCCAAAATATAGTGGTTTAGATCACCAAACATTTCACTGTGTCTCACAGTTTTGTGGGTCAGGAATTTGGGGCAAGCCTCTTCTGGGTGAACCTTCCCACATGACATCGACTGGGGTCACTTTGGTGGTATTCAGTTGGCATGTGGTCTGATTGGAGGGTCCAGGACAGATTGGCCGTGTGCTGACGCATGGATGCGGGTGACTGGGAGGCTCGGCTCAGCTGGGCTCTTCTGTCTCTCTGTGCAGTCTCCATGGGGTGCCTCCAACAGGGTAGTCAGGCTTCTTATGTGGCGGCTCAGGGCTCCAGGAGACCCAGAGGGAAGCCACTAGTCCTTAGAAAGGCAGGCTCAGCAACAGGCTCACTTCCACCATGCTCCATTGGTCAAGGCAGTCACAGGCCAGCCCACATTCAGAGAGGGGACACAGCCCAACTCTTAGTGGGAGGACTATCAAAGAATTTCGGCCATCTTTAATCCACACGCAACCCCTCTCCTCCATCGCCATCAGAGAGATTTGAGTCCCTCTGAGGACTGGGAGGTGAAATCTTCCAGATGCTGGGTGTCAGGCACTTGGTAAAGAAGCTTAACTCTGGGGCTTCCCTGGTGGAGCGGTGGTTGAGAGCCCGCCTGCCGATGCAGGGGACACGGGTTCGTGCCCCAGTCCGGGAGGATCCCACATGCCGCAGAGTGGCTAGGGCTGTGAGCCATGGCCGCTGAGCCAGCGTGTCCAGAGCCTGTGCTCCGCAACGGGAGAGGCCACAACAGTGAGAGGCCCGCGTACTGCAAAAAAAAAAAAAAAAAGAAGCTTAACTCTGTAGCACAGATTTGAATCTCTGACCTGTTAGCACACACCTCAACTCCTGAACCATTCCACACACTTGAACCTGGAGCTTATTAGCATATATCGAGATCATTAGGAGTTTAAAGCGCACCTGTTTCCTTCAGTGCCCGAGCAACACACCACTGGTGCTCCAGCCTCAGCACACACCATGAGGCCCCCCAGTGTTTGAGCCCAGGGCTGGCAAACAGGTTTCCATTCTTAGCTCAGCTTCAGTCATTTGCTAGTGCTGCCTGGAGAACTGTGCTGAGCAGGATTCTGAACTTAGCAGGCAAGAGATGGTGTGAATTAGTGACGTCTGCTTTGTGCAAGACAAGGGGAGAAGCAGTATCACTGTTCCTCAGCTCACTGATTCTGTTGGCCTCTTTCCCCTTAGCACCTCCAGGAGCACTGCCATTGTAAGGATCCCTCTAGTCTAGCCAAGGATACCCAGAGGGTCAGCAGATTTGCAAATGCCTGTCCCTTTGAAAGCCTGTCAGCACCCCTCTGCCCCCAACCCATCACCACAAGCTGGACCTCCAACCCGATGGCACGTGCCTGGGTTTCGGATGCACCAGCGCACCTAGACCCTCCCCTGCCAGCTGGTACCTGAGCAGGGCAGACGCTCAGCTTGACGGTTGCTAACACCAGCCTTTATCAGCCTCACACCACATTCCTTAACTTCACCATCTCCCTCTAGCCCCCTCCGACCCCTTTCTCAACCACGGAAGGTTTAATTGTTGCAAATGGAATCCGTGTTCTACAGAAGTCCAATAAATCTGCAGTCTGTCTTCCTGGTAATCAATCACAGATTGCAAATCGCACGAGGAGAAGTCTATAAGATATGTTCTTCATGTCTAGTATGTTGGGTTATTTTCATGTCTTGTGGTTTGAATTTGGCCACTGTCATTTTAGAGGAATTTCCTGCCATCTGCGTTCAATTGAATTTTCTCACAGATTTGTGCTTGCTTGTAAATACTAGGGGCTGGCAGAAAGGGGAGCTTTGTTCTTGGTGACATTTCAGAAATCCGTTAATGCAGGCTTGCCAGCTGATCTGCAGCTCGGCCGGGAGGGAGGCGTGAGATGAAGGGAAGGTGCAGATTCCCTAATGGCAGCGATGCATCTCTGGCTCAGGCCAGGAGACTGGGTGGAGTGGGGCGGGACGGCCAGGTTAGGGTCTCTGTCCCCTGCAGCCTTTCCTGCCTACAGCCAGCCTCCATTTTCCTCTGTGCTTCTGCTAATTATGAGGGGTGTGTGCATTTGCCCAGCTAATCCTTCCTCTTCTGCTGGGGGGCTGGGTGACATTCAAGCTAAGAGCCAACCCTTGCCCCCCAAGGAGCCAGAATTCGGGCAGTATATTCTGGCTGCACCTCTGTGATGGGGAGAGGCCACTACTAGCCAGGGCACTGGGCATCCGGCTGCCCCAGCATGGCCCCAGCTCTGCTCTAACTTGCTCTGCGACCTTAGACCAATCACCTTACCCCTCAGAGCCTCAGTCCCTCCCATTGTAGGTGGAATGTCAGTGCCCGCCTCAGTGGTTGGTGCAGGGATTAAGTGATGTGCGGCTCACGGTTGGGCCTCAACAACGGTGAGTCTTAATTCCAGCAACAGTTTGTTGCCCACTTGCTGTGTGCCAGGCCCTCTGCAAGGCATTGGCGTTAAAAGGATGACTAGACGCATGGTCCTGGTCCTTGGGGACCTCATGGTGTGGCCCAGTGATCACTAAGGTGGGACACCAAAGCCATCTATGGGGTGGGGAAGAAATATTAGAGAGTGATTTATGTTTATGACATAGCTCATTTCTGGTATAGTGATGTTGATGATCACGTGTCAGGCACTGTCCTGAGCACTGCTTGTGTTTTGAACTCATGAGGTCTTCACAATGAACATATGAGGTGGGTCTCTTATGGGTGGGGAAACTGAGGCACAGAGAGGTTACCTGGGCCACGTGCCCAAGGCTGCACACCTATGTGGTAGAGTGTTTTTGATAATACATATAAGAATAGTAGTTTATGTCTATGATTTAGAAATGAATACATTTTCTCCTGATAGGGATATGAGATAAAAAAAAAGTCTGATGCCTGCTGGCCTAGAGCAGTGATTGTCACACTTCTGTGTGGGTGAGAAACATCTAAGGAGCAGGCTCAAATGCAGATTCCTGCCCCACTGCAGTGGGTAGAGGAGGCTTTTGAGCAGGGCGCAGGTGAGGAAGGAAGGAAGCTCCTGGGTGACTGCTCTGCAGGTGCAGGTTAGCCATTTCCCCTCAGTGTCCTCATCTGAAAAATGAGGACAGGTCCCCCTGCCCACCAGCCTGTGGGATGTGTGGGCGTCAGACAGACTGTGCACTATACGCCCTTCACCTGCTCAAGGACGCGGCCCCAGCAGGCCCCCTGCTCCTGCCATGTCAGCTCTTCCTTTCTGCTGAGTCATTCCCAACCCCACGTAAGCAAGCTGTTTTTTCTACCATATTACAAACAAAACAAACCTCTGGACCCACTTCTCTCTTCAGATACCACCTCGATTCTTTCCTTCAGAGAAAAGCTCTTTGAAAGAGTCGGCTGTTCTCTTTGTCCCATTTCTCTTCTCTTCTCTCTGGGTCTGTGCTAGGCTTTCACATGCACAGCTGTACTGCTGCTGCTCCTGTCGAGGTCCCTGTGGCCTCCGTGTTGCCCAGGCCACCATCACCTCTCAGTCCCTCTGCCCATCAGCAGTGTTTGCCTGTGCTCACTCCCCTCCTCACCGACCCCGTGCTCTCCTGATCTCCCCACCTCTCTGCTGCTTCTGGCCCCCTTCCCTGGGTCCTCCTCATCTCACTGACCTTTCTCCCTCTCTCAGTGACCTCATCCAGGCTGTGGCTCTGAAGAATATCCATCTGTTGATGACTCCCCATTGTATATGCCCAGCCCAGACCTTCCCCTGGAGCTCAGACGTGTACATCTGGCCGCCGTCCCTGCATCTCCATGTGGTTGCCAGTGGTTGATTATGTATGTTGCTTGCTGTCCATCTCTTCCACTAGATTGTCCGTTCCACATGGGCAGGGGTTTTTGTCCATCTTGTTCCCACCCTGTCTAGGTTCAGGACCCAGAACCATGCCTGGCACAGAGGAGTGCTTAGTAAGTATCCGTTGAATGGATGGGTGGAGTGTCAGGACCTTGGAAATTATGAAGTGCTGGCCTGTGTGTGCAGGTGACCAACATTGCTGTTGTGCTGAGGGGTTCTCAGCCCCAAGACGGGTGGGTTTGGTGCTGTCACTCACAGAAGGATCCCCCTGCTTCTGGCCAGGGTGGTGGTACTTTGTCTGAGAGCCCCTTAGTGAAAACTAAGCCCAGTGGTCCCATGGTACCTATTGATTAGGGTCTGGTCCAGGTGGCACCCTCTCCTTTGGGTGCCCCCCTTCCTCCTCACCCGCTGCTGGCAGCCAGGAGGGCTGGGCCAGGGAAGTGCCAGGGGTGGGGTGGAGGTGTGATGCACGGGTAGGGTGGGGCATGGCAGGGACGCTGGCCTCCCCCTGCTTTGAGCTGGATCACAGCTGGGCTTCAGGTCATGCCCCCTTTCAACAGGGATGTCTGCCTTGCCCTTATCCTCTCTCACTGCTTACAAGCAGTGTATCCCTGGATAAAGCATCTGCAGACACACCTGTGCCAGCTGGAAGCTAGGCTTTCACAGGGGGACTGGGAAGACAGATGGGCGATGGGTTGGAGGGAAGGAGAGAAGAAAAGAGAAGACAGAGAGAGGCCGAAAAGAGAGGCAGACATCAAGAAAGATGGATAAATATACCCACCTACTGAGTAAAACAGAATGAGACAGAAAGTCAGAGAGTGAAGGAACCGAGAGATGTCCAGGAAGAGACAAATAGGGACAGCGTGGGAGGCAGACACGTGGGCTGGGTCTTTGGGCTGTGATGCACGCTGTTTACAGGCCTTACCATGGGGTCACCAGAAGAATGTGGGTCTGGTGTGGGTTTCTGAGGACAGGGCATAGCAGACTGCCTCCATGGGAGCAGAGGGGACCGAAAACTAGAGGTTTGAGTCTTGCCCACTCCTTCGTTCATTCCTTCGTCCCCAGCCATATGTCCATCCCTCCGTCTATTTATCAGTCCACCATTTACTGAGTCCCATTCGAGCCAGGCACTGTGTCCACTGCCGCCTTTTCTTTCCCTCCACCTTTTCCAGGCTTGGCGATGCTCAGGACCCCCACTGGCCTCTAGGCTAGCCTCCAGCCTGGGCTCATCCCCCAGGCCACAAAGCCTTGCTCACAGTAGGCGCGCAGTAGAAGTCGGTTGCGAGATAGAGACAGAGAGAGCTGGAGAGAGATGGGAGCCTCCTGTGTGCCCAGCACGCCTCATTCCCTTCTTCTAGGTCACTTGGTCCTCTTGGCAGCCCTGGCAGGCAGAACGGCTGCTTCATCCCCACTTACGGATGAGGAAGTGGAGGCTCAGCCCCCTCCTCCTTTTTGGTGTCTCCTAGGACTGGCCCCAGAGTCCAGGTTCTTCTGTGACGCCTCAGTTTTAAGAGCCCTGGGAGGCTTGTATCGCATGGGGATAAATGCTTCCACCCAGGATGCCCTCCATCCTGAACCACAGGAAACATAGGGAAGATGTCGTTGGGGGCTCACTTGTTTATCAAGAACCATCACTGAGTTGCTGTCTTTTCCTGGCCTGGCTGGGCACCGAGGACTCAGGGATGAGTCAGACACTATCTTCGCCCTCAGGGGGCTGATGGCCACAGGGCCTGAGAGACATGGACATATAAACCATCCATCTCAGGGTGGCCTGGGGTTCCTGGAGGGTCCTTGGTTGTGTCTTCCTGGCCTGGCTTCCTCAACTGTCCTGCCACCCCCATTCCTGGTCAGCACTGGTCTGAGTGGCCAGCAGCTGAGGACACCCCTTCAGGAATGGCACACGTGGGACTCACCCGTGAGCCTCAGATCCCAGCCTCCTCTGCCCCTGAGCTCCCATGGCATGCCATGCCTCCCGCTCCAGCGAGCTGGCTCTCCACTGGTGCAGTGACCAATTCTTGTCTCTGCATCCTCAGCACAGAGTTGGCTCAGAAGGCAAGAAAGGGCCCAACATCAGATGACACCCTGCTGCATGCCGAGTGTGTGCTGAATTCTGTATTGACAAGGACACATCAAGTTCATAGAACAGCCCCATTTTACAGATGAAGACATTGAGACCGTGGAGCTAGGACGTGGCATAGCTGAGATTTAATCCATCTGTCTGACTTCTGGTCCTGCAGTCTTTCCCCTTGACCAGCTGCCCCACCGCGGGTGCACCGTCAACGCTTGCTGACCGCATGTCCCTGGAGAGGCCTTGGGGACTTGTGTTTGTCTCATCCACTCCTCGCTACTCTGGTGGAGCCCGGGACCTTGTGTGCCTCGCTCATTCACAGATGGTTGAACATAGAGAACAGCACCCCATTCACCAGTCCATGGCACCCACGAGGCCGCTGCCCTGCCCAAACCACCTGAAGGCAGCCTCATGGGGACTTGGGTCTCGGTTCTGAGTGGATCTGCATGCTCCTCTGGGTTACATGTTTCAGAACAACAACAGCAAGGCTGGGAAAATGTTCTTGGAAATTACGTGGTTAATTTCGTGTTTTTGTTTAGGCAGGGCTGGGAGTGGGAGCCCATAATTATTAGTATAAGTTTGGAAAAAATACTGAGGCATTCACGGCCAACTGCTTAATAGTTTTCACTGAATTAATTTTAAAATGAGAACCTTGTTTCCCTTATTTAATAGTGGAAAACGACTTCCACATTCTGCCCAGTAACAGCCTGGGTTACGGGCTCTCCACAAACAATATGCACATTAAAGGCATCACTCTGCCCATATGTGGAATGAATAATTTTGTGCAAACTATTTATTATAAGCACACGATGCACTTAAACTTTTTTTTTTTTTGATTTTCATTTTTTACTGTCATGGTGACAGATCTAGCCCAGAACTGGAACGTTAAAAAAGACTCTGACTCTTTCAGGCTGTGAAAAAATGGACTAACATTTGAGAAACACCATAGGGTTGAAAGGAAATTGTTAACTCACTTGGCCCAACGTCCAGGGCTCCCTGGGCCGGTGTGTGATGCTGGAGAGAGGGTGGTGAGGGGCTTTGAATAGAGGCTGCACTAATTAGGCCGGTGCTAGCTGAAATGAAACATAAGCATAGGGAGAGGATGCTGGTGGATGGATGGGGTGAGACACTCATTGAGGGTCATGTCCTGCTTCACCTGTGGGTTTGTCCATCTGTCTTTCTTTTTTCCAGTTTTATTGAGATACTATTGACATATAACCCTGTGTAAGTTTGTGTGCAACATGATGATTTGATATATGTATATATTGCAAAATGATTACCACAATAAGCTTAGTTAAAATCATCACCTCACATAGTTACAGACTTATTTTTCCTGTGATGAGAATTTTTAAGGTCTGCTCTCTTAGCGACTTTCATATATGCAATGCGGTATTGTTAACTGTAGTCACCATGCTGTACATTACATGCCTAGGACTTATCTTAAGAGAACATCCATCTCTTCATGCAGAAATTATTTATTGGAGATCTGTCTTGTTCTACATGCTGAATACAAATTTAAAAAATAATATTTATTCCAGCTTTAACAGAGCACGACATCACTTACTTGTCTCATGACCCCATGAGGTAGGTGGTGGTGTTCTGATTCCAGTGATTTCCTCCTGGAATGTGGTCCTTTTTAGGTATTTATGTTTTTAATCTTAAATGTATAGAATTGGATTAAAGCCCATTATTAGTTTGTGTCACTGTCTTCTTTGGTCCGTTAATGTGCCCACCTCTCTCTCTTCCCCTCTCCCTCCTCCTCACTGTCCTTTCTCCTCCCCACTCATTCGACCACTAATAAGAAAATACATTTACCTGTGTGCTCTCAGTCACTTTACTGAATTCTGTTCCTGTTATTCCATTTTAATTGTGTTTTCATTGAAGTAAATCTTACCTGTAGAAAAGTGCACAAATCATGTGTGCAGTTTGATGAATATCACAATGCGGACATAACTGTGAGACCAGTACTTACTTAGGTCAAGAAATGGAATATCACCATCACCCCAGAAAGCTTAGCTCCTCCCAGTATCTACTCCCTGCCTCCTCCCCCAGGTGAATACAGGCCTGCTTTCCAACACCACAGCCTGGTTTTCCTTGCTTCTGAACTTTATATAGCTAGGGTCGTATCGTACATTCTCATGTTTAGCTTCTTTCATCCAGCGACATGTTTCTGAAATCTGTTCATGTTGTTGTGTAGCTATGGTTTACTTGTTTTTATAGATGTATAGTATTATAGTTTATTGACCTTTTCTTTTATTAAAAAAATTTTTATTGGAATATAGTTGATTTACAGTGTTGGGTTAGTTTCATGTGTACAGCAAAGTGAATCAGTTATACATATACATCGATCCACTCTTTTTTAGATTCTTTTCCCATACAGGCCATTACAGAGTATTGAGTAGAGTTCCCTGTGCTATACATTAGATCCTTGTTAGTTATTTATTTCATATATAGTAGTGTGTATATGTCAATCCCAATCTTCCAATTTATTCCCCCCTGCTCCTTACCCCTGGTAACCATAAGTTTGTTTTCTACATCTGTAACTCTATTTCTATTTTGTGGATAAGTTCATTTGTACCCTTTTTTTTAGATTCCACATATAAGCGATACCCTATGATGTTTGTCTTTCTCTGTCTGACTTACTTTACTTAGTATGGCAATCTCTAGATCCATTCGTGTTGCTGCAAATGGCATTATTTTGTCCTTTTTATGGCTGAGTAATATTCCATTGTATATATGTATACATCCTTTTTATCCATTCCTCTGTCAATGGACATTTAGGTTGCTTCCATGTCCTGGCTATTATAAATAGTGCTGCAGTGAACATTGGGGTGCATGTCTCTTTTCGAATTACAGTCGATCTTTTTATCTGCTGGCGAACATTTGGGTTGTGTCTGGTTTGTGACTGAGTAACATTACTATGAATACAGGTGTACATGTGTTATGATGCACATACACTTGTGCTTCTGTTGGGTATATACCTAGGAATGGAACTGCTGAGCTATAGGGTTCAGATGTGTTCACTTTTAGTGTGTAATGCCATATGGTTTTCCATAGTGACCACACCATTTTAACTCTCCCGTCAGCAGCGAAACAGAGTTCCCATAGCTCATTATCCTTGCTAACACTTGGTGTTGCCTGTCTTAAGTTGCAGCCATTCTGATGGGTGTGTGGTGGTATCTTACTGTGGTTTTGATTTGCATTTTCCTGATGACAGATTATACACTCAGCACTATTTCATATGTTTTTTGACCATTGAATGTTCTCTTTTGTGAAGTGTCTATCCAAGTCCTTAAAATTTTTTTTCAGGGGCAATAATTTACCTTTTTCTATGTAGAAGATCTTCATTCTAGATCTAAGCCCTCTGTTAGTCAAGTGGGCTACAAATATCTTTTCCCACTCTGGCTTGTCCTTTTCCTCTCTTCATGGTGCCTTTTGAAGAGTAGAAGCTCTTAATTTTAAAACAGTCTGCTTTATCGGTTGTTATTTTTATGGTTAGTGCTTGAGTCCTAGTTAAGAAATCGTTGCCTACCTCAAATTGTGAAAATAGTCCTTTGTATTTTCTTCTTGAACCTTGGCTGTTTTACACCTCATATTTAGATCTATAATCTATCTGGATTTTATTTTTGTGTACGGTGTGTGGTAGGGGTCAAGTTTCATTTTTTAAAAAATATGGAGTATAATTGGAGTATAATTGCTTCACAATTATATAATTATTGGAGTACAATTGCTTCACAATACCATGTTAGTTTCTGTTGCACAACAAAAAATCAGCCATATGCACACACATGTCCCCATATCCCCTCCCTCTTGAGCCTCCCTCCCGTCCTCCCTATCCCACCCCTCCAGGTCATCACAGAGCACTGAGCCGATCTCCCTGTGCTATGCTGCTGCTTCCCAACAGCCAACTATTTTACATTCGGTAGTGTATATATGTCAATGCTACTCTCGCTTTGCCCCAGCTTCACCCTCCCACCCTGTGTCATCAAGTCCATTCTCTATGTCTACCTCTTTATTCCTGCCCTGCAACTAGGTTCATCAGTACCAACTTATTTTTTTTTTTTAAGATTCCATATATGAAATATATGGTATTAGCATATGGTATTTGTTTTTCTCTTTCTGGCTTACTTCACTCTGTATAACAGACTCTAAGTCCATCCACCTCACTACAAATAACTCAATTTCATTTCTTTTTATGGTTGAGTAATATTCCATTGTATATATATGCCACATCTTCTTTATCCGTTCCTCTGTCGGTGGATATTTAGGTTGGTTCTAGGTCCTGGCTATCGTAAATAGTGCTGCAATGAACATTGTGGTGCATGTCTCTTTTTGAATTATGGCTTTCTCAGCGTATATGCCCAGTAGTGGGATTGCTGGGTCATATGGTAATTCTATTTTTAGTTTTTTAAGGGACCTCCATACTGTTTTCCATAGTGGTTGTATCAATTTACATTCCCACCAACAGTGTAGGAGGGTTCCCTTTTCACCACACCCTTTCCAGCATTTATTGTTTCTAGCTTTTTTGATGATGGCCATTCTGACCTGTGTTAGGTGATGCCTCATTGTAGTTTTGATTTGCATTTCTCTAATAATTAGTGATGTTGAGCATCTTTTCATGTGCCTCCTGGCCATCTGTATGTCTTCCTTGGTGAAATGTCTATTTAGGTCTTCCGCCCATTTTTTAACTGGATTGTTTGTTTTTTTGATTTTTTTAAAAAAATTTATTTATTTTATTTGTTTTTGTCTGTGTTGTGTCTTCATTGCTGCGTGCAGGCTTTCTCTAGTTGCGGTGCGTGGGGACTACTCTTTGTTGCGGTGCATGGACTTCTCATTGCGGTGGCTTCTCCTGTGGCGGAGCACGGGCTCTAGGCACGTGGGCTCAGTAGTTGTGGCTTACAGGCTCTAGAATGCAGGCTCAGTAGTTGTGGCGCACAGGGTTAGCTGCTCCGCAGCATGTGGTATCTTCCCGGACCAGGGCTTGAACCCGTGTCCCCTGCATTGTCAGGTGGATTCTTAACCACTGCACCACCAGGGAAGCCCCTGTTTTTTTGATATTGAGCTGCATGAGCTGTTTGTATATTTTGGAGATTAATCCTTTGTTGTTTCATTTGCAAATATTTTCTCCCATTCTGAGGGTTGTCTTTATGTCTTGTTTATGGTTTCCTTTGCTGTGCAAAAGCTTTTAAGTTTAATTAAGTCTCATTTGTTTATTTTTGTTTCTATTTCTGTTACTCTAGGAGGTGGGTCAAAAAAGATCTTGCTTGGTTTATGTCAAAGAGTGTTTTTCCTGTGTTTTCCTCTAAGAGTTTTATAGTGTCTGGTCTTACATTTAAGTCTTTAATCCTTTTGGAGTTTATTTTTGTGTATGGTGTTAGGTAGTGTTGTAATTTCATTCTTTCACAGGTAGCTGTCCAGTTTTCCCAGCACCATTTATTGAAGAGGCTGTCTTTTCTCCATTGTACGTTTTTGCCTCCTTTGTCATATAAATTAGGTGCCCATATGTGCATGGGTTTATCTCTGGGCATTCTATCCTTGATCTATACCATTGATCTATATTTCTGTTTTTGTGCCAGTACCATACTGTCTTGATTACTGTAGCTTTGTGGTATAGTTTGAAGTTGAGGAGCCTGATTCCTCCAACTCCGTTTTTCTTTCTCAAGATTGCTTTGGCTACTTGGGGTCTTTTGTGTTTCCATATGAATTGTAAGATTTTTTGTTCTAATTCTGTGAAGAACACCATTGGTAGTTTGATAGGGATTGCATTGAATCTGTAGATTGCTTTGAAGTTTCATTTTTTTAAGTATAGAAATTGAGGGAGCCAGCAGGTTTTATCAAATACCATGTCCTTTCTCCACTCTCCCTTACATCAATTCAGCGAGTGGGTCTATTTCTGCATTCTCTGTTCTGTTCCATTGGTCTGTTTCTCTTTTTGCCAATTTCACAGTCTTAGTTAGTGCAGTTTTCCAATGAGGCTTGATATCTAATAGTGGATGCCACTTCATTTTTCTTCACGATTACCCTGGCTGTTCTTGGATGTTTGGATTTTAATATAAATTTTAGAAATAGCTTGGTGATTTCCACACATGAAAAGACCCTGTTGGGATTTTGATTTAGATTGCATTGACTCTCTAGATAAATTTGAGAAGATAAATGTAGAATTAGCAAATTCATGTTTGGGATCTTTTGGTGCATGAATATGATATATCCCTCTTAAGTCTTAATTTCTCTCAATAATGTTTTGTAATTTTCTATGTGGCGGTCTTGCACATATTACGTCAGATTTATCCATAACTGTTTGATGTTTTTTGATGTTATTGTAAGTGCTATCTAAAAAATTTCTTTTTCTGTTTATTGCAGATTGACACCCAATTGATTTTTGAGGATTCAACCTATGTGTACTGACCTTGTCAAGTTCACTTATTAATGTTGATCATTTGTTTCTAGATTCTTTTTGTCATCTGTGAATGCTAACAATTTTCTTTCTTTCTTTTTAATTCTTACATATTTTGTTTCTTTTATCCCTACCTAATGTAATTTTATGTTTGTCATTCTATTTCCTTAAAATAGTTTTATCCAAAAAATAATTTTCATCACATACATATGTGTACCTAAACAACATATTGTTTAGTTTAGTTGAATTTGAACTTTAATCTATATCCTGGGACTCATTTTTTTAAATCCAGTGTTATGTTACTGGTCACGGCAGGTGCCTCTAGTTCATTCATTTTCACTGCTGTGTAATGTTTCATTGTATGAATATACCATTGTTATTATCCACTCCAGTTGATGAGTATTTGGATTGTTTCCAGTATTTAGGCTGTTTTCCAGTCTTGACTTGAGTTTCCTTGTAGTCCCAGCTTCCTAACTCACGAAGAAGGCCTTATGTCATCCGACTCCTATCTCCTGTTTTAGCCTCCTCTTACAGGTGTCCATCCAGACTGAAGCATTCACCTCCGGGCCTTTGCACCTGCTGTTCCATGCATGAAATACTCCTCTTCACCTCACTCTCCCTCCCATCCCCCTTGTTCACTGCTGCATTCCTCAGGACCAAGAACAGGGTCAGGCATGGGCTGGCAGGTCAATAAGACTTGGACTGAATAAAAACTGGAAGGAATAGTCTTGGGTTCAAATCCCAGTTCTGCCATCTCCTAAATTCTGTGATTATGGGAAATTAGTTAGCTTCTCTGAGCTTCAGTCTTTCCTCTTGAGTAGAACAGAGATGATGATACTTAGTTTGTATGCTTACCATGAGATAACTTTATGAAGCCACTTACCATGGGACGGCACGGCCCTTCCTTCTGCTCTGGCCTCTGTCTCCAGGCTTATGGTTAACAGGGGGTCTTGCTGTTGGACAGGGGGTCCTCACCATTGCTTGTTGCCCTGGCCTACCATCCTGCTCACTGAGGTTGGATGAGGGAGCAGGCAGGAGGGATCACTCACTCATTCAGCAAACATTTCCTGGGCTTCTGCTGTGTGTTAGCAACTGTCCTAGATGCTGCGGCTTGATCAGTGAGTAACATAGACAAAAGTCTCTAACTTCCAGGAGCCTATTTTCTAGTGGGTGGAGACAGTTAGTAGGAAAGGAAAATAGAGAGTATGTCATTTGGTAACAAGTGCAACAGAGAAAAAAATGAGCAGGGAAGAGAGATGGAAGTGCTGGAGGGGGTATTTGGTATACCTGAGGAAAGGCCTCAGGGTCCATGTGATGTTTGAGCAAAGGTCCGAATTGTGGGAATAAGCCATGAAGATATCTGGGGAAGAGCATTCCAGGAAAAAGTACGCAGTAAATGCAAAGGCCCTGAGGCTAGAGCGTGTTTGGCATGTGTGAGGGCTAGCCGGGAGGCAGGTGTGGCTGTAGCACTTGTTTGCTTGTTTGGTCAGTCATTTCACAGACATTTAATGAGCACCTGTATGTGCCAAGCTTTGTTCTCAGCACTGAGGAGATAATGGTGACCAACTCAGGTCAAGTGATGCCCTCAACAATCTCATATTTTTGTGGAGGAGACGAACAATAAACTAACAAACAGGCGAGACAGTCTGCTCTCAACACAGCAGCCCGAGAGATCCTTTTATTCTGTGAGTCAAATCTGCCTTTCCTCGTCATTGATCCTTGCTATTGTGAGATGACTCCCTGTTTCACTCAGAGCAGGAGGCCGAGTCCATGGTGGCCTGCAGTACGATTCTGGAGCGCTCCGACCACAGCATCATCTACTTCTCTCCTTCTTACTTCCTCCACTCCAGCCAGGCACACTGGAGTGTGCCCTCGCACTGTCTGTTCCCTTGGTGGGGCATGCCCTTCCCCCAGATATCTGCGGGACCAACTCCTCCTCTTCTCTGTGGTGCCCACCTCAGCACCCTATTTTAAAATGCCCCCCTCGACCCACCCTGTCATGCCTAATCTCATTACTCTACTCAATTACTTTTCAAATAACTTTTCACATTCTAACAGCCTATACAGTTAACTTATTTATGCTGTTTATGATGTATTATTTGTCTCCCCTTCTGGTATGTAAGCTCCAGGAGGGAAAGGGTTTTTGTTTGTTTGGTTCATTTCCCAAACATCTACTACAGCTTCTATGTACGTAATAGGTACTTAGTAAGTATTTATTGAATGAGGAAAAAATTGATGTTGTGCCTGGTAGTATGATATATGGTGATTTTAGAAAAGGCAGGGTGAGAGCCTGGGGACTGATAGGGTGGAGGTGCTATTTTAGCTGGGTGGGGATGGACTCTCTGGGGCGGTGGCACCTGAGCACAGGCCTCAGTAGAGTGAGGGAGGGGCCCAGAGCTCTGCAGGGAACAGGCAGCCTGACTGCAGTGGGAGCTAGCGACTGGGGAGGGACAGAAAGAAACAGAGGCAGGTCTGCTGACCCTAAGTGGTGTCTTGTAGGCACATCTTCCAGTATATTTGAGTCGACCTTAATATGGATCCTTGCCCCTTCCTCCACTTTGCCTCTTTTTTCAAAACACGTTGGCCTGGAACATTCTGTGTCAGGGGAAGAACACGGGGCTTGGCATTGGGAGTCCAGGGCCGGGTCCCCAGCTCAGTGAATTACAGGCAAATTAAGACCCCGCTCAGGCCTTGTTTCTCTCATCTTTTAACATGGAGATAACATCAGGTACCTCCTAGCTTGCTTGAGGGATACACTTGGACAATAGATTTGGAAGGGCCTCGTGTCCACGTGTCAGCATCTGTTGGCTGAGGACGGTGGGAGAAGACCCACGGGAGCAGAATGGGGGGCTCACTGTGTGCAGAGCACTGGTCTGCACCCTTCTCCAGCACAAACCCCCATAGTGCTCATGGCAGCTCTTGACACAGGTCCTGGTGCCGTCCTGACACCGTTCCCCCATATTAGAGATGTGCAGAGTGAGGCAGAGAGCCTCAGTAGCTTGTCCAAATCACATAGCTAGTGAGATTCGAACCCACGGCTGCTGTTATGCTGCACCCTTGAACATTCGTGGTAGATTTGGCCTAACTTCCTGCTTCCCTAAGGCCATTGTACAGATGGGGAGACTGAGACCCAGACTGCAGAGTAGCCTGTAAAACCACACCCGTGGGCATAGCAGAGTCTGTACTAGAACCCGGGTCTCTGGGCCCCATCCATTGCACCTGGTTCAGGTGACTCCACCTACAGGGTTACCGGGAGGGCAGGAGCATCTGGGAGCCCCTTCTCCTCCTGAGTCATAATGGGCCGTTTCCTGTTGCTCTGAAGGGTTGTTCCAAGGGCTTGCTGGGGCAAAGGTAAAACTTTACAGAGCTTCTGGAAAGAAGAAACCTGAGTGTAAATCAGGTTTATGGCCTGGATAATAAAGTGTCTATTCCAACTGATACTTTATTCCTCGGTCCTCTTGATTCCTTCCATATGAAGCCTTCTGCGCTTGGGTCATGGCAGCCCTCAGTGGTTTCATTTGTCAGTTATTAGGAGCCGGGGCTTGTCAGTCTGAGAAGACAGGATTCAGGGGATTCAGACCACAGTCTGTGGGCCTCAGATTGTCCTGCCCCTTGACTGTTTCATAGCGAGTGAATGCACATCTTCAGCACGCATTCTCTGAGCTCCTGCTGGGTTCCAGGCCTGTGCTGGGCACTGGGGACAGAGAGCTTCTAGGTTAGGATGGGACAAATGTGCAAACTGACAATTACAGCACAGTAGGCAAGTGTAGGTAGCTGGGGGGGAGGGCGGGGCAGCACCCAAGGCAGCCTGGCAGCAGATCAGGGAGGGCTTCCAGAGGAGATGATGTCTAATCTGAGGCAAGAGAGTGAGCTGGATTTAGAGCTGCAGGGGGAAGGCAGAGGAACCGGCATATGCAAAGACAAGAGAAAAGATGGAGTTTAGCTCATGTGAGGCTGGAGAGACAGGTCTTACAGCAAGGGGAGGGAGTACTTTACTGTATGGAGTGCTCAGAAGGCTTCCAGGAAGAGGTGGCATTTGAGCTGGGTGTTAGAGGATGGAAAGTATCAGCATGCAGATAACCTTCGCAAAGGCCTGGAACTGTGAAGTGACGTGGTGAGTGTGGATAGCAATGAGCAGTTCTAGTTCCAGCGGGGTGTTGCGAAGGTGGGGGTGGAGGTGAAGAAGTCGGTGGGGTCCCATGGTGAAAGGCCTCGTGTGCCATGAAGCAGCTTCAAACTCCCTAGCAGTGTGCTGGGAAGTCGGAGCAGAGGACCCTGGCTCCTCCTGCCTCCGATGTCCAGAACAATCTAAGTTGAGCCACGCTGCTGCTTGCCCCCCATCAAAGCAAGGCGGCTCCCCTGATCCCAGATTGCTGAGCTGCTGATGTTTATAATTACAGCATCCCACCGTCAGAATCTTTGTTCATCAGGCTTCATGAGCCTGATTTGTTTGACGGGCACTGGTCCTCGCTTATAATGGGGAACAGAAGCAGGGCGGCACGCTGCCCGGGGATTCATCAGGGTGGGTGTGGCCTGGCCCAAGGGGCTCCGCTGGGCCCCTGAGGTGTCCTGGCCCTGCCCAGGTGGCCCCAGGAGCAGCCTGTGAGGCCCCATGCCTGGCAGTGTCTAAGGGGAGGCTAGACACGTGGTCAAGGAGAGCTTTGGACGCAGCCTAGAGTGGGAGACGCAGAAAAGACAGGCTCTGGGGTGGGAGTGCCCTGAGCGTGAGACCTGGGCCAAGCATCTCACTTCTTGGCATCAGTGGCTGATGCTTTCTGGGGCTGGGGGATTAGCTGAGGTGCTATCTGTGGCAGTTCCCAGCACAGAACAAGTGCTCAGTGATCATTCATTCCCCTACTTTTTTCCAGCACAGGTGAGCAGACTATTCTGTCCCGGGAAGCTGGAGGTGAGGTGAACGTGTGTCAGGAGGGCGTGTTAGGAACATCACCCTCACTGCACCACTGAGGTGGTGCCTGTCCCATCATCATTACTAGCCCCCCCGCCATTGTCCTTATCTATTTAAAGCTCCATAGTTCATAAAGTGCCTCTGTACTCTCAATCTCGTTTGATCTGTATGACAACCCCACAGGCAGAATTTGTCACTCATGTTTTTTTCAGGTGAGGAGCCCAAGGCCCCAGAGAGGGGAATTAAGTTTCCCAAGGTCACACAGTTGGCAAGTGATGGAGTCAGGACTCACCCCAGGACCTTTCCCAGAGTGCTTGGGCTCCTTTGGCCTTCTCTGCCCTCCTCCTTCCCCAGACACCGCTGGAGCACCTACTGTGGGAGCTGGGACATTCCTGCCTTAGAGGAGCTAATGCATGGGCATCAACAAGTGGGCAGAGTTGTTTCACACTGCGCCACGCAGGGCATGAGAGAGAGGACACCCAGGAGCACAGGAGAGGGGTCAAGGAGCGTGTCTTGGAGGACGTGCACACTGGAGCAAGCCTCCTAGTAAGAGAGGGACTTCTCTGAGGGGAAGGGCTTTCCTGGCAGAGGAAACAGCATGTACCTAAGCAGGAGGCCAGCTTTTGCTGAAGGACCTTGGCCCTTTTCATTCATGGGAGGAAAACTGACATTTTCAGGACATTCTGGTTTTGCTGCTCATGGATGCCTTTGGGGTAATGGCTCAGGAAGGCAAGTAAGGCTCTTTGTCCTGATGGATGGGGTGGACCAGGGCAAAGGCATCAGGGTTCATACCAGGTCTGGGTTCAGACTGTGCCAGCTCCACGACTGACCTGTGTCTTTGGGCAAGTCTTCCTGCCCCTCTGGACCTCTCTGTGAGACATGAGGTCGAAGAGTCTCATGCGGGAGGGAGTTATGGTCTGAGCTGCCATCAGGTGATTTTCCCAGGGCTGGGTGGCTGGGATTCTTGGGCCTTTGGTTTTAGATTTCTCCAAGTACAAAGTGTTTCTGAGCTGCTCCAAAGGGAAATGGTTGGCCAGATGCTCCCAGGTCAGGCAAGGGAACAGGCAGGAGGGTGAACAGGGCTTGAGTTGGGAGGCATTTCTGACTTTGTCGGGAGGAGAAGAGTAGAGAACACGACAGTTTCTCTGGTTGAGTGGGGAGGGAGTGCTGGGTGTGTGTGTGATGGAGTGGGCACCTGACCCCGTGAGGATTTTCATTCTCAGAGCCCTGAGGATGTTGATCGGGCAGTTTGCTTCTCCTGTCAGAAAACCTACCCTCCAGGAGTTCTGTGCTTGAACCTGCTGTGGCTCCCTATTGCCGCCGATAAGCCGTAAGCACCTTGAGAGGCAGGCAGCGAAACGGCAAAATGACAGGCACTGGGGTCAGACAGACCTGGGTTTGTGTCCTGGCCTGGCCTCTTTACTTGGAAAGCCCTTCACACAGGAATGGGCTCTGAGTGTTCATTTTGAGGGTCCATCTGTTTGTCCAGAGCTCACACAACCACAGCGACCCTCTGGAGCCAGGAGGCCTTGATGCCACTGGTTGTCGAGTCCCAGCTGGGCCGTTGATTGTTCAGAAGAGCTGGGGGCTCTTTCAAAGGAAACTGCAGTCAATTAGTGGAGAGTGGAATTTGAAAGGCCCAAATCCCTTTTTTCCCCCAAACTTCAAATCTGGTTTTCGTCAGTGGCTTTGAAAACAAATACTGAAAGAACCCTTTTTTTGATTATTTTTTTCCGTCTCCCCTTTTCCCTACCCTCCTTTGCATGTTCCTGTTTCCCAGGCTTTTATCTCTTTGCAGAGTCAGCTCTGGCAGCTCAGCCTGCCTGCCTGCCTTGGCCACACTATGGTGGCCAAGCAGGTGGCCATTGGGGTGGCACAGCCCCCTCCCTCCCAGTGCTGGTGGTTGCTGGGAGAACCCAGTGCGACACTTTTACCTGAGTTGCAGTCCCTCCTGAGTCCCTCTGGTGCATCTCCATGTTCCCCGGGCCCAGTCCAGAGAAGGGGCCAGTACGGGTGCCCTAAGGAGCAGTGGGAGGGAGGTGGATGGATAGAATGCCGTCAGGGAGCAGAGAGGACTTCACAGGACTTCACAGTGGGAGAGGCACAGAGCTGGGTCTTCAGGGAGGTGTTCTGGCCATCCATCTGCTGAGTTACTGACTCATTCATGCCACAAACATCCACTAAACATCCACTGAACATCCACTGACCTGGGCCAGCCCCTGTGCTGGGGACCCCAGGTGAACAGACACAGCATTAGCCCTAAATGAGCCAGAGCCTGCTGGAGGAGAGTATGTAACAGCTGCGTCCACCCAGGGTGAGCAGCCTGAGCTAGAAGAGGTACCAGCCTAATCTGTAGTAGTCAGAAAAGGCTTCCTGGAGGAGGTGGCTGATGAACTGAGTACTGAAGGATGAGTTAGGAGTTTGCCAAGGAAAAGGGTAAAGAAGGACATTCCGGGCAGATAGGTTCAGAGAGCAGAGGCCCAGAGTCAGTAAAGAGCCAGACTGCTCTGTGGGAGGTTGTGGGTAGCTGTACCCTGAGAGCAGGTCATGGTGAGAGGTGGGCAGAGGCCAGGCTGTAGAGGGCCTTGAGGGCCAGGCTGAGGCCTGTGCTGTCTGCATCTTGTTGTAATTCTCTCTGCTTGACTGTCCCATTAACTCCTAAGGGCAGGGAGGCTGTGTCAGGTTCACCTCTGAAACCGTGTGTCATCTGGTGTAGTTTAATCTATAGGACAGCCCTGTGAGGTAGGTGTTATCCCCATTTCACAGATGAGGAAACTGAGGCTCAAAGATAATAAGGTCACAGTCCTGCTATGAATCTCAGCTGAGCCTAGACTCTGGGAGCTGCCTCAACATAGGTGGTGTGTGTGTGTGTGTGTGTGTGTGTGTGTGTGTGTGTGTGTATGTCTGTTGTATAACGGGACAGGGTAAGGGTAGGGGCAGCAGAGTGGCTGAGGGGCCAGACTGCCTGGGTTTCAAATCCTGCCATTACCTCTTTGATGACTTTGAGTCAGTTACTTAACTTTTCTGCCTGATAACGTTCCTCCTCTGTGTAGTGGGCACAGTGCTGGTGCCCCCCACCTTATCAGGCTGTGGGGAGAAGGGAGGGAGACAGCATGATGCCCACACATAGCGAGTGCTCAGTAAACTCTGTGGTGGTTAGACTCTACATACCCATCCGACAGGCAGGCTCAGATCCACGCCCCTCAGACAGATGGGCAGAGCGCTGGGGATCTCAGAAACCTGCCATCAGATGAAAAGCTGAGATCCAGGGAGGAGCAGGTCGGGATTTTAGCCAGAAGAGGTGTGTGGGGACTGGCCTGTTTTTAAACCAGATGCGTAGCTTTTTTATATTCCTTCTCTTTGGTTACAACAAAAAGTAGTTGTCGACTTGTTCTGGATGCAGACTCAGATACTTTCCCTACTTACTGGACATTCTTCATGAAGGGAGTTGGTGTTTGCCTGGCCTGGAGCCTGGCCGCCCGAGGAACGGGCTGAGTTGTGCTGGGTAGGCACCTCACTCAACTCCAGCTTCCGGGTGTCACATCCCTGCCTCATGGGATGGGGCCCAGCACAAAGGCACACCACTGTGGTGTATCTTCTTTTCCTTTTCTTCTCCTTGACTGCCTGCCCTGGTGCCCCCTGTACAGGGGGAAGGGCCAGCCAGTCCAGTGGGCTGCAGAGAAAGCCGTGGAACCAGCTGGAGCAGGCGGCTGACCTCCTCCACACGACGACGACATGGTGTATGACAGGATGACAGGGTCTACAGTATGACCTTGTCACAGGGCTAGCCATCCCTTCTCTGAGCACTCAGAATATTATTAACACTAACAGTGACAGTCTATTGAATATCTAAAATGTGCTGGTCCTGGGTAAGCTATTAACCTATATTATTTTAATTTAAATCTCACCTTTCTATGATATGTCAAGTGTATTATCCCTATTTACAAAATAAAAACGTAAACTGAGGCTTGGTGAAGTGTCAGACCTGGGGCTCGAATCTGGGACCATCAGGAGCAACGCTTCAGCTTTTAGCCACAGCTACCCTCTGCTGGTTTCCTCAGGCAGAACCTGGTAGGGAGCTTGAGGAAAATGGAGTCCTGTGGGGGAGGGCGTCTGCACACTGGGAAGCCCCACAGCAATGCTGGCCATCCTTGCTACTGGCTTCCCCAAGCCTGGGGGTCTATAAACATGCACTGAGTAAACCTGGGTTTGCTGTCAGCCCAGGATAGAGGGCTGGAAAAAAAACCGCACCCTGTCTCCGAGGTAAGACAGGAAAGAAAATATTATCGTCACCCTCTGGTGGATCCAGGCCCGGCCCCGTCAAATTGTGAATCACCTGAGAGAGTCTGGTTTCATGGCAACCGTAGGAAAGAGCCAAGGTTCCAAGCAAAACAACGTGTGTGCATCTGCTTGGAATTTATTGATTGATTTATAGCGCGGCTCCTGCCAGCCCTGAGGAGATGGACAGGCCTTCTCAGAGTTGCCACCCTGTGGGCCAAGGGGAGAGGGAAGGAGAGAAGCCCACCGGGATCAAGGAAAATGCCTCCGAATGTGGTGAGAAAGCCCAGCTGTGGGCTGGAGAGGCTTCCCCAGAAGCCTGGCCGGATGGCCGCAGACCTGGTGCAGATAGGAGAGGCAGCGGGGGCCTGGCAGAGCCCACAGACCACATCCTCCCTTAGCCTCCCCTGGGGTCGTGCTGGAGAGTGTGGTCATTGTCAGGTAGCTACTCTGCGTCACCTGGTGTAGTTCAATCTCTAGAACAACCCTATGGGGGGGTATTATCCCCATTTTACAGATGAGGAAACTGAGGCTTAGAGAGACTAAGGACTTGCTTTAAGTCACATAGTTCCCAGTGGCAGATCCTGGTTTCAGTCCTTTGTTATTCAGGCTTGTGCTGTCAGTGTGAAGCTGAAAGACCCTGGATGCAACAGGTCCAGCTCACTCCCCCTGACCCCAGTTTGTGGATGAGGAAGTCCAGGCACCAAGGTGGGATGTGACTTGCCTGAGCTCTTCTGGTGAGTCAAGGCAGCCCCTAACCACAGCAGCCTCCTTCCCATTGCTGCCTCTGTTTTCTAGCTGCCTGGACCGGCCCTGCCTCTTCCAGTGGCCTTCCTGACCGGTTCCTCCACGGTCACTTCTGGTTTTATGTCCATTGGCTCCTTCTGCCTTTTGGCTTCTGGGTGTGTGAAATTTTAGGGGTGGAAAGGAACTTATTGACTGCCGTCTGGCCTGAGGCTGCGGTGAGAGGAGCTGGCTAGGGCCACACGATGGTGGCAGTTGGGACGTGGACACGGGACTCTCTGCTCCCAGGCTCTGTGCTGCTTCAGTGGCCCACTGGGGTTGGGAGGCAGCCAGGCTGGGGAAAGAGGGAGGACAGACCAGGTTCAGGACTGCCATGGCCACTTATAGACTCTGTGACTCTGCAGTGGCCCCTGGTTAACTCTGTGCGGGTCTTGGCCTTACGTGTCTGCTGAGGGAGGGACCTGGACTCCTGACCAGCTGGGCCTTTGCTGACGTGGAGGAAACCTGTCCTTTTAGGCCAATATCTGTTTCACTCAGTCTTTCCTTCCTGCAGCCAATGCCCAGTATAGTTGCTATGATGGTGAACAAGCCGGCAGGCATGCTTTCCTTTCGATCTTTGGTGTCCATCACCAAGCAGGCCTGTAGTTGTTATCTGTCAAAATGAAAAGAAACACAGAAACCCCCCTTTCCTCAGAGATGCTCTCCCTGGTTCCCCTGCCACGTACACTGCCATGTACACATGCCATGTACAAGGGGTCGGGCACCCCCTTGGACATAGCATGGCAGTTACCACCACGGTTACGGATCCTTCTTCACACCCAACCAGAGTGCACTCTCGAAGCCTAAACTGGATGCTGGCTCTCTCCTGCCCTCAGGACAGCATCTAAGTTCTGGGGTCTGGCCCACAGGGGCCAGCTTCTCTCACACATGTCCAGTCAGCGTCCTGGCATTGGATCCTCCAGCCAGGCCCCCTGAAGCACGAGGTTCTTTCATGCCCATGTCCTCTGCTCACACGTGTCCTGTTTTAGGAACTTTCTTCTTTTTCCTGTCTGCTTGGCACATGTCTGTCCGTGCCTGCTTGAGTGCTCAGCAATCTTGGTGGTTATGGTGCCGCTCACGAGGGGGATGGTGACACTTCCTTCCCAGTGATGGGGTCACTGCAAGGCCTCTGTCCGGCGTGCTCTGCCCAGTGCCGGCGAGACCCTCGCGTGTTGGATTGAGTGTCTGTTCCAGCCAGGAGATCAAGCTTGGCCCTGGGGGGATTATTTTGGATCTTGGCCAGGGTCATGGGTGAAAGTGGACAGCAGTTGAAGCTCACGTGTATCTTTCTTCCCCTAAATCTGGAACCGTTCGATTTTGCCATCCTCAGGACATAGCCCAGATTCTTAGAACCCCGGGGTCCAGGGTGGGCTTCAATGTATGTGCACAGTCTTATGATGCATTCATGCATTTTTCTAGCAGGAGGGTTCACAGTTCCATACATTCTAGGAGCGACATCTCTGGTCTCATTGTTCCCTGCTGACTCTCACAGTGCTCTACCCGCAGGGACCCACTTGTAGCTCTTCAGCCCCAAACATCCTCCCACCTCCAACCTCCTTTAGACAATAACACCTCTCATATTCTGTAGCTCAGTTTAGAAGCCCCCTCCTCCTGGAAGCCTCTCCTGATCTTACAGGCTGGGTCAGGCACCTTCCTGCTCCCAGTGCTCTGTGTGGCCATTGTCAGCACACCAGGGAGGGACTGGGTCTCGGTGTGCCCCTTTATGTACCCAGTGCTCCCAGCAGAGGGCCAGTATAGAGTAGCTGCTCAGTGCAGGGCAGCGGGAAGGAAGGAAGAAAGGAAGCAGCTGATATATGTTGGTGAAGCAGGAAGCCCTGCCTGGGAGACAGTCTTGCTGCTGCTGTCACCTTCCATCTACTCACTTGTCGTTTAGTAAGTGGGCTGGGACATGCTGTGTGTGAGGGGCTAGGAGCCCAGGTGGATCAGACCTGGTCCTGCCCACAAGGAGCTGAAGAAGCTGAGGTTGGGACAGTGCAGCTCACAGAAGAATTTGAGAGTGGTCCCAGCCCCCCGCATGCAGTCTGTGAGGAAGCGTCTTCAGAAACACACCACAAGGCAGAGCAGGGAGAAGCAGAAAATGTCAGGTGACCAGTGGGTTCACAGAAGGCCCAGCAGGCATTCGCTCAGGGCGTAGGGGGAGGATTGAAGACCGATGAAATGGAAAAAAAGAAAAGACAGGTAAAGCACAGGTTGGAATCAGAGGTGGGAGTCCTCTGTATGAGCTGGAATTAGAGAAACCTGGGTGTGGATTTCAGCTGTATTCATACATCTTAAATCTTTTTATTTCTTTTTTTCTTGCCTTTCCGTTCTGGCTACGACCTCCAGAATATAATATATAAAATTTTTATATAGCACATACTATGTAATATAGTTGGACTGGAGGATGGAGGATGGAAGTCAAGGATGGAGGGTACCCTTTCTGCTTCCAGTGTCAACGGGAGGTCTTTCAATAGCTTATCACTAACTGTGAAATTGACTGTTAGCTTTTTCTAAATACTCTTTATCATAGTAAGGAAGTACCTTTCTTTTCCAGATTGACTAACAGTTTTCTTTTAAAATCATGAATGGGTGTTGAATTTTATCAAATGCTTTTTCTGCAATTATTGAGATGCTCATTTTGTTTTTAAATCTATTAATGTGATGAATAACATTAACTAATAAACCAACTTTGGATTCCTTGAATATACCCAACCTGGTCATCATGTAGCTTTCCTATTTATGTACTGGTAGATTCAGTTTATTAATATGTTATTTAGAATTTTCCCATCTATGTTCATGAATGAAATTAACTTGTAGTTTTCCTTTCTCATACTGTCTTTTTTTGAGGCTTGATATCAGGGTTTTCCTAGCCTTATACAGTGAATTGTGGAGTATTCCCTCTTCTAGTTTCTGGAAGAGTGAGTATAAGATTAGAAGTATTTCTTCCTTGAACGTTTGGTAGAAATCACTGGAAAAGGGATCTGGGCATGGAGTTTTCTTTGTGGGAAGATTTCAGACCATTTATTTAATTACTTTAATGCCTATAGGACTAATCAGGTTTTCTATTCCTTCTTTAAAGTTTTGTTAAATTATATTTTCCTAGGAATTTGTCCATTTTGACTATGTTTCAAAATTATTGGCATAAAGACATTTAAAATATTGTCTAAGTATTTTTATGTTGCCTGTAGCATCAAGTGTTGTCTTGTTTTTCATTCCTGGTATTACTTATTTGTTCCTCCTACTTTTTTCTTGTGATCTGTCTTGTCTGTTGTTTGTCAATCTTATTTTTGTTTTCAAAGAACCAAATTTAGGCTAATTTATTGATCCTCTCTATTGTGTATGTGCACATCTGTGTATATTTTCTGTATTATTGATTTCTGCCTATATCTTTATTATTTCTCTCGTCCTGCTTTATTTTGCTCTCTTAAAAAAATCTTGAAATGAACATTTAACTCATTAAATCTCAACATTTCTTTTCTGATGAATGTGTTGAAGACATTAAAAACCATAAAGTTTTCTTAAGTACTGCTTTAGCAGTATCCCACAGTTTTGATACGTAGATTTCTCATTATCAATTACTTCAAAATATTTTCTAATTTCCATTCTATTTTTTGACCCACAGTTACGGGGCATCTTTTCAATTTGCAAACGTATGAGATTTCGAGTTATCTTTTACATTGTGGTCAGAGAATAAGTTCTGTTCATTTCAGTCCTTCGAAATGTGTTCAGACTCGCTTTGTGGACCAGTTTTGTAAATATGACTGTGGACCCTCCTCTCACTTACTCAAGGACAGCACTGCTCCAATAATTCTCCGCTCTTTCCTGAATCAATTTTTGCCTTCCCCCTGGGTCATTCCCATCAGCATACATGCCTGCTGTTATTTCTAACTTCTTAAAAAAAAACAAAACCCAAACACTCTCGTGACTCCATATCCACCTGCAGCCTCCTTCTCCTCTCTCTACTTCCCATTTGTCTTAGCCTGCTTTCCCCCAACAGCAGAGAGTTTCATGCTCTGCGGCAGGTAGTTTCCTTGGGAGGTGATCCCAGGGAGCAGGTATGAGAGCTGAGGGAATGAAACAGAGCGGGGAGGGGACGTGGGGAGAGCCAGTGCAAGAGTTCATTCCTACAAACTGGTACAGCCACTATGGAGAACAGTATGGAGGTTCCTTAAAAAACAAAAAATAGAGCTACCATATGATCCAGCAATCCCACTCCTGGTCATATATCCAGAGAAAATCATAATTCGAAAAGATACATGCACCCCAGTGTTCATTACAGCACTGTTTACAATAGCCAGGACATGGAAGCAACCTAAATGTCCATCAACAGAGGAATGGATAAAGAAGATGTGGCACATATATACAATGGAATATTACTCAGCCATAAAAAGAAACGAAATTGAGTTATTTGTAGCGAGGTGGATGGACCTAGAGTCTGTCATACAGAGTGAAGTAAGTCAGAAAGAGAAAAACAAATACTGTATGCTAACACATATATATGGAATCTAAAAAAAAAAAAAAAAAAAGGTTCTGAAGAACCTAGGGGCAGGACAGGAATAAAGACTCAGACGTAGAGAATGGACTTGAGGACATGGGAAGGGGGAAGGGTAAGCTGGGACGAAGTGAGAGAGTGGCAAGGACATATATACACTACCAAATGTAAAATAGATAGCTAGTGGGAAGCAGCTGCATAGTAGCACAGGAGATCAACTCGGTGCTTTGTGACCACCTAGAGGGGTAGGATAGGGAGGGTGGGAGGGAGACGCAAGAGGGAGGGGATATGGGGATATATGTATACATATAGCTGACTCACTTTGTTATACAGCAGAACTAACACACCATTGTAAAGCAATTATACTCCAATAAAGATGTTAAGAAAAAAAAAAGATGTGGTATATATATACAGTGGAATATTATTCAACCATAAAAAAGAACAAAATAATGCCATTTGCAGCAACATGGATGGACCTAGAGATTGTCATACTGAGTGAAATAAGTCAGACAGAGAAAGACAAAGGTCATATGATATCGCTTATATGTAGTACCTAAAAAAAGGGTACAAATGAACTTATCTACAAAACAGAAATAGAGTTACAGATGTAGAAAACAATCTTATGGTTACTGGGGGGTAAGGAAGGGGGGAGAGATAAATTGGAAAATTGGGATTGACATATACACACTACTATATATAAAATAGATAACTAATAAGGACCTGCTGTATAGTAGCAGTCCCCAACCTTTTTGGCACCAGGGACTGGTTTCGTGGAAGACAATTTTTCCACGGGCGAGGTTGGGGGTGTGAAGGATGAGGGGGATGGTTCGGGGGTAACGGGAGCGATGGGGGGCGGCAGATGAAGCTTCGCTTGCTCGCCTGCCGCTCACCTCCTTCTGTGCGGCCGGTTCCTCGCAGGCCGTGGACCGGTACTGGTCAGCGGCCCGGGGGTTGGGGACCGCTGCTGTATAGCACTGGGAACTCTACTCAATACTCTGTAATGGCTTATAGGGGAAAAGAATCTAAAAAAGAGTGGCTGTATGTCTATGTATCAATATAACTGATTCACTTTGCTGTATACCTAAAACTAATACAACATTGTAAATCAACCATACTCCAATAAAAAAGAAAAAAGTGCATTCCTGAGCTGCCTCACCTTCCAAGGGGTCTTTAAAATTCCTCTCAGGGACTTCCCTGGTGGCACAGTGGATAAACTCCATGCTCCCAATGTGGGGGGCCCGGGTTTGATCCCTGGTCAGGGAACTAGATCCCACATGTATGCCTCAGCTGAGGAGCCCGCATGCCGCACCTGAGACCCTGCACAACCAAATACATGAATAAATATTAAAAAAAATAAAAATAAAATTCCTCTCAGAGCCCTGTCTAGGGGACGGTATTTATTCATGGGCGTCCATACCCACTGGTCGGGGGCACAGCAGAAGCGTTAACCCGCCACCCACTTTAGGGTCGTTGTCTGAGGTTGCCTGGCATGCGTGTGTTTTGTAGGAGACGCCGTCAGGCTGCCCCTGCCTGAAGCCGGGAAGCATGTCTGCACCTGGCTGCTGTGGCCAAGAGGGGTCTGGGAAGCCATTTCAGCAAAATGAAAGAGCTGCCTTTGCTCAGCGTCTTACATTGCTCTCCTCCAGTCAAGCTCTCACTCCACCCTCACCTCCAAACAGCTCTTGGCTCTAGCCAAGGTTTCTAGTGCCTTCCATGCGGCCCAGTGGACAGCGCTCAGCCTTGGATGCAGTCGACCACTCTCTACTCTTTGCAGCACCGCCCTCTCACAGCTTCAGGACACGGCTCTTGCTCTTCTACTCCTCGGGCTGCTGCTCGTCAGCTCCCTGACTTCTAGTATTGGCGACCCTGGGCTTAGTCCTTGGACCGCTTGCTTTTCTGTTTATGCTGTCTCCCTTGGTGGGCTCATCTTGTATCACTTTGTTTCAAACACCATCACTTGCTGCTGATCCAGAGTCATGTCTTGGGCTCTGATCTGGGCTCTGAACTCCAGACTTGTCAATCTAGTTGCTCTCCAGGGTCTCCATTGGCAGGTCTCATACATACATGACCGAAACAGCTCCTGGAGTCTCCCCAGACCTGGTTCTTCTCCTGTCGTCATCTTGGTAAATGGCAACTATGTCCTTCCATATCTTCAGGATCAAGCCCTGGTGTCATCCTTGCCTCTTCCCTTTCACTCCCTATAGCTGATCTGTCAATAAATCCTGGTGCCTCTACACTCACAGTATATCCAGTCCAGCCACTCCTCACCACCCTGGCTGAAGCTACTACCATCACCTCTCACTGATTGACTGCAGTAGCTGCTCAGTTGGGTTCTCTGTCTCTGCCTTTGCCCCCATCAGCCCAGTAGTCAGAGTGATCTTGTTAAAGCAGTGGTTCTCAACTGGGGGCATTTTGCCCTCCGAGGAACAATTTGGCAGTGACGTTTTTTAATTGTCACAGCCGGGGGTGTGTGTGTGTGTGTGTCTGTGTGTGTGTGTGTGTGTGTATGTATGTGTGTGCACGTACAGGCACACATGTGAGCTACTGGGAATGCTGCTAAACATCCTGCAATGCACAAGACAGCCTCCCAGAGCAAAAAATTAACCGGCCTCAAATGTCAGCAGTGCTGAGGTTGACAAACCCTGTGTTAAAATATTAGTGATGTTGCTCTTCTGTTTAAAATTCACCAGAACTCTCATCTCATCCAGATGTGGAGGTAAAGCACAAAGGCCTGGGAGGTCCTACATGATACACACACACACACCCTTATTCCTCTGGCCTCAGCTCTTCCTTCATGCCCTCAAGCCTGCCCCACCTCAGCCATGCTGGCTTCTTGCTGATCCTGGAACATGTTAGGTCTCCTGCTGCCTCAGCACCTTGGCACTGGCTGTTTCCTTTGCCTGGATGTCCTTCCCCTACAGCCAGACATCCATATGGCTCAGCCCCCAACCCAGGTCTTTATCCAAGTGATACTTCTCAGTGAGGCCTTCCCTGAGCATCCTATGTAGAACTGCGTCCTCCCCTCAAATACTTTCTTTATATTTTTCTCATTATCACGAACATCCTGTATAATTTACTTACTTATTTTACTTCCCCCATTAGAAGGTGTGCTCCATGAGAGCAGAGATTATTATCTGTTTTATTCACTGCTGGATTCCTAGCACTTAGAATAGTCCCTAGTGCATAACAGGCACTCAGCAAAAACGTGATGAATGAATGATAAATGAATAATGCTTTGTAAAGTGTAAGTCATACTTGTGATATTTGTGATTATTATTACACTGTGGTGCTACTAAGGGAGATGGTAGAAACCCTGCCATAAGGGTCTTGAAAAAAATAACACAGATGGGGACAATTGGTTAACTATTTGGGGAAAAAAATAAAGTTAAATCCTCACCTACATTATCCTGCAAAATACATTCCAGATGGATTAAGGAGTTAAGTGTGAAAAATGAAACCACACAAAAAATTAGAAGGTATTATAGGGAAATATTTATCTTATGTCTGGTTGGAAAAGAACTAGCTTTACTTAAAGCCCATGGAAGTGATCTCAACTAAAGACTGTTGGATTAGACTACTTGAAAATTTAGAACATTTTTATGTGTAAAAATTTATAAACAATAATGAAAGGCAATAAGCAAAATGAGGAAAGTATGTAAGCCTGATGTATTTGATACCTAAGAAAAGCTCCCCCCAAAATGATAAGAAAAATGCAGAAAGGATGGGAACAGGCATTTGACAGAAGAAGAAATACGGATAGCCAAAGATATTTTCAAATGTTTGCCCCCACTAGTAATAAAAGCCAAATAAAAATGAAGTCTGATTTCAGTCTCACAAATTAGCAAAGCTAAAGGAAATCCTGTTGCTTATTGTTGCAACGTGCAGTGAAGTTGGCCCCCTCACCAGTCACTGGTGGGAATGTAAATGGGGACAGTCTTTCTGGATGGCAATTTGACAATGCGTTCTGTGAGCCTGGAAAATATTCAATCCCTTTGACCCAGGACTTCCTCTTCTTGGAAGTTGTCCCGAGGAAGCGTTCAGAGATGCAGACAGTGATTTATGTTCACGGGTGCTCATAACAGCATTATTTATAAGCGCAAAAAATTGGAAACACCCTACCTAAATGTCTAACAGTGAGGAATAACTAAATAAGTTATGGTGAATTCCATGATGGAATACTATGCAGCTGTTCAAAGGGGGCTTTTGAAGAATCCTTAGTGACAAGGGAAACAATGCTCATGAGTTGATAGTTAGTGTTACAAATACTAAAGTGTCAATATGCAGTAAAATGTTAAATATGTGTGTGTATGTGTATATGCACAGATACAATCATACACATAGGTGTAGTGGAAAAAAATGAACATTTTAAAACCTAAGCAGTCTGAGGAAGCAACTCAAGTGTCCATCGACCAATGAATGGATTACCAAAATGTGGTCTATACATACAATGGAATATAATTCAGCCTTAAATAGGAAGGAAATTCTGTAATATTCTACAAGGTGGATGAACCTTGAGGACATTATACTAAGCGAAATAAGCTAGTCACAAAAAGACAAATACTGTATGATTCTACTTATATGAGTGGTCAAAACCATAGAGCCAGAAAGCAGAATGGTGGTTGCCAGGGGCTGGGGGGGAGGGGAGAATAGGGAGTTCTTGTTTAATGGGTACAGAGTTTCAGATTCATAAGATGAAAAGAGTTAGGGTGATGGATGGTAGTGATGGCTGCATAACAATGTGAATGTATTTAATACCATGAACTGCACACTTAAAAATGGTCAAGATGGTAAATTTTATGTTCTGTGTATTTTAACACAATTTTTTATAAAAGAAATCTAAACTGTCTGAGAGATAGGGTTATGGAATTTAAAACAATATTTGAAGATATTTTGCCCCTTAACATTCATGACACATGAACATGGTGAGTCAGATAGGAGAGGAAAACCCAAGGCTCACACATGAATGGTCTAGGATGGCTTTCTCAGGCCTGTGTGTGTGTGTGTGTGGGAATGATCAGGAAGGCTCTCCAGGCTTTCCAGAAACCACTTGATGTAGCCAATATTCGTCCCTGCCCTCATGGAGCTTGTGTTCAAATGGGGCAGACAGATGTGAGCAGCCAGAATACTATGTAGGCAGTGGTATGTGCTAAGAAGGGAGATGAAGCAGATGAGGGGTTAGTGAGTGGTGGGGCCTGGGGGTGGTCAGGGAAGGCCTCTCGTAGGAAGGGAGGTCTGAATGACAGGAAGCAGGCATCCTTGATCCCGGGGCAGAGGAGACAGCTAGTGCAAAGGCCCAGAAGGAGGAGCACCCTCCCCGAGTGGGACGAGGCCAGTGTGTCTGCAGTGGGGCTGGGACAGTGGAACAAGGAGCCCAGTGATGCCTCCCCTTCTCCTCTGTATCTTTGGGTCATGGCCTGTCTTCCGAGACCATCTCATGCCTTGTTCATTTCTAGGACACCGTTCTGAGCCAGGTGCTTGGCCAGTGAGTCAGGCTGGCGGGAGAAGTGCGGAGAGGCCCTGAGGAGCCAACAGTCCAGTGATGGGGATAGCGGGGGCCCAGCGGGGGCTAATTCATGGGGCTATGAAGCATGGAGGAGTTCAGGGAGGAAATGTTTGAGCTGGACCTTGAAAGATAAGTAGGATTGAATTCCCCAGGTGGAAGTGGGTGAAAGGCATTTCAGGAGAGGGAACGGCATGAAGCATGGGGTGGGGTGGGCTTGCGCATTCAGGGCTTATCAGGGGAACGGTAAATAGCTGTCAGGCCTGGACTATATGACTATATGGGGTGTGTGTAGTCTTGGAAGATCAGACCAGAGGAGTGGTTTGGAGCCAGGCTGTGAAGGGCCTTGAGTGTGCCAGGCCAAAGAGGGAGACTTTCTTTTAAAGTTTGGTGGTGGCCAAACACTAGGCTAGCAGCAGGATCAGCTCAGCAGGACCCTCTGGAGCACTCATACAAGGCAGCTTCCCTGGCCACATCCCACGAGATTCTCATTTGCTATATCTAGGGCAGGGCCCAGATATATTTTTCATAAGTCCCCCAGGTGATTCTGATGTGCCACAGAGTGTGGGGCTCACCACTGTGGACGAAGAGTCATTGAATTGTAAAAGGGAGATCCGGGACCCTGTTTGTTCTCTGCCCTGGGAGCCTTCCCTGATGGCCGTCCCTTCTGACCTCTCAGGGTCCCCCTAGGTCGAGAGGGTTAAATTAGTTAATAAGGTGCCTGGTACTCAGATGTAAGTTCCATGTGGGCACTGTGTCTGGTTTATGATTCTATCCCTGGTGCTGGTACAGAGAGGGCACCAAAAATGCGTGAGGTGCTTCATGAATATTAGCATCTTGCCTTGGCCATCCCCCTGCCCTTGGTAGATGTGATGCTCGTATTCAAGGTGCTGGGGCATCAGGGAATGATAAAAACAGCATTGAGCATCTCCTGGGTGGCCATGGGAGGATACAGGAATGGATACGTTCATATTTATTTGAGGGAAGCCTTCTAGGGATATATAACACAAATATAAAAATGCTATAATTCAGGGCACTCTCTTGAGGGCAGAGACCCAGGCTGGGTCCTGACATGATTGTGAGTTCAGGACGTGACCACTGAAGGCACCCCAGGCAGAGGGCACAGCAAGACTGAAGGACCAGCAGTGGAAAAGGGCACTGATCCTTGGGGCACTGGCCCCTTGGGGTGCAGAAGCTCATACACTTGCTGTCTGTCTGTCTGTCTCTCAGGTGCTCTGTGCTGTCACATTGGGCCATCTGTTTTCCTGCATCCTTTTGGGTGGAAGGAGTAGAGCTTTGGTTTCAGGGAGGCCAGGCTGTGTGGCCTGGAACAAGTTATCTTGGAGTATCTTAGAGTCTTCATCCATAAAATGGGAACAATATTGTCTTCTTCACATGGTTGGCTTAAACAAAACAAGTCATGCCAAGCCCAGCGCCTGGCACACAGCAGGTACATAATTAATGTCGGTTCTCATGTCCCTCCTCCCTTTCTGTCCCACCTCTTCTCTGATTGATAATCAGCCATAGGAGGTCCCGGTGGATTTCCCAGCCAGGCACGCTGGCCCGGCATTCTGCTATCTCTTCGAGATAATAAATATACGAATAAAACCGAAATCCATTATTAGCTTCTTCTAGACTGTCTGCATGATTTATGGCTTCAAAGTGTCTCTAGTTAATCTGTCGAAAGGGATTTTAAATGTCATCCGTCTTCCCTGCTGGCAGCCTCCTCTACCTTGAATTCAGCTGTTTGACATGTCTAGTACCGGGGTCCCATTTTAAAAACATTTACAGTGGGCCGGCAGGAAAAAAAAATCAGAGATGGAGCAGCAAGCAGGAGGCTTAATTTGGCACATCTGCTTTTAATTCTACGCATCTCCAAAAGTGCAAATAACTTGAAAGTTCTCCCAGGGAAGAAGTCCGCTGTGCCCACGAGGGCTACCTTAGGTGACTGTAAAGGAGAGATGGATAATTACTGAAAATGAATTGTCACTGAAATGGAACCCTCCCGATTGGTCAGGCTGACCATCTGCTGCTCACATGTGCAGGCAGCTCTCCACACCCCTCCAGTACTGCGGAGCACTCAGCTCTGTGGTTTTCTTAACCTCTGCCTCCTGGCCGCTCAGATAATGAGTTGTCCGACTCACGCCAACTGAGGTGGGGGCTGCACAGGGCCCATGTGCGGCTGTGACTATTGGCCTTGGAGTTAGGGCACAGGCAGAACTGCCCAGAATTCAGTTCAACAGACCATGCGGTAAGCCCCTGTGACTGTCAGGCCCTGGAGTGTGTGTGTGTGTGTGTGTGTGTGTGTGTGTGTGTGTGTGTGTGTATGTGTGTGCATGTGCGCATGTACATGAGTGCCCGCTGTACTCTACTGTCGACAAAGTCCTTTTACATTTATCACAGGTGGGGAAGCTGAATTGCATTCATTTATTTATTCAGAGAAAATGTGTTCATTCAACCCCTGAGGCGTACCAGTCCCTATATTAGGTGCTGGATAATAGAGCATGAATCTATTATTAAATAGAGATGAATCAGCCACAGCCCGGCCTTTGGGCACCAGTGGGAGAGATTTGGGAGGGGTTGGTGAGGTCTGCACCTCTGAGAGATCTGAACAGAGGTGTCCAGGAAGGTTGCACTGAGGCAGCATCACTTCAGCTGGGCCTTGTGGGATTCATGCACGTGACAGTTGAATTGTTGAATTCCTATTATTCTGAGGCAGTGCTCTCAGATCTAGGTGGTGATCAAAACAGACCAAGTTCATGAGAGCAGAAAATAAATAGGTGAGTAAAGAAACAAGACGCTTTTAAATAATGATGAGTACTATAATGGTGGTCGAACTGGGCGGTGTGAGGGTGAGGTTCCCAGAGCATCAGGGAAGCCCTCCCAGATGAGGTGGCTTTTGCTCCAAGATGTGAATGGGGACAAGGAGCTGCACAGACATGAGAGAAGAGAGGCCGGAGAGACTAGAAAAGCAAAGCCCCTGAGGTGTGTTTGGGGACAGGGCATGTGTCTTAGCCGCTCAGGCTGCTGTAACAAAAATACAACAAACATTTAATTCTCAGTTCTGGAGGCTGGGAATTCTGAGGTCAAGGTACTGGCAGATTGAGTGACTGGCGAGGACCCAATTCCTGGTTTGTGGGTGGCCATCTTCTCACTGTGCTCTCATATAGGGGAAAGTAGAGGGAAGTACGCTCTCTTCTGACTCTTAGAAGGGCACTAATCCCATTGATGAGGGCTCCACCCTTGTGACCTTATCTAATCCTAATCACTTTCCAAAGGCCCCACCTCTAACACCATCACACAGCAGGTAGGATTTCAACATGTGAATTTTGGAGGACACAAACATTCAGTCTGTCACAGTGGGTGTGGCAGGAGCAGAGCAGTGAGGGGCTGATAGGCAGAGGAGTTACCCTGGCTAGCTCGGGGATCCTCTGGACACAGTCTGGTGACCACCAGGCCTGGGGAATGAGGGCCACTGGAAAGGGTTTGGGGCAGAAATGGGGGTCCCTGGGGTGAGGTGGCAGTGTGTAGAGCCTGTGGCTGCCAGGCTGTGGAGGACAGACTTGGCAGGAGTTCCAGAGAGAGGTGGAGGGAGCTGTGTCCTGGGGAAGCTACGGGTTGTGTCTGCTGTTTGTTTGACTTACTTCTAGATGGATTAACAACTTGCTGCACTACTGGGAACTTCAGTATTTGGCCAGGGTCTGGTCACACCAAAGGGAGATGTGGGCTTGGCGTGGAAGAGGCTGGACCTTGGCACCATGCCTCCTTTGCACTCTGGGCCTGGTGTTTCCACCAGGAGGCAAAGGGACAGAGCATCTGTTGTCATGAGCGGCTAGAGAGGGGAGTCCGTAAGACCAAGCTGGTGCCCTCCCTACAGCTCCACGGTCACTCAGCCTGGGCATGTGGGGGCTGGCCTGGACCTCTGTGAGGGAAGGTGGCTCCCCCTCTGATGGGAGAGGCAAGTCACGGGCAGACAGGTGTGAGCACTCAAGGGCAGCACTGTGAACACCTGTGCCCCTGTGCTGGTTACAGGGCCTGGCCTGCAGCCTGTACTTGGGTATTGTTTCTGCACAGATGGATGGATCAATCTGAATGGGGGTTTGGGAATCAGATAGGCCAAGGTTTGAATCAGTTTCTTCTCTGAGCCTCTCATTTCTTCATCTGCAAAATGGAGAAAACATGAAAGTTAAATAAGATTTTGCTTATATAGTATTGGGCCCAGCACCTGGCACCTAATAGGAGTTCGCTCTATAGTGGCTGTATATCCCAGAGAAAGAGCCAGGGCTGGGAATGCAGTGTGCTCTCTAGGCTGGGGAGACAAGAATGTCAACAGCAGGTGCCCAGTAAATGTTTGTTGAATGAATACTGGAGTCAATGAAGAACGAATGGATAATACAGTTTGCATGTTGGGACTTGGTCCAGAACTGGACCAAGTGATAGAATCTGTGACTCCATTATGATAGAGGATAAAGTCCAAGGTTACTGAAGTGGCCCACCGGGCCCCACCTGCTCCAGCCCCTGCTCATCTAATTCCTGGGCTTTTCCTAATCCCAGCTCTGAAATACTCAAAGCTCCCGATACCTCCTGCTTTTGCATGTCTGCTCCTTGCATTTTTGATGCTCTTCATGCCCTGTTTTCCTGGCAAGTAATCTTTCAGTATTTAGCTTGAGTCATCTCCTCTAGGAGGTTTTTCTGACTTTTTCCTGCTCGGAGGAAAAGGAGGTCCATACAAATGAAGCCAGGTGTGTCATCCAGACCCAGAGCTGCAGGAAGCTGGACTTGTATTTTGTTTTCTCTTCAGAACTGGCCAGCAGGAAGAAAGTCCTTCATTATAGCAGCAATCATTAGCCCTTCAGTGAGTGTCCAGTTACCCGCATTCCAATAAGCCAGTGTTGCTATTGTCCCCTGGTTTTACTTTAATTTCCCTGATGATTAGAGATGCAAAGCATCTTTGGATCTTCCTATGTGCATATCTTCTTTTGAGAAATCTGTTCAAGTCCTTTGTCCATTTTTCAATTGGGTTATTTATCCTTTTATTATTGAGTTGTGAGAGTTCTTTATATATTCAGGATACAAGTCTTGTTAGGTATATGTGTAGGGAATATTTTCTCCCATTATCTGCCTTGCCTTTTCATTTTCTAAATGGTGTTTCTTAAAGAACAAAGATTTTAAATTTTGCATCAGTCTAGTTTATCGACTTTTTCTTTTGTTTCCTGCATTTTTAAATAAACTTTTGCCTGTCTTGATGTATACTCTATTCTAGAAGTTTTATGGTTTTAGCTTTAAATTTAGGTTGATGATGCATTGTGAATTAATTTTTGGGTACAGTGTGAGATAAGGGTCAAGGTTCATCTTTTCCACACAGGTATCCAGTTATCCTAGCAACATGTGTTGAAGAGACTTCTTTTCCTTATTGGTTTGTCTTGGCACTTTAGGGAAAAATCAGTTGACCATATTAGTGTGGGTTTATTTGTGGGCTTTCTGTTTTTTCCACTGATCTATGTGTATTTGTCTATTCTTATAACAACACCATGCTGTCTTGATGACTGTAGCTTTATAGAATGTCTTGAATCAGATAGTGTGAGCCCCCAACTTTGTACTTCATTTTCAATATTTTTTTAGCTATTCTAGGTCCTTAATATTTTCATATATATTTTAGAATTAACTAGTCAAGGTTTAGCAAAAAACTAGCTAGAACTTTGATTGGGATGACATTAAATGTAGATATTGACTTGGATAGAATTGACATCTTAACAATATTGAATCTTCCATCCATGAACATAGTATCTCTCCTCGTTTATTTAGGTGTTGATTACTTTCTCTCAGAAGTGTTAATAGTTTTCAGTGTAAAGGTCTTACAAAACTTTAACTTTGTTCCTAAGAATTTTATGTTTTTTTGATGTTATTATATGTGAGATTGCTTTTTAAATTCTATTTCCCCATTAATTCCTCTAGTATGTAGAATTATAATGTTTTTACTGTTGACTTTGTATCCTGTGACACTGCTAAATTAATTTATTCTTTCCATGTTTTTCTTTTTGGAGATTTCTTAGGAATTTCCATGTAAGTAATCATGTCATCTGAGAGTAAAGAGTTATGCTTCTTCTTCTATTTTCATGCCATCTTCTTTCCTTCCCTAATTGTACTAGCTGTGGGACCTCTAATATGTTGAATAGAAGTGGTGAGTATGGGCATCCTTATTTTGTTCCCAAACTTAGGAGAAAGCATTCAGTGTGTCACCGTTAAGCTTGATGTTAGCTGTAGTTTATCATTGATGTACTTTATTATATCGAGGAAATTATTTTCTATTCCTAGTGTGCTGAGAATTTTTATCGTGAATTTTTGCTGCATCAGTTGAGCTGATCATAAGGCTCTTCTCCTTCATTCTTCGGATTTAGTGAATTATGCTGATTAATCTAGAGCCTTACATTCTGAGGACAAACCTCACTTGGTCGTGACGAATCATCCTTTTCATATATTGCTGGATTTGATTCATTAGTTTTTTTAAAAGAGTTGGTATCAAATTTGATACTTTAACCATAAATGTGAAATTGTAAAGAGTAAAAGAAGTTGGTTGTAAACCATAAAAAGTACTAAAAGATACTTAAAGTAATAAATAAACTAAGAAGTAGCATATGCAGCCCTATCACCATTGTGTGTTAATTGCTAGAAACAGACAAACTAAAGTTAACAAGTTTCTTGAGAAATTAGCAAAAGAATCCCCCTCTCCAAAAAAAGTAAGAATAGGCAAAACAGAAAAAGACGTTAGATAATGATGAAAGAAATGTGTATTAGTTTCCTGAGGCTGCCGTAACAAATTACCACAAACTTGGTGCTTAAAAAACAACGGAAGTTTATTCTCACAGCTGTGGAAGATTCTGGCATCCAGGTACTGGCTCTGGAGGCTTGTGGGGAGCATGCATTCTTTGCCTCTTCCAGCTTCTGGTGGCTGTTGGCATTCCATGACTTGTGGCTGTGTTGCTCCCGTCTCTGCCCCTGTGGTCATGTCATCTCCTCTCTGTGTCTCTCCTCATATGGATCCTTCTCACTGGATTTAGGGCCCACCGGGATAATCTCTTCAGCTCAAAATCTTTAATTTCATTTCATCTGCAAAGACCCTTTTTCCAAATAAGATCACATTCCTGGTTCCAGAAATTTGAAATGGACATGTCTTTTCAGGAGCCACCATTCAACCTACTGCACAATGTAACGTCAAGATTTCCTGTATGAAACACTGACATTTGATAACTGATAATGAAATGCACTGAATAGTAAATATAAATAAGAGGACTAAATCAACCCATGAGCCTTGATTTTGACCAGCTTAATATTCTTTAAAATGCTGCTCTGAGCACAAAATCAAAACTTATTAACTAAAACTAAAACCATCTCCTCCAACACAAATGGTTGTCATCTTTATAAATGGCTAAAATAAATAAGTTTTGGGTAACTGTTGAGGTAATTTGGGAATGTAGCCACTTGGCGAAGTAATTTGTGGCTAATTGGCTTTTGATGAATTGGTCATTTGACACATTGATTTTCGGCCAGCTGGCACTTGAGAATTGATGTTCGTCAAGTTGGACAGCCTCCCACACGGGCCTGGGGCTTAATGTCTGGGGCCAGCCTGTGAGGCCCACATGGGCGCCTGGCAGGCTGAGCGCTTGGTCAGGGATCCAGAGATCATCTTGGACCGGGAGGGGAGAATCCAGAAGACCTGGCCACTCCCCAGCCTTGGCCACCCGCTTCATCCTGAGAGCCTGCTCTGGGCAAGGCTCTGTGAGATTTGGGGCATACAAATCCTAACAGAATGAGAGTGACCTTTTATTACTGCATTATAAAACGCCTGTGAGCATTGTCTCATTTGCCCCTCACCACTGCCGGTGCAACAGGTATGATCATTTGTATCTTACAGATAAGGGAGGTTCAGAGAGGTTGGGTTACCTGGCCAAGAACACATCAGTGGGTCAACGGCAGAGTTCGGATTCCAGACCAGGTAAGTTGTCTGTCTCTAAGGCCCATGCTGTTAATCACTGGGCCAAAATGGATTGGATGTGGTTCTTGTCCTCAAGCAGCTGCTGGTGCAGTCAGCTCCTTCATCAAGTATTTCTGAGGGCCTCCTTGCAGCCGACAGTGGAGCCCTTTCCTGTTTCTCCAGATGAGGAGGCTGAGGCCTGGACGAGGTGTGAGTTTTGTCAAAACAAAAGTCACCCGGTATCTGCGTCAGAGCGAAGATTGGAACCAGGCGGGGCCTCGTTCCTCCCCACCCGGCTGCCTCCACCTCCAGCCTGGCTCCTGGATTTCTGTCTTTGTGTTCTTGTCTCCGAAAGTGGGACAGACCCCAGCGGCCTCCTGCCTTCCATCCCCCAGCCCTCCTTGTTTATGTCCATGCTAATGGGCCTTTGCAGGCTGGCCCAGCTGCCGAGCGCGAGCCAGCGAGCCACCTGGAGCTGCGTCTGCCACAGAATGTTTACGGTGCACGGAGCCGAACCGAAACAACATCCATCTTGTTGACTGGTCCCAAACACTGCACTCATTCACGGCCTGTCCGCTGACACGGTCCCCGTGCTTGGCAGTGAGCTGCCGTGGCTCACCAGGCAAAACCTGGCAGTGCAATGGTGAGAAGAAAGCAGGAGGGCTTTGGGGAAATCACACCCTGAGCCCCAGGAGGCCCTCTGGCCCGTTTTCTATTCACCCCATCCTTTAACCAGATTCATCCATCAGGATGGTACACTGTGACGTCAGGGTTGGTCTGAAGAAAAGATGCTGGGCACTGAGCTGGCATCAGGAATGCAGGTCAGTGCTAGCCACAGGCCTCGGTGAGGACGGATGAGATCATCTGTGTACACGCGGAGTGCCACGTTGTGGAGGCCAGCGGCCCAGCACCCTGGAGATGGCCGGGGCTTTACCCTAGACAGACCTGGCTTGAATCCGGGCATGGCTCTCATCACCTCCCAGACTCAGTTTCCTTATCTCTCGATGATCCCTACCTGGCAGAGCTCATGGGAGAAGCTTTAAGATACACTCGTAAACCAAGTTGTCCCGTGAATGTCCCATCTCTGCCAGGACACTAGGGCGAGTGTTACCCTCTCCAGCTGCCTTGAAGAGGTAGCAGTGAGGTGCCGTGGAGTGAATGCCTGATGGAGACTCTGGAGAACTGGGTCTGATCCTGACTTGGCCACTGGCTGTATAAATGTGGACAAGCCCCTTGCTCTCTGTGGGTCTCAGTATCCCTTTTCTGTAAAATAGGAGGCTGAGATTAGATTATCTTTCAGGGCCATTTTAGCCCTGACATCTTATAATAGAGTAACTGAGGGATGCTCCTCAGGGAGTGTGCACTTCCTTCCCCCTAGGAATGGCCTCTCTGGGCCTCTGGGCAACCCTGTGGGTGGGGTGTGGGATGATCACTGCAGCCGTGGCTGAGGACTATAGTCCGGAATCACCAGCCCTATGATTGAATCCTAGGTCCGTTTCTTTCCAAGTGTGTTACTCAGGAGAAGTCATTTTGCCTTCCTGGGCCTCAGTTTCCTCATCTGTAAAATGGGCTAATAGATCTATCTAGCAAGACTGTGGAGAGGCTTGGATGAAACATTTAGCTCTGCCCTCCAAGGTATGGACACATCACTTACATCATATGGTAAGGGCTGCGGGGAAGTGATTCCCAGAGTGCCTGGGAGCAGCCAACCACGTGGGGAGAGGGTGGCAGAATCAAGGAAGGCTTCATGGAGGCAGTGGTCATGCTAGAGGAAGGATAAGAGGAGGCAGGTATGCTGCTTCATCCTTGTAGAGGGAAGAGGAGTGTGGACTTCAGTTCTGGCACTGATCGACCCCAGAGTATTTTTCTGTTTAAGGGTTCATGTCACTCACGAGACTATGGGCTCCTGAGGGAAGCACCAGTGTCTGGCTCACCTCTGTGTCCCAGTGCCGGCCTGGCACACATAAGAGCTCAGAGTCGGTGCGTGGATGGGTGCTGACTTCAGCCCATTCCAGAGAAAACCGTGAGAAGTGGCAGGCCCGTCAGGTAGTAAGGAGTCCCGAATGCTAGGGCTGGCGGGAGGGAGAAGTCAGGGTCTTGTTCAAGACCGGCCCCCACTCTGGGTCATGAGGCCTCTTGACAGGGCATTCATGATGGTTCTTTGGGGTGAGAAGAGAACAGGAACGTTTAGAGACACCTCCAGTCCACTCCCCTTGTTTTACAGCAAAGGAAACTGAGACCCAGGAGCTGGGGGCTGCCCAAGACATGTAGTGAGTTCTCTGGGAAGCCCAGAACACTGGGCTCAGCTTCCCTGTCCCGGGGGCCTTTCCCCGGACTCTTAACCTGAAGTGTGAAAAAGGGGCTTGGGGGGCTTCCCTGGTGGCGCAGTGGTTGAGAGTCCACCTGCCGATGCAGGGGACGCGGGTTCCTGCCCCAGTCCGGGAGGATCCCACATGCCGTGGAGTGGCTGGGCCTGTGAGCCATGGCCGCTGAGCCTGCATGTCCAGAGCCTGTGCTCTGCAACGGGAGAGGCCATAGCAGTGAGAGGCCCACATACCAAAAAAAAAAAGGGAAGGGGGCTTGGGACTGAACTCGGGGGCTACTGCACCAAACACACGAGCACTGATTCATTTATTTTGGATTGAGAACCCAGCTCCCTCCTCGTGGAGTGAATTGTGACCTCGTGGACCTTTCTCCTCTGTGACATATGTTGATGGTATGTGCCTGAATAGGCTGCCCCGTCAGCTGTATCTTCCTAGACACCCTCCCTTGCAGTCTCAGAAGTCGGGGCAGTGTGGTCCTGTGTGGGCCGGGCAGTCCAGAGTAGAGCCCAGGCTGGGCCAGGGCTGGACCTGCAGTCTCCCCGCTCCTCACCGAGGCCTGCTCCTGTTTGGAATGAAAACACTTCTAGATGCTGCTTCAAGTTCCCTCAATCATGTTTTTGGAAATGTTCCTTATGTTTCCATCCCCCACCTTTCCAGGGAAATCAGAGAGTTTCAGCCAGTAAAGCTGTAATGGCTGGAGTGGAGGCTGCAGCCTGACCGGCACCCCCTTCCCCTCCCTGCCCCGACTAGGGGCCTGTGTCTTTGAGAAAAGGCTTCTGTCTGTCTGTGTTTCTAGGTCTCTCTTTCCTGGTAGCAGAGGTTCGAGTGTCATTCAAGGCCTTGCTCAGCTCTCGCCTGATGTATTCTTCTCTGCATTTGTCCTTCACTGTCATCTAATGCACTTGTACATGGGCCACACACACAGTGCAAAGGGAGCTGTGACGGGGGCCACATGGGGCTGGCGTAGCACAGAGGGAGTAGTGAAGGCTGCTCCGCAGGGAGACGGCAAGGGCGAGGGCAGTACTTACAGGGCAGGTCTGGGGGGCTGTGAGCAGCCGGGTGCAGCTCTAGGCTGGCGGTGTTGGGAACCTGCAGGAAGGGGACTGGACAGTGGGAACAAATAGAAGGTACAGGGTTTTGTTTGCCTGGCTTAGGCATTCAGAGGGGATCTTGTGGGTAGTGGGAGCCATGGAGGGTTAGGAACAGGGGGAAAAGCGGACAGATTTTTGTGCTTTGGAAAGATCACCTTGGCCGCAGTGGAGTGACTATGTCACGTCTAGGTGAAAGGTGGTGGCGGTTTAACTGAGGCAAAGATGGTGAGGACGGTGAGGGAGGGATGGATTGAGAGCTGGCAAGTGGCGGGCATGGGGGCTGAAGGTGAGGAGAGAGCTGGGTCAGGGAGCACAGCAGGAAAAAGGGAAGGTATAGGGTGGGGGGAAAGGGAGTGGGGAGGTGAGCTTGGTCCCAAAGTCTCAAGCCTCAGACTCTGCTCCCCGGCCTGGGAGACTCACCTGCCTGAGGCCCTCTGTCTGGCTTGCCTCTCCCAGGGCTTCCAGAGTCAGCCTGGCACACGCACACCTCCTGTCCCTGGCACGGGGCCTGACTGCCCGCTCGCCTTCTCTGGGGAGCCCGCATGGGAACCGTGTGCCTGCCTTCCTGGGGGTCCTTATGGGCCCAGGGCTCTCTGTGTGTCACTGAATCCAGAAACAGGTCCTGGGAGTCAAAAACATCATACCAGGCCTATCCTCGGAGTGTCTCAGGGCTGCAGAGTCAGACACACCTGGCTGAATCCCAATCTCCCCATGCTCACCTCACTATGTGACTTTGGAGGACACATCCCCATCTGGAAAACGAGGAGTTGGCCTGGTCAGTGGTTCTCAGCACTTTCTTTTTCTAACAGGACCCTCTTGTACTGCCTCCTTTACACTCTTGAAATGAAATTGGTAGATAATGGAACCCGTCGGCACCATAGTTCTTAAAAATTCCATATAATATTTCAACTGTATTATAGAGAAGAAATGAAAGGGAAGAAACCCTTAAGTCATGTGTGCTTCCCCATATAAGCGCCTAGAGAAGTTGCCAGTTGCTCACACCTGTGCCCGGCATCCCTGACCAAACCTGCCAGCTACAGACGCATAGACGTCACAAACGGAGGGACTGAGGGTGACCTCATTTTATGAAATGGTGAACAACTGGTCAAGTTCCAAACAAAACACAGTACCATTTTTCCTCCATGTACATCGTACGTAGTTCCATTCCTGGAAAATTCAGTGTATGTTAAAACCATAAAAAAAATACTTTGTGTTTATGTGTAAAATGGGGCTATGTTCTAGACTTAGATGACCAGGTTGCTTGCTTACAGATATTTTGAATATCTGGCAACATATTCAAAAGTTAGTGTAGGGCTTCCCTGGTGGCGCAGTGGTTGAGAGTCCGCCTGCCGATGCAGGAGACGCGGGTTCGTGCCCCGGTCTGGGAGGATCCCACATGCTGCGGAGCGGCTGGGCGCGTGAGCCATGGCCACTGGGCCTGCGCGTCCGGAGCCTGTGCTCCGCAACGGGAGAGACCACAGCAGTGAGAGGCCCGCGTACAGCAGAAAAAAAAGTTAGTGTAGGGCTGACCCACCCTGGGCAGTGAGTTGGCCATCCCTGGCTCTTCCCCACTAAAAGACAGTGACTCCCAGTCATTGTGATGCCAGATATCCCCCCAGGGATTTTCAGTGTGCCCCCTGGGATGGAACTTCCACTCTGGGGAATCCCTATTGCAATGATGGCTGAGGGAGGGCACCTCGTGCCCTGGTGAGTAAGGGTGCAGACTGGAGCACTGGCTGTGGGTCCTCGAGGAGGGCAGAGGAGGAGAGCAGAAAGCCCTATGGGATATGGCTGATCAGGGAGGGCTTCCTGGAGGAGGGGCCCTGGTAGCTGAGTGATTTCAGCTCTGGGGCCCAGGAGAGGGGATTTTTCATAAGCCAAATCAACACCTATGACTTCCTCAGTAAGCTTTGCCAGCCTTTCTGGCCACACTGTGGAACAAATGATCTTTTCCAAGAAGAGTCAAGAAACTCTGAGCCTCTCTGAGGTACAAGGAACCATTCTCACTGCCTGCTCCATGCTGCATCTCTGGATGTACCCTTTTCTGAACGTTGGAACATCTTCCTTGGGATGGTGGTATTTTTTCAGTCATAACAACTGATCCTTCTCCAAGGACCCGAGATGAAGGGAGGGGATTTTAAGGTGCTGGCATCTTGTGTGCCCAGATCTGCCTGCAGCTGCCTGGAGCTGGGCATTTCTCCTCATTGCCTGTATGTCTTCCTTCTTGCTTTATAGATTTTTAGCAGTTTGAGGGGATGTTTCATCGGTTAGGGGGAAAAAAACTGACATGGGCATAGGAGTTAACTAATTAGCTTGATTTAAGGGGAGGGAGTTAAAAAAAAGGCCAAACATGAAATGTTAAATATATGCCTGACATAAATATTTATGGTCCTGTATTTACTGAAAAAACACAGATGGAATATGTTTGTCTTTGAGAAGTTTTTATAGATTTTAACAGCCATTTCCTCTGGATTTCTTGTCATCCCATTACTCTCTTGTTTTCGTCTTGGACAAAAACAAAGGGGTTTTGGTGACCATAACTATTGCCCCCTGATGATTTAGGCCAGGCAGGGACTAACGTGGGGCTCAGGGCACCCTAGGAAGTAGCAGGCTTTCCGATCCGAGAATCATGGGTTTTTACACCCTTGGAATCAGAGAATTTCCTTATGTCTGATCCATAACATCGTAGACTCTTAGAACCATAGTAATTTACATGCTTAGCTTTATAAAATTACATCATCCCAGAATGAGAGAGTCATGGAATTTTAGAATCCCAGATGCATGGAAATCTCTAATCTTAAATTTTGGAACCGTGATGGCTCAGTATGATGAAATGTAGAATCTGAGAATTTTAAGGGCTATCAGAGTTTATTTACTAGACCCCGCTTCCCTTACCCCTGGGAAATACATAAATATGCTGAATATGTGCAGTGCTTTGTTCTGGCAGCCCTGGGGCCCCTGCTTTGTGTTGCTCCCTCCTCACTCACTCACTCAACCTGGAATCGTGTGTGTGTGTGTGTGTGTGTGTGTGTGTGTGTGTGTGTGTGTGTGTGTGTGTGTGTATCTTCCTGGGCACTCCAGCAGTCATTTACACCTAGTGTAGGTGCAGCCTTTCCAGGGAAGGATCTGAGAGGAGGGGGAGGAGCGGGGGGAGGAGGGAGGCTGTGAGATTGCAGTAGGAACAGAGAGAGGACAGAGGCTCTGGCAGAACAGCCTGAGGAGGGGAAGCCCTGGGTCCTGAAGACTCACTGGGCTGTGCATCTCTCCTGTTCACCATCTTATCTCATGTGAAGGTGCCTGTCTCCTTAGGGCTGTCCTCTTCTGTGAGCCTTCAAGAGGAAGGGTACCCAGGGGTCCTCTGGTCCAGTGTGGGGAGTACCCACGCTCCCCCTGCCTGGAATTGCTGGTGATGGGCTGGGAAGGACGGGGCCTGTTCACAGATCCATGTGCTGGACGATGGTCCATGCCGAGTTAGGGGCAGCGGTCTATCCCAGCTCTGTCTTTGGTCTATTCTCAAGGACGGATTTGGGCACATTTTTTTAAATTATTGAAACAATATGAAATATTTTGAAATATGTAATACAGAGATTTTAAAATCCTTTAAAATTTATGTACAGTAAAAATCACTAAAACAGCGTGTGTATGAACAGTTCTGTGAGTTTTGATAAATGCAGTCATGTTATCACCATTACAATCAGGAATCAGAATAATGCACTCAATCCAAAAGGAATGGAGGTTTTAGGAAGCATTCTGATAGTAAAGCCACCACTCTCCCCACAGCTACTGTTTTTCTTCTTTTTTCAACACAAACTCAGACACCCTTCCACACCATAAGTCAAGTCTGGTCTCTCACCCTTCCACGGCTTTCTGCTACGTTGGTACAAAACCCAGAGCTTCGGGAATTCCCTGGCGGTCCAATGGTTAGGACTCTGTGCTTCCATGCAGGGGACACAGGTTTGATCCCTGATTGGGGAACTAAGATCCCGCGTGCCGCGCGTGGCACGGCCAAACAAACAAAAACAAAACAAAACAAAAAACAACAACAACAAAAAGCATAGTAAAAAAGAAAAACCTGAAGCCGCAACAGGACTCTCAAGACCCTGCTGGTCAGACCCAGCTGGGTCTCATCACCTGCCTCTCTCATCCTTGCTCACTAGGCTCCAGCCACCCCTGGCCTTCTTGTGTTCCTACCCTGGAGAACACTCCTACCTCGGGGTCTTTGTACTTGCTGCTCCCTCTGTGTGAAAGCTCTTTTGCCAGGTGTCCACATGGCTCCCTTCTTCCCTTCACTAGGGCATTTGTGTAGATGTCCACCCCTCGGAGAGACCTGACCCGACTGTCCCCATCTCTCTGCACTTTCTAGCTTCTTACCTTTAATTTAATTCACATTTATCCCTACTTCATATTATAGTATATATTTATGTGTTTACTTTTGAAATTGTCTTCTCTCTGATCAGAATGTCAACACCATGAGAATAGAGATTTTTTTTCTTGTTCATCATTGCATTCCTGTGCCTGGTGCCTGGTGCCTGGTCCTTGCACAAAGTAGGTATTCAGTAGACATACGTTAAATGAATGAATGAGTGATTAATGGTTTTTTTAATTTATTTTATTATATTTTATTTTTGTCTGTGTTGGGTCTTTGTTGCTGTGTGCAGGCTTTCTCTAGTTGTGGCGAGCAGGATCTACTCATTATTGTGGTGCGTGGGCTTCTCATTGTAGTGACTACTCTTGTTGCGGAGCATGGGTTCTAGGCGCGCGGGCTTCAGTAATTGCAGCGCACAGGCTCTAAGGCACACAGGCTTCAGTAGTTGTGGCGCGTGGGCTCAGTAGTTGTGGCACATGGGCTTAGTTGCTCCGTGGCATGTGAGATCTTCCCAGACCAGGGATCGAACCCGTGTCTGCATTGGCAGGCAGATTCTTAACCACTGAGCCACCAGGGAAGTCCGTGATTAATATTTGATGTATTGATTTTCCATTTTTTTTCTATTCAAGTTAGTTTTATGCATGTGGAATTTTGAATCTTCTTTTTATTTAATTCTTATAAATATTTTCCCTTGTAATTAAAACCTTTAGTAAATCCAATAAAACTCATGATAAGATACCTTGTGATAAGATGTCTTCATATAAAACATGGCAGTAACTCCTGTCCCCTGTCCAGCCTCTTCACAAAAGAGTTCTTCTTTTCTCTGGAGGTTGCAGGGAATTATGGGTTAGGAAGTGACTGCATCATAACCATTTGAGGTTTTCTTAGTTCCTTGTGTAGTGTGTACTTTGTGATAAGTGGGCTGTTTCTGACATATCTAATAAATGAAAACATCTTTTTCCCATATATTAACTGGAAAAAACACCAAAATACCATTTTAAAGGAATTGAAGATTTTGGACCACAGTTAATTGCATTATGATGGAATTCTACTATATTTAATGGCTACATAAAATTTCTGCTGAGTAACTTTATGTAATCATTTTCCTGTTATTCGATATACAGACTATCTCCTATTCTTTTCTATTATAAGTCACCCTGAACTGTTAAAATAACAGATTTTTTTAAAAATGAGAATACCTAGAGTGTTGAGAGTGCAAGGAAACGGGCTTTCCTGCACTGCTGATGGTATAAATTGATATATTCCTTTTGGAGAGCAGTTCGAATAGCAGGTAGCAAAATTCTTTAAAATTTTGCATGTCCTTTGACTCAGCCATCCATCTCACATCTAGGAATTTATTCTAAGGCTATAAATATGGGTGGACATGAAGACAGGTCTGTAAGGACATTCATTACATGATAGTTTCTGGTTTTAATCTTTTTAAACAATATAAATCCTAACTGTGGAGAATGGATTAAATAAAGTATGTACAAGCATATTATTGAATACTATGCAGTTATTAAAATTGTATGTTGGAAGGGGCTTTTTGCATCTGTTTATAGCAAATAAGCTTATATCAGACTAACCTTCCCTCTGAATAAAATATAAAACCCAACTGTTTGAAAGCATCATGAACTACCAAGACAACCGGGACTTGTGGCACCAACACCCTGAAGAGAAGGGAAATACACTGACATGAATCTGACTCTGCACAACTTCTTCCTTTCAGGCATTTGCCAGATTGCAATTTGTATAGGACCAAGAATTGGAGAAATGAACAGAGCTTTCTGCAGCCTTACTGTGCTGGAGATACAAAAACTGGAGTTTAGGGCCACCAAAATAGGCAAATTTTGAGGGGCCAAGGTTCCATGGAGATAGGAAGTGCCGAAAAGTGAGCTGAACATTAAGTGTTGCGTTTCCTTCCAAAATATTTGTTGATTCTTAAGTGGCATAGGCTATACGGCTGAGAAATCAACAGTGTGGCAGTTAAGAGGTTGAGGATCTAAGTGAAGCTTTCAACAGCCTCAAGTTCTGGGAACTTATATTGACGTTCAGTGTCAACCAGGGAGGAGTCCGGGCATCCCAAGTTTTCACCTGGGGACCCTGAAGGGCAGCATCCTAGGAGAAAGGATGAACCAGAAAGAGAGCAACCTTTACAAAGCCTAAAACTGAAATCCTAGAGTGGATAAAGATCATCTTCCTCTCTTTTAACTGCCTTTGAGAAGAAAAAGAAAATTCTCTCTGGAGGAAGGTATCATCTGGAGCCTGTACAGACTTCATACACAATGTTGGGCATCCAGTCAGAAAGTACCAGGGATACAAGGAGGCAGGACCAATGGGGGGGGGGGGGAAACATACAAAAACAGACTCACAGGTGGTCCATGTGTTGGATTTGTCAGGTACAAGATTTAAAATAACTGTGATTAATGTGTTCAAGAAAATAGATTACCAAATGGAGAATTTCAACAGATATCTGAAAGCTATAAAAATTAATCAAATGGAAAATTTTAAACTAAAAAATAGAAAAATTTAAGAACTCAAAAGATGGATTTAATAGATTTTAAAAAAATTTTTATTGGAGCATAGTTGATTTACAACATTGTGCTAGTTTTAGGTGTACAGCAAAGTGAATCAGTTATACATATACATATATCCACTCTTTTTCAGATTCTTTTCACATATAGGTCATTACAGAGTATTGAGTAGAGTTCCCTGTGCTATACAGTAGGTCCTTATTAGTTATCTATTTTATATACAGTATTGTATATATGTCAACCCCAATCTCCCAATTTATCCCTCCCCCTTTCCCCCTGGTAACCATAAGATTGTTTTCGACATCTGTGACTCTATTTCTGCTTTGTAATTAACTTCATTTGTACCATTTTTAAAAGATTCCACATATAAGCAATATCATATGATATTTGCCCTTCTCTGTCTGACTTACTTCACTCAGTATGACAGTCTCTAAGTCCATCCATGTTGCTGCAAATGGCATTATTTCATTCTTTTTTTTTTTGCGGTATGCGGGCCTCTCACTGCCATCGCCTCTCCCGTTGCGGAGCACAGGCTTCAGACGCACAGGCTCAGCAGCCATGGCTCACGTGCCCAGCCACTCCGCGGCATGTGGGATCTTCCCGGACCGGGGCGCGAACCTGTGTCCCCTGCATTGGCAGGTGGACTCTCAGCCACTGCGCCACCAGGGAAGCCCTCATTCCTTTTTATGGCCAAGTAATATTCCATTGTATATGTGTACCATGTCTTCTTTACTAATTCCTCTGTTGATGGACATTTAGGTTGTTTCCATGTCCTGGATATTGTAAATAGTACGACAATGAACATTGGGGTGCATGTATCTTTGTGAATTAGGGTTTTCTCAGGGTACATGCCCAGGGGTGGGATTGCTGGATCATATGGTAGCTCTATTTTTAATTTTTTAAGGAGCCTCCATACTGTTCTCCATAGTGGCTGTACCAATTTATAGTCCCACAAACAGTGTAGAAGGGTTCCCTTTTCTCCACACCCTCTCCAGCATTTGTTTTTTGATGATCACCATTCTGACTGGTGTGAGGTGATACCTCATTGTAGTTTTGATTTGCATTTCTCTAATAATTAGTGATGTTGAACATCTTTTCATGTGCTTTTTAGCCTGTCTTCTTTGCAGAAATGTCTTCTTTGCAGAAATGTCTTTTTTTTTTTTTTTTTTTTTTTTGCCATACATGGGCCTCTCACTGTTGTGGCCTCCCCCGTTGCAGAGCACAGGCTCCGGAGGCGCAGGCTCAGTGGCCATGGCTCACGGGCCCAGCCGCTCTGTGGCATGTGGGATCCTCCCGGACTGGGGCACGAACCCATGTCCCCTGCATCGGCAGGTGGACTCTCAACCACTGCGCCACCAGGGAAGCCCCCGGAAATGTCTATTTTTAAAAAAATAAATTTATTTATTTATTTTTGGCTACATTGGGTCTTCATTGCTGCATGCAGGCTTTCTCTAGTTGTGGTGAGCGGGGGCTACTCCTCATTGTGGTGCACGGGCTTCTCATTGAGGTGGCTTTTCTGGTTGTGGAGCACAGGCTCTAGGTGCACAGGCTTCAGTAGTTGTGTCTCACAGGCTCTAGAGTGCAAGCTCAGTAGTTGTGGTGTACGGACTGAGTTGCTCCACGGCATGTGGGATCTTCCTGGATCAGGGCTCAAACCTGTGTCCCCTGCATTGGCAGGCGGATTCTTAACCACCTCACCACCAGGGAAGTCCTGAGAAATGTTTATTTAGATCTACCCATTTTTTTGATTGGGTTGTTTGTTTTTGTTATTGAGCTGCATTAGCTGTTTGTGTATTTTGGTGATTAATCCCTTGTCAGTTGCTTCATTTGCAAATATTTTCTCCCATTCTATGGGTTGTCTTTTTGTTTTGTTTATGGTTTCCTTTGCTGTGCAAAAGCTTTTAAATTTAATTAAGCCCTATTTGTTTATTTTTATTTTCATTATTCTAAGAGGTGGATCATAAAAGATCTTGCTTCTATTTATGTCAGAGAGTGTTATGCCTATGTTTTCCTCTAAGAGTGTAATAGTATCTGGCCTTACATTTAGATCTTTAATCCATTTTGAGTTTATTTTTGTGTATGGTATTAGGAAGTGTTCCAGTTTCATTCTTTTACATGTAGCTGTCAGTTTTCCCCACACCACTTATTGAAGAGACTGTATTTTCTCCATTGTGTATTCTTGCCTCCTTTGTCATAGATTAAACTATGGATGTGTGGGTTTATCTCTGGACTTTCCATCCTATTCCCCTGAACTATATTTCTGTTTTTATGCTAGCACCATACTGTTTGGATTACTGTAGATCTGTAGTATAGTCTGAAGCCAAGGAGCCTGATTCCTCCCGCTCCATTTTTCTTTCTCAAGATTGCTTTGGCTATTCGGGGTCTTTTGTGTTTCCAAACAAATTGTAAAATTTTTTGTTCTAATTCTGTGAAAAATGCCATTGGTAATTTGATAGGGATTGCATTGAATCTGTAGATTGCTTTGGGTAGTTTAGTCATTTTCACAATATTGATTTGTCCATTCCAAGAACATGGTATATCTCTCCATCTGTTTATGTCATCTTTGATTTTTCATCAGTATCTTATAGTTTTCTGGGTACAGGTGTTTTGCCTCCATAGGTAGGTTTATTCCTAGGTATTTTATTCTTTTGGATGCAATGGTAAATGGAATTACTTCCTTAATGTCTCTTTCTGATCTTTTGTTGGAGTGTGTAGGAATGCAAGAGATTTCTGTGTATTAACTTTGTATCCTGCAACTTTACCTAATTCACTGATGAGCTCCAGTAGTTTTCTGGTAGCATCTTTAGGATTTTCTATGTATAGTATCATGTCATCTGCAAACAGTGACAGTTTTACTTCTTCTTTTCCAATTTGTATTCCTTTTATTTCTTTTTCTTCTCCGATTGCCATGGCTAGGACTTCCAAAACTATGTTGAATAAAAGTGGTGAGAGTGGACATCCTTGTCTTGTTCCTGATCTTAGAGGAAATGCTTTCAGTTTTCCACCATCAAGAATGATGTTTGCTATGGGTTTGTTGTATATGGCCCTTATTATGTTGAGGTAGGGTCCCTCTATACCCACTTCCTAGAGAGTTTTTATAATAGGGACTTAATAGATTAGATACAGTTAAAGAGAAGATTGATAAATTGGAAAATAAGTTAGTAGACAATATCTAGACAGAAGCATGAAAGTTAAAAAAAAGATGAAAAATTCAGAAAAGAGCATAAGAGAGGTATAGAACATGGTGAAAAGGTCTAACATACATTGTTGCATCAGAAAGATAGATAATGGGCAAAAGTACTGTCTGAAGTGATGATGGCTAGTAATTTTTCAAAACAGACAATTTTGCATGTAGGGGAGTGGAGGCTGCTCTTTCCTTAGTGTCAGAGAATTTCCAGGCCTCTGTCTAATTAACCCAACTTGCATTACATGCCTATCTCTGAGCCTGTCACTGTGGCACTGTGGCTGGGGACATGAGACCATGCTGATGGTCTAACCTACCCTGGAAAATGAATAAGAACAACAGTGAGAGCAGACATTTATATAGTGCCTACTGTGTGCCAGGTGTACTGTTCTATGTACTTTACATTTGGTATATAAACCCATTTTAACATCATAAACTGTGGCACAGAGAAGTTAAGTCAATTGACTTAGACAAGGCCACAGCTGGTAAATGGCAAAACCAGGATTCAAACCTAGTCAGTTATGCCCCAGAATCTGCATTCTTATCTGCTGTGCTATACTATCTCTTCTTCTCAAGCCCCATAGATAGATATGGAAATACAGGACCCTATTAAGGCGAGGAAAGGAGGGAATGAATATTAGGTGTTATGGACTGGATGTTTGTGTCCCTCCCCAAATTGAAGCCCTAACCTATGTTGAAGCCCTAACCTATAGTGTGGCTGTATTTGGAGACGGGGCCTCTAAGGAAGTAATGAAGGTTAAATGAGGTCATAATGGTGGAGCCCTGATCCAATAGGATTAATGTCCTTATAAGAAGAGATACAGCACATGTGCGCTCTCCCTCTCCTCCCCACCACCTCCATGCATGCACTGGGAAAGGGCATATGAGGGACATAGTGAGAAGGTGGCTGTCTGCAAGCCAGGAAGAGAGCCCTCACCAGAAACCAAATCATCAGGAACCTTGATCATGGACCTCTAGTGTCCAGATCTGTGAGAAAATACATTTCTGTTGTTTAAACCACCCAGTCTGTGGCCTTGTGTAATGTCAGTCCAAGCAGATGAATACAAGCAATCAGCTGCATTGACCCTAAATTTCTTCATGATGTGGAACAATGTCTGGGTCACCACTGCCTTCCAAGTCTGAGAGAGCTGGACTTACATTTTGATTCCACCATTCAACAGATGCATGACCTTGGGCAAGTCACTTATTCTTCCTCTGGGAAATGGCATTAGTAATTCTGGCATGGAAAGAGCCTAGTACTGTGCATGGCACATAATGGGCACTCTATAAACTTTAATATTCATGATATATTACTAAACGAAAAAAGCAGAATACAAGAAAATAAGTATATCATCCTTCTTTTTGTCAAAAAATTATATGGATGCTTCGGGAAATACCATAGAGGTTTATGTGTCATCATGTCTGCTGGGGCTCTCTGGTTTGTGGTCTTATACATGATGTCTGTTTTCTAATTGTTGCCTCAATACATTTTCTAATTTTTTCTACAGCAAATGTGGGCTAATTTGATAGCAATAAAAGAGTCTGAGGGAAGACTTGGCCCACATATATGTTTATATACGTACCTGCATCTCCACGTGCAGCCAGCCTTGGGCTGCTCACTTCCTGGCCCTGGATGGGACAGAGTTGCAGGCTCACTCTGGTTTCTCTGTGGCACCTCCATGCTGCTCAGGTTTTACTGGCCTGAGTCCCCGTAAATCTAGCTTAGCTTTAAAGGGGAATTTATGGAGTTTTTTGTGACCTGGGATAAGAGACGCCGGGCGGCCAGAAGCCCGGCGTGAGGCCTCGAGCATCAGGCTCTATGGCTCCAGAGGCCCTGGCAAGGTTACAGGCCCCCTGATGGGGCCTGGGACACCCCAAGACAGCTCTGCATCGAGCAGCCCATCTCGCTGGACTGTGGAGACTGGAGAAAAAGCTCAGACGTCCACCTTCCTGCTTCTCCTCTTTCAGAAGCCCCCACTTGCTGCTGATTGTCAGGCCTTTGGGTTTGATGAGGAGGGGAGAGAGGGGATGACGAGGCAGCATGGAGGCGGAAGGGGCCCCGGGGTGTGGATGCAGCACAGGCTTGGCATCTTCTGAGCGTCCTTGGAGAGCCGGCGCTCACCTCCCTGGCCCTGAGAATGGAGCCTGATACTCCCTGCTGCTTGGGGTCTCTAGTGCCCCTCCTGCTCGGGCCTGGCCCTCCCACTACTCAGAGGGGAACACTAAGGCTCAGAAAGGGGGCCTGCAGAGCCCAGGCTCATACTCAAGACCCGTTGGCCTGAGGCTGCCCTCTGTGGCCCCTGGGGCTCACTGCCTGGGGAAGTGGGCCACTGTTGCTGGAGAAACACCACCTCAGGGTGCTGTGACCATGTGTCTCCTGCCTGTCAAGAAGGCAGTAGAGGGACTTTTACTGAAGTGCTGACTGCACCAGGCACCACACTGCTACATGTATTATCTCATTTACCCCTAACAGCCACCCCTTGGAGCTGAGATTCTTATCTCTGTTTTACAGATGAAGGAAGAGTACTCAGAAGAGTAAGGTAGCTCATCTAGGGTGAAGCAGCCAGAAAGTTAATGGTGGAGCTAGGGCTTCAACCTAGGTGTGTGTGTGCAAAACCTTGTTCTGTTTCCCCAAGTCACGGTGTCTGACGTAGAGGAAGCACGAAAGTGAACTTTGGATAATCCTCCCAGCCACTCCGCCCCCTCCCCAGTGTTTCCAAGCACCTACTGTAGTTCTAACCGTGTGCTAGGAATGAGGGGAATATCCCCAGTGGGTGTTGAGAGAACCTGCTTGCTGTGTGACTAGGACGAGCCTCTCCCCCATCCGGGTCCCTGTTTTCTCTTCTGTATATGAAGTAAGTTGAACAAAATCATGTGTCAGAATGCACTGACATTCAGCCGCTCTGGAGCTCCAAGACCTTGTCCTGAAGGATTTCACAGACTCTAGATGAGGCGGGACTTTAACCGCACTCACAAGCGTCAACGTGGCCGTGCAGAGTATTACAGTCCCCACCTTGTGGTGATGTTGTGGAGATTTAGAGATCAAACATGTCGAGTATTTGGGGCTTCCCTGGTGGTGCAGTGGCAAGTTAAGACTCCGCCTGCCAACGCAGGGGACACGGATTTGATCCCTGTTCTGGGAAGATCCCACAGGCCACAGAGCAACTAAGCCCGTGCGACACAACTACTGAGCCTGCGCTCTAGAGCCCAGGAGCCACAACTACTGAGCCTTCGTGCCACAACTACTGAAGCCCATGTGCCTAGAGCCTGTGCTCCATAACAAGAGAAGCCACCGCAACGAGAAGCCTGCGCACTGCAACAAAGAGTAGCCCCCACTCACTACAGCTAGAGGAAGCCCGTGCACAGCAACGAACACCCAACACAGCAAGCAAGCAAGAAAGAAAGAAAGAAGGAAAGAAAGAAAGAAAGAGAAAGAAAGAGGGAGGGAGGGAGGGAGAGAGAAAGGAAAGAAAGGAAGGAAGGGAGGAAGAAAGGAAGAAAGAAAGAAAGAAAGAAAGAAAGAAAGAAAGAAAGAAAGAAAGAAAGAGGGCGGGAGGGAGAGAGAAAGGAAAGAAAGGAAGGAAGGGAGGAAGGGAGGAAGAAAGGAAGAAAGAAAGAAAGAAAGAGGGAGGGAGGGAGAGAGAAAGGAAAGAAAGGAAGGAAGGGAGGAAGAAAGGAAGAAAGAAAGAAAGAAAGAAAGAGGGAGGGAGGGAGAGAGAAAGGAAAGAAAGGAAGGAAGGGAGGAAGGAAGAAAGAAAGAAAGAGAAAGAAAGAGGGAAGGAGGGAGGGAGAGAGAGAAAGGAAAGAAAGGAAGGAAGGGAGGAAGGGAGGAAGAAAGAAAAAGAAAGAAAGAAAGAAAGGAAGGAAGGAAGGAAGGAAGGAAGAAAGAGGGAGGGAGGGAGGGAGAGAGAGAAAGGAAAGAAAGGGAGGAAGGGAGGAAGAAAGGAAGAAAGGAAGAAAGAAAGAAAGAAAGAAAGAAAGGAAGGAAGGAAGAAAGAGGGAGGGAGGGAGGGGGAGGGAGGGAGAGAAAGAGAGACAGAAAACAAAGGAAGGAAGAAATGAAGGAAGGAAGGAAGAAAGGGAAGAAAGAAAGGAAGGAGGAAGGAAAAAAGGACGAAAGAAGGAAAGAAAGAAAGAAACCACATGTCAGATGCTGGGTTAGGTGCACCCTAAGAGGCAGCTATTCGCAGGGGCTGCTGTGTGCAGAGGTGGGGAAGCTTGGGGGAGGGCGGGAGAGACCAAGGAACGTTCCAGAAGGAGATGCACTTCTGCTGAGCTCTGAGGGCCCAGAGAGATTTGGGAGGTGTCAGGCACCCTGACTGGAGGGCTGGGGTGTGTACAGTGCAGCAGCAAAGCACTGTGGGAGTGGGAGGTAATGCCCAGATAGGGGGTGAGCCCAGGCTGTGGGGACCCCTGAGCCAGGCTGATAGCACCTCCATTTATCAGGTGCCACCAGGGGCTGGCCCTGCAGTCAGAGTCGACAGTGGTTTTCATGTCATCAACACCCATAAAACGCTCCTCGTTTTACAGATGCAGGAAAGTCTTTCTAACTGCAAAGCCCACCTCTAACTGCTGCACTAGATTGGGGTCAGCATGTTACAGCCCAAGAGCCAGTGAGCTCTTTTTCTCAATAAAGTTTTATTAGAACACAGCCCAATCTTCTGTTTACATGCTGTCTATGGCTGCTTTTCATGTTACAACAACAGAGCTGAGTAGTTGTGGCAGAGAATATATGGCCTGCAAAGCTTAAAATATGTGTTATCTTGCCTGTTACAGAGAAAGTTTGCTCTCTGAGCCCTACACTTGCCATGTGAGCTTGGGTAAATTGCTTGCCCCCTCTGAGCCTGTCTGGCCAATTTCTGACGGTTGTAGCAAAGCTTATAGGTGATGGCTATGAAATGTTTTGACTGTAAAGTGCAGTACCCTGTCACCAGCCTGGCACCTGGCGAGCACTAAAAGTCTGCTTGTCCATGAATGAGGAGCAGTCATCATGTCGGCCTTCCTAGACCCAGCCAATGGCTGCTTCTGGGACAGCAAGGAGGCGGCATCTGGGCCCGAGATGCTGAATGCATCATTGTCCCTCTCATGCAGACTTGGCAGTTTTCAGTGTAAATTAAAATTCCTGTGGGGAGTCACCTTATATGTGGTACCACTTTATAGCCAGGTCATTACGGTAATTTGCAAAGCTCTGTGGTGTGTAACTGGAGCCATTTGCTTTGGATTTGCTGGCTGTGACCTCATTCAGGCTGCCCAGTTCTGCATTTGGTGACCCCTGAGACTTGGGGGCTTGTCCTCCTGAGCCTGGCCTCAGGGTCATCCAGACCTGACCTTCTTGGGGATAGAATACTTCTCATACAGGCCCTGCCTCCCAGCCCCATCCTGAATTCAAGGATAAATAGAAGAAGTAATTATCATTATGATCATCATAACTTTTCGAGTGCTTGCTGTGAGATAAGCACCGTGCCACATGCCTTGTGTTTGTAATTTCACTTAATTGTCACCACAACCTTGTGAGGTAGGTGTTAGCACCATTTTACAAATGAGAAAACTGAGGCTTGAAGAGGAAACTAAACCGAACTCTTACCTAGCCCTGGGGGTGCCAGTCCAGGTTCTGCTATGGATTTGCTGTGTGATTAAAGCAGAGTCTTTCCCTCTCTGAGCCCCAGTTTCTTCATCTATGAATGAAATAGTCACTCAGTCCCAGCCCTGACATTCTAGGTTTTCTCATCAATCTGTAAAAATGAACAGAGGACCTTCTCATCCTCCAAGCCTCCAAAGGAGCTTGATGTATGTGGGGAGAGTCAGGTCCAGGGTCTGCTCGTGGCCCCCTGTGGCACAGAGGGAGGCATGGCTGCTGGGTGCCAGTCCCTTTTCAGGGCACCCCCCAGCCTGCCTCAGGGCAGCGGGGCTGACATGCCCCTCTCATTCCCCTGCCTTCCCAGAGAAAGACACCATCCCTGCTCCCTGGAGATAGAGAGTAAGCCAGGGTGGGTCCTGTGATACCCTTGGGGACAGAGAGGCAAGATGTCAATGGGCAGGAAGGCAGTGGGAGGGCCCAGGGTTGAAGAGTGACTGTAGCCACATCTTTCCAGTGGTGACAGCACTGCTGGGACAAAGCCTCTGGTTTAATTTCCAGGCTTTGAGAAAGCAGGTGGCCTGGAGCAGAGTCCAGCATGGGTTTGGGGAGACGTGGGTTTGGACTCAGCTATGCCAGCAATTGCCATGTGACCTTGGGTGGCCACTTGCCAACTCTGGTGCTCATGTCCTTCCCTCTGTGAGGCGGGGAGGGCAATGCTTTCATCAGGGTGCTGTGAGAGTCACATAAGACAAAGGCTTGAACGGGCTTGGATCCCCGAGCAGTGCCAAACTGTGACCTTAGGGACTCCTTCCCAAAGCTGTGTGTTTATATATTGTAGGAAAACTTCTTACTGTATCCAGTGGAAAAGAAGCCAATAGTCCCCAACTGTTTGTCTGGGAATGACTGTTTCTTCCCCAGGAGGTGATGAGTTTGCATCCCAGCTGAGCCCCTTACTCCCTGTTTGACCTTGGGTAATGCACTGAATTTCTCTGCGCCTTCGTAGGCTCATCTGAGATGGAGTGGTCTTACCACCTGGCAGAGTTGTTGCAAAGATTGAAGTTTAGCAGTCATTGTAATGGTTGCACGTTGACTTCCCCGAAGGCTCCCCAACATGATCTTATTGGAGTCAAAGTTGGGGATGCCTGTTTGGGGGTCCCCAGTCGTTCAGCATTTGGCTGAGAGGCAGCAGGACAGGACTTGAGCTCTGAAGTGTGAGAGATCTGAGTCTGAATTGTGGCCCCGCGTCTTACAGACTCCAGAGCCTGGTGGAAGGCACCTAATCTCTACAAACTTCAACTTTTCTCATCTGGAAAGTGGCTGTAATGAGCCCACCTCACAGGGATGGACACGTAAAGGAATCAAATGTTCCTGTTGATCAAATAGAAAGGGCTGATGAATAGGGCTTGATACATGCTGGGCTCCCTGGCGCCTTTCTGGGGCCCCGCCTTCCATCTCTCCGTACATCCTCCTGTGGGAAGGAGGGGTAGGTAAGCCAGAGGTCCCCAACGGGCCTCGTGGGTCCTTGAAAGAAGCTTGGAACCATGTCCCTGACCCAAAGACGCTGGAAGAAAGACCCTGGCAGAACAGCCCCATGTGGTGATGAAGCTCTCTTTGCGCCAAATGCTATTAACAGTCATAAAATCATCCACAGTTTTCTCAGGCCCAGTCCCAGGGTTTGCCTCAATGGGACAATAAAATCACAAGCAGAAACAATTTGGAAAAGGCAGAGACCGCCTTGCAGAGGAGGAGTTAAATGAGCGGCAGCCGGCTCTCATTAACTCAGGCCATTCACATTTGTTACCAGGGATTTCTTTTTAATTAAAAAACAACCAAGTTATTAAAAAATAAGCTTGTGAGGGGCTGGCCAAGCAGCAGCCCAAACCAGCAGCAGTGAGCGTTCCTCACAGCAGGACATTGGCCCAGTGCTTGGCCTGGGAAGGGGACCAGAGGTCCACTTCTGAGGAAGTACTTGTCTGGAGACTTGTCACCTGCCCTGGGACCTTGAGAGCATGGCATTCTCATCTGCAAACTGTAAAGTGCTCGGCAGGTGAATGCCCAGTGCCTGTTCGGAGCTTTGGGCACGTGGCGAGTAAGCACTGAGCGTCTGACCTTCTGTGAAGGGGCTGCCTGGGGGCGGGGTAAAGCTAGAATTAGGGTTGGGGGAGCCGGATCCTTGAGGATGAGGTTGGACTTCTGTCTTCCTAAGAGGCCACTTTTTATTACATAGTGATTAAGACATGGGTTTGGGTCTGATGGACCTGAGCCAGAGATCCAGCCCAGACTCTTACTAGCTGTGTGTGATCTTGGGTGAGTAGTTTAGCCTTCCTGAGCCTCTGCTGTCTCCTCTGTACAATGGGCATAATACTGATCTCTCCCTATGAGGGCTGCAGGAGGCCCCAGTGAGGCAGTGGAGTCAGGGCCTGCACATCCTGCTTAGCTTCAGGGCTGACCGTGTACTGGTGTCAGCTCTTTTCTCATCTTAATGGTTTATCTCGCTCAGTGTTGACAGTCCCTGGACAGTCCTTGGGCCTGTTAATAATGTTTTATTGCATCTGTCAGACACTTTATACTCTTCAAAGTGCTCTTTGACAATACGAGCACTTTCCACTCCAGGTCCACCACCTACTAGGGACCCGCACTTGGCTAGGGCTCTGCACCTCAGCTCTCAACACCTCACAGCATCTCTGGAGAACTGGTGTGGCTATCCCCATTTGACACAGGGGGACTCAGCCTCTGGAAGGGACCTGTCCGAGTCACAGACTTGCTTGGGGGCAGTAGGGGCTCACACTGGGCCCATCAGGCCCCAAAGCCCTTTCCTTCTTAGCATAACCCTGCCAAGTGACTGGGCAGAAAGCCCGAGAAGATAGTCTTCAGATTAACCCTCCTCACACTATAGACGAGAAAACTGAGGCCCAGAGAGGGCAAGTGGCTTATAACAACCATGTCTAACATTTTTGTTATACTTTATATAGTTTTTAAGGGCTTTCAAGGGCTTTATATAGATTTCAAGACTAATTGAGGCATGTCTGCCTCAGTTTGTCTTCCTAAAATTCCCAGGAGTGGGGCACGGCAGGGCATATGATAGTTAGGCTGTCAAAGAACCGTGGAGGATACAGAGGCGTGAATAACTGTATACTGTGCTTCTATGGGGTAATGCAATTTGGAAAACAATGTGGATTCAGCTTCAGCGATACGAAGAACACATTCTGTTTAGTGAGCACCTCCTCCTTGACCTACAGGTGTTAGTGATGCTTGCCTGGCCTGCTGGGCAGCCAGCCCCAGCCGTGGCCTTGCATCTTGTCAAATGAGCGCCAGGATCATAGCTTGTAAGCTCCAAGAGGCAGGAGTGTGTGTCTAGCTCACCATGTTTCCTGCACCCGGAGAGTGTCTGGTATGTTGTAAGTGCTCTGTGTTTGTGTAAAGATCAATTACCCACTGGAGCTCAGCATCTGCATCTGAGAACTGGGGATTTTATTATTGATCCTGCTGGTGATTATGGGAATTAATAGGTGTTCCCAGTGCCTGGAATGCAGCAAGGGTTCAGTTAGTGTTTCTCAAGGGCACTCTGTCCCACCTGGTACCCCAGTGACTGCCCTCTGCAGGCCATCCCCACTCACTTTGTCTCCTTTTCCTGTCTCTCTCTGCATAGTGAACGGGAGCTACGGCCACTGCACTCCGGGCTCGGAGAAGAGTCTACTGGACCTGGACCTTGCTGAAGGCCCTGGCCCCCCCTGCCGCCAGGGCCTGTTTCTCCCTGCAGGAAGCCCACCACCCCGGGGCCACCCCTCAGCCTGTGAGAGGCTGCTGCATTTCCCCCACCCCAGCAGGTATGTGCTCCGACCCCATGCATCAGCTGCCTTCTGTGGACGGTAGCTGGAAGCCGCAGATCTAGGGCCTCCAGACCTCACCTGGTCTGCCTGGCTCGTGGGACACACAGGGAAACTGAGGCACAGGAGGGCCAGAGACCAGCCGGAGCCCAGTAGCACATGGATGGCCGCCTGGTCTAGGCTCTGGACCTCAGCATTGCAAGGACCCATGAGAGACAGGAGTGGCTTTATTGAGTTGTGTTTCCCTGTTGCAGAAGCTGAGCTGACTTTACAGAGAATCAGTCATTTCAGAAGAAGAAAAAGATTCAGAGGATGAGGGGAGAGGTTGGGGAGGGAAGACCCAGCTCAGGGTTCACGCATGCTTTAGTGATGAACCCTGGACTGCTCCGGGAGCCGAGAGGGGTTCCTCCACCCAGGCGTCTCCTGCCCCAGGAAGCCATCACCCCATAGAACTCTGCCAGGTAACCATCATTCAGTGCTGGTGCATGTTCACCTCTGGACAGATGTTCTGCCAGATTGCATATGGGGCTGAACTCTGCCTCCTGCGGCTTCTCCCAGGATCCAAGCCATGCCTCTGTGCCCTCTGGTTTGCGGACAGGCAGAGGCCAACCACAGACAAGCCTCTGCATCCACCTGCTCAGCCCTAGGGCCCTGAGCCAGTGCCTGGGGCTGCTGGCCTGGGGCCTGTCTCACAGATCACAGAGTCTAAAAACTGGCCCAGTTGCCTGTTTGCAATTGGTTCCTTCACCAGTCATTCATCAGGGGTGGGTGCCTCGGTGAAGGAAGCAGAGATCTCCCCGACAGAGTTTACTTTCCAGTGGGAGCTCCATGGTGAGAGATATTACTAGTTAGCAGGATGCTTCTTCTTCCTACATGGAACCGTTTTTCTTTGAGGATGTAGATTCCCTGTGGCTTTCTTTGGTCTTAGTGAGACTTCTGATTTACAGGAGTGTGTTCGTCTGCTTGTTAGTATGCTTTGCCATAACAAAACACCTCAGGTTGGGTGGTTTAAACAACAGACATGTATTTCCTCACAGCTGGGGAAGTTGGAAGTCCAAGATCAAGGTGTCTGCAGGTTTGGTTTCTCCTGAGAGCTCCTTGGCTTGCAGATGGCCACCTTCTCACTTGCTGTGTCCTCACATGGTCTTTTCTCGGTGTGCACACCCCTGGTGTCTTTTCTCCTTACAAGGACTCCAGTCTGGTTGGATCAGGGCCCACCCTATGACCTCATTTAACCTTAATTACCTCCCTGAAGGCCCTACCTCTAAATCCAGTCACCAAGGGGTTTAGGACTTCAACCTGTGGATTTTAGGGGGACACAAGTACATGATGAGGAGCTCAGCAAGCATCTTTTAGACTTGGGGCTGTGCATTGTTTGGTGACAGTCAAGTGCATTTATCTGCTTGGTTGTTCACTGAGGCCCCCCTGGCAGCATCCAGTTTCTCCAGGGAAATTCGATCTCATGGCAGAAGCTACAGTAACCTAGTGAAAGCTAAGGAAGTGGATTTTTGTTTTCTTTTCTCTTTTGGTAGAGACGATCAGAAACATCATTTGTCGTTTTGAATGTCATTTGACAGGGCACAGGAGAGTCTGTACCCAGAACCCTATGCCAGCATCAGTCTGAGTTGCTGCCACCTCTGCTGCTGATCTGGCTCTCCCAAACTCCCTCATTTTCCTAAGGAAAAAGAGGGCCCCAGCCCCTATCCCATACCCAGTTGGATTCTATGCCTTCTCCCTCCCGCCAGATTGCCTTGTGTTTGGGGTCTCTCCGTTCATGCGGCTCCCTCTGATTCAAACAGATCCAGGTTCACATTCCTGCTCTATCACTGCCTGCCTCTGAGGGCTTGGGCAAGTTGCTTTAGTTTTCAAAAGTGTCAAACAGATAGTAGTCTCTCCCTTGAAGAACTTGGCCATGCCTTCAGCTACCATGCACCGTTACACTGTTAGGATTCATGAGACGGCCCCTGGGAAAGCGCCTGGAGTTGTCCACTTTTTCTAGGGACCACACTCTCAATTTCTAGAGATGTGATGGGATTTGCCTGGGGTGTACAGGGCTCAGTGGCAGAGCAGGACCAGGACCACTGCCCGGCCCCACAGGGACACTGAGGGCAAGGGGAGGGGCTGCCTTAGCTGGCATTCGGAGCCCGGAAACCCTAAGGTCTGAGCTGCCCCGTCCCTGCCGGATGCCATTCGAGGTTTTGCTGTTGATTATTCGGGTAACTTCAGTCACAGAACACCACAGCTGTTCTCTTCTGGTGTTGGTTGCTTTAAGCTGGCACTGTTTTTAAAGCAGTTACTTCAAACAGATGCTTGCCTGGCTGCCCTTCCCCATCCGTGCCCACCTCTGCCAGGCCCAGGATCATGACCACGCAAGGAACAGCTGTGCACTTATTTTTTTTTTAAGCTTCACAAAGTCACAGCTTCAAATCCAATCTTTAAGCCCCTCAGAGCTTTCTGCTGGCAGTGATGGGCCCAGGATCCCCAGCCCTGTAGATGGGGGGGGGGTATGTATTTGCTCCTTCTGATTCCACCTGGTGACCATGCTCTGGACAGCAGAGTTCCTGGGAGGGAAGAGAGGTCTCTGGTGAGTGAGGCAGAGAATTGTTCAAGTGTAGTTGAGAACCAAACGGAAGAAGAGCCCCTCCCCCAACCTCCTATCCAGGGAGCACTTCAGGTTAGGTCTACACAGGAGAACTCTACACCTGGGAGGGAGAAGGGGAGCCTGGGTTCTGGTCCCAGCCCTGCTGCTGGTTTGCTGCTTGTGACTGCGGTGAGCCCTGTGCCCTCTTGGTAGCGATGGGGTTGGAGCCGGTGCTCTGGGAGGGCTCCGGGCTCTGACTTTCCTTCTCCCCTGTCCTGTCCCCTCCCTTCCACCTCAGGGCTGGAGTGGAGGATGCCACAGCTGCAGGGAGCCCGAGAGGGAGGGGCTGGGGCTACAGGGCCATGCTGGGAAGCAGAGGGACAGGTGATGGTGCCACAACCCCCGGCTGCAAAGAGCCCCAGGACGGCAGTGTTCAGGATGGCAGTGCTGATTGCACCATTCACCCTGCTGTCCTCTTCCCAGAGGGCTGTCACGGCATCTGTTTCCTCCCTTGATCCTGGCAGCCTCCCTCTGAGGTAGGGAGGGTTAGTCCTTATTTCACAGGTGAGAAGACTGAGACTCGGATGGGGACAGGTGTGAGGGCACGTGGGGTATCCTAGTCAGACTTTGGGCACATAAGCAGGCCTCCTGTTCTGCCCAGCCAGCTCCTGGGGCTTCTCGGACCCTGAGCCCACTGTCACCTTGCTGGTCTCTTCCCTTCCCAGAGTCCTCTGATGACCGGCAGGCCCTGATATCTCTTCCTGCACTTATTTGTCCCACATTTGGGAAAGGCCCCTTCTAGGAATGCATGTACCACATGTGTGATGATGATAGCATCTTGGCCAGCTGGGTCCTGCCCATCACCGTCCTCACCCTCAGGAGAACCATTCTCCTGTAGCTGGGCTACAGGGAGAGGCCCAGACCACGTTGCTAAGTAAGGTTCACTGAGCTGCGAGTGGCTGAGACCTGAGGGTTAAGAGGTGTTAACCCAGGTCTCTTGCTGCCCCACCTGGCCTGCCTGCCTCCAGCTTCATTTTGTACATTCATGACCTTGAAATTCTGCACATTCCCCCCAAGAAACTTTTCCTCAGTTTTTCCTAGGATGACCCCTCACTGTGATTGTGATTCAAACCCCACCCGCTGACGTTCACAGTGGAAAGAACAGATTGCTTAGGGCAAAACATCACATTTTTAGAAATTAAGAAAGATTACAAGAATTAAGAGCGATTTAAGGGACAAGTAAGCAGAATTTAAAACAAACTGGACCTGGTGTCCCTCAAAGAGCCATCCTCCGCCTTCTTCCTCCAGAAGTCACTAGAAGATCACGGGATGGGGACAGGGCAGACCCGGGGAGGCCTCAGTGGCAGGACGGATAGCACTTGGGCTGGAGAGGGTGGGCTGGAGTTAATAAAAGGATGAAATGTGCTCCTTTCTGGCATCCTCCTGGGCACATTCATGTCTCTTGAACCTCTTCCCAGCCCCCTCCTCTTCCTCTCTCTCCCCTTCTCCCTCCACATTCTTCCCTGCTGACCGGGCAACCAGTCCTGGTCTTTCTGCTGCCAGCCCTCAGCCTCCCTCTCTTGCTCTTGGCTTCTCCGCCCCTCGGTCCTCAGGCTCCCCACCGTCCCCTGCCTGGACCTCCCCACTGTGGAGTGCCCACCCTCTCATGACCTCTGTACACTGTCTTCCAGGTCGCCCAGGCCCCAGGCCACCTATGTGAACGGAGGCCTCCCGGCCACACAGCACATCAAGCAGGAGTCCCTGCCTGACTACCGGGCCATGACGGAAGCTCGCGCACCCCTGTCTGCCCACTGCCGGGCCCCGCCAGCCACGGGCCTGCACACAGACCTGGACCTCTCGGGCCGAGGCCTCGCCAACCCCGCACCTTCCTGCTACCTTCTGGGCAGTGAACCCAGCTCTAGCCTGGGCCCCCCACCTGAGGCCCACCTGCCCGAGGGTGGCCTGAAGCGCTGCTGCCTCTTGGGCCTGCCCCCCGCATCCTCAGCCTCCGCCTCGCCCTGCGCCTCCTCCGACATCACCTCCATCATCCGCTCCTCCCAGACAGCTCTGGTCACCTGCGTAAATGGACTCCGGAGCCCCCCTCTGCCGGGAGACCCGGGGGGCCCTCCCAAGAGGGCCCGGCCCAGCCCTGCGTCCACCGAGAGCCACGAGGGCAGTTTGCAACTTGAAGCCTGCCGGAAGGCCGGCTTCCTGAAGCAGGAGCCCGCGGACGAGTTCTCAGAGCTCTTCGGGCCTCACCAGCAGGGCCTGCCACCCCCCTACCCCCTGTCTCAGCTGCCGCCTGGCCCGGGCCTTGGAGGCCTGGGGCTGGGCCTGGCGGGCAGGGGCGTGGCTGGGCGGCAGGCGTGCCGTTGGGTGGACTGCTGTGCAGCCTACGAGCAGCAGGAGGAGCTGGTGCGGCACATTGAGAAGAGCCACATCGACCAGCGCAAGGGCGAGGACTTCACCTGCTTCTGGGCGGGGTGCGTGCGCCGCTACAAGCCCTTCAATGCCCGCTACAAGCTGCTCATCCACATGAGGGTGCACTCGGGCGAGAAGCCCAACAAGTGCATGGTGAGTTCCCACGGCCGCCGGGCTGTGCCCCCGCCACCCCCAGCAGAGCAGCACCCACCTCACTGCCCTGGGAGAGCCCTGCCTAGGCTCCTCACCCTGGGGGCTGGCTGGGATGTGGCCACAGGTCACAGTGGTCAGTGCCCTGTCACTGGGAACCTTGGCAGAGGGCCAGGTACCCCATCCTCCACCCTCCATGGCCTGGTGTCACACCCACTCATTCAGGTGGTGACACACGTGCTCTGAGGTCAAAGCAGCTCGGCCAGCCTTCTCTCTTACATACAAAGGCTCAGTGTCACACCTGCCGGTGGCCAGGTGAGTCATGGAGAGTACGCTCTCCCCCAGCACTGGCTCTTCACCTGGAGTCCTTCCCAGGGAGACTCTGGGGCCTCCTGGAGCAGCCACAGGCTTGATTCCTCCAGGGAGCACCGGGTGCTCACAGGCATTTGGCTTGAGAGCTGTGGGTACCCAGGGTAGGCTTTGGGGTAAGGCCAAGGGTTAGCAGATAAGGGCCTGGATAGCATCTGCAGTGTTCTGGCTGAGGTTGAAACTAAGCTTTCCAGGGAGACACACACACACACACACACACACACACAATATAGGCACCCAGGCCTCCAGCCCTTCTAAGTGGTCATTTGCATGTTCTGCTCTCACTGTGGTGGAAATCCGTATCAGAGGTTAGAAATTTAGTCTTAGTCCCTGATATCTTTAGCCAGGCCACTGTGCCTACCCACAGGGCCCAGCCAGCCCACCGGGACAGGCGCCTGCCTGGGGTTGGAAGGGCTGATGGAGCCACGAAGGCCCAGCTCCGTCTTCCCAGCTGCTGGGGCTTGGGTACGGCAGAGGAAGGAAGCAGTGTGTCTGGTCTTCAGGGCCAGTGTCGTAGCCAAAGTTGAGTTCTTCCAACACTTGTGTGCTGTCACTGGGCCCTGCCTCATGGAGAACTCAGTCTGGGAATGGGTGCAGCTTGGGGAGAGGTGCACCTCTGTCCCTGCTCAAAGTGCAGGGCAGCATTTGCAGGACCAGGGAGGGGCAACCAGCGGCATAAACTCCATCCTCCTGGGACCAGATGTTCGCCCTTGGGGCACATCTCCTTGTGGAGCTGTGAGCTGGGTACCCACTGAACCAGCTTATTCAGCTTTGAGGAGGCTGGGTCTTGAGGATGAGAAGGAATTCACTTTGCAGACAAGGGAGGGTCAGGGTTGGCATGCTGAGGTTGTGGGGAGGGGCTGGAGTGAGCAGGCTGAGAAGCTGACTGTATCGTGTGTCTTTGGACCGAGAGTGTGCTGGAGGCAGAACTGGTGGCTGGGCCGATTCCTGGCGACAGCCCCATTCCTTTGGGGTGTTGTGACATGTGCCTTGTGGGAGGGCACGCCCCTGCCTGGAAGGAGATGCCCAGCGGACATCGCAGGGTAAGGCTCCTGGACCACAGACAGTCCTGTCTCTCTCTGAAATCCTGCAGTTGACAGCTGCCGGGCTACAGTTCTCCTTCATGTCTTCTCTCCTGGGGTGATCCCAGTGGTGTACGCAGGGTCCTCGAAGAGGCTGCCCGGCCTGAACCCTGGTGTGGCGTGGTCAGTGGCCTTCTCGCACTCAGGCTCCCGTGTAGCATCGCGGCATCCAGGAGTTTCTGTTAGACACGAGGGACCTTGGAGATGATCTAGGCCTTCCCTGTCCATTTTCCACGTTGGGAAATTGACGCCCAGTGAGCGGGTCACAGAGGCTCAGATCACTCAGAGCAGTCTCAGGACCTCTCTGTAGGGCTTCTTCTCCGGGGCCAGCCTGCCAGAATCTCTTTTTGTTCAGCAGATTCCACAGAACACTGGCTCACACCTGGCTCTGGAGACAGACCTGGACCTGCCAAGATCTTTGCCTGAGGGCGCTCACAGTCAGAGATGCGTGGGAGATGGGTGTGGAGATGAGTGACAGGGTCTGGGATGGAGTTTGCATCGGCCCAGGGAGGAGAGATCTAAAAGGGCTTCATACAGGAGGTGATGTTCAAGCCATGTCTGTACTTACCCATGGCTGCGTTTAATCTTTACAAGAGTCCTGTAAAACCAAGGGTTTTTATAGACGAAGAAACAGACCCCACATTGGGGGTCAGTAGGGTCCAGCTGGCCTTCCACCTGCTGCTGTGAGAACACTTCATCTTGCCTCTTAGGGGGTTAGGATTATGGTAATAACACCAGCAAGCAGCTCCTGAGTGCTGACCGTATGCGGGGGCTATTCTAAGCCCATTGTCCTCATACTCCATGTGGTCCTCACAACAACCCTATGGGGCAGATACTATTAGTCCCCATTTTACAGATGAGGAAACTGAGGCTCAGAGAGACGGCATAATTTACCCCAGGCCACACAGCTAGTTAGAGACAGACCATAACAACAATAATAATAGAGGCTAATAATCATGATAGTAATAATAGTATTGATAACAACGATAAAAATAACTTGCCCAGGGTTACACGGCTAGTAACCGTTGGAGTGGAAGTTGAACTCACATCTTTCTAAGCCATGATGCTCTTGTTTGTGTATATCTTCTCCTGTTAAACTGATTATTCTCTGGGGTCCAGGTACCAGCCCTGCCGGGTGCCATCCTCTGGAGATGGTAGCAGAGAGCTCTGAGCTCCGCCTTGTCCGCAGTGGGGGTGCTCTCCCTTCCTGCAAGGCTGGTGCAGTAGGTAACCCAGGGGAAGGGGCGGGCCCTAACCCGCACCCCAGATAAATACAATCTCCCTTCCCTGTAAAATTATTAATTTCTCATGACAGGCCTCTGCTACCATGTGCTGTAATAGACAAAGGAATTTTGGACCCGGAGCCTCTGGAGAACAGGAAATAGATGAGACACTTTGATTGCAGAGTAAATGGCCCACTAAAATAGCAGTTAATCCTTTTATTATCTTTCCAGCAGCCGTTTCCACAGTTCTTTCATGAGGTAAGCCTTCCCCGCCCCGTCCAACTGTAACACTCCCATCCTCGCAGCTGGTTCACATTTAGCCTGTGGAGCCTCTGCTTCCGCACCCGGCGGGCCTAGAGGTGCCTGGAGGAGCCCAGCTCCCCTCTGTCCAGGCCGTTCATCCTCAGGCTCAGCCGGGGACCCAGGACTCGCCTCACTGGCCCACAGGGTGCACCACCCGCCCCCCACCCTGCCCTTTCCACAGCCCTTCCACACCGTCCAGCGGAAGCTCCCTAATCTCTTTGCAATATCCTGTTATGTTTCTTACGTTGTCGGAGTTGTCTTAGCCTTATTATATTTGGGGTTTCATCTGTGTTACGATAGCAAGGTTACGTCCAACCCAAATACTGACGCGACGCCTCGAAGACGTTAACTTTGAAAAGATTACTTTCTTGCTTTCTTAGGTTGGCTCTCTCAGACGGTTGGAATTCTGATTGTCTGAGACTGCAGAAATTAGCAGACTCTGAGTTTGCATTTGTCCACATCGAGAAAAAGACAGGCAGAGGAGAAAGAGGAAAACTTCTTCTAACCTTGGGTTTTATGAAATAATCATGACAACAACCCCTGACTTTTGTGAAGAGCTTGACCAAAGCTGTGAGCTCAGCATGAAGGTGTAAAAGGCAGGTGAAAGCCCAAGTCTGGAGTCACACCGACCTCGGGCCCTGCCACTTACCAGCTGTGTGACCTCAGGCAGGTGACTTAACCTTTCTGAACCATAGCATACTCAACTGTAAAACGGGGTGATAATAGTACCTACCTTTTAGGACTGTCGTTATTAGGATTAAAAGAGATGACATAGGGAACTGCTTAGTTAATTCTCATCTTCCCCAATCACACTCTTCACACTGATGGTCTTAGGTGATTCATACATTAGCCCTAGGAGTTAGGACAGGATCTTTGACAGCTAGTTTACAAATGAGGAACCTGAGGCTCAAAAGAACCTGTCAGGAGTGGAACCTGGACTTGAGGTCAGCTAACTGCTGCAGCCTCTGCTGTTGGTGAGGTGGGCAGAGCTATCACATGTGCTGGTGGCCTTGTGGTCAGGTGTCTGCCAGCGATGCAGAGCCCCTGCTCAGTGCCAGACAGTGGCTATTCGGGGTAAGAAGGGAGAGCCAGGGCAGAGGCACGGGGAGGAGGCTCTAGTCCCTGCCCTCCAAGTTCTGATGCACAGCTGGAGCCTTGAGGCTGGACTTAACATCCTGCCCGGGTCCCTCTGGCAGCTGCAGCCGCACTGACCATTGGTCCCCATCCCTCACCCTGCCCAGTCTTTCCTAGGTGCCACTGGACCTGGGACCAGGGATATACCTCAGAGAGAGGCTTGACAGGGGGTCCGGGATAGCATCTTATGGGAAGTCCTGAGGGAGAAGAGACCTGATATATTCTGAGACAGTCTCTCTCCAGCCAGGGATTACCATGCCCATTTTACAGAAGAAGAAACTGACATTCAGAGACGCAATGGCCTGCCCTGTATCACCAGGCACAGCTGCCTGGACCATTCCACAGGCCACACTGCCCTCTACCACCCGCCTTTGCCCAGCTTCTCTATTCAGCAGAGTCGAGTCCTCTGTGCGTCTCACATCACAGTGTGTGGGGTCCCAGGGCATCTGCTCCTTCCGGCCCCCATGTCCTGAGACCAGCCTGGTGGGTTGGGCACATTCCCAGGCCAGCTGACACCCCTGACTCATCTCAACATCTCAGGCTCATCCCAGGGAATTATCTGGGAGTTCGAGATGTCTGAGCTGGTGGCTTTACCAGTCCATCCTCATCACGTAGGGAGAGGGCATGGGGAAGACAGGTCCTGAGAGGATGGGGGTCTAGGATGGCACAGCAAATGGGGCAGCTTCAGTGGGCGGGGGGTTCCTGAAGGGGCCGGTAACCAAAAGTTGGGGAAGTTAGACTGTGGGAAAGTGACCCTCATCCTCCCCTTGAGACACTTGCCTCACTGGAGGGGCAGCAGCCTCTCCTGTGTGCCAGGAGTCGGGAGTCCGGAGACAAAGATGATGTGATGTGAGACTTCTAGCGCCGCGGGAAGGATTCTGCCCTTGAATCTTGCCATCTTATTGCTGGATGGTGGAGGGAGGGAGGGAAGCCAGGAGCTGAGGATTTGAGCCTTGAGTCAGTCAAGGGGGACAGGAACGTTATTGAAATACTCATTGGGTGTTTTTCAGTATTGAGGGCTTCCACACATGTGTGATCTCAGCACTCAGAACATTCCTGGGGACTGAAATTATCCCCATTTTACAGATGGGGAAAGGATAGTCCAGTTCATGCCCAAGTTCAGGCCCCAAGTGCATCATGGGGTCAAATTTGAACCCAGGTCTCAGCCTGACTCCAAGGACTGTGTGCTAGCCATGACCCCAAGCCACCTCCCAGGCAGAGAATCATCAGTCTGCTTGCAAATGTCGAGAGAATACCCAGATCTGAAACTTATTGGGCAAGCTGACACCGAGCGCCTCCTGTGTGCCAGGCCCTGGTGGGCCGTGGGGTCACAGAAGGGAATCAAAGCCAGCCTGGCCCTGTGGAGCCCTGATGGAGCAGGGAAGCAGATAGACGTCTGCATTTAACTACTTTCCCCAAGCCAGCGCCCCATCATCTTGAGAGCCTGCAGGTCCCTGCCCTGCTGACATGATGGGTCTTTTGTCCTATATGAGAGGAGAGAACACTCATGGGATGAAGAATAAGACATTTTACCTTTTTAAAAATAAATAAGTCACCTGAAAACAGTCTCCGTTTCTGGAGGCTGGGGTTTCTGGTAAGATTAAAAGGCTGCAAAATTGAATATGGTTTTAAACCCCTTGCCCTGGAGGAGCCTGCTGTACATGAGCCCATAGAGGCCAAGCTGCCCCAACCAGGTCAAGCCCACCCACTTTGGAAACAGGGGCCTGAGCCTCATCTCATTCTAGGGGTGGGGGTCGGGAGGAAAACCTTTTTGAGCAAAGGCAGCCATCTAGTTTGCATCCAGATATGCCCTCGTTAACAACCCTTACTGAAGTCCCTCCTCTGGGCCTTGGCTTTTGCTGATACCTCTGCCTGGAATGCCTTTCCCAACCCAGCAAACTCCTAACCATCCCGCACAACCCAGTCCAGTGTCCCCTCCTCGGCACCCCTTTTCTCCGTGTGTCCTGCTCTCCCAGCACATGTCACCCCATTTATAACAGTGCTCCTGGTATGGCTGAGTGTCTTGGGGACCACATGCTCTTTGGCACCTGGCCTGGCCTTGGAGGCAGAGGAGTTGAGTCTGCTCCCTAGTACAGAGGCTTTGCCCTAGTGGCCATCTACTCTCTCTGCTCCAACACTGTGTGACGTTGCCCAGACACTGCCCTCCAGAGCAATTTCCCATAAAGTTACAAGAATGGAGGGACATTAAAGATGGTCACATCCATCCCTCATCTGGTGCTTGAAGTTTTCCTGCAAGAAAGCCTTAATTCGAAACCTGGCTTTTCTACCTAGCAGCCTATGATTGGTGTGCAAGTAACTTGATTTCTGTAAGTCTCTGTTTTCTTACCTGTAAAGTGGAGGGAATAGAACTGTTGTGAGGCTTCGATGAGGTACTATACATGAGATGTTGCGTACTGCCTGGCACACAGTGAGTGCACAACAAATGGTCTGACTGCTCTGGGCAGTTTGCATTAGGAAAGGAGAAGAGGGAGGGTCTAAAAAGCATAGGGGCCATGCAGTCATGAGCATCCCCAAAGGAACAGAAAAGGCTGTTGTAAGTCCCAGCTCTGCCATGGATGTGACTTTGGATGGGTCACTTGGCTATGCTGAGCCTCGGTTTCCTGAACTGTGAAATGGGATTAATGCCTAGCACTCTGTGTTCCTTGGGTGCTCAGCAGATGCTAATGCCCTTTCCCCTCTTGAAGCCAAGGTTCCAGCTCTACAGATCTTGGCTCACACTGGATGCCTTCCTATCTCCCCCAGTTTTTAAAAATCAAACTCAGGGACCTTCATAAGGAGAGGCTTTCTGGGAACTCCAGCTTTGCATTCAACTCAGAGCCCTGAGGGCCCCCTCTCACCACTGTACAGAGGGGGAAACTGAGGCCACAGATGGAAAAGGCTTGCCTGGGAAAGAGGAGAGGAAGGAGACAGGTGGAGCTGGAGACTCATCCCAGCTCTGCTGCTCACTGACTGTGCCACCTTGGACAAGTCACTTCACTCCTGAGCCTCCGTTAATGTAGCTATAAAATAGGGCTTCTGATGCTCACCCCAGAAGAGTCTCTGTGAGGGGTGGATACCTGTGGTCCACAAACTGCAGAGAGCTCTGCAGAGGGGATCAAGTTGAGTCCCCATCTCCCAGGCCAGTGCTCTGGCCTGTAACCCGGCCCCAGAGTACACAATCACCCTCACAGGCGTGTCCCTCCCAGATGGGTTTCCCATCGGGCACAGAACCTTTTAGCCACATGCTCCCCAAATGCAGTGCTTGGCCTTTAGGCCTCTGTCTGCAGCTCTTCTAGCTTCCTCCTTCTCTGCTTCACAGTGCCCCCATACGTCCCCCCTCGCCCTTCCACCTCTATCCCCCATCCCTCCTACTCCCATTCACTTCCCCATCCCCACCTCATCTCCATCCCTGGCTCCCCACCCTCCATCTTATTTGAATTCTGAGCCAGAGTTTGGTGAGCCACGGTGGACCAGTGGCTAAAGGTATAGGATAACTGTTGGGGTTCAAATCTCTGCTCTGACCCTTAACCAGCCATGAGACCTCAAACAAGTCATGTGGTCTCTTTGAGCCTCAGTTTCCTGTCTGTGTAAAAGGGAGAGTGTTGTGAGAATTAAATGAGATCATGTATGTGGAGCACTTACCTCATACCTGGCAAAATACTCCATGCTTGAAAACAGGAGCCCTTGTTCCTTTTTTTTTTTTTTTTGAGTCATCAAACCCAAGCTCTCATAGAGATGAGAATTCCTGGGAGCACCAAACTTGAGGGTACAGGAACACTGGCCAAGTTTTGTGAACTCCACACTGCTTTATGGAATATGAAAAAAATTAAGGATAAAAAAAACACAGCCCTCTGATTTGAATTTAAAATAATAAAAGGAGAGAAAGCTTTTGAATTTAATGTAAATGGAATTGAAATGATTCTCTTATTGGACTGAGAAAGTCAGATAAAATCAACAGTGACTTGAAGAAAGTGTCCAGAACATGTTTTCTAAGAGGGACATCCTGGAAATGGTAAACTTCATGATTGAGCGTTAATAGGCTCTGTCTCCACAGGATGGCAGATGGGTTATCTGAGCCAACTCCATGCACCTCACTTGGCCTGCTGCAGTGACTGACCTCATCCGTTAAAGGGGTGATGGGCCACACCAGCGCTATGGCCTCAGTCACCTCCAAGACCCGGGACACTCAGCTTACCTGCTCCCCTCCCTCGGGAGAGTGCCTTGGGCTCAGCTGTGCTGTCTCCCCCCTCACTTCTGCCACCTTTTCAACACAGCTTTATTGACACCCATACTGTGCCAGGTTTGATGCTAGAAGCAGGAGGTGCAGCATCAAATGAGGAATGGTCTGGTGCCGAAGGAATTAACCAAATGCTGCAGAGGCACAGAGGAGGGAGAAGGCTTCCCCCAGGATGTCATGAGAGCTGGGCTTTGAAGGGAGGGTAGGAGCTTTCCAGGTGTAGACCATGAAGAAAGGCATTTCAAGGAAAGGGAACAGCATATAAAAGATGAGACAGTCTTGGCCCTTGAGGGGAGCATAGGAAGCCTCTTGTGCTTGGAGTGTGTTCCGTGCATGGGGGCTGGGAGTAGAAATGGCAGTTGGAATTGAACCTTATAGGGCCTTGAAGTCCAGTATGAAGAGCTTGGACTCTGTTCTGAGGGCAAGGGAGAGAATGGTGGAAGGGTTCTGAGCAGGAGAGTGACACGATCAGCATTAACATTTAGAATGTTGGTCCTGTGGTGGGTGCGTGCAAGGGGGAGCAGCAGTAGGCAGATGAGGACGCAGAGGCCCAGGAAGGAGCCTTCTTCCCGGGTCCACCAGAGCAGACAGCAGCACCTGGCTGCCAGCCAAGGCCTGGGCACCACGGGCCAGGCCAGCTCAGCCCAGCGAGCCATGCTGAGCGCAGTGTCTGTACCTGATTGGGTACCGGGGCTCAGTCCCCCTTTGGAAACAGCATCCAGCACATTTACCAGTGGGAAATGGGAAAGGCATTTCCCATAATGTGGCTCCGTAAAGTTTGCACAACTGTTCTTTGTTTTCCGTCCATCCCCACAATAAATCTTCCTCCACTGCCAGGACTGGGGCCTCCGTGGTCTGTAAGTGATTACAGCGCTGACTTGTGCAGTGCTGCCCCCTCAAGATGCATTCTTCTGACGTGGGTAATGATAAAATGAGAGTCCATCACTGAGACTCATGGCCTTGCAAGTGGCCATTTCCAAACAGCTGGGAGGTGGCCGCCTGTTGGAGGGCAGCCTGCTCTTGCCTCCTGCACGTACCCCCCAAGCCTCCCTTGATAAGTCTGCCACGTTGGGAGCATGAGCCTTGGAGAGCAGAGAGAGTGGTACTCCTGGGCTGTGTGTTTCTTGGGGATATCGGTCTCTGCTGGGCATGGAGGAAGGCAAGTGCCCTGTGAGCGTTCAGCTGATGTTCCATGAGCCAGCCTCTTTGTTGTACTGAGCCAGAAAGTGTAGGGTTTTCGAGCTGAAAGTAACATTTGTAGCTTCCCAGGGCATGACCAGGCCCTGGGGTGCAGTTTTGATGGGTGTAGTTCCTTCGCTCAGGGAATGCACAGGGCAGTGGCAGGATCCCTGTTTTATAATGGGCTCGCTGAAATCCACGGAGGGGAAGCTACCTGGCTGGGTGTCACATCTGGGACTCCACCTCCTGTCCCTGGCTCCATGCTCAGTCATCTTCCCACTGCCCACAGCTGCCTTCTGCTCCTCTATTTAACAAGTCTGTGCTCCCCAGAATCTGCTGATGAATCCCTCATTTGGGGAGTCAGTTTGGCCTATGGGGTCATTTCTGACCAGGTTTAGTTGCCAAGGAACATGATAGCAATTGGAAGTCAAGAGAGTTTGGCCCCAGGAAGAAAAATGAGTCTGCTGTGCCTCCAATACTTCCCCAAGATCCCACCCTCCACTGACTGCTCCCATTGCTTCTCCCCAGGCATCCAGGACCAGAGGAGGTGGCCTCGTGGAGGCCACAAGTCCGAATGCCTGTGTTTGCACTTTTGCTGTTTGCTGCTGTGGGAACTGAGGCACGTAGAGAGGGTTTGGCTTATTGAGATCACGGAGCAAAAGAACCAAAGCTCAGGTCCCTTGCCTTCCAGTGCAGTGCTCGTCCCGCTGTGCAGAGCCGCAAAGTCTGCTGAGTACCTACTATGTGCCAGGCCCCGTGTTGAGAGCTGACTTGCATTGCCTCCACCTGTACCATCACTGCCTCCCAAATTCTGGAGAACGCTGGCTTGTGTTGTGTTCACACTGGGGAAGAACCTTCCAGGGAATCTCATCTGATGCTGCTCCCAAGCCCTGCAGCACCTTTTGACAAATGGGGACTCGAGGCCCAGGGTAGGGAGGCAACCCCCCTGGAGGTCATGCAGAGGAGATGGCTGGCAGCTTGTGCAGTCCACACGTGTCAGAATCACCTTCCCTCCCAGCAGGATCGGGTTCAGGCAGCACTGTCCAGCAGGCTCCAGGGAGGCTGTAATCAGCGGTGGGTTTCAGACATCACAGCTCCTTACGTGCATTAGAAAAGCACGATGATTGATTGCCGTGGGTGTTAGGCCCAGAGGAAGCCTGGCTTGTGCAAAGGCCCACACGGGTGTGCACCAAGAAGAGTCTGCAGCTCCTCTACCCACCCCCACCCCTTCTTCATGCACACGCAGCCACCTGGACTTGGGCCTCAGTTTCTTCATGTGTGTGACAAGGACTTTGATCAGTCCCAAGCCCTTAGGTTTCCTGACCCTGACTCCCACAGTCTGGGTAGAGACAGCGTGGGCCAGGGCTCAGCGCTCGGTTCTCTCCCCAGCTCTGCATCAGACTGCCTTATGGCTCTGGGAGAGTCACCAGACCCTATGGGGCCTCCGTTTTCTCATCCATAAAATGAAAGGACTCCAGAATCCCTAAGATCCTTTGAACTCAGACAGTTACCTTTCCACATTCCTGGCAGGGCCCTAGGGGAGGAGGAAAGAGGTGAAAGACAAGGAAGGGGCAGGTGTGGGCCTCTGCTGAGCTCTCTGACCTCAGTTCCTTCCATACTCCTCTCTTGCTCTGCTCCAGCCACACTGGCTCCTGGCTGTTCCTCACACATGCCAGCTTCATTCCCACCTCAGGCTCTGCATAGCTCTTCCCTCCATCCAGAATTCTCTTGCTCCAGCCCCACCTCCCTTCACTCAGGCCCATGGAGAGCTTTCATGGAGGTCCATGTCACCTCCTCCAGGAGGCCTTCCCTGACCACCTGTCCAATGTAATATCTTCATCCACTCTCTGCCCCTCATACTACCCAACACTGTGTGTTTGTCTCTTATCTGTTCCCTCCACTCAACCGTAAGCTCCATAAAGTCTAGATCCTTTTATGTTTTGTTCCCTGTTACATTTCCAGGGTCTTGAACAGTATGTGATTGACAACTGTTTCCTGAATGAATGTGATTGAGTGAAAAGGGGGAGAGCCGGACTCAGTGATGGGCAGAAGTGATGGAGTGTGCTGGGAAGGGCCCAGGCTGAGAATCAGGAGTCTTGTCTTGTAAAATGAAGGTTTTTGCAGCAAACTCACAGGGCCGTGGTGAGGACTGCATGGGTTGCTGTCTGAGGGGCATTTCTGGGATAGGCTAGATGGGTAGTGTGCCCAGGGGGCCCAGCCAAGCACCCGGTGTACAGTGTTAGTTCACTCCTCCTACCCCATCCCCGCCTTGATTTCCCTCCCTCCTTAATCTGCAATATGAGGGTAAAGGAGAGTCTGCACCCCAAGTCCTCCAGCTCATGGAATGTCAGACCCAGACAAGAGCTTAGGAACTATCAGCTTGGAAACCATCTGGCTCAATCCTGTTTGTGGATTTGGAAACTGAGGCCTAGAGAGGAGGAGTTCTTGTCCACATTCCCACGCTTGGAGAGAAATTTACATCAAGCCCTCCACAGAGTAGAAGCTCTGTAATTAGCTGCTGCTGCTGCTGCAGCTGTTTATCATTAATTCAGTCTCCACAGATCCTGTTTTTATGACCATGGGCACAGAGATAGAGTAAGAGTACAATTTTGCATTAATTGACAACAAAAGGACTATTATAGCCAAGAATGCAGCAGAGGAAATGATTAAACTACCCCAAAGCAGCTACTTTAAAGTGTGAGGAAGGAGGGAAAGTGGCATTTTTTTAGGTATGTGCTCTTCTCCAGATAGCAGATTAAGCCCTTTGTTTTCTCAGTGAATCTTTCGATGTTGGCATTACTGTCCCATTTTATAGATGAGGAGACTGAGGCTCAGAGAAGTTAAGTGCTGGGGTTCCAATCCCCGGCCACCCACTGCTCCAGGATGTCCTCTGTGTCAGCATGTTTTTCTGTAATTGATCATGAGCTGATCACTCCCTGTTTTCATTGAGCTCAGCCCAGAGAATGCCTGTCAAGACATCTTAATTAGTTCCTGTGACTCCTCGAAAACAATCCCATGTAATCTGGACTTTGCATGGATCCTTGCACTTAACCTACACTGTTCGGGGGTGGGGTTTGCTTTATCCAGAATTAACACCACGAGCCCAAGGCATCCTCTGCCCCACTTCCCTGGCTTCTTGTGCAGGGAGACAGTGACCTCACAGGTTAGGGGAGGCGTGCAGGGGTCAGAGGAAGGGAGGGGTTCGGGGGCAGCTACCTGGGGCTCCATCCCTGAGACCGGGTGAGAGAACCAGGTCGGGATGGAGGCCTCTGCGGCCCATTCCTATGTACACGGGGCAGGAGAGAGAATGTGGGGAGGTACCACAGCCAATAAGAGTTGGAGTTGGGATTCGAATCCAGGGAAGCCTGAAGGCATAACCGCTCCTCAGGAAGAACTGAACCCTACCTACAAGGCTTCTGGAATCCAGTTCTGATCCCTTATTCACCATGATGCTGGCTAGGCAAACTATTTCCTTGTTCTGGTCTCAATTTCCTTCTGTTTAGTGGGAATGATAATCCTGCTTCATCTGCTGGAGGTTGTTTTCTGCCCGTCATCCCATGTCATCCTCACAACCATTGCCCCATCTTCTCAGTGAGGACACTGGGACCTGGTGAGGCAGGGTGACCAGTGAAGGGTGCCCAGGGCCACGCGGTGCGTCCGCGGTAATGCCCGGGGTCACATGGCGTATCAGCGGTGATGCCCAGGGCAGGCTATCCCCCTGCCGCCCCTCTCCTCTGTGTTCCATTGCTGCTTGTACCCCAGGTGGGATGGTGGTATTTGTCAGGCCAGCTCTGCTCCCGCTGTGGCCCCCGCAGTGAGCCCAGCTCGTGAGCTGGGGAAGACGAGGTGTGGTCCTGAGCCAAGCAGAACAGAGGGTCTGCGGCCCGCAGTCAACACCTCTGTCAGGAAGTTCGTGGCTCGTGCCTTCCAAGTGCCAGCCCTTTCATTGTCTCCACGCTGTGAACCCAGGAAGGTTTGTCCTGACAACTGGTTGGCAAACTCAGCCAGGGGAAACGCCTCCACCCTGCAGCCAGGAGGTGGTTTCGGCCTTTCAGGAGCTCTCTGAGGTGCTTACTACTGGGTATAAATTAGATTCACCTGGCAAGGCCCCACTTCCCACTAGAATCTTCATGAAAACGCTCCCTTTGGATCCTGTCAGAGAGGGAAGTGTGGAGGAGGCCTGGGTTCCCTGGAAGCCAGCAGGTGGAAAGTAGAAGCTTCCGGGACTCATTGGTGAGATGGGTAAAGCGAGCAGGGCCTCATCATGACATTTGCTGACCCCGGCGCTTTTGGCTTCAGCCTCTTCCTCCATAAAAAATACTAAAAATTACATTTTATGACAGCATTGGTTTAAAGACAACATATTAATTTTATGTATTAAAACATTTTCTTTGACCTAAAACTTCCTTTTTTCTTCTAATTATAAATTAAATTCAAACATTTTCAAGGGCTCCTAAAAGTATTGTGGACTCTATGTACTGTGTATGCTGTGCCTGGTGGACAAGGCAGCCCAAAAGCAAGGCCTGCAGAGGCTGGGAGCACTTGAGGTGCAGTCCAGGCCTTGCCTCCCCCTCCCCTTCTCTAGACTTCAGTTTCATCCTCTGTGAAGAGGAATGAGTGGAGGAAACACTGGAAAATCCTGCTGTGATGTTCTACTATGTCCCATTCTGTTCTAGTCCATTTTATTCCTGATCATTGAGTTCTTGTCTTTCATTAAGAATTCACGGGTATTTACTACAAAAGATCTATATGCAGTTAAACTGACATAGAGAAAAGGACATAAATATGTGAAAAACCTAAGCTCACTTAGTTACTGCGATTGAACCCTATATTTACTGGAGCTTCCTGGAAGCCAAGGCAAAGAAGGCAAGTTGTTGAATTGTAGAATTCTTATTGTCTGGGAAAGGAAGAAGAGCAGCCAGCTTGTGTGTTGGGGCCAGTTGTGTCTGGATAGCAAATCTTTATGAGGCCTGATGAGAGTCACACAAGTTGATTGCTGGAGGAAGGCTGTACGAATGATTGATGATGATACAGAGTCACTGAACAAAGCCATAGACCTTGTTTTCACAAATAACTTTGCTAATGTTCTTTGAGAAAAGCCAGGGCCAAGTAAATACTGGCAATGAAGGAACCTCACCTGTGTCTTATAATCTGTGTTATATTCTTAGTCTGTCCGTACAGCAGCCCTCTGAGGTAGCTGTCATTATTCTCACTTTACAGATGAGGAAACTGAGGCTCAGAGAAGTTAAGTGACTTGACCCTGATCACTCAGTGGGAGCTGACTTCTATAGCAAGTGGCCTCTCTCAGTGGTCAGTCTGTTACTTGGGGCAGACTCGGCCCCTTGCCCAAGGAGCTCATAGCCTAGTGGACTCTGCAGATCTTAAAAAGAAGAGGGCAACACCGTGATACGTGCCTTGAGGGGTGCTCAGGGGTGATGGGGCCTAGTAGAGGGAGCATCTGTCAGCCAGGACCTAGGGTGGAGGCGGGGACCAGAATGACCTCATGGAGGAGGTGAGAAAGGGCACTAGCGTGGGCAATGAAGCCTGGATCTGGGTGGCGGCAGAAGGGAGAGAAGCAGCTGCCTGCTAAGTTTCTAACTTATAAGCAGCAGAAACCAGCTCTGGCCATAATGAGCCCTGCATCCCCTCCCTCCCCACCCCCTAGAATTTATTGGCAGGCCCTGTGACCACAGACCATTTGTCTAAGGAAAGAGGAGCAGGCTTTGAGGACAGGCAGGATCCCAGGACCCCAGGGGCCTAGAAGCAGGGAACCTAGACCTGCTTCTCCAGACAGCAGACTATCCAGACACCACACTGGGGTCCTCAGCCTCTGTGCTCTCGCTCCAGGGCCAAAGCTGTAGCAGGGCATCCCACTGACCAGGCCTGTCTTGGGTTCCCCCCACCCAGGTTGACGGGGGTTGCCCCCCCCCTTTGTGGGAGGCATAAATGTCCTCCCTATTCACACCTTCACTTCCCACACTGAAGGATTCTTTAACATGGGGAAACTGGGCAACCAATCAAACTGGCACATCTGCAGCTACAGAAATGATTGGATCTGAGAGGTATTCAGGAGAGACAGTCGACAGAAAGGGATGGGAAGCCTGTTACATGTGGGGTTAGAGGAGGAGCTCAGGTTGGTGCTCCACTCTCCCGCCTGCGTTCATTGTGTGGACATGAGTACAAGCCCTGGCAGCACGAGGGAGGAAGGTGTGAGTTGGTTTCAGGTGTGCTGAGTAGGGAGGTGCCTGCCAGAGGGCCCCAGGGGGCTAGAGATGTGGGAGTCTGGGGCTCTGGAGATGGGGATCATCAGCCTAGAGGTGGGCCTGAGAGCATAAGGGGCTGGAGGATCTGGTCAGGGAGATGGGTGGGGGGCGGGGACTGGAGAGAGCCATCACCCTCCTGACTGCACTTGCCCGTGTCTCCAAGAAGAGATAGCAGGCCAGCAGGCTGGGATGCCTCCTCCTGCTGGGATAACAGAGGGCCCTGACGAAGTCCTCCTGTGCGGTGGCTCCTGCACCGTCTCCAGGGGCCCAGGCTGGCACAAGGGCCAGCTCAGAGCAGCCTCTGAGCGCGTGCAGCTGTGCTTGTGTGTGTTCATTCATTTACCACCACGCGCCTGCTCTGTGCTCTGCCTCGTCCTGCCCTGGAGAAGCTCGCCATCTAGAGGGGGGCCGGTCTTTGAACCCGAGTTACAAAATGCCATGATGAATCCCCTGGAGGAAAATAAATGGGAACTCAGAGGAGAGGATTTAATACCGGGTGGGGAGGCCTCCAGGGAGAAGGTAGGTAAGAGTTATCCAGGTGCAAAAGGAGGGGAAGGGTATCCCAAGGAGAGGAACAGCATAAGAAAAGCCTGGAGGTGAGAGTTTCGAATGGCTCAGTGATGGAGTGATGGGGAGAGTGATGGAGAGGTGAACAGGGGTGGTGACAGAGGACCTTGTGTGTCCGATGGAGGAGCTCGGGCTCTATCCACAGGGCTGCAGAGACCCGAGGGTGAGTTAGAGCAGGAGGGGCCTGAGGTGCATGTGAACATAGATGTGTGTGTGCTTCCTTTGCCCCTCAAGGGCCAGCATGCACACAGTCATGCCATCAACTAAAATCTCTGCCCAGCTCGTGTTAATTAACAGGTAATGACTTAATTCTAGAGGCTTTTCTAAGAACGGAGTTAGTGCCTTTGGTTGCACTTTCCCAGGTCTCAATGACCCCTTTCCTCCAGATTTATATGGGCTGCTGGAGAGCACTGTACTTGCAAGTAGTTTTCCAACTTGGCCCAAGAATCCTCTGTGCTGGGCCAGGGTGTCCAGTGAGGGCCCCTGACAAGATATCAGGTCCCGAGGGGGGCCACCACTCTGCCCCTGGACTGATCACACTGTTTATGGAGAGGCTCCCTCTCAGGGAGCCCAGGGTTTGGGCCGGCTGAACGTACCCCCTCCAGCGGGCCTGTGGTCAAACCCTGGCTGAACTCGGTCCTCCTCTTCTTAGACATATTCACATTTAGGCCCCATGGCTAGGTGGGGATCACAGCGCCCCTTGTTAATGGTACGGCTGGAAGCACGAATGTGGCTTGGACACAAGGGCAAGGTAGGTCTGCTTCCTTTACCCGTATTAGGGACCACCAGACATTGGGACCTCACCAGCCTCCCGACCAGAGGAGGAGCGGGGGGCTGCCTCCCAGAGCGAACCCCCAAGGGCAGCTGTGCTGTGTGTCATTGGGAGAGTTACTTTACCTTTCTGAAGCTTCCATTTCCTCATCTGTAAAACGGCATTTAGGTGGATGTCCCAGAAGCAGACCCTGAGAGGAAGATTTGTGTACAAGTGATCTCCCAGGGGAGGCCGGGGGTGAGGGTCTGCCACAAGTGGGGGTAACGATGCCTGTCTTCCAGGGTGGGAAGGGGGGTCATTCATTCATTCCACACTCTTATTTAGTCTTTGAAATATGCCCGGCATTGAGTGAAGTGCTGGGGACAGAGGTGAATGGGACCTAGGAGAAAGGCAGGCTGGGTGGAGAAGCTGCAGGGGAAGCTGACCAAAGGCCCGGTGACATCTGGGAAAACTGAGGCTCAGAGTTGCGCTCCACTAGGGCCTCACCCAGCGTGACCTTAGAGCAGCTCAGAGCCAGGACCACAGAAGTGGATGTCAGAAGTGCAGACGGTCTCGCTCGCTGGGTGAGGCCCTGCTGGGGTCGCAGCGTCCTGCTGTCTGGAGCGCCTGGAGTGGACTGCAGGGGCGGTGTGGGGAGCAGCGGGGTCTCTGTTTGCACAAGCTAACCAGCCTGCGGCAGTTGCTGCTCTAACTGTCATTGTACTGCAATTTGTGCGACAATTTGTACGGCATGGAAGGGAGCAGAGATTATGCCCTGAATGTCTGTTTATGTCATCTCTGAAAATACCCCTCAGATGCCAGGCTTGCTGAACAACCAACGGGCGACCTGTGGTCTTCGGCATCAGCCTGAGCTGCCCCCCAGGGACGTGTCCAGGGTAAATCAAGTCCAATTATAGGAAAGCACAGAGCCCTGCCCCACAAGGGGCTCTGACCCTGGCTCCCCAGCTTCTGGAGTTCTGAGAGCCCACGCTTATGTGTGTTTGCCTGTCTCTGGGTGCCTGTCACCAGGTCTCTATGTGCTTGTGGGGTGTGTGTGTGCACGCGCGTGCGTGCGTGCACCCTCGCAGGCCTGTGTGTTAGTGTCTGTGTGCATGTTTGTGTTGTTGAATGTGTCCCCAAGGGCCAGGGTGTTTTGTGTGTTCCTCTGAGTGGGTTGGTTTGTAAGTGTGTATCTGGGGGGTGTGTCTGCACATCTCTGTGTGTCCATGCAGCATATGTCTGTGAATGTGGGTCCTACAAGCCTGAGGAAGGTGTCATTCCTCCTGGTCAGGGTGGTCAGGGGAAGCACCACTGAGAAGTGCAGACTGGATTTGGACCCTGGCAAGCGTGTACAAATGGGGTGTGCAGGCGCTTCTCCTCCCCACTGTTCTTCCCCTGTTCTCAAAACTTGGAGGGAGGCAGCTGCCAGGAAGCACGTTGAGCCCAGTACCAGGAAGGACTTTATAGCACGCAGGACTTTCCCCAGTGGAGGGAAGTGTGGGAGCAGAGGCTGGCCTGCCACTTGGCAATTTCATTCAGCAAACATTCCCTGAAGCGTCTTATTCTTTATCAGGCCTTGCTCTGGGCCCTGGGACAGACGGAATTCAGGTTGAGTTCCAGGACCCACAGGCTAATGATATTAACCCTTGAGACTGGGTCCCAAAAGGCATAACAGCAGTTAAAGTGATGGACCTCTTACACTGCCGGGCACCGCTCTAAGCTCGCTAACACATTTGGGCCAGGTGCTGTTTTACAAATGAGAGACGGAAGCCCGAGTGATGAGGCAGCTTGCCTGGGGTCCCTGCAGCAAGCAGAGGCACAGCTAGGATTGGAACCCGCATCCCTGAGTCAGGAGGACTTGAGCTGCTGGCCCCCCTCCCTTGCCCCAGCTCTAGGCGGTGGTGCTGGCCAGGGCCTAGAAGAGGCTGGTTTCTGCCCCCAGAGCTCATGTGCATCCAGGAGGTGCCTGTGCCATCCTGCCTGTTCCCTGCCAGCCATGCTCTGAAGGCTCTTAGCGCTAGGCCAGGTTATTAATCAAGAAGGCCCAGAGGCCACTGCAGTGCTGGCTAAGGATTTCAATCCAGCAGGAATGTAAACGTCCCCTGATTGCATGGGGCTATTGGCCATGGTGCTGCCTGAATCAGTTGCCCGTCTGACAAGGCAGGAAAGAGTCACCCTGCTGCAGCCCACAGGGGTCTGGGGGCACCAGGCAGAAAGGACAGCATAGTAAAAGCAATAAATTGGGAGTTGGGGGTGGCCTGGGTCCCTGCCCGGCCACTGCCTATGTTTATCACTATTAATAGTAATAATAAAAATAGCAAACCCTTACTTAGTGCTTGACACGTGCCAGATACTGTGCTAAATTAGGATTGGCTCTCAACACCCCAGGAGAGGGGTGTCGCTAACCCCATTTTACAGACGAGGAAACAGAAGCTTTGGAAAGGGAAGGATTTGCCAGGGTCACACATTAGGAAGTAGAGACAACCAAGATTTAGACTACATGTTAAAAAATTATATTGTATTTGATACATTGAAAATAATACATGCAAATATGTGTAAATAATAAGGCATAGCAAAATGAACATCCATGAGTTTCTGGAACCACTGTTTATTTTCTGTTTAGGATCACACGTATATATCTATAAACAACGTATTGTTTAGTTTTGCTTGGTTTAAAACTTTACAAAAATAGTATACTGTATGTGGTCTTTGCCATATTTTCACTTAATGTTATATTTGATTATATCCATATTACTGTGTGTAGCTATAATTCATTCACTACTACTACTGTGTAATATTACATTGTGTGAGTAAACTTTAATCATTTTCTTGTTGATGGACATTTGGGTTGTTTCTGTTTTGTGCTAGCTCACAATGCTGCTGTGAACATTCCTCTTCATGTGTCTTTTTGGACGAGTGGAAGAGTTTCACTAGAGTGTGAGCCTAGAAATGGAATTGCTGGCTCAGAGAATGTAAGATGATGCCATATGGTTTTCAAAAGTGGTTCTACCAGTTTACACTCCCACACACATGGTGTGTAGAAGTTCTGTTGTTCCACAGCCTCAAAAGCATTATGTAACTCTGTCAGTCTGGCGGGTGTGAAATGGTATCTGGTGGTGGTTTTAATTCTCATATAGATGATTACTAATGAGATTGTGTGCCTTGTCATAATTTGTAGGCCATTCATGTTTCCTCTTCTGTGAAATGCCTTTAATGTCCTCTGCCCATTTTTCTATCGGTTTGTCTTTTTCTTATTGATTGATAGGAATTCTTGGTATTTTCTACCAGTTGGTGACTCATATTTTCTTTCTTGATGGTGTTTTTCTTGAACAGAAGGTCTTAGTTTTGTTGTTGTTGTTGTTGTTTTTGTTTGTTTTTTTGCGGTACGTGGGCCTCTCACTGTTGTGGCCTCTCCCGTTGCGGAGCACAGGCTCCGGACACGCAGGCTCAGCGGCCATGGCTCACGGGCCCAGCCGCTTCGCGGCATGTGGGATCTTCCCGGACCGGGGCACGAACCCGTGTCCCCTGCATCGGCAGGTGGACTCTCAACCGCTGCGCCACCAGGGAAGCCCAGAAGGTCTTAGTTTTAATGAGTGAGTCTATCAGTCTTTCCTTTAATTGCTTAAATCTTCTCTTTCTTAAAAGAAATCCTTCTCTACCTTGATGTCACAAGTAAATTCTCTTGTATCATAATGAGAGGATTTATTTTTAAGTTTTTAAAGTCTTACTTTCATTTAAGGTTTTAATCCATTGGAGTTAGAGGGTATGGTGTGAGGTAGGAACCCAATTTAATTTTTTTCCATCTGGGTAGCCATTCACTGAATTACCCATCCTTTGTCCAGAGATCTGCAATACTGCCCTGTCGTATATGTTTTTATGTATTTATTAGTCTGTTTCTAGGTGCTTCTGTTACATTAATCAATTTATTTTAACCCTGTACCAGTATTACACTATCTTAATTACCATAGTTTTGTAAGAAGTCTTTGCTAATATCTGCTAGGAAAATCTATCCCCCTACTCTCACTCCAGTCTTCTTTAGGTATTCCTTGGCTATTCTTAGGACTTTACTCTTCCATATATATTTTAGAATCAACTTTAAAATTTCAAAAACTTAACATTTTTTATTGCAATTCTGCTTACAGATCAACTGGGGGAAATGGACCTCTTTATGATATTTATTCTTTCTGTCTATAAACATGGTCTTTGTTAATGATTTTCTGCAAGATTTTATGTTTCTCCATACATGTATTGCATGTATTTCTTTTAAATATTTATTCATAGGCTTCTTTTGATTTTTGCTGCTAGTGTGAATTATATCTTTTCCAATTATCTTTTTTGTTTGTTCCTGGTGTATAAAAATACAATTGCTTTCACTATATGTATCTTGACAGCTACCTTGACAAATTCTCTTATTATTTCTATTAATTTTTATGTAATAGATTCTTTGGGGATTTCTATACAGACTCTCATATATGTGAATAATGATGATTTTACTTCTTCCTTTTCGATCTTTATACTTTTATCTCTTTGAAAAGAAACAATGATAGTGGATATTGTTGTCTTGCTCTTACTTAAAATACTTCTAACATTTTACCATTAAGTATAAAACTTCCTATCTTGTATCAGATAAAAGGCATTACTTTTTTAAAAAATAGATTTTATTTTTGAGGGAAGTTTTAGGTTCACAAAAAAATTAAGTGGAAAGTACAGAGAGTTTCCATCTATCTTCTGCACCACCCTCCCCCCGCCCCAGTTTCCCCCACTGTCAACATCCTGGACTAGAGTGGTACATTTCTTACAATCAGTGAACCTACACTGACACATCATTATCACTCAAAGTCCATAGTTTATATTAGGGTTTACGCTTGGTGTTGTACATTTATGAGTTTGACAAATGCATAATGACATGTATCCGCCATCGTAGTATCATACAGAATAGTTTCACTGGCCTAAAAATTCTCTACTGTGTCTAGTCATCCCTCCCTTCCCCCAACCCCAGGCAACCACTGATCTTCATAATTTTCCTTTTTCCAGTTGGAAATCATACAATATATATCCTTCTCAGATTGGTATCTTTCATTTAGTAATATGCATTTAAGTTTCTTCCATGTCTTTTCATGGCTTGATAGCTCATTTCTTTTTGGAATTGAATAATATTCCATTGTCTGGATGTACCACAGTCTATCCATTTATCTACTGAAAGACATCTTGGTTGCTTCCAAGTTTTGGGAATCATTAATGAGGTTTCCAAAAACATCCATGTGCAAGTTTTTGTGTGGACATAACTTTTCAACTCATTTGGATAAATACCAGGAGTACAATTTCTGGATCACACAGTAAGAGTATATTTATCAGTTTTGTAAGAAGCTGTCAAACTGTCTTCCAAATTGACGGTACCATTTTGCATTCCCATTAGCAATGAATGAGAGGTCCTGTTGCTCCACATTCTCTCCAGCATTTGGTGTTGTTAGTGTTTTGGATTTTAGCCATTCTAATAGATCTGTAGTGGTATCCATTATTGTTTTAATTTGCAATTCCCTAATGACATAGGATGTGGAGCATCTTTTCATATGCTTATTTGCCATCTGTATATCTTCTTTGGTGAGGTTTCTGTTCAGATATTTTACCCATTTTTAAAAATTTTATTTTTTATTTATTTATTTTTGGCTGCGTTGGGTTTTTGTTGCTGTGTGCGGGCTTTCTCTAGTTGCAGCAAGTGGGGGCTAATCTTCATTGCGGTGCAAGGGCTTCTCATTGCGGTGGCTTCTCTTGTTGCAGAGCACAGGCTCTAGGCACAGGGGCTTCAGTAGTGTGGCTCACGGGCTCTAGAGTTCAGGCTCAGCAGTTGTGGTGCACGGGCTTAGTTGCTCCATGGCATGTGAGATCTTCCTGGACCAGGGATCGAACCTGTGTCTCCTGCATTGGCAGGTGGATTCCCAACCACTGCACCACCAGGGAAGTCCGTTGCCCATTTTTTAATAAGGATAATATTCCTTTTTCAGATATGTCTTTTGCAAATATTTTCTCCCAGTCTGTGGCTTGTCTTCTCATTCTCTTGACAATGTCTTTTGCAGAGCAGGAGTTTTTAATTTTAATGAAGTCCAATTTATTCCAATTAGAATAAATTATTTCTTTCATGGATCATGCCTTTGGTATTATATCTTAAAAATCATTGCCAAACCCAAGTTCACCAAGATTTTCTCCTATGTTATATTCTGGGAGTTCTATGGTTTTACATTTTTTATTTAGATCTGTGACCCATTTAGAGTGAATTTTTGTAAAGTGTGTAAGGTCTGTGTCTAGACTTTTTTTTTTTTTGCATGTGGATATCTAGTTGTTCCAACACCATTTCTTAAAAAGACTGTCTTTTTGCCATTGTATTACCATCTCCCCCTTTGTCAAAGATCAGGTGATTGTATTTATGGGGGTCTCTTTCTGGACTGTCCTGTTCCACTGTTCCATTTGTCTGTTCTTTCACCAATACCACACTGTCTTGATTACCATATCCTTAGAGCAAGTCTTGAAGTCAGGTAGCGTCAGTTCTCCAACTTTGCTATTCTCCTTTAATATTGTGTTGGCTATTATGAGTATTTTGCCTCTCTTATGTAAACTTTCAAATAAGTTTATCAATATCCACAAAATAACTTGCTGGGATTTGGATTGAGATTGTATTGAATCTATTAACTAAATTGGGAAGAACTGACTTCTTGACAATATTGAGTCTTCTTATCCATAAACATGGAATATCTCTCCATTAATTTAGCTCTTCCTTGATTTCTTTCATCACAGTTTTATAGTTTTCCTCATATAGATCTTGTACATATTTTGTTAGATTTATACTAGGTATTTTATTTTGCGGGGGTGTGCTAATCTAAATTCTATTGTGTTTTTAATTTCAGTTCTGTTTTTCATTGCTGACATATAAGAAAGTGGTTGACTTTTGTATGTTAACCTTGTATACTGCTATAATCACTTATTAATTTTGGTAGTTAATTGATTCTTTTTTATTTTCTACATAGACAATCATGTCGTCTGCAAAAAAAGACAGTTTTATTTCTTCCTTCCTCATCTGTATTCCTTTTATTTCCTTTTCTTATTGCACTAGCTAGGATTTCCAGTATGATGTTGAAAAGGAGTGGTGATAGGGGACATCCTTGTTCTGTTTTAAGGCATTCCTTTTTATTCCTAATTTGCTAAGAATTTTAGAATATATGAGCATTGAATTTTAATCAAATGGTCTTTTAAAATCTGTTGAGGTTACCATATATAGTTTACTTCAATTTGTAAATATGGTAAGTTAAATTTATAGATTTTTCTGATGTTAAATTGTTCTTACATTCTTAGAATTCACCCAACTTGGTTATGGTGTGTTATCTTTTCTTTATATCACTTAACTCAGGATTTTTACATCTTTGTTAATGAGTGATATTTGCCTGCAGTTCTCCTTTCACATACTTCTGTCATTTGATTTTGGTATCAGGGTTTTATTGGCCTCATAGAATGTGTTGAGGAGTAGTTCTCTTTTTTCTATCCCTTGACGAGTTTGTGTAAGATTGGAATGATATGTTCTTTGACTATTTGGTAAAACTTGCCTGTAAAACTGAGTCTGGTATTATCTTTGTGGGAAGATTTAAAACTACTCTTTCAATTATCTTAATTGGTATAGAACTATTAAGGCTTTTTTTTTTTCATCTGAAGTCAGTTCCCCTACCCCTATCCCTCATTCTTTTAAAAAATTTAAAACAATAAAAACTTGCAGAAAAGTTGAAAGTACAGTATAAAAATTTTTTTCTGAATAATTTGATAAGTTGCCAAATGATATCCTATCAGTCTTGAATTTTAGTATGTGTTTCTTACAAAAAAGGATAAAAGTTAACCATCAAAATCAGGAAATTAATACTGATACACTGCTACCATCTAATCCTCAGGCCCCATTCAAATGTCACCAACTGTCCCAGTAATGTTCTTTATTAAAAAAGGATCCAGGTCAGAATCATTCATTGTTCTTTTTTGTCTCATCTGTTTTGTTTCACCCAGCCCTCAGACTTTCCTTGACTGTCATGGCCTTGATACATTGGAAGATTACAGGCCCGCTGTTTTATAAGATGCGCCTCATTTGGGGTTTATCTGATGTTTTCAGATTTATTGTCTTAAAATTGGTTATAGTGTTCCCTTTAATTTTTAAATCTTTGGTGGATCTGTAGTTTTTATGTCTCCCTTTTTTAATCCTAATATTACTCTTCTTGTATGCCTTTTCTCTTGTTTTCTTAATTCATTTCACCAGAGGTTTGTCTCTGTTATTAGTTGTTCCAAGAACTAATTCCTGGCTTTGTTGGTTCTCTCTATTGTATCTTTGTTTTCAACTTTATTCACTTCTGCTTTTATATTTATTATCTTCTTCTTTTTATATTTTTTACTGTATTTCGCTGTCCCTTTTATAATTTCTAAAATGGATTGCCTAGCACATTAATTTTCAGACTTTCTCTTTTTCTAGTATAATCATTTGCAAAATAATTTTTTAATGCTACTTTTACTGCATCTCAGAATTCCTTATATGTAGTATTGGCATTATTGTTCAGTTCTAAGTAAATATTTTAAATATCCATTATGACGCTTTGATTGACTCAGTAAGTCTTTAATTTTCCAAACATAGGAAAATATGTTTCCCTTTTGGTTATTAACTTGTAATTTAATTTTACGGTTATTGGAGAACATTTATTTATATGATATCACCCATTATGACTGTAATTATGACAGTTTTCTGTAAATGTTCCATGTGCTTGAAGAGAATGTGTTTGTTTTATGTTCAATAGATCAAAAGTCTTGTATTATTCAAAATTTCTATAACTTTACTAATTTTTTCTCTGTTTGACCTATTAATAATTGAGAGAAAAGTGTTGAAATCTCCCACCAAGATGGTAGGCTTTGCATTTCTATCACTATTTGCAACATCATTAGATTCCTAGAAGTTTAAAACTTTTATCATTAGATAACTCCATACCTAATAATTTTCTGGTTTAAATTCTACTTTATCTAATATTAATAGGCTATAGCATCTTTCTTTTGGATAGCATTTACATGATATGTCTTTTTCTATCCTTTAACTTTCAACTTTTTCATGTCCTTATGCTTTAGGTGTGTTTATTATAATTAGCACATAATGGGAGGTGTGATTTGTTTTGTTTCTTTAGTTCATTCTGATGTGCTCTCAAGTTTAGTCCATTTTCAGTTATGATTACCAACGTATTTGGACATGTTTCTGATATCTTACATTTTGCTTTCTACTTCTGCTTTTTCTGTGCTTTTTTGTTTGTTTTGCCTTAGTTTTTTTGTTGTTCATTTTATTTTGCTTTTTTGATTGATTACGAGAGGTGGGGTTTTTTTGTTTTTGTTTTTGTTTTTCTCCGTATTACTTTTCCCTCTCTCTGCTGGTGTGGAAGTTATACACTCTAGAAGTCTAATGTTAATACCTTAAGCCTTTCCCCAGCAGTACAAGACAGAGGTAGAACAAGACAGAGGTAGAACACTACCTCTAATTCCTCCACCAAACTTGTTCCTATTGTTGGACAGTATTCTAGTTCTGTCCTTGTTTCAACTCCACAAATTAGAGAACATTGTTATTTTATAAAACAGTGTTTTTTTAGCTCCACCTCCATGTTTACATATTTACAAATTTATTTGCCCTTCATCAATTCTTGCACATTTTATACCTTCCTTCTGGGATCATTTTCCTTCTTCTGAAATTTATCCTTTAGAAGTTCCTGGAGTAAGTTTTGTCTGTCTCGTTTGTTTATCTGAAAATATCTTTTCTTTCACCTTCATTTTGAAAGAGTTTTTGGAGTACCCATTCTATGTTGACAATTATTTTTTTCTTTATTTTATTTATTTTCTTATACAGCAGGTTCTTATTAGGTATCCATTTTATACATATTAGTGTATATATGTCAATCCCAATTGCCCAGTTCATCCCACCACCAACCACCCCAACCCTGCCACTTTCCCCCGCTTGGTGTCCATATGTTTGTTCTCTACATCTCTGTCTCACGACAGTTATTTTCTGTCAACACTTTGAAAATACTAGTTCATTGCCCCTTGTTTCCATTTTGTTGTAGAAAACCTGTTGATATAATTGGCATTTTTTTGTGAGTTTTCTCACAACACAGGTTTTCTCTCTGTTATTTTCTGTATAAAGATCTTCTACTTTGGTGTTCTGAATTTTCACTACCCTGTAAGTAGAAGGGGATTTCTTTAATTTTTTCTTTCCTCCTTGTAGTGCTTGACAGTTCTCAGCCATTAGCTCTTCAAATATTGCTTCTTTTCCATTTTTTTTCTTTGCTTTTGAAACTTTGATTAAAGGTATATTATGCCTTTTTTACTCTGGCCTCCAAATCTCTTATTTTCCAGCTACTTATCTCTCTGATCTGAATTCTGTGAAATTTCTTCAGCTTTTCCAGTTCAGCTGTGTCTAACCTGCTGTTTTATCCATTTTGGTTTTTAAAAATTTGTTTTAGCAATTACATTTTTAATTTCTAGAAATTCTGTTTGATCTTTTTCAAAGGTCACTGGGTTTTTTTGTTTGTTTTTTGTTTTTTTTTGCGGTACGCGGGCCTCTCACTGCTGTGGCCTCTCCCTTTGCAGAGCACAGGCTCCGGACGCGGAGGCTCAGTGGCCATAGCTTACGGGCCCAGCCGCTCCGCGGCATGTGGGATCCTCCCAGACCGGGGCATGAACCCGCGTCCCCTGCATCGGTAGGCGGACTCTCAACCACTGCGCCCCCAGGGAAGCCCCACTGGTTATTTCTGATAATCTCTCACTACTTGCTTATATTTTTTGATTCCATCCTTTATTTCTTTAAACATTTCACCCATAGTAGTTTATATTCTAGATCTGATAGTTTTAAATTTGAAATCCTTGGGGCGGTGGATGGCTACTTTTGTGATCCTTTGTCTCTTTGGGTTCTTCCTCTGCTTGTCCCCTTGTGTGCCGGGTAGTTTTAAGTGTGAGGATGTGTGGGTGATCTTTATTTCTGGGTACCCCGGAAGCCTGAGATGAACATGCTTGTCTCCCTAGAGGAAATCCAGAAGCCGGGAACCCTCAGAACCAGGTTGCCCCAAACCCTGGCCAGGTCCCCAAGCTCGGTGTAGGAGTTGAAGGTCTAGCCCCCCCACTTGGCTGCAGTCTGGTGTCAACACCTGCTTCAGGGCAACCCCATGCTGCAGCAGTCTATTTTTAGCTCATGATTTCCTCCTTTTGTCTCCCCTAGCCGCTGAGATTTTCCTTACCTTCTAGGATACAAGCAACTCAACAAAAACCATGTTTTATATATAATCTGGTTATTTTGCAGCAGAAAGGCCCAGAAACAAAACCTCAGTTTCCTCATCTGTAAAATGGTCACCAGTCATAATAACAATAATAGTAACAACAACTCCCCCGTGAGTTGTTACGAGAATCATAGGAACTCAGATATGGCAAAGCACCATAAATGTGTTATTTTAAGAATTGGCTATTGATATGTTGTTGGTCTTTTACAGTGCTGAGTGCTTTACATGCATTATTTTATTTAATCCTCCAACAGATCTGGTTCTGTCATCACCCCCGTGAGGAAGTTGGTTTCAAGGGGTTAAGGGTCATGTGCCTCATCATTGCTATTATCATGATTGTTACGTTGTTGGAGGAGAGGGAAATGAGAATACCTGTGGGCAGAGCGGGTCCAAGGGAGCGGGGCGGGGTGCCTGCCTATTGGTTGAAGGGCCGTGCGGTGCAATGGGGAGTGCTGGGCTGGGACTCAGGAGAAAGGGTGGGTTCTTGCTGGGTGATCTTGAGCCAGCTCAGCTCATGGTCTGGGGTGCTGGCTGCAGAATCCCAGCCTGCTCGTCTCTTGGGAGCAGAAGGGTGCATTGTGGGTGCAGGAGCGTTTCCATACATTGTGAGTCACCATGGAGGTGCAACCCCAGTTGTCTCCCAGGTAGGATTATACTTCTCTGATGTCCCCAGGTTTATTCTGTGTTTCATCTCTGTGTGCAGCAGAATCCTTGGTGCCCTGTTTTCTGTTCACCACTTAGTTCCTTGAGTGGCTGGACTCCTTGAAGGCAGGCACTGATTCTGCTTGGCTCTTTGTGACCTGGCAGAGGCCTGGCACACCGCAGGTGTTCAGCAAACGATGATGACAGGAATTCACAATGGCTCTTCTCTACCGCATTGTGCACAGACCCCGTCTACAGAATCTTTGTAAGCCTCTGTTCATTCACCTCTGGGACGCTCACTCCTTTCCCCAGTATTGCGTTCTGGCATCATCCCACATGAACATGCTCTGTTGCGTTGCCCTCATAACCACACTCGTTATTTGTCATTCCTGGGGGACAGATTTTTGGTTTGGCAAATATGATCTCTGTTACCTGTCTGCTCCAAGTCGTCTCCTCGTGTGTGACATGGAAAAAGCCTTTGGAACTCGGCAGCCCTGGATCCAAACTGGCTTCTCCACTTGCTGGCTCTGTGGACAAATAGTGTAACCCCGTGAGCTTCAGTCTCCCTACCTCTAAAATGGGGAGGGGGAAGCCAGCCTCCCAGGGGTAGGGAGAGATTCGCGTGCTGTGGGCTCGTGGTAAGGGTGAGTTCCCTCCAGTTTCCCTGGCCGGCCTCTGGACCTGCTCTGTTTGCTGGCGTGCTCCACACAACCAGAGCACTGTGGCTCCCATGGGCCTAAAGCCCCTTTTACTCCACACCTTAGGATGACGACTCCATGAACTGCTGGGCCCACTGGCTCCCTTCGGCCTCTGCCAAGCCCAGCATGTTCTGTGGCTTCCTGAGAGCTGTCTGGGCCCCAGCCCCAGGCCCATTGCTCTAGTTCTTGGCTGGCCGGGAGGCAGCTGCCAGCCAACTGTTTACCTTGGGAACATGATGTCCTCTGTGGCAGCATTTGCCAGCCATGGAGCGAGGGCAGATTTATGAAGTTGGTCGCACAGAAACGATTTAAGGCCCTGGTTGGCCAACAGTAATGTAAAGATATACAGTGCCTGTCTGCAAAAGATTGCATTTAGGTGCCCACACTTTGGTCTGATTTACAGCATAGACCAAGGCTCCAATTAGCAGTCATAGCCGTCTTTTAGCCAAAACCTAGCACCTTTCAGGATTATGCAGACTTTCCAGGGCCTGGCCTATGATGAAATTATAGCTGGAGGCTTGTAAGTTCATGCGCCATTTATAAAGGCGGTATATTCTTAACTGCCCTGCTGCTCAGCTTACCTGCAAGGTCTGGGCCCTCGTGGCCTAGCTGCTTGTTAAAGTGACCCTAGGAGATTATTGGAAAGTGGGACCTGGTTTCAATCCTGGCTCTCTATTCCTTGCTGCGTGACCTTGGAAAGTGGTTTAGTCTCTCTGATCCTGAATTTCTTCATCTATAACTTGACTAGTGTGGCAGGACGGGACTTGGGAAGAGTAGTAGATACTTTGCTCTGTGGGGATCAAACAAACTGGGTGACAGCTGTAGAGAACCCATCACAGTTTCTGGCACATAGTAGGTGCTCAGTGACGGCGTGTACGTTAGAGTTCCTAAAAGGGACAACAATCCAAGATGGGACTGGCCTCTTCTCCGGTACTCTGCCTAGCTGCCTGGCAGGGGCGGGGGCAGGAGCGGGGGACAGGCGGCAGAGTGTTATCTATTGCCTGTGGTCCTTCAGGCAGCGAGGCCTGGAGTCCTGAGGGCAGGGTGGGTGGTCCACCCTGGAGTGAGTCCTAAGACTCATCAGCATCACAGGCTGCATTTGAGCAGTCTACTGAGCAGCTGTGGCTGAGGCCTTCTTAAAGCACTTACTACGTGCACTGCTGCTCCAGTGCCTAGCCCCATGCTGGACTCATAGCCGAAGGCATGGTAAAGCCAGGTATGCTGATGTGCCCTTAGGCCAGCTATATGCTGTCTCCAGTCTCCCCTGCGCCCCACCCCATCCTCCTCACTGCAGCTTCTGCCCTCATGGGGAGGGGAAGGGCTGTCTGATGGGTGTTGGAGGGAAGCTGATGTCAGGTCAGCATGTGGACAAGTTTCTCCTGATAAAAACTGTCCACAGGTAGAAACCCTGCCCTTCAAGCAGGGAGTGAGCTCTCATCCTGGGTAGGCTGAGTGCTGTGAGGGGATTCAGTCACGGGGAAGATTAGCAAAAGGAGGGACTGACACAGGGCTGAGGACCAGGCCCTTATGCCACATGAAGGCGATCGGGCTTGACCCTGAGGACAAGGGGAGCCGTGGGGTGAGAATGGGTTGGGAGGAGTAGGCCTGGCAGCTGCATACCACTAGAAGCCTGCTGGACATCATCCCAACCTTCAGTGGCAGGAGGATCAGGACAGGGGCCAAGCAGATGGAGGGATGTTTAGAAGGGCAGTTACTGGGCCTGAGGTGTCGACAAGCAGTCAAGGGAGAGGACAGAGCCCTTCTACCTTGGGAAGTCTAAAGTCCTGGGCCAGTTCTGAGACTGAACACATGACAAGGTAGGGCTGTGTCCTTGTGGGCTCTGGGGTCTTGAGGTCCTCTCTCCAGTCGGCAGGCCCCAGTGCCTGTCCACTCGGTGCCAGTTCAGTCTCTGAGGGGAGTGGGCACAGCCAAGAAAGACTCGGTCCCTGCCTTCAGAGAAGCCAAAGTCTGAAAAGACAAGGTTTGTACGAAATGGCCGAGGCCAGCAAAGCCCACTGCATTGTGTGTTACTGTTACTAAGAAGCCCCAGGTTTCTAAGACCTAGAAAAGTTTTCAGGCCCTTCTACCTCTGGGTCTGATTCTTCTCTCTGCTACAGCAAACCCTCATCAGTTTGGGCTTTGCATCATTCCTGCTGTTCGGTTTCCAGGATGGCACAGACAAGTCCAAGACTACGTTCCGTTTACCTTCAGGCCGTAAGGCACTATGACAGGTTCTAGGTGTCCCAGAAGAGCAAAGAAGTACACACTGAGGGTGTCCTGCACATACAGGGTCCTGAACCAAGCGAGGTAAATGGCTCACCCAAGGGGAAGTGGGTGGGCCTTCACTCATTGACTCAACCTTTACCAAGAGCTCCTCTGGACCAGGCCCTGGGCTGGTGCTGGGCACCATGACACGAATGGGCCACACTTCTCAACCCTTGTCCCAAGTCTTGGGGGGAGCCAAACACTGGAGCAAGGGGCGTGGACATAAGCGTTGGCCCAAGGCAGGGTGGAGTTTATTAGGAGGAGAGGTGGAGGACAGTCATGTTGTGGGAATGCCTGGGCGTTTGCTGGGGCTGGAGTAGAAGGCCTGGGGTGGAGAGCAGCAGATGGGAAGGTTGACTGGGGCTGGATCACGTAGAGCCACGCATGCAGAGGAACTGGGACGTTATCCTGGAGATCCGCTGAGGGCCGCTATCATCAGCGGCTGCTTTCGAAAGATCACTTTGATAATGACAGGTGAGGGACTGAACCCCAGGGGATGGCGCTCAGTATGACCCTGGGCCCGCCTCCAGGGGTCACTAAGCTACCCCGCTAAACTGGACCCTTTGAATGTGTCCCTCTGCCTTTCCGCCCCACCTGCATGCTGTCGCACTTCCCAAGCCCAGGCTCCCATCACATTGCTTACACACCTTGTGCGTTTGACAGTGAGCCCTTACAGCCTGACAAGCAGTGCCCACTGCAGGCCTGGTGCTGCCAGCCCCTGCTGGCCTCATCCCATATCATCCGGAGCCCCATTCCCCATCTAATCAGCGGCTCCGTCCTGCTTTGATTTGGGGCTCTCCTAAGGACATTTGATTGGCAGTAACTGGAGTCAACCATAAGCTCATGCAAAAGGGCAGATTATTTATGTGTTTTCTGCTGTTCTGTTAACAATGACTTCAGAAGGGCATATGGAATGGATAAGGGATTATTTAGAAATCAGAAATTTGCAGGAGACTGGAAAGAACTTGATAAAAACCATTTAGGTACTATAACGTGCTTCACTTAAAAAAAGGTATATATTTACCTCGTCTGTCTGATTATACAGGAAGTGAATTAGGAGAGGTATTCAGAAATGTTATTGGAGTGACAAGATATTTCATGGGAGCTGCTGGACAGCACCGTGTGAGCATGTGCTCTGCCACGTGTGTGTTTCAAGGCAGACCTGATGGGCTCAGAGGGTCGGTTCCTCCCCAGCCGGCCTCAGCCGTGGGATGTGGTTGCCCTGCATCTGGATACCTGCTGCTGCCCCCACCCCCTTCCTCCACAACCCCAAGAGGCTTTCTGGATGCTTTCTCACCTCCCTCTGTTTCGCTGGTTACCAAGTGCTGATGACTCGGACTCCTAAACCTCTCTGTCCAGCCAGACTGCCTGAGTCAAATCCTACCTGCTACTATAGTCATCCCTGTAGTAGGGACTCCCCAGCCGACCCACACAGATACCAAAATCTGCGGATGCTTAAGTTCCTTATGTAAAATGGGCTAGTACAGTCGACCTTCTGTATCCGTGGGTACCATGGATACGAAGTTGGTTGAATCCACAGGTGCGAACTGGTGGATGCAGAAGCAGAGTGTATTTTCCATCTGAGGGAACAGCGGCAAGTTCCATAGTGCTGTGTGCTTCAGTTCCTCCATCTGTAAAGTAGTGACCATGATGATATCACCTACCATTGGGGCCATTCTGGGGACTTGATGATATAATGTACAGCGTCCAGGGTGGCACAAGGATGACGGAACAGGTACATTTTGTTTCCAGTCCCAGCCTGGGGTTTAGGGAGATGAGCGGGTCTGGGCGCTGGGCACAAACCGCGCTGAGCTCCAGGCTGGCCGTGAGTGCTGGATGAGCATGGTCTGCAGTGTAGTGCTCTCCTCCCACACCTGGCAGTAAATGCTTCTTGTTTTGACTGATTGCACCTTCCCAAGGTGCCCTGTTTCAGAGTTGAGGGGCTTTTGTTGCTCAGGCTCTCCCAAAGCAGGACAGCACAGCCCCAAGCCCACTGGGGCAGGGTAACCCGGTGCCCTCACGTAAGCACGCACTCACCCGCACACCCTCTTCGGGTCCCCTTCAGTCCTGCTCTGTGCCAAGGCCAAGCCACAAATGAGGTCTGAGGCAGGGGATTTTCAGAATGAGGGTGGCCCAAGAGGCCACTGACACACTGCTTTGCAGGGAAGACAGTGACCTGGTCACCTGAGGCAGGGGCAGGGGTGGCCAATCTTTAGACCTGAGAGTCCCCGTGGAACTTTCTGGAACATGGCAGCCTTTCCTATCTGAGCCTAGAGAAGCTACCCCTGCACGGCACTCAAGTCTGCCCAGAGAGACAGCTGCCAGTCCCTCTCAGATCCCCAGGTCCCCTGCCCTCCTTGTGAGGCCTTATCCATTCTGCACCCCAGAGCATGTCTCCTTCAAGCCTCACAGGCCCTGACGGAGCCTGGGAGGATAACAGAGTGTCCTTCACTGGTGGCTTCAGCAGGGTCAGAGGGGATGTCAGGGGTGGGGAAGCCCTCCTGAGCCCCGTGAGACAGTGGCTCTTGGGATTGTCCCCCAGCTTCTCAGAGCTGGCCAGCAGGGCCTGGTAACAGGTCAGGACTGTGACAGGTCAGGACTGTGACAGGTCAGGACTGTATCACTGCCTCCCTGATGTGACCCATCCCCACCTACACCCTTCCCCAGTGTCCCTATTGCAACAGACTCAAACCTGAGTCCAGATCGACAGCAGAAGAGGAAACTTGCCTGAACTAATGAGCTGCTCGATTAGTCCCGTGGTGCCAGACCTGAGTCAAGTCCTGGCTCCTTCTCCGATTTGCTGTGTGACCTTAGGCAGTCATTTACCCTCCCTGAGCTTTGGTTCTCTAGTTTTATAAGCTAATACATAGAAATAACCTGGCACTTTGCCTGGTCCCTACTGCCTGCCCCTACCTCAGTTATCCAAACGTTACCCCAGAGGGCTGTGGTTGGGTTGGTGGGATCCTCTGGATACCCCAGAAAAGGGCTTGGATTCAAATCCCACTCACTGTCTGACCTCAGGTGATAGTTCTGCCTTCTTTGTGCTTCAGTTTCCTCATCTGTCAAAAAGAAGTTGTCATGACTGTCCCTCCCTTCCTTGTTTTGAGGATGCTCAGATGGGACTGCAAATGTGAAAGTCCCACAAGGGCAGGTAATGGAAGGTGAGATGTTATGTCCAGGAACTCAAGGTAGGGTCTTCTGGCCTTGTGGGTGCCCGGTGGCATTCTCTGCACTGACAGGAGTCCTTGAGCCAGACTTTGGGGGAGGCCCAGTGTACTGGTTTCTCTTTAGGGACATCCAGGGAGGGGCTGCTGCTCCATCTGCTGGAACGCTGGCCAAACCCTCATCTGGCCAATAAGGCAGGCCCCTCCACCTCTCTAGACCCTTCTGGCCATCCTCCCCCTTGCCCTCCCTACTCCACTCACACTGGCCTCCTTGCTCTATCTCTTTTCCTACCTCAGGGCCTTTGCACTGGTGTTTCATCCTACCTGGCATTCTCTGTCCCTAAAGCTTAGTGCGCCTCGCTCCTTCTCATTCTTGAGGTCTCAAGTCAAATGCCACCTCTTCACACTACTTCTGTCCCATCACAAGGCCAAGTGCTTTTTCCCATAGCACTCATGTGGTCTGACATTATCTTATTTACTTACTTGGCTAGTGTCTGTGTCACCCCAATAGCACGTTACCTGCACAAGGGCAGAGGTCATGTGTGTCTTGTTCACTGCTATGTCACCATCAGCTGGAATGGTACCCAGCACCTTGTAGGCACTTAACATTAGATTAGATGGGTGAGTGTGGGGATAGATGGGTCACGGTTGGATGGAGAGGTGGTGGATGGATAGGGAAAGGCTGCCTCAGATCCGGGGTACCATCTCAGCAGGTGTGCAAGCCAAGGGGAATGGTCCCTGGCAGGGGGCCATGGAATGGATTCCTGTTCTTGGGGAAAGTGGATGAAGTAACCCCACAAGTCCCTCCAGCCTTGGCTCTGCTTTCCTGGTGTACCCCAGATCTGAAGGACAACCTGTATTCACCAAGGCTTCCAGGGGTGGGGTTGGCTGCAGCTGCCAGACCAGCCAGTGGAGGAAATGTCTTAAGAAAGGCAGACCTACTAGAGCATGGACTTGAGGATATGGGGAGGAGGAGGCTGTGACGAGGTGAGAGAGTGGCATGGACATATATACACTACCAAACGTAAAATAGAGAGCTAGTGGGAAGCAGCCGCGTAGCACAGGGAGATCAGCTCGGTGGTTTGTGACCGCCTAGAGGGGTGGGATAGGGAGGGTGGGAGGGAGGGAGACGCAGGAGGGAAGAGATATGGGAACATGTGTATATGTATAACTGGTTCACTTTGTTATAAAGCAGAAACTAACACACCGTTGTAAAGCAATTATACTCCAATAAAGATGTTAAAAAAAAAAAAAAAAGGATGGCAGAGAAGGTTGGTGGTCCCCTTGCTCGGGCTGTGGATCAGCTCGAATACCAGCTTTGTGTTGCCTTGGCTGGGGCCTGACACCAGCTGAGGACTGGAACAAGTTACTTATTACCTCTAAGCTCAGTTTGTTCATATGTAAAATGGAAACAACACTAGTACCTTCCCGGCCCCCAGGTTGTTAACTGTTTAAGAGGACCGATTAAGCCAACAGGAGTCTTCGGTTCTGTTGCTGAGGAAGTTTGTCTCTGCCTGCCCAACTCCCTCCTCTAGGGTTGATGATAAAAATAAAAACAGAAAACTCTCATAGAGATAGTCTCACGTAGGGCTGCGGCCCAGGGTCCAGTCAGGTCCTCCCTCCGCCCCTTGGCCTCCAGGCGGCAGGGAGGGGACCAGAGGAACCGTCCTTGCGAATGAGCTGAGCAGGCTGAGGGGATGGTGAGCAAGCAGAGGGGGAATGTTTCTATTAGGCTTTTGGAATGTTTTCTTTTTTTCTCCAAGAACTGGTTGTGGTCATGTAAATCACCCTGGAGGAAAATCAGAGGGTCCCCATACGCATCTGTTGGTTTTGGTTTTTATAAAAAAAAAAAAAAAAACAAAGACGAAGACAGCAATCTTTGCGGTCTGTTTAAAAGTATTTTAATCATCAATGAACAAGGGAAGAGTAAACCCCTGGAGCAGGCAGGAATGTGGCCAGGGGACCTGAGGAGGCAGGCCCCGTGGGGCTGCCCATCCCCTGTGGGGCTGCCCCTCCCCCTGCCACCTAGGTCCCTCTGCACAGAGCCAGCCCACGCACGGGGCTCGTGTGCAGGCTCATGGGGTCCCTGCCTGCTTCCACTCCCATGGGGTCTGCCCTCCACCCATAGAAGTTTAGGGTTGGGGTGTATGGTGAGGCCCGGAGAGCAGGTAGGGGAGAGTCCAGGGGGTTCCATCTTTGGGTGTGGGCAGGGGGTCTGTGAGAGTGTGTGTGTCTGCGTGTGACTGCCTGTACCCGGGTGTGTGTTAAGCACTGGGGGGATTGGGCCTGCGTGTTTGTACGAGTAGGTCTGTGTGGTGTGTGTGCGGGTTGTTCGCAGGGTGATTGAAATGTGTGCGGTTGTAGAGCTCGTGTTTGGGATTGGGGTGTGGGGGAGGTTTGGTGTGGGATGGGGGTGTCCGTGCAGTTAAGTACATACGTACTGGGGTTATGGTTGGGGAGTGTGTGGCAGAGATAGACATATACCCACCGCACACCCCGTGTATCCCTGTATGTCAGCACCCACAGCAGACGCAGACACTCCCAATGCCACACCCATGCACACACCCAGCACACTCCCAGAGCACACTCTCCAACACCCTCCTCTGGTAGATGTGCATGTGTATGTGTGGTTAGGTGAAGTGAGTGTGAGTGTGCATATGTTTGTGTGGGGTATGAGTTTGAGTTTAAGTTTGGGGGTGGGTGGTCATGGTCTGTGCTTGTGTTGTGGGGAGTAGTTTGAGTGTTTGGGTGAGTGTTGTACATTCAGCGTGTGTGTGTGAGGTGTATGGTGTTGTATTGGGCGTTGACTCTTTTGGGTGTGCACGTGGTCAAGGCACACGTGTGTTTGGAGGAGTGTATTTGAAAATCTGTTTGCTGTACGTGCGTATATATTGGGTATGGGCATGTATGTTGGCCTTGGGTTCGTGTGTGTGTATTTTGGTGTGTGGTAGGATGTTGGATGTGCATTGGGGGGGCGTGTGTGTCGGGTGTAGGGTGAGGGAGTAGGGCTCACACTGACTGGGAGAGATGAGTCTCCTGCCCAGCCCAGGCTGTGATTTGAACCCAGGAGCCTGTAGCCCCCACTTCCTCCTCAAGTTGAGGACCATGTGAGGTGCTGGAGGGGGCATCTGGGAGAATCTTGGAGGGAATGAGATTGAGCAGGGCCTGGAGTGGTGAAAAGAGCACGGTGTCCAAGGACTTTCAAGGCAGAGGGACCAGGAGGCAGGTCAGCCAGTGCATCCAGGAAAGGAGTGGAGTGTAGGGGGAGGGGGGGCAGAAGGAAGTGAGGCTTGGGCCATGGCATGGTGAGTCTGAATGTCAAGCCCAGGAGTGGAGACTTGATCCTGTGGGCAGAGGATGGAAAAGATGGAGCAGGCATGATTGCAGAGCTCACAAATGGAAGAGGCCCTAGTAGGGGCGGTAGTGCCAACAGCACTCTCTCGGGTACTCATGGGGTCCCTGAGAAAAGCAGCCCCTTCCTGAGGCTTCACCTTGGTCCCCCAGGGCTCTGAGCTGCCTGCAGTAGATCACTGTCTGACCTGGCCTCCTCCCAGCATGCAGGGAAGCAATAGCGCAGAGGTTGTTAGCAGATGAGGACACTGGACCAGAGGGGAGGGAGGAAGCGGCCTGAGGCTCCTCCCTCCCCGCCTGAGCATCTCCCACTAGCTGTGAGAGGCCTCCATCCCGGGGACCTGGGGTTTGGGTGCTGAGTGTAGGTGGGCTGCCACAGTTTCCAAAGTGCTACGTCGTGACGTCCCAAGGGCTTCCTTGCATCCCCAAGAGGTGGGTGTTTCGGGTGTTCTGAATTTCTCTGAGTGTGACATAATCACTTGCTAGAAATTTTGCAAAACCAAAAAGAACAGATGACTCAGACCACCACAGTGGAATGTTTTCTTTGGTCATGAGCCCATCCACGTATGACGTGGTGCTTAGCACAATGTCTGGCGCATGGTAAGTGCTCAACAGGGGTGATTTCAGATTCATTGCCAGGATTTTAGAGTGAGAAGGGTCCAAGCTATGGACCAGTCCAGGCCTCATCTCAGATGAGGTGCTTCACTTCTCTGTGCCTCAGGTTCTCAATGGGGTTGTTGAGAAGATTATTAACAATAATAAGCGTTGATGAATTTAGCACTGGGGCTAAGAAATTCCCCATGATTCCAGGTGCGTCATCGCGATTGTTTTCCATAGCCGTCTTGTAGTCCATCATGAGGACTGTGGTGCAGTCTACTCAGCTTTTCTCCCACTGTTGGATATTAGGTTGTTCCTAATTTTCCACTATTCATATTTGGTAACAAGAATGTTTCATTAACCATCTTCTTGCACAAAGTTTGTCTGATCTTAAGCCTGGGTGGGCCCCCAGAACCCAGATGTCAAACAGCAATGGAACCTGGCTCTGTGTGAGCCAGTGTTCGTTCTGTCCACCGATACATCTAACCCTCCAACCCCGGGGGCAAGGCTTTCCCCCTCTGAGCCCTATGTTCCATCGGCACCACCTCCTTCCTGCCCAGGCCTACTGCAGAGAAAGGCCAGGGAAGCTCGCTTGCTAATGTGTTAATGGGCTGGGCTCCCTCTGGTGCTAATGGCTGAAAACGTCACCCATGATTTGCAGTGGGTCAGTCTGCAATCTCCACCCAATGTGAGCATGCATGGCTGAAGGAAACTGAATCCTTCCTGAATAAAATTGAACCCAGAGTCCCTGAGGCTGGCAGAGGAGACCACAAGAAAACCTTGTGAGGTGGGCTCAGTCTTGTGGCCCTGTCTCCTGTCCCAGAGCTGAGTCCCCTTTTACAGGTCCCTGGCTGCTCTGCCCCATATCAGTCCAAGGAGGCGTCACTTCCCAGTTTGTCCCATGGCTCAAGGGTTTGCCATGACCTTCCGTTAGTACCCCAGAACTTCTGCTTTGCCCCTTCCTAGGTGGGTGACTTGAAAAGGGTGCTGCTCTGTGACTCTCTTTACTCATTTGTAATATGGGGATGATGACAACAATAAAACCTACCTTGTGGAGTTGTTGTAGGGATTAAAACACTTTTGCATGTAAAGCACTTGAAACAGGGCCCAGCACATGGTAAGCACTCAGTAAATGTTAGCTGTTGTTGTTTTAGCTCAAAAATGACTTTACTTTTGCAGTCACTTTTCTGATAAGGGACTTGTACCCAGCATATATTAAGAACTCTTACAATTCAATAATGAAAAAGATAAATAACCTAAGTAAAAAATGGGCAAAGGACTTGAACAGACATTTCTCCAAAGAAGATGTACAGATGGCCATATGAAGAGATGCTCAACATCATTAGCTGTCAGGGCAATGCAAATCCAAACCATAATGAGATACTACTTCACACCCACTAGAATGGCTATAATGAAAAAGATGGGCAGTAACAGGTGTTGACAAGGACATGGACCAATTGGAACCCTCATACAGTGAGGATGGGAAGGTAGAACAGTGCAGCTGCCTTGGAAAACAGTCTGGCAGTTCCTCAAACAATTAAACATAGAATTACCATGTGATCTAGCAATTCTGCTCCTGGATATATACCCAAAATAAATGAAAACATGGGTCTTCACAAAATTTTGTACATGAATGTTCACAGCAGCATTATTCACAATAACTAAAAAGTGGAAGCAACCTAAATATCCATCAACTGATGAATAAAATGTGGTGCGTCCATAGAATGGAATATTATTTAGCCACAAAAACATGAAGCACTGATACACGCAACAACATGAATGAACCTTGAAAACATTCTGCTAAGCAAAAGAAGCCAGCCACAAAAGACCACATATTGGATGATTCTAGTTACATGCAATTTCCCAAATAGGCAAATCTATAGAAATAGAGAGTAGATTAGTGGTTGTCAGGGCTTACAGAGAGGGAGGAATGACCGCTAATGGGTATGGGGTTCCTTTTAGGGATGAAGAAAATGTTCTAAAATTGATTGTGGTAATAGTTGCGCAACTCTGTGAATATGCTTCAAAACACTGAACTGTGTACTTCAAATGGATCAATTTTATGGTTATGTGAATTACATCTTAACAGAGCTGTAAAACAAAAAGAAAAGGATAAAAAAAAGACTTTATGAAGGGCTCATGGAAGACCACAGGGAAGCAGACACAGAATGACATCACCCAAAAAACCTGGCCCACCCTCAGCATTCCTCCTGGTCTGCTTTCATAGGGCAGAGGCCATCTAATCCTCATCTTGCCATAGCAGGTCAGCAACTTCTGAACTCATGCAGGCCTGTCCCCAAAAGCCAGGCCCAGAGTTGTGGTCGCAGTGAAAGACAGTGTGGTCAAGTGGTAGGACCCTGAGCTGGGATTACGTTAGCGTGACACCATTGTCATAGGATTAGCAGAAGTCATAGGCGTAAGCATGTGGCCTAGAGCAGGGGTCCACATATCATGTGTGGCCCTCCTCCCCTGCCCCTTACTGCCATGCGAGTGCCCCCCACACTCCCATCCATCATGGACATGGCACTGCCAGTGGCAGCATGCTACAGGTCTGGCAGATAAAACACCTACTCAGTGCTGCACAGAGACCCCAGTTCTCCAATTAGAGATGTGCACAAATAGGGCCTTTTGCTGGAAAGGGCAAAGTCCAACATTGGTGTGAGTACGGAGGCCCTCAGAACTCACCCCTGAGCCCTGCCTTCCGGTGCCTGGCGGTGCACACGAGGTGTGGCATGCCAGAGCCAGAAGGGGTCTGTGAGACCATCTTCAGTCCCTTCCCCTTTATTTTATTTTATTTTTTGGCCACAACATGCATCATGCAGGATCTTAGTTCCCCAAGCCAGGACCCAAACTGTGCCCCTTGCAGTGGAAGTGCCGGGGAAGTCCCCCTTTATTTTATAGATGGTTAACTGAGGCCCAGAGAAGTGAGGTGGTATAGTGGAAAAGAGGAAGTGCATTTTTGCATTCAGGTCCCGGTCAGCCAGGGACTCCTGTGGCGGCCTTGGACAGGAGTCATCTTTAAAAGGTGGAGTTGCTAAGAAGGTAAAGCCAGCAGACACAAGATCCAGTTAGAGCTTGGCAGCTGGAGGGGAGAGATTCAGCCCGTGTTCAGCAGAAACCAACCCCGTATAAGGGAGCAATGAGAGACAGACCAGCAGGGAGAAGTCGGAGAAGCAGGAGGATTCTATCCTTGAGTTTTTAAAAATAAATATTTGTCAAAGTTTTTATATGCTTGTTGCAGGAAACATGGAAAACACAATAAGCATAGATTTATAAGAAAACAAAAGTCCTCTCTGCGGATCCCACACAAAGAGACTCTCAAGTTGGACCTCTTTGGGCTGTTCCTGGCTCCTTGAGGAAAATGGAAATGGACTTTATGAAACATATTTCGAATGAGAAATTACCGTCATTCTTCTCTGGTGATCCCCGGCAGCCCGGCTTGGCTCGCACAAAGGGAGAGGCCACAAATAGGATTTGCCAGACCCAGTCTGAGCCCGGTTCACCGAGCTTGTGTTCCAAAATGCACAGTCATTCAAAAGTCAATGAAAACCCATTGTGTTGCACGCAGTTAGCAACTACGTTAGACTGGGCCCGCGCGGTCCACTGGAGGGCTCGCTGGTGGTGAAGTTCTGGGAGCTGCCTGTGTCGGCGGGACTGCCTGGGTTAGGGCCTGAGAAATGGGACCTTACAGAGATAAGCAACACCTTCCATCCATTAAAGGCAGGAGCGTGAAAGGTGGAGAAGAGCTCGGGACCCAGGAGTCAAGAGCTAGTTCTCTGCAGATGCAGGAGGAGAGGGAGGGGCCACAGATGAGGACCCACTGTTGTTACCATCTTCAGCCCATGTTGAAACTGGAGCTGCTGCCTTTTTTCTGGGTGTGAGGAGGAGAGTGCCCCGAGGCCAAAGGTCAGGGAGCACTGGGCTGGGAGCCTGGAGTCTGGGCTCCCTGTCTTGGTGTCACCATTGACTTGCTGGGCAGCCTTGAACCAGTCTCTTCTCCTTTCCCAGCTTCAGTCTCCCCGGTATAAAACGGGCAGACTTATTCTAACACCTGTTCCAGTCAGACCTGTGATTTTAAAAAGAGCCTTTTTCTCCTTACCCAGGGTGGGATGGGACATGGGTGGCTAACCCCAATTGAGCCGATTGTTTCAGTAAGCAAACATGCCCTTGAGCCCCTGCTGTGAGTACAGTCTACTGCTGGGCCCTGGATGAGAGGCCAGCTGGTGGGACCAGCACTATTCCATGTCTGAGTCACAGCCCTGGTGGTGGAAGCAAGGGACCCAGAGGCAGACAGTTAGGATCTTGAGTCCTAGGGTCTGTGATGAGGGAAGGTCAGGGCTGTGGGACCCCAGGGGAGTCTTGCCCTAACAATAGGGGAATCAAGGAAGGCTCCCTGGAAGAGGTGGCATATGATCTGAAACTTGGAGGATGAGCAGGATTTTGCCAGGTGAAGTGGCAGGAGAAGGGCACCCTGAGTAGCAAGTGATGGGAGCAGAGGTACATCAGTGCAGGCTGCATGGAGAATGACACCCATGCCTGGCATGCAGTAGTGCTGGGGCGGGGGCCTGTCCACGCCCAGAGGTGGAAGGCCCTGCCATCTCCCTCTCTCTTTTTAATATTTTAAAGTATTGTTGAAATATAACTCACAAGATTCATCTTTCTAAAGTATACAGTGCTTTGAGTATATTCACAAAGTTGTGAAACCATTATTACTATCTTAATTCCAGAACATTTTCATCATCCCCAAAAGAAACCCTGTACCTGTTAGCAGTCACTCCCATTCTCCCCTCCACCCAGCCTCTGGCAACCACCAATCTGCTTTCTGTCTCTGTGGATTTGCCTATTCTGGCATTTCACGTAGATGGAATCATACAGTATGTGGTGTTTTGTATCTGGCTTCTTTCACTCGCCATAATGTTTTCAAAGTTTACCCATATTGTAGAATGTATCAGCGTTTTACTTCTTTTTATGGCCAAATAATATTCAATTGTATTGATATACTATTTTTATTTATCTATTCATCACTTGATGGGTGTTTGGGGTTTTTTCTATATGATTTGATTTAATGATTTGAAAAATTAAACTTATTATTACTGATTCACTTGTAGGAGTAAGAAATGGTAGATCCCATGCAGTCTCTTATCTCATTTGGCCCTTACAATAAACCTACAAGGAAGGAGTGTTAACTGTTTTCCAGAAGACAGCTCTGGACCAGAGCGCCTAAGTACCACGCCTAAGGGCAGGGGCCAGTCAGCAGCGGGGCTGGGACTTGAACCCAGCTCTGCCTGCTCTAAAGCCCGCAGCCCATCCAGCTGGCTCAGAGACGTGTCCCCAGACATTCAGCTGAGGCTGCAGAGAAGGATGTTGAAGGAGCATTTGCTCCCCACGGCGCTCTGTGGCTCACGGCTGCTGCTGCGGTGTGAAATGCAGCCTTGCCCGCCCCCATGTAGTCTTGTGGCTCGGACCTGCCTGTGTGTCCTCTGCCCTAGGAGTGAGCTTGTTTGTGTCCACTGTTTACTTAAGTTGGCCGCTCTGTCTCCTGAGACTCCTCAGTCATCACTGGTCACCACGTGGGAAACAGCCTGGCGATGTCACTCTATGAGGAGGCGTCCCTCAGTGCATCCCATGGGGTGGGCCTGGGTTCCCTGATGCAGCCACACAGCTGTCATCGTCATGGGCTGTGTCACCATCCATGAAAGTGGGTCACCATCCATGTCTTCCTTGATCCTCAGATCCCCTCTGGAGGTCATCATGTTGTTGCCATGTATTTGTGTGGAAACTGAGATCAGAGGGAAGTCCTTCGCCCACATCACATAGGACAGGGGCAAGTGTCGGATCCAGACCTGACTCAGATCTTTCAGGCTCCACATCGAGGGTGGGAACATCCCCAGGTCGTGTTATGCAGGACAACTCACCCAAAGCCACATGCAGAATTAAGAAGGAAGTCTAGTTCTTCTGCAACCTAGATCTATCTATGAAAGTATCACACTGGCCACTGTGAATTTTTTTTTAAACTTCAACAAAACAGAGTAGTATAAAGTATAAAGCAAAAGTATAATGTATCAAGAGGTAGAAAGTAGAGAGTAAAGTATGAAGAAAAAAGGAAAAGTTACCTCTAACTATAGTACTCAGAAATAACCACTGTTTAACATTTTGGAGTATTTTCCCAGACTTCTCTGTGTATATGATAATTATACTCTTTACAGGAAGGGAATCATACTAGATATGTTGTTTGGTAATTTGCTTTCTTCACTGCAGTGTATTTTGGACACCTAGCTGTGTGCACTTAGCTGAGTGAATGAATGAGTGAGGAAATGAATGAATGACTTGTCTGCTCTCTTGTGCCACTGGACAAGTCAGGCTTTGTGAACTCTGCCCAGACTACCTTTCCAGAGCCGGGAGCCTTCGTCTCCATCCTGTCATTGATTCCCTGTCCTCTGTAGCCTTGGACCTCGGTTTCTCTGTCTTCACAGGGGGTCACTGGTGGTGACCCGTGGTGATAGAGCAGAGCCTGGTGCCGATTCTCCACAGCCTGGGAGTGGGTAACACTATACCATCATTGCCATCCTTGCAATGCCAACAAAGATGTTGAACCCCAGAGAGATTAGGTGATTTGTGCCCCTCATAGAGTGGAAGGGATTTGGGATTTGAACTTCAGCCTGGATGACTTCAGAGCACTCTTTAACCCAGAATGAGCATGCCCTGAGAATCCAGGGGTCTAAAGCTGGGGGCAGGGGCAGCCATGCCCTCTCTGGGCTGTCGTGGTGTCCCCACCTATAACACAGAGGCCTCCGAGGGCCAGCCAGTCCTGACATTGTGTGAGTCTCAGGTCCCCGCGCAGCCCAGCCCAGCCACCTTGCTATTACCCCTGAGCCTAGGAGGACCCAGAGAGGAGTCTGGCCCAGGACCTGCCCCCAGAGCCCAGAGCCTCTGCAGAGGAGCCACCATTGGCACTGAGCCCTGGTGTCTGAGGGAATTCCAGGCTGAGGGAACAGCGTAGGCAACAGCACAGAGGTGTAAAGTTCCAAGAGCCCAAGTAGTCAATCTAAGTGGAGACTAGAGAGGGAGGAGGGAGCTTGGGAGCCAAGCACCGCTGGAAGGCCTGCAGATGCAGATGGTGGGAAGCTGGAAATGCCAGGCTGAGGGCCTGGGGTTGTATCCTGAATGCAGTAGGCAGCCATCGAAGGGTCTGAGCAATGTTGGGGGCAGGTTGCCATTTAGGAGTCTTTGGCTGTAGGACAGATGGTGGATTTGGGGGCAGTGACCAGGGTGGAGACAGTGAGGAGAGTGGCAGGATTGGCATATAACTGGCACTGCCAGAGGGAGTGAGTGGTTGGAAGACCTCACCTGGGCCCCACTCAGGCTCCCAACTTGATTCCCCCAGGACGGAGCTGGAGACTCCTCTCTCTGTCCTCAGCCCCCGCTAGCAGGGCGCCCCGGCTGGGCCCCAGTGTAAGGCAGTGATTTTTTTTTTCTGTAAATTATTGGTGCCCAAGTCATAGCTGAGTGGCTCAGCACAATGGCATCCTTCTCTTTTTGTCCTCCTTAATTTTAGAATCCAAAGCTAAATGTTTTAATTTTACATTATTCCTGACATAATGCTAATGAGTTCCAGGTGTCCCCCTGAGTCAGGCTGTGCAGCCAGCCATCTGGGCGGGGCCCTGCTCCCCAGGACGCCCCTCCTGCCACCCTCTCGGTTCTCAGAGAAGTGCCTCGCAGTGTGTTCCTCCTTAAGGACCCCTTCCTGCTTTATCATATGGTTGTAATTTTTTTCAGTTTACTTGGTCGTTCTTTTGTGTGGTGACCACAGGGTGATTCTCCCTTGCTCGAGGGACGGAAGGTTCCCACGAGAGTCGGACAGCTTGCCTGGCCCAGCAGAAGGCACGCTTCCCTTTCAGACCCCTGAGGCACCAGGCGCAGGTGAGGGGTGGGATGCCTCCCCCAGACCCTTTCTAGCGCTTTCCAACCTGTGTTGGACTGAACATCTGGAGAATTTGTGTGTTAAGGGAAATAAACACTCTCAGGGGATCTGAAAAACAGTGTGGTGGCTATTATCGCTAGTATTGTTATTTTCTGGTGACGTGAAACATTTACTTCTTTGTTTCTAGTCATTTCTTGCCCGTGGCCTAATGTTTCCTAAATCTTCAGACCCGTCTGCTTTTTGTTGAATGAGATGTGAGAACAGGGACAGGGCTTTGGCATCAGACAGCCTTGGGTTCAGTCCGGCTGCTGCTCTTAGCCCCTGGGCGCCCTGAGCACAGGCTCTCTGGGAAAGAGGGTGATAGAGCACCTTCTGTCCAGGGTGCCCCAAAGAGCACAGATGGCGGTGCACAGAAAGGGGGCTGCACAGGCCGACTCAGAGGTGCACACCTCAGGAGCAGTTCTCCTCCCTTCTGCCTTTTCCACATCCTCGTAACAGGGCAGACAATGGTCTCTATTTTATTCATGTCAGATCTGAACCTGAAGTCCACAGACTTGAGTGTGAGAGAGTGTAACTTGAAAGTCTTCCTTGAACTCCCATCCTGTTCTGAGTCTCCGGAGCTGAGTAGCAAATCTCAGGCAGTTCACAAAGCCCTGCGCCAGTTCTGTGGGTGGGAGGGGCTTGCACTGAACCGAGGGGTCCTCAGAGTCATTTCTCACGCTGGCATCTTCTGAGCCGTCCTGCACCCCACCTCGTCTTTGCCCAGAGCCCAGCGGTCTCTTCTATGGCCACATGTTCCCTCCCCAAAGCCAAGCCTGTCCATCCATCTGAAAGGCTGCCCTGGGGCCAGCTTGGACTCAACATCTGGGTGTGGGACCTCCTGAGAGATCCAGAGTCCTGCCTGCCTGGGAGCAGCCCTGCTTCAGGTCCCACAAGCCTAACTGGGGGTGCTATCAGCACACCAGAGCCTGGCCCTAGGGTGAAAGGGCAGAGCTCTGAGCCTCCCCACTTTGAGGGAGCCCTGCCGTCTCCCCGTGTCTTGCTTTCCCTCCAGCGTCCCCTTCCCAGCCAGACATTTTCCAGGGGTGGGAACACAGGAATCTTTGCTCTTCCTCCCGCCTAGGCTTCTCCTGGGCTCCACTAATGTGGGGGGCTCCCTGCCCTGCTCCACACTTCCCTCAAGGTTCGTATGTTTGTTGCTTTCTTTTTTCATTCATTAACAGATATTCTCACACAAGCCCACTGTGTGCCAGGCCTGTGCTGGGCACTCGCAGATGGCTTGGGGCAGAAAATCATTTGAAATATTTACTGTGTGTGACTCATCTCTGTCTCCAGAGTTCTTTCCATTTGGCCCCGAGACCTGAGATTTTGAAACCCAAAAGCCAGGAGTTCACTCCTGTCTGCTCTGCTTTCTGCCAACTTATCTCCTCCAGAAGCACTTGGGTGGAGGCACAACGCTATTACTACATACCCATTTGACAGATGAGAACTGAGGCCTAGCAGGGAAAGGGACGTTCCCAGGACACCTGGCCCAGGGGAGTCCTCTGTGGCTGAACCAGCCAAGTGCACAGCCCACAGCTGGATGTCTCTTGCACAGTGGGCCAGTTGGGAGGCATGAACAGTGGCTCGAGAAGCCCCGGAGTGAGCCTGTGAGCCCCAGTCCTGCCTCTGGCGGGGTTGCTGTGATACTGGTTAGACCAGGGAAGAGAGGTGTCCTGCAGACTGAGGCACTTGGTCACTGGAAAGTTCTGCCCTGTCTCTTCCTGTCTTCTCGTCCTTCCGTAGGTTGGATTTCATTTGTTTTGTTGTTGTTGTGGTTTGTGTACTTGGTTCCTAATGGCAATTGACCTTCCTTCATTAGCTCGATTGAAAGCTGGGCTGTCATCGTTCCTTCCATCCACCATTAATAGTGAGTCCAGGCACTGGGTTCAGTCAGTGGCAGCAGCGAGCATTGTGGAGCCACGTGACTCTCTTCAATGTGTGGCCCTAAGTTGCCATCACAGGGCCTCCCAGAGGATCTGTGGCAGGTGGGAGAGTGGTGGCAATGCTGAGGCAGGGCAGCTTGGCCTGTTTATCCCACTGGGCCCCAGGTGTCGGATCCAACCCAATTTAGAGCCATTGGATATCCCCGAAGGTAACTTACGAACCATCTTGCACCCTCCAAGCAGCACTGGTGAACATGCAGTCACCCGGCTCTGTTCCTGAGCACCTGGGAATGGGTCACTGATTTCCTCTCCAGTAGGGCTCCCCCAGACTGAGCACAGCCCTCTGTGGCTCCCCACACCCTCACTACGACCTCCACAGGCCCCTGCTACCCCAGAGCTACACACACCAGCAGTCTGGCCCAGCCATGCCCCTCCCCCCTCCCAAGGGGCCCAGAGCCTCACGGGACATTCCTGGTGGGAACTGAGCCCCAGGTGCACATGGGGCAGGTTGCTCCCACCCGTGACCTCAGAAGGGAATTTTACACGTGTACATTTGTCATGATTCGCACTGACCCGACATGAGGTTTTATTTCAGGTGATGGGTGGAATGTCTTGGATCTCCTTTCTCCCCGGGCAGCCCCAGGGTGCTGCGCGTTGTACAGGGCTTAATTCATGCAGCTGCCACCTGTGCACTCGCCAGTCCTCGGCAGGCGGTGGGTAATTAAGCTCAAGGAAAGCAGGTGACTGGTTTAAGTTCACACAGTAACCTGTGACAGAGCCAGGGCTGGAATCAGGTCTTCAGACCCTCATGTTTTTCACACCATGGACCCATCCTCTGTTGTTTCTTCTTGGAATTCAGGAGAGGAGCCGAAAGGAGGACTGAGCACCTGCCCTGTGCCCAGTACCAAGGCCACACTCTGCTGTCCATAATAGGCCCCTGAGGCCAGGAGTGTCATCCCCTTTGCAGGGAGCACACTGAGGTTCACAGCGGCCAGGAAGAGGAGGAATTGGACCTGAGACCCAGGCTGTGGGCGCACCCTTATTTGGGGGAGGGTTGAGGCTGGAGAGAACCCTTTCATTCATTACAGTCCCTCCCCTCCTCCTCCTGGAGCAGCGCTCACCTGCCTTACCCCCAGCTCTTAGGATCAGATGTTGTCGCACCTGGACAGGTGTCGCCTCAGCAAATGGGCCAGGTGCTTCTGCTTCTCAGTTGGCTGTGGAGATGGAATGGGCTGCCATGTCGCTTTCCCACCTGTGCCTGCCTCCCCTCTTGGGGGTGAGCTCTAGAGGCCGGGCAGCATCTGTCAAGGCCCAGGGGCTATGCGGCATCTGCAGAGAGGACGAACAGTGAGAGACAGGCCGTCCTGGCCTCAGTGCATCAGGGTGGTGTCCGGGCGCTCAGGGCAGGGTGGGAACAGGGGCGATTAGGGAAGGCCTGGCACAGGAGGAGGGGAGGGCTGAGGCTTGAGCCAAGACCAGAAGGACAGGGAGGACCGGACAGGCGGAGGACACTGCATGGTCAAAGGCCTGCGGCTGGAGCTTAGGAAGGGGGAGTGGGCACTGGGCTAGAGGTCAGTGGGACCAAAGGGTGGCCTGCGGCCCTGCCTTTGAGTTCTCTATGGCCACATGTTCCCTCCCCAAAGCCAAGCCTGTCCAGCTGCTGTGGGAAAATCAGGAGGTACAGTGGGCTCAGCTGGCTCTTCCCACCTGCAGCCTCCTCTCCTGGGCAGCCTGGAGCCATGGAGAGGCGTGTGGGAGCGTGACTGTCCATGGGTCTGGCTGTGTTGGGTGTGGAGATGTTGGTGTGAGGACTTGTCTTTATCCACTGGCCTCTTGGAGGAAGCCTTTGCTGGACTTTGTCTCTGGGTGTCTCTCCCTGTGCACACACAGAGCACCATGAGGCCATCTGTGTTCTGATATGTGAGCCAGTTTCTGCTGTGCTGTACGTGGGGTTGTGTGTCAGTGCATCTAGAGTCTGCGGAGTTTGTATGTTTGTGCCTGTGGTGGGGTCTGGGCTTGGGTGTCCTTGGGTATGTGTATGAGTGTGTGTGTGTGTGTGTGTGTGTGTGTGTGTGTGTGTGTGTGTGTGTGTGGCATGAGTCATGATGTGTGTGTGTGTATGTGTGTGTGTGCACATGCACTGTGTGTTGGTGTCCTGGGGTTCTGTGTCTTTGATGTGTGGCTTGGTTGGCAGAAGAGGTGTCAGTGTGTGCGTGTCTGCATTTCTGGGTCTGCGGCTGGTGGCTTGCTATGTGTGTGTGCGTGTGTCAGCCATTCTGCGCAGCCTCTGAGCCCTGGCCCCTAGCCGAGCCTCTCTCCATACCTCAAGCCATGTGTCAGCACGGGGAGCCCCCTGGATCCCACCTGTCTACTGGGTGAGCAGACTCAACCTCCCCGTGCACCTCCTACTCTGGGGAGCTCTGCATACCCTGGAAAGGTGGCCTAGCCCTCTTGGCTCTCTCTGGCTGGGAACAGGAACCTGTTTCTTGCCCAGAGAGGGACTTTCTGCTGGAAAAGGGCCCAGCCCAGAGCCTCCAGCGCAGTCCTGGTGAGGAAGAGATGGGGAATCTCCAGCCCGCACCTTGCTAGCTTGAGAAATCTCCTCCCAAGGGCAGGCCCGGTCTGACCGGCTCTGGAAAGGAGGCTGTGGCCCCCCAGCCCAGTCTCTCTCTGCCTTTTGTGTGCCTCCAGCTTCTCTAGGTGGTCATGAAGGCCTAGAGAGCTGAGAGATGCTCGCCTTGGATCTCATGGCGCCCCTCGGTCCTGGCTGCCTAGGACAAGAGTGGGCCCAGGCACAGAAGGGCACGGGAGGCAAACCCAGGCTCCATCCCTCATGAGCTCGGGGTCTCTCTCACATAAACTCCCTGGGCCTCAGTTTCCACCTCTGTAACAAGGGGACCTGTCGTGCTGGTTAATGGGACTAAGGAGACGTGTTTAGGGAGAGTTTGGCCCAGTCCCCCACCTAGTAAATGTGATAGCTGCTGTTACAGTCACGGTCTCCCTCCTGCCCCCATCTGCCCGTCTATTCATTCACTCAGATGGCACTAGGTACCCAAGGCTGGACCAGACCCTCACAGCCTTCACAGGGCACAGTCCAGGCCAGTGCCATCCAGCCTCACCTCCCAGGACTCTCCACTTTCGTCCCTCCCCTTATTGCCTCCACCTACCTCTGAGGACCCTCGCAGCACAAGGCCCTGAGAAGAGCCTCGTGGAAAACCCATGAGGTTCAGAGGACAGTAACTGCAGAGCAGCATCCCTCTCCCGGGGAGCGGGGTGAGGCGTGGACCGCAGCTCCCGGCTGGCTGGCCTTTCGAGCTGGCCAAACAGAATTATTTGGCATCTTGGAGAAGGTTCTGGCACCGTGCAGCTCTCCCATCCAAATCACTGTTGTAAAGTAGGTGAAAAGTTGATCCCTGAATGGCCTGCCAGACTGTTGAAACCCAATATATTTTACCCTTAAACCAGAAATGTGTTTGTTTAGAAGCAAGTCATTGGCAAAGGCCAAAACTGGAGGCATTTCCTCTCCTGCCCCCACCCGTGTGCCCCGTTCCCCCAAACCTCCTCCTTGCCCTTTGTGTCCAGATCCTTAGCCAGAGCATGAGAAAAGGGCCTCCCTCCTCCTTGGCCCATGTCAGCCACAGGGAGGAAACTTGACATTCCTCAGGGACCGCTGTGTGCCAGGTCCCGTGCTGGGCATGTCCTTTTATTTACTTCTAGCAGCCGTTTGTGGTGGCCCATTTTAGAGAGGAGAAAAATGAGGGCAGAGGTGAGACATGACCTGCCCAAGCTCGTGGCGGTCGGTGGTGAGTCCCCGGCACAAACTTCTGTCTGCGAGACCTCGTGGCCTTCGGCCTGTGGCACAATGTCCCACACCTCACATGTGACACACGGCCCTTGATCATCCCCCAAGGCCCAGAGGGAGAGAACAGGCGTGCCCGGCACCAGCTGGCTCCGTGCCGGGGCTGCCCTGAATGAACTCGCTCTGCCCTTTCACAGGTGCGAGAAAGGCTCAGAGACGGCAGCTCGCTGAGTGGGGTGAGCCCAGCCCTGCAGATTCTGATGCCAGACCCAGTGCCCTCTCCTTCCCCCAGCCAGAGTCTGAAGGGTCCTTGGACTTGGTCTGGAAGGGAAGAGGGTGCCGCCTCCCCAGCTCCCGGGACGGCTCCTCTCAGGCTTTCATCTCCTGCCCTTGGTTCTGTGAGCTGCATGCAGCGGTAATGGATTGCAGTGGACTTTTTTCAATTAGGTTCTGATTTTCCCCTGCCTGTTACTATAAAACTCCAGATGGTCTAGGGCTTCATGGTTCCAGGGGTATTTTCCCCCGTTATTTGAATCTTCTTTAGTAACACGCCCCACATGTGGGAACTGGGCCTTTCAAGACTCAGTGCCTCAGCCGGGCTCGCTGTTCTCTGCTGTGTTGCCGCGGCTTTCCTTTTTGTGTGGTGGCATCTCCTCTCGGAGGCCCCGGGAGGAAGGAGGGTGTCCCCTTTGCCCAGCATCAGCTCTGCATCCAGGGCTGGGCCTGATTTTGCCTGGGAAAGGAACCCAGGATGTGAGCCCAGTTGGAAATCATGGTCATAGTTCCCGAGTACCAGCCTGTTTTGGGTGCTTTCTGTAGGGGTCCCTGAGGCGGTAGCCAGAGCACTTAGGGACACATATATACAGATTGCACATCAGCCAGACCTGAGATCCAGCCCCAGCTCTGCCACTTACTGGCTGTGTGACATCACTTAGGGCCAGTGATGTCACTTTTCTGAGCCTCAGTTTCCTCATCTGCAGCGTGGCACTAGAAAGGAGCCTCACCAGAAGAGCATGTTGTCACAATTAAATGAAGTACCACACAAAACACACATGGCTCCCGGCTCCTGATAGGTGACTGAGAGGGTGTCACCCAGTCACTAAGGTCATTCTGAATTCACCCCAGTTTCATCTTAGTACGTATTTTAATGTTTATGCCTTCTAAGTAAATAAGAAAAACCCAGCACTCACTCTTAACATTTTTCTAGACTGTCAGATAGCTCTTCTCTTCCTTCTCCCCTCTCCGGGTATGCCTTACCCACAGTAGCGACCGTCTCTGTTGCCCATGGCATGTGAGCCTTTGCTTCTGGCCAGATAGATCTGTTGTGTTTGGTTATGTGAACTGGTGTGTTGCAAATTCATCCCGAATAAGAGGTGCCTGGGTAATCCTCTGGGTGCACACAGTTGGCATCAGGGCTCTGGCCACAGGATGCTGCATATACCCTGTGGATCACAGAGAACACCCACCCACCATGTGCCCAGGTGTGCCCAAGTGGATGCCCCCATTTACAGATAAGGCACCTGAGCTCTGACAAGTGAAATGAACTTGCCCAGGTCATCCAGTTCGGAAGAGTGGATTTGAACCCAGGCCAATTTGATGCTGAAACACAGTGGTGGGGGGCGTGGGGGTGGAGGGGGCAGACATCACCAAGCTGTTACCAGGGCCAGGTCGCACCAGCCAGAATGCTGGGGTGAGGGTTTGTACTTGCCCAGGCACTGGGGAGCCATGCAGGGTGTGAGCGGGGGTGGCGGGGAAAGGGGGCTCGGACACACCTATAGGCTTCCGTCTTTGTTCTAGATACTGGATATCATGTGGGAATGAATTGGGAAGGGAGAGTGGAGGCAGGATGGCTGGTACAGTCACCTGGGTGAGCAGTGCTGGGGTGTGGACCAGAGTAGTGGGTGGATGTGAAAGATGTTTAAGAGGTGGCATTTCCCTGGCTTAGCAGATGGTTGGATGCAGGGGCCAGGGAGGAGGGAACAGGTTTCTGGCTCAAGCATCCAGGTGGAAGGTGGGAGGTCAGTGGCCAGGGAGTCCAACCAGCAGAAGTGGCACCAGAGTTCCCCAAGTGAATAGCCCTGTGTTGCACCGTTGGCTGGGCCATGTGAATGGTTGCACAGGGCAGTTTCTGTGGACAAACAGAGCGGAGATCATAGGCAGACTTGGAGGGGTGGTGTATATTCTGGAAACAGCTGAGCATCTGCTGAGCCAGAATGAAGGGGAGGAAGAGAAGGAGATCTAGAAGTAGAAATGGGAGGTCACTTCTTTCTAGAGGAGACGGCAGTTCTGACTGCAGCCGAGCCCAGGCTTGGTGCCCTCTGGCACAGTGGGGGCAATTACACCTCCTTGCCCCCTTGCAGTGGGAGCAGGGGTGTGCTCTGCAGGTTATACACCTGGACATGGACAACAGGGCAAAATCTGCCCTAGAACCTCAGGAGACTGGAGTGTTGGGGGAGGAATGTCAGGAAGGCCCCACCCTAGCATGTACCCGGTGGGGTGCAGACCCTGCGGAAGCATCATTACACCCTTGGGTCACCGTAGCATTGCCTTAAGGCCCATCCTCCACCCGCCTCAAGCAAACGGAGACCCAAAGCCCGGATGTGCCCGTTGACTCCATTTCTGTTCCAATAAGACCCATGTTTCCATTCTGGCAGCATCTGTACCCCATGACACAGCAGTGGTGGGGCACCTCTCCCTGCTGTCCCCCCAGACCCCACACAGTCAGTGCATGGGGCCCCTTCAAGCCAAAGGGTACTCCACGGGCTTGGCGTAGAAAGAGTTTTAGGGCCACACCAATCAATGGCAAACACATCAACCAGAGCCTCCTGTTCTTTACTTCTGGGGTCAGTAAAACCTGCCCCACAGGGGTGTCCTCCCTCAGGGCAAGACACCACCACCACCACGATAATAGTGACAACATTGACGTCCTGCGTGACATGCAGATATGCACATTGCCCCACTGCCACAACTCTGTGAGCTGCTTCCTCGCATCTTCATTTTACAGAGAAAGAAACTGAGCCACAGCGAGGGCACTGACTTGCCAAGATTACAGAGCCATCTGCTTTCCAAGTTTGAACACTTCACCCCAGCCTCTGACACACCAGACCGTGGAGGGCATTGAATGCCAGGCTAAGGGGGTTGACCGGATGTCAGAAGGCACAACGAGCCCTGGAGGGTCCTGAGCAGGGGTGACCTGGTTAGATTTACAATTTAAAAATGGACTCATAAAGCATTAGAGCTCGAGGGGTCTTGGGGGCTGTCTGGTGAAGCTACCGCTGTAAGGCAGCAGAGAAGGACTCATGAGAAACTCAGGTGCCCCAGCTCTAGGATTCCAGACCAGGCCCTTCCACCACTGTGTGAGCCCTGCCAGGTCCTGGCTCCCCAGGGTACAGATGAGGGGCTTGGTGGGGGAGCAGACCTGTCCAGGGCACCTGTTCCTTGGAGGTGGAGCCAGGACAGCACTGAGATATCTCCCCATCAGAGGAGGTGCTGGGGCACCTGCCCCTCCAGACTGTTGCCCAGTCCCCAGCCTGCTCCAGGCCCCAGGAGCAGGCTGACACCCCTTTGATAGGCCTGAGCCCAGGGTGTGTTGAGGAGGTTAGTCTGGATGTCAGGCTGGGGGAGGAAGATGGGGAGTGAGGTGAGGGGTTAAGGAGTGAGAAGTAGAAACAGGACTTTGGGGGGACTTGAGAGCCCGCCATGCCCAGCAGGACATCACACACACACGCATACACACACACCCTTCCAACTCCGCAGAGGGCCAGCAGGCCCAGGAGCTGCCACCCCAGGCAGAATGCCACTCCACTACTTATCTGCTCTGTGATCCTAAGTAGTAGCTACAATGACGGTATTGAGCAAGCACCTGGTACCAAGGGAAGCACTTACTGTGCAGCCACCCTCTGAGGTTGGTAGAACTCACCCAGTTTTACGATGAGGAAACAGCCTCAAAGAATTGAAGGGACTCACTTCGGATCACTCACAAGTGGAGCAGCCAAGACACAAGCCCTGGTCGTCCCACACCAGGGTCCATGTCTGTAACTGTTGTGCGGATTCCCCCGAGCCTCAGCTCCTGACAGTGGGAGAGATACTTGCCCCGAGGGCTGTGGAGAGGATAGTCGATCATGCTAGAGACATTACCAGGCCTAGCAGAGTGAGCGCACAGGTGCTGAACCCACGAGCATTCCCGTCCTCTTCTCTCTGCCTCTGTTAGCCCATCTCTGGGGTTGTTAAAGGGGGAGGATCACGGGGACCTTGGCAAGCAGCTGCAGGCAGAGCCCATCTCCCCTCAAGGCCCTGGCATGCCTGGGATGCTGGCTCTGCTGCGGGTGTTGCTCTGCCAGGTGTACCTGTAACATCCTCGTCCCAGACCTGTCCTGATGGGGCAGTTGCTACCCCACCTGCTGCTACCTCTGGTTCTACCTTGAGGGTTGGGTCCCCCATCATGGTGCTCTGGCCAGCTGCTTGTTATACCCCAGCCTGGGACTCAGCTCTGTTAAGTTCCAGTGGGGTAGGGGTGGGCAGGACGAGCTGGGCCGATATACACAGGCATGGCATGGGCACAGCGCACATGCGCAGGTGTGGGGTACCTTGATGAACACGAGGGAGGCGTGTGCACCCCTAGGCTCCAGAACCCCTATTCTTTTTTTTTTTTTTTATAAATTATTAATTTATTTATTTTTGGCTGTGTTGGGTCTTTGTTGCTGCACACGGGCTTTTCTTTAGTTTTGGCGAGCGGGGGCTACTCTTCATTGCGGTGCGCGGGCTTCTCATTGCGGTGGCTTCTCGTTGCGAAGCGTAGGCTCTAGGCGCGCAGGCTTCAGTAGTTGTGGCACACAGGCTCAGTAGTTGTGGCGCATGGGCTTAGTTGCTCCATGGCATGTGGGATCTTCCCAGACCAGGGATTGAACCCGTGTCCACTGCATTGGCAGGCGGATTCTTAACCACTGTGCCACCAGGGAAGTCCCCAGAACCCCTATTCTTAACCACCATTGGATCACATTTCTAACTCACCCTTTGCCCCATAAGTGAGCTGCTAGCTCTGCCCGCAAGGAACTCCCAAACCCTTAGCCTGGAGGCATGGAGAAAGGGCAAAGGATGTGCAGTGAAAACCTCAGGGTGTGACCAAGGAGGAGCAGGAGGTTGGGAGAGGCTTCTCCAAGGAGGTAGTGCTTGGGCACCATGAGTAGATGTCTGCCAAGTGAGTGAAGGAAGGAAAGGCGTTCCATTCCAAGGGAACAGCTCCAGCAGGCCTGGGGGCATTCAAGTTCCCAACACGTTAGGGGTCTGATCACTCCCGTGTGGCTACAGCATAACGTGTGGGGTGTATGCAGATGGGAGAGGTGTCCAGCCGCGCTGGAAGACCGCGAACACCAAGCTGCAGATCGTGAAAAGTGTCTGAATTGAATTGTCAGCGAATTGGAAGGGAAGGTGTCCCAGGAGGGGCACAGCCCGAACAAAGGCATGGGGGTGGGGGCAACGGTGCTGAGACGGACGGCTGGCCAGGTAGGCGCACAGACCGGGTGGGGAGATGATATACGGATCTCCAGAGTCGGATGGACCCTCCAAAGTCAGGAATGGCACGCGGCACCTGAGGGGTTATTGCCCCTCCGCCTCAGATGTCCACCCTCCCGGCTCGGGCCAGAGAGGAACGAAGGGACCGGTTGGGAGCCAAGAGGCAGCCTGCTCTTCAGCCGCTGCCCCACCTCACTGTGGGTGAACGTGGCACCGGCCTTGCAGGAGAGCAAGGGGGGGCGTGGCTTGTGGCCTGTTTATTCCCCAGACAGGATTTCCTTCTGGTTTTGATGCACGGAAGAGGCATAACATCTGGAAATAGGAAGCGGAACAGCTTCTAAAACCCAGCTGCGGACAGCTTGCCTTGGACCAGCCCCAGCAGAGCACGGCCCACAGTTGTGGCCGGGTCTTCAAGGGAGAGGCTCCAGGAGAGCCCGCCCCAGACCGTTGTCTCTGGGTCCTTGTTCTGACCTCTGCCCTGGCCTGAGGGCTGGAACCAATGGCTCATGAGAGGAGACCCAGCCTCCTCTGATCTCTTCTTCCTCAAGGGTCACCTCCCCCTGCCCCACTGCCGTGGGAAGGCAGCAGGCACAGAGTAGCCACCTGGGCTTTGGCCCCAGATGTGGCCTGCATCTTGTCCCAACACTGTGATCGCCCCTGGAAGCCTCTGTCTCTGAGGTGGGGACACTGAGGCCGCACACTTCCCGGTTGTCATGTGGTTAAACAGCCAGCGCCACAGCTGGATGGATGGAGCCAGTGTAGCTCCTCCTCCTGCCCACAGCGAGCGCCGCGGGAATGGCGGCCAGTCACACCAGGACTAGGGCGTGCTCGGCGGGCAGTGTTGGAAGGATTTTGAAGGCTGAAGGGGGTTGGACGCACTGTTACGAGATAGGACATTCTTTGCTGAGTGCATTTCTAGTACAAAGGCTTGAGATTGCCTGGAGGACCCCTGCTGTTTCAAGCCTCTGGTGGGGAGTCAAGAGGGGCTGGAACGTGTGGCGGGCTGAGTGTTTGAATGCCAGGCCCGCAGGACTTCAGGCGGAAGCAACAGGGTCCCTTTCCTACACCAGAGGCTCCTGGGGTAGCTGTGTAGAGAGTAGGGAGGGAGGAGTTGGAAGTTAGAGGATTCTGGGGAAAGAGATGGGAGCTGGGCCGAGGCTGCTGGGATCAGCACTGTATTTGTTGCTCTCTGCTCATCTCCACCCTGACCAGGGGCATCACACGTCTGTGCTGTACCTACTGAATGCCCACTGCCTGGCATGGGGCCTAGTGCATACTTGATGGATGTTAAACAGCCAAATGATAAATCAGAGACGCTGCGGTTACAAATGTCATTGTTCTGACAGCGATCAGCATTGATGCTGTGTTCCAGGCGGGCAAAGCCCTTTGACAGTCAGCGTCCTACCCCTTGGGACCTTCATATCAGCCCTGAGTGGTGGCCACACAGTCTTAAGTTTGTAGGCAAGGAAATAAGGCACGGGGAGGTCAAGGGCAGTGCCCAAAGCCTCACTGGGACAGAGCCCGACTCATAGCCAGGCCTTGGGTTCCAAATCCAGGGCTGTCTGCAATAGATGTATACCTACATCCTGTCCATTCAGGGCAGTGCTGCCATTAGAGCAGCACATCACTTCCAGATGCCGATGGAGGGCAAACCTGTCGAGATCCAGAGTTGGAAAGACCACTTTTTTCTCAAGCCCTAGTGGCCACTTGTAAATCAGGGGTGTATTTTTTTCTGGACCTACCAGGGCTTCCCAGATAGAGTTTGGGTCCTGAGCACTTCATGGGAAGCTGAACTGGGGCAGCTGGAGGCCTCGGGCAGGGTCAGGGGGTTGGGGGGGAGAGGATGCTGGGGCCCACTTCCAGGCTGGGCAGTGGGCCTTCCGGGGGCTGCAGAGCACCCCTCACCAGCCTTTCCTGCAGTTTGAGGGCTGCAGCAAGGCCTTCTCGAGGCTGGAGAACCTCAAGATCCACCTGCGGAGCCACACGGGCGAGAAGCCATACCTGTGCCAGCACCCGGGCTGTCAGAAGGCCTTCAGCAACTCCAGCGACCGCGCCAAGCACCAGCGCACCCACCTTGACACGGTAGGCCTGAGGGCAGAGGCCGAGGGTGGGGTTGGAGGACGCGCACTCTGCCCCCACTTGCCTAACGCAGGGCAGCAGGCGGCTCCAGGCAGAAACCCTGCCTGCATCCTTGAGCCCTGTTGACATTTTGAGCGGGACGATTCTTTGTGGGGAGAGGGAAGTACTCTCAGTATAGGATGTTTAGCAGTATCCCTGGCCTCTATCCATTAGACAGGAGCGATTTCCTACTTCCCAGTTATGACAACCAAAAATGTCCTTCAACGTTGCCAAAAATCCTGGGGAGGAGGAATTAAACTCACCCCTAGTTGAGAACCACTGCTTTAGCCGAAGGGTACCGGCCCAGGCACTAGTGTGGGCCCCACTGAGAGGGTGGGCTCCCATCCTGCATCCTATCCCCAGGCCTGTCAGTCACCCCCAGAGCAGGTCCTCCCTGCTCTTCCCACCCACTCCCTCCATGGAGACAGGCCAGAGGCTCTCCAGGGCCATTCTGTATCTCCCGGGCACGGTGGGTGAGGAGTTGAGGTGAGCAGGGCCTAAGACTCCAGGCCCCTGGAATAGTGGCCTGGGCCCCAGGTGCCCGTGTGTCCACCTCCTTTCCCTTGTTTGTGCCAGTGTGATAAGCTGCATCTCCATCATGGCATTGGTCCAAGCATTCTCTCCTGTGCATACAGACCTCAGCGGTTAGCAGAGCCCTTCCTAGAACATCGTCTCCCACGATCTCACAATGACCCTGCCAGTCGGGGGGTCACTAGCCCATTTGACCGATGAGGGAAGCAGGGCTCTGGCCACTTCACTACTCAGCTGGAAGGTGGCAGAGCTGACTCAGAACTGGGCCTCACCCCAGTCTCATAGGGCCTATGTGATGGGATGCACCCAGCCTGGGAGACCCCCAGCCCGCATGTGCAGCAGGAGACGGGTCCGTAGCCAGATTCCACGTCTGGGCCACTGGCCTGTGTCTCTGCATTTTGTGCAAATGTTTGGGGAACTCTGCTGGTCGGGGACTGGGAGACCTGAGTGGCCGTCCAGCCCAGCCCATCCAGTATACAGACATACAGATGAAGAAACAGAGGCCCAGGAGGGCGACTGACCCCTCCAGGGTAAGTTGGAAGCCACATAACAATAGAGGTCAGAGCTAGAGGCCCTCTGGGGTTTTATAGCTGGGAAAACCAAGACCCAGAAAAGATGGGGGAAGTGGGTAGCAGAAAATAGCAGGAAGTCAGGTTTTGGGGCCAGGCCCAGGCCCCGGGCAGAATGTTCTACACATCTCCCCTGTCCCCTAATATCACACACACTGTCCCTCAGTTTAATCCTAGTGACAGACCACAAGGTGTAGGGGCCTATCCCCATCTTGCAAACAAAGAAACTGAAAGTCAGAGATGAAGTCATTGACTGTGACACAGCTGGTAAGTGGCGGAGCTGGGATGCCACCCAGTCTGCCTGACCCCAAGTCTGCTGCCCCTTGCTGGAAAAGGGGAGAAGAGCCGAGGGGAGAGGGTGGGAAGGGAGAGCCCTCCCGCCAACCTGAGCCCGACCGCTGTCCCCACCCCGCCCCTCTCAGGCTCACTGTCACGGGGATTGGGGACATGAAGTGAAGAGGTATCTTCTTCCCAAATCCCTCTGTCTCTGTTACCTTCTCACATGCCCAGCCCTTGGGGCCCTTGGCACCTGTCCCAACCCTGAGAGGCATGGCTTGTGCCCCAGTACCCTGGTTACATCTCCCAGAGGCCACAAGGCAGCCTCAACAGCACCAGGCCTCTCTGTACCCCGCTCCCCCCGGGCGACGTCCCTCCAGCATCTCGGGGTCACCTACCCTGACTCACCCCCTTCCTCCCTTCCCCTTACTGCACTTCCTGGACCCAGCCCCAAAGCAACATGCCTCTGGCCCCAACTTGGTGTGTGAACAGAGCTCCAAGGGCTGGGTCGGGTCAGGCCCAGAATGAGCCCACAGGGTTGTCTCAGGCCTGCATCTCCTCAGAAGGTCCTGGTCAGGCCCGGGAGGTGCAGCCACCAAGCGCAGCCCCCCCGTACTCCAGCCCCACGGAGACATGTAGGCGGACCCCCCCGTGGCTAGTTTGCTTTCCCAGCGCCCGAGGCTCAGGCCCATTGGGTCAGCCCCATGTAGGCTGGGCCTTGTTTTCCAGAGAGGACCCAGTCGTGTCCCCAGCTCCCCTCTGGCACCAGAGAACATGGGATTCTCTCCGTGTGCAGGAAAGCAGTGGGACAGACTGGAGAGAACCAGCCTGGGTTCTAACCCTGGCCCTCCACCTGGTCCCAGAGGTCCCAGGACCGCCACCCATCCTCTCTGGCCTCAGTTTCCTCAAACATCTACCTCACATGAGAGGGATAGGGGATCAACTGAGGTGACAAATGTGGAGCCCAGACACAGGATCTGCACAGCAAACTTGAGTCCCTCCTTTCTTGACCTATGACTCACTGACTGAATGCTGACTACATCCTGCCATGTCCCAGGCACTCCATGTGGGGTTCATGTCCCGACTGCCACAGACCATCCTGCCCTGGCCTCCATTTCCTTATAGGGAAGAAGGGGGTGATAATCTCTCCTTTGCCCACTTCCCTGGACCCTTCAGGGCTGCAGAAGAGAGGGGGCACCCTAGCGGAGTGTCATGGGCACTCCACTCACTGTGAGATCTTGGGCAAAGCATCAGCCTCGATATCCTCATCGGCAAAGTGCGGATGCTTCTCACGGGGCGGGTGTGAGACTGAAAGGAGATCGTGGGTGGCCAGCCCCGAGCACAGGCCTGCACTCTGGGGCTCAGTAGGTGAGGAGCTGTCTTGAGCACAGATCAGGAGGGCTCTGTGAGGTGCTCCACGCTCACAGCATGGCCGTGAGCGTCCTGCTGTTAACGAGGCTTTGGAGCCGGTGTGGTGACTCCAGGCCCGGGGCTTGGCTTCTGCTTGGGACAGCCACAGGGTTTCCTGAGGGCTCATGAGGGAGCTGGGCCAGAGGAATGTTCTACACACGTCAGGCCCTGGAAAAACAAACACAGAGATGGGCCTTGTGCCCTCTTTCCAGGCGAGGGTGCCTGCACACACGGAGCTCTGTTTGTTTGCTTTTTGACAAAAGCGTGTGGATTTGTATCAGCGTCCCCAGGGGACCGGGCCTGGGGCAGGGCAGGGTAGGGCCCATGAGAGAAAGTGTGTGTGTGTGTGTGTGCGCACATGCACGCACGCGTGCATATGTTGGGGCAGGGAGCAGGCCTGTGTGAGAGGGACCCTGTAGCGTGTGGGTCTGTGTCTGTGTCTCTGTGTGGTTGTGTGGGGACAGGTCTGAGGCCTGCCTTCCACCCTCCCGCCCATACCTTCCTTTCAGCAAGGCAAGCCTCTCACTGCTCTGTCTCTCTCTTTTTGCTCTCCTCCGTTTCTTTAACCTGGCAACTCTCCGTGGCAGCACCAAGGTATGGCCGTCTCTTTCTGCTTCCCCCTCCCCACGAGGTCCAGCAGGGCTGACTCGCCTTGAGGTTCGGGGGGGCAGTTCCAGTGGGCGTGTCTGACGGGGACATAGGCATCACCTCCAAACGTCCCCTCCCCATGACATCCCCTGCAGTCGCTGGAGGCCAGAAGGCCCCGAGAAATCGGAACCACTAGATGTGTTCAAAAAGGGCATCTTAGGGACTTCAAGTAGCAGCTGGAGTCTGCAAGCAAGGTCTTGTGGAGGCCGCTACAGAGAGCTCAGAATTCAGTTAGATCCACAGGGTCCCTGCCCTGGGTCAGACCCTGAGGCCTGAGATGAATCAGAAGGGAGCCTCCCCTGAGGAAATCTCACCACTGAACAGACCCAGCAGTGCAGGTGGACAGCACTGCCCGTGGAAGCTCGGGAGGTGGCAGTGGGAAGAAGACTCGAGGAAAGGCTGGAGAGGAGGTGACGCGGGCTGGGCGGTGGGTGTGCAGGGGCAGGGGGAGGGGTGAGGACTCAAGCAGGCCCAAGTCACAAAGGGCCTTCCGTGCCCGGACGTGGGCTGTATCCAAGGGCACCAGGGAGCCAAGGGGGTTAGAAGGTGAGAGCGTGGCCAGGCCTGTGAGAAAGGCCCTCTGGCTGTGAGTGTGAGGGGAGGTTGGAGGCACAGAGAGCAGGGTGGGGTCTGGACAGGAACCAGGGGAGGCGGTGGGCATGCATTCGTTCTAGAGGAGGGATGGGGCTCTGAGGGGAAGGGACGCAAAGGGCACAGATGAAGGCACAGCCTCCCAGGGCTGTGTCTGAGATCCAGTTCCCTCTGGTCTCCTGTGACTGTTGGGTCAAGGACCTGTGATTCTGGACCCATGGCAAGTTTTGGTCAGTTGCTCCCAGCCCGGGCCCTGCCACTGTGCAGGTTGGCTCCATGTTTGCGCCCGCCTTGCCCTGCGCTGTCGCCCTCTCCCCCTCTCCCCCTCTCCCCCTCTCCCCACGCCCCTCCCCCTCCTCCAAGGCAACAACCTCACTTTACTCATTCTCCACTTGCTGCTTCTCTGCAGCCATGAGCCCCAAAGGGTATATTTTCTCCAAACTAGTATTGGAGCTGAAAGAAAGAATCCTTAGGACTCAGTTGGCCCCATTTATGCAGAGGAGAAAAGTGAGACTCAGAGAGGGGAGGCGACTTACCCGAGGTCCCGGCATGAGGGTAGAATGGAGACACAAACCCCCTCCTTCACTGCCAGGCCAGGCACCTTCCCCGCACCCATCGGCAGGCCTGGCTGAGTCAGACCCCTCCTGGCCCAGGACACGGAGGGAGGGACAGGGTGTGAGCCTGCAGCCGCCCCTTGCCCAGTCGTCCCCCCCCACTGCAGGCCATGCAGCGGTACCTCGGGCCTGGCAGGTGGACCCTCACTCACCCCACCTCTGCCCTCTGATGTTACAGAAGCCATACGCCTGCCAGATCCCTGGCTGCTCCAAGCGCTACACAGACCCCAGCTCCCTCCGCAAGCACGTGAAGGCCCATTCAGCCAAAGAGCAGCAGGTGCGTAAGAAGGTAAGAGGGCTCCGTTCCAGGCCCGTCTCTGCAGATGCCCCCACCCGGCCTCCCGGCCGCCCGTCCAGCATCAAGGCAGGTACAAGCCACACTGCTTGCGTGCATTCAGCCTTCCACATCCAAGGGTGCCACTGTCCCTTGCCCTCCATCTGCCTCCCACCAGCCCAAGTGTCCGGACAGTCCCTGACTTACGATGGTTTGACTTATGATGGTTCAACTTACAGTTGTTCAACTTTACGATGGTATTTTTACAAATTCAGTAAAAGCATACTTTGAATTTTGATCGTTTTCCAGGCCTGCGACGTGCAGTAGATCCTCTCTCATGATGCTGGGCAGCGGCAGTGGCCACAGCTCCCAGTCAGCTGCACAATCACGAGGGTGAACAGCTGATATGCTAACAGCCATTCTGTTCCCAGACCTCCGTTCTGTTTTTCACTTTCAGGACAGTATCCAATATGTTACATGAGCTATTCAACACTTTATTATAAGATAGGCTTTGTGTTCGTGTAATTGTTCTGAGCACACTTAAGGTAGGTGAGGCTAAGCTATGGTGTTTGGTAGGTTAGGTGTATTAAATGCATTTTTGACTTGTGATATTTTCAACTTACAATGGGTTATTGGGGACGTGGTCCCATTATAAGCTGAGGAAGATCTGTACTTCCTCACCCTCAGCCAGCGGACATTTATCCACCCACAGACTGTCCACCAGCTCCTCTCTCATCCATCTGCCCACTGGCCATGGCTTGTTTATAAATATTTGATGTTAAGCGTCAAGGATGCAAAAATACAAAACCATGGTCCCCACCTTCAGTGGGGACCTGGCAGTGAGAGACAGGCATAAAGAGATATGACAAAGACTGCAGTAGACGTGTGCAGAGAACAGTCAGGGCACAGAGAAGGGGCTCTGGCCCGTCAGGGTGGGAATGGGAGGGTCGTGGAAGAAGTGACATGGGGCCGGGGGTGGGGGCAGTGGTGTGTGCTCTGGCCAGCCTGCGGGCTCACCGCTAACTAGCCCCGTGGCCTTGGGAACGTGTCTTAGTGCCTTTGTCCCTCATATCCTCAGCTGTCAGATGGGGCAAAGAGGACTTGCTTTAAAGGGTTGTCATGTCATGTCATGTCCTTTAAAGGATTAAATGAGTAAATCTATGTCAAGGGTTTTGAACAGTACTTGGCCAAAGTAAAAGTTCAGAACAGAAGTCGGTGGGTGTTGTCATTAAGTCTTGAAGAAGGAGTAAGCGTTGGGCCGTTGAAGACGGTACGCAAAAGAGGAACTGAAGCTTAAATCACTATGCGAGGACCAGTGGGCCCCCTACCTGTCTCGGAGCTGAGCAGCAAGCCACACGAAGGGGAGGCGGGTGGGGGGGGCAGGACAGCCCAGAGCCCTGCAGAGGAGTCTGGGCTGTCCTGAGGACAGGGGGTACCATTGAGGGGTTATAAGCAGAAAAAGGACACGTCACCCTGAAAGATGGCTCTGGGGCCTAGTGGAGAATGAATGGGTCGAGGTGGTTGGAGGGACATTCAAGGCAGGGAGGCCACTGCTGAGGAGCAGGGGAGACAGTGGGGGCTGACCTGGGGCAAGGTGGGAGGGGATTGGCTTTGGCGACTGCTTGGCTGGGCAGTGGGGGGACTGGCAGAAGGAGCATCAGTGTCAGACGTTTGGGGGCAAGATGGACAGACGGATGGTGGTCCCCTTCACCAGGAGAGAGAATCTAAGAGAGAAGCAGGTTTGCAGAAGAAAGCAGCAGGTTCTGTTTTGGACAGGCAGTGTGTGAGCCGCTGGGTTTAACCCACATCTCCTGAGGACCACCGGGGCCACGGGTGCTTGAGTGCCAGGGAGGGTGTGGGGGGAAGAGAAACACCAGGGGCCAATCTGGGGACATGAGCATGACAGAGGAGGACAGAGGGGGGAAGAGCCTATTGATTTGTTCGGCAAGATTTACGGAGCAGCTCCTGTCCTCCAGGCACTGTTCTCAGAACTGTGGATACGGCGTGAATAAAGCAGAGAAAGGCCTAGAGGCTGGAGAGATAGACTGTTGTAGTCTGTGGGATGGGTGCATACAGAGATGAGGTGCTGGAAGCAAGCAGGCCTCAGTGGCAAAGACAATGAGGAGGGGACAGACAGGCTTGGGAGCCCCTGGAAGCAGTAGAGCAGAGAAGGGACATGTTCGCAGCATGGGCCATGAGCTCACCATGAACACACGCTCACCCTGAGAAAGGAGAGACGAGCCTGGTGCTTCACAGACCGTATATCATCTAGTCCTCACTATAACCCTCAGTATAACTAGGAAGTGGGCAATTTTCCCCCCATTTTAAAGATGTGGAAACTGAGGCTCAGAGAGGTAACAGATCTCCCCAGAGTTGTTCAGTGTGGGAGTGACAGTGCCAGACCCATCTGCTTCCAGGGCCAAGCTCTCTCCAGCGCTCTCAGCTTGAGGGGCTTGGTCAGGGACAGGGAATGGCCCAGGCTCCACGCCAGGGGGGGCTTCTGTCCCAAGCGGACTGGTGCCCAAGGGCCAGAATCCTGCCCTGGTTTTCCCAGGCCCTGTGCTTGGCTTGCATTGAGCCCCAGGGACCTGGGGCCGCAGATCTGCAAACTTCCCAACAATAAGCATCCATTAAAAGCCATCGGGGATGATGTATCTTTCTGGGTAAAGCGACCCTTGTATTATGACAGCTCTTTGGCAGCCCTGCTGCGTTTCAGAGAGAATTAGAAATGCTTTTCTTCCTTAATTCTCCTCTCCCGCTGCTCCTAATCCGATCGACATTGCGGTCTGTAAGAACATGCCTTGGCCCTCTTTTGCCAGAAACTTAACTTACATGGAAAACAGCTGCTGGGTCAGGGAGCCGAGAGCCCATCGGGAGGCTGGGCATGCCTTCCCCAAGCCTGGGTGCTGGCCTAGCTGGCCTGGGCGGGTAGAAAAACCCTCAGGGCTGACTCCCAGCTGCTGTGTGACATGCGACAAGGCTCTTGCCTTCTCTGAGTCGGTTTTGTCCCAGATAAAATGAGGGTTTGGACGTCAATCTTCAGGACTCTGATGGTGGTCAGCTTTGGGATTTCCCTGGTTGAAGGGACCCTCCCATCCTGGTGCATCCCACCCCCCCCCATTGCCCGAGGGCCCCAACCAGCTCCTCCCTGTGCCCATCTGGCCCCATCTGGAGACGTGAAGATGGTCTGAGGTGTCGAGCTCAAGTCTGTCTTTAGGGACAGCTGAGGGCGGTTGGCCAAAGACTTGCCCACCCAAGCATATTCTTAGCCAACACCCTCAAGGCCAGGTATCGACCCAGCGAGCCCACTGTCATGTGAGCCTGGGGGACTCCGCCAGTGGAGCCAGCCAGCCCTTGACACAGCACCTTCAACAAGCGTTCATGCCCATCCTCTCATCACTTCTCACAGCAGCCTGGCCTGAGGGGTATTGTTGCTTATTGCGGGCAGGGGAGGGGAGAGCCAGAGAGGAGACACTTAACTGCACGTGCCCCCTGTATCTTACTCCATGGCATCAGTCACCCCGGCAGCAGCCCCGAAAATGGGCCTCACAGAGCTCCAGCTACCTGGAAGGCCCCAGCTGCTGCACTTTGATGCCTTCTCGGCGTCTGTGCCGAGGCCACCCCTCCTGCGGGCGCTCCCAGCCAGAGACCGAGCCCGGCAGGCCCTGCGGGGATGTGAGACCAGACCCCTTCCTGGGAGACTTGGACCCCCCTGACTCCCAGCAGACTTTGGTTCCCTGAGGACTCCCTGGTACCTAGGCTCCCAGTCGAGGAAGCTTCCTCTCCCTCCCTCCTTCCCTTGGCCTGACGGCTCTCCCAGCCTGCCCAGCTCTCCCTGTTTTCTCTCACACAGGCACTCTCCCTATTAAAACCCTTGCATGTTCAATCTTCCCTTAGCATCTGCTCCTCAGCCCTGAACTAACACAACCTTAGCTGTGTACATAATTAGCTCCATTTGACAGTTGAGGAAACTGAGGTACAGCGAGGGAGGGGTCGTGCCCTGGGACCACTGTCCTTCCTGCCCTGTCCCCTAAAGCAAGGGTTGCCGGTGGGCAGGTGGTCTCGCGCTAACACTCTCTCTCTCTGCTCACTCCCCAGCTGCACGTGTGCCCTGATGCTGAGGCCGATGTCCTGACCGAGTGTCTGGCCCTACAGCAGCTCCACGCATCCACACAGCTGGCTGCCAGCAATGGGAAGGGTGGCCGCACCCTGAGCCAGGAGCTGCTCCCAGGTACGCAAACAGGGAGGCAGGGCTAGGCGCACAGCCTGGAGGGGCCCCTTCCTGTACCCAGCCCTCCAGGAGGATGGCCAGGCTCTCTGGGCAGCGGGGGCCATGTGGGCATGACCTGCTGGAGGGCACCCACTCCTTAGGGCCTACTGACTCTGCAGCTTATCTGACCAGGTGTATGTTCCTTCACACTCCTCTGTGGCTCCCCGTTGCCCTTGGGATGAAGCCCAGGCTCCTCCCAGCTGGACCTCCCAGGCCTCACGGGGCCTAGGCACTCCTGGCGGCCTCCTGCCCCAACCTTGGCACGTTGGACGCAGTTCCCGAACACCTCTGCCTCTGAACCACTGTACACACCGTGCCAGCCTCCACTCCCCTCCCCTTCACGAAGGCAGCTCCTGCACTTCCTTCAGGACCTGCCTCAGGGCTCAGGCCTGGACCCCAACTTAAAGTCCCATGTATTCCCCACCACGACTCCTTGCTTCAGAGGAGAAAACCGAGGCTCTGAGAGGGTGGGCAGCTTGGCCATAATCAGTTCCAGCTCATCATAAGATAGGGCCCGCCAAACCCCTGGAACCCTGCAGCCTATCCATCCGGACACTCAGAGCCTCTCTGGTCCAGCCGAGACAGCCTGTGTGTCCCTCCCAGCTGCCGCGGGCCATGGAGCAGGTCTCAGGACCTGGCAGGGATTCCTAGATGCTTGGGAATCCAGCCCAGAAAAGGGCAGTGTGGCCTGTGGATTCCAGCTGATAATACTTGTGCTCTACCCGCTCCCCAACCCCCAAAGAAACCACAGTATCAGAGCAGAAAGCTTTTCCCACCCTTCGGGATTTCTTGAATTACCCCAACCATTTTAAACATTTTTTATTTTCTAGTTTTTTAAAATTCTCCCCCCACAGCCTTAGAGTTGCAGCAAATTTAAAACTGTGTCAAAGCACTTTACCAAACAACCTTGGGAAGAGAAGGTGTTTCCCCTTTCTCTAGGTAGCCCTTCACAGGGTCTATGCTCATACAGGTCCACAAAGATGAGGACACCCCAGGAGGATGGGTCCATGGAGGAGGGACCACACCCACCTCCCTCCAGCTAGGGGGCCCATCTGCCATGGCTGCTTCTCATAGGCTCAGAGTTGCTAAAATAGGGACCCTAGTAGAGAAGAGACCCTAGGGATGACCTAGTCTAGGGATGAAGGTTTGTATCTCAAGTGCCAGCTGCCTGTGGCTGGAGCTGTGTGTTGAGAAGGATTCTGAGGCTCAGCAGGAAAGAGGGCTGGGACTGATTAATAACGGCTACTCTGGGGTCGAGGTCCTGCAGCTGCATCATTTTTACCCTGGGAAGACTCAGGTCTGGGCAGGAAAAGGACTGACCCAAGGTCATCCAGAAAAGTCAGCAGATCCAATCTGGAAGCCTGTTCTCCCAGATGCTATCCCAGGGCTTGTCCCAGGGACAGCAGTCGGAACCAGCAACAACCATCTCTTGAGCACCTGCTTGGGCCAGTCACTTTACAAACATCATCTCATCCAGTCACCAGTGAGCCCATGCTGCAGATGAGAAGTGAAGTCACTGAGGCAGCATCGTGGACGGGAAGGCACTGGGGTAATACCAAGCCTGCCCAGGGCTGCTCCGACAATGCGTGAGGGGTGTCTCCCCTGCCCTGAGCCTCCGTTCCCCGCCCCATCCCACACCTGCTGTTGGCAACAGATGGGACTGTGGATGTGATCCCTTATATGAACCCATGTGACTGAGAATTTTATCCTTATTTTTGTGTCTCATGGTGAAGGAGAAGAGTAACTATTTACTCATCCATCTCCTAATAATGCAACAGCCAACATTTATTGAATATGTGCTGCCAGGAGCCGTTCTAGAGCCTATACATATGTGAGTTAACTAACATAATCCTCACGTCAGCCTCAGAAGGTACATGCCCGTATGCTCTTTCTTTTCCAGATGAGGAAACTGAGGCCTTGAGAGCTTAAGTAACTTTCTGCTGAGGTTCCACAACCAGTAAATGGCAGAGGCCAATTTCAACCCAGGCCATCTGGCTGCAGCCTGTGCCCTTAACCAAACCGTCTGCTGCCTCCCTGCTGCCAGTGCTACACCTCGCCATACTGAGCACCTACTGTGTGCCAGGCTCTGTTCTAGTCCCTGTCCTTGAGCTGCTTCCAGCACAGTGGGGAGAAAAGGACCAGCCAGGCAAACCCAGGAGTCCTGGGTCCCCCTGGGATTCGGCCGTCAGGTTCTTCTGCAGACCCTACAGCAGATAGATGCCTGAGGCACGGTTGGGAACAGATGTTGGGGCCAGAGGTTAAGTGCTCACGGCTGGTGATTGATGACAATGCTTTACAGGCTGAAGTGGTATGTTCTGGGGAGAGAACGGGCGGGCCCCATGTCCACATACTCAGCCGCCTACCGTGTGTTCATCCTCAGGGGGCTGTACAGAGAGGGACCTGGCCCAGGCAGGGCAAAGGCAGGGGGAATGGCACAGATTCGATGAGTATGGACAGAAGAGTCCAGAAGAGAGGGGTGAGGTTAGGGAGGGGCTGGTGAGGGCGGCCTCAAATCTTCATTTGTCTGACTATAGGAAGCTCCCTCTAGCTTGTCCCTCACCAGGGAGGACCAGCTCTCTTTACAGGAAACCCCTGGCAGGCCTCCCTCAGCTGACCCTGGTAACGTGATGGGCAGTAGGACACGAGAAGCATGAGGTCAGCACGGCTGAGGAAGAGGGAACAGGATTTATCAGGATTCTAGGCCTTCCCAGCTGTCAGACTCCCAAATGGGTTCAAGAAGGCAGGTGCGGAGGTGCCGTAGAGAGCGGTGAGCGGAGCAGGCCGTGAGCAGCGCTGAGCCAGGCCCCATCCGCAGAACCCCGCTCCTGTGCCTTCCTGACCGAGCTGGGAGGGGTGTGTGGCTGAAGGAGACAGCCGATGGATGTTGCCCGTGGGAACAGAGGTCCCCGAGACGGAGCGGGAGGGACTGGGGCTGAGAGGCAGAGGCTCCTGAGAGCCCTTTCAGAGCCTGGGTCTCACAGCCGGCCCACAGCGAAGCCTGGACCAGAGCCCCCTAGCCAGACATCCAGGCTGCAGCCTGAGCTGGAGCCCCAGGCCATTTCCTGGGCCTGGCTCTAAATGGACTTTCTCTTGGTATCACTTGGGAGGCCTGATTAGCTGCCCATTGCATGACTTGGGACAAATCACTGAAGTTCTTAAGACTGAGTTTCTTCATCTTAAAATGAGATCATATTATCTGCCCGATTGACAGTTGCTGAGATGCTTAAACTTGATACTGTGGAAAAAGAGCTTGACGTATAGTATATTCTTAATTAACTGTTGTTAATAATAGATTAGAATTTCACCTAATGTAACCCTTCCATAGGACGTCTGTCGCTCTAACTCCTGGCCAGGGGTTGCAAACCGTTTGGTCTACGACCTGTGCGGTGCCACAGTCCCCTACCGTAAACCCTGCGGGTTCATTTACTTTGCTCCCTGCCGCGCCACCTAAGGCACTGAGCTTGCCATCCCTGCCGTAGCCCTGCTCAGTTCCCGGTAGTAGTTCCCTGACTTGCAGGCCTGGGACGGGCTAGCCTTAGAACCACCTAAGAAGGTAAAAGTTCCTCCTTTACTGCATCCATGGAAAGAGTGTGGTGTGTTCTCAGATGGTCCTCATGAGGGGCTAAGAACATTGGGTCTGGATCCACGATGACCAGAGTGATATTCGACATGTAGCAGCTGACAGTCAGAGTGGACACTGCACCAGTGCAGCTTGGGGCACAGCCCCCAGGTCCACAGAGTCCTCCCAGGGCATCAACTTGATGAACTGATTTCTGGGAAAACGATGTCAATTTCTATTAATATTCGAATAAACATGGCCAGATTAAAGAAGGGCTGCAAAATTGGCCTCATTTTTTTTTTCAGATGAAATAGGGAATGTCAAAACTTGCAGCCTTTGCTGTGACCTTCTCAGGCTCTAGTCCCAGAGTTGGGGTTCCTTGCTGAAGGCATTTGGGAACTACTCTCAGAGCCTCAGTTGGGACCCTGGACTGACTGGTGTCCCCCATTTGATTCACTAGCCCACCTGTCTTCTTAATAAGGGTGAGACCCTTGAGAGTAAAAGGTGATAAAAGGTGGTACCACCCTGCAGGTGTCTCTAGAGGTTTAGAATCTGAGACTAGAGCGTGGCTGACACCTCTCCTCGGTCAGGACCCTTGTGCAGTGTACAGCCTACACAGCCATCTGTGGTATCCCTTCTCCCAAGTCTCCCAGGCCAGCCTGCCATCCAGCTAGCACAGTCTTCCTCTCTCTAGAACCCCTCACAGCAGACATCCCGGCACTGCTTGCACATCTCTGGGGTTGGGTAGTTAATTTTCTCCAAAGGCAGCCTGTGACCCTACAGCAGCTCTGCCTATTAGAAGGAACGGCCAGGCGTGGAGCTAGAGTCTGCTTCTCTCAAACGTCTCTTCATTCCAGGGTCTCTGTCTACTGGGGCTACACAGAGCAAGCCCCTTCTTTCCCAGAACAGCCCCAGAGGTTTGAGGCAGCCTGCTCCATTCAACACCCCTCTGCCCCAGTAAACACACATGTGCACACACACAGCCCGACCACCCCCTGCCTCTGACAGCCCCTGTCAGTCCACCTCTGCTCTCAGCACAGACCTCAGCCCCGCACACAACCCTTCAGCTACAGCATGAACAGAGCATCTCCCCCGTTTGGGCCCCTAGCCTTCTATGAATACAACCTCGCTGGTTTCCCTTCTTGTCTCTCTCTCCGCAGGCACACAGCTTCTGGGGCATCCACAGCCATCTCTAGGGAGTGGCCGAAGCCCAGTGATATTTGTTTGCTTCCCTGCAGGCGTGTATCCTGGCTCCATCACCCCCCATAACGGGCTCGCATCAAGCATCCTGCCCCCTATGCACGATGTCCCTTCCAGGCACCACCCACTGGACGCCACCACCAGTTCCCACCACCATCTGTCCCCTCTGCCCACGGCTGAGAGCACCAGGGATGGGTATGTACAGCAAGCCAGTCCTCCTCCGGGACAGCAGGTGGGCACCTGCACGGGCAGCAGGTGAGGGCAGGCGTCCCGCACACTCAGTGGTCGTTACTAATAATGAAAATAGCCAGCATTTATGCGGCACCTACAGGTACTGCGCTCTGTACCAAATACTCGCCGTGCACGATTTCATCAGTGCCTCACAGTAACCCTACCAGGTGGATGATATCAGTACGGGGCTTCTCGGTGCCTCACCTCATGCTCCTTCCACTCCCTGGGGGGGCGGCCCTGGGAAGATGCTGCATCCCCACCCGACCCTGCATTCTGGGCTTCCACAGCCAGGCCTCCTTGGGAGCCTCACCCTGACTTCTCTTTGGCCTGCACCGTGTATTTGGTGAGCAGACTGCCCACTGCCCGCTCCAGAGAGGCCCGCCTGGTCTCGTCCCCACTTCTGGCCGATGCAGCTGTGACCGTTGGCCGGCCCGCCAGGGCTGTCCAGAAGCCCTTTCTGCAGGATCACTGCAGGGAGGGGGCCTCTTTCTGCATTCAGGGTGGTTCCCACTGTGGCCATTTAATTGGCTGGAAACGAGGAATGTGCTAATTGCTGGCCCCTAATGCTTCAGAAATCTGTTTTCCTTGCAAGTGGGCAGAGGGAAGCCTCACAGCCCTACCGCCTGCCCTCCCTGCCACTTTTGCTTGCTCAAAACTTGTCCCCCAAGTTTGACTTGATCAAACTCGTCCCCCAAGGCCTGTTCCCATCACCTTCCTCCTCCCCTGCCCTTCCTTCTCAAGGCTGCAGCCGTGGCCTGCCTGTGCGTGGGGCCACCAGCCTGAGTTCATTACCAAATTCGCTGTCCAGGGCTCCTCTTGCTACTCCCTCATCCGTTCATTCAGTGTCCAGTTATTGAGCCCCTGATGAGGGCAGGGCCCTGGGCCTGGTGCCGGGGCCACTGATGCCCCCAGCCAGCCCTGGTGAAGCTCCCTGTGATAGACCTACAGGGATTGAGGACGTGGGGCAAGTGCCCTCAGGGAAGAAAGCAGAAGGGGCTGTGGAAGCCCAGAGAAGAGCCCAGTGTGGTGGGGGAGGATGTCAGGGAAGGCTTCCTGGAGGTGGTGTTAAGCCGGGCCTCCAAGGTTAAGTAGGAGCTGGCCGAGTGGAGAGATTGGGAGGAAGGAGCAGCCAGAGCGTGGGCAGGTGTGGTGAGAGCTTGGTGTGTTCTGAGAAGCCTGAACCTTCGTGTGGGATGATAGGTTCAGGAGAGCAGTCACCAGGCCATATCACAGGACCTGTGACAGGACTCTGTCTGAAGGGTGTTGAGCAGTGAGCAGGTCAGGTTTGGGGATGAGAAGACACAGCCTGCAGTGTGGGGCTGGACTGCATCGTCCAAGGTGGGTGGATGGCAGCCTGAGCCAGCACCTGTGGGAGAGAGGAGGAACGCTCGGAAGACACGAGTGCCATGGAATGGGCAGGACTTGAGGACACTCTGGCTGGGTGGGGAGAGGAGGGCTGGTCAGAGATGAACCCCTGGGTGAGCAGGGAAGACTGGCTATGAGTAGGGGAAGAGCCACAAAGAGGCAGCATGATGGAGTGCAAAGGGGGACCCAGAAAACCAAGCCCTCCCCGAGCCTCAGTTTCTTCTTCTGTAAAATGGGCATTAAAATACTCTCCTCTAGGAAGGTGGTGAGGATCAGCTACACATGCCTGACATTGTATGTGTCACCCGGTACAGGTTCCTTGGACACTACCGCCCTGTCCCCCACCCACTGGCTCAGTCCACCTGTTCACCCACAGCCAGCCCCAAAACATCGCCAACCAAAGAAAAATAAACCAGAGTCCTTTCCCCTCTCAGGCCTGTGCACTCTGCTCCACCTCATTCATCACCTCCCTGCCGCCTGCATAAGTGCCCATCAAGAATTCCTGCAGCGAGAGGCAGAGTGATGACAGGACGGAGACAGGACCCCAGGCCCGCTCGGTCACCCGTACCTGCAGGAGCAACGGGCAAGCCATCCCCACCAGCCAGATGCCCAGGCTCCCCTGGGCTGCCCGAGAGAAAGGCCCTCACGCCTGACACCAGGCCCAGGCCCAGCTTGAATGGGTTTCTTTTTTCAGCCCCTGAGAAGAGGCGAGGAAGGGGGGAAGGCCTTCAGCCTCCCCTTCCTGCCAAAGTCAACATGGAAGGCCACTCGCAGCTCCCTGGTGGTTTGCTGGGACGTTAAATAGCTTGACAGAATTATCTGATTCACTCAAAAATATGCTAAGAGGGCCTGACTTCATGACCAGATTTGTTTACCCTGGCTCAGAGAAGACGCTCAATAGGGTGGTTTTTTCTCCCCGGCCCTGTACGAGGTATGAAGCCCTCGTCTGCCAGGCCAGTGAGGTTTTATATTAATTTTTATAGGTTCCAATTGAAGCAAAAATATTTGATTTAGGGATCATCTGCATGGCTCAGAAGAGGAGCGCCAGATGATCTTTCTTCCTTTTAAAGGGTTCAGGTAGAGCAGTAGAACCTCAACCTTCACGTCTGCTGAGGGGAGAGTCGTGTTCTGTTTAATTTCACTGGCTGTGAAGGTGGCAAATGGGAATTTACAGCAGGTTTGAGACAGGAGAAACAAACTTTGAAAATGCATGTTTTTTCCCCTTCGGATCTGGTTCTCCTTAAGTCTGCAGTGCTGTTAATCTCTGGATTTTGTAGCTGAGTGATTCAGAAGCCCGTTTGTTAGTATTTATCAGCTGTTTGCTATGTGCCAGGCCCGGTGCTGAGCAGGGAGTAACGGAGAGGACCAGGCCTGGCCCTCCCCGCAGGGGCTCCCAGGGGAGGGAACTGACAGGAAGTCGGGGAAGAACTGGGCTGTGGGTGCCAGGATGGGGTGGGCATAAGACAGGAGGGTACCACCCAGCAGGCTGGAAGGAGGAAGGCCCACCCTCCTGGCCACACCTGGACCCAACCTCAGCGGAGAGAACTGGTCACGAGGACCCATGGCCTGTGCACAGCCCTACACAGTCTATAGAGCACAACTGTAGACCCACTTGGTGGCCCTGTGAGACAGGTCTAAAAATACACACGTTGATGATAATGACAATTAATTCGTGGAGTCTTGATGAGCGTCAGTTCATCAACTTACGGAGGCTGACGCGTACCTCCGGGGCCTTAGATGCTGGGCCTGGGGACCAGGGACCCGGCGTGGAAGCCCCTTTCTGCTGTCTTCAGCATACTCACACAGTGGTGGGGGTCCCAGACATGGGAATGATGACAGTGCCGTGTCATCACAGGGGCAGTGACAGCAGGATGCCCAAGTTAGAGCATGTGGGGACCCTGCAGAGCTACAGACATGAAGCCCACCAGCCTCTCCCCAAATCTCTCCTTGTTTTGAGACAGTCCTGCTCCCCTCAGAGAGAGGCACTGATCTGTCTGTTCACACCTCTTCATGTTGGAAGGTGGGCGGGCGTAACATGCCTAGCCCGAAAAGGTCACCTGGAGCTTCACCTGGAGCTGTGACATTGAGTTCATAGGCTATTCTAACGTGAATGGTCCCACATAACCATTAATGCAAACAAGAAAGTAAAGACTCTGAGCGCTCACGCTCGTCCTCTTTCTGCAGTGCACATAAATGCTTCACAGGCTCTGAGCCTTCAGCCCAGTCCCCCTGACCCCAGGGTCATTTGGGTTCCTGTGAGCAGACCTCAGAGGCTTAAGAGGGCGGCAAGAGGAAGGAACCTGGCGTACAGTGACAGGAAGCCTAGTTAGACAGCCCACTGGGGCTCAGCTGGGTTCAGGACGGCTGCGCAGCTCTCAGCCGCTGCAGGCTCGTTTCAGAACGTGAGCTTCCAGAGAGAACAGGCTGAGGCCTACACCCCTTCAGGCTGTGTACGAAGGGAGGTGGTGAGTCCCCCATCACAGGATGTGTGCAAGTGGAGGATAGATGGCCAGAGATGGAGACAGAAGGTCCCTAAAAGTACACCATGCAGAGGACGAAAGGCCAATTTGGACACCAGATCTCAGTGCTAGTGTTCCTTCCTTTCCCCTTGATGGTAATGCTGCTGTCACAGTGTGGCTAAGAATGTATCTGACGTCACACTGGGTGCTTTGTCCACATTGCTTTACTTAATTTTATCCTCACCAGAACCTATGGGGTCAGTGCTGTGTGGCTGGGACTAACCTGGGCAACCTCTCTGAGCCTTGGTTTTCTGATCTGTGAACATCTCTCACAAGGTCTGGAGCGAGGCAGAGGTTCAATGAGTGAATGGTGACTGTTAGTGCCTTGGAATGTTCTCCTGCTGAGAAACTGCCCCGGCTTTCAGTGGGGCTGTTCCTGGACTCATCCTGCTGGTGGCCAGAGCGGCTTGCACAGAGTTAGGGTATGGGGATCCAGCAGGGGTGGCTGGGATTTAGCCCTGGGTAAAGAGTTTCAGTGGAGTTGCAAGGTGGAGAACACAGCAACCCTGTGAGGAAACCAAGGCTCAGAGACATTAAGCATTTTGCCCAAAGTCACGTGGGCACTGAGAGCAGATGGGGTTTTAAACAGTTTTGTTGACTCCAGAGGTTGTGGTTATAACCAATGGTCTTGACTATCAGTCCTAAATACCAAATAGAAGCTTTTCTTTACTGGTTCCTTTGGACTCTAAAGCTTACAGGATTTTAAATTTTAATTCCGGTTTGAACATAATCAGAAATAAAAGCTTCCTCTTCTAACTGCACTGTTGTAAGTTAGAACAGGTCAGTGAGTGAGCTCACCGTTGCTGGAGGGGAACAAGAAGTGGCAGGCACACCTGTGGCCCCCACATCTCCCAGAGCCCATCCTGCTAAGGGCTGTCTCTTCTCTCCAGGTTGGGACCCGGCCTCCTCTCGCCCATGGTCAGCCCACTGAAGGGGCTTGCGCCACCGCCGCTGCCACCGTCCTCCCAGAGTCATTCTCCAGGGGGCCAGTCCTTCCCCACGCTCCCCAGCAAGCCACCCTACCCACCCTTCCAGAGCCCTCCGCCCCAGCCTCTGCCCAGCCCGCAAGGTAAGCTCTGGCCAGGGGGTCCTCTCCATATGTACCCACCGATTCCACTCAGGCTGCCCGAGAGGCAGGAGACACTGGCCTGGGGGTGGCAGGTGGGTACTCGGAATGATGGCGGGCACTGAGGACCACACTGGGAAAAGCCGGGAGGCAGGGCTGAGGAAGAGTTTGTTCCATCGACCAGGCATCAAATGGAACAGCGTTCCCTTTGATGGCTGGGGGTGGGACTGGCCTGCTGCTTGGAGGAACCGTGAGAGATGGGGTATCTCGGAGCGGAAGTCGGGGGAGGGCCCACAGTCCCTTCCCCCCAAGCAGACCACCTCCCCAACCCCATGCGGGCCAGGACCCCCCGCGCCTCCTCCACCCTGGGGCTCTCTTCACTCGTTCACACCCCCCATGCCCACAGGAGTGTGGGGGGCTGAGCACTGCAGTGGGGGACCGTCCCCTCCCTCCCTGGGCATCTTCCCTCTGAATGCAGCCCCCGCTGCCTCCCCCTGCAGGCTACCAGGGCAGTTTCCACTCCATCCAGAATTGCTTCCCTTATGGCGACTGCTACCGGTCAGCCGAGCAGGCCACCAGTGGGGACGGACTGGCCGGGGAGGCCCACGGTTTCAACCCCCTGCGGCCCAATGGCTACCATGGCCTCAGTGCACCTTTACCTGCCACAGGTAAGCCCCGCCTGCATGCCTCCTTTCCACTCCTGTGCCGCGTGCTTCGTGCGTATCGTCCCACAGCCTTGGGACGGCCCTATGAGGTAGGGTCATCCCCACTTTACAGAGGCGGAGCTAAAGGCGCAGGGAGGGCCCAGGACCCCACAGAGTGGGGATGTGCACACTGCCTGACCCCAGCCTCAGTGTTCCTTCCACACTCTCACACAGAGAAGAATCAGACTAGGATCTCCCCGTCTAGCTGATGCTTCCCTTTAAATATTTATTGAGCACCTACTGTGTGCCAGGCACAGTTGTAAACCCTGAGAATACAGCAGGGAATGAGACAAATACTGATCCCTATTTAACAGATGAGGGGACCGAGGTCCACAGAGGCCACACTGTAGGAAGAGACAGAGCCTAGAGGTTGTGCTTGTTCCTTATGCTGCATCTGTGTCCCCCTCAAGGCCCTGGGCCTTCCTCGAGTAATGCCCCCAGCTGGGGTGGAGAACCCAGTGAGAGGGGAAGGCTGCGCACAGCCCGAGTGGAGGTCTCAGACCCCAGGGCCAGGCCTGGTCAGAGCGGGGGCATCAGATGGGTGGTACCGGAAGTCCCCAAGCCAAGCCCACCCCAGATCAGCCTCGGGGCTCAGCTCTAGCTGGAAGCTGCAAGGCCTGGGCAGGATGGTGGGGCCCCGGACAAAGGGGAGCCTGAGACCCTTCCTGGAGGCCCATTGGGCAGCTCTGGGTGTGTGCAGCTGGGGGTGGAGGGATAAGGACCAGGGACAAGCACCAAGGCCACAGCCAAGCACACACACACCTGTGGGTCACCTGCGTGTGGACCCGTGTGTTCCTGCTCACACACACGCTCCAGGTCTGTGCATGTCTTCCTTCTACACGTGTTTGTGGGGCACGTCTCTGTGGCCATGTGCATGCGTGTGCATGCAGGGCCAGCACGGTGGGTTCCCGGTAGTGTGAGCCCCCCATGTGTGTAAGGAGTTCAGTGGCACGTGTGTTGTGTCTGCAAACATGTGCTCCACATCGTGCCTGTGCTGATGTTCATGCCGTGTCTGTGCACACGTGTGTCCTCCTCCTGTGATTCCCCTCTGTGTGTGTACACGTGTGTGTGTGTGATTGTGTATTAGCATGTTTGGGCCATTTCATATGAGCATGTTTGTGTGCAGGTGTGTGCCTGTGTGCTCGCGCACAGTGTACATATCTCTGAGTGGACATGTGTCACACGCATGCGTGAGAGGCAGATGTGACCCTGACCACAGGCCCGCGGGGGGCGGGGGGCGTGTTCCGTGTTTGCGTGCACGTGGGTTGGTGCGTGATTAGGCACCTGCCGCCGCCATCTCCAGCGCCGCCAGCTCTCGCCACCCCAGCCTCCCCCGGCCCCGTCCAACTCTAGGATTTTCTTGGTTCAGCAGCACGACCTGAAATAAATAGCTCTGAGGGGGGGCGAGAGGCAGCTTCCGTGCCCCCACATCTGGGTAGGGGGTTCTTTTGGCCTCCCGTCTCCCTTGCTGTCTGGGTGGCAGCCCAGCCTCCAGTGCCTTTGCCCACACCTCCTCTGCCAGGCTGAGAGCAGACTCACAGGATTGAACCCGGACCAACAAGGTAGGGCCATGGGGCCTCAGGATTAGTTTGATCTGATCCCATTGCACAGACAGGAAGACTGAGACCCATCTGTCTCAGGTTATACAAATTCATGACAGCAGCTCAGGGACAGAGTCCTTAGGGCAGGGAGTGGATAAGATGACCTCTCTAGGCCCCTTCTAGGTTTCAGGCCCCCACCCCAGAGACAGTGTGTCCAATGGAAGAGCCAGGTGTCTCGGGGCCAGGTGGACCTGGGTTCAAATCCCAGCTCCCCTGCTTACTATGACCTGGGGCAAGGAGCTTGCCTTCTCTGAGCCTGTCTTCTCACCTGTAAAATGGGATAATGAATCCCACCTCATAGGATTGTTGTGAAGCTTAAGTGAGACAAGATTTAAATGAGCTTTTGGTAAACGCCCAATGAGTGCTGGCCCCCTTCTTTGGGTTTCTTGTGTCTGCTGGGGCAGAGGAACCTGAAAGGGTGGCGGTGGGCTGGGGTCCTTCTGCCAGGAGAAAACCAGCCCTTGAGGGCTAGAGCTGTGATGTTCCCACCTCGACCTCCCCTTCCTCCCCACATGCTGCACCACAGTCCAGCACTGGGTGATGGACGGCCCCACGCCAGCCCTTGCCTCTTTCCCCAGCTGCCCTGGGCCCCTTGGGGGTACAAGGCCTAGGGAGCCTCCTCCCAAGCCCCCGCCCCGCCCACCAGCTCCCCCATCTGGAAGAGCAGAGGTCTCAGAGCACCCTGCTGAGGGGAAACCGTGACGAGGGACCCTGGGCAGGAGGGTGGGGTCTGGGAGCTGGGAAAAGATGACAAGGCATAGCCCTTGAGTTCTCCAGTCTGGACCCTGTTCCCCTACACCCACAGGCTACGAGGCCCTGGCCGAGGCCCCATGCCCCACAGTGCTGCCACCACAGCCGTCGGAAGACGTCGTGTCCAGCGGCCCCGAGGACTGCGGCTTCTTCCCCAACGGGGCCTTTGACCACTGCCTGAGTCACATCCCCTCCATCTACACAGACACCTGAAGGAACGCCTCCCACACCTGCCTGACCTCCACCGCAGACGCTCCCTTGCCCACCCCGTCGTCTGTTCCCACCTTGGGGGCACCCAGCCCGAGCAGCCAGGCCACTGCTCCGCAGAACGCAGGGTACCTGGTCTGCGGCAGCTGCACAGCGCTGGCCGGGAGTGAGCCTCTGAGCCTGAGCCAGGTGCTCAGAGGTGCCCTTCAGGATCCGTGACCTGTGGCATCCCTTGACTGCGTCTTCCTTTCGTTTCCCCAATGGTTTCGAAATCACAGACCTCGTGTATATACAATGTACAGAACTTGTTGTCCATTCCCCTGCCAGTTTTATATTTTTGGTTTTACAAGAAAAACATTAAAAACTGGAAACGAGACTTGGGGGCCCGTTTCTGCTTTGTGATTCCGCCTAGAGGCCGAGACCAGGAGAGCAGTGGAGGAGTGTGTAACAGAGCCGAGGTGCGGAGCCCAGCTCGGTCCCTGGGTTCCCTCGGCAGGGACGGGGGCCCGCATCACAGGGCCGCCGCCACGTGCTGTGGGCCTTACAGACACCAGCACTGGTCCCAGGACATCAATGAAAGGCAGGCTTATCCCCGTTGGCAGACAGGCAGACCAAGGCTGGGACTGAAATTGGAATCCCTGTGTGACCCAGACCTTTGCTCTCTGCACTGACTCCTCAGCTGGTGGAAAAACGTGCTTCAATTCTGGCACTGGCTTTGGGTAAACAGGGGAAGCCAGGGGAGGGCAGAGCAGGCCTTCCAGGGACAGAGCCCGAACAGCCTCCAGAGGGCAAGGGGCAGAGGCAGGGCCCCTACAGGCGGGCGGGGGCGGAGAGAACATCCTTTTTACATAGAACCCCACCCACCCTGAGTGTCCCAGCAAGGAGGGAAGAGGAGGCCGGTTCGGAGGACACCAAGGCTCCCACAAGGCGGCTGCCCTCCCCACAGCCCAGGCCTATGCAGGTGCCCTGAACAGTGTCCTGTGTCTCACCATGTCATCCTGAAGGTCAGCTTGTTAAAAACCAATCCTCAGGGAAAGTTCCTGCCTCGTTACTGCTGAAGTGAAATAAAGCAAGGGAGGTCATGTTTACTGAGCACCTATTCTGTGCAGGGCCCTCCTCCCACCCCGCCCCACCCCACCCCGGCTCTGGGAAACAGCCCTGTGGAGGGTCTTTCCCCATTTAGGTGAGGGGAGCAACCAGGATTCAAACCCAGGCCAAAGGGACACCTCTTCATACTGCATGGCTGCGTTAGGCAAAGCAAGATGGAAAGATCCAGCAACTCCTTCTTTATAAAGAGGGGAAACTAGGATTCAGAGAGGCCACCCAACCAAGTGGCGACAGAACCTGTGACGCGTGCCTGGCTTCCCCCCCGCCATGATCTCCGGGGGTCTGGGAGTGCCGCTCTGCGCTAGCCTGCGTGTGCTTCCTGGGTCAGCTCGCCGACGCCCGTTCACCCCAGGTAGACTCTCTGCCTGCCCTGTGTCCAGGGCCAACCTATCTCTGGGGCTCCCGTCGTGCTGGCTCCCGGCAGCCAGTGAGGAGCCCAGAATGGCAGGGAGGGCAAGAAGGAGGGTGCCCGGCAGGCTATATCTTCCACTGAAGGTCAGGGGCCCTCTCACATGGCCCCCAGCCTACGTGTTCAGGCAGGGGCTGGCACTGGAATTGCACCCACTCTTAGGGGAGTCAGCACACTGCGCTGTCTCTTGCTTGCCTGACACCCGGCTCACAGCCTTGTGTGTAGTCCCTTCATTGAACCTTCCTCAGCTGCCCAGGACTGAGAGGGCCATCTGCTTCCTGCCAGAGCTGGACTGACAGTTCCTCCCATTTTACAGATGCAGAAACTGAGGGACGGTGAAGTTAAGTCACTTGCCCTCACAGCACAGCCAGCAGATGGTGAGCTGGGAGCCAAACCTAGGCCTGGGGCTCCAGAGCGTATGCTCTCACCCAGTGCACCTCTGACTGCTTGAAGACTCGGGATGACCTGGCTCCCACATCCTCTCCCAGCTCCAGCCTCCCGGAGCAGGCCAGTTCCTCCCCAGTGACATCGGGAGGAACGGGCACGATGTCACTCAGCACAGTGGCATTATGGGATGGGGATCCAGGGCTCTTGACTCCCACCCAGGCTCCCCTCGTCCCCTGGCCCCGTCCCCCACTGGTTTTATGGAACTAATTAGGTCGCGGTGAAATTCCTTTAACAGGGATGCTCAGGAATCAATACTGCATGTCACTGTGAGCGCTTAATCCACTCCAGATAAGCAGAATTAAGCTGTACAATGAGGACATACTTCTATTAATAATGAAAAGGGCTGAGTCGTGAGCAGGAGAACACACAGGGAGCTAGCAGTTGGATCCTATTTAATTTCAGAGAGCCAGAAAAAGGGAGACAAGGAGACAAAGGCAGGAGAAGCACAGGACAAAGAAAGGAAAAAGACAAGTGAGCTGGGGACTGGGCGGGTGCTGAGAGCCGGCACGCAGTAGGGCTCAGTAGGTCATAGCTTTCAGGAGCGACCATGAGCTAGAAATGTGATGGCTCCCCTCCCCCGCTGGGATCTCCTCAGAGCCTCCGCGCCTCCTCTTGGCATCCTCAGGGGATCCTCTGCCCTGATGCCCCAATCCTGCAGGGTCCCTCCAAGTCTAGGGGAGCACAGCAGCAGGCAGGGCCCTCTGGGAGACTGGACCTGAGCGCCTTCCCAGCCAGTGCTGTTTGCATCCCTTATTTAGAAAACACGGAGAACCGTGGCCCCTCCTGAGCTCTGACCCTGTGCCAGGGACTCCGCCTCAGGAGTCACACCATCACAGGGGGCATGGGGGTTACCGCCCCTAATGAAGAGGCGTGCCTGCTGTCCACCCTCCCAAGGGAGGACCCGGCTCAGGTGGAAGGCGTGGTGTTTCTCACTTGGGGAGCCCGTCCAGGGTGGCCAAGGCTGGGGGCCCTGTGGTGTCTGTAGGGCAGTGGAGCTGAGTCAGCCCGGGAACCCTCAAGGAGGACCTAGAGTGCAGACACACAGGCCTGCAGAGACAGTGACCACGCTCCCCTTCCAGCGCGGCCTCTCCAGACAGCCCCACGGCCCTAGCCTTTGTTCAGGCTGAGACTGCCTGCCTCCCTTATGCCTGGTCTCTGTCTCCATCGGGGCCCTCTGTCCTCCATCTCCCTGTCTCTCTGTCCTCCGTCTTTCTGTCTGTCCTCCATCTCCCTGTCTGTCCTCCGTCTCCCTGTCTGTCCTCCATCTCCCTGTCCCTCTGTCCTCCGTCTCCCTGTCTGTCCTCCGTCTCCCTGTCTCTCTGTCCTCCATCTCCCTGTCCCTCTGTCCTCCGTCTCCCTGTCCCTCTGTCCTCCGTCTCCCTGTCTGTCTGCTGTCTCCCTGGCCCTCTGTTCTCTGGCTCTCTCTGGCTCTCCTCCCTCCCATTTCCCTCTCCCTGTCCCACCATTTCTTTGCAGTGCCCTTTTTCCCTCCCTCCTCCTCCAATTCTCTCCTTCCTCCCTTTCTCAGCTCCTCCCAGCCCATTCCTTTGTTTCTCTTTTTCCTCCAGTTTCTCTTGCCCTTTCTCTTTAAATTCCGGGTCTGATCCCAGATAAGGAGGCTTCCTTCTCTCTCTCCCGACCCTCCCGTGTGTGCTTCCTTCTTCCTCACTCCTGTCTGAGTCTCTGTGGTCCAGGGGCCGAGGGCGTCTTGCCCAAGGTCCCATCGAGCCTTGATGGCCAAGGGGCAGAGGAGGGCCGAGAGGCAAGCCTAGAGGAGGTTGGTGGGAGAGGTTTTTGGGGCAGCGGCCAGTTGGGTTTTTCCCCAGTAATATTTTATGCAGCATTTATATGTGTTTGGAGTGGGGATGGTAGAGGAGCGTGGTGTCAACTCAGATCATCCTCTATCGGAAGTGGAATCTCCCAGCCCTGGGCTTCGATACTTGTTTTCTTCTGTGGTTAAAAAACAGCCCCCCGGGGCTTCCCTGGTGGCGCAGTGGTTGAGAGTCCGCCTGCCGATGTAGGGGACATGGGTTTGTGCCCCGGTCCGGGAAGATCCCACATGCCGCGGAGCGGCTGGGCCCGTGAGCCATGGCTGCTGAGCCTGTGCGTCTGGAGCCTGTGCTCCACAACAGGAGAGGCTGCAACAGTGAGAGGCCCGCGTACCGCAAAAAAAAAAAAGCTTCTGGATTCCTCTGCCTGCAAGTCCCCCACACCCACATTCAGGCCTCTGCCCATGATTCCTGGTCCACCCATCCCGGCGCCGCCGGCAGCAGGCCCAGAGCAGTGTGAGCTGCAGCCCATTTGGTTGAGTAGGAGGCAGCAGGACTCGGGTGGACAGAAGGACCACCCCCTCGGTGGTGGCGGCAACCCGGCCCGCATCCCTTGGCTGGACCCTCTGGCTGTCCCCGGGCCCCCGGCGCTTCTAGGCTGTTTCACCTCTGGCTCCCTGAGCCACCGCTGACCCCTGCTGTGCCACTGCTGCCCCCAGCTGCCCTATTTCTGCCGCCGGGACCGGAGCCCATGACATTGATGCCCTCCTCAGCCTGAATTCCACCTGCCAGGGGTCTCTGGGGTGAATGGGTTTTAGGACCTCCCCTTTTGCCTTCATAGCCAGGCCCAGGGTTCATATTGATGCTGGGCACATACCTGGATCTGCCCTCCAGGGACTCGCCTGCCTCCCCATCCTCTGTTCCTGGTGGTCTTTGTGGTCCCCCGTGACCCAGACCATCAGGGCTGAGAGCGCCTGCTGAGGCCACCTGCTCCACCCTCCTCACTTCACAGATGGGGAAAGACCCAGAGAGACTCCATTTCTGCAACCGCTTCCAGCCTCCACCCACACTCCCTAATCCAGCCTAAAGGGCGTGGAGAATGGGGCTCCAGGCAAGCGAGCAGTCAGGAGGGATGCGCCAGGTTTATACCCGAGATGCCACCTCCTGCCCGTGCCCATGGAGGAACGGATTGGGGAAGCTCCCACTAGAACGTTTGCCCTGTGAGGGTAGGTCCTGACCTGTCCTCCTCACTGCTGACTGCCCAGCTTCTAGGACAGCGCTGGGCACACAGCGGTGCTCAACACCTATTCGTTACATACGTCGATGGAGCAAGAAAACAAGGGCCCGTCTACACAGAACCTCGTGCACAGTATGGCCACGACCAATACTTGTTAATTCAACTGCCTGACCAACCCCTCATTTTCAAAATGAGGAGACAGGCCCAGAGGGGATGTGATGTGTCCAAAGTGACAGAGCAGGTCAGTGACCATCAGGGGAGAACCCTGGCCTCCTGGACCCAGCCTGTGCTCTGTCCACATACCCTGCCGGCCCACCAAAAAGGCTGCTGCAGCCCATGTTTTACGGCTCCTACGGCACTTGCATGATGTTGCTGCGACATGCTGCAAGGTAAGTGCGATGGCCCCATTTTACAGAGGGAAGAACTGAGGCTCAGAGAGGTGGCTTGCCTGAGGCTGCCAAGAGAGGGCAGACAGAGCTGGGACCCCAGTGCGGGTCCTGGGGGCAACCAGAGGAGCTCTGGCGCGTGCCCCTCTGCGCCATCCACAGGGGACCATTATGCTTTTACAAGTGCCAGTTTATATACTTTGCTGGGTCGCCAGCCCTGCCAGGGATTTATGAGTTTCTAAGTGATCGCGTCTCTGGGGGAAAATGCAAACGGAAAGTGAACAGGGCAGGAGTTGCCAGCCCTCATCTGCCCCAGGGCTGTGGAGCCAGAGCTCTTCTTTGATTTATTCCCAGGGGTCCCGGGGGCTGTGGTGCAGCCGGACCCTGCAGAAGGGCCACCAAGAGGCCAACGAAACAGCCCCCGTGCCAGGCTTCCTCCAAGGACATGCGTCCTATCTGTGCAGGAGCCTGGGGGCTGCCTGAGCTCCCACGGGGCCAGGGCTTGGACTGGGGTCTGGTGGGCGATTTTAGGGCCTAGGAAGAACTGGAGCAGCCAGGTTTCAACATAATGTGGGGAGCGGGGAGGTACAGAGGGGATAGAAACAGGCTTCACCTTGAGTTGAAAGCACTGAAGCTGGAGGAGGGTCCACTCCACTATTCTCTGGGGGTTCGTTTTACTTCTCTGTACTTTTGGATATGCTTGAAATTTTCCAGAAAAGAACTGATGTGGTCCTGGTGTGGCCAGGCTGGGATTTTTCTCTCTGGCCTGGCAGCCTGGATGGGTCCAGGAGGCAAGTCCAGGCTAGGGCCCTGCTGGGGGAGGGGCTGGAGCCTCAGTTCACCTTCCCTGTATGACTGTCTTGTCACTGCAGGGACCGTGTTGGGGCCCTGTGTCCCCAGTGCCCAGTGCAGGACCTGGCCCACGGTTGGGATTTAATAAACGCTTCTTTGTTTGGGTTAATATGTCAGTGACATACATGTGTGTGCAGAACTTGGGCCAGGACAGGGAGAGGTCTGCTCACCTACCTGACAGTGGCCGCACGTGCTGCAGGCATGCTCAGGAGAGCTTAGCCCCAACCCCAAAGCTCTGCGGGGAGCCCTGGAGAGAGGGAGCTGGAGACCCTCAAGCAAGCAAGACTGGGATGCCAGGGAGTGGGGCTGGGGGCAGATCTCAGATTTCTAAAAGGCAAAGCCCTTGAAAGCAGAACGGACTGCTTTGGGATGAAGTGAACTCCCCATCCCTGGGGGTGTACAAGCAAGAGTGTGCAGGAAGCCATGAAGCAGTCCTGTCACTCGGTCAAAGACTGGCCTGCACAATCTCGAAAGGCCTCTCAGGCTCACTCAGGACTCGGAGGCAGCCGCCATCTCACACCCACACAGGCTGCAGCAGGGCCAGCCTCCCAGCATCGCTGTCCCTGAGGCTGGACAGAGGGAAGCGTGTGTCCAGGTGATTAACTGCACACCTGCAGGGAAAGCAGGTGGCCGAGGCTTGGGTTACTGCCTCAATATTTCTCAGAGGTTCAGGGCTGTCAGGCCTCAAGCCCAGGACAGCAGCAAGGGGAGACCAGGATGGGGTCTCTGCTCTCAGCCGCCTCTCGTTCCCCCACAGGCAGCCAGGCATCAGGAGGCTACACCTGGTCTGGAGGCTGCAGGGAAGAGCAGTGTTGACCCAGGGGCTGCACACCGAGCACACAAGCGTCTGTTGGCCTTTGGGGCCTTGGGGGCAGCCAGGCCACGGTCGGGGCAGCATCTCCCAACGCCCTAACTTCCCAGATGGGGAAACCGAGGCTCCGAGGGGTCAGACTGGCCCTGAGCTGGGGAGGTGAGGGATAGGTATTATTGACAAGAGGAAAATTAAGTCCCAGAGAAGGAAAGGCTGTGCCTGAAGCAGCTCAGCAAGTCCCTGGCAGTGAGGTCAGAGCCTCCCCCGCCTGGGCACCCAGCAGCTCCCTCAGGAACGAGCCACCCGAGGGCAGCCGAGTCTTGGAGCAGCAGGGACAGGAGCCCAGACGACCTGTGGGTCACCACGCTGCTCAGAGACCAGCTCACCCACCCACCTGATGCCCGCAGCCTCCTCCGCCGACTGCACGGCCAGACCATCCGAGAGCCTCCAACAGCCCCAATGCCCAGGGAGGGAGGCTGGGATGCTGGTCCTGAGATTACACTAACGGCCGTGCCTTAGCAGGGGCCGCACCGTCAGTGCTTTACGTGTGCACTCTGTTTAATCTCCACACAGCCCTGCAGCGAAGGTCTATTCTCATCCCCGTTTCATAGATAAGAAATCGAAAAGCCGGAGAGATGAAGTCCGTTGCCCAGGATCACACACGGCCAAGCCAGATTTTGGACTCATGTCCTTCTGACTGCAAAGCCCTCACCCTTGGTCAACCTCCGAGCCCCAGTACTTTGCTCTCCCCAGACTCCTGGGGTGAATGGCACATGCCCAGTTGAGATGAAATCCCAAGGTTGGGAGTCAACCCCAGTGTATCACCTGCCTCTGCCGCTGACTTGTTTCACCCTTGGGGCGTCTGTTTCCTCATCTGTAGAATGGGAATGATACTCACAGCCCTCCTGGCTCCTGGAGAATCAAGAGCTCTAATGGAACAGGAGACCTGCCTGGCCAACTGGGAAGGCCTGTGCCGGGGCGAGCTGGCGCGTTCACAGCAGTTTGGCACTTCGCCCTCACCCAAGCTTTCCTCCGGGTCAGTTGTGCCTCCACCTGAGACAGGGCCCAGGGGACGGGTGGGGAGGTGGTGGGTGTCTCCTGCTACGAAGCAAAGGGGGAGGTGGGGGGCGGCCCCAAGTTGAAGTCATAAGCTCTGCGCGGGGCGGGCTGCCGGGAGCACAGGCTCGTGGTCCCTCCCCAGCAGGCGCTGCGTGTTGTGCAGCTGTCTCCATGGAGCCTGGCTTTACAAGGTGCCTGCATGCCCCAGAGAGGCCTGGAATGCGACTGGCACCGCTGCTCTACTTGTAGTGATGGAGAAACTGAGGCTTAGGAAGTCTGTGGCTCCCAAAAGATGGTGAGGCCCGGAGCACTGACAGCAGGGGTTCTAGTGTCCTCAGATCTGCTCAGACTGGGGCCCTGGGCAGGTCTCCTCACTGAGTCTGGGCTTCTATTCTGTAAAATGGGACGATGGCCCTCCCCTAGTAGGCAGATTAAATGGGGTGATGTTGTCACATAGTAGGATCTTAAGAAATGTAACTATTTTCTTCCATTTGAGGGCTGCCCATCTAGATAAGTGCCCTGAGCATTCTCCTCATAACTCTAAACTCAGGTCATGATACAAGTGGGAACCTGAGGCCCAGGAATTGGTCTGACTTGGCTGGGGGCACATGGTAACTTGGTGGTGGATCTGGTTTCAGGCCTCCAGGGCAGCACTCTCATCACCCCATGTTGTCTTGGGCAGAAGCCTCGCTGGCCAGAACACGCCAGTCTCTCTACCCAGGGCTTGGGACCGCTATTCAGATTGTGGGTGTGCAGCCTTAGACGAGTCACATGCTCTCCTGCGCCTTAGTGTCCTCAACTGAGAAATGAAAACCATGATTACACATAAGGTTGTGCTGAGGAAGACATAAGAAATCAGAGACGGCAGTATCTGGTGACCGTGGAAAGCCACAGTGGTGGTGAGGGATGAGAAGGAGTCAGCCTCCATCTATCAATTCAGCAACTGAGTAATTCACTACACATGACTCGGTTCTAAAAAGAATTTGAAGATGCTCTAAGTATTCCTACACTCAGCCAGCAAGGTAGGCTTCTGTAAAGGTGTTTCAGGGACCCTCACCCGGAAGCACCCCCAACGTGACCTACCTTCCCACTGCTTATAAGTCTCTCCTCTCAATTTCTCTCTGTGCACTTAATGTGCTCTTGAAATAGACTTTCCTCCATGGAGCCCTCTTGATGGCCACTGGACATATGCACAGGAACAGGCACTGCTTTTAGCATCTCCCTGAGTAGGTTGATAATTAAGGAGGGAAAATCTTGCTGTTGCCAGAAACAGAGATAGAATGCAACCCTGCCAGCCGATGGGCCTGGGCTGTCCAAAGGCAAGGCTATCACTCCAAGGTCAAGACATCTTCTACAATCCAGACTGCTTACTCCCTCCCACTGGCCAAAAAAGAGCTTGCCTTAGTCTCCCCAACTTTCAGACCTTGCGTATGACAACAGGAGTTTTTTGAGCCCCCTCTGTGTGTCAACCACATGACATATGTTAACTCATTCACTCTTCAAACAACCTAGAGAGAAACAATCCAAGCTCAGAGCACCAGACCAGGGCTGTTGGACCCTAAGATCGCTCCTCTTCCTCTGAGTTCCACTTCCTTCAAGTTGGCCTTTTTTTTTTTTTTTTTTTTTTGCGGTATGCGGGCCTCTCACTGTTGTGGCCTCTCCCGTTGTGGAGCACAGGCTCCAGACGCACAGGCTTAGCGGCCATGGCTCACGGGCCCAGCCGCTCCGCGGCATGTGGGATCCTCCCGGACCGGGGCATGAACCCGCGTCCCCTGCATCGGCAGGCGAACTCTCAAACACTGCGCCACCAGGGAAGCCCCTCAAGTTGGCCTTTGTGTTTTGTTCACAATGCAGCTTCCAGCACCAGAGCAGAGTGAATGCTCAACAGCCCACATGACAGCGTGCAAAGGCTCTAGATGAGCTCAAGGGGTTGTGGGCTCAGAGCCAGGAGAGACAAAGGGAAGTGGGGCCTGCACAGGTCACTCTGCAAGTGGGAGAGTGGCAGAGGCTGGAGGCACAGGCTTGCTAACTCCCAGCCAGGGCTCTGGGATACACACAGCCCCTCCAAGCTGGTCAGTCTTCCCATGACCTTTTTCTCAGGGCATCTCGTCTCCTAATGATGGGAGTTCCTCGAGGCCAGGTCATTCAAGTCTTCCTTTCACACAACGAATGCTCAGTATGTCACACAGCATGGATGCCCACAGTTTGGCTGGAGATCCCCATGTGGCTGTCAGGCTCCACTCAGGGAGATGGCCCCAACTCTCGAATCCCAAGGCCTCCAGGTCTGTCAACAAGACCCAGAGTTTCACCCAGGCCTTCTCAGAAGGGCGTGAAGGGAAATCAGTTGAACCCCCATTTTACAGATAGGGAAGGGCAGGGACTTGCCACTGAGTGTAGAACCCAGGAAAGGAAAACAGGAGCCACGTCTCAGGCTTTGTCAACTGGTCATTCTCCTTTTTCCCTTCTCCCCCAGGCAACAGTTCCAAGACTCTGTTTCCCTACCTGTAAAATGAGAGGATTGGGATTTATAGTTGCTAAGGTTTTCTTTAGCCCTTTTTGGGTTCTAGCATTCTGTAACTAGTATTTACAATAGGTATCATTTATTAAATGCGGAAAGAATAGTCTCTTCAACAAATGGTGCTGGGACAACATGCAAAAGAATGAAGTTAGACCCCTACCTCACATCATATACAAAAATTAACTTAAAATGAATCAAAGACCTAAAGGAAAGAGTTAAAACTATAAAACCTAGAAAAAAATAGGAGTAAATCTTCACAACCTTGAATTAGGCAATATTTCCTTAAATATGACATTGAAAGCACAAGCAGCAAAAACAACAAAGATAAACTGAACTCCACTAAAATGAACATTTTTTGTGCTTCAAAGGATACCATTAAGAAAGGGAAGGGCTTCCCTGGTGGCGCAGTGGTTGAGAGTCCGCCTGCCGATGCAGGGGACGCGGGTTCGTGCCCCGGTCCAGGAAGATCCCACATGCCGTGGAGCAGCTAGGCCCGTGAGCCATGGCCGCTGAGCCTGCGTGTCCGGAGCCCGTGCTCCACAACGGGAGAGGCCACAACAGTGAGAGGCCCATGTACCGCAAAAAAAAAAAAAAAAAAAAAAAAAAAAAAAAAAAAGAAAGGGAAAAGACCCTCTGAGACCCTCTCCAACCAGGCTTGGCCTAAACCCCACCCACACAGGGCCTTACCTCCAAACTCCAGAACTCCACACTCCAGAGACCCCCCCCTTCGGATGTCCTGCCTCTCTCCTTCCATACAGGTCTTAAGCAGAGGCTCCGCTCCACGGTTCAGTGTTCCCCTGCCTAGGCCCCGCCCCCAAGGCCTTTTCGGCTGCGTGGGTCCTGAGCCTAGGCCCCGCCCCACCCTAAACCCAACACCTGCCTAAAGGTAGTTTAGTTCTACCACCTGCCTAAACTCCACCCCCATAGCCAAGGCCTTTTTTTTTTTTCTTTTTCTTCTTTCTTCTTTTAGGTTGGAGTTCTGTTTTACCTTGTTGTTGTTGATTCATTTATATTTTTATTTTTCTAATAAATCTTTTATTTTTCTAATTTTATTTTATTCTTTACACTTGTTATTGTTCTGCTCATTTTGGCTTGTTCCCCTTTTTTTTTTCTTTTTCTGTTGTGGTTTTGTTTTACCTTGTTGCAGTTGATTCAATTATATTTTTGTTTTTCCTATTATATTTTTTATCATTCAAATTTTATTTTATTTTTTATTCTTTGGTGTTGTACTGCGCCTTTTTTTCTTTCTGTTTGTTTGTTTTTGGTTTTGGTTATTTTGTGGGTTTTTTGCCATGCCATGCAGCTTGCAGGATCTTGGTTCCCAAACCAGAGGTCGGGCCCGAGCTCCTGTTGTGCGAGCACTGAGTCCAAACCGCTGTACTAATGGAGAACCTCAGACCCCAGGGAATATTAATTGAAGTGAGGCATCCGAGAGGGCCTCATCTCAGCACCAAGACCTGGCTCTACCCAACTGCCTGCAAACTCCAGCGCTGGATGCCTCAGGCCAAACAATTAGTAAGACAGGAATACAGCCCCACTCATCAAAAAAAAAGTGAAACGACAAAATAATATGTTGTAGACAAAGGAGCAAGGTAAAAACCTACAAGATCAAATAAATGAAGATGAAATAGGCAACATAACTGAAAAAGAATTCAGAGTACTGATAGTGAAGATGCTCCAAAATCTTGGAAACAGAATGGAGAAAATACAAGAAACGTTTAACAAGGATCTAGAAGAACTAAAGAGCAAATGAACAGTGATGAATAACACAATAACTGAAATGAAAAATACTCTAGAAGGAATCAATAAGAGAATAACTGAGACAGAAGAACAGATAAGTGAGCTGGAAGATAAAATGGTGGAAATAACTGCTGCGGAGCAGAATAAAAAAAAAGAATGAAAAGAATTGAGGACAGTCTCAGAGACCTCTGGGACAACATTAAATGCGCCAACGTTCGAATTATAAGGGTCCCAGAAGAAGAGAAAAAGGAAGGGTCTGAGAAAATATTTGAGGAGATTATAGTTGAAGACTTCCCTAACATGGGAAAGGAAATTGTCACCCAAGTCCAGGAAGCACAGAGAGTCCCATACAGGATAAACCCAAAGAGAAACACACAGAGACACATATTAATCAAACTATCAAAAATTAAATACAAAGAAAAAATATTAAAAGCAGCAAGGGAAAAGAAACAAATAACATACAAGGGAATCCCCATAAGGTTAACAGCTGATCTTTCAGCAGAAACTCTGCATGCTGTAAGGGAGTGGCAGGACATATTTAAAATGATGAAAGAGAAAAACTTACAACCAAGATTACTCTACCTGGCAAGGATCTCAGTCAGATTCGACAGAGAAATCAATAGCTTTACAGACAAGCAACAGCTACGAGAATTCAGCACCACCAAACCAGCTTTACAACAAATGCTAAAAGAACTTCTCTAGACAGGAAACACAAGAGAAGAAAAAGACCCACAAAACAAACCCAATTCAATTAAGAAAATGGTAATAGGAACATAAATATCAATAATCACCTTGAATGTAAATGGATTAAATGCTCCAACCAAAAGACACAGACTGGCTGAATGAATACAAAAACAAGGCACTTATATATGCTGTCTACAAGAAACCCACTTCAGATGTAGGGACACATACAGACTGAAAGTGAGGGGATGGAAAAAGATATTCCATGAAAAAAGAAATCACAAGAAAGCTGGAGTAGCAATACTCATATCAGATAAAATAGACTTTAAAATAAAGACAATTACAAGAGATAAGTAAGGGCACTACATAATGATCAAGGGATCAATCCAAGAAGAAAACATAACAATTATAAATTTTTATGTACCCAACATAGGAGCACCTTAATACATAAGGCAAATGCTAACAGCCATAAAAGGAGAAATCGACAGTAACACAATGATAGTGCAGGACTTTAACACCCCACTCATACCAATAGACAGATCATACAGACAGCAGATAAATAAGGCTTTAAATGAAACAATAGACCAGATAGACTTAATTTATTTTTAAATTTTTAGGACATTCCACCCCAAAGTGGAAGAATACACTTTCTTCTCAAGTGCACACAGAACATCCTCCAGAATAAATCACATCTTGTGTCACAAATCAAGCCTTGGAAAATTTAAGAAAATTGAAATCATATCAAGCATGTTTTCCAACCACAATGCTATGAGATTAGAAATCAATTACAGGAAAAAAAAAAACAGTAAAAAACACAAACACATGGAGGCTAAACAGTGCACTACTAAATAACCAAGAGATCATTGAAGAAGTCAAAGAAGAAATTTTTAAAAATACCTAGAAACAAATGACAATGAAAACAATGATCCAAATCCTATGGGATGCAGTAAAGGCTGTTCTAAGAGGGAAATTCATAACAATTCAATCTCACCTCAGGAAACAAGAAACATCTCAAATAAACAATCTAACCTTACACCTAAAGTAACTAGAAAAAGAAGAACAAACAAAACCCAAAGTTAGTAGAAGAAAAGAAATCATAAAGATCAGAGCAGAAATAAATGAAAAAGAAATGAAGGAAACAATAGCAAAGATCAATAAAACTAAAAGCTGGTTCTTTGAGAAGATAAACAAAATTGATAATCCCTTAGCCAGACTCATCAAGAAAAAACAGGAGAGGACTCAAGTCAATAAAATTAGAAATGAAAAAGGAGAGATTACAAATAACACTGCAGAAATACAAAAGATCATAAGAGACTACTACAAGCAACTATATGCCAATAAAATGGACAACCTGGAAGAAATGGAAAAATTCTTGGAAAAGTACAACCTTCCAAGGTTGATCCAGGAAGAATTAGAAAATATAAACAAACCAATCGCAGGTAATTAAATTGAAACAGGAATTTAAAATCTTCCACCAAACAAAAGTCCAGGACCAGCTGGCTTCACAGGTGAATTCTATCAGACATTTAGAGAAGACTTAATTCCTATCCTTCTCAAACTCTTCCAAAAAATTGCAGAGGGAGGAACACTCCCAAACTCGTTCTACAAGGCCATAATCACCCTGATACAAAAACCAGACAAAAATATCAAAAAAAAAAAAAATTATAGACCAGTATCACTGATGAACATAGATGAAAAATCCTCAACAAAATACTAGCAAACAGAATCCAACAGCACATTCAAAGGATCATACACCATGATCAAGAGGGATTTATCCTAGGGATGCAAGGATTCTTCAATATAAGCAAAACAATCAATATGATACACCATATTAACAAATTAAAGAATAAAAACCATATGATAATCTCAATAGATGCAGAAAAACCTTTTGACAAAATTCAACACCGATTTATGATAAAAACTCTCCAGAAAGTGGGCATAGAGGGAAACTACCTCAACATAATAAAAGCCATATACAACAAACCCATAGCAAACATCATTCTCAATGGTGAAAAACTGAAAGCATTTCCTCTAAGTTCAGGAACAAGACAAGGATGTCCACTCTCATCACTATTATTCAACATAATATTGGAAGTCCTAGCTATGGCAATCAGAGAAGAAAAAATAAATAAAAGGAATACAAATTGGATAAGAAGTAAAACTGTCACTGTTTGCCAATGACATGGTACTATACATAGAAAATCCTAAAGATGTCACCAGAAAACTACTAGAACTGATCAATGAATTTGGTAAAGTTGCAGGATACAAAATTAATGCACAGAAATCTCTTGCATTTCTATACAGTAACAATGAAAGGTCAGAAAGTGAAATTAAGTAAACAATCCCATTTACCATTGCGACAAAAAGAATAAAATACCTAGGAATAAACCTAAGGAGGCAAAAGACCTGTACTCAGAAAACTATAAAACACTGAAGAAAGAAATCAAAGATAATGTAAACAGATGTGGAGATATACCATGCTCATGGATTAGAAGAATCAATATTGTGAAAATGACTATACTACACAAAGCAATCTACAGAGTCAATGCAATCCCTATCAAGCTACCAATGGCATTCTTCACAGAATTAGAACAAAAAATTTTACAATTCATATGGAAACTTAAAAGACCCGGAACAGCCAAAGCAATCTTAAGAAAGAAAAACGGAGTTGGAGGAATCAGGTTCCCTGACTTCAAACTATACCACAAAGCTACAGTAATCAAGACAGTATGGTACTGGCACAAAAACAGAAATATATATCAATGTTATAGATTAAGGATAGAATGCTCAGAGATAAACCCACACACATATGGGCACCTAATTTATGACAAAGGAGGCAAGAACATGCAATGGAGAAAAGGTAGCCTCTTCAATATGTGGTGCTGGGAAAACTGAACAGCTACATGTAAAAGAATGAAATTAGAACACACCCTAACACCATACACAAAAATAAACTCCAAATGGATTAATGACCTAAATGTAAGGCCAGACACTATAAAATTCTTAGAGGAAAACATGGGCAGAACACTCTTTGACATAAATCACAGCAAGATCTTTTTTGACCCACCTCCTAGAGTAAGGGAATAAAAACAAAAATAAACAAATGGGACCTAATGAAACTTAAAAGTTTTTGCACAGCAAAGGAAACCATAAACAAGATGAAAAGACAACCCTCAGAATGGGAGAAAGTATTTGCAAATGAAGCAACTCACAAAGGATTAATCTCCAAAATATACAAGCAACTCATGCAGCTCAATATCACAAAAACAAACAATACAATCCAAAAAGTGGGCAGAAGACCTAAACAGACATTTCTCTGAAGAAGACATACAGATGGCCAACAAATACATGAAAAGATGCTCAACATCACTAATCATTAGAGAAGTGCAAATCAAAACCACAATGAGGTATCACCTCACACCAGTCAGAATGGCCATCATCAAAAAATCTAGAAACAATAAATGCTGGAAAGTGTGTGGAGAAAAGGGAACCCTCCTGCACTGTTAGTGGGAATGTAAATTGATACAGCCTCTATGGAAAACAGTATGGAGGTCCCTTAAAAAACTAAAAATAGAACTACCATATGACCCAGCAATCCCACCACTGGGCATATACCCTGAGAAAACCATAATTCAAAAAGAGTCATGTACCACAATGTTCATTGCAGCACTATTTACAATAGTCAGGACATGGAACCAACCTAAATGTCCAACAACAGATGAATGGATAAAGAAGATGTGGCACATATATACAATGGAATATTACTCAGCCATAAAAAGGAATGAAATTGAGTTATTTGTAGTGAGGTGGATGGACCTAGAATCTGTCATACAGAGTGAAGTAAGTCAGAAAGAGAAAAACAAATGCCATATGCTAACACATACATATGGAATTTTAAAAAGCAGTACTGATGAACCTAGTGTCAGGGCAGGAAAAAATACACAGACGTAGAGAATGGACTTGAGGGCACAGTGGGGAAGTGGAAGCTGGGTTGAAGTGAGAGAGTAGCACTGACATATATACACTACCAAATGTAAAATGGATGGCTAGTGGGAAGCTGCTGCATAGCACAAGGAGATCAACTCAATGCTTTGTGACGACCTAGAGGGATGGGATAGGGAGGCTGGGAGGGAGGCTCAAGAGGGAGGGGACATGGGGGTATATGTATACATATAGCTGATTCACTTTGTTGTACAGCGGAAACTAACACAACATTGTAAAGCATTTATACTCCAATAAAGATGTGAAAAAAAAAAAAGAAGGGGAAAAGACAATCTACAGAATGGGAGAAAATATTTTCAAATCATATATCTGATAAGAGACTTGTATCTAGAATACATAAAGAACTTTTACAACTCAATAATAAAAAGACAACCTAATTTTTTTTTTTTTTTGGTGGTACGCGGGCCTCTCACTGTTGTGGCCTCTCCCGTTGCAGACCACAGGCTCCGGACGCACAGGCTCAGCAGCCATGGCTCACGGGCCCAGCCTCTCCGCGGCATGTGGGATCTTCCCGGACCGGGGCACGAACCCGTGTCCACTGCATCAGCAGGCGGACTTCCAACCACTGCACCACCAGGGAAGCTCCAAGACAACCTAATTTTAAAATGGGCTAAAGATCTGAATCAACATTGCTCCAAAGAAGATTTACAAATGGCCGAAAAGCACATGAAAAGATGCTCAACATTACTTGCCCCAGACAAATGCAAATCAAAACCACAATGGAATACCACTTCACACCCACTAGGATGGCTGTCATCAAAAGTCAGATAATAACATGTGTTGGTGAGGATATGACCAAATCAGAACCCTCATACAGTGCTGGTAGGAATGTAATAGGGCAGCTGCTGTGGAAAACAGTTTGGCAAGTCCTTGAACAGTTAAACATAGTGTTACCATGTGACCTAGCCACTCTACTCTTACATAGAATAAAAACCCAAGAGAAATTAAAAACATGTTCACACAAAATCTTGTACATGAATGTTTACAGCAGCATTATTCATAATACCAAAAAAATGGAAACAATCCAAATGTCCACCGACTGATGAATGGATAAACAAAATGTGGTATATACATACAATGGAATATTATTCAGCCCTAAAAAGGAATAGAATATTAATACTGCCACAACATGGGCGAACCTTGAAAACATCATGCTAAGTGAAAAAAGCCAGTCACAAAAGACCATATATTGTATGATTCCATTTATATGAAGTGTGTAGAATAGGCAAATTCATAAAGACAGAAAATAGATGAGTGTTCATCCAGGAATGAGAGCTTGGGGGGAATGGGAAGTAACTGTTAATGGTTATAAGGTTTCTTAGCGGGGGTGGTAAAAATGTTCTAAAATTGATTATAATGATGGTTGCACAGCTCTGTGAATATGCTAAAAACCATTGAATTGTACACTTTAAATGGGTGAATTGTATGGTATGTAAATTATATCTCAATAAAGCCATTATTTTTGAAAAAGAGAGTCTCTGTGTGGAATTTGTTCTTATAAACCTAGAGAAATGATGGCAGAACCCATGCAGTCTAATTAAGTGACGTCTTGGCAGCAGCACCAAATGACTAATCTGTTATTTTTCCCACTGGCACTGCACTTCTCATCAGTATGCAGCCCTGTCCCTTGCTTGGTCAACTGTCTCACCTCAGAGGCAGAAAACTAACAGGTCAGGTACTAATTATTAAAAAAACTCTCCTTGAGCAGAAGAAAGGAACAACAGGGAAACATGTGCATCCCAGGTACATACTGCAGCAAACCTTTATTTTTTTTTTTTTAATTTTTAAACAATTATTTTATTTTTTAAAAAATTTTTATATTTTATTTAATTTATTTATTTTTATTTTTTATTTTTGGCTGCACTGGGCTTTCACTGCAGCACACAGACTCTTCGTTGCAGGCTCAGTAGTTGCAGCCTGTGGGCTTAGTTGTCCTGAGGCATGTGGGATCTTAGTTTCCCGAGAAGGGAACGAACCCACGTCCCCTGCATTAGAAGGCAGATTCTTAACCACTGGACCACCAAGGGAAGTCTCTGCAGCAAACCTTTTATATGAACTAAAAGAATTAAGGTCAAGGGTTGATTTCTAAAGAAACCTCAAAGAAGCACCATGGAAAAACATGCTCTTACATACACAAGGGCTGATAGGAGGTGAGTTGGGTGCTCTTACAGCTGTGCCGGGAGCCTGGGTAGTCTTTGTTCTTACAAGCAAGTTTTCCCACAACTTCTTTTGTTCTTTCTCCAGGGGAACAGCCTGTGCAAAGGTGTAGAAGTGGGAGAGAGACAGTGGGGTGAGCCGAGCACTGAGGTCGTTCAGGCCGATGCAGTGGGCGGGGTGGGGAGGGTGGGAGGCTGGAGAGGGCAGTGCACCAGGACCACCCAGGGCTCTGACGCCCGCTGACGAGTTTGGATGGTCTAGCTGGGTGACCTTGGGCAAGTCACCGACATCTCCGAGCCCAGTTGCACATCTGTAAGTGTCCTCGGAGGGTGGTAGTAAGAATCCCATGAGATAATACATTGTAACAGGATTAAGAAGGTTCTTGGAAGGAGCGAGCACTGAGTAAATATTAGCTGTTACAAGGATGATGATGTTTCTCTGGCTTCCCCAGATTGCCTGACACAGGGAAAGTCTAAGTGAAGTAAGAGAGGAAGCCTTGATAAGCGTTGATCTCATCTCCTCCTAAAACCCCATTAAGGTGACAGGACAGAAATAAGAAAGACCGTGGGAACAGGAGCGGAGCCAGTGGAAGACGGGGAGTGGAGACTGCACTAGCCGGGCAGGAGTAGCTCCACGTCTGAGGAGGGGGCACTGCTGGACATGAACAGGGTCTCCCACGGAGCCCCAGAAACGCTCAGGACTCAGAGGCACCAGATATTGAAGAAGGTGGGGGCTAGGGGTGGATTAAAGAGAAGGGGGGCGGTGGAAAGTCAGTGTGGGAGAGTTAGACTTCCTGGTACCCCCTTTCCCAACCCTAAAGCCAGGCAACTAGTCCTCTCCCTACCACTCACCTCCCACTCCCAGGAGACCAGGAGATGAAGGTTCATTCTCCAGAGACAAAGAACCAGGGTGGATCCTGACCCAGAAGCATCCTGAAGGACAGGAGGATGGAGAGTCCTCTCCGGAGTAATTGGTCTCTAGAACCCTCTCCTCGAAAAGCTGACTTGCTACCAGATCACCCCAGTGGAGCCCACAGTCAACAATTGTGCTCCCCGCCATCCTGAAATCAGGTACACAGCTTCTTTTTTCTTTTTTAGTGCCTGTAAGAATCACCAGGAACAAACAGGGACAAAATAAACCCCGGAGGAAACAGACAATTCGAGGCAGCAGAGCAAAACTGAAACAACAAACAAAGGAGAACTGAAATGAAACCCTGGACAGGTTTGAAAGGTAACATTAAGGAAATCCTTCAGAGAGTAGGCAAAAAGTATAGAAATAGAGAATAGGAAAAGATAAATAAGAAGGCTTGAAGATCAATCCTGGGAGTAATATCTGACTAATAAAAGTTCCAGAGAGAAAAGAGAAAATGAAGGAAGGGAAGCTGTGAAAGAAGCAGTATAAGAAAAATTTTCATAATGGAAGGATATGAGCCTCCAACTTGCGAGGCCAGGACAATGGATGAACAAAAGAGCCTCACCGAGACACGTCATTTGAAAACGTCTGAAGACCAGGGATGAAGGAGGGGTCCTAAAGAGAGGAGGAGGAAGTGGAGGCTAAAAGGAGCAAGGAAACCCCATACAAAGATACAGGGTCAGAACGTCATCGAATTTCTCAGAGTAACACTGGAAGACAGACAACTGTAGAGACAAGTCTTAAAAATTCTGAATGGAAACAATTTTCACCCTAAAATTCTATGCCCAGCTAAACTAGTAATCAAAGGTGAGCGTGGAATAAAGATATTTTCAGACGTGAACTACAGAAAGAAGTACTTTCTATGCACCACTTTTCAAAAAGCTACCAGAGGACAAGTTCCACTAAACTAAGGAAATAAAGCAAGAACGAGGAAGGAATTGGATCTTGCAAACAAGGAAGCCAGCGCAGGAGAGGTCAAAGCCAAGGCTAAGTGGACAGCTGCGCAGCAGAGCTAGAGGAGCAGAGGGCTGAACTGGAGCCTCTGGTGCATTTGGCAGTGTGGACAGTGCTATGAAGAGGTGACATACGTGGCTATCAGAGGGTTTGGGAGGGATGAGCAATAGGAACATAGAAAACTAGACAAACGGGAAAACAAGGCAATTATTAATTTCAGAAAACAGTAGAAGTATGAGAAAAAGAAACTAATCAGAGTACAGTACTTGGATTAGTAAATATTTACACAGTCACGATAACAAAACTCCAGAATATCTATTTAATGAAAATTTGTGCTATAACTACTGGGAGTTTGGGGAAGAGGGAAGTGGTGGGAGCAACAGAAGAACACCAGGTCATCACCGTCCCCCAGGAAGCCAACAGAAAATATCTCAAAGTGAAGAGGCAAGAAATAGCAGTTAACGTATTGTATTGAAGTGTGAAAGTGAATACAGAGGAAAAAGCTTCAGGATTTGACCGTAGCTGCCCCTGGGAAGTGGAACTGGAATTGAGGCTTCTTGAGACTGGGATAATTTGGGGACTGTTGATTTTTCTTCTCAGCCCATAGTACACTACTTGATTTTTTTTAAAAAAAACAATGTGTTTATATTACTTTGAGAAAAATTTAAATGAAGGAGCAGTAGGTATAATTAATCCTCTTGGTAGGTGAAGATCCTGATGCCCACTGAGTGTAAGGGGCGGGCCCAAGACCCCAGTGCGACCCAGTTAGGACAGGAGCTGGGTCCCCCACTGCCAGGTGGCTCTCGGGTACCAGTGACTGTAAGCCATGGTCACAGGAAAGATGAAAACGGGAACGTTACCTTGTTGAATCTCAACCTTCCAACGCCGGAAGGACCATTTGAAAAAAGTTCAATCCGTGTATGTTATGGCTGGTGAAGCCAGTTGAGGTCAGGAGAAACGTATGACCAGAATTTGTATTTATTTGATCCAAAAGCTTGACTTTCAAAGAGGGGGAACTATGGGACCATGGGAAATTCTTCTCAGTGACCATGAATTCCCGGGCCACAAAGCAGAGGAGACAATTTCCATAATATTCCACCTTATTCTGTACACGCTTCCAAGCAGCCTTTGAAGCTGCAGTTTAGAAAGCAACCGAGAGCCTCTTGCTCTAAAACAAATCAGCTGTTTCCCGCCTACCCCTCCCCGGGGCCCACCCCCTCTACCCCACCCCACTGCTTACTTTTGCAGCCTCAGCTCCATGCAGCCCCCTCTCAACCTGCATTCTAAATGGGGGCAGCTCAAATACAGGGTGTGGGGTTTGGGGTTGCCAGGGCTGGACCGGGTGTGGTGGCTCTGTGAGCGCCCTGGGCACAGGGAGCCCCGCCCGGACTGGAAGCCGGTTACTGTTGACGGAGGGAGGAAAGGAATGAACATGTGAGTGCCGGGCTCGGAGGTGCATCCAGCCTGGCGCCCCGGACAAGCTGCCTTCGCCTGCAAAGTGGTGTCTCATAGGGTTGTCTGCGGGTCCCCTGGTTCAGAGCCACTGGGGGCCACTGGTACAAATGCAGATTCCCGGCTCCCTCTCAGGCCCTCTGAGCTTTGCAGCCCGTGCCCCAGGGCTCGGCGCCCTTCCTCCAGCCATGGCAGCCTTCTACTGGGCTGAGGAGTCTACTCGCAGCCTCCAACCCTGGTCCCAGGGATTTGTGCCTGCTGGCTACTCACAGAGCAGGGTGAAAACAGAGCCCAAGGCTCTGGCACAGCCTCCCCTGGTGGGGGCATTTGGGGGCAGGTGGCCTCGAAAGCATTCAGTTCCTTGTGCCTCAGTTTCCACACCAGCAGAGTCAGGGCCCCGACTTCCCAGAGGGGTGTGGGGATTGGGCCAGTGTGGAAACATCCTCGGCAAACTTCAAAGCCCTTCAGAGCCGGGAGGCAGCCTCCTGGCCGAGAACGCTAGCGGAGGCCGCGGTGGGCAGTGGGTAGGTGGGTCCAGGCACAGATCACTGCAGGGTGGGGGGCTAGGGAGGCACAGGCGCTGCTGGGCCCACCTCCCTGCACTTCCCACACCCACCCAAGCGAAGCAGACACCACCATTGACCAACAGGAAACAGGCCTGACAGTGCTTGCGGGGACTTTACCCCAGGTCTCTGGCAGAGATGGGAACCGAGCTGGGCCTCCTGCCTCCTCCCCAGGACGGGAGAAGCCCGACCCCATGACAAACTTTCAAATTCTCATTGCAGCTAATAGCCGCTTCGAAATATAGTTAAGTAGAGACTGTGGAGCCCTCTCTGCTGGAACAGCCGGTTGGCTTGGGTCCTGGCGCCCCCTCGTGGCCGTTCCTTCAGCTTTCCCCAAATGCACTTGGCAGTCCAGCTGCCTGAATTGCTGATGGGAGGAGACCGGGGGGTCCCCACCAGCTGCAGGGGGTTATCCCAGGTGGAGGAAGGGGTCAGAGGCCTGGATGCCTCTTGCATTCACTGTGCAACCTTGGACAAGCTCCTGAACGCAGCCAACCAAATTGTCAGGGGAGATTAGAGCAGAAGGCACCCCGGAGACTACTAACCTCCCCCGACTCACCTTACAGGGGAGCAAGCGGGCCTAGAGATGCCAGGCAGGTGTGATACGGGAGTGGACACGGGGGTGCTGGGGAGGGTGCACCATCATGTACTGGCTGGCTCTGGAGAGGGGGGCTTCCAGAACCAGGAGAACGCGCCCTCCCCACTCTCACCCCCAGCCCAGGGCCCGGGGTCTTCGGGTCAGCCACTCCCCTCCCCCTTCACTGTCTCCACTGTCCTCCCTCCCCACAGCCTGAACCCTGGCTGCTCCTCCAGCCCCAGCCCCTCAGCACTGCCAGGACGGTTGCTGGGCAGGCTGGGGGCAAGCTGGAATTCATGTCCAGCCTCAGTGCCGCCCCAGCCTTGCCCCTGGGGCCCCCTCCCGGCTCCATGCCCCTCCACCCATGCAATGCTCACACTGAGGACCCCACGGGCCACGTCCTGTCCAGGTTCTAGCGGCAGACTCTCCTGGACAGGCAAACCTCCCTTCCCTCCTCCCTCCCAGACCCCCAGCCACAGGCCCCCCTCCTGCTCCGCCAGAGGCGGGAGTGCTGATGGCCTTTTTGACCATCAGAGGGCCCTCTTGTGACAGCTGGCCCCAAACCCCACAAACTACCCCCATCCTCTGCCTCCTCCATCTGTAGCCTCTTTGCTCTTTCCTCGTCAGCACTTAAAGAAGTTCTCAGCTAATCTTAACACACACACTCACAGACCCCCTTCCCTCACCAGCTACTTCCTACTTCTTCAGAGCCCAGTTTTCAAAAGAGCAGTTACACTCATTATCTCTCCCTTCCTGCTTCACAATCACTCCAAAGCCCTATTGTTCTGAGATCCATTTGACACTCTTTAGTCCACTCTTGGCCCACTCAGCTCAACCAGCTGACCCAGGTCCACCCACTATGTCTGTCCTCTCAGGTCTCCAGGCCTTTGCATATGCTGTTCCCTCTGCCTGGAACACCCTTCCCTCCCTTCCTTACAATACTAATACCTTCTTACTCTTCAGCGCCAAGCCTGAGTGTCACTTCCTTTGGGAAGCCTTCTCTGATGCTCCAGGCTGGTCTGGCACATCCTCTAAAGGCTGCCTGTGATTCATGTGACCTGGCCCCAGGGAATTTCTTTCAGTTTCTCAAATATGAAAACCTTTCTCCTACCTCAGAACCTTTACATGTGCTACTTTTCTGCCAGGACCCATATCTGCCCACCCTGTCCCCGATTTATATCTGGAAAACTGGTGTCTCCTCTTCCAGGAAACCCTCTCTGCCTCTTCAGAGGCCTCCCTGGGTTCCTGAGGTCCCAGGCTTCCTCTGTCACAGCACTGACCCCTCTGGGTGTCACGGAATGCATATGTCTTCCTCCCATAAGCTTAATGGCTCATCATTCCCGGGCACCGTTCGAAGCACTTTGTATCTATTAATCCTATACTGTATAGAATAATCCTATTGCTATCCCTGTTTCACAAGTGGAGAAAGTAAGGCCCTGTGTCCTTCATTAAGGCCAGAGCCGTGCACACAGTCTGCACCAGGCAGAGCTTCCCAGATCTAGAGCTGAGAACCGACGCCTCCAAATCTGGTTTAAATGGAAAACAGCCTCTGAGCAGCTCCCCACCCTCCCACCAGCCCTGGATGAAGGCTCTGCATCCCCTTTCATGCTGTTTATTCTTTTGAACAAATTGTGAGTTTTATAAGACATTCAAGGCCTGTGGTAGCAAACACATGTTCCCGTGGTGAGGCTCATTGGACCTGCTGGGCAGAGGGCTATGAGTACAGACAGCCCAGCCACCTAGCCCTGCTCTTCCTGTCCCTACTCTTCCGAGAGCTGTGGACGCCCTCAAGCACCTACAGCCCCTTGGACCACTGGAGAGGGAGGCCACAGTTTCATCTCCGCAGCTTCCTGATTCCACCCCCCGCCAGCATCTCCTTCACATCCATGGCTCCCACACTCCAAGGAATGCCCCCCAACCCCACTCTGCAGCAGCCGGAGCCTCACAACACTGCTATCATCTCCACTCAGCAGGGAAGGAAACCGAGGTTCAGAGAGGGGAGGTGACTTACCCAAGGTCACACAGCTGGTTAGCCGAAAGGTTTTGTGCCCCTTGTACCTGGCACATTGTACTCCACGCATGATGTCCTGGAAAAGCCTGAGGCTCTAGGAAGCAGGGGCGCTGCACTCTAGGCCTGACTCTGCACCTTGGGAAGTCATTCACCTCCTCAGGCCTCAGTTTCTCCTTCTGAAGAACAAGGGGGATGGGCCCACGGAGCTCTGCAGACCCCCACACTTCCAAGGAGACAGCTTGGCCGTGTGGCCTCAGGCAGCCCTCACAATCATCAGGGCCACCCCTCTGAATGCTGACCCTGTCAGTGAAAAGACTCTCTCTATCTCTTTTCTATCAAATTTACAGGTAACCCTCAGAAGTGTCCAAAACAACAGAGATTTGTTTTAGTCTCACAAGCATTCTCCAACCAGAACTTGGTTTTTCAAAATAAAGTAATTGGACAAGTGCCCCATAAAATGTGACACTATGTAAAGATTCAAATATGAGGCAACCTCTCTTTTCGGAGGGATAGATTTGAGGGAATACCTCATATTTCATCATGTACTGTAGCTGACCCTCCCCAGAGGCCTGGCGGAGCACCCTGGCTGCACTAGGCCTCTTTCAGGGCACCACTGACTCCATGCTCCAGCCACACCCACAGCAGCCCCTCCCTGAGCCACCTAAGAAGACTTTGGTCTCATGGGGATAGATCCTGGGAGGGGAGAGCTGCAGACCCAGGTGGGCTAGGGCAGATATGTGAGACAGTGACATTGCACCAAAAGAATGATGAAGAAGAGCCAGACCAGCAAAAGCATTCTGAGGAGAGGAAACAGCAGGTGCAAAGGCCCTGGGGCAGGGATGAGCTGGGAGTATGTACTAAGGGGCCAGAGTGGCTGGCATGAGGTGAGTGAGGGGAAGAGTGCTAGAAGGTGGGCCAGCAGGGCCCTGGGCAGTGAGGTTCATAGCAGCACTGCCCCCCACAACCAAACCTACACACCGAATGCCAGCAAGAGGGACAATGTGAGAAACCTGGGACACCACACAAGAACATCACATAGCAGGTAAAACAAAAGGGCCACATCAGCCCACAATGGTGTGGATAAGTGTGAACGATATATTGTAATATTCGGTGAAAAAAGTTCGCCCCAAAGACTACAGCCTAAAATAACTTTAAAAAAACATTTAGGAAAACATATGGATGTGATGAAATAAAAAAAGGAAAGCTAGTGAATGAGATACCAGGATTCAGGGTGCTGGCTACAGTGAGTGGGGGAGGTGAGGGTAGAATTGGGGACCAGATGGCTGGATGGATACTGTCAAGGGCCTGGCTTTTGTCTGGAGAAATGGAGTGATGGGTGCTAATCACATGATTAAAAACAAACAAGCAGATGGAAGTAGGCAGTGCGTGGACCAATGATGAATTTATCTCATGTACCGGCCTGGGTGGTGACCGTTTGATTCAGAACCTCAGAAACCAGGCCAAGGAGTTGGGGTTTTACTGGAAGAGCAAGGGGAGCCACTGCAGGATCTGGGGCCGGGAGTGACCTGATTTGATTCATATTTTATCAGGATCACTCAGTTGCTTACGGAGAGTGGAGTGGGGAGGGGAGGCAGGGCGTCCAGTTGGAAGGCCACTGCCATCCACCAGGCAGGAGGTAAGGCTGGGGACAGGGGTCAGTGGTGGCTGGTAAAGCTGAGAGCTCTGTTTTGCCATGTCCAGTTTGAGATGTGGAGCCGGTTACTCTCCCTTTGCATCTCACACACAGATCCCTTCTCCACTCTGTGTCCAGAAGGGCCGACCCCTGTGGACAGCATCTCCTGGGCTCCTTTGCTCTCTGGCTTCCAGTAGGAGACCAGAGGATGGGAGGAGATAGAACTTGGGATATCTCCTCTACAATGAAAGGTATGTGGCTCCGTGTGGGACCAACTACCACCAAATAAGAGGCATGGTGCTAAAGGGGCCTCTGGGATTTGGAGGTTGCATACACCACACCTGGGGGTGCAGCTCTGACCTATTGACTGGGGAACTGGTACGCCTGCCAGTTTTGAATGGGTCCAAAGTAAGAGCGGGCTCTGCATTTGGTCCAGACTATAGTGCAAGCTGTCCTGCCACACGGGCCTTATGACCCAAGAGATCCAACGGGACTTGGGGTGATGGGGGCCGAATGGCGTTGGGTGGTGTCCCTGGCATGGCCCCCACAGAATCGCAGCACAGACCGCTGAGGTTTGGGAGCCCAGCTTGCTCTCCTCCACTGACAGCCCTTCAGGCTCTGGGAGAGACTGGACCCCGTGGCCACGGGACACTGAAGGGCTGGGTGACGAGCTGTTGGCTGGATGTCCTCCTGCTGCCTACCCTCCGCTGCCCCTGTTTTCTCCCCTGCTCTGTGCCCCGGAGCCTGACCTGTGTGGACTGTATCAAGGGGCTCCTCTGTCCTCTGGCTTCTGGCTGAGCTCAGCATTGAGGAGTCCCAGCAGGAGATTGGAGGGGGGAGGGGAGAGGGGTCAGAGTGGAGTGTCCCTGGGAGAGGTCCTTGCTCTGTCATAGCAGACTTCTCTACATGACTCCTTCCATGTCCCACTAGCTGCTCTGTCCCCTCGCCCCTCAGCCACCCCAGGGATGCTAACCGGCCTCTCTAGGTACTGCAGTACGCTTGTGGTTTCTTACTCCTCACCAAGCTTTTTTATTCATTCCTTTATTGGGCCCCCTTAAATTATCTTAATTTGAGCATGCTGTTTCCTATGGGGACCCCGTATGATAGGTGTGTAGGCAGAATTCTAAAACGAGCCCAGGAGTCCGCCCCCTGGTGTACATGTCCTGTAGAAACCCCTCCCCATGAGTCTAAATATGATGGGATATTCACTCCTGTGACTACGTTATATAAGACCCTATCACAGCAGACTGGAGAGAGGTTCTCCCGCTGGCTTGGAAGAAGTAGGCTGCCATGTTGTGAGAGGCCCACATGCCTGGGGCTGAAGGTGGCCTTTAGGAACTGAGAGTGATTCACCACCAACAGCCTGCAAGAAGACCCCAGTCCCACACCTGCAAGGAAGCGAATTCTGCCTGGATGAGCTTGGAAGAGGACCCTGAGCCTCAGATGACGTCGCCACCCCGGCCGACACCTTGATTTCAGCCTGACGAGACTGAGCAGAGAACCCAGTTATGCAGTTACCCAGCTTCTGACTTACGGGAACTACGAGACAATCAATAGGTGTTGTTTCAAGCCACTAAGTTTGTAGTGATTTGTGATGCAGTCATGGAAAACAGACACACTGGATTTTATCCGCTCCTCCAAACCATAAGGCTGAGTGTGAGAAGCAAACGTGTGCACAACACGGGGCTGCAGCAGGTCCAAAGGCATAAGGGAATCATGCGGACACGGGGCTTCCACGCCCATGGAACCTGCTGCTGGACTCTGCCATCTCCTCTGGGGAATTCCCTGTGACCCGTTAGCAGAGGAGAAGCCACTAGGAGCCTGATGTACAAATGGGGGTGCATGTGTGTCACCACCAGCCAGAGTGGATGGAGGCTGCATTACAACCCCATTCAGGGCCTTCCCTGCAATGGTGAAAGGAGATCCTCCTATGCGCAGGGCTTAACCTGTACCTGATGCCCACGTCGGAGGAAGGAGGGACGGCCTGAGGTATGGGTCTACACTGATTCATGGGCAGAGGTGTGTGGGATATCTGGCTGCTCAGGGTTTTGGAAAGAACAAGATGGGAAAACTGGTGGGTATGTGGCTGGACCTCTCAAAACAGGCAGTGTGTGAAGATATTCACTCCCAGGAAATGTGCACCAGTAACGACTGCAGGTGAGGCTCTCAGTAGCTAGAGGGACAAGAGGGCCCATCTTGCAGATGTCAGTTAATCTCTCTCCCCAGCTCAATGGGCTCATGAACAAAGTGAGTGTGACAGCAGGTGTATTAGTCCGCTTGGGTTGCCATGACAGACGGGGTCTACGACACACAGCTCTGGAGGGTGGGAAGTCCGAGACCAAGATGCCGTCGAGGTAGGCGCCATTCTGAGGGCTCTTCCCTTGGCCTGTAGGCAGCGCCATCTTGCTGTGTGTTCACCTGACCTCTTCTCTGCATGCATGGAGAGAAGGAGAGAGGGAGCTCGCTGGCATCTCTTCTTATAAAGACTGTTCTTATGGGATCAGGGCCCCAGACTTATGACCTCATTTAACCTTAATTACCTCCTTAGAAGTCCCATCTCCAAATACAGCCACACTGGGAATTAGGGCTTCAACATACGGATTTGGGGAAGACACACTCAGTCCATAACAGCAGGGAGGAAGGCTTTTCACAGGCTCAACAACATGAACTCCCCCTTACCAAAGCTGATCTGGCCGCTGCCGTTGCTGAGTGCCGAGTCCGCCAGTAACAGGCCAGGTGCCGGCCAATGGTGCCCAAATGGTACCACTGCCCAGCAAACCACGATGATGGCAAGTTGATTACCTTGGATGTCTTCCACCATGAGGACTGCATCAATTCATCCTCATGGAATCTGGGTATAGATTTGCTTTTCCTGCTGGATACTTCTGCCAGCACCACCATCTGTGGTCATACAGAATGCTTTCTCCATCACCGTGGCGTGCTGCACTGTTGCCTTCAACCCAGAAGTGCAATTAATAGGGAGAAAAGTGTGGCGGGGGGCTTGCACCCAGCAGCTAGCCTGAGGGGATGGAGGAATGGCTGCTGAGGGCTCAGTTACAGCACCAGCTGGGAGTCAGCACCCTGTGATGCCGTAGGGGATCCACCGCTTAGGATGGGGCGTGTGCCTTAATCAGTGACCGATATACAGTGCTGTCTCCCACCAGGAGCGTCCCCACTCACTTTTAAAAACAATAACAACTTTATTGTTTATAATGCACATGCCGTATTATTCACTTATTTAAAGTGTACAATTCCATGGGTTTGGGTTTATTCATAGTAGTGCAACCATTACCACAGCCCACTCACGGTTATCCCTTCATAACCCACTTATGAAGTTTTGGCTTCCCGTCTCTGCAACATAACAGATCATGTTGGAGCTCTGCCCAAATTCCCTCAGATTCCTGTTGTCCATGTTTGGGTCCTTCCTGGGTTTGGTGTGTTTTTGTTTCCAACAGGCACATCTGAGACCTTTTCAGAGAACATCCCTTGGGCTTCCAGAGCCTGCTTGGCCCACAGGCTCAGACAGCTGGAGGTGCCTGGGCATTTACATCACCCCCGGGGCGGTCCTTAACCAGTGACTGAGGGTGAAGGAGTGTGACAGCCCAGTTCTCTGGCTCATCTCCCGGGCTGAGGCTGAGAGCTTGCCTGAAATGGCATCCTTCCTGGCTTCTCCCCCTTCCCTGTCCTGCTCTCCCCTCTCCCTAACTGGTCTCTCCCAAAAGCACCTCCTTCATAAATCACTTCTACACTAACCTCACCTTGGGGTCTGCTTTGAGGAATCCAAACTACGACAGCGGCCTTGGGCTTAGCAGGCTGGGGGGTGCCAGTTCTCAAGGCTTCCACCAGGAAGCACTGCCACGGTTCTGCTAAATTAGAAGCTGGGCTTCCTCTTGGCCACTTTGGGCTCCGTGTGCTATTGAACTGACAGGCAAAGAGTTGCCGTGCTGTCCGGAGTGGGTGACCGCAACTACCAAGGGGCCACGGGGCTCTGCTGCACACAGGGAAAAGAAAACTGGGCCTGGAACCTGCAGAGCCCCTGAGGTCGGGGACAGACGCTTCCATATCCTCTAAATCAGTAGCCGGAGAGCTGCAGCCAATGACAGGGATGGGCTGACCGAGGACTCGGGCCACGAGGAGGAAGAGCTGGGTCACCCTCCCGGGCACAGAGCTCCCCCAAGCTGAGCGGCTGGCAGAGCATGAGGGGAGCATAGAACGGGCGCTAGAAAGAAGCACTAACGATGATTCGCCTCCGCCTCTCAGCCAGCTACAGACATGGCGAGCGCCGCCACAGGCTGTGTCTTTTGCTGACTAGTCAGTTTCTTTCCCCTTTCCTGTCATCTAGCTGATGCTCTGGTTTAGGTTCCAGGCTGGAGTGTGACTGAAGTGACATCACACCAGGACGATACAGAGGCTGATGGCTTATGTCCCTCCTTTGATTTTTTTTTTTTTTTTTTTTTTGCGATACGAGGGCCTCTCACTACTGTGGCCTCTCCCATTGCGGAGCACAGGATCCGGACGCGCAGGCTCAGCGGCCATGGCTCACAGGCCTAGCCGCTCCGCGATATGTGGGATCTTCCCAGACCAGGGCACGAACCCGTGTCCCCTGCATCGGCAGGCAGACTCTCAAACACTGCGCCACAAGGGAAGCCCCCTCCTCTGATTTTGAAGATGAGCGTTTCTTGCTCTGAGAGAAGGGCAAGATGCTGAGTGGCATGGGATGGACTGTGGCTGTGACTCTCTGTTTGCCTCCCCCCAACTCTGCTCTGCCCTTTTGCCCTATTCTGTGCCCAAGGGTCTAAGTCAGAGCACTGTGAACTGCATCCCACCCTCACCCCCAGTGCCACCGCCGCCCACAGCTCCTTTGCCCTGTGGCTTCCAGTTGGGTTTGGCCAATGGAAAGCACCGGCAGGAGATCAGAGGGTGGGAGGAGAGTGAGGTAGGGCTGTTTCTACCCAGTTCCCTCTACGGTCTAAGCTATTTTGGGGGGCCAAAGTTATATCCCTCCATGACTGATGCCCCCGCAGGCAGACCCGCCTCCACAGGCTCCAGCTCACTCTGGGAACACTATTTTCTAGTCTAATCTTGAACCTTCCAAGTTGACTTCTGTTTCCTGCCAGGACACCTTTTAGACATGCAGGGAGAGAGGTGTGTAGACAAAGCTGACACAAGTGTGGAGCCCGGGCCAGCTCTTCCAGGGCACTAGACTGAGTGTAAGGACTTGTCAAGAGAAAAGGAGGGTCCAGGGCCTGCCTGAGGAACACCAGCATCCAGAAAGCAGGCAGAGGAGGGGGCAGAGCAGCAATGCAGGAAGGAGCAGCAGTGAGGCAGGAATCAGGAGAGAATAGCGTCCCAGGATCTAGAGAAACGTGTGTAAAATGCACCAGGAGGTCGAGGGAGCAGAGGACAGAGAACTGACCCCTGGATGTGGCCATGAGGCTATCACTGGTGACCTGGATGGGTGAGTCAGATGTCATCCCTACCTGTGACGAACCCACAGGAGAGGCAAGTGAGTGCAGTAATGTCTTGGAGGGAGAGGTACAGGACTCACCTGGCATCAAAGGAGAGCAAGACTGGACTTCCTTGGGAGGCTCAGAGCAGGCTCCATGGAGATGCTGATGAGGCCCAGGGGAAGGGTGGCCCAGGCAGAGGCTGCTGTGTGAGCAAGGCATTTGGGGAAATCCTCATGCAATGGGGGCAAAGAGGCATAGAAGACTGAAATGATAAGCTGCACTGTGGGTTGTGAAAGGCCTGTAGGCCAGCCTGAAGAACTGGGCCTTGCAGCAGTGGAGAGTGAGAGGAGGGTTTCATGTCGGGGAGTGCCCAGGCCAGGGTGTGGGAGGGAAAGAGCCACCTTATCCTAGGAGCCCAGCACAAGGCCTGGCCCATTGCAGGCACCCAATAGATGCATACTGGCACTGCGGACAGAATATGGGCCACTGCTGATGTTAAAGATGGTGGCTGACATCACCCTATGACTAGGTTGGTATACTGTGTTAGCAAAAAATTCATTCCAAATTGGAAAAAAAAGGCAAAATCCAGATGTTCAAAAACACTGACAGGGCTTCCCTGGTGGTGCAGTGGTTGAGAGTCCGCCTGCCGTTGCAGGGGACACGGGTTCGTGCCCTGGTCCGTGAAGATCCCACACGCCGTGGAGTGGCTGGGCCCATGAGCCATGGCCGCTGAGCCTGCGTGTCCGGAGCCTGTGCTCTGCAACGGGAGAGGTCACAACAGTGAGAGGCCTGCGTACGGCAAAAAGAACAAAAAACAAAAAAAACACTGACAAAGACTGACAGTGAAATGGCCAGGGTTTCCAAACCAGGTGTGTTTCACACATTTCGGAACAAGGTGTTATTATCTCTTGTTTCCCCAAGTTGGGGCTGGGGGGAGCAACTCTTCCAGCAAATGGCTGACAACACTGGGAGGCAACTCAGTGTTTGCTGGTACCTGGAGTATAGCTGGAAATTAATTGTCCGTGAATGTGGAAACGCAGCCAAGTCCACACAGAGTGTTCCATGGACAGCATCTGCTCCCAGGAAGAAAGGAAGGAAAGGAGGGAGGGAGGGAGGAAGGAAAGAAGGAAGGAACGAAGGAAGAAAGAAAGAAAGAAAGAAAGAAAAAAAAGAAAGTCCTGATTCCAATTAAAAGAAGAAAAAAGATGAAGACACCACCCAGCAGCTAATTACTGACAGACCAATGCCTGTGTTAGCTCGAATGCAAGAGCTGACATGATAGAATGTTAGCATCTCGCGATCTGCTGTTAATTAAATGTAGCACAAAGGCGCAGAGGAGCCGTACATCTGGTCACAGGATGCCGCATGGCTTGGGGAACCCTTGCTGGCCCGCTTACCCGCTCGCTCACCGGGGCTGGCGTGGAACCCCCAGCCGGGGCTTGAGGGCAGGGGTGAAGGACTCTATGGTTGGAGGTTGGACGGCCCCAGAAGGAGTGAGAGGTGGGCTTGAGCCTGCTCACCCAGATGCCCTCTGCAGATCGGCTGTGTGTGTGTGCCCAGCCAAGGGTGTCTCTGAAGGTGGAGGGGTCAGTTTGGTGCCCCTGCTTGAGAAGAAAATCTTAGCCGGAGAAACCTTTAAAATTTTAAGTTAGCAGTAAGAGCAAAATATTGGAAACAACCTAAAAGTTTCGTAGCGGGGCACTGTTTACATAAATTAAGGTGCCTCCACGCAGTGAAGGACTACTCAGCTGCTAACAGGAACGAGGCCAGGAGGATCTCCAAACTCGGGTGCGGAACTTCATAACCAGGATCCGGAAGAGAATTCAGGGCTCTGTGAACTTGGCTGGGGGAGAATTACATCTTGATTTTCACTAACCTCTAACTATAATTCAGTGTTTCTGTCAATTATGAGTTCAGGCCACCAATCCCAGTAAAATTAGCAGTGACTTGGTCACCAATAGAAATCACAGATTTCCTCATATCACTTTACAGTGGTTGCAAATAACTCAAAATATCAATTATATCACTACTTAAAAATGGCTAATAGGGCTTCCCTGGTGGCGCAGCGGTTGAGAGTCTGCCTGCCGATGCAGGGGACACGGGTTCGTGCCCCGGTCCTGGAAGATCCCACATGCCACGGAGCGGCTGGGCCCGTGAGCCATGGCCGCTGAGCCTGCACATCCGGAGCCTGTGCTCCGCAACGGGAGAGGCCACAACAGTGAGAGGCCCACATACCGCAAAAAAAAAAAAAAAAAAAAAGGCTAATAGTATTAGACCCACCAATAGATTTTGTTATTTAATGTGTTAGTAAAGAAGTACATGTATTACTAAACCACAAATGTATTTCTCTATTTTGACAAGTATATTAAACATAATTGGTTTCCTCTGTAACCTTATGTGTTTTATTTTATCCATTTAAAGCACTGCTCTGAGAAGGGGTCACAGGCTTTTCCAGACTGACAAAGGGGTCCATGGCTCAAAAAAAGCTCAGAACATCTGATCTGGTGTTAATGAAAAGAGAAGTGTGCAGAGCAGTGTGGATCATACACTACCATTTGTGTTTAAAAAAACACATCAGTGGAACAGGTCAGAGAACTAGGAAATAGGTCCACACAAATACGCTCAATTGATCTTTGACAAAGGTGCCAAAACAATGCGATGGAGGAAAGACAGCCTTCTCCACACACGGTGCTGGAGCAACTGGACATCCACAGGAAAACAAATGAAACTCAGCCTCACAGCTCGGACAAAAATTAACTCAGATGGAAAATGTAACACTGAACCTGAAAAACCTGAGTGGGCTGTATCAATATCAATATTCTGGTTATGATATTGCATGACTGAGGGAAACTGGGTAAAGGGCATGTGAGATTTCTCTGTGCTGTTCCTCAGAACTGCATGTGAATCTATACTTATCTCAAAATCAAACTTCAGTTAAACAAACAATCAAAAAAGCTGGTACAAATCATCTCTGCAAGGAGACAGAAAAAAGAGGAGATGTCTCTGAGGAAAGAAACGAGAATGGGTAACAGAGGTGGTGAAAAACTAATCTGCTTCTGGCTTTTACTTTTACCGTTTTCTTATATTCACAATTAATTAATTATTTTAAAACAAAAACGAACAAAAAGTTTGGAGAAAAATAAAGAAATGAGTATGAAGAGAAATCATCCCGATGAAAATCAAAACTGTTTCCTAAGTTACATTTGAATTAAAAGCACCATTATTGGGCTTCCCTGGTGGTGCAGTGGTTGAGAGTCCGCCTGCCGATGCAGGGGACACAAGTTCGTGCCCCGGTCCGGGAAGATCCCACATGCCGCGGAGCGGCTGGGCCCGTGAGCCATGGCCGCTGAGCCTGCGTGTCCGGAGCCTGTGCTCTGCAACGGGAGAGGCCATGGCAGTGAGAGGCCTGCGTACCGCAAAAAAAAAAAAAAAGCACCATTATTGATAATTTTCCTATCTACCTTGTGGAAGGGTATATATTTAAATTTTAATATACCTCAAGTACCCACTTTTTAAAAATCAACTTCACGCTTCTTTGTTCATTTTCAAAATGAAAATAAAAGGTTTTAATTAATTTTATTCCTTGCATAAGATCTGAGCTAGGTTGTTCTTTGTGTTCAGCCTGTCCACATGCCTTGAAAGCAGCTAGGCTGGGTGGACTACAGTTGGGCAGCAAGTCTCGGGGGACCCATGAGTTCCCCAAGACTCCCAACTCTCCCTTGCTGAGAAGCAGGAGAGGCCAGTATGGTTGGGAACTTAGCTCTGGACTCAGGTGGAACTCAGATTTAATCCTGGCTCTGCCACTTATAGACTGTATGACCAAGAGCAGGAACTTAACTTCTGTGGGCCTCAGTTTTGCCATCTGTAAGATGGAGGAATTACGGTGCCTGCCTGGAGGAGTCGCTGTGAGAATTCACAGAGAGAATTGGTGGAAGCACTCACACAGTGCCTAGCACATGGGGAGCATCAGGAAATAGAGAGCCACAGCTGTCAGCCTTTGTGATTCTTAGCCTCCCGACACAGACTCAAAGAGGATGCTGCCTTCAATCATCTGACCACACGAGTTACCATATACTGTGCACTGAGAGGTGGCATTGAAGGCGTATTTCTCATGAGAGCTCCCTGCAACCTCAGCACACCCCTGAGCCAGTGCTAAGAGGGCAAAGGGAGGCTCAGAGAGGTTATGTGATGTGCCCAAGCGCACACAGCTAGGAAGAGGTAAGGAGGAAGAGTGGGGCCCTAAGACCTTAGGCCTTGGCCAAGGAGAAGAACCCACAGCTCATTCTAGGGCCTCTGAGAAGCTCTCTAGTAAGAGGGGCCTAGGTCCAAGCCCACCAAGACCACGGCGTCCAGGAGTGGAAGGAGCTGTGATAATCCCCAGGGCGGCAGGAGACGAGGGAGAGAACCTCGTCTCCTGCCCTAGACCCAGAAGGGCATGTTTAGTCTGCAGAGGATCCCTACCCCACTCTCCAGGAAAACTGGGAAGGTCAAGGTGGGAGGGCTTCTCTCCAGTAGGGTTTGGGGGGCCAAAACCTACAGGTGCAGCCTTAGAAGACACACCTCTGTCCTCCACTCTGGCCACAAGAACAAGCATTCTGTCAGTCCCAGCTCACACCATGGGGCTTGAGGTGAAGCCCAGGCCGCAGCAGGGGCTCGAGCAACAGGAGGTGTTGACTGTCTTCTGGCCCAAAGACCCCAAGGGCCCTTTCCACACTGGTCACAACAATGCCTCTTTTAGCATTCTCTCAGGAGACTTTGGATGCCGGGGTCAGTGAGTAGATGAAGCCGTGGTTTTAGGAGGCAACAGTCCTCAGGCCGCTCTCTGTGCTGCGCTAGAATCTGCCCAGAAACGAGGGTGCGTTCAGGCAGTCTGTGTTCAAAAACGTCTCAAGATGGTAAGGCAGGCCAAAATGGATATTAACAACTCTGTAACCGGTGCCCAGGGATGTTATGTCGTCCTCTGTACGCCCACCTCGGCCACTTAGAAGACGTGTGACTTTAGGCGAATCACTATCCCTCTCTATGCCTCACTTTCCTTCATAAAACAGGGATGATAACATACCTCTTCCCCGGGTTGCTGTGAGTATTAAATGAGGGAGGGGTGCAGGGCTTGGCACACAGTAGAGTTTCGGTAAAGGCTGACTGCCTGCTCCTCTGCCCCCGTGTGACGCCCGAGCAGATAGAACACAAGTGTAAGGCAGAAACGCCGAGTGAGTGGCCAGAGGCAGGGTAACTCAACCCTCCACCCGATAATGCACAAAATGACCCTGAAATTCTGCAGCTGGTGCTGGATAACTGTAGTCCTAACCAATGCTGAGCCCGCCTGGGAGTGGGGACACAGAGACAAGTGAGACCTTGTCATTGCCCCCCAGGAAGCTCACGGGCTTGTGGGAGGGACATCTACTCGGTGGGCTCCGTGTGATGGAGGGCAGCAGAGGGCCTGGACAGGCCCCATAGATCCTCCTAACCCAGGCTGAGGAGCCCTGGAGGAGGGGTCACCCGGACCAAGTCGGAAAGGGATAAGTAAAAGATGAGTTAGGTGAAGCTGGAAAGTTTAGGAAGAAGGCTTAGCGTGAGCCAAAGTGCAGAAAGGAGAGAAAGGGTGGGGGGATACGTCATGGGACACTGGGATTGGGGCTGGCGTCTGAACACAAAGATAGTAGAGCATCTATTTCAAGAGCAGGGCAGAGCGAAGGCGATTGCTGAGAGGTTGGTGATCATACAGCCCGGGGTAGAGGCTCATCATTTTGATTTCCCAGGGAGATCCCAGGTCTCCTGGGAGCGCTGCACGCCTATTCCTCCAGCTGTGCTTGCGGAGTAGCAGCCACGGACCCGCGCGCTTCTGCGGAGACCAGTCGCTAAGCAACTGGCCCCGCCCCTGCGGTTGTCTCGCCTCCACGCGCCCTCTCCCGGTAGCCCCTTGCCAGTGCATCCGGGGTCAGGGAATGCCGCCTGCTGCCTTCCAGAACGTTCTCCCAACTCATAGCCAAGCCTTGGTCGTTTGGGTTGAGCGATGGTGCCCCCGCCGACGGTCTCTCTGCTTCCAATCTTTTTCTGCCAGGATCTGGCTGGCTCCACCCCTGCTGGACCTGGGCTGGGCCAGCCAGTGAGGGAGGCGGCCAGAGAGGCGGGCAGGCAGGTTGTGCCGAGAACGTTGGTCTCAGAGCAGTAGGGAGCCATGGAAGGTGCATGAGCGGGACAGCAACATGAGCGGATCTGGTGTTTCAACGCTCACGCTGAAGCTGCTGGAGGACAGCCTTGTGGAGCAGGGCATTCAGGGAGCACGATTAAACTGATTGGAAAGGCTACAGGCAGCAGGGGTCAACGGAGCCCACCAGGAAGTAACCATGGTGACGGCACACAGGAAAGGGCAACCTGGGGCTCTCAGAACTTGGGGTTCACATCAAGGGGAAGGGAGCTAGGCAGGGTTCCACCCTGCCCCACAGCTGGTCTTTTCAGCCCCAGCAGGCACTCTCAAGGCTGCAGGAAAGATGCTGACCAGTCTCTGAGACTCATCAGTTCACAGGTCTGCAGGACACCTGAGCGATCCTCCCCTTCCAGGAGTCCTCTGGACATGGATCCCTAGAGGACCAGGGAACATTGCTCTTCTCCACAGGACAGAGCTTCCCACCTCAACCCTGCAGGCTAATTAAACATTGGTCTGGCATGGTGTGGAGTCCCTGTGGTCACAGACTGCCTCTTACTTGTGTGTGTTGATCAGAAATGCAAAAACAGCTTTATGGGTTAATGCAGTTTGGTTGAAAAATGTTTCAAAGCATGGGGTCTACGATAAAGCAAAGTGATGAAAAATTAGGGTCACTGATCCAGCCCCACCTGGCCATACTGTCAGAAGGTTCCAGGTCCAGTGAGGGCAGAGTTCCGCCAAGTGGAACCAGACGCCGGGTCTTCTCCCACCCTCCTGGGGTTCCTGCAGCCCTGTGGACCCAGGGGCAGCACCAGCATCGGGGTGGCTGATCGCTTTAGCCTCAAAGCCAGGCTAGTCCACAATCGCTGCATCACCAGGTCCAGACTGAAGCCAGTGTGACCTGCAGGCCTCAGTATGCCTGGCTCTGCTCTGCTGAAAGCACTGTCTATAAAGCAGTAACTGAAAAATTCCTGACTGTACTTGCTCCAGTACCTTCCAACAGAAGAGGCCCAGGCCCTTGAACTCCAGCCACCACACTGATGTTGAGAGAACAGTTAGAATATCACTTCTCAGTGTTCTTCCTGCCACCTGTCCTAAGACGCCTGGCCCACAGGCAAGACAGGAGGCAGGTCGGCCTAGTTTCCTGGGTGCCAATCCTTCCCAGACAGAGAACAGGACACCGTCCCTCACCCTCAAATCTGTCACTCCAGGTCTCCTACCCTTTCTACCTCCCTACCGAGAGTGCCTACCCTCACCTAACTCATTCTTGCACTTTAAGATGCAGTCAAAGCCCCAATTTTTCCAGAAGGCTTTCTCTGACCACACTCCCCCACCCCCACCAACAGCCCCTTTACCTCTCTCTGTCCCATGGCAATCCCACTGGACTGTCTATTTGTCTGTTTGTCCCACTAGATTCCATGCTCCTCATGGGCAGAGCTGATTGTCAGGTTCTGAATCCAGCAGAGATGCAGGATGCTTTTTAAATGACAGAGGAAGTGAAAACAAGGGAAGAGAACCAGGACCCTAAAACACAAAAATGGGATCAAGTTCCGTTTTTTAAAACCATGTCACTCGGCAGGGACCATGAAAGGAGCTAGGGAAGAGAAACTAAAAGAAATCTTTACATTTTATGTGTCTGCATCAAATTTCCTTAAGAGGTCTCTACTGCTTAAAAGAATAACAATACTGATAGTAAAAAACCTACCAGCCTGGTCCAAGGCTCTCACTTGGTAACTGAAGTAAAGGAAGGGCCTTGCCTAACTACACAGAAAGAGCAGGCCAACGGGCCACGAACACCAGCTCCCGACTCCCCTACCCAATGCTGCCCTCCACAAAGATTTAAAGAGAGGAAAAACCTTCCACAAGGATTTCTACTGCCGATTTTATTTCAATAGTCAACTGTTCCCAGAGAAGAAACTGCTGGTGCCACAGGTGATGTGGAAGAACCATCCTATTCTCTGAGAACTGCATCAGCGCTTATGAACAGACTACTTTTTAAAGCTAGCAACCACTATAAAAACACTAAATAGTCAAACTTTAATAGATTTTTTTAAACCAGAAATGATGCCTATAATGGCTTAAACTTCACAGAGAACAAGTGAAGCAGCCCTAGCGGCCAGGCTTATAGCAAAGGCTGGAGAAGGAGCGAGGGGCAGTGGCCAGGCTGACTGTGGGGGACAGAGCAGCAAGGAAGGATGCTGCAGAACCTGCTGTCAGCACCCTGGTCCTGGCTGCTCGTGCCATCCACCTGGATGTGCTGGACGCCTGATGTCTGTGTGGCCCCCAGCTGGGGACCAGGGAGAGGCAGCGGAACCAGAAGGCGGAAGTAGATGATGCCTCCTGTCCTGGAGCGGGACCTAAGGAAATCAGAGGCTGCCTCTGGGGGCGAGTCTGATAACAGCAGCACAAACCAGAGATGGTTAAATTCATTCCTTAACGTGAGCTTCCACCAGTCCCCCACTCCTTACAGCCCTGGCTCTGCCCTCCAAGCTCCTTTTCAACCGCCTGTTATCTCAGGATTGAGAGAACTTTAGCAATCACCTTCCTTCCTCCAATCTTGAAATGGGAATTAACTGTCATCTTACGCCTATCACTATCCTTCCTCCCTACACATCACTGAACAGAGACAAGAAAATCATTGCTGTTAACACCCCCAAGGCCCCACTCTGCTGGCCTGAGGGCCGGGGCCTAGTCGTACTGCTCCTGGGACGAAGGCTGGCTGGGCTCCCACGGCCCCTCCGTATCCTGGTCATCTGTGAAGGACAGAGAAGAGGGGCTGGATTCAGCAAGAGGAAAAATTACCTGTTTTCAGATGTAAGTTTTCTCGAAGGCATTCTCATCATTCCCAGTCCCTACGGAGAATTAGTTATTCCCACTGCCACCTTTAATTTGCTAGGAGTCAGGACACTGGAATTCTAGCCCTGGTCACATGACACAGACTCAAGTTCAAACTCCAGCTCTGCTTGTCACAAGCTGGGTGGGAGGAAGCAAGCTACTCCCAGCTGGGAACCTCAGCTTCTCCTTCTGTCAAAGGAGATGATGCCCTACTTTGCAGCATCAGGGGATTAGGTGAAACACTAAATGAGAATGAACTTTTACTACCGCCTTTATCGTTTCAGCCATCTTCAGGATGGCCTCGTGAAGTAAGGGACCCTTATTAGTCCGCTTGTGCAGATACTGAAACTGAGGCACGAAGGAGTGAATTAACGTGCCCGAGGTCATACCGTTGGCAAGCGCTGGAGTCAGGACTTATACCCAGGCTGTGCGGCACCAGGGCCAGCGTACTTCAAGCCACACTGCACCATCTCCCCAGCTAACAGATCTAGGTGTTGCACAGACAGCAAGTGTAAAATAGGCCTTAGTTTCTTTTCCTGTGGAGCCTCAGGGGAGGATGGAAAGGGTAAAAAAAAAAAAAAATCCTAGAACCTTTAAACCTGCAAGGGCCCTCAAAAGAAAACCCAAAGCATTTTCACATCCAGAGTTGCAGTTGACCCTCACAGTAACCCTGTGACAGGGCCTGTTTTACAGGTGAGAAGACTGAGGTCTAGAGGAGGGTGTGAGTGCCCAAGATCACCAAGTGCACCAGTGGCAGAGCTGTGAAGGGCAGGTTCTCTCCAGAGTGGCCTGGGGGAGAGGAATCATCCCCACCAGCCCCAAAACTGGCTCCAGCTGCTGCCCCAGGCTCAGCACGTGCTGTTTCCCCAGCCAGAGAGGCCCGGCACCTCTGGTCTTCTGAACACACCACATGCGTGCCATCCTCCAAGTCTCTGCCCACGGGCACTGCTACGGTGAGGAAATTAGCATTGGACCTGGAGCCAGGCAGAGAATTCTGTTGAAATCTGAGCTCCGCCACGGACATATAGGAGAACCTCTCAGGGTTCTGTCGGCTTCCTCACCTGAGAATGGGGACCCACCTCCCCTAGATGATCACGGATGGAATTTAGGGAGGGGTGCAAGGAAGAGCTTACCCAGGGCCCAGCACATTTAAAATTCTGTTCTCTATTCCCCTTCTTTGCACATCCATTTCGCAGTAGGGCCCCCTTCCTCCAGAAAGTCTCCCTGGCCCCTCGGCAGCTGGAAGGTGGGGGCTCACTCACCAGTGTTTTCCTTGTCCGCGTCAGACACGATGGGCAGCGAGGACGATGTGGGCGGCGGGGGCACGCGCTGGAGCATGGTGAGGTACCGCGGGGGTAACTGGGCCGGTGGCAGCAGGTAGTAGCGGGTCTGGAGGTCTTCCACTGGCTCCTCCACCTGTGGGGCGCACACAGCAGAGAGCCAGAGGGGAGAGGGTTGGCCAGAAGGGCCAACCCAACATTCATTCTCCTGAATGGGGGGCTCCCCGTGGGGCAGATTCACCTCTGTGGCCCAGACACCGGGGCACAGGGCGCCCGGAACAGGCTGCTTGGCAAGCACCTGCCAGATGACTGAGGCAAGAAGGAACAAAGGCACACCTCAGATAAGCCTGGGAGCAGGCGCACTTGCACAGCTTCACAACCTCCTTTCATCCTTACGACCCTAGGAGGGAGGTTCTATTACTATCCTCACTGTGGTGACCAAAAACTGCATCAGTGAGATGAAGGTACAGGCCCGGGGCCACAGAGCTGGTGAGTGGCAGAGGCAGAACTGAATCCCGAGTCGGCCTGACCCCACTGCTTTGCAATGGAGAAGGATCTGCATGTATCCCGACTACGTGTGGTCCCACCTTCCCCACGTGTAATGACTCAGACTCAGGGTCGCTGGGCCTGGGGGGTGTCCCCCTTCTAACCGGCCAGTGTCGTGCAGCCGTTACTGAGGCAAGGGCAGCTGGGTGACCTCAGCAAAGTGGCTTCAGCACTCAGCCCTTCTGTATTTCTGTTCCTTCTCCGGAAGATGGAAGCTCACCCCACATCACAGGACCCCAAGGCTGGAATGAGGGGACGTGGAGGGGTGATGACTACACAGCTCAGAGAAACGTAACTGGAAAGACATGAATGTGATAGAAAATGATGAATTTCAGCTGTGGGTCCTATTGTTTACTTCTCCATCCAGATGCTTCAGAGCAGCCCTTCCTAAGCTGTGCTCCAGAGAACTCTGGTGTCCTACAAGGTATTTCTAAAAGTGCTCCCAACAGTGTTCTTTGTCAAGGGAGTTTGAGAAACACTGCCTACCACCTCCACACGGTGAGTCACACACAGCATAGTAAAGGCCTCGAGGCAGTCTGCAAAAATCTCCTTAGGTTAACCCAGCACTTCCTAACTTAATTTGACCACAAGGAAGGGAAGATAAGCCCACTTTTGAGTACCTGCCATGTCCCAGACCCTGTGCCAGACACTTTGTACGCATTCACACCTTATTGCTGGAATCTATCAATGGCCCTATGAGATAGGGCTCTCACCCCCATTGTACAGATTAAGAACCCAAGCGAGGTCCTCAGAGGTTAGGTGACATCCCCAGGCCATGTGGCCAGTAAACAGCGGAGGTAGGATTGGTTTTTAGGTCTGTGCGATTCCAGGCCTGTGCTCTTTTGTGGGAAGAGAAAAGAGGAAGCAAAGAAGTAGCAGGTGGGGCAGGACAGGAAGAGAAGGTGGAAGGTGGCTCGGGGCGTATCTAGGAGGCTGAGCAGGGGCCAGCAGGACAACGATGAAAGCAATTCATAGGCTCTTGGGTTCGAAACAGCTTCACAAATAAATGCCTGGTCCTCTATCCAGACGTGAAGGGGGTGGGAAGGGGGATTATTAGTGCTTTAATTCCAAGCTGCTCAGCGGAGTCTCTCCCTGGATCACAGCTCCTGCCTGGGGCTTGTGGTGGCAGCTTAGGCCCAGATAAACCAACTGAGATCACACTCCTAACAAAGGCCGTCTGGCAGGCCTGTCAATCAGAGCCCTGCCCCGATGCCAGGCCTCAGGCTTCTGTGTGAGCAGACGGTGGGTGTGTGCTCCATTTGGCCAAGGTCCCTCTCTTTGTGTGGAGGCTAGAGACGCCGTGCTCTCCCTGGGCTGCAATTGGGTGGCCGGCACCCCCAAATTTCAGGCAGGGCAAGGGTGGCGGTGAGAGTCAAGGGCCATGTTTGCTCTGCCTCTGTCCTGGCTCTGTCACTGACCAGCTGTGTAATCTGAATCCTAGTCCCTCACTCCCCAGTCCTGTGACCCTGGACAAATACGTAACTTCCTGGAGCCTTCTTCCCCTGCCCTACAATGAAATAACATGCACCTCGAGGGCTGACATAAGGGCCAGTAGGCACCCTGGAAATGATCAAGACCAGGGGTGTTCCAACTTTTCCCCCTTGAATGAATGGAAAATGATTTCTAAATAAAACTTTAAAAGATCTGGAACAGACAGAGGAGATGCTGCTGAGGTGAAGCAGGAGTGGGGATCCAGCCCCTGCGTGCCTGACCTGCCTGGTCACAGCTGGAACCCCACTGAACCGGCTAATGACCTGTGGCTAATGACCTCATTATGTAAATGCCAAGCTTTTATCCTTTCTCTTACTCACTTCCCACATTAAACCAAAGAAGCCTACTCTCTACTCGCTCTTCTCCACCCTCCACCCAAGGGAAACATCTCTGTAACACCCAGCGTTAGGCTTGTAGCTCTGAGGGAGACAGTAAAGGTGACAGTGGTCTACATTTCCGTGAACTTGAACTGCGTCTGAGCCAACCTCCCCCGCAGGTCCAGCCTTATGGGGTCAAAGTCAGGACTGGTCACCCAGGCCTCTCACTATCCTGCAGTCCTGATGGCCCTCAGTGCTTGCCAAAAGGGAAAAGGGCGGAAGGAGCTAGTAACCAAGGCCACAAAACCTGGTCCCCCTACCCGTATCTCACACAACGGTTCTGACTTTTACACATCCAGCACTCAAAACTCCAGGCTCAAAAGCACACCAGTTAGTAGCCAACCACTGATCTTATAAAAGGATTAAATTTCATCCATTCTTTCAACAAATATCTCCTAAGGTGACAGGTGTTTGGGGAAGGTTTCCTTATTTTTCATGACTAAGCTTAAATGCCACTTCCTTCTGAAAGCCCTCTGCCGTCTCCGGTGGGATATACCTTTGGGGCAGGGGCCCTACGTCTGCTCCTGGCTGTGCCCTCAAATGTGTGGCTCCAGGAAAGTGATATTTCCTTTCTGGTACCCAGCAAAATGAAGGGCCCTTCTAGCACTGGCATTCCATGGGTCAAGGCTGGTGCTCACTCAGTGTTACTGCGTGGCGGTTCCTCAGGCTCATCTGAAATGTGTCTGTATTCCTTCTTGCCCGAGCTCCCCCCAGAGCCTTTTAACCCGCGCCACAGCCCAGGCTGACTTGTCTACATGTGTACAGACTTGGCTACACATGTGCATTCCCAGAGGCGCACACAGTACAAGGTCAATGCTGTATCCTGACCAGTGCCCAGGGCCTGGTACGGAGTGGGCACAATGGCTGGCTTCCTGGGACTGAGGGTCTGTAAAAGCAGCCAGGGTAACTGGGGTAAGGAGGAACCTCGAGGAGTCAGGGATGGTACTCACCAAGCCTGCTCCATTGTAGTGGCTGCAGGACATGTGCTGGAAGCCCTGCTGCAGGGGGACCCGCGGGGTAAGGGATGCATCCTGGTAGCGCAGCAGGAACGGGTGGTAGGGGTGCATGCTGGAGCAGTTGTGGTACAGCTTGGAAGGCTCTCTTTCCAGGTACCCAGACCCCACCACACGATCTGAGTTGACGCTCAGAGGGGGCCCTGAAAAGGGACACAATGAGGGAAGTGTTAAAAACACACAGAGCTAGGAAACAGGGCATCACATTACTGTCTGAAGGTAGCAGTACAATAAACACTCATATCCATTTACAGAGAACTCCCACATCCATTATGCTTTCGACCCTCCCTGCTCTTTAAACCCTTCACCCATGTTCCACTCACTGTTCTTAGGAAAAGTCCTTCGGCACAGCCACGAAGCCCCATGTGGGCTAGTTCCTGCCTCCACTCCAGCCTCCTCATTCCCGAAAATCTAGCAGCTCCTTCTTTCTCCTCCACCTCAGGGCCTCTGCAGATGCTGTTCCCTAAGCTTGGAAGGCTTTTTCTCCTGACCCCACTTTGCCTCCTGAAGTCCCCAGTACTCAGCTCCTAATCTTCCTTCTGACCACAGCTAAACCATCGATTATTAGAGCTCTATACATCAATCTGTGCGACTCTTTGATCAGTGGTGTCCCTCTCCCCAGGACAAGATCCTTGAGGGCAAGGAATCTGACTCATCCTTTTCATCATTAGTGTCTGACACATGGTGCTCAGGGCTCAGTCCCTGTTCTTTGAGAGATGGAACAAAGAAAGGCACTGTGGGGCTTCCCCGGTGTCACAGTGGTTAAGAATACACCTGCCAACACAGGGGACACGGGTTCGAGCCCTGGTCTGGGAAGATTCCACATGGCGTGGCATGGGCAATTAAGCCCGTGCGCCACAACTACTGAGCCTGCGCTCTAGAGCCCGCATGCCACAACTACTGAGCCTGTGCTCCGCAACAAGAGAATCCACCGCAATGATAAGACCATGCACCGCAACGAAGAGCAACCCCCGCTCGTTGCACCTAGAGAAAGCCCGGCCACGGCAACGAAGACCCGAGGCAGCCAAAAATAGATAAATGAAAGGAAGGAAGGAAGGGAGGAAGGCACTGCGTCCATGGAAAGATATCGTTCTCCTAGAATTGCTGTCTCAGATCTGTCTTCCCCATCTAGTTCTCTGGGGACCTATATTTTCCTAGAATGCCCCAGAAGGCAGAAACGGGTTTCAGAGAGCATCAGGCCAATCCCCTTAGCATACAGAGGGGAGAGACTGCCACAGAAGGAAGGAGCTTGCCTAGGGTTAGAGTGAGCAGGCCCCCAGCGTCCTGACTCAGACTTGTGCTCTTTCTACCACACTGCCACAGAGAAAACCAAGAAAACACGTGTCTGCACCCAAAACGAGCCCCTTTAAAAAAGCTTCAAATCTGGGCTTCCCTGGTGGCGCAGTGGTTGAGAGTCCGCCTGCCGATGCAGGGGACACAAGTTCGTGCCCCGGTCCGGGAAGATCCCACATGCCGCGGAGCGGCTGGGCCCGTGAGCCATGGCCGCTGGGCCTGCGCGTCCGGAGCCTGTGCTCCGCAACGGGAGAGGCCGCAACAGTGAGAGGCCCACACACCGCAAAAAAAAAAAAAAAAAAAAAAAAAAAAAAAAAGCTTCAAATCTACACGTGACTTGAAATTGTAATAGTGAAAGCCACAAGACCTAGGGAACAATGTAATTTATGCATATGGAGGGAGGGGAGAAAAAACAGGCAAAAACAATCATCTCAATAGACCGTCCTCCTGTAGTGTGCAGAGCTCGCATTCCCACCCACGCCTGGGAAAGGGCTGGAAGGGCTGCACGGACAGACCCATTGGGGCAGGGAACGGGTGAGGGTCGGGGCCTCTAGGGCACAGAAACGGAGGGGACGGTGCGCAGGCGCAGTCTTGTTGCGCTAGACCACCCACAGGGACGTCCTGGGGAGGAGCCTCCAGCCCAAGAAAAGGGCGGGAAGAGGCGCGCAAGCGCAGTATGGTCAGGCTGCCTCGAGCCTCTCCGTGGAGGAGGAGGGGCAGCAAAGTCGACTGGGGGCCATTTTTTCCTTTCAGGATGGAAACGCAAAAAGCTGTAGCTAAATGTTAAAAGCCCTCAGAGCCACCCATTCCTTTCTCTCTTTTACCTTCTTGCAAAAAGGCACCGAACCCAAATGACTACTCAGAAAAGGGTATCCCAAAGCAAGGTTACCTCTAGAAAGCATCTTCCCCACCCCCACCCCTTCCCCGCGGGATCCGAGCGGGCCTGGGACGCCGGCGTGGGGAGCGGGGAGGCGGCAGCCTGGAGAGGAACCAACAGCAGGGCAAGGCCGCGCGGGGCCCGCCCGAGAATCTTACCGAAGTTGGCGAATGGCGGGCTGGGCACCGGCCGAAGCGACCTGCTCAGCTCCAGGCGGCCGGGGCAGCCCCGGCCAGCGGCCTCCGCCCCGAGCTGGGGCCTCAGAGAACTGGGCATCGCCGCGGCGGCTTGTTTGCTCGGCCCCACGCGGCCGCCCAGAACTGGCTGGAAGGTGCTCCGGCCGGGGCTCCAGCCCTGCTGGGGTCTCTGGAGGAAGCAGGCGGTCGCGCGGCCCTCGGGGCCCGGGTGCGCGTCTCCCGAAGCGGCAGGCAGAGGCAGCGGGCGTAAGCTTGAGCCCGGGACAGCGGCCGCGTCCCCGGAGGCCAGCTGGGGCCCCTGAGCGCACAGGGCCACCTCCTGCTCCTCCTCGGAGACCTGCTTCTGGAGTACCTGCTGCGCGGCCGTGATCTTCTGGCGCTGGGTAATCAGGTAGCACTTCTTGCAGGTGCACTGCTTCCAGCGGCACTTGCCCGCGTGGCCCTTGACCGGCACCAGGAAGCCATGGTTCCGGCACCGGGAGCACCTGGGGGCGCGCAGCATCTTGTCGGCCAGCTTGGCAAGGTCTGCCTCCATAGCACAACCGCTACCTCTGGGAGCTGCAGAGCGAGTGGAGCACGGATGAGCAGTGCCCCACGAGTCGCTGGTGCTGGGGACTTTGGATACACTTGTAACAAAGCGACTCTCAGTGCGTCCCAGGAACTGCAGCAAGACCCTTGCATTTTTCCTTTTTTGGGTGCAAAATTTGGAGAGTTTCTATCCCTTGGTTAATAAGATGCAAGGGATTGGGTTGAATAAGTTCTTCATGGAATGCTATTGCATATATGTCATCTGGATTATCTGACGCTTTAGGCATTTAATTTCCAAACTCTCTATTCCCGCCATCCCACAGACAGAAGCTATTTCGTAGTTTCAAAGAAAAAGGCGGAGTGATATTCAACGGTGCACAGATTTAAAGCTCCAGAGGAACGTATAAACAAACCCATTCCGGTTGAAAAGCATTCCAAAAGGCAAACCGTGTTTCTCCTTCCAAAAGCTGCTGCTTCTGCTGAATTTAATTTATCTCCCCTGCAGGGAAGCAGCCGTTCACAGCGATGCTTCCAGAATATTCTCAAGAGCTCAGTGCAGTGTGATAGCTGCTCAAGGGTGTGCCCTATAGTAATTCCCATTTTTTAAGTCTTATTGGTATAGGAATGCATTTCTGGAAGATGGCATATTGCTGTTGTTGATGCCTTCCAAAGTCAAGCATACTTAGAATGCTTTGAAGTAAAATAGACTTAGGATATTTTAGCATGAGCTTGAACTGTGCCATGAATTTAGTTACCTCTGTAAAACAACCCAAATCTCGGGACACCTAAAAAGTTGCCACAAACTTCATAGCTTCCCAAGACTACTAAACTAATTCATTTTTTTGTTTTATAGAAATTTGTGACTCCCTGAGGTCTTCCCCCGCCCCCCTTAGGTCCAAAAAGGAAAGAAAAAAGCTTGTGATCATAGGATCAATCATTTTCTTTAAGGAGGTAGTTATGGTTAATACCTGGTGAAAACGTGTGTATTTTTAACTGCCCTTTCTCTGAAGTTCTCTCTTTCGGGTCGCAGAATGGTAGAAGCTGAGAGCCAAGGCCTGGTGTCCACCTTGATCTTCCTGAGCCTCTGGTTGCAGCTGTATTTTGTATTTCTCACCAGCTGCCTGACAATAGGAAGTGGTTGCCAATCTGAGGCTGATTATGTACTGGAAAGCTGAAAAGAGGTTTCTAAAATCTTTTTCTGCTTTAAGGAAATATATTCCTCGGGCTTCCCTGGTGGCGCAGTGGTTGAGAGTCCACCTGCCGATGCAGGGGACACGGGTTCGTGCCCCAGTCCAGGAAGATCCCACATGCCGGGGAGCGGCTGGGCCCGGGAGCCATGGCCGCTGAGCCTGCGCGTCCGGAGCCTGTGCTCTGCAACGGGAGAGGCCACAACAGCGAGAGGCCTGCGTACCACACACACACAAATATATATATATATATATATTCCTCATCTTAATAAGAGGGCAAAAAGTATATTCTTCCTGTATTATTTGGCCCTTTAGGAATTTCACTGGTAATTTAAATCCATTTAAAGAGACCTACGTTTGTCTCTGCTTTGCTCTAACACCCTGTATCTTAATTTTTGATTTTAAAAATATGGTCCCGTAGATACAAGGACAGACAAGCTCTTTTTCTGACTCTACTCAATTCAGAATGTCTAACTTTTTCACCGACCTTGTCAATTGAAAATGTTACTTAAAAATCATATTTTCAATACTACTGTCAAAAAAACTGGGGCATAAGCTGCATTGTTTCATTATGCTGCAAATTATAAGGTCATTTTCTGCATTGTCAAATTTAAACATCAGCTGATAAGGTCTAAACAAGAAAACTACTCTCATTTACATTTTCATGCTTGACCACCCAAGCTCTCTTCATTTTCCTATTAATGATTTAAAGGAAAATCCTATTCAAAGACAACTATTTGAATTGACTTATTTTAGCCTTGTTAAGGACAAAATGCTTCCATATCTATTTCATAACTTTAGGGGCAAAATTTACCCAAGGTGATGTGAATTTGCATAGTGCTTTGAATTAATAAACAACCATATGTCTTTTTAATCAGTAGTCACGTTATAAGATGCAGAAACCTCAGGGTTTATATAGTAAACAAATAAGAAAAAAATATACTAGTTTATTTCTCTCTTCCCCGCAAAGTCTCAATCTGTGTAGGTAAATTCCAACAGAGCTTTATTTATTTCACTCTTGGAAATTCAGGCAAATTGAGAGTTTTGTTTTATTTAGGTTGATGACTGATTACTTCTTAGGCTGCTGCTGCTAGATAGAAATAGATATAGATATACTTCTTTAAATTATTATTTAAAAAGATGGTAAGATGTAAAAGTGAAAAACTGGAAGTCAAAGAAGGATGAGAGCAGTAAGTACATAGTAGACCCCTTCCTTCCCCACACCTAAACCTTTGGATGTTATGTTTAAGAAAGTCTGCATCATCGTAAACAGTAGTTTATAAAATGACAAGTTATAGTTACTGGGGAATCACCAGTTTGACTAGTTAACCACAAAGGGGCTGGTTGATGGTCATATCTGAGTTCCAGCTTTAGATATGGCTGTATTTTCCTCGGAGTCCCAAATTTCCTACTTTGAATGATGCCTCTTCTCTTCTGTTAATATGATTGCTATTGGTACTGTTTAATTCATATTCATTTTAAAGAGCCCTGTATTGTGCAGTACACAGGGGTATCATTTATAATCATTAAATATTGCATGCACTATAATGTTTCCTCACTGGTAGCACACACGAGTAAGGAAGGGCTTTTTTGCCTATAGCATCTTTCCCCCAGCGGCTATAACCTAGATATCTGCTACCTTCTTCTTCAGGCTCTCTCTAGTGAGCAATGAAAACTTTATTGAAGATTTTGTAGGGGATAGAGGGGAGGATTTACATGACACATCCTACAGCAGATGCTTTAAAATCCTGCCTTAGCGTTTCTGTTCTCTCAAGATCCTCCTCTGCTGTGCCACACCCACTGGAGAGGAACTGGTCTGGTTCCCCACCCACCCACCCCCACCCCAGTACCCAGCCTCTCTAGCTTTTCTCTCCTTGATTTTTGAGAGTTCTGTAATGGATGTGACTATCTTACTTTTCTTTATGTCTAGCTCAATATAGACATTCAGTAAATATTTGTTGAATGTACAAATGAATCTTACCTCCCTCTCCTGCCAATGTCAAAGTCATCTCCTTTCTCACTGGCACAGTAAATCAACTTGAATCCACCAACTTTTACCAAACATCATACAAAACAGAAAGCCCAGAGTGAACAGGACTACTGTCCCGACAAGCAGAATCTGAGGGTCAACTTTGGTTCCTTGAGCTTACCCCTTATCCCTGATGGTTTCAGAACAGTAATAATACCTACTAGCACTTACTAAGTGTTTGTATGTGCCAGTAATTATTAAGCCCTTTATGTGTATATATTCATATAATACTCAAAACAACTCTCTAAGGTAGGTACTATTATTTTCAGCCCCATTTTACACATGAGGAAACTGAAGCCTACAGAAGTTAGGTATCTTGCCCAAGGTTTTCAGGCTTTAAGTGACAGAGCCATGATTCAGAACCAGGAAATTTATCCTCAAAGTCCATGTTCTTAACCATATATCTGGTAGCTCGATATTTCTTCTAAGCAAACACAGTGCTCTCCCCAAGAAAGCATTGGTGATTAATAGAAATGTTTGTCTTGTTACGTACCCCATTACAGTTGGGGCAAAGGAGGATGAAGGTGTAGCAACTTGGTGAAAATTCCTAGGATGCCCTGCTTACTTGCTTTTCTTTACCCATAGCCAATATTCATTGAGCGTCAACTATGTGCTAAGCATAAAGGACACAGAAGTAAATAAAAAGATAGGATCCTTACCTTTATGTATACTTCCTAGCTGGCAAACCAGACAGTAAACAAACAATTCCAGATGAAAGCTGAGGAGTGGTGCGGAGACCCAGGATGCTATAGGAACCCATATGAGGGTCCTAATCTGGATCAAGAAGTCAAGGAAGACTTCCTTGAGGGGCTGATTCCTGAGCTCAGGCCTAAAGGATGAGTAGGAATTAGCCAGGTACAGGAGCAGGAGAGGTGTGTCCCAGACAGAACAGCATGTTTAAGGCTGCAGCGTGGCTATCGTACAGTGAGGTCAGGAGACTGGAGGGAGAGGAGATGGAGAGGTTGAGCAGTAGCCATGTGGAGGGAGCCCTTAGAGGAAACTATAGCTGTCACCTTTGAAACTGAGCAGGACCCTGCAGGGCCCTCCTGCGTACAATAGCCCCTCCATGTCTCCCATTTCTTATAAAGAAAAAGGCTTTATAGTCTCCTAGGCCTTCCCAGAGTTCCAAAGAACAGATGCAATCAGTTACTAATTAGGAAAGTGAGGGAATGCAGAAACAAAGGAAAAGCTGTCAAGAAACAATAGTTCAGCAGGAAAACAGAGTCCTAGTTCCTCCTCAGGGGATACATGCAACAATCTGACACATATCTTTGAGTTATTCTGTAGGAACTGGAACTAAGACCCCCCACCCGAGTAGAGGATGGTGATCACAAGCTGAGCAGGAGCACCTGACCCCAGACTGGTTGGAATCAGAAAGTTAATGGTTAAGATTCCTGAAACACCACCCTGTTACCTCACCACCAACCAATCAGAAGAAAGTCATCCCCCTGCAACCCTCACCCCAAATGTTGCCTCTAAAAGCCCTTCCCTGAAAGCCATCGGGGAGTTCAGGTCTTTTGAGCATGAGCTGCCTGTACTCCTTGCTTGGCACCCTATAAATAAACACCATACTTTCCTTCACCAGTAAACTGGCTCTGCTGCACAGCAGGTGAGCAGACCCAAGTTCGGTTCAGAATCACTAAGACTAAGGAGTGGAAATGACATGGCAGAACCAGGCCAAACTAGAACCTACATATCCAGACATCTAGTCTCTGTCCTTGGTTTTTCTTTCAGAAGGTGGAACAATAAGTAACTAGGACTCACATAGGTATTGCAGATTAAAATAGAGCTGAGTGGGGTTTTCTTTGGGGCAGTTGTTCCAGGTGGGGCACACACTTGAGGCCAGTCATGGCCCTGTACTAGCACTATGCTAGGCAGGGTTGTTCCTCCTAACCCTGGGTCCCTGACCGATTCATATGCCTTCTCCTAGGAATCTTAAACAGACGAAGCACAAAGCAGCAGTGATGGAAGACAAAGGAGTGAGAGAAAAGAAAAATGAGATGAAATCAAACAGAAAGCCGTTGAAGAGATTGTGTAGATAAAGACTGGAACAAACAATTCTGTGGAGCAGATAAGAATTACAGCATCTGGGCAGAGAGGGCATGCTCACAGTGGCATTGCTAGTAGCTGAGTTAGACTCAATAGCACTGACATTTGTTTTTTATATACTTGCTAATTTGATGGGAAAAAAGTATTTTTACACACATAGAAACTTTCACAGTATATATAACTGATCACCTGTACTTTTGATAGTACTATCCAATTTCCATAGATTTCAAGAAATTTTTTGTCTTAAAGGGTGACATGTCCCTATAAGTACAGTGTTAAAAGTGGCTAGTAGCTTTAATATCCCTGTCCTTTGTTAAAATGCAGATTTGTTTTAATGCAACATGCATGAATTTAATGCCAATATACGCAGGATACTGTTCCCTAGTAAAATCAGAGTAAAAAGGAACAAAGGATACACCAGAAACTAGCACAACATTGTAAATCAACTATACTTCAATTTAAAAAAGAGAGAAAAAAAGAACAAAGAAAAATTTAATCTTCCTTTCTCTATGTATGTTCCTTGTCTAGTTTCTTAAAACAGTAAATTCCTATTTATCAAAAAACAAAAACAAAACACAAAACACCCAGTATTTTTCCCTGAATTCTGCTTCTATGAGAACAGCAAACAGACATCAGGAATTTATCTTTCAAAAGACCTTTTCATTTTATGTATAACGTCAGTACAAATTCAGTCCATGTTATAACTGTAAACAGATGGCAAGAAATACTGCTCTAGAGACAGGCAAACTGGGTTGAGAACCTGATCATTACTTATTAGCTGTGTTACTTTGGTTGTCATTTAACTTCTTTGCACCTCAGTAGTAGTAGCAGTAGTAATGTTTGTATAATTGCTGCAAATTCCGAAGTGTCCCACATTTATCCCATTTAATGATATTAAGATTTAATGCATGCTTACAGCTTTGCAGGCAATGCAAAATGTAAAGTGCAAAATGTGGCCTCATTTAAACCACAGAACAACATCTATAAGGGAGGTACATTTATTTTGTCCATTTGACAAATGATAAAACTGAAGCTTAGAGAAATGAAGAAATTTCTTACCCAAGGTATACAGGAAGTGTCAGAAATGTGTATGAATAGCCTCTAAGTCTGTATCTTAGCCACTACACTATAGTACCATCATTTAGTTATTTCATTTACTTTAACTATAAAGTAAGATCTCTGATTCTTTCAGGATTCATGAGATAAGGCATTTAGATACAGCAACCAGGATCTGGCACGTGGTTAGCGTGCATTACGTGATGTCAAGGAAGAAGAAGGGGCAAGGGAATGGAGAATGAGGAGAGAGACGTAGTACCTCTGGCTTACCCAAGGCTACCTCTAACCAGAAGATTCGATTCAGCTGCACAACCTTTTTGTGGTGTCAGGCTCTCCAAGCATAGATTAAACCCAAGCTGTCCAGTACCATAGCTATGACCCCATGTGGTTATTGAGCACTTGAAGTGTGGCTAGTCCAAATTAGGATATGCCGAAAATAAAATACACACCAGATTTCAAAGACATAGTATGAAAAAAAGAATGTAAGTATCATTAATAATTGTTTATAGATTATATATTGAAATGATTGTTTTGGATGTATTGAGGTAACTTTTTTTTAAAATGTGGTTTTTTTAACTTTTTTAATGTGGCTACCAAAAAATTTTAAATTACATATATGTCTCACATATTTCTATTGGACAGCTCTGAAAGAGATTTGCCCGCTCAATCCTCCTTCCACTTCTGAAGACCAGGTTTTCAACAGCAGCTCAAATTCCAGCTGTTTTGCCATTGTCACGAGGAGTGCACCGCTTTCATACACCCCTTCCTCATGCTGGCTACATTACTGTCACTAACTTGAATGTACTCCTTGTCACTTCGGGCCTTTCCAATGGGATCAAAACACTCATGCTTTACAATTGGAAATATTTATCTGACTACTAGAACATGTTAGCTAGAAGAGTCTAAAAAAGCTCTAGTTTGCATTTTGAATCTGCAGATGCATTGATGTTATTTTCCTAGGAATATTGTCATATTTATCTTGTTAGCTATAAACTACCAATAAACTGCTGTGTAAACTCGGAAAGAAAGAAGGGTGTCATTATATACTAAGGTTACACCATTACTGTGATACATAGTCCATCAGATTCTCCTAAGATTCCTATTAAAGGGCACAGGTAGATTATGTACATGCTGCTTGATCAGTGGAGTTCTTTGGAAATTTAATATTGTTAAGAACTCTGGAAACTTAAAAAGTACTTGATGTATGTACTTCCCTCTCCAGAACCCACCACAGGTAAACAGTTATTCCCACTAGGAGCACTAACGTTGCTTCACACAAGTACTTCCTTAAACAAACAAACAAAAAGGCATGAAGATCTGTTATGAACGATTTTCATCCAAACATATAGGGATTATTACCTCCCACAACATTCTCTTTAAACATGGTTAGACTGAGTTTGGAGATTGTTGCTTTTCCCCCTTTAACTTGCCAGATAAATCAGAAATATTTATTTTAAGAGACAATTTAAAGAACTCCGTAATTCCCAATCTGACAGAGTTTTACAAATAAATCTCAGTTAAATGCCTGTCATTGTTTCCAATCTGGTCAAGCAAAAAAGGGGAAAAAGTATACAATTCTTTAGAATGATTAGTTGATTGGGGTTAAATAATTCTAAGAATAAACATTTGACCCCCTGGCACATCACAAACCTCCTGGAGAGAGGAGGATTATAAATTAAATGTACAAGATTTAAAATGGTCCAGATACACCCTGAACATTATTGCAGGCATGTGGGACACATTTAGATAAGTTAAAACCAAGTGTGGGTTTAGAGTTTAGCCATCTTTGATCAGTGGTTTACTAAAGCTTCATTGCTTTGGTGTGAGGATGGGGGGAATGCAGAGCAGCGGGTAGAAAGAGAGGAATAGTGGCAACAGTGCCCCCTGCTGTCCAATGGGCCACCTCCCTTCCTTGAATCAGGGACTTTTAGAGACATGGTACCTAAGGGGATAATGAAACCCTCTTAAATATGTGGAAGTCAGGAAGGAAAGAACTAACATTCACTGAGGGCCTATAACATTGCAAGCACTGTGCTATCATTTAATTTAGTAATAATATGAAGTTCATTACAAATTCAGGAAAGAATAGGATGAAGTTTACAGATCTAGAAACTGCGGTTCAAGAAAGATAACTTTTGTAAGATTCATAGCTAGAGTTGCAACGAGCCGGGATTTGGGCCCAGGGCTGCCTGGCTCCAAAGCCAGTGATTCTTATGCCGCAGCACACTGGTAGTGGCTGGAAGCCACCAGCACAGCTCAGACTCCTGTAAGTACAGTGACCAACTGTCCTGATTTGCCTGAGACTGAGAGGGTTCCAGGGACACTGGACTTTCAGTGCTACAACCAGGAAAGTCTGGGACAAACTGGGATGAGGTGGCAGACCTAGCTAGAATTCAGTTGAATAAGGCACTAGGCTGGAAGAGTCACTTTGGAAAAGGAAAAAGGCCACCCGGTTGTCTGTCCTGTTCCTCTCTGTGGCCCCCTCTGCTGTGCCACAGGAGAGCAACCTCCGTCCTACTTGTTTTATGCCATGACATGTCCTGGGGCATTGTCAAAGAAGTTCACACTTCTGACACTTAGAATTTCTTCAGTTCCTGTCCTAAACCGTCTAAGTCAGTTGGAATTTAGTTAACAGAATAAATCATCCACTCAAGTGGAGGGGAAAGAGCAGAGACTATGGCATCACAGAAACATGGGTTCTGAGAGGATTAAGGAGGACCAGAAAAGGGGGACAGGTAACAGAATTGACATTCATGGGATGCTCATTAATGCACAGGGCACTGGGCTAGATGTTTTGTGTGCATACTCTCTTCTTATAAGAACTCTAAAAGGTTATAATTAGTCCTAATTACAGATGTCAAAAATACATACATAAATTGGAGCTCAGAAAGGGGCTAAATAACTTGTCTAAGGTCACACAGCTAGAAAAAAAGGTGAACTCAGAATTTATTTCTGCCCAAAGCTGGTGGCTTTTTCCACTATACATAGTGTCTTACGCATAGTGGTGTTTAATAAACATTGAATTCCCCTTCCCATTCAGTTCCTAAGAACTTAAATTTATTAATTTCAATGTCCTTCATGTGCTTTTTTTAAAAATGACATACCAAAAATTGTATTCTCTAAATGTTTATGATGGATATAGAGATTCACGATGGGGGATGAAGTTACCTGCTTAAGTTCATTGTATATGTTAAAGCTAAGAAAATAACTCAAGCAACTACTCCAGTTCACTGTCACTGATAAGTGAGTCGGCCAATGCCCACGGAGACTGGATAGAACACCGAATCATGACCTGAAACATAAACAAAGTAAGCTGTGTTCTTACAGTCTCATCTGAAGTATTTCCTTTACAGTTTTTTAAAATGGCAGTCCAGATTAAATACAAATGAATGTCTGGCGAACTAAACTGTAATTACCAGAAAAACACAAAGAAGGTAGGTTAATAAAGGAAAGTTTTCTGACATACATACTCTGTCTCTGATTCTGAAAAATGACATGAACTGGCAGAGGAAAGTGGAAAGACATACACAAACACATGGACATAGGGGTAAGGACATCGTGCACAGATATATACTTGTGTAATTGGAGCAGAGAAACCATCAATGGGCCTAAGTATTTATGGCCCAAAATCAAATACCCTACCTGCAAGTTAAAATGTCATGAGAAGAAAGTGAGCAAATATGATGTAGAGATCACAGGATATCTGCCAGATACCTGAACAAACAGAGGTTCTGTAGCAAAGAGGAATAGGCAATTGGTTTTTGGGTAGACAACAGTGTCCGCCATTTATATTTATAAAATGGGAAGAATATCTATCTTGTACAGTTGTTGTAAGGATTAGAGATATTTACCTCACCTGGAAAAGAGCAGGTACTTGAGAAGTGTATGCTGTTTTACCTGGGAACTCTGTGATTCTGTTCTAGAGCTCATGAAAATTCTGTCTGAGGACAATGTAGATTAGCTCTGCTTTGGTATGTGAATTCAAAATATGCCTGGCACATAATAGAAGTTTAGTAAAATTCTGTTGAATGAATGAGCACATTTTAACTTTCTTCTCTTTAAGTATAACAAATAAGAAAACATAAAAGTCTACATCTGGCCCTGTGGAAAGGTCTACTGTTCAACTCAAGTTAGCAGGGAGAATACAGCAAAAGTGTAATAATGATTTCAAGACAGAAATGTTGCCCTACGTTACATAAGTACCAAGGAGATAAACTTAATAGTGGTGGTTTTTGTGCTCTGTAATGCCAAAATATTTTTATAGGCTACTTCCAGTTGTTTCTGACTTTATGGCTTAGTTATTGAACTAAGAATTGTCTAAGAAAATTCTGGTCCTGAAAATTTCTAGATTGGTTTCTTCAACTTGTACATTTTATTTAGCAATATCTTAATGGTAAAGAACAAGTATCTCATATGAATGAGATAAGTTGATTTAACCTCAGTTTTCACAAAATAGCTGGTGACCTGTGTTACATGTTAGCAAAACATACAAGTTGCACCTTTAGGAAACAGAGGCCTAAGTAAATGGTCATTGCTATTATTACTCTGGTCCTCTTTTCTCCTTTTTTTCTCTAAACTTCATTTTTGGATAGAGTTCAGCAGTTCCCCAAATATGCTCCACGGAAGACTACGTCTGTGAAATGTGAATAGGTATAATATACAAAAGGGCTTCTGAGATCCAGTAAGATTAGGGAACCCTAAGTTAACAAAGTAAAGTTCTTTACTATAGAACGTCTCTTAAAGAAGGGAATCTGCAAGAGGAAGCTCTAGTGTTCCTTAATCTTTTATTCATTATTGGCCTTCCCTTCCCACATCCTTTTTAGACTTTCTTTCCCTAATGGCCTTTTTCTATCCCCCTGACCCTCCCTGCTCTCCTCCCGCAACATGGAAATTAAATAACAAGGAATAAGATTTTGTTGGGTAGAGTTGAGTTTTGGAAGGTCTCAAACCACTGTACTAAGATTTTTTGGCCCCTTAAGAACCAATTTTCACCGCCTTGGGGATATTATCACCTCAGTTGAGAATGAATGCTCTAGTACAAAATGCCCCTAGAACTTGCTGGACCACTGACCTTTTTCAAGTGGACCAATATCCTCAGGAACATACTTTGGGAAGCCCTGATTTCGTCAGCATGGGATATTTTAACACTTCATTGTTCTCTTATGACTCAAGGAGAGAGTCTTCTCTTTAATACTGAAATTCCTGGTGTTAAAAGATAAATTGAGGCATATTAAATATTCTAAGAGTTTATTTGAGCAAAAGTGGATCTTTTTTTTTTTAACATCTTTATTAGAGTATAATTGCTTTACAACAAAAGTGGATCTTAATCAGCATCGTTTAGCAGCACCAAACAGGAAGTATTTAGAAGTGCTCCGGTGACAGGAACAAGGGGAAAGACTTTATAGAGATGCTGAAGCAGAGCAAGAAAATTATTTGATTGGTTATAGCTTAAGCGTTTGCCTTATTTGGAAAATCAAAACCAATCACAAACAGCCTAGCTGGTTGGTTTCCTTACATAAATTGCCAAAGCATTAAAGTCCTCTCAGTCTAAGGGCCTTGTTTAATTAATTAACATTGGTATAGGACTACAATGGGGCTTCCCTGGTGGCACAGTGGTTAAGAATCTGCCTGCCAATGCAGGGGACACGGGTTTGAGCCCTGGGCTGGGAAGATCCCACATGCTGCGGAGCAGCTAAGCCCGTGAGCCACAACTACTGAAGCCCGTGAGCCTAGAGCCTGTGCTCCGCAACAAGAGAAGCCACCGCAATGAGAAGCCTGTGCACCGCAACGAAGAGTAGCCTCCACTCATCACAACTAGAGAAAGCCCACGGGCAGCAATGAAGACCCAATGCAGCCAAAAATAAATAAATTAATAAACTAATTTTTTTAAAAAATGCTACAATAAGGAAACGAGCTCAGTAAGACTTGTTGATTGAGAAGTCTTGTATCTGCCTCTGCTTTCCCTCTGGCCATCATCCCTAGTTTGTGGTTAGAATTTTATACCAGCCAATTTTTTAAAAAATAATTATGATATAACATGTATAAAGTGTGTAATGAGCACTAATCTTCAAAGTACAGCTTGATGAATTTTCAGAGTTGTATACACATCCAGGATATGTGTTGAATTACTAATCAGAGAACCTTAAAAAATTCTTGACCTCCCATCATCCACATTCTGTGGCTTTCAAACTTTAGTGAAGTTTCATGAAGAATCCACCCAAGGGAACTTATTAAAATTGCATAGTCCTACTCTCAGATTCTCATTCCGAGGGTCTAGAGTGTGATCAGGGATTTTAAATAAAATTCTCCAGATGATTCTGATGGAGGTGGTCTATGGATCACACTTCTGAGAAACACTGGCCTCCCTACATGATAAAAGTCAAAGTCCTGAACAGGTATTAAGGCGTTCCCTAATTTGACCCAATTCTATTTTTTTCAGACTCAACCCTTGCTGGTTTCCACCATGCCAAATTACTCACCTCTCCTCAGTGGGTCATGCACTCATGTTTCCCCTAACCTGGAATTATCTTTCCATTTTTCTTTATATAACTGACTCCTACTCATCCTTCAAGACCTCTGAGAAGTCTTCTTAAATTCATCAGGCAGAATTAGTTGCCCCTCATTGTTCATCCAGAACTTTATTCAAACTCCTGTCATAATACTTATCACACAATACCAATTTTTAATCTCCTTGTTTAGACGTAAGCAAAAATATGTCTGGCTCTTTGCTAAACCCCTAATCCTGCATAGGGGCCAGCACACAGTGAGTGAATGAATGAATATATGCTACTTATTTACACGTGGAGTCATTTAGTTCTCATTTTCCAGGCCAATGAGACTGCAAGCTCCCTAAGAGGAGAGAGGATTTCTGACTTTCGTAAACTCCAGAATCATGGCAGGGATTCAGTAGTCAATGAAAAAAATACCTAATGAATGAAAATAATCAGCACCCTCTCTCTATTTAGTGAGAACTTCCATGCTTCCTAAACCTTCACAACTCTTGGAGGGAAACAAGAGTGGAGTGTGGGTGTTGGAGGGAGATATCCTTCCCATCTGCAAAAGAATGTTAGGTAAGGCCGGAAGCTGAGGGACTGGGCCTCCAACACCAGGTTCCTGGTTCTCTCTGCCCATTCCCTCCATAGAACACTCTGTGGCCATGGAGATGACCATTACCATAAGCGGGCAGTTGAGTGAGGACTCCAGAAAAGCCTTTCAGGAAGGCAACGGTGCATGGCGACTCTTCGCCCTCTCACTCACCTCCTTATCTATTTACTTGCCTATTCATGTGTTTACTCATGTTTGTACTTGTTGATTTACTTTTTTAGTATCTTTGTATTAGACTAAGCGGCTGAGCCGGACAGAAGCCACTCTGGGCACGGAAAGCCTTACCCACCAGCGAAAGTGAGACCTAGGGACCACTGACCATTGGCTAAGAAGGGCTGAAGGGCGGGATTCCTGCCGTTATCAGAAGCCCATTCGCCTGAAGGCATGAGGGCGGGGCGAAGAGCGGTCCTGGAGGTGAGGGGCGGGGCGATGCCCCTACTTAAAATTTCAGGAGTGGGATTGCAACCCCAAAGCAGCCCAGCCGATGGTAGAGGTTGTTATGGGTTTAGGTAGAGCACGACTGAAGCCCTGTGGGCGCCGGCCGGCCTGTCCCTCACCCTGACCTTTGGGTTGGCGGGATCTCGGGGGTAAACTCAGATGCATGCGCAATGCACCGGGGCCCCTGAGGGAGGAAGGAGCTCCGGCTGAGGGGAGTGTGTGAGTAGACTGAGCTCGGCCACGTGTGACGCTGGCATTTACCGAACCCTGCAGGTGAGAAGCGCGGGCCGACTCCAGGGCAGGTCCTGGGCGGCGGCTGTGGAGGAACCCAGCTATGAGTACAGCTCCACGAAGTACCTGCAGCTGTGCGGCCTGGGCGGGATGCTGAGCTGCGGGCTGACGCACACGGCCATTGTGCCCCTGGACCTGGTAAAGTGCCGCATGCAGGTGAACCCCGGCGAGTACAAGGGCATCCTGAGCGGCTTCGGCGTGACGGTGCGGAACGACGGGCTGCGCGGCCTGGCCCGAGGCTGGGCCCCGACCTTCCTGAGCTACTCCCTGCAGGGCCTCTTCAAGTTCGGCCCATACGAGGTCTTCCGTATAGATCCGCTACGCGCAGCTCCTGGGCCAGGAGAAGGGCCACGAGTGGAGAAGCAGCCTGTACCTGGCCGCCTCAGGCCGCGGCCCCCAGGATGTACGGTGAGGAGGGCCGGTGGGCCTTCTACAAAGGGGTGGCGCCGCGCTGGATGCGGCAGATCCCCTACACCATGATGAAGTTCGCCTGCTTCGAGCACACCGTCGAGGCGCTCTCCAAGTACGTGGTGCCCAAGCCGCAGAGCCAGTACACCAGAGCTGAGCAGCTGGCCATGACCTTCGCGGCCGGCTACACAGCTGGCGTCTTCTGCGCCGTCGTGTCCCACCCGGCCGATTCCGTCATGTCCGTTCTGAACAAGGAGAAAGGCAGCAGCACGGCGTTTGAGGTTCTTCGCAACCTGGGCTTCGGGGCCGTGTTGAAGGGCCTGTTCGCCCGGATCATCATGATCGGCACCCTGACCGCGCTGCAGTGGTTCATCTGTGACTCGGTCAAGGTCTGTTTCAAGCTGCCTCGCCCTCCGGTCCCTCAAACACCCGAATCCCTAAAGAAGCGAAGTAGGCGTGGATTGGACGACTCCTGTGGCCACTGTTGGCCAGTATTTCGATTCGGTGTGGGATTGCATTCAAACAACACTAGTGTGTAGGATGTTAACGTTTGTGGAGAGGTGACTTAACGTGCAGACCGACTTTTCTTTAAGCGATTGATTCCTTCTTTCTTGCAGTCCAATAGAATTGCAACCGTTTCTTTTGGCGGTTTGAACCATTATCTTTGGGGAGTCGGCATGGTTGCTTTAACTCAATAGCTTTTCCACAATCATAAGGAAAAAATTCTTAACAGGAAGTAACGTTAGGTGATTTCGTGCCTCTAGATTGCATCTTCTTTGATTCACCATTCGGTGGAGATTATCCAAGCATCACTCCTGAATAGCCTACTAATGAGGTTTTAAGGTCAGCACAACTATGTGGGACAGAGAGCAAAGTAAAATTCTGCTACATGGTGCTCATCTCAGTAGAAATCGTGCACCTATTGAATAGACAAAGGACCCATTCCGTATTTCCTGCTCATGTCCATTACAGGTAAAAATTATTAAACGTTAAATTGTGACTTACATTGCCTGATAGCTCAGAAAGCATTCACTGTTTTCAAAGAGCATGACATGAAATCTGCATTTTCTCATTTGGCTTTGTCCTATTCTCTTCCTCATGTTGCTGATTAGAACCTAGCTCGCTCCAGGAAGTGCTACAATTGGATCAATGTGGAAAACCAAAACGAGATGAAGGGCAGGCTCTGGGAATATGTAAAGAAAAGTCTCTGTTCTCTAAAGATTTCTTTTGTACAACTCAGCTTTCAACAGCCATACATGCAAAGAAAATCATACCACCCTGACATTTAAACACACACACACACACACACACACACACACACACACACACACACACACCCCTACAAATTCCAACAAATTTTGGTTAAATATTAAAGAATGGTTTTTGTAATTTTGAAAGGAAAAAAATCTCACTTTTAATGTAACAAATGTCATTCATTTAATGTGGTAGATATTTCATTGATCTTTACAGTGGTTGAGGTTCATAAAATTTATTGAAGTTATAAGGCACGTTTTCAGTTTTCTGTAGCCTTCACATCTCTGACTGGGGAAACTATAAAATTAGTGAAATTCTGTGAATTAGAGATGTTTGTAGAATGTGAATAAGAAATAAACTTCAATATTATATTTGATATGATTTACCAAAATGTTACACAATTGCCCTAACAACTTGTATTAAAAACCACAAACTTGGGCTTCCCTGGTGGCGCAGTGGTTGAGAGTCTGCCTGCCGATGTAGGGGACGCGGGTTCGTGCCCCGGTCCGGGAGCATCCCATATGCCGCGGAGCAGCTGGGCCCGTGAGCCATGACCACTAAGCCTGCACGTCCGGAGCCTGTGCTCCGCAACGGGAAAGGCCACGACAGTGAGAGGCCCGCTTACAGCAAAAAAAAAAAAAACAACCCACAAACTTAGGATATGTTAATGTTTTAACTATGTAATAGTAAACCGTTTAGTGGTTAACAGAAAAAAAGTGTCTAAGTATGTTTGAACGTCTTGACTGGATAATAAAGAGCTTGGAGGAAAAAAGTCAGAACTTGTGAATGAGATGCAATGAAATTTATATTTAGCGCTCCTATTTTGTTAGGGAGGATGCAGGAGACAGGTCATTATGTATTTTTAAGACACTTTCACTTTCCCTAGGAAGTTAGTGTCCAGGTTTGTGGAAAAGAAAAGTTCTCAAGGAAGGAGAATGATAAATTTTGAGGAAATAAATTGTGCAGTTTCATTTTTGCAAAGTTTTAAAACATATATTTTTGACTAGTGTAAAATGTTTGTAGGAAGTTTCGTTGGTCAATAATTTATTAAGTAAGTTGCTTTCTAATGTAATGTAATTTAAGGAATTGCTACAAAATCTATGGAGTTTTAAGAAAGTGGGAGACCGAGTATTCTGGTCTGTGGTATTTCATGATTGTTCTGTTGACAACACCAGATAATTTCTGTAATATACAATGTGTATGTTTAGACAAGTATAATCTAAGGAGAACTGTTTGGCATGATTCTTACTGTTATGGACATGGTTGAGAGGATGGGTTTACTTAGTTTGGGTCAGCAGTTTTCATATTCAGTCCCTAGATTTCTTTTTTTTTTTTTTAATTAATTTATTTATTTACTTTTGGCTGTGTTGGGTCTTCATTGCTACGCACGGGCTTTCTCTAGTTGTGGCGAGTGGGGGCTACCCTTTGTTGTGGTGCGCAGGCTTCTCATTGCGGTGGCTTCTCTTGCTGCCCTTGTTGTGGAGCACCGGCTCTAGGCGCGCGGGCTTCAGTAGGTGGCATGCAGGCTCAGTAGTTGTGGCACATGGGCTTAGCTGCTCCGCGGCATGTGGGATCTTCCCGGACCAGGGCTCGAACCCATGTCCCCTGCATTGGCAGGCAGATTCTTAACCAGTGCGCCACCAGGGAAGTCCCAGTCCCTAGATTTCTATTTGCCTTTTTTTGTTCATGGTAGTTTACAAATGTCTGAATAAATAGGGACCATGGTAGCTAACAATAAAGAATAAAACATAATTTAAGAAAGATAATGTGAGTTCAGAGTCATGAGGTGTTTTTTTCTAGTTAGTATTCCTTTGGAACAATTTAAACTTCTATTCAGTATTTTACCTTGTCTGTAATTACCACTCTGTGAAATCGTGCATATCTGTTAGAATTAGAAAAGCCATAGATTATGTCTGGTATTGTTAGACATTTTATATTCGTTTTCATGCAATCTCAATCTTTGAAGTAGTCCATTTTATATGTAAAGAAACAGACTCAGAAGCTAGGTAACTTGCTCATAAAGCTAATAATTGATACAGTCTGAATCAGAGTCCACATTTTCTTCATCACTCTAGCTCAGCACCTTGACATAACCAATGACTATACTTTTCATAAATTGCTTTTTCTAATACCTCAAAAACTATATTTTTCAAATCTTCTATTTGTACATACTATAAAACTTTACTAATTTTGCACTAATGGGAAGTTTGTAATGTGTCTCAATTGTGAAAAACCTATTGTGTAATAACTTAGAAGTGATCAAACTGCAAACTACTTAAATACATTTAATTTAATATTTAAATTATTTCCGGCACAAGGTCAGTGCCTCATCCCTAACTTGAAGGGACTGATGGTCATAAAAACAGTGATTTTAATTTTTAAAAAATTTGTGGTACTGCAGTTTCAACAAGAGGCTTTACCCTATCACATTCTCTAATTTTTTCCTCTAAGCTTTAGTTCCTACAGCTAAAAAAGCTAGCTTGGGCTATTTATCTTTTCCCCCAGGTGGTGATTAAAAGTAGCTTTTTCAAGTATTTGAGATTAATTTCATGATAGGGAGCTGTAATCTCGTCCATTGATCTGTCTTTTGAGAAGTGAATAAAGAGAATAGGTAAAATCTTGAAAAACAAAGGCCATATTTACATGTTAAACCACACTGATGCAGACTGGAGAGAATCAAAGTATTAATGTTCTGAGGATTTTTCCTTGCTGTACAAGTGTGTCTTTAGAAAGTTTTTCTTTAGATCCTTTCAAAGGCAAGAATAATTTTCTGAAGATCACATTTTGATAGGCAACCATTCAATCAAAGTATGCTTGTTTTATGTGGTCTTAAAGATCAATCATTTTTTAAATCATGAGCAAAGAACTATTTGAAAGGAAATTTAAATTTTAGTATTATTTATAAAGCTTTGTCTTGTTTTCCTGAATGCTATTATTTGGATGGGTCAGTGAGTAGAGAGGATGCTAACGATGTAATTATAACTAAGATTTGTTTGTATGTGTGTCCATTTTAGTTAGCATATTTTGAGACCTTCAGTTATAGAGTATCCAAAATTTTAGAGGCAATTTGCTAATTCTGCCCATACCCCAGTCTATAACACTGTTGATCAACATCTACCATGTGCCAACCATTGTTCTAGGCAGAAGAGTTCTCATGAGGAGCACAACACACAGTCTTTGCCCTTGTGGAGCTTAAAGTCTAGTGGAAAAAAATTTACAATTGTGCAAATGCTGCAAAGAAGTGTAGGGTGTTGTAAGATTGTACATCTAAGTGGCATTTGAGGTGATACCTAGAGGATAAGTAGGAGGTAGACCAGCAAAGAGAAGATACACAGCACAGTATGTGCATTTCCCCTGAAGAAAGAGAAGGACTGATGGTTTTGAGAAACTAAGACTTCACTTTGGCTGGAGCCCTTCAGTTGCAGACAGCGTGATGTGAAGTGAAATAGGAAAAGTAGACAGGAAGACATTCGCTGCAAGCTCTGTAGTTCTTGTTGAAGATTCGAACTTAGAGTGTTCTTAGAGCCATTGGAAAACCCCCGAAGGACTATGAGCATGAAATGACCTTCAATTTGCTGTCTGGAGAGAAATGGAGCAGAGGGAGAGAGGTTAGTTAAAATGTTCTTGCTGGGGACTTCCCTGGTGGCCCAGTGGTTAGGAGTCCGCCTGCCAGTGCAGGGGACGTGGGTTCAAGCCCTGGTTCGGGAAGATCCCACATGCCGCGGAGCAACTAAGCCTGTGCACCTCAACTACTGAGCCTGTGCTCTAGAGCCCACGAGCCACAACTACTGAGCCTGCGTGCCACAACTACTGAAGCCCACATGCCTAGAGCCTGCGCTCCGCAGCAAGAGAAGCCACAGCAATAAGAAGCCCGTGCACCGCAAGGAAAAGTAGCGCCCACTCGCAACAACTAGAGAAAGCCCATGCACAGCAACAAAGACCCAACACAGCCAAAAATAAATTAATTAATTTAAAAAAAATGTTCTTGCTGCAATCCAGGTGAGAGAATGGTACCCTGGACTAGGGTGATGACAAGTGAAATGTTAAAATACCATGAGAAGCCAAAAGGTGGAAACAACCCAGATATCCATCAGTGGTTGAAGAGATAAACAGATTATGATATATGCAGGCAATGGAACATTACTCAACCATAAAAAGGAACGAAGTACTGATACATGCTACAACTTGGATAAGAAAGAAGCCAGACACCAAAGGTCACATATTGCATGATTCCTTTTATATAATATGTCAAAATAGGCAAGTCCATAGAAACAGAAAGCAGATTAGTGATTACCTGGGGCCGGGGTGAAGGGAATGGAAAGTGCTTGTTTAATGGATATGAAGTATTTTCCCCTGGGTGATAAAAGAGTTTTGAAAGTGGAGAAAAGTGGTGGTTGGACATTGTGAAAAATTAAATGCCACTTAATTGTATACTTTTAAATGGTTGTGTGTTAAATGAATCTCATCTCCATAAAAAAAGCTCTCATGTGATGCTTTATGCATAATAGCCCCAAAGTGGAAACAACCCAAATGTCCATCAACTGATGAATGGATAAAAATGTTGTATATCCATACAATGAAATATTGGCACCATAAAAAGAGAATAAAGTACCATTTGCCATAAATAGAAGCGAAGGAAGAAAGTACGTGCTACAACATGGGTGAACCTTGAAATCATTATGCTAAGAAGCTAGACACAGCCACGCGTTGTATGATTCCATTTATATGAAATGTCCAGATTAGGCAAACCCATAGAAAGTAGACTAGTGGTTGCCAGGGGCTGGAGTGGGAGTTGAGGGATGGAAGGGAGGAATGAAAGTGACTGATAATGGGTACGGGATTTCTTTCTGGAGTGATGCAAGTGTTGTGGAATTAGTGGTGATGGCTGCGCTATTTTGTGAGTATAGTAAAAGCTGTTGAGTTACACACTTTAAAAGGGTGGATTTCATGGTATGTGAATTATATCTCAATAAAGCTGTTATAAAAATATCATGAGACTATAAAATGCACCTTAAATATCTATTTCTTCCTTAAAGGACAGCCCTTACCTCTATCTTCCTCAATCAAGTGAAGACTACAGCTCCAAATGTAAACTGCTGTGACGTGTTAAATTCCATATAAATGAGTAGGAAAAAATCCACCATGTTGTGAAGGCTGGAAATTGCCTCTAGGGAATGAAAAATCTCTTGGTTTCTAGGGACGCAGAGATGATTAATTTTGGAGAATCATCTCACAATGTAAGGTGTTGAGCACCAACAATTTTGCCCTCTATTGTAAGGAAGAAAGGGGAACAGATGGATTCTGAGAAAAGCAGGTGTGTGTATAGTGTCCAAGAAAACCTCAGTTAACCAGAAACATTCAGGAATTGGTGGTTTAAAATCCCCTTTTGTTTATAATCCTTGATTAATTTCTCTTTTATAATGTACTGAATATGATTAATAATTTAGGGATTATTTTGCAAATAATTTTTTGTAAAGCTTCTGCACAAAGCTTTGTAAAGCCTCATGGGCCATCAGCTATGAAAATCAATGCTTGTTGAATAGCTAGAGCAGGCGTAGGGCTTTTGTGGATGGATGTACACAGACTCTAGACATAAAGGGACATGGATGTGAGCATGCGTGTGCGTGTGTTTAATCCTCAGTGTTAGTTTGAAATCTTGTCATTTGCCTCTCCTAAAACATAGAGAGAAGGAAAATATCTGGTTTACTCTAAGATTATTTATTGAGTACCTACTGTATGATATTACCTCTGTTAGCTAGGTACTTTCGCATGTTATTTTACTGTATTTTTACTTTGTGTTCTAGTAGGTTGTTTCAAAAATTGGTGATTTCATGCCTAAACTATAGGTAGTCCTGTGAGTTACCACAGTGCTCCAAAATGGTAGGCTATTTCTAAGGAAATGATATTTCTAAATTATTATATTTTTAATATATGTATATCAGTATTTCTATCTTTCCTGCCATAAAGACATAAAACATGTTTTCAGAAAATACTAGTAAAAATTGGTATTCTGGAAAGAGATTCTGTGAGTTGAAAGAACTCTGCCCCTTTGCAAGGCTGGTTAATTCACGTAATTGTCACAAATACACATAATTGTCAGGCTTCAGACAGGAATCAGAGCTGCTGACAGGGTGATTGTCTGTTTTTAAGAGGATGGATGGAAACCTGGCAAAGAACCACGGTCCCTTCATCTCCAGTAGTGCTCGAATTCTGGCTGTAGTTACATCCTACTGCCGGATGTGAGGATTTGTCACTGTAATCATTTTCTCATACCTTAATGTCTCCCCCGACCCTTACCAAGAATATAAAGCTTTTTGGTTGCACTAAATCAGTTATCATCCATCTTATTCATCTGTGTTGTATTTTGAAACTTTTGCTTTTTTAGATCGTTACCTATATCTGATAAATGCTGTTGCTAATATTTATAGCAACCATTTACCGTACCAAGCATTGTGCTAAGAACTTTACATACAGTGTATCATTTATTTACAAAAATTTTGTGAGTTTGTTACTTGTATAAGTTAGGATTTTGTTTGTTTGTTTGGCTGCAAACAACACAAAATCTATTACACAACAGGTTAAACCATAAAGACATTGATTTTTAACAAGAAATCTGGAGACAGGCGGACCAAGGTTGGTTCAGTAGATCAGTGTTGTCCCCAGGGACCTAGGCGCTCTCGGTCCTTCTTCTCTGCCGTCTGTAGTGTGTCCGTGATGTTTCCCCTTGTGTTCAAGAGATGGCTGCCACCATAGCAAACATCACATCTCTGCAACAGCATCCAGATCAGGAAGCAAGGAAGGCAAAGGCAGATGGGCTTTCTCTTCACGTGTCTCTCTTATCAGAGAGAAAAATCTTTCTCACAAGCTTCTGGCTGACTTCCCCTTTGGCCTCATAGGCCAGAATTAGGTCACATGCTTTCCTGTAGCCCCTATAAACTAATCATTGACAACAAGAACGGAGGACTTAGATCAATGTGACACATCTGCGGGGATTAGGCACATGGAGTCCTGAGCAAATCCAAGATTTTCTGTTGTCGTTGTCGTTAGCAAGGAAGAGGAGGTAAATGGCTGTTGGGTAGGCAACCAGGGTTTGCCCTTATATTCTTTTCCTTTTTTCGCAAAGGAGGCAACTGAGGCTCAAAGTAAGGTAAACCATAGTGACCAAACCAGGATTCAAACCAGATTTGCCTGCCCCCAGAACAGTCTTGTTGTCACATTACTTCCTTTAGCTTGGAAATTGCTCTGAGACAGAGCTACTGTAGATCATATCACAAGGGATTTATTACTGAAAGTGTCAGAAAAACTCCTTTCTAACAGCGACTAATCCATAATGAAGTCTCAAAACCAGGAATCTGGACAATGGCGGTCCATGGATAATGAGATATGATTAGATCTAAAGTTTGCTATCGTGCTCTATAAAAGAGAAACCAGGTGAGAAGAAACACACAAAGAAACATCTTAAGAGAAAGCAAATGTTTGTAAACCTTTTTTGTAGTCACCCTCAGTCTTTTCTTTCTGCACTTTTCTCCCCACTGACTTTCCAGAAATGGGCAATTTCTTTCAAATGCTGCGTACCAGAAAAACGCAAAGGATTCATCAGATGAACAAATTTCAAAGAGCCACTACCAGTTTTTTTTCCTTAAGAAATACACCAAGCCAAAAAAAAAAAAAGTTATGAAGAACCTAGGGGCAGGACAGAAATAAAGATGCAGATGTAGAGAATGGACTTGAGGACATGGGGTGGGGGGAAGGGTAAGCTGAGATGAAGTGAGAGAGTGGCATGGACACATATACACTACCAAAGGTAAAATAGCTAGTGGGAAGACGCAAGAGGGAGGTGATATGGGGATATATGTATATGTATAGCTGATTCACTTTGTTATAAAGCAGAAACTAACACACCACTGTGAAGCAATTATACTCCAATAAAGATGTGAAAAAAAAAAAGAAATACACCAAGCATCCAATTTGCTGCTGATAAATTCTCTGTAAGTAGCATTATAATTAAGCACACACAAAACCATTTGTGTTTCCAAGAATACAGCTGGACTGGCCCTGAATCGGTGATAGCGCATGGGCACCGAGAGGGAGGGTTCCATTGCATCTCAACTACCATGTACCTTCTTTGTGCAGCCACCAATCTGTCTCTCTCCCCCAACACATCCTCTGAATCACAGGCCATTGCCCATTCACCCCGTGTCTGTCACTGAGCTAGCTTTTGGCCACCTTCACTGAGCCTTGAGACTGGCTGTCCTGCTTCCAGGCTCCAGTCAGAAACAATGGCAGGAAACTGAGTGGTACACCTTTCTCTGCATGAGTCCCCACCACCTCAGACCCCCAGACTCGGCCCTCGGAAATGGAACAATGGTCTTGGCAAAACTGGAGAAAAAGAGACAGTGGAGGGCAGGGTGGCAGGAAAGGTGGAGCAATCAGACCAGGCTTCCAAGCCTGGCTTCACCACTGGCTTTTCATGGCTTTGACAGGTTATCTTACCTCCCCAAGTCATAGTTTCCTCATATGGAAAATGGGGAACCACAGCACCTACCTTGAAGACTGATTGTGAGAATTAGCAATAAATCATGTAAAACACATGGTATAAAATAAAAGCTCAGTGTATTACAGCACTTCTTATTTTACCAGTCCCTTAGTAAAGGAAGGCAGTTAGCATGGAAAGATTTAGCCTGTGTTGCGTTGTATTGTTGTTGTGGTTGTTCTTGATTATATACAGGATTTATTTGCTTTAATTTTTAATGCATCATAAAGTACATAACCCTTTGTGGGAAACGCAGTGCACAGGGAAATGAAAAGCAAGTAGCCTAGTCTGTTGTGAGTATAGACGCCTACGCCGGCAACCCCATGTCTCCCCGGCCCCTAGGCAAACAGTTTCTTTCACAAGTGTGTTTTTGGTATGCAAATCACTCTATGCAGATTTCTGTGTGCAAAATACAACATAGAAAATGGCCCTCTTGCCAAGGGAGATAGGAGATGTTGGCTGCCATCAAATGAATTAGCTGCAAAGTTTAGATTTCTTTCCCTTCTGCTCTTTCTAACAATCTATGGGGCGAGCATATTTTTGGCACATTAAACCGAATTATTTTGGCTTTAGATTGTGTGTTCTTGTGATAAAAGTGTGTTTATTGAAGCCTGTAACTACGGTTTGAAGGCATAATACTGTTTAGCGGGATTTAATTTAGCATTTCGCAACAGCGTGCCACCTCCCGTCGGTAAAAACGCTTGTTCTGAAGCCACAGGTGGCTTCCGTCAGAGGTTAGGCTGCTCGTCTCCATGTACTTCCTACTTTTCTGTGAAGATTTGTGCTTATTAACAGATTTAAGTTTATATTTTGGAGAATGTTTTCTCCCTAATTAATGGATGTCTTAGTAAGTGAAAGGAATACATTTAACATTAAAACCATCTTTTTCTTTGGGTGAGCATGGGAATCCAGCACTTCATTCACAAGGCCGTATTTTATCATCCAGGCAGAATAATAATATGTCTCTTTTATGGTGTTTCTCACCATTTTCAAAGTCTTTTCCTTTTGGCTCCTCTTGTGAGCTAATGGAAGTGGGTGAAGCAAAGCCTTTGTCTGAGGTCACTTGTTAACAGACAAGCCCAGGGCTGGGTGTTTTGTTTTTCCTGATCATACTCAGGGAAAGCTGCAACTGCAGGCCAGTGGCCCCACCAACTTTCCCCTCTCTCCTCTTCTTTCCTTTCCCTTCCCCCAACCATTTTTTGCTTGGTCTGAATGTTTCAAACTTGCCAAATGAGACACTCATTAATTTTACAAAAACAAAGTCTAAATTAAAGGCATTTTTCAAAGCAAAGTACCTCATCAGAGAGAGAAAGACAAGTGTAGCTTACTTCTGCTGGACATCCGAATGGCTGGAAAAGAGAGAGGAGATAATGTCTTCACTCACTCATTTATTCATTCATACATTCAGGCATGCGTGTGTGCATTCATTCATTCAACATCGTGCCTAGCATCTGTCAGGCATTGCCCCAGGCACAGGAACACAAAGATGAAAATAGTCCCAACCATTGAGTTCACTGTCTGTCAGGGAAGATAGATATGTGTAAACAAACCGACATTGGCGTTGATTCCCCAACAGAACTATGTACAAAGTATAAAGGTGGCACAAAATGGGATCATTAACTCCATCAGTCTTGTACTAAGGAAACATTTTTTGGAAGAGTTACATCTGAACGAGATTTTGAAGGATGAATAGGTGTTCTCCAGGTCGGTGGGAGTGTGGAGAAGAAAGAGCACTTGAGGTAGAGGGAATAGTAAGTGTGAAGCACAGAGGCCTGAATCAGCAAAAGATGGGGAAGGGCTTCCCTGGTGGCGCAGTGGTTGAGAGTCCGCCTGCCGATGCAGGGGCCACAGATGCGTGCCCCGGTCTGGGAAGATCCCACATGCCGCGGAGCGGCTGGGCCCGTGAGCCATGGCCGCTGAGCCTGCGCGTCCGTAGCCTGTGCTCCATAACGGGAGAGGCCACAGCAGTGACAGGCCCATGTACCGCAAAAAAAAAAAAAAAAAAAAAAGATGGGGAAGATTTTCATCAGACAAATTTCTTTGGCTTATGAACAGGGAAGGAGAGAGGTATGGAAAATATTCTCAACATCTCATAGATCTGTTTCCCCCTTTTATTTCTACTTCACTACGTGTGCAAGGTTACTTTATGGCTTGTCCAAATTATTGCCATAGGCTGGTCTTGTTGCCTCTAGCTTCTTCCTTCCTTAACATAGAAGAATACTTCAAAGGCCCTGCAGTATTCATCCCACCCACGTCTGTTCCACTGGGCAGAAAATGAAGCCCAAGCACCTGACCCCAGAGCATCTGAGGCCTGTTATGACATGGTCCCTCCTCACGCCACTGCCCACACCTCGCACTGTCTCTCAGGTCCCAGGCTCCAAGCCCGGCCTGCCTGCTTCTACCTCCCTTCCTTTGCCCGTGTCAGTCCCACTGACGGGGCTGTCCATTCCTCACTGATCTTCACTCTAGTCCTTCAAGAGTTAGCTCAGGATAGCAGAGGGAGGACCACTCCCTAACTCCTTCTACGAGGCCACCATCACCTTGATACCAAAACCAGACAAGGATGTCACAAAGAAAGAAAACTACAGGCCAATATCACTGATGAACATAGATGCAAAAATCCTCAACAAAATACTAGCAAACAGAATCCAACAGCACATTAAAAGGATCATACACCATGATCAAGTGGGGTTTATTCCAGGAATGCAAGGATTCTTCAATATACGCAAATCTATCAATGTGATAAACCATATTAACAAATTGAAGGAGAAAAACCATATGATCATCTCAATAGATGCAGAGAAAGCTTTTGACAAAATTCAACACCCATTTATGATAAAAACCCTGCAGAAAGTAGGCATAGAGGGAACTTTCCTCAACATAATAAAGGCCATATATGACAAGCCCACAGCAAACATCATCCTCAATGGTGAAAAACTGAAAGCATTTCCACTAAGATCAGGAACAAGACAAGGTTGCCCACTCTCACCACTATTATTCAACATTGTTTTGGAAGTTTTAGCCACAGCAATCAGAGAAGAAAAGGAAATAAAAGGAATCCAAATTGGAAAAGAAGAAGTAAAGCTGTCACTGTTTGCAGATGACATGATCCTATACATAGAGAACCCTAAAGATGCTACCAGAAAACTACTAGAGCTAATCAATGAATTTGGTAAAGTGGCAGGATACAAAATTAATGCACAGAAATCTCTGGCATTCCTATATACTAATGATGAAAAATCTGAAAGTGAAATCAAGAAAACACTCCCATTTACCATTGCAACAAAAAGAATAAAATATCTAGGAATAAACCTACCTAAGGAGACAAAAGACCTGTATGCAGAAAATTATAAGACACTGATGAAAGAAATTAAAGATGATATAAATAGATGGAGAGATATACCATGTTCTTGGATTGGAAGAATCAACATTGTGAAAATGACTCTACTACCCAAAGCAATCTATAGATTCAATGCAATCCCTATCAAACTACCACTGGCATTTTTCACAGAACTAGAACAAAAACTTTCACAATTTGTATGGAAACACAAAAGACCCCGAATAGCCAAAGCAATCTTGAGAACGAAAGAAGGAACTGGAGGAATCAGGCTCCCTGACTTCAGACTATACTACAAAGCTACAGTCATCAAGACAGTATGGTACTGGCACAAAAACAGAAAGATAGATCAATGGAACAGGATAGAAAGCCCAGAGATAAACCCATGCACATATGGACACCTTATCTTTGATAAAGGTGGCAGTAATGTACAATGGAGAAAGGACAGCCTCTTCAATAAGTGGTGCTGGGAAAACTGGACAGGTACATGTAAAAGTATGAGATTAGATCACTCCCTAACACCATACACAAAAATAAGCTCAAAATGGATTAAAGACCTAAATGTAAGGCCAGAAACTATCAAACTCTTAGAGGAAAACATAGGCAGAACACTCTATGACATAAATCAAAGCAAGATCCTTTCTGACCCACCTCCTAGAGTAATGGAAATAAAAACAAAAATAAACAAATGGGACCTAATGAAACTTCAAAGCTTTTGCACAGCAAAGGAAACCGTAAACAAGACCAAAAGACAACCCTCAGAATGGGAGAAAATATTTGCAAATGAAGCAACCGACAAAGGATTAATCTCCAAAATTTACAAGCAGCTCATGCAGCTCAATAACAAGAAAACAAACAACCCAATCCAAAAATGGGCAGAAGACCTAAATAGACATTTCTCCAAAGAAGATATACAGACTGCCAACAAACACATGAAAGAATGCTCAACATCACTAATCATTAGAGAAATGCAAATCAAAACTACAATGAGATATCATCTCACACCAGTCAGAATGGCCATCATCAAAAAATCTAGAAACAATAAATGCTGGAGAGGGTGTGGAGAAAAGGGAACACTGTTGCACTGCTGGTGGGAATGTGAATTGGTTCAGCCACTATGGAGAACAGTATGGAGGTTCCTTAAAAAACTACAAATAGAACTACCATATGACCCAGCAATCCCACTACTGGGCATATACCCTGAGAAAACCAAAATTCAAAAAGAGTCATGTACCAAAATGTTCATTGCAGCTCTATTTACAATAGCCCGGAGATGGAAACAACCTAAGTGCCCGTCATCGGATGAATGGATAAAGAAGATGTGGCACATATATACAATGGAATATTACTAAGCCATAAAAAGAAACGAAATTGAGCTATTTGTAATGAGGTGGATAGACCTAGAGTCTGTCATACAGAGTGAAGTAAGTCAGAAAGAAAAAGACAAATACCGTATGCTAACACATATATATGGAATTTAAGAAAAAAATGTCATGAAGAACCTAGGGGTAAAGCAGGAATAAAGATGCAGACCTCCTAGAGAACGGACTTGAGGTTATGGGGAGGGGGAAGGGTGAGCTGTGACAGGGCGAGAGAGAGTCATGGGCATATACACACTAACAAACACAGTAAGGTAGATAGCTAGTGGGAAGCAGCCGCATGGCACAGGGATATTGGCTCGGTGCTTTGTGACAGCCTGGAGGGGTGGGATGGGGAGGGTGGGAGGGAGGGAGACGCAACAGGGAAGACATATGGGAACATATGTTTATGTATGACTGATTCACTTTGTTATAAAGCAGAAACTAACACACCATTGTAAAGCAATTATACCCCAATAAAGATGTTAAAAAAAAAAAAAAAAAAAAAAAAAGAGTTAGCTCAGGGACACTTTGGCTGGCTGGAATTGGCTCCATCCTCTGTCTGCCAATATTGTTTCAGAGACTAAACAGGTTTTGGAGTCCCAAGATGTGGATTCCAATCCTGGCTCTGGCTTTAGACAAGTTTCTGAGACTCAGTTTCTCCAACTGTAAAAGATGATGGTTTACCTTGCACAGTGGTTCTAGGATTAACAGAGCACGCTGTTGGAGTGACTGACACACAGTCAGTCCTCAGACATTAGAGCTATTATTATTGTTATAATTTAACTTCTTTGTGAAATTCAAACAATTGTAACTACCTTTTTTTTTTCTTTTTTAAAATATTTATTTATTTGGCTGCGCTGGGTCTTAGTTGCGGCACTTGGGATCTAGTTCCCTGACCAGGGATCGACCCCTGGCCCCCTGCATTGGGAGCGTGGAATCTTAACCTCTGGACCACCAGGGAAGTCCCGTAACTACCTTTTTAATTTGCCACGACGATCATATAAGCTGATGAGTATGAAATTTCTGTAAACTGAAAAGCCCTTAGATAAAGCTAATTACTGTTTTTATCTCCTACTAGTGCATTTTTGTCTACTATTTGTGTCTCCATTTATGTACTCATTCATCTTTTAATTCATTCATCCATTTACTCATTTAACAATAAGTAAATTCCCAATATTTGGTACATTGTAAGCTCACCATGGAGGATATAAAGATGAATTTGAAATGCCCGCAAAGAGTACAGGCCTTATGAGAGAATCAGACAGGAAGGCAGTCACATCTAAAACCAGGTGGGGAACCCAGGGACCAATATGACTACGGAATGTGGGAAGGCTGAGAGCTCAGGGATGAGTTACAGAAGAGCAGCCCTGTGCTTGGGTCTGGATGGATGTTACGAGGTGGGGAAGCGTGTGGCAGGCTGAGGGAACTGGGTCAACCTGGGCCGGGAGTGTGAGACCACTTAGGGTGTCGGGGAACTGCGGTGAAGGCAGGCATGGTTTTCAGTCATCCCTATCCCCCCCGCAGTCCCTGCAGCACACAGGGCCCAGAGCTGCACAGTAAGTCGTGATGGGACGTTCCCCAGTGCAGCAAGAAAAGCTGCCCCAGCCACCATGCCAGCTGTGCCCCCAGGTCCCCCAGAACTCTCCCTCATGGCCCTGAGGGTGGAGATGGCGTGTTTTTGCCAAGGAGCTGCAACATCCATCATGTAATAATATGAGTCAACGGGAAAATAGGGTTTGTGCTACAGAATTTTGCTTTGAGTCAATTTTGCTGCAATGTATATATAGTTACAAACTGAGGGACTGTCTGCCCTTTAAAGTCTGTGGGACAAGGGTGACACCATGGAGGTGTTAAAATAAGCATTAAGTTCATGATCAGAAAATGGGCTATAGGGCACTGACTATAAATTGTCGGAGGTTGAGGATTAATGACCTTTCCTGCCCCATATGTGGAGAAATAAATGCTTAGAGCAGAAACATGCAGAATTCAGAAAGGCCTGGTACTGTGTCACTACCACCCTCTGAAATGAGGTTTTGAAAATAAACACTTGAAAGTCTGCCCGGATTGTTGTAATCTTATTAATCTAACAAAGAGACTCAGTAAGTGCCTCAACCAGGGGGATGGTGTTTACCATGTAATTTGCAACAAGCTGATAAACACACCCTTGCCCCACTTGCAGAAAACTCTGATGTTCCCTGCAAAGAAGCAGTTGGCAGGAACACAGTAATAAAGGATTAGAGACCCAAAAGCCACGGTTTAGGTCCTGAGTAAATGTTTGTTCATCTCCCCTACACCCCAGCCTCCCAGCCCCCTGCCATTTCCAAGTGCAGAGGTACAGTGTGTGGTTCATGCCACTCTTGCCCTCCTAAGCGTTCTGCCATGATGCTGCGACCCTTCAGAGCAGTCTGCCAAGATCTCCCTATGTGGGATTTCTGCCCTGGGGTCTTGCTGGGCAACTCTGAGGTCATCCTGGGTTCTTTGGTGGATTTGGGGGCTGACTTCTTTCCACAGTCTGAGGGGATTGCAGAGGGCAGTGTTCCCTCCCCCCGTCTGTAGGGGCCGTGTTGTTTGACAACCCCGGTGAGCATGGCTCCTCATAGAGTTCTTGGTTGTGAATCACAGGACGACCTCTGGCTAACTCAGCGGAAAAGGTATTTATTGGAAGAATAGTAGGCAGGAGCTAGGCAGGCTAGGCAGCCGGGGTCATGCCAACTCCCCACAGGCAAAGTCTGGCTGCCCCAACACACAGCCCAGCTACCTCTTCCTCAAGGCCACCAGCTCTGCAGGTCATCTCTAAGCATGGTCAGAACCTTTGTCTGGCTCCCTCAGGACTAGGATTCCAGGAAGGGGCATGCATTTGGCTAACCCCCAGGCCCAGCTTCCGCCTTCTTTGTGCAGGGTAAGCCCTGCCTGCCACCAGGACCCACACAAAAGGAAGAGATTTGGAGGTTGGATGGTCAAACAATGAAATATCCACTCAGTCCTCTGAATAATAATGGCTAACACTTTCTGAACACTGTGTCAGGCCCTTTGGATCAGCGGTCCCCAGCCTTTTTGGCACCAGGGACTGGTTTCGTGGAAGACCATTTTTCCACGGCCGGTTTGGGCGTGGGGTTTGTTCAAGCTGTAAGGCGAGCGATGGTGGTTCAGGCCGTAACGCGAGCGATGGGGAGCGACAGATGAAGCTTTGCTCGCTTGCCCTCTGCCCACCTCCTGCTGTGCGGCCCGGTTCCTAACAGGCGCCAAATGGTCGTGGTCCGTGGCCTGGGTCGTTGGGGACCCCTGGTCTACATGGATGAACTCATTGAGTCCTTACAACAGGTCCATAGGAAAGGGCTCCATTTTACAGATGAGAAACTGAGACCTGGAAAACTGAGTTAACACGCAGCTAGGAAGCCACGGAACTGTGAGTCAGGCCTCACCGTGGGGTTTGGACAGAAGTCAGTCACTGTCCGCAGAGGCTCTGGAAAGCTACGTGTAAACCTCACCTGAGATGAGTCTCTCTCATATGAGCTGGCTGACCCAGTTTGCTCCTCTAACCTGCTCTCCTTCCTGTGTTTTGCTCTGTTTCCAGGCCCACCTGCTCCCTCATCCACCTTGTCTATCCAGGCTCTCGCCCCCATCTGTTTATGCAGGACCCCTCTCTTATTTAACGCTGGTTCGAAAGAGTGTGTGGCCCACTCTGGAAATGCACTAGGACATCGAATGCCAGGATTAATTCTACGTGATGAATTCTTCCACTATATTTTAAAAACGGTTTGTCCTTATGAGGGTCTGTTCCAGGATCTGAGTCACTGAGTAAAAAAGCATATTAACCTTTACAAATCTAATAGTCCTAATTTAAAAAAAAATGTGTCTTATCAATGAGTGATTGTAACATGTATAGCAATAGAATTTGACATTTAGGGATTTCTATTATTTTTCAGAATTGGCACGCTTGGAATCTTGTACATGGTGGCACGTGATCAATATTTGCTGTATTAAGGAATGAGAACCAGAGGACTGTCACTCTGGTAATTGCAGCCTTTATTGAAAGATTGACATTCTCTTTGTGAGTATGTTACAAACAAAGCCTCCTTTTCAGTCTTAAAAATACCCTAAAATTTTAGTCCTTTATTTCCTCATTTCTTACTTCCTTTTAGATTACTGATTACCTCCACTTGCACTGTTGGGAAAGGGTTTTTTCTTTAGAAGTACTTTTAGTGACACCCCCCACCCCCAAACACACACACACACACACACACACACACACACACACACACACAGCATGAGAGAATTTGTCACGTTTCACGCCACGACTGAAATCTAAGTACGACTGTTTAGATTCTGAAGCTACCACGCAAGAACGTGTGTGTCAGTTTGTCTTCTTCTGCAGAGCCCATATTCCACTGTGATTTCTCAGCAAGACATCATAATTATCCATAATTGTAGTGGGCACGGCAGTCAGATAGTGTCTGAACATTAAAGCCATCCTTCTAAAAGCAAAGTATCAATACAGTGGGGCACAGTACACCATGTCTTTGCAGGCCCAAGTTGTGGTTAGAAGGTACCCGACCAGCTCCTTCAACTCCACTCTGAATAAAGTTTCTCAAATGACAATGGGCCAATGCTTTAGAAATAAAGTTGTTTCGAATAAAAAGCAATTGAAGATGTAGGACTCCAGGAGTGACCCAAAAAGGAAGGGAAAGGCCTCAAGACGCGTTTCCCTAAATCGGAATGACTGAATTCGTTTCCACCAGCTTGATCCTTTCCTGAAGGCGGTGAACTAGAGCGCGTGCAGTCCCCCTCCAACAGCTCATCAATCTCCTGCCACAAAGATGAGTCAGGGCTGCAACCAGAGCCTCATCCTGCCTCCCCTCGGCAGAGCACCTGCCAGGCTGCGTTAGGAGTGAGCGATGCCCGCACAGTCCACACCTGGCGCTGGGGGCCTCAGGAGGAGAAGAGGAGCCCTCACAGCACACGCTGCTCTCCTCCCAGACCCCACCGCTCACACGCCCTCGGGCTGGTCTGTCACATCCTGTTGTCAGCAGCGGAGCAGCAGGCAGATGTGTGGTGCTCAGACCACAGAGACGCTGTCACAACGGAGCTGCTCCCGGGTCGTGTTCCTGTGAGAGGGTAACAGTTTCTCAGCAGCTGCAAGTCTGGCCCTGCCGCTGGTTGTTTAGGGGGCTTGCCTCTCCCAGGGGTCTAAACCTTATAAAATCAGTCTTCCTAAAACTTCTCTAAGGTTGCTGTTCACATTGCAAATTCCTTGGGGGTACCTACCTGGACTGCCGGGGTGAATTAAACATCTCGTGTTGTCCACGGAAAACTCTGTGTACCAATAGCAGTGATCCTTTTTTCTGCCTGGACAGACTGAAGGTCCCTGGGCCTCCCTGTGGGCAGATAGACCTGGGGTCAGCAGCTGTGCGTTCAGATTCCAGCACAGCCACCCGGGCGGGTTTCCTAACCCATCCAAGCCTCGATTTCCTCATAGGAAAAGTGGGGATAATAGTACTCACTTCCAGAGGTGGTTTTGAAGCTGAGAAGTGCACATGTACAGCACCTAGCATGGCACCTGGCACACTCCAGGTGTCCTATTTACTGGACTTGTCTATTGTTAAGATCTTTAAAAAGGTGGCCAGTGTGACACATTTGAGACACTGCCCTGAGAACAGAAACAGAGATGGCCATTAGGGAGAGAGGCCTCCCCTCCTCCCGAGTGCACGGGGAATTCTCCTTTCCCTGAGCTCTCCAACAGTATTTAAACTCCCAACCAGGCCCTGGCACTTGGACCTAAACTCCATCGTGGGTGAGCTTCACTTGCCCTGTGAGATAGCTTGCAATCTGCCCTATGACCACTTCTCTTAAACTTTCTCTCCTTTGGTGTGTTCTCCTTTCATAGTTGGCATTAATGGCTTCAAAGAGCCTGAAGGGACCTTGGTGCTCACCTGGGTCATGGACAGAGTAACAAGGGCAGTGGCAGAGGTGTGGGTGATATCCCTGCGCTCCTGGTCCAGCACTCCTGCTGTCCTCCACTCGGTCCTGGGCGTGCGTGTCCTGAAGTGCGGCCGCCCAGGGAGACACTTGCTTGGATGAGCTCCTCCTGCTGATCTAGCAACACAGCCAGCCTCTTGCAGGAAGGAAGAGAGGCAGCAAACGCTGTGCTTAAAGTAGCTGTTTTGGGGTCTGGCCCCTATTAACTGTGGAGCCCCCTAAGGTTGAACGCGGGTCATCCTGGCACCAACAGTTACTGTCTGGAGAAGTTAATGACATGAGCCTCGTCTGTGGCTTCCTTCTGATCCTGGAAATTTTATAGTCTGTGAATGTGTCCTGGCCCCACGCTCCATCCTCACCAGGCCCAGACTCCAGCCGCACACCTGTGCCCCAGTCCTTCCCCGCACCCTCCTGGCAAACCAGACCCAGGGACAGTCCAAGAGTCTCCCTCGTCCATGCCTACCCGGGTGACTGAGCACTGCTGGCTTCTCAGCACTTCTGGATGTTCAGAACTGTCATTCTCCCCACTCCACCCAGCTTCCAGTTCAACCCCTCACTCCTCTCCTGAGCCTTCTGTCCACAGCCCTGTCCCCTGGCTCCAGCTCTCCCTGGGAAATTTCAACCTCGGTGTTCCAGGGCTAAACTGCTGGTACCACCAGCAACTCCCCGGGTGTCCCTTCCCACAGGCTATCCATTCTCTCTTCTGAACAGGTCTTGATGGGCTACCTTCTCTATCACGCTGGTTCAGGTCACGGTCACCTTTGGTCTTGGTTCCTACACTAGCCTCCTGGGCACCCTGCCCCCAGCCTCACCCCCTCCTCTAGTTCTCCCTCTTCTCTGAATGGGTTATCTCTGCAAGTCAGATCTCCTTCCCCCATCCATGATCTTCAGGGCTCCCCTAGCCCCCTGGGGGGAATCTACCCCTGGCTTTGGTAATACATCATGACCCCCTGTGATCTGGTCTCCGCCAACCACTCTAGCCTACGTCTTCCCTTTCTACCCCTCTGACTTCCTGGGTCCCTCCTCCTGCAGGTTCCCTGCCTGGCAGGCCTACCTCCCCCCACCAGCCTCCTTCTTCAACTGGCTGACTCCTCACCATCCTTCCAGACCCAGCTCCTGCATTGCTATCTCTGGGGCCAACCTCAGCCTCTAGGGTTAAGGTCACAGCTCCTAACTGTCCTTCTTTCTAGCCTGGATCTTAAGGCGCTGTTGCTGTCTGTCTACACATGTCTCCCAGACAACTAGAGTGTTGTTCCAAGACAGGGCCATGCCCCTTCACCTTTGGGTCCCCTGAGCCTAACAGATGGGCAGTCAGTGGCTAACTTGCAATGGCGCTCAGGCTAGGATGTGAAGATCCAACGCCCATGCCTCTGGCTTGGGCAGACAGAATGATGTGCCCTGCTCATGTGAAAGGACCCTATCTCCAACTTCATCTCCTACTCCTCTTCAACTCTGGTGACAAGAGCAGGGCTGCAGGGTCATCTAGCTTCAAATACTGACTCAATGACTTACTAGTTTTGGGACTTTGGGCAAGACACTTAAACTCTCTGAGCCTCAGTTATCTCATGTGTAGAGTGGAGTTGATGAGTAAGGCCCTGCACATAGTAGATACTTTAAAGTGAGAGATATTAACCCAGTGGCTTTTTTGGTAAATACTGTAAAATTAAATGCAGTAAGGCTGATGTATTATTGCATTAGCTATAGAAACATACCAGGGGGTGATGGAGTGAGCACAGGGATAGGAACTAAACGATCTCAGTTCTACCTCTGTCACCGAACCAATAATGTCCTCCATGGCTTAAAAAAAGGGGGGAAGATTTGATTAAATTGGTAACTAGATTCACTCTCAGCTCACAGATCAGCTGATTCTAAGATTCTTTGATTCGACAGTTTTATGAATTACCATGTGTAGCCTGAGGCTTTATTGAGGTTTTTAAGGGGACATGCATTCAAAACTTAATTCTATTGAAGGGCAAAAGACCAGCATTGGAAGGCCAAGTCAGGTGGCAAGTCCTTACCTACAAATATTTCCCACCCACATGAGAAGGTGACTTGCCTTCAGAGGGGTTCAGAGGCAGAGATGCTCAAAATGGCCATTTGTGAACCCCAGCAAAGCTCAGCATTCCAGCAGTCCCTGTGAAGGGCTGGCAGAAGCTGATGTCTGCAAAACACAGCCTTCTAGATGATATTTGCAGGGAAATAAAGCCTTCAGACATTACAGCGTTTTCAAATATCATTATTACTGCTCTATAAATACCACACGCCCACAGTGTATCAGGTGCCACATGGGAAATATTGGATTCGGTTGGAGGTTTTCTTAAAAGACACACAACAGTACTGTATGCCAGTCATCTTAGTTAGTATTTATGTACATGCTGTAGAAGCAAAGATTAGCTGTGTCAATATGTATAGAAAACCCTCACAAAAGAGAGTCTGTGGGATGTGTATTATCTGCACTTATGATCAAAAGCATTTGCCTAATTTTTTTACTTCTTTAAGAGCTATTTCACCCATAAATTATAGAAAGGTTGGAGGAGTGAGGAATTATTACAGCAATAATCAGGGGGAAATTATCAGAGATGCCTGGGGTCTCCTACTGGGAGTAGTTCAGAGTTTCTGCAGCTAAAAAGAGCAGTTCCAGACCTGTGAACACCAATTAACCCTTCAATTTGCTTTTAACTAATGGGATTCAAACATAGCTCATTCCTTTTCAATTATCCTCACCAGCATACCAAAAGGGAAATTGCTTGGAGGAAAAAACATTTTTGATGAGAGACATGCAAGAGAAAAAACTACTCTCACTAATATGATTCCAAGTGCAAATTTACACATGAGCACTATGCATATAACCAGTCAGCTGTTTTAGTATCTGGGTATATGGACTGAATTGTTTCCCCTCCTAAATTCATATGTTGAAGCTCTATCCCACAGTGTGATGGTATTTGGAGATGGGGCCTTTGGGAGGTATTTAGGTTTAGATGAGGTCATGAGGGTGGATCCCTCATGAAGGGATTCGTGCCCTTATAAGAAGAGACACCAGAGATACTTCCAGAGACACCAGAGACACTTCCTCTCTCTCTGCCATGTGAGGGCACAATGAGAAAGTGGCTGTCTACAAGTCAGAAAGAGAGGCCTCTCCAGAAACTGACATCCTAGCACAATGATCTCAAACTCATAGCCTCCAAAACTGTGAGAAAATAAGAAGCATCTGTAGTTTAAGCCACCCAGCCACCCAGTCTATGGTATTTTGTTATGGCAGCCTTAACAGACTAATACAATGTAGTTCTTACACTCTCAGCTTTCATCTTAGACAGTGATGAGATAAAAATTCAGGATTACATTAAGTAAAGAGCCACATTCAGTGACTATGTAGGCAGTGAGGTTATTGTCTTTGACAGGCTGGCAGGGGTGGCTACCACCATCTTCCTATTTTCTTGATAGAGCTGGTTGTTACGGACTGAAAGGATATGAGACTATCTGTTGGGGACTCAATCCAGAGCTAAAAATATGAAATTGTCCAATTATTTGGAGAACAGAGAAGTACTAATCAGCCTAATGCTAGCAAATGGTTTGAAATTGGGAAGCAATATTGTGGAGCCCTGGCGGGTGGAGGGCAGGGAGAGGGAACAACTTAGTTTATTGTGAATTGCATTTCTCTTTACTGCACAGTTTTATTTTTAATTGCAAAATGTCTGGTTGAGCAGTTATTAAAAGCTCTCTGTTGGGGCTTCCCTGGTGGCACAGTGGTTGAGAGTCCGCCTGCCGATGCAGGGGACACGGGTTCGTGCCCCGGTCCGGGAAGATCCACCATGTCGTGGAGCAGCTCGGCCCAGGAGCCATGGCCGCTGAGCCTGCGCGTCTGGAGCCTGTGCTCCGCAATGGGAGAGGCCACAACAGTGAGAGGCCGTGTACCAAGAAAAAGAAAAAAAGTTTCTGTTAAATCACAGTTTTATTAACAGTGATGTGAACTGGATTTTGCTGTAATATATAAGATGCTGAAGTGCTTTTAAATTTTGGAAAAAAAAAAAGAAAGAAACTACAGCCCACCCCAAATCTTAATATGACTGTTAGGCAGGAAAAACAGTGACCTAATTGGATTGTCTGAGAACTCACGAGGTACCTTTGTTGAACATGCTGAAGGCTTGGTTGGCTTCAGGAGCCTGGTGTTCTGGTCAATTCAACCCCAAATAGCTACGTGCCCTGGGACAAGTCCCTTCCCCTCTCTGGGTCTTAGTTTCCTCATGTGTTCAAAACAAAACACAAGGAAACTGAATCTTTCTGCTCGTACATTCTCCTCAGGAATGCTGTCCACTCAATAGCAGGCAGCTCTGAAAGATGAATCCCCAGATCTGGCAGAAAATGAAGGGTTAGGGACAGAATTGAAACGTCAAAACCATTTACCCAGGTGTGGAGGCCCCTGTTTGTCTCCAGGTCATGGGAGGAAGGGCCCAGACTGAGCTACTGCAGGGAGCCTGGCACAGAGGTGCCCCCTGGACTGGTCACTTGGGCACTAGATGAGGACTCTGTGCTCCTGGAAGGGCTGGGCAGGTGTCAGGGGAGCCCACGGCAGCCTGAGCCACTCCCACCCCAGCCTGAGCCACTCACGGCAGCCACTGAGGCCGGCCTGAGAAGTAGCAGGGAAAAGCTGCAGCTGCCCTCCCTCCAGCGGGGCTGGTGAATATCAGGGTTTGGGGGTGTATCCTTTCGCTAGGGCTGCCATGACAAGGTGCCACAGATGGGATGCCTTCAACAACAGAAGTGTATTTCTCACGGTTCTGGAGGCTGGAAGTCTGAGATCAAGGTCGGCAGGGTTGGTTTCTTCTGTCGCCTTCTCCTTCTGTCTTCACATGGTTTGCCCTCTGTCTGTCTGTATCCAAATATCCTCCTCTTATAAGGTAGATTAGGGCTCACCCTAACGACCTCATTTAATATAACCACTTCTTTAAAGACTTTATCGCCAAATACAGTCATACCCTGAGGTATTGAGGGTTAGGACTTCAACATACAAATTTGTGGGGGGAAACATGATTCAGCCCATGACCAGGCGCTGCTGATACTTTAGTTTGATAGGGACCCTGTATTAGTTTCCCAGGGCTGCTGGAACAAATTACCACAGACTGAGTGGCTTAAGACAACCCAAATTGATTTTCTCTGGAGGCTTGAAGTCTGAAATTAAGGTGTTGGCAGGGCCATACTGTCTCTCCGAAGGCTCTCATAGAGGTTCCTTCTTTGTCTCTTCCAGCTTCTGGTGTTTTCTGCCCATGCTTGGCAGTCCTTGGCTTGTAGACACATCACTCCGATCTCTGTCTCCATCTTCACGTGACATTCTCTCTCTGTGTGTCTGTGTCTAAACTTCCCTCTTCTTCTAAGGCTTACCCTAATCTAGTCTGACCACACTTAACTTGATTATACCTGCAAAGATCCTATTTCTAGGGAATTCTCTGGCGGTCCAGTTGTTAGGACTCGGCGCTTCCATTGCCGGGGCTCAGTTTCAATCCCTGATTGGGAAACTAAGATCCTGCAAGCTGCGCGGTGCAGCAAAAAAAAAAACAAAAGCCTTATTTCCAAATAAGGTCACATTCACAGGTCCTGGAAGGTAGGACTTGAACATATCTTTTTTAGAGGACACAGTTCAACCCACAATGGACCCCGTCTCCTTATGCCCCTGCCCTCCTGCCCTCAGAGCTGCTCAGGTACCATTACTTTGTTTGAAGGATCAGGAAGGATGCTAACTGGCTCCCCTTGTCCGATGCTTTTTTAAATGCCCAGTATCTTTCTCTTTCTCCAGTACCTTTTCTCTCCCTCTCTTTGTCTCTTTTCTCTTTTCTCCCTCTCCCCCCTCTCTTGTCCTCCCAGGTTTTTGTCTCTCTGCTCTGCCTCTCTCTCTCCTCACTTCCCACTCTCCTCATTCTGGACCCTCTCCCACCCCACCCTCCTTGCTCAAGTATCTGCCCAGAGGACACCATTTTTTCTCAGATGTGATGAGCAGGAAGAATATTCTCAGTTGTTATAAAAATCCTAAGTCTCTGCTTTGCTTTAGTGGCCACACAGTGGCTTTCCTTCCCAAACTTGTCACGGATTGGGTCTGCTTTTTCCAAGCATTTTATAATAATTATTTGGCTTTTTCACCCTTCTGAATTCTCTATGGAATTAAGAAAATAAAAATTTAAAAACCCACTGGTTGTTTCCTCCTTCTAAAAGGAAGCCCCAAATGGAGATGGGTCAGCTAATTCAGCAGGAGTCCACTCTGTGCCCAGTGAGGGGACAACCGTTGGTTTCTCGTTAATATATAGGAGCCCATCGTGGGCCCCATGTGGGTTTGCACACGGATACAGGCTCGTGCAATCACATCGTTTCCTAAAGTCTTGTTGCTGGAGCCCTGAAGCTTCTACCAGATTTTTTCTAGGTTGCTCTTGGCTATCTGGTCAGTCTATCCTGGGTCCAAATCTTGGTTCACCACCCTCACTAAGGAATACAGATGCTTAAGTCTTAAGTAAACTATTAGCAAACCAAGAGTATTCAAAGAATAATAGGCCATAACCGCATAGGGCTTATTACAGGAATTCAAGGAAGAGTCCAAGAAATGAACCATCAATACATGGTTCACGTATTGATCTCAGAAATCATTATTCTGAGTGAAAGAAGTCGGACAAAACATGAGTGCATGGGAAACTCTAGAAGGTGCAAACTACTCAACAGTGACAGAAAACAGACTGGTGGCTGCTTGGAGGAGAGGGTTACCCGGAAGGGGCCAGGAGGAAGCAATTTCAAAGGGGCACGAGGAAACTTTTGGTGGTGATAGATAAATTCACTCTCGTGATGGGAGATGGTTTCACAGAGAGTATGCACATGCCAAAACGTCAAACTGCATACAAAAAGAGATCAATGATTCTACATTTAAGAAATCTTTTAATGCAGCCAAGTGTACAAGACTTGGTACAAGAGGTCGAGACATAAAATGGAAAGGCACATGGCAGGTGGGCAGATACAGTGATCACCCTGTCAGTCATTCCCACGCAGGTTTGTTCAAGGACAGTGGATCCTGGAGCCCAAAGTTCCCCTGAGTTCTCACCCTACCTCTGCCTGCGGTCGTAACTTGGCCACTTGTGCTGGGGCTTTGAGCCTGTTTTCTGCAAAATAACGATAATAACTGTGGAATGAGGATAGTCACAACCAGACTTGGAGTTGTCAGGGTGAGAGGTAATAAGAGTGAGGTGCTTGTGACAAAGTAGAGCCTCTGTAGCTGGTAACGATGAGAAAAGGATTATTCCTCACACTTTCTCCAGGAACCTTCTGTGTGCTCAGTATCACCTGGCAACCCGGATCCTGTGAGGAGAGACATGGTTCCTGCGAGAGTGTATGTGCAGGAAAGAACAAGACATCCGCTGGGCGCAGAGACCAGCCCACCTCAGTCCTCAGCACACTGATTTTTCAGGGTCTCTTTTATTCACTCAGGAGTCCAGCCCAAGATCCAACCTCACCAGCTTCCCAGAAATTGTTTTGGGATCCCCCAGGGGAGGGAGGCCTTTTCTCACAAGCAAACAAATTTTAACTGTTTGAAAAGTGTTTCGAACATGCATTTTGAAAGCAGGGTGTAACAATAAACACAGGATAATAAAACATATGTTTGAAAGGAAATTCATCTATGCATTTGATAAGGAAGTAAGTTAGTATTAATCCAGAGCAAAGGAGAGCATGACATTGAGGGAGAAAAACATTAAAAATATGTTTCGTTAGTTGAGTTTTTAACTTTTAGGATACATACTAATGTCCTTGTGATTTTGGAGGGCTTGAGGCCCTCATCAACACCACCATCGCTTGTGGAGGCAGAGACCAGCTGTATGGTGCGAGGAGGCGCCCTCAGAGGCTGCCCTGGGACAGGGACAGGTAGAGGTATAGTTGCATGGTGGCTGGTGGCCAGTCCTTCCAGCCTCACGCAGTAGCCCATGTGTAGGTAGCTGCATGAAGGAGCAGACCCCGTCTTGCGTCTGGTCAGGTTGCAGAAGGACAAACCCCTCCCCCCCCATCATCATCATCATCATCACCACCACAGCAGCAAGCTTATACTGAGTGCTCACCTTGTCCTAGGCAATGTTTGAAACACTTTCTATCTTTCATGATTGTCTTGTTGAATCCTCACAACAGTTCTATGAAGGTTAGTACTATTGTTATCCCTATTTTACAGATGAGAAAACCAAGGCATAAAGAGGTTAAGTCACTTGCTCAAAGTCTTGCGTGCAGGGTCGGGGAGAGGGGGGGAGTTGAGATGCCAGCAAGAAGAATTAATAGGGGGGTATTCTTGTTAATGGACCAGTCATCTAAAATTTTGATTTTAAGGGTATAGACTCCCTAATCCCTAAAAGGATACAGGCCTGGGGACACTAAACCAGTGTGTGTGTGGGATGCCTATTATCCCCATTTAAATGATGTTCAGGAGAGGAGTAAGGGCAGGGCCAAGCAGGAGGCATGGGGTGATTCCTCCATTTGTCTGCTCACATAACTTCTGAGTGACCTCACACTTGACAGATGAGGAAACTGTGGGTCCAGAGGAGCTAAACAGCTTGGCCAGGGCCCCACAATGAGTACAAGCTGGGACTTGAACTTGGGTCTTCCAGGTGCTAGCTTAGCCTACAGCTAAGAACTGTGAGAGTGTCCTCCTACTCAGGCCCCCAGGACTGAGGCCCCGGGAGGTGAAGGCTCTTGTTGAGGGCCCAGCTGGCCAGAGACAGGGCTCCGTGTCTCTCTCATCCTGTCCTTTTGTCTCCTCCACATGGGCCTGGCTCCCCCAAGGCCAGGCACTGTCACTATGGGTGGAGGGTCTTTCCCACCACGGTCACCCACACCAGGAAGAGAAGTGCGGACCCTTGCAGCTGCCACCCTTTTGGGCAAGCAGGGGTCCTCACGTGTCGGCTGGCCCAGCTGAGGCCCCACTTTCTCTGCTCTGCTCAGCAAGGGCAGGCATAATCCAGGAGAGTGCATGCAGCTTTGTCATAACCTTTAATACCTGCACGTCGAAAAAAAGAACATCTACACAGAGAAAATTAAATGAATGCTCTGTTCAAAAGACTTCGGTTGGGGAAAGCTCTTGATCAGATCTGGGAATGCAGCCAGGAAAAAATCATTTCCACAGCCTCGCTGGGAATGGCAACAATGACCCAGTTAGAGAAGCCCTTGGGAAGGGCCTGTCCTGACTGTCCCCTCTGGAACCGGCCTTGCCACCCCTTCTCTCCCAGAACCACATCCACACAGCTCTTTAGGACCTTTAATCCTTCTCCCTTAAAAAGGAAGGGGGTTGGGTTGTCCCTCCACTGGGGCCTGGGCTGAACTGACTGTGGTACATCTTCATCAAGGAATACTACTCAGCATAAATAGTAGTGACCCATGAACACAGGCAACAACAGTGATGAATCTCAGAAACAACATCCTGAGTGAAAGAAGCCAATCTCGGAAGGATACGTGCTGTATGATTCCATTTCTACGATATTCTGGAAAAGGCAAAGCTACAGGGTTAGAGAGTTAGAGGGGGACCAGTGTGGCCTGGGCTGGGAGTGGGTAGAGCATGAACTGCAAAGGGTCCCCAGGGAACTTCGGGGGATAACGGAAATGCCCTATGTTTTGTGGGGTGTGGCTACACTTTGTCAAAACGTCTCAGACTGTGTTAAATAGGTAAACGGTATTGTATGTGAATTTTATCTCTACACAGCTGATAGATCACTGAAAAGTGAGGGAATGAATGAATGAAGGGTAGCAGCCACTGGCTGTTTCTGGGTCCCAGTCTCTGCCTTCGTGCAGGTGGGAGGGGTGCCTACAGCATCCCTCTGGGGAGGGGCAGCCCTGTGGGGAGCCCTCACCAGGCCCTGCGCCCACTGGCCCTCGCACACGTGTGAATGAATGAGTCCAGAGACAGTTCCCCCAGGAGGGGCACCTCCGAGCACAGCTGTCACAGATAAGGCGGGAGGCCGGTCCCTAGCCTCCGCCCAGCAGGCTGCCTGGTAGACGCTGTCCTGGCGGGGTTCCCGAGGACAGCCTGCTTCTCTCACCCACCCCGCACTGAGCCTGTCTTCGGTGCCAGACCCTTCCCTGGAGGGGCTCACACTCTGGTGGGGGGGTGGGGGTGGCAGGGCCAGCTGCAGACAATTATGACAGGCAGGTCAGAGGAAATCCCTGGATTGTGGAACCCGAGGAGGGACCGGCCCTGATGGAAGGCCAGAGGGGCTTCCTGGCAGAGGTGGCAGTCAGGCTAAGCTGGACCAAGGGTGAGGAGGGGGTAGCAGGCCAGAGGCCTGGGGAATGCCCTGAGCCAGGGCAGGCATGAGGCACCTTGGCCTTGCGGAGGAAGGTTGGGGGGTGGCAGCGATCGGTTCTTCCTGGAGAATGAGGAATGAGGCAGCTGGTAAGGGCCCTCCCACGTCCTGATGACTCGGGAGCCTCTTGGACTTTGGACTCTCCTGAGGCAATGGTGAGGCCCCAGAAGAGCAACGTCATCAGACTTTCATGGCAGAAAAGTCCCCGTGGCGGGGGATTTACATGAGCCACACCAGCAGGTTTAGGGTGTGTGTGGCTCTTACAGGAGCCGTGAGTGCCGTCCAAGAAACATCTACAGAGGCACTTTGTGAATTTATGTACAACGGTCATGGCCCCCTTCGGACAACCCTGTGAACCCACGAGTGTGTGAACCCCACCTCATGGGTGGGCAGATAATGTAGAGAGTCCCAGTCATCCTGTGGCGGGTCCAGGCTGGAGGCTGGCACGTTCCTCGCCACCCTGCCCGTTGAAGAGGGAGAGGAGAAAATGTCATTCACGCATTTCTGTGTTCAGCAGTTGGGTGCCATCTCCCCTGGGGTGCTACCTGCCCACACCCAAGAGGACTGCCTGGCAGGACTGGAAGGCCTCAGGCCTGAAGGGCAGAGCAGTTCTAAGATACATCTGCCCCCCTGAGCCTCTGTCCACATAGTGGAGGCCTGAGCTGGGCTGGACGCCATTCACGACTATGGCCAGCAGGGGGCGCCCCAGGACAGATGACTCTGGACTCGACCGCAAGGATCACCCAGGAACGAAGTCCTTCATACACTCAAAACCAGTGTGCCTGCTCTTCCTCTTTTTCCTAAAGCCCAGATGGTCAGATGTCTTCAGTAAATCACGTTCAGACAAGCCCTTCTGCACCTGACTCACTAGACCAAGCCCAGTCTTTTGGAGTGAGGGATCCTTGAAAAGCCCCCGCCAGGAGAAGCTTTTTCCAAGATACTAGTTTGTCCTATTTATGGAGGAAGGGGGGGGGCTGGGGGTTGCTGATTGGAGGAGGTTCCCAGGGCATTCACCAGAGCCATTTCTCAGAGCCCACTCAACGCGTTCCCTCATTAGGCCCCTCCCTCCCAGGGGCTCGGCGTGCCGGGAGGGGTGTCAGGATCGGGGAGCCCCACTCCCAGGACACCTGCACTGGCAGGTTCGGCCCTGACCGAGCTCAAGGGCTCAGGTCGGTTCACCCTGAAGTCAGTTCCAAGGTTACCTCAGAACTTCCCTGGGAGGGGCACAGGGTGCTGTGAGGCTGCGGGGAGACCTTCTCTGGTTATTTTAAAGTGAAAGCAGGCAGCCTTGCTCAGGAGCACACAATGCACTGTGCAGATAAGCGTCATATGAGCAGAGTTCAGCGCTGTAATTAAATACTACATACAACAAAGTTAATTCCACACATACTTAAAGACATGTGTGAAGGCGATTGTGTAGCGGGATTAATTGGGCAGAAATAGAACATGTGTCACGTAAATGACTATAATTAACACTGCTTTTGCTCAGCAAACCTTTCTACAGCTTCCTGTCCTTTGCCAGTGCTTTCCTGTTTAAGGCAGGGTTGACATCAGTTTCATGTCCATCTTACCCACACTGACAGAGACAGTGATTTTCCCAGAGGAACTTTCCTTCCCCTACTTGCAATCCATGTGATTTTGACAGTGCTTGACCCTACACCTAACTTCAGGGGTGAGCCTGTGACCCAAACATGCCCAGGTAGAACACTGCCCACACCTGTGCCCCAGTGACTAGTTTAGGAATGGGCGTGTGACCCAGTCACAGTCAATGGACTCTTAGATCTGCAGGGAAGAAAAAAATCTCTTTCTGCGGGCCCTGATGCAGGGAAAGTGAGTCCATCCCAAATTTATACTGGTTGATGAAAATAAACAAAGCAGAGAGATCAGGTCCTATTGACATCATTTGATCTCCTAGATTCAGCCAGGCCTGAAGCTACTGCTGAACCTTTTAGTTATGTGAGCCAATAAATTCATTTTTTTGCTCAAGTCAATTTCAGTTAGCTTTAGGTCACTTGCAATTAAAAATCTCCTCTCTGCTACACGTTAGGGAAGGTTAAGGCCAAAGGAAGATAGATGGGGAATGGGAAGGAACCTGAAGTTGGACAGGTGCTAGGGAGAGAAAATTGGACAGATCCAAGAAGAACTTAACAGGCATCAACTATAGGACTCCCTGAGTGATTGGATTTGCTAGGAGAGGGAGAGAGAGGAGTGAGGATGAGCCAGGGGGCCAGGGTCATGCTGTTCACCGAGCCAGAAAGTACAAGGAAGAAGAGAGGGTACACACACAGACACCAGCTTCCACTGTGCAAATGATCCGTTTGGGTGCCCGTGGCATCCGGGCACTTATCCAGTGGGCTGCTGGCTGTGTGGGTCTGAGCAGGCACCTCGATGATCAGCAGAGGGAGGGTCTGGGAGCCTTGAGAGTGGAGTCATTGCCCAGGGAGGGGGAGAGGAGGACAAAGGAGCTGGGCCGGGTGCCGAGGGGCACCCGCATAAAGGGAGGATGAAACGCTGGAAAGAGAGAAGGAAAGGGTTAGGAAATGACAACTCTGGAGAGCCCCACCAGAGTCATTGCCAGTCCCCTCATTAACCTGGCTGCCACCAGCCTGTCTAAGGACAGGGACCATGTCTGATTCAGTCCCCAGTGTGTCCTTAGCACCAGCCTATGCCTGGCATGTGATGGTAGCTCAGTATCCCCATCACATTTGCTGGATGAATGAGTGAATGGAAAAGAAAACAGCAGAAGGGCTGATGGACTACAGAGAGGAATTTGGTCCAACTTCTTACCAAAAAAAAAATCAGATCGGAACATTAGGACACCAGGTTGTCTCGTTCCTTGGGGTGGGCACTTTGTCTGGCACCTCTGAGAAGGCCTCTAATTTCGGGGCCAGAGTCCTCCCCCACTCCCCTTCTCTCCCTTATGCTGTCTCAAGTCCCAGCCAGGAAGGAGCTGGCAGGGAAACAGGCCACTGGCTTTCCTTTTCCTTTTCAAGAACCTGGTCTTCCCTTACCATAGGTGCCTCTCGGCGCCTGGCACTGGCTCCCCGTTCTCCTCTCCCCCTCCCTGGGTAACAGCTCCACTCTCAAGGCTCCCAGACTCTCCCTCTGCTGATCATCGAGGTGCCTGCTCAGACCCACACAGCCAGCAGCCCGTTGGATAAGTGCCCGGATGCCCCAGGCACCCAAATGGATCATTTGCACAGTGGAAGCTGGTGTCTGTCTGTGTACCCTCTCTTCCTCCTCGTACTCTGGCTCAGTGAACAGCATGACCCTGGCCCCCTGGCTCATCCTCACTCATCTCTCTTTGTCCCCCGCCCCAATCCACTTTCTCATCCAGTGCCTTTGATGCCACCTGCTAAGTTCTCAGATCTGCTCACTTCACTTTTCCTCAGTCCCTTCCAACTTCAGGCCCTTGAATCTGGCTCATCCTTTACCCAACTTCCTCTGGCTGCCAAGCTCCTCTGTTGGAACTGCAGGTGGGAGCGGGAACCAGCCTTGCCCCTGTGCCTGGAACCCCTGGACCGCAGGGAGCTGACAAAACGGAACTCCCAGTGGGCGTGGTGTCTTCTGATTTGCATGTCCCTAATGACCTTAATGATCTTAAGCAACCTTGCATGTACAGTATCATTTGCCCTTCTTATATCTTCAGTGAAGTCTCTGTTCAAATTTTTCCTCAGTTTTTAAAATTGAGTTTTTATCATCTTATTGAGCTAGAGCTCTTTATATATTCTAGATACAAGCCCTTTGTCAGATATGTGTTGTTTTTGTTTACAGTTTTTTGGAGATACAATTTACATAACATAAAGTTCACCCTTTTAAAATGTATAATTCAGCAGCTTTTAGTATATTCACAAAGTTATGCACTGATCACTATGTCAGATATATGTTTGCAAATATTTTCTCTCAGCCTGTGGTTTGCTTTTTCATTTTCTTAACATATCCTTCTGAAGAACAAACCTTTATCATTTTGATGAAGTCCAACTTACAGATTTATTTCCTCTGTAATTTGTAGTTTTTGTGTTGTATTTAAGAAATCTTTGTGAAACCCAAGGTCATGAAGACTTTCTACGTTTTCTTCTAGAAGTTTTATAGTTTTGGCTCTCATATTTAGGTCTATGATCTTCTTCAGATTAATTTTTGTATATGGTGTGAGATAAGAGCCAAAATTTATTTTTTGGTCTTTTTGATCATGTAATTGTTCCAGAACTGTTTGTGGAAAAGAGCATCCTTTCACCTTTGTTGAAAATCAAGTGACCATATATGTATGGATCTTTTTCTGAACTTTCTAGTCTGTCTCATTGATTTATTTGTCTATTTTTATACCAGTACCACACTATCTTGATTACTGTAGCCTTATAAGTCTTGAAACCACGTAGTGTATGTCCTCCAAGTTTATCCTTCTTTTTCAAAGTTGTTTTGGTTATTCTAGGTCTTTTGTATTTACATATAACTTTTGGACTCAGCTTGTTAATTTCCACACACTTGCAAAAAAAAAAAAAAAAGCCTGTTGGGTTTGACTGGGATTGCATTGACTCTATAGATCAGTTTGGGAAGAACTGACATCTTAACAACATAGAGGCTTATGATTCATTAACATGGTCTATTTCTTATCTTATTTAGGTCTTAATTTCTCTGAGCAATGTTTTGTAATTTTCATTGTTTAGGTCTTGAATATCTTTTTAACACATTGATCCTTAAGTATTTTATATTTTTGATGCTATAGTATGATATTACTTTTAAAATATCAATTTCCAATATTTTATTTCTAGTATATAGAAATACAGTTGATTCTTGTATATTGGCCTTGTATCCTGCAACCTTGTTAAACTCTCTTATTATTTTTGGTAGCTTTTTTGTAGGAGGTATAAGATTTTCTACATAAATAATCGTGTCATCTGTGAATAAAGAAGTTTTACCTCTTCCTTTCCAATCTGAAAGCATTTTATTGCTTTTTCTTGCCTTATTGCACTGGCTAGAGCCTCCAGCATTATAGAAGTGAATAGAAGTGATAGGACATCCTTGCCTTGTTCCTGATCTTAGAAGGCATTCAGCTTTCTCCTAGAAAGCATTTGGTCTTTTGTAGATGTCTTTTATCAGGTTGAGAAAATTCCCTTCTATCCTTAGTTTGCTGAGAGCAATTTTTGTCATGAATGGAGACTAGATTTTGTCAAAACTCTTTCTTTTATTAAAATGATCATATGTTTTTCTTTTTTACTCTGTTAATATGAATTACATTGATTACAGTTTTTGAATATCAAACTAATCTTACATTCTCAGGATAAACTCCACTTAGTCATGATATGTTGTCCTTTTTATATATAGTTGGATTCCACTTGGTAAAATTTTGCTAAGAATTTTGCACCTACGACTGGTAGGAACACAAATGATTCCCTATGTCGTGTGAGCTCTGGATGCTGTGTCCCCTGCTCCTTTGGGGCAGCTCTTCCCCAGACTCACATTGTCTCCTCACACACATGCCCTGATCAGTTCTCAGCTGAAGGCATGAGCGAGGCAGAGCTGCAGAGCTTTCTCTCTGGGCAGCCCCCTCTCCTCTGGTACTCTGCCCGAGGACTCTGGTTGTCTCGGCTCCATAGACTTTTGTTCTGTCTCTTTAGCTCAGGGGGACCAGGTGCCACCTGGGTTCCTCTTCCTGCACCGAAGCCAGAAAACTCTCCAGACAGGAAGCTGGGACAGTCAAAGACTCACTCCTAGGGGTGTCTCCTCTCTCAGGGTGACTGTCCTGCACTGCCTCTTGTTCAATGTCTGGAATCCATTGTTTCATATATTTTGTATAGTGTTTTAGCTCCCTTGGGTGGGAGGGTGTCTAGTTCCTGATACTCCAGCTTGGATGGAAGTGAAGTTCCAGTCTTTTTTTATGTGAGAAATTTTGTCAGTTTTTAGGAAGTCAGCATCATCTCTTTTTCTCACTCAATATTTTAACATCAGCATTTTCATGGGACTTTAAACGTTCCATAGATGTCACTGTGAGAGATGCAAAATATTCTGTCAAGAGTGTGGCCAAGTTTCGTTGACCCTGCCTGTGAGTCTGGACAAGGCCCATCCCAGCCAAGTAAAAGGAGGTGCAGCTCTTCCCACACCAGGGGCTCCACCTTCCCTCCCAGACTTTTCCCATCACTCTGATGCACTTCCTCAACGGAAGACATTCTGTACCACAAACTTCAATGAGGTAGTGAGGAGTGCAGAAGAAGCATTTTTCAAATTAAACCTATTTTTTTCTTGAATGGAGCAGGTGTCTGTAAGTCACAGTTACAGGAATGAAAAGGATCACATTATTCACAAATTTCCTGTAATTAAACTCATCCACTTTCTGAATGAAACCCTGTGCCCAAAATAATAACTATAGCTCTCATTTGGGGAGTTCTGTCCATGCACCAGGCACATTCCTGGGCACCAGAGCCAGGCAGTGGTTTGCTCCAAATACTGGTGAACACCAAGAAGGCCTCGGCCTGGGAGCCTAGAGCAGGCCACGGTCTGTTGTTAGCTGAACTTCTGCTCTGACCAATCTTTCTTCCCTCTGGTGCTGGTAGAGACCTGGGGTAGCAGATAAAGGGAACCTGTTAGGAGGTGATTGATAAGATAAACTCAGCAACAATGTAATACTAATTACCAGGATTTATTAAGACTCAGCGCTAGGGGCTTCCCTGGTGGCGCAGTGGTTGAGAGTCCGCCTGCGGATGCAGGGGACACGGGTTCGTGCCCCGGTCCGGGAAGATCCCACATGCCGCGGAGCGGCTGGGCCCGTGAGCCATGGCCGCTGAGCCTGCACGTCCGGAGCCTGTGCTCTGTGGCAGGGGAGGCCACAACAGTGAGAGGCCCGCATACCGAGAAAAAAAAAAAAAAAAAAGACTCAGTGCTAAATACTTACTCTTCCCCCAAACCCTGTGAGCACTAGATTGGGAAATTACAGCTCAGAGCAGTGAATTAACTTGCTCAAGGTCACACAGCAAGTTGGTAGTATTGCTGGGATTCTAACCTAGACACTCTAACAACAAAAACCTTTCTGTTAACTGCTATGATTTGTTTAGCTAACAGAAGCCCCCCCCCCACCGCCAATACCTATCCACCCTTCTCTCCACAAAAATCCAGGGGAGCTTGGGTGGCTGGGGTAGCCTGAGAATTGCTGAGCCCCTAAGAAAATGCAGTCCTGGGAACTGACTGCAAGGGACCTGAGGACTCCTAAAGCCAAGAGCCACACAGAGGTCATGCTTCCATCCTGGAGGGAGCCAACTGGACCCTCTGCCCAGCGCAGGTCTCTCCTGCCCCCATGCCCACACCCTGCCCCCAAGTCCCAGAGCTCTTCCCCTGCCCTGAGGCCTGAAAGAACCAGAAAATTCTTCTTTTTTTTGGTAAGTCTTCTTCCAATTTAATCTAATATTTTGCAGTTGTTACATAATCTAATCCACTTTTACCATAGGCATAAGAGTGTGTAAGTCCCTGATTAAAAAAAGGGGGGGGCTATTTTTGGTTTCTGGGGTTGCCTTCCCAGAATGCTGTTTAGGGTTTTGTTCTATCTTTTAACAAGCAAAAAGATGTGATGCACTGTTAGAGTTTTTTTTACTATTATCACATATTTTTGTTCTCAAATTTTTTATTGAGGTATAGTTGTTTTATAATATTATATTAGTTTCAGGTGTACAACATAGTGATTCAAAATTTTTATAGGTTATACTCCATTTATAGTTATTATAAAACAATGGCTATATTCCCTTTGCTGTACAATATATCCTTGTAGCTTATTTTATACATAGTAGCTTGTACCTCTTAATCCCCTACCCCTATCTTGCCCCTCCCCCCAGAAAATTCTTTAGTGAAGTCTGCCATTGTCTTGCCAACCAACACTCCCATTGTGGTGCATTACAGTATTCTCTTTTGGACTTTTCTGGGTGTTATTCTTGCAATTTTACTGATGAAGAAACCAAGGCTAGGGGGTGGGGGATGATATGTCCAAAGAAAGCAAAAGAAATAAGATTTGAACTGAGGTGTGCTGCAGATCCTGCCATACTCTGCTAAAATATGAACCACTGGTGGTGAAATTCTTCCTCATTTATCACGAGCCTTCATATCCTTTATCTCTTTTGTGAATCTACAAGTACTTATGTAGCAAGTGGAAAACAGAAGGCCCTCTGTCCCTCCCAGGGGGCGTGTGGTGGATTAGACAGATAACAGATATTACACTCTTAATCTGAGGCAACCCTGACCACACAAATGGATTCTGAAGCTTCCTCTAAACCATTCTGTGGATTAATTATGGCATGACCCCTCAGGGTCTTGGTTAAGGACAACAAAAGTAGACTTAAGCAACTTGAGCAGAAAAGAGGCTTGTTGAAAGGATATTGCTTTGAGCCAAGGGGGCCAGGCCACAGAGGACCCAGCCACAACCGTGCCTGGCATCAGTGTGCTTAGGGTATCCCTGCAGCATGACTGGGGATCCCGTGGAAGACGTGCCTCCATTGGCAGGAATTTGCCGTCACCACCATCACAAACAGCAGCATCAGCTAACCTCCACTGAGCCCTCACCAGGTGCGGGCACGTGCCAAACTCTTTACCTGTACTTACTCATTTCACAGACGAGGAAACCGAGGCATAGAAAGGAGAAGCAGGTTGCCCAAGATTAACAGCCAGTAAATGGAAGAGCCAGGATTCCACCATGCTGGCAATTTCCAGACCCCACACTCTTAGCCACCATGGTTTGCTTTCTTGCTACCGTCCTTGTCGGTTCCTTCTGCTTTGTGTCACTCCTTCAGGATCCAAGGTCCCAGCACAGTTCTGAGCTAAGCCCATGGCCCAGCTTTCAGGGAGAGGAGAGGAGAGCGTCTCTCTGCTTCAATTTCCAAAGTGAAAGGTATGGCCCTGCATCTCAACTGTCTTGAGATTCCCCCACATCGGGGTTCAGATGCCGGGTGACCCTCAAATGCCAATGACCCCTACAGGCCTGAGATAGCTCCTAATAAGGACTGTCTGCCATGTCGGGTCCTCAAAACCTTCGGACCCCTAGCTGGGCGGTGAGTTACACAGACTTTGGGCTCCTTAGCAAGTAGGGTCTTCCCAGGTTCCAGGGAAGAATGGGCAACTTGCAGCATGAGCTAGTGGTCCTTCATGGGGACCTCTGGGCTGGGGTTCCCCAGATGCTCGCGGGCCTTTTTCCACACAGGATGGGAAGGCATGCTTCCCAGGACGGTGTCGTCATCCCTCACTCAATTTTCCCGAGAGATGCAGCGGCTGCCTGCCCATCCCTGGAGGCACACCTCAAGGAGAGCAGGACTGCTATCTTTGGCATTTTTCAATGTCAGCAGCAGAGAAGCAAAATCAGCCCAAAAGGGCTGTTTAATTGCAGTATAAAAAATCATGCTTTTCCAAGGGAAAAAAAGGAGAGTTCTCCACCCCCTCAGTTTCCAGTGCAATACTGTATCTGCTGATTCAGACTCATTCAAATCCAAACAAGCACGCTCATCACTGCGAAAAGTGCCATTCAAGTGAACGCTCTCCGCAGGCCTGTATTTCGCCTCGAATGTTCCCAAGCCCAACTAAGCCCGGTGCAAACTACTGAACCCCAGCAGAGGGGGTGTGGAGGGGAGATGCTACAATGCCTCCTGAAACACACTGAGGCAGAAGCAAGTCACCAGGAGCCTTGGACTGAGTCTAAGGGTCTGGCTCAAATGCCAGCTAAGACCCAGGGCATGTCCTTTCCCCCCTCTGGGGCTTAGTCCCCTCTCTGTAAAATCAGAAGATCGGGCTGGATCAGGGGTGACAAGTACGTGAATCTTGCACCCCCATTCTTCCTTCCCTTGCCCATGCTGACAGCTCTAATTACTCAAGGCTTTATTTACTGAGCCCACATTTGGTCTCAGAATCCTTCTCAAAACAACACTTCAGGCAGCTGGCGCTGAGATGAAGTGTGATGCCACCCCTGGGCTAGAAGAGTCTCCTGGGTCCCTTCCAGGTCACACACTTCAACTCTGAGAGTAGTAGCAGCAATCGACAGACCCTTGCTGTGTACTTCCTGTGGGCCAGACAGTGTTCTGAGCGCTTGGCCCACGGGAGTACTTATTTGGCCCACTCAACAAACTGGTGCGTGTTCCAGTGGCCTCATCTCATGGAGGAGCCAGGCTGGATAGATAACTTGCCCAAGGTTACACAGCTGTAAGTAGAGAAGTCGGGATTCAGACTCAGGCCACCAGGTTCTAGACTCAGAACTCTTAACCCCTCACTGCAATGTAGGTTCGTCAACAAAGGGCCAGCCTCTGGAGAGAAAGGAGGGCCACATCTGGGTCATCTTCGTGTCCCTAGCACTCTGCACTCAATGTGTGTTTGTAGGCGAAGCGACTGAATGGATGAGTAAAGTGAAAACAAGAAAAATGCTGGGAACTACACAATAATAATGATAATAATACCATTTATTAAGCACCTACTGTGTGCTGAACTTGATCCCCCTCCTGCCACTTGGGAGGAGCTCAGTAAATACTGGTTGAAAATGGGCACAGTAATACATGTCTCATCCAGTACTTTACCCTTTTCAGGTAAGACCCCCCATGGCCTCATTGCACGAAGGTGAGAATGTTCCCTAGTTTCCTCTGTTAGTAATGGACAGAGCTGGGCTCTGTGTCCAAGTCTGACTCTAAATCCTGTCCCTTCTGGACTCTGCCTATGTGCTCTGGGAGGACCAGGGAGAGGGCAGCTGAGAACTTGGAGGGGGTGTGTCCCCATCAACCCTTCCCAGGGAACCCCCTCAAGCTGCTGAGACTGTGGAGGTTAGGAGGCCAGCCTGGGGCAGCCTCCATGTTTCTGCCGTCCACGTCCTGGGCTTGCTCTGCCTGGCAGCTCAATGACAGGAGGCGGGGGCCTGGGGGAAGCACACAGAGTGTAGCGGTGCCCTTGGCATCCCCCGACCTCTGCTCTTGCCCTATCAACACTGGCCCGTCTCCAGGGAAGAAACAGCCTGACCTCGCTCAGGCAGAGGCTCTCCAGTCCTTTTGACTGTGACCCACAGAAAGAAATTGGTTTTACACACACACTTTAAAACAAGTCCTACAAGACAATATTTACCCTTTCTGATTGTGAGTATTGTGATAACTTTCTGTTCTATCAGAAGAAAACGCTAGTGGTGACGCACTAAGTTGATTCCACGGCCTGTGAGTGGGTTGTATGATTTGAAAAGCCTCACTCTAAGGTAACACATTAATAACAACTAATGTTAATGGAATGCTCACTACCGACTCTGCAGCTAGGAACCGATCTCACTCACACAACAGCCTTACTAGGTAGATCATCACTATCCCTGTTTTTCAGATGAGGGAACTGGGACACAAGGCTGGGATAACTCAGCACTGTATCCCTGATGTGTTGGTCAACCACAGCTGCAGAACAAGCAACCTCAAAACCGCAGTGGTGCCAGACAATAGGCATTTATTTCTCCCTCACTCACACGTTTGTGGGTTGGCTAGAGTGGCTCTGCTCCATAGCTCTCACTCCATCCTCATCCCAGGCCAGCAGCCCAGCTGGGACACATTCTTTTCCCAGCAGTGGCAGGGACACGCAAACCCCACCCACGCAGCCCCCCGCTCCCCGCCGAGCACATTTCAAGCCCCTTTTTGCACCACACCTGCCAACTCCCAAGCCACGGCGATGCGCTGTTGCCCTTTGAATCAAGGCTTTGGGCTTTTCAGAAGAAGAGAAAAGACACAGACCTACATAATCAGCACAGCCGCTCTGCACGTTCTGCGTGCAGACTGCTTTTTGGGTTTAGAGTCAGATGAAAACGTCATTTAAATATCATCCCTTCACACACTCCATGGTAAGACTTATAATTCTCTGTTTCTGTGCTACCAGTGAATTAGTTCCTTTAAGAAGAAAGGAAGGAAAGAAGGGAGGAAGGAGAGAAGGAAACAAGGCAGGCAGAGAGAGAACCCCAAGTGTGGACATGTGGGCAAACGGCCTCACATCTCTGAAATTTCTTCACCTTGAAAATGATGACACAGACGAATACGTTCCAACACGCTGTGGAGCGACAAAATCAGGTTACGGCGCAGCATGTAGTGTTTCATCTCGCAGCTTTGTACTCATATTTAACATATGTGCACGTGCATATGTATCTAGGTGCACAGATGTCTGAAAAAGGTTCACCTAAATCTTGCAGTGGTAAGATTTGGAGTGATTTTTAATTTTTTCTGTTTACTCTGTGTTCTGAGTGAATGTTTTTACCAGGAGAATGTATTGCGTAGAGCATCCGAGAAAGCAACAAGGGCAATCCCATTTGCTCAACAAAACCAGAGGCACCAGTGCCTGTGTGCTGGCCCAGTGCACTCAGATAGAGGCAGCGGCCGCCCCCTAGCTGGCCCTCTTCTGGAGCCCAGCCCTGCTTATGGCGCAGACGGGTTCCAGCCCCCACACACTCCCTCCTCATTCGGCTGTATCCTTGTTCTTCGTGCCCACCACCCTGGACACTCTGGACATCTTATCTTTCACGTTCCATTTCCCTTCCCTGTTCCCGTGACCCGAACAACGTGGAGTTAATCTTCACTAACACTCTATGAGGTTGGAATGCATTCGTGCATTCATTCATTCATCTTCCACACAGGCACTCATCTTTCCATCCCTTCATCAAACATTCACTGGTGCCTGCCCTGTACCAAGCTCTGTGCTGGCTGCCAGGGACCCAGACATAAATCAGATGCCAGCCCTCAAAATATCCCAGTCTAGCATGTGACACGTACTGGCTAACAGTAGCCTTTACAATATGCTACAGGAGCACAGAGGAAGACTTTGAGTCTCCTGGCCAAACCCTCCAGTTTACACATAGAGAAATATCATCCCTCCAATATACAGAGAAGCACAATAAAGGCCCCAACGTCAGAGCTGGAAGGCCCTTAGAAGCAGCTATTAGGAGCTGTAAATACGTGGCGTATGTAGCATCACCAATCAGATTGACCACGGCAAACGTTACTGATCAGACGGGCATCTTTCCCCGTGAACCTGGGGCACCTTTGAGTCAGCGTCTGCACTCTGTGCTGGGCAGCCCTACCTGGGAACTAGAGCAGGCATGTGTGTTACCAAGTCCAACCCGGGTGGGGAATGGAGACTCAGAGAAGCTCAGAGGCGCTGAAGGTCACTCAGCAAGTTAATCTCTGGACCCCTTGCGTTTAGACACAGAGGGAACTGCCCACAGAGAGCTTGTGTCAGAGTTTACTGTGCGCTGCTCCCCCTGCAGCCCTGCACCGCCGGCGTCGACTCTCGGCTTCCTCCGTTTTCTGCCCCGTGCCAGGCAGGGAGGAGGGATGATCCTCAGCTGAAAAAAAACTAGGAGGTATTGTGGCAGGCGGCCTTTTAGCGGGCCTGAAAACTGCCAAGTGGATTAGAAGGGATAGATAAGCCGGAAGACTCCAGGCCCACACACGGTAACGGGCGCAGCCTGTCCGGATTTCATTTCTGATCACACCGGAACGGAGCAAGAATTGCGGACAAAGTGCGTGAACCTAAGCAGCCGTGCCTGATAATTTACGCTCCTCACTGTCGTTTCTAATGCGCCATGTCTGCCTCCCTCCAACCTGGGAAACGCTAAATCCGGCTGCTTGGAGAACCACTTCACACTACAATATGCCAAGAGTCTTTCTCAAGACTTGGCTTGGTTCCCATGGGAGCTTCCACACCGCACACCACACACACCGTGGCCCTGCTCTGGGGACTGAACAAGAGAACGAGTCTGGCAGAGGGGGCGCTTGACACGCCCGCAAGCCCATACCCACACCCTCCTCTCCAGAGCCCCATCACACGTTAGGCGTTAGAACAAGTTGGGAGCACAGGCTCTGGGGTCATGTGGACTTGGATTTCAGTCCTAACCCCAACACCTATGAATGATGGGACTTCGGATAAGGCACTTAATATCGCAGCCTCAGTGCCCACATTTGCAAATGGGCTGATGAGATCTACTACGTGGGGGTGGTGTGGGCCGGCCATGCTGAGAATATGTGTCTGACACTTTGCACAGTTCATGGTACCCAGTTAATACTTTGAGTATGAGAGTTAACATCATGGTTATTGTCCAGACAGGATGCTGGACCTTCCCCCCCACCCTGGGGCCCATCTGAGATGCCCTACAAGCCAAGGTTCACAGAGTCCCCCCGCCAGACACAGAGGATGGACTCTGTATGTACTGGATGGATGGATAGATAGATGGATGGAGGGGTGGATGGAGAGGTGTGTGGACAGGTGGGTGGATACGTGGATGGATGGACAGATGAATAGCTAGATGGAAGGATGTCCGAATAGGTTCTGTTTCTGGCACAGAGACCATCAAAGCAGGGATTTGAGAAGGCCCAAGTTTGGCCTCCTTGATGGCTATCTCAAAGTTAACATGTCCTGCTCCCCTCAGTAACCCATCACTCACCCACCATTAGAGAATTTCCCTAAACTCTTCCCAAACCTACCCAGATCCTCAGCGGAACTACAGAGACTCCACCCTGCCCCTGCCTTGTTCTGCCTCATTTGGTCCAAAATCCTTAACTTAGCACTTGAGACAACTGTGGCCAGGCCAGTCCATCCAGCCCCTGAGCTAGGCACAGCAAGGTGCTCCATGGAGGGAGGGCTGGCTCTGGGAGGTGTCGGGAGCTCTGCTCTGGGCTCAGCAGTTAGAACTGAAGCATCTGGGGAGGATGCCCAGCAGGCAAGTGTGACTGGGATGAGGTTCTGGGCCTCTTCGAATCAGCTCAGCTGGGCCCATGGGCATCATTCCTTCCCAGCTTTAATCAAAGGCTTGCTGGGCAGCCTACTGTCTCACTCAGACGCCCGAGGCGGCACAGGGTGGGGCCTTCTTTGTATCTCTTGCGGTCACTTGACACACAGTAAATTGCTTTTCATGAACTCAGGCAGGATGCAATCCAAGGGGAGCCACTGCCTCATGATGAGTGACATTCGTAAGGTGCAACCTTCATTCCACGCAGGCAGGGTTAGGGCTGCCCGGCATGGAGAACCCGCAGCATTGGGGGGCTGCTGTATCCTGGCACTGGCCTGGGGCTAAGTGCATCAGCCAGCGGGGCTCCACTGTGGAGATGTCAGTAGAGACACAGGTGGAGCTGGGTGGGGTGCCCTGAAAAGACCGGTGCCAACTGCCCGCTGCTCGTTCCAAGCCTTGGTTTCCTCCTCTTTAAAATGAGTGCAATGGGGCTTCCCTGGTGGCACAGTGGTTGAGAGTCCGCCTGCCGATGCAGGGGACACGGGTTTATGCCCCGGTCTGGGAAGATCCCACATGCCGCGGAGCGGCTGGGCCCGTGAGCCATGGCCGCTGAGCCTGCGCGTCCGGAGCCTGTGCTTCACAACGGGAGAGGCTACAACAGTGACAGGCCCGCGTACCGCAAAAAAAAAAAAAAAAAAAAAATGAGTGCAATGGCTCCTCCCACTTTACTGGGTTATTCTGAGGATCAGACAGAAGTCACGGCAATCATAACAATGCTTGCATTTGTACAGCACGCTACGGTCAACAAAGGAATACAATTCGGTGAGTATTCTCCCCTCACCTGTGAACTGCTGCCTAAAATTCTACCATGAGACTGGAGTTCTTGATCCTAATCCATTATTGCTCCCCTCCTGCCCCTTCCCAGAGGGCAGCGCTTTGAGTGCTCCAGGATGGAATGTTCGAGAAGGAGAAGCAGCAGCTGCTGGCTTCCGGCTAGGGTGCTCGCCTCTGCGCCCTGCCGTCTCCTTCCATCCTTGCTGTGGCAGGTTTAGTGAGGAGCAGGAAGGTGCTGGAGGCCTCCCCATCGGGGGAAGGGCCAGGGCAGGGGGTCTGGGATGCCATAGAGGAGGCTGGCTCTTCTACCCAGGGGAGGATGGGAAGGGAGGGAAACGACCCTCACAAGGGCCAGCTGTTCCCAGATGTACACTGGGTGTTTCACAACGTGTCGTGTGATGCTCCCACAACCACTGCTAGGTAGGTAGGGATTAATATCCCTGTTTTACAGGGATGGAAACTGAGACCCAGAGAGGGCAGGGAGCATGTCCCAGCCACAAGGCTAGGAGGTGGCCAAGCCAGTACTCAGATCCGCTCTGTCTGAGGTGGGAGTTGGGGGAGCGAGGACAATTACATGGTCTTGGACATGTCAACCGACAGACGAGTAAGTAGCAGATGGAAGGGTGGTGGATGGTGAGGGATGGGATTAGGAGGATGCAGGTTAAGCCATAAGTTATCTGCAAAAGATGGAGTCAGGCTTTATCCCTGTAGCTAGCTCATTGTTCTAGATTCTCCAGTCTGGGCCTCGCTGGGCCCCTAGTCACAGGCAGGAGAGGCCTTTACCTGGGCAGGGTCTCCAGGAAGCCTGGGTGGGCCTCCGGGGTGGGGATGGGGCCGCAAGAACAGTAGAGAAGGCTGACTTCCCTCCACTCCGACCATGGAAGGGCTCTCCCTCTGCCTGCGACCCCACCAACCCCAGCCCCTGCTGCCCAGGGACAGAGGGACCATCTGGCAGGAAGTCCTGCCCTTGTGGAAGTCGTGTTGAGAGGCTCTGGGCTTCTAGAATAGTCACAGCATCACTTCTGCCGGAACAGAAGAAGCCCACCGGGGGAAGGGGTCCCCTGGGAGTCCCAGAGTGGCCAACGCAGAACTGTTTCCCACCCTGGTTTCCAGCAGCCTCTCCTCATCAAAGGCTCAGCCTCCTCCATTATTCACCAGGCCCGGGCTGCTCCCCCAGATCCACGGGCACTGGGGTCCACTCCTCCCCCGGCTCCTTTCACCTGGGAAGCCTTGCTCATCAAAAGCTTCTCTCTCTCTGCGCTCGGTTTTATTTTCAAATATACTTATTTCCTTCCTCATCTCCTAATTCATCTGCAGGGACAGCTTTCCCTTCCGGTTGCGCAGGCCAGAAACCTTGGGATCAACCTGGAAGACTCTCTGTCTCTCCCACCCACATCCAGTGGGTGTGTTTACCACTTGAACATAGCTTGTCATTAATGTTTTGGGATAATGTCTTCTAGTCCCTTTTGTTAAAGTTTTTATAGCAAGAAGCATGAATTGCTTATCTACTCCAGACCCTGCCCTAGAACATTTCCACATATCGTCTTATTCTTTTTCCCAACAAGCCATGTGGTAGGTATTGTACATAATTTTCAGATGAGGAAACAGAGGCCCAGAGGGATGAAGAAATTTTCTCAAGTTTAAACAACTATCATAACAATTGTGTTAGTACTGGACATGGCAATTTTTATCCTGCCTTTTTCACTGAACTATATTATTATCATGTCCCCATGTCATTAAAACTATTTGTAAACATAATTTTTAATTGGCTACAGAATATTCTTGCCAGAGAGCATGCTCGTATTTCCCTAACTAATCCCCTATCGTTTAGAATTTGGGATATTTCTAAATTTTTATTATCATAAATAATAAATGAATATTCTTAAACGTAAAGCTTTCCCATATTTTTGATTATTTCCTTCATCTAGATGTCAAGAAAGGAAAACCCAGGGGTACAGTTGTACAGACTTTTAAAGAAAAGTCTCTGGATGGCTGTTACCAAATGCCATGTTGACGTCTGCAACTGGACTGGTTCGAAGTGTGTGTGTGTGGCGGGGGGCAGGGGGCTCATCTCACATATTTTCCTGTGGTGTCTTTGTCGTATTCACGGCCAGAATGGCTCACGTTTCTCTGGGCAAAGCCCTCGTTCATTATTGAAGCCCCAGCCTCGGTATGGCTACAGCCATGGTCTCTGGTTCACCACATTAATATTGCAGGCAGGGCTCCTGTGGAACTAAATATTTGATCAGATTGTGTGCTGGGCTGTCAGCGAGCCATATTCAGAGCAAATGAGACCCTCCTTCCCTTCCGCACCTCCCAAAGTGGCGTGAGACCTGGCCACCCTCAGACAACTTGGTCGGTTGTCTGTGGAGAGCTAATCACTATGGGGAAGACAGGGTAAAACAATAATGACATGTATTAATTACCACAGCCTCAGAATTCACTCTTCTTTTTTTTTTTTTTAATAAATTTATTTATTTATTTTTGGTTGTGTTGGGTCTTTGTTGATGCTCATGGGCTTTCTCTAGTTGCAGCGAGCCGGGGCTACTCTCTGTTGTGGTATGTGGGCTTCTCACTGCAATGGCTTCTCTTGTTGTGGAGCATGGGCTCTAGGCATGTGGGCTTCAGTAGTTGTGGCACATGGGCTCAGTAGTTGTGGCTCGCAGGCTTTAGAGCACAGGCTCAAGTAGTTGTGGCGCACGGGCTTAGTTGCTCCGTGGCATGCGGGATCTTCCCGGACCAGGGCTCCAATCCGTGTCCCCTGCACTGGCAGGTGGATTCTTAACCACTGCGCCACCAGGGAAGCCCAGAATTCACTCTTTATGTCTCATTCTGACAGCCTACAATAGCATTCTGCAATCTGGATGGGAGGGAAAGGCAGGGTCCACGACCCCCAACCAAGGCCTGGTGCACACTAGGTCCCCGTGCATGTTTGTCTGTGAGTGGGTGACTTGTCCTTGGAAACTAGGAAGGTTCATTCAGTTCATTCACTCACCACTTATTAAGCACCTACTGAGTACCAGGCTCCATGCTATGTACTTTGTAGTGATAATTTTAATTGCACTTAGTACCGTGCCTAGCCATAGTGTTTTTATTTTATTATTTACTTAGTTAGTTATTAATATTTATTTGGCTGCGTCGGGTCTTAGTTGCAGCACGTGGAATCTTCGTTGCTGCATGTGGGATCTTTAGCTGCAGCATGCGAACTCTTAGTTGCAGCATGTGGGATCTAGTCCTCTGACCAGGGATCGAACCCCGGCCCCCTGCATTGGGAGCACGGAGTCTTAACCGCTGGACCACCAGGGAAGTCCCTAGTCATAGTGTTTTTAAAGGGTTAGCTATTATAATAATAACAAAAATGTTATTATTATTTATTATCTCAATTGTGTGAGGGAGGCATGATCACTAGTCTCATTTCACAGATGAGAAAACAGAGGCCCAGAGACTCAGCTAAGGAGCCAGGAGGTTGACCACAGACCTTGACCATTCATTCTAGATCTAGAACTGGACCTGGATGCCATGGCTCTAGCTCAGGCTCCGGGGCTGCCTGGGACTCCATGCGTGTCTGTCCAGGTTCCTCCCGCCCTGGCTTCAGTCCCAGGTCTCCGGCACCTGTTCCTGGCCCAGCTTGGCTACAGGGGGAGAGGGACAGACGAACTCCTCAGGCTAGTGGACAGGCATGGCCCTGAGGGGAGAAGACAGTGGTATTCACGGAGGAGGCCCTCCTCTCAAGCTGACACCTAGCTTCTCACTCATAATGGAGCTCCAAGGCCTGGGTGACAAGGGCCTGGAAAGAGAACAGAAGCGAGCTGCGGGGGTGACTGGGGGATGATACAGCACAGAGGACTGTGATGGAGGGGGAGGCCCAAGGCAGACTGCTGGCCCTCAGGAACACTCTTGGCCATGTGACACTAATACAGAGCTGGCACCTTGAGATCGGCCACCTGGAGCAGCCTTGTCCCGCACGCCTGTGCAGGGGCCAAGGGTAGGGGCCAGACTCACCTGTCAGGTCTAAGGGTCACCGCCTCATTGCTCTGGGCAGCCTTCTGACAGATGTGTCCTGCTTCCCACGTTCTCCCGGTTCTCTCTGTAACACCAAGTCACATGTTCCAAGAATACTATTATTCTGTGAAAATAATCGAGGGGGTGAGTAAACTTAATCACACTGGTGTTCATCGTGGTGGTGATAACAGTAATGCTATATCCGTATGACTAAACCCATTCACGCACACAATCACTGATTCTCTCATTCATTCATTCACCAGACATGCTAAGAGGGGCAGAGTATCAGTCCTCTACCTTAAATCCTCCACTGACTTCCCATCACACTTAGAATAGAAATCAAACTCCTCACCTGGCCTACAAGGCCCTGAGTAATGCACACTCTGGTCGACCTCTCCCATGTCCTTCTCTTTCTCCATTAGCATCTGCTGTTCCCTTTGTCTGAAACATCTTCCCATCATCTTTCAGTCTCAGCTCAACACCCCGTCCCTGGCAGCCCTGGCACCTGTGGTGGCCTACCTACATGGGGTCCCTCTACTCCATCACCCTGTTTTCGTTTCTCAATAAATTATTTCATTTAGTAATTTACTTGTTTGTTGTTCACTCCGATTTTCAAAGCCCATGAAAACAGGGCCTTGTCTTGTTTACTGGCTGTACCCTGAGTGTTCACACTCATGCCTGCCATTGATGAAGAAAGAAAGGAGGGAGGGAGGGAGAACAAGCAGGTCCTCAGTGCCGGCTCTGAGCCTAGAAAGCAGAGACGGGGTTGGGGGAGGGAAGGACGCTGCATGTACCAGGACCCACTGTGCTCTGCGGGGTCTCTTTATCTCAAGAGATGAACAGGGCAGGTGTGTCTTTGCCCTTGTTACACGTGAGCCTCTTTAAAGACAGGCCAGCTCCTCCCCTCCCCCAGCATTCTGGGCCGGCCCCTCCTTTCAGTCAGGTGCCCGGCTCCCACTTCGGGAGCCCGCCTGCCCTGCTTGTCATTCCGGCCGCGGCTTCCTTTGCTCACGCGCTTCCCACTGCGCCAGGAGTGGGTTTCTGATAACGTTCGAATAGATTATTTAAGAGAGTTTCCGCAAGGCGGGGATGAAACTCCAGGCTGATAAGCGGGTGGGGGCGGGAGGGGAGGTTCAGGGCTCCTGCGCTGGCCGTGGCGGTTCATCCCGCGCCCCCTGCAGGTGGTTCCGCGCCCGCGTTTGCGTGTTAATTATACCCGCGGGCGCGGCGGGGGATGGGGACGGTCTCACTCTTGAGCTCAAAGAACCATCGAAGAACCACGGGGCAGGGAGAACAGGCCGGGGTCACAGGCTGAGAGGACTGGAGAGAGCCCCTCAGAAGCCCCCCAGACGGGAAAGGGGTCCCGACACAGGCAGGAAGCGGGATGGGGCGCCCCTGCGGGAATGGCGGGAATGGCGGGCAGGGAGGCGTGGGGTAGGGATGCCCTGTGAGAGTGGAAGACCTCAGCCAGGGATGTGGTTGTTGCCTGAGGAAGCACCTCTGATTTAGGGGCAGAAATAGAGACTGGACCGTTCAGGGGCCTATGTTGTCACTATGGGGACCCAGGTGTGCCTGTGGGATGCCAGCCCTCTTCCACATGACTGGACAGGGGTCCTAACCAGGGCAGGGGGCTGCAGGCAGGTCGCTTGCTTTCCCTCCGCGGAGGATAAGAGCACAGCCCCCTCAGGTCACCCGGTGTGGGGAGGTGAGGTAAAGCATGGTCTGGTGACCATTGAGTGGAAGCAGGGGTCAAGCCCACATGCCCAGGTGTGTAATACCTTCCCGTTTTTTCCAGGAAAACTTAATCTGACCCAGGTGGTGAGAAGAAGGGGCTTGTGGCGTAGGCTAAAGCACAGATTGGTCCCCACCAGTCACTGTCCAGTTGTACTGTCCCCAGCCCCTGGTGCTGGCAGGCCTCTGGCTCTGAGGCCTCGCTCAGGTGTCTGGAGTGGCTGGAATCATGTGTCCAGTCCTGCCTGAGGTCCTGTTATTTCAGGGCCTGTGTGGCCCCCCCCCCCCCCCCCCAGCGAGGGCTGCTGTCGTTTCCCTCTCGGGAAATTCCTTCCTTCCCTCTCCCCAAGCTGCCCTCAGAGGGCCCCTCACAAGCATAATTTCCTGAATGAGCTTTTGAAATCCAAACCATGAAGAGAAGAGCCCCTGCTTGAAAGAGGGAAGAGGGGGAGAAATACCAGGAGGAAAACATAAACTGGTATCTCACATGATATTCGTGCCTTCTGTAATCCTAAGTAGCAGCGTTCTTGGGGACTGCCAAGGTTCTTCTGCTCTAAGGTGGGGGACAGAGTGGGCTGGTGGCTGCAAGGGGCGGGGCAGGGCACGGCCCAGGAGCAATGGTGGGAGGAGGGGGTTCTCCGCTGGGGAATGGGTACTTGAGCCTTGGGTTTCTTTCTAAGTCTGAGGAAAAGTGGGTGCCTAGGTTCGTGGGCTCTGTTCAGGGTATCCCTGAACAGCTTTGTTTGGGAGATGATTTGGGGCAAAGTACTCAAGCCAAATGGGTTCAAGACTTGGCTGCCATGTGCCAGCTGTGACCCTGGACCAGTGTTCTGAGCCCTCTGAGCCTCCACCATCTCATCTGCAACTTTAATGTAAAGCAGCCTCAAGCTCCGCCTCCCGTGGCCCTTCACTGGCTGGGGCGAGTCCCTCCAGCGCTCAGCACACGGGATGTGTTTTGAGTCCCAGAGGACTGGGAGGTAGAGAGCTGGTGTGGTGGTTGAGGTGCCAGTCTGGGGAATGAGGGGGTCAGGACTGAGGCCTGGCTACAGTGCGTGGTGCTGTGTGATATTAGGAAGCCGTGGCCCCTTCCTGGGCCTCAGTTTCCCACCTATGGGTGGGAATCATAGTCTTTGCCCTACCCACTCACAGGACACAGATAAATAATAACAACTCATCCTTATCGAGTGCTTCCTGGGGGCTCTGCTGCCCTAAGAGCCATTCATGTATATCTCATTTAGCCCACACAATAGTCCTGAAAGGTAGGTACTATTATCCCACTTTACAGATGAGGTCACAGAGGCACAGAGGGTTAAATAACTTTCCCAGAGACACAGCCAATAGTGGCTAAAGCTGTCTTCGGAGTCAACACTGTTAACCGTCACACCGTGCACTGGTACAGATGGGGAGGATTTGCTTCCCAAGTTCTTGGGTTGTCAAAGCTGACCCTTGCTACCCCCCAGACCCAGACACTGGCAGGACCTGCCAAGGCCCCAGAGCCTGGTTGTGAGCTCTGCTCTTTCCCCTCAAAGTGGACCTGGAGGAGGCTGAACCCAAGGACTCAGGCTGCTGGAGTTGTGCGTGGGACTGTGGGAGAAGGAAGGAGGGGAGGTCTGGGGGTGTGTGTGGAGAGGACAGACTGTCGGCAGCGGCAGCAGCCTCGCCCCCACCCCCACTCAAGGAGCAGATCTGCGTCACTGGCACTGGGGCCACCTCCCGCCCCCTGCCAAAACCCAGCAGTTGCTCCCAGGTGAAGAGCAGCTGCTGCCCTGGGAGGGATGCCTGCAGCTGATGCCACGTGGGAGGCTGAGCCATCAGGGCCCACCTGCCTCCCAGTTGGAAGGGTGAAAAGAAGGAAGCAGCACTCCCCCCCAAAACCTCGGCTGGGCCAGCCCCAGAAAGCACTGCCTTGTTTTCATTTCATCCTCACAACAACCTGCAGCGTGCAACTGTATGACAGCCCAGTTAACACCAGAGAAACTGAGGGCTCGAGAGTGTGGGAAGAAAATATGCAATTGAAAGCAAAGGGGACACCTGAGCGTGGAGAGTTCTCAGGCGCTGCAGGTGATGCACGGTTGCACACAGGCTAAGGGCTCAGAGCCAGCATTTGCTGAGCACCTATTTTGTGCCTGGGGCCATTAGCTCCATTTTATAGACAGGCAAACTGAGGTTCAGAAAAAAGGAAGTGGCCAGCCCTGGGTCACGCAGCAGGCTGTGTCAGAGCTAACAGTTCTCTGCCCTCCTGGAAGTTTTAGTCTGGTGAGGGAAATAGATTCATACCAGACCAAAAGCAACTGAGCTGTGACTGAGATATAAACTCCCCTGGGAGAGAGAGACAGGAGGGAGAGTGCCAATCAAAAGTACTTAGTGAAGAAGGAGAGGGAAGTGTCTGAGTGGGACATCTGGGCTGCTGAGTACCGGTTTAAATGGCAAGATGGGGGGGGCATTCCAGGCATGGGAGGAGCAGGAGGAAAGTCCTGGAGGCAGAGCAGGTCAGGACGGCTTGGAGAACTGTGGGGTGTCCTGGGAGGCTGGAGCACTGGCCAAGAGAGTAGGGAGGGGAGGGAGGCAAGGTGGCCCTCTGGTGGGGTCCCCTGAGGAATGGAAGTCTCTCTGAGGTTTGGAGAAGGGAAAGCCCATGGGAAATGGCTGGGAGGAAGAGAAACAGGGCACAGGCCACAGAGAAGCAAGAGGGGAAGAGCTGGAAGTGGAGGGAGACACTGTGGGTAGGGCTCCTGGGTTCAGCTGGGCCAGTTGTCTTGGGCTCTGGCATCAGGCACACCTGGGTTTGAGTCCTGGCTCTGCCCTTACTTGCTGTGTGGCCTTGGAAGTTGCTTGCCCTCTCTGAACCTTGACTTCCCCCAATATAAAGAACTGCCTTCTGGGGTTGTTGTAGATGGCAGCCGTGAACACAGGGCTTTTCATTTCTCCCTTCCAACCTAGGAGGTAGGAGCTGTCATTTCCCCCATTTCACAGAAGGGCAAACTGGTGACTGATCATGGCTAGGATGTAAGGGTCCAGACAATTCTGTCCACCATGGAAATTTAGATGGGTCTTATCGGCTCCAGGGGTGGCTGAAGCTCTGTTGGACCAGCATCACCCTTTAGCTTCTCTACCTAATCCTGCTTCCGCCTCGTCCCTTCCCCAGGTGTTGATCCCTAGTAAATATCCTCCCCATCAGACTCCATCTAGGGCTCTGCTCCTGGACAACCCCACCTGCAACAGGTACATTTATGTTCCAGCCAGGGTGGCCGAGTCCTGGCTGTGCCCACAGACTCCTTTGTGAGCAACATGGCTCCGGTAGCCAGTTCTCGAGCCCCACCCCAAAAAAAACTCTAGGAGGAGCAAGGATGAACCCATGAAAATGAGGAACCTGTATGCAAGGTGGGGCAGGAAGATGCCTGTGGAGCCAGCCACACTGGGCCCTGTAGTGGGCTGAATGGTAGCCCCCAAAGATACTGCCATGTCCTAATCTCCAGGACCTGTAAGTCTTATCTTATTTGGAGAGACGGTCTTCGTAGACATTTAAGTTAAGGATTTGGGGATAAGGAGATCATCCTGGATTATTCAAGTAGGCCCTAAATCCAATGATGTGTCCTTGAACAAGTGAGACAAAGGAGAGAGACATGCATAGACAAGAAGGTGATTTGAAGATGGAAGTGATGTGGCCACAAGCCAAAGAAGCTGGTGGCCACCAGAAGAGCCAAAGAAGGAACCCCATCAGAGCCCCTGGAGGGAGTGTAGTCCTACCTTAATTGTGGACTTCTGGCCTCTACACTGGGAAAGAATATGTTTCTGTGGTTTTATGCCACTCAATTTGTGGTAATTTGGTACCGCAGTTGCAGAAAAGGAGTACAGGCCTCATATCCAATTGGAAGCTTGGGGAAACTTTCCAGGAGATCCCTGGAGGTCCCCGAGGTTGGGCACTCCCAGCCTGGGCTGGGGGTCAGAAGAGAGGAGGCCGGCTCTTGGGGGGAAGTCTTGCCTATCCTGGATTTTGACCTTGAGTAGGAAATACTCCTCAAGAAGGGAGGGGAGAAGACAAGCCAGGGAGAGAAACACAGTTTGCAACAGCCCAGAGAACTGAAAATCATAGTGCGTCCCAGAAAATTCAACTTGTAGATATCGTGGGAGTAGAAAATTCCCCAGAGGAGAGAGGAGAGAGACACAACTCAACAGGAGGCAAGGGCCCCATCTCAGAGCTCTCTGGGTGCCCACGTGAAGCTTGTTTTTCTAAATGTTATATTTTAAAACAGTTTTAACTTTCTGGAAAAATTGCAAAGGTAGCACAGAGAGTTCCCATACACCCAAATTCCCCTATTATTAACATCTTACATTAGTATGGTACGTTTGTTACAATTAATTATTCAGTACATTAAGTCAAGTCCATACTTTATTCAGGTTTCCTTAGTTTTTACCTAATATCCTTTTTCTGTTCCAGGAGCACATCCAGGATCCCACATTACATTTAGTTGCATGTCTTCTTAGGCTCCTCTTGGCTGTGACAGTTTCTTCTTCTTCCCATGTTTTTGATGACCTTGGCAGTTTTGAGGCGAATTGGTCAGGTATTTTGTAAGACTGCCCCTCTGTTGGAATTTGTCTAGTGCTTTTCTCATGATTAGACTGGGGTTGTGGGTTTTGGGGAGGAAGAGCCCAGAGATAAAGGGCCACTTTCATGACATAGCAACTGTACTTGCTGCCAGCAGGACTTAGCACTGTTGTTGTTGACCTTGATCCCCTGGCTGAGAGAGTGTTTGTCAGGCTTCTCCACTGTAACTGTGAAGTTACTCTTTTTTCCCCCTTTCCACCATATCTTCCTTAGCAGCAGGTCATTCTGCACAGCCCACCCACCTTACAGGGTGGGAGGATAATGTTCCATCTCCTTGAAGGTGAGGGGTTTTAAGCAGGAAATTCACACAGTCAGGTTTTCTTCTTAAAGCCCAGTTTTGACAAAAATGTGGGGAAATAGACACCCTGATATTCTGTCGGCGGATGTGGAGATCAGAACAGTGTTTTGGAGCACAATTGGACACATCTGTCCACATGTTAGATGCACATACCTTTAGGCCTAGCAAGTCAACGCTGCAGACGTGCCTGATCACGGGTGCAGTGATACCTGGACAGGAGTGTCTATGGCAGTGCTATTGGTAGCCATCAGAAACGTGAAACAACCGAGCGCCCACTGAAAGGGCAATGGATGAGAGAATGAGGTAGAGCCATCTCACAAAATACCAAACAGCCATTAAAAAGAAAGAGGTAAATCCCTGCATGCGGACCCGTGAAACTCTCCAAGATATATTACAAGCGAAAAAAGTATTCACAGGCTCATATGCATGAATGAAGCCATTTGCATGAATAAAAAAGATGTGCATTTATATATGCACATAGGAATGGAAAATGTGTGGCAGGACCCATAAGGAACCATCACCCATGGTGACTCTGAGGAAGGGGTAGAGGAGGAGGGGCTGTTACTTTTCACTTTAGACCTCTCTGACATTTTGCACAATAATCAAATACGGCTTTCATGATAAAATGTTTTTAATATTAAAAATATTTCTTTGGAGATTTGCATTGTAAGGAGTCCACTGTGGTTTCTTGTGAAGGATGAGTTTGGGGAACCAGGGTGGAGTGGAGAGACCAGTTCAGAGCTCTCAGGGCATTTAGATGACAACTCGAGGAAGGGCAGGAGAAGAGGGTGGATTTGGGGGTTACTTACGAGGTACAGATGAGAGGACTGTGTGACTTTCTGGTGGAGGGGTAGGAGAGGGGAGAGGGTGTTTCATGAAGGATGCTGGCAGGAAGCTGATGGTGCCCTCAAAGTGGGTTATGGAGGAGGGTGTAACAAAGGGGCTGCTTACAAGTCCAGGCAGGATAAGGGAAGCAAGCGAGGGGTGGTGCTACCCCCGGGCTAGGCACATCTGGGAGCCATCGCCACCCCCAGCCCTACGGCAGAGGGAGGGCAGGGTCCCTGGAACTGGGCAGGGCAGCTGAGGGGGAGGGTGCCTGATGGGAGCTGAGGCTCAGAGGGACCAGCCTGCCTGTAACCTGGCAGAGAGAGAGCCTGGGGAGCAAATACCCCAACCTCACTCCTGCCTCTCCCAACTGCCATTGCAGATGGTACCTCCCACTGGCTAAACCCACCTGGAAGCCAGAGGGCAAGTTCAGAGCAGGGTAGAGGAGGGTGGGAGGAGGCCCAGCGAGCAGAGTGTGGGGTCTAGGTTGATGTCCAGGCTCCTGGCTTGGATGCCTGATCGATGGATATGCCCCTTGGAGACAGGGAACACAGAAGGAGGAGCAGGTTTAGGAGGATGCAGAGTTCCATTTATGGTCTATTTCAGCCAGCCTAGGCTGCTTGCATGACAAACAGCCCCAAATATGTTGGGGGATGGGGTGGAATATTGGGTTGGAGCTTAGATCCCAAATGGTCTAGCTTCCTGTGATGGTCCCCCTGGCACCCTTTGAGGTCACCCACCTTCCCCCCTACCTGCCTGGAGCTCTGCCCAGGCACATAGGCTCCTGCCTGAATGTGGAGGGTGGACCCTGGAGGACTTCTGTTGGGGGGCACACACCAGGGGTGTTGGGCCTCCTGCAGTTCTGCAGGGTCACCAAGACGGCTGCTGGGTGACCCGTGGGATCTGTGGGCGTGGCCAGACCCTAGGAAGGCAGCCTGGGGATCTAGGGCCTTGGGGCTGTGTTAAGCTTGGTGGAGGGGGGAGGGGGTTACCCAAAGCTTGCTCAGACCAGCCTCGGGCTGGGAGGTATCGGGCCACCCTATTGTCCCCAGGTAGGGGGAGATCTTTAAAGAGGGTTTGGTTTTTTGTGGAGGGGTCAGCTGTGGGAGACGTGTGGTGGCGGGGGGCATCATCCCACCAGCCTGCAGGGGACTGGAGATCCTCCAGGATGGCAGCCAAATCCTCATAGGAATGAAGACCCCGGAACAGCGCAAACAGGGTGTTTGCAGGGAAAATGAGGCACCCATTGGCACTATCAGCAAATTCCATCCACAGGATTCTATAATCAGATTAGCTCCCAGGAGGGATGAGAAGATGGGGTGGAGAGAGATAGTGGGCGAGGAAAAGGCCTCCACTCTGAGCTCTCCTATTCCCACCCGGCACTGTTCTAAATGTTTCACCATCTAATTGCCCTCCTCGCTGTTCATATGGGGAAGCTGAGACCCAGAGAGGGAAAAGGACTTGTCGGGGTCCACAGTGTCAGGGATAAGTCATGCCCCAATCCTGCCCTTCCTCTGCAGTGTGCTGTTTCCCTGTCCCCTTTGGTGACAGTTTCATCTGCCCCCACAGGAATGGTACATAATTTGCAGGACCCAGTGCAAAATAAAAATGTAGGGCCCCTCATTCGAACATTATTAAGAATTTCAAGATGATGGTGACTGCAGAGCTTGAAAGCCCTCTGATTGCAGTTTCCTGCTGATGGAAGTTCACAATACTACTCATGAATTTTTTTTTCTAGAAAATGAGCATGAATACGATAAAGTCTCTAGATCTAACCACCAATTTACAGGAAATACAGGGGACAGAGGAACATGTTAAATAATGTCACTGGTAAGCAAATAAGAAAAATCCAGATGGTGAAAAAAAATAGAGGCGAGAACCTTTAGATCAAGAGACTTACATACATCTCAGGATCTAATGCACTTTGTGGACCTTATTGGGATCTTCCTTCAAACCAACTGTTAAACAAAATCATGAGATGATTAGAATTGGATATTTGACAATATTAAGTATTTCTGTTTAATATTTTAGGTGTTATAATAATATTACACCTAAATAAATAAATATAACTCTGTCTTCCCTAGTTTGCTCAGGCTGCCACAACAAAGTCCTACAGACTGGTTGGTTTAAACAAACAGAATTTTATTTTCTCAGAGTCCTGGAGGCTGGAAGTTCAAGATCAAGGTGTCGACAGGATTGGTTTCTTATGAGGACCCTCCTTGGTTTGTAACTGGCCCTTTTTTCCCTGTGTCTTCATATCTTCTTCCCTTTCTATGTATCTGTGTCCTAATCTCCTCTTCTTATAAGGACACCAGTCCTTTTGGATTAGAGTCACTCTAATGACCTCATGTTAATGTAATTACCTCTTTAAAGACCCTATTGCCAATACAGTCCATATTCTGAGGTACTGGGAGTTAGGACTTCAACATATGAATTTTCAGGGGACATAGTTCAACCCATAACAGTTGTGATTATGTTTCTTTAAGAATCCGTATCTTTTAATATTTTATTCTGAAATATTAATGCATTAAATGATATGCTATCTGGGGGTTGCTTTTAAATAGTCCAGTTTGTGGGGGAGGGTGGCGGTGGAAGTAAAAATGAAACAAATTTGGCCATGAGCAGATAATTGTTGACGTTTAAAGACAGATACGTGGGGTGAATTATTCTATTCTCTTTACTTGTATACAGATTTGAAATTGTCTACAATAAAGTTTTTTTTAAAAAAATGCTAACCTTCAGTGGCTTTCCATCATTTACGGAGTAACCTCCAAGTTCCTAGCCTGGGACTCTTTCATTCCACCTGTCTGCTTCCTAACCACTTTTCAGCCTACAGCTTCCACCAAACTCCCTGCAGTTCCCCAGACATAGCAGGCCGGTCCTCATCTCTCCACCTTAGCTCCTGTTCTTGCCTTCGCTTATCATGTGCTTCCCCTGCTTTTCTTCTCCTCCTCCAGGGTTCCCACCTCCAAGAAGTCTTCCCTGATCTCCAGGCTGGGAAGGTTACCTCCTTTGTGATTCCTCACCCCCATGTTCCCTGGTGCCAATCGACCTACGCAGTCACCATCGGCTTCTTTCCTCCCTCTTCTCCTTCTCTACTCCCTGACCCCCAAACATTCCCCACCGCCATCCACATGCATGCGCGTGCTCCTACCCCGCAACACACACACACGCGCATGCACGCACGAACACACGCGCACATGCGCGCCCGCACACACGCGTGTAAGCCTGTGAACTACTTGAGGACTGTGACTCACCTGATCAGGTTTCTGGGTTCCAGTGAGGTGAGCATGTGGCCAAGGGGAGCAGGGATGACTGGGAGATGCAGGCCTTCATGTGGCGGTTGTCACTCTGTGATAACACAAGAAGGTTTCACTGCAGCCCATGGGCAGCCACTGAGGGCGGGGGTGACTTTTAAGGAGCGCTGGTATATACAGGGGGAAAGAGGTTGCTCCCTGCCTCTTCCCAGGGAGATTCTGGCCTGGTGTCGGGACCTGGTATCACTGGAACCCTGGCTTTCAGGAGCTGCTTCTCATGGACGAGTGTTGAGAGGTTCCTAAGCCCCTCCTTTGCTCCTTGGGACCCTCTCCCAGCTTGATACCCCCTTGCACAGATGAGGAAACTGAGACTTGGCAAAGAAGTCACCTGCCCACTTTCTAGCTGTGTGCCCTTGGGGCCTTAGCCTCTCTGAGCTTGGATGTCACCCTAAATAGTCAAGATGTGTGACATGTGCCTGCTCACGATGACTGTTCCTCTCCCCGGACAGAATTGAAAGACCCATCGTAGATCAATATTCCCAGCCTGCCAATCCCTTTATTAGTTACATAGCATGGGGTAAGTCCCTTCCCACTGCCAGTCTCAGTGTTCCCATCTGCCAAATGGGCATGCCTTGGGGCTTGCTGGTCACTGTCTCCCTCATTGTCCTGGGGCCGGGGCAGTGTGAGGCACCCAAGCAAGAGATAACAGATCCAAGGGCTTCTGGGTCCGCTCCCACCTGAAACAGTGGGGCTGCCTGCTGGAAGTGAGATTTCTGCAGACCCAAGTGTCCTAGTCGGAAGAAATGTGCTCAGTCACTTACAAATACCCACAGGCCTGGGGTATGGGGTAGGCCCCTCAGGAAGCTCACAGACTAGAGGTGATGCACCCCACCCCATACCAATGAGGGATACCCAGTGGCTGCAGTCTCAGAGGAGCCCCTGACCCACCTGGAACTGAAGAAGGCTGGGACCTACCAATGATGAGTGATGGGAGGGGGCGATTCACCAGGTAGAGGGAGAGGAGTAACAGCACCAGGGAGCACTGAGCAGGGCTGGGTCAGGGCGGGCTTCCTGCAATCTGTGCACTCATGTTGTGCTATTAGTGGTCATCGATGAACATTGACTAGAGCCATCAGTTCATTAAGGTTTGCAAAATGAAGATATTCTGATTCTATTATCCCATTATCATCTTTCAGCTAGACTATTTCTCCAAAGAGAAACTTCCCTTTATTAAATATTAGGTTACCATTAGAAACAGTCACTGCAGGTGACTAAGCAGGTGTGTGATAGGGTCAAATTTGCCTTTTCTGAAAGAAAATGTTAAAAGGCCAAATAGCAGAGAATAAACAAAGGACATTGTTAAAGCGTTATTCTCTAAAACCACCATACTCTAAAGGTTTTACAGAGGCTTCTTCTAAGCCTTTAAGGGACAGATACGTTCTATTGAAGTACACTGTTCCAGAGCAAAGAGGAAGGAAAGCTTCCCATTATTACCATGAAGACTGTTTAACACGGATAACAAAGCGCAACATAGAAGCAATAAATCACTCTCACATAAATATTGGGGGAGTGACTATCCTAAGTAAAATAATAATTATAGGAATTGTGATGGTTAATTTTATGTGTCAACTTGACTGGGCCACGGGGTGTCCAGATATTTGGTCAAATATTATTCTGGCTGTTTCTGGATGAGACTAACATTTGAATTGGTGGACTGAGTAAAGCAGATTGTCCTCCTTAATGTGGGTAGGTCTCATCCAATCTGTTGAGAGCCTGAGCAGAACAAAAGGCTGAGGAAGGGGGAATTCTTTTTCTCTGCCTGACTGTCTTCCATTTAGGACACTGACCTCCTGCCTTCAGATTTGGACTAGAACTGGAACTTAAACTATCAGCTCTCCTATTCTCAGACCTTCAGACTCAGACTAGAACTACATCATCTGCTGTCCTGGTTCTGGACTTCTCTGCTTCCATAACTGCATGGGCCAATTCCTTATAATAAATCTCTCCCTCTCTCCATATATATATATATATATATATATATATATATATATATATATATATATATATATATATATATATATACACACATACACATATATATATATACACATATATATATATATATACACATACACATATATATATATATACACATACATACATATATATATATACACACACACACACAGACATGCACACATATCCCATTTGTTCTGTTTCTCTGGAGAACCCTGACTAATCAGAAATATCATTCAGTATCCAGAAGCACATTAATAGCACACATCTGTAACTAATCTTTGCATGGTTCAATTTTAGAAAACCTAGTAATGTATATTAATATAAATAATGTAATATTATAAAATGTCATCATTAATAGATCAAAAGAGGAAGAAAATTGTTATCTTCTGTATAGATGCTAAAAGGGCATTTGATAAAATTCAAGATTAATTCCTGATTTTTAAAAACTTCTTGATAAAATTGGAATAGATGGATACTTCCTTAATGGGATCACATATATCAAGGCAAAATCCATCAGCATGTGTAATGGTGAACAACTTGAAGCCTTCCCAATAAATTCATGAGCGAGGCAAAGATGTCCCCTCTCACCAGATTTAACATTACTCTAGAGATATTAGCCACTAAAATTTCACAAGAAATGAGGAGCATAAATATTGGAAAGAAAGAGACAAAAGTATTGTTATTGGTATATGATATGATTATACACTTGAAAAGTCCAATAAAATAGAATAATTATTACAAATAATATAACTTGGTAAGATAACTGGGTACAAAATTAAAACATAAAAATTAATAACTTTCCTATACATGTACAGTGAGTTATAGAAGATACTTAAAGGAAAAATCCCATCTATGAAAATAGCAAAGAAGACAAAGTACAGAAGATAAAATGTCTAGCAACACATTTAATAAGAAAAATGCAAGATATACATGAAAAAAATTTAAATACTACTGGAAACCTAAAACAAAACAGGAATAAATGGAAGGGATAATTTGTTCTGTGTAGGAAGATAGTAAAAAGAAATCAGTTTTCCCTATATTATTATATACATTTAGAATGTTTCCAATAAAAATAAAAATAGGGTTCTTAGGAGTGTATATTAATTAGAGTAGGCTAATTGCTTTAACAAACAAACCCTGAGTATATAATGGCTAGAACATGATGGATGTTTATTTCTAACTTACATAAATCCCAAAATGGATGTTCCTGATTTGTGGGCATCTATGTGTGTGTCTTTCTCAATCAGAATTCTTTAATCTTTGGCTCTGCTATTTTCAACACATGGTTTCCAAGGTGACTATGCTCATCTGCCTGAAGCTGGCAGAGGAATATGAATGATTAAGCATGGCAGGTTTTCATGAGCCAGTCTGAGAAGTAATACACATCACTTCTACTTGCATTCCATTGGCTAGAACTCTATCACATAACTATATTTAATTACAAGAGGCTATGCTATGTTGTCCAAGTGCTCAGGAAATAGAGGAACTGAGTTTAAAGCACTCTTTGTCATGGGAAAATTGACAGATTCTTAAGTTCACGTGAAAAATGTACATGGGGGGGCTTCCCTGGTGGCGCAGTAGTTGAGAGTCCGCCTGCCAATGCAGGGGACACGGGTTCGTGCCCCCGTCCGGGAAGATCCCACATGCTGCGGAGTGGCTGGGCCCGTGAGCTGTGGCCTCTGAGCCTGCGCGTCCGGAGCCTGTGCTCCACAACAGGAGAGGCCACAACAGTGAGAGGCCCGCGTACCACAAAAAAAAAAAAAAAAAAAATGTACATGGGGAACATTATAAACAATTTTATGCAAAATTTGACAACTTAGATGCAGTGGACAACATCCCTAAAAATGCAACTCTAGCAAAACTGACAAAAGAAGTTATAGAGAACCTAAATAGCCCCATATCTATTTTAAAAATGGAATTTGTAATAAAAATCCCTCCCACAAAGAAAACTCCAGGCCCAGATGGGCTTCACTGGTAAGTTTTCTCAAACACTTAAGGAAGAAATAATAGTGATTCTACACAAGTTCTTTCAGGAAATAGTGCTTTTAAAAATCAGCAATGAGGGACTTCCCTGGTGGCGCAATGGTTAAGACTCCACGCTCCCAATACAGGGGGCCCAGGTTGGATCCCTGGTCAGGGAGCTAGATCCCACACGCATGCTGCAACTGGGATTTCACATGCCACAGCTAAGGAGCATGCAAGCTGCAACTAAGAAGCCTGCCTCCCACAACTAAGACCTGGCACAACCAAATAAGTAAATAAATATTTTTAAAAATCAGCAATGAATGTTGAATTTTATTATCTATGGAGAAAAATAATATGAGCACTTCCCAACTTGATTTAATTTCAGTTTTCTTAAATTTACCAAGGCCTGGGTGGTCCAGTGGTTAAGACTTGTGGTCCAGTGGTTAAGACTCCACGCTCCCAATGCAGGGTGCCGCGTTCAATCCCTGGTCAAGGAACTAGATCCTGCATGCATGCCACAGATAAGAGTTCACATGTTGCAACTAAAAATCCTGTACGTAGCAATGAAGATCCCACATGCTGCAACTGAGACCCGGTGCAGCCAAATAAATAATAAAATTTTTTTAAAAATACAAGATAACGTCAGTTAAATTTTTAAAAAATGTACCAAGGTTTGCTTTGTGGCCCAGCATGTGATCTATCCTGGAGAATGTTCCATGTGCACTTGAAAAAAACGTGTATTCTGCTGCCTCTGGGATGGTAGGGGTGGAAGTTGGCTGAGAAGGTGCATGAAGAAATCTCTGGGATGATGGAAATGTTCTGTCTTCTCTTGAGTGGTAGTTATACATTGTATGCAACTGCCAACATTTAGTGAACTGAACACATAAGATCTGTGTACTTTATTATATGTAAGTGATATCACAAAAAACACAAAAAGAATAGCTGGGTAGATGATAAAAAAAGAATCCAAAATTAGACACAAACACATATTAAGCTTTAATTTGATACAGGTGTCGTTTCAGGTGAGTGGGTAAAAATGGATTATTCAACAAATGATACTGAGATAACTGGAAAAAAGTAGTTTGGAGCCACATATTACTGTTCACACCAACATTAATTTTGGATGGATCAAAGATTTAAAGGTAAAGAAATGAAACCATGAAAGTACTGAAGCAAACATTGATGATTCTTTTGTGGTTCTGAGTTCGAGAAAGGGAAAGACTTTCTCAAAATGATTCAAACTAGACACCACAGAAGAAAATATGAATATGACCACTAAAATTGAACATGTCTGATTTAAAAAAAAACCACAAATAAAATTTAAAGAAAATGAATAAACTATCATATAAACATGAGAGACCACATGTCAATTTTTTTTAAGATCAAAAATCTGAAAGAAAATTGGTCACAGGACATGGACAGATGGTTCACAGAAAGTGTATACAAATGGCTTCTAAACATATGAAAAGATGTCCATGCTCAGTTACAGTAAGAGAAATGCCAACAAAAACTACATCAAGTTACCACTTCCCCCTAATAGATGGCATAGACCAAAATTTTTGATAATGTGCTGTGTTGGTGACAGTGTAGGGCAGCAAGCTCTCTCATGCATTGTTGATGGGAGTAAAAATTGTTACAATTCTTGAGAAGACAATCTAGAGATATCTATCAAATATAAAACTGCATATACCCTGTGACCCAGACATTCTTCTAGGAATGAATTCAACAGACACACTTCCACATGTCCAGAAAGATGAATGATGGAGATAACCAGTGCAGCCTTGTTCACAGTGGCGAATAATGACCATCAAGAGGAGGCTGGTTAAATAAATGACCGTGTCTGGATGTAATGGGATTCCATGACACTGCTTGAAGTAGATTAATGTGGTCCCTCAGAACATGGACTCTAGAGCCACAATGCCTGAGTCCTAACCCCAGCTTTCCCACTTACTGGCTGGGGGACTGACCTTGAGCCAGTTACCTAACCTAACCTCTCCGTACCTCAGTTTTCTAATCTCTAAAGTGGGATAAGTAGCAGTAATAATAATGTCACCTACCTCAAAATATGCTGAAGAGTAAAACTGGTCTTACGGCATTTAGACCAGGGTGTGGCACGCGGTAAGTACCAGGTACGGATAGACTAGAATTATTACTGATCTGAAACCATCTCCAGAATATATTAAGTACAAAAAACCAAAATGTGGTTCCAGTGGTATAAAACCAGGATGTGCAGCATAGTTCTACATATTTATGCTTGCATATGTATAAAATATCTCTAGAAGGAGGCACTAGAAACTAGAGATTGCATCTGGGGAGTGATTGGGGTGGGAGAGAGTTCTCGACGAATAACTTGTATACTTTTAAATGTATTTTTTACAAAGTATGTGTATTATCTATTCCCAAATTTTAAAATAAAAAATGTATATTTTGAAAAGAAAATCCGTTGAAGTGATGTAACTCTCTGTGTCCTGATTACGGTGGTGGTTACACAAATCTATACGTGTGTTAAAATTCATAGAACTGTACATAAAAAGATAAAAGTAAATTTTTCTGTGTGATGATTAAAAAATAAAAATTGAAAAAAAATGTCCCTTTGGCTCTAATGCATAATACAGAGCAAGCCTGGTCCTCCAGGAGGTCAGTGAGGAGCTGATTGCATTTTAGGAGAAAAGAAATTCTTAGAACCTGGGGAAGGAGCATCAGCGGTGGGGACAGAGAGGAAAGAATTCAGAAGTGTAGAGGAAAAAGGCTTGTGCTCCATTCTTTTTTTTTTTTTTTAGTTTATTTATTTATTTATTTATTTTTGGCTGTGTTGGGTCTTCGTTTCTGTGCAAGGGCTTTCTCTAGTTGCGGCAAGCGGACGCCACTCTTCATCGCAGTGCGCGGGCCTCTCACTGTCGCAGCCTCTCTTGTTGCGGAGCACAAGCTCCAGACGTGCAGGCTCAGTAGTTGTGGCTCACGGGCCTAGTTGCTCTGCGGCATGTGAGATCTTCCCAGACCAGGGCTCGAACCTGTGTCCCCTGCATTGGCAGGCAGATTCTCAACCACTGCGCCACCAGGGAAGCCCTGTGCTCCATTCTTTTATGGAATACACCCCGACTTAGCACACACTGTTTGCTGGGCACTGTGCACTTTCTCCTCATGACAATCCCAGAGGATGATGGTTATCTTTTGTCATCCCAATTTTCCAGATGAGGTAAAAGTGATTTGCCCAAGGTATAAGTGGCAGAGTCTTTGAACCAGGTCTGACTCCAAAACAGGTTCTTTTTGAAACTGCACTCCTTCTCAGATGGGACTCGAACTCAGCTGCACCTCAGATTGGGACTTGAACCCACAATCCCTGATTTAGGAGGGGACATGAACCCACTGTCTTTTAATTGAAACCATTCACCTGGTGTCAGGACTTACTGAAGCTCAGGTTCTTTTGTCTCATGGCAGAAAGAATTCAGTGTGAGGCGAAGAGATGGGCAAAGAGTGGGTTTATTAGCAAAGGATGCTAGTGAGAGATACAAGCGAGCTGGCAAAGGAGGGCAGCCCCGAGAACAAGGAGGGGTACATTTTTATAATCCAAGAATAAATGGAGAGGGGAGAAGACCACCTTCTTCCTCGTTCTTGGGCAGATGTCAACACTCACATCATTATCTCCTCTTTTGACCCTGCATGGTCTAAACGGGACTGTCATGGCACTATTTCAATAATATGTATTTTAGCAAAAGTGTTGCAACATGTACTAAAGTATGGTCATTTATCTCAGGTTTAGGTATAATGTTCCCTTTCCCCTACTTTTTTTTACCTTTCACCTATATTCCTGTTTTGGATACATGCAGAAATGCTACTCTTCAAGGACTGTTATCTCTCTGACTTCATGTAACAAGATTCAGACCCCATATCTATTGTCTTGTGTTTTAACTATCAGGGTTTGTGGCTTGAGTGTGCCTGCTGTTTGGATGCACCTGGTCTTCCTACAAGGTAGTGTAGATTGTTGCTAGGTTACTGGATTCTTTTCTTGAGTGGTCATTAGCTTACAACAGTCTCTCAAACTACCTTAATATTCCCTTTCTGTCTTTAATCCCCTAGTGGGATTTCTAAACTAATTATTTAATTATCCTACTCTATTCCTATCATTTTCAGCTCAAAAGACTTCTTTTCCCTAGTAAACTAGATCTGGGGAAGTCTGGGAAGGCTTCACGGAGGAGGTGACATTTGAACTGGGGCCTTGAAGTTTATCCAGGATTCTATCCCGCACAATTTCAAGTGCTGCCATTCACAAGGTAGTCTCGGGCTCCCCCTGCAGTTGTGCAGGGCAACTCTGAGTTCTTCACACAGAAATGGAGAAGGTGCACCAGTTAGACTTGGCTGTCTAACAAATCACCTCCCAAATTCAGCAGTTGATTTAAAACAATAAGCATTTACAGGTCAGCTGGCTAGTTCTGATCTCAAGCAGGCTTATTCCTGTACCTGAGTCTGCTACTGAGTCAGCTGTAGGGTGATCGACCATCCTGGTTTGCCTGGGACTGTCCCAGTTATAGCACTAAAGGACCCGCCTCCCCGGTGACCCCTCAATCCTGGACAAACTGAAACAGCTGGTCACCCTAGTTGACTGGGGCTGTCGGGTCTAGGTGGGCCTGGGCGAGGATGGCTGGAGCCTCTCTATGTGGTGTCTTTCATCCTCCAGTGGGCTAGCCCAGGTTGTTCTCATGGCAGCAATGACAGGGGTCCAAGAGAGCAAGTAGACACGCGCAAGTCCTGTTAAAGCCAAAGCTCAGAACTGGCACATCGTCACTTCTGCCACATTCTGTTGATCAAAGCAAGTCTTAAGACCAGGGGTAGGAAAATAGCCTCCCCCTCTTTATGAGAGAGGCACATTGCCAGGGGCATGGATATGGGAACAAGTGTGGGAAATGGGCCAATATCATAATCAATCTGTCACATAAGGGAAGTCCTGACTCAGGTGTAGCAATAAGCCTGGCTGACCTGTAAATGGTTATTGTTTGAAACCAGCTACTGAATTTAGGAGGTGGTTTGTTACACAGCAAAATCTAACTGATATACTCCCAACTCATGGGGTATAGTTGGGGAAGGGCAGGAAGTTCAGTGTGGCTAGAGCATAGTGGGCTGTCAGAAGATGGGAGAGAGATAAGAATGGCTGGGTCTGTGTGTTTTCTCATCTCCTGGACTGGCAAATGAGGACAACAGGAGAGGGTCCATGATTCCTTTATACAGATGAGAAAGACTGGGGCCCAGATAGGGCAGGCACACACCCAGCATGGGTAGGAACTGGAACCAGGGCTTTCCCTGCTGGGCCAAGGGAGGCCATGGGAGGAAGGGGTGCTTTTGCAATCTCTTACTTAAGACCAAGAGGCCATCAAGTATTCGTAAAAGAATGGGGAGGGGTGGCTTGATGGAGATGGGTGGGTGTTGAAATCACCCAAACCCACTGGCACCTATACTTCTGCAGGACTGTGCTTATTTATTCCCTCAATTTGAATGACTGGATTTTTCCCCTCCAGATATTCCCTGGGGCTCCCTCTCTATCAGTAGTAGCAAATGGATTTACAGGTGTTTAATTAGGCTGGAAAATTATAGACAGCCGGAAACCTTGACCATGATTCTCCCACCTCCTGGGGAGGTGCCCCTAGGCCAGGAGATCAGCCCAGTTCCAGTGAAAGGACCTTCTTGCTGATGAACTGGCCAACCAGGCCCCTGTAAATCCACTGACCTGCCACTAACTTATTGTGTGTCTTTGGAAGAGCTGCTCTTCTCTATGGGCCTCGGGCTCCTGGTCTGTACCGTGAAGAAGGGGACGAGGGGAGACACAGTGTGGGGGGATTTGAGAAAGCAAGGAGACCTGGAAGTGGCAGGGACAACCACAAGCTGTGCAGAGGACATTACGGGCCCCAGAGTGGCTGTGAGGAGCGGGGTGGCCCATGGAGCCGGGAGGAGATGGGAGAGGCTCTGTCCTCTCTTGGAAAGAGTAGATGATATTCCTCTTTGACAAGCAAGCCCACTGTGTGCCCAATTGCACATAGTCTGCACGGACTCACTTCAGCTTCTCCGCACTCCTGGAGTGGGTGTTTGCTACCGTGATAGACAGACGGGGGAAGCAACTGCCCTGTATCACACAGTAGGTGTGAAGCACACGCAGTCTGACTCGGATTCCTGGCTTTCTCTGCAAATCTGCTGAATGTCTGCAGCCACCCTCCCACCTCCACCTGCCCGGGATTAAACCGGATGTGCTCCACTGGCCCTGCAGACACACCCTCTGCCTTGCCCTCTGTTCCACCAACTGCATCACATGAGCCCCCTCGCCTCCGACTTCCGGTTCCTTCAGCCCCCGGGAAGCAGCAGCAGGAGCTCGGAGGGTGGAGGGTGGAGGTGAGGGAGACTGGGGATTTGTTTCCCGGGCCCCTCCCTGCCGGGCCAGGCTGCATCCTCTGTCAGGTGGCACCCCCCAGAGCCTCAGCCCTCAGGGTCCTGAGCAGGGCTGCCTTCACAGCCCTACAGGCGCTGACTGCTGCCCACTCTTGCTGGGCTCAGGGTGTTTCACCACCCCTAAACCTGTCACTGGACTCATTTCCATCCTGACTCTGAGAAGGACCCTGGCAGACACCCCCACAAGTCTGTTCCTGCCCCCAAAGTGCCCTGTGCTCTGTCACCCATAATTCCTCCTTTCCCCTCTCCCTGCCCCACAAGGCCTTCCCCTGTGGACACAGGGTTGGGAGGAAAACAGACCGATCAAGCTGGTTCCCAGCAAAGAAGTGTTTCCCACCCATCGGTCCCTGCAAATCTCCAAAGCCAGTCTTTAATATTTCACTTTAATCAACTCTCTTTTCTGTAAAAACTTAAAAAAAAAATTGAATCTGAGTTTTTAGAATAAATTTTTAACTTTAGAACAGTTTTAGATTTATAGGAATATTGTGAAGGTAGTTCAGAGACTGACCAACTCTCTTAAACTTTATTTTAAAAGGAAACTTTTCATTATTCCTGCAAATGAAACCAGCATGATGCGCCTCAGACTTTAATCTTAAAAATGAACAATGAAAACAAAACAATGTTATTAAATTTTTTAAATTAAAATAAAAAATTAACAGCCCAATAGAAGTATTAATAAATCTGATTGATTTATATAATGCATTTTGCATGCAGAATTGGCTGGGATCTGTGCGTGTGTGTCATGAAGCGCTCCCCAGTGCAGGGCCATCACCGGGCACCAGGCTGTTTTCCACCATGACCCACGTCAGTGCCCTGCCAAGAGTCCTCTGAGGAATGGACCAGCTATAGCACAGCCAGCGTTTATGGAGTCCTGCCTCTGGTGGGGCACTGTTCCGATGCCTTACATCTATTAACTTGTCAGAGCCTCAGAATAACCTGATGAGGTACCAGGTACTATTATTACCTCGATTTTTAGAGGGAGACACTGAAGCAGGTTAAGGAACTTGTTCAAGGCCACAGGCCAGAGCCACACGGGGGTAGTCAGGCTCCCAAGTCTGCATATGGCTGTGCTCTATTACTGAGAGCAGAGAAAACAGGCATTTCCCCCATCCCACTGCAGCCTCCCTGGACCACGGCAGCAGCACCGAAGTCACCTCTGTTCTCTCCCGCCTGTCCATTCTTCGATCTGCAGCCGTGCGCTCTCAAACACGTGGAGCTCTGTGTAACAGAGCTGCCCTTTCAGACCTGCCCTTGCTCAGCATTGCACAGTGACATCCACCACTCCTCAGTTTTATTCTCCCCCAACCAACTTTGTACTCTGAAATTCCTCTATTACATAGAAGAGGTGAAAGACTAGAAAATGAACACCCTATATCCTTATCCAAAATTCAACCACCGCTAACAGTCTCTCTCTACCTGTATGTATTCTTCTATTTTGAATTGAAATAAAGCCTTTCTTCATGTGTCCTTGGCAATAATACCAGGTTTGATGTGCTTGTTATTTTTTTCTAAATACACTTGAAAATAAATACATTACTGTGAAAAGAAGATATTTGGCCATGTACCTCCTAAAATCCCCCTGTGCATCCTCCTGATATGACCGCCACACACTGGGGAAATCAGTCCCTAATGTGGGATGGATCTCCGTGGACCTCCATGGTTGTTTTCAGCAAGGATGCCACCTAAACTCACCAGTTCCCTCTGGTGGCAGGGCTGGGAGCTGTGTAGGGAGATTCTGTGGGGTCTAGATGGGGAAGGCAGAGGCATCCTGGGGGTCTTCCACCTAGGCTGGGAAGGGAAGTAGGACAGTGCAGTCATGGCTTTGCACTGGCTGTTCCCTGTACTCTTCCTGTGTATTTGGAGGCACCCTCCCTCCCTTTAAGTGGGTGTCTGCTCAGATGTCCCTCTCAGAGAGGCCTTGCTAACCACCTAGCTACAGTTCCCCCACCCCGCTCAACCTGCTTAATTTTTCTTCAGACAAACACTTCAGACCACGACACTGTTTTCTACACTAGTCTGTCAGCTCCATAAGGGCAGGGACACAGCTCTCTTTACTCAGCACTACACTCCCATGCCTGGCACAGAGACTGACACTAGCATGTGCTAAATAAATGAGGGTTGAATGAGCAGATGAATGAATGAATCAGTGGCCTGGGGTTCAGATTCAGACTCTAGGGCTGTTGCTGTCACTAGGGGAAATCCAGCCTCCGCGTGCATGCCCTCAGTGATGGGGATCTCAGTCCCTACATTCCTGAAAGATGACCACATACGAAGAGTTACTTTCTAGGTTTTTCCCACAGATACGATTTTTTATGTTTTCCCCAAAGCTGAGACTTATGTTTATTTCAAACAGTAATGTAACTTCCCGAGGAAATGAGAGGGAGTTCGTGCCTGCCAGGGACTCAGGGAGGGCAAGGACCCTCTGCTTTCTTCTCACTCCCATTTACGCATATTTCTGAGTAAGAGCCCAGTTTCCCATCAGGCTCTGGGTCCATGGGGTCCGCACTGCCCCCACACTTCCCTACTGGTGGAAAGATGGGAACATCATCCTCTCACCTGAGAAGACTTGTTGACAAAATCCTGAACTGGTTGAGGCAATGGAAAGTGCTCCAGCTGAGACGCAGCAGGCCTGGGTTCTCTGCCACAGAATCACTGTGTAACCATGAGCCTTACCTTCCATACCTGTAAAATGGGGACAGTGAGTTTGCTCTGAGCCCAGGGATAAGAAACTATACTAGGTCAGATTTCCAAGCCCCAGGGGCCTTCTGCAAATAGCAACGGAACCACCCCATCCCCAGAGGCTCCGGGCACAAATCAGCAGCACAGAAGCACCACGGGGCCCACTTTACCTAAGCACAGGCAGAATTGTAGCAGAAGAGCAAGGTAAGTGGCTCCCGCGGCGGCCTGATTCTGAGCTGTTGGCGTGATGTGTGGGACAAATTAAGTTCATAAAATAAAGTCAGAGTGGGCTGTGGCAACTTGGCCACAAACTGTGCTCCTTGGCCACCTTGGCTGGGGACCTGGCACGGTTGCCCCTTGGAAGGCCCAGCCCGTTGTCCACCATGTCCACCTGCCCTCCCCACAGGCCACACTGAGTCTGGGCCCCAGGCATTTGCTCAGGCCGTGTTCCTGCCTGATGTGCTCTCCCTGACTGGCTCAGCCCCACAGTTCCTGATCCAGAGAACAGGGTCTGGTGGGAGTTGAGGTGCTCCTGGGGGTGAAGTACCTGGGCCAGTAGTCGAGGTTCAAGGCCCAGTTTTAGGGTGAGGGCTGCCCCCCGCCTGGCATCCAATGGGTTAGGAGTGAATCAACTCCCAGATTCCATCAGGAATCCCTCCTATTGGGATTCTCACACCCTGTATACTAACCTCCCATGCTTCAAGGTCAGCATCAGGATGCCTCCTCCAGGAAGCCCTGCTGGAATGGCTCAGATTCAGCCCCCTAACTCCCAGGCACATAAGCTTCTCCCAAGGTGGGAAGGTCCTGGGCTGGGCCCAGCAAGATCATCCTTGGCCACCCTGTGTAAGATGCCAGCATCCTCCTTGCCTTAACTTTCCAGTCCCCTTTCTCTGCTTTAACCTTTGAGCATGGTCCTTATCTGATGCACTTTAAATTTGCTGATTTGTTAATTCTCTGGCTCTCGCACTAGCATGTAAGCTCTCTGAGGGGAGGGCCTTTGTTGTTTTTGTTTGCTTTCATATTTCTGTGCCCAAGCAGTGCCCGTGTGCAGTAGCCTCAAGTATTAGTTAAACAAAGAATGAATGAAAGGAAGGATGCCCAGCACATGCAGAGACTCAGGGGTGAGAAAGGGCGTGGGAAGCAAGAAGGTGCCACCGAATGCAGGATTCCTAGAGTGTGGTCTCGAGGTGAGGTGGGAAAAGGTAGTAAGGCCCAAACTGAGAAGAGTCTTGAATGCCAGGCCAAAGGTTAGAGGGGGGTGGGAGCTACGGCACGACGTTAGATGGGGGAGCAACAGTGTCACATCGGGGTTTAGAAAGACCCTTCTGGCTGGGTGGGAGGGAGGACTGTGGGGCAGAGAGGAGTGGGAGTGGAGAGAACAGTGAGGAGGCCATGGAAGTAGTCAGGCGAGAGAGGGCGGGCACCTGGGGGGGGGGGTCATGGTGGGACCTGGAGGGCGAGCAGGAGGCCTGGGCTGGGCAGGGACTGACAGGCAGTGGGGAGCATCCTCTGGGACAGGCTCTGTCTGGCTAGCCTCGCCCCGCAGGGCTGCCCCACAAGGGGCAGGGAGCCAGGGGACCCAGTCTGGCCCTGCCTCTTGGGACTCCAGGGATGCACGGTGGCTTCTGTTAATGGCAGGAAACTGCAGCCAGCATTGCCCACCTGGTGTCGGCCATGCGGTGTGTGGAACAGGGAAATTAAACCAGTGTGGGGACCTCAGCTGACGCCACGTACCTGGCTCCTGAGGCTTCGGGTGTGCGACCCTGTGGGAGAAGGGAACCGTCACTGACTGAGCACCTACTCTGTGCCAGGCACGGGTTGGATGCTCTATATGCATTTGATCCTTACAGACAGCAAGGTGGGTACTATTACCCCCATTTTACAGATAGGGAAACTGAGACCCAGAGAAGCTAAGTAATTTGGGGGATCACACAGTGGCAGAGCTCTTTCTACTCCACGATGCTGCCTTCTGAAAGGAAGTCAGGCAGAAGGCACACAGAAAAGGAATTTATGATCAACACGGCAGCCCAGCAATGGAAGGGTTGCTTAGGGAGGGGTAGGTGGCCCGCCTTAAGATGTGCAATTAGAGATCAAGTGAATGCTTGGCGGTGTCTGCGTGGAGGGGAGGGGAGGGCGAGCTGTCTTCTGGGTTCCCCTCTAGCTGGGCACCTCACGGGGTAGGAAGGCCTGAGCTGAGGGACAGCTTTGCCTCTGCCCCAGGCCCCCACAGATCCCCTTCCCAGGAGAAAATGCCCCCTTCCTCAGGCTAGACCTGATACTCTGCAGAGCCACGGACCTGCCACTTTTGCTTGCTCTCTATCACATAGCCCTGGAACCATCAACCCTGCAACACAGGCCCAGAGAGGAAATGGGGCTGGCCCAAGTCACAGTTATGCCCCTGGAGGATTGGACCAAACATGTTCAGTGGTGTCCAAGGGCTCTGGCCACTGTCTAGTCCGCTGGGCCCAGCCCTGCCCTGGCCACCATGATCGTCCCAGCTGCTGGACACATGCCTGCTGGTCGGAGCTTCTCAGAAGAACCAGGAAGCTGGAATTGCTGTGATTCCCGGCCCTGTCCCCAGTACGGCCTTTGGGGACTCTGCATGCGCCTGCACAGGTGTGCAAGCTGGAAGTGTGGGTGGGGCCAGAGCATTTTATCTCTTAACATGGCTTGAGGGTTGGGCTGCCTGGGGTTCCATCCATTAAAGCAGCTTCTCTTTTAGTCCCAGGGGCATCTCTCAGGTGGCCAGTCCCACTGGAGGGCTAATGACCTGAGTCCACTCCACCAATTCTACATGTTCCAGACCTGATGAAGGGGATGCAGTCTCAAGAGTCCTGGGTCTGAATCCCAGCTCTCCCCCCAGCTGTGTGACCTTGGGCAGGTTCCCTCACATCTCTGGGCCTCAATTTCCCAGAGGGTTCAAACATTCCAAGGGCAGGACACAGCCTGTACTGTAGTTTGTTTGTTTGTTTGTTTGTTTGAATCAAATGGGTTGCCAACATTTAAAACATAAAAGATCAGGAAATTTCACACAAAAAAATCTAGATTTTCAGGTTTCATTGAAAAATCAGAAGATCTGGGCTCACTGGGTTCCCACCCCCATCAGGTAATAACCCACTAGAGTAAGTCACTTTCTCCAGTCCTCACGGGCCAGGCAGCCCCTGGAAGCTGGTGGGTTTTCTACCCCTGAGTCAAGCTGGGAACCCCAGCCTCTTGCCTTAGCAACCCCGGAGCTCCTGGCCCAGGCCTGGTCATTGTATATGTGCTGCATTGATGAATGAATGAATAAATAGATGAGCACAGCAAAAATGATAATAATCATGCCTGCTCCCTGCCCCCCACTTTCCCAGAGGAGCACAAGGAGGTCCTGGCATTTTATAAACCTTGAAGTCCCAGGAATAACAATAACCAATATGTAGGTAGCACTTACCAGGTGCCTAGCTCTGTCCAAGGAAATTTCCTTCCATTATCTCATTTGTCCCTCACCATGCCCCTGTGAGGTGGGACCTTCTCCATCCTGGGGAGGAGAGGGTAACAGGGAATAGTATGCCACTTACAGGGTTGGTGGGAGGATTAACTGAATTAATGAAGGTAAAGTGCCTGGAAAAGAGCCTGGCACACAGCAGGTGCTCAGTAAGTGCGGGCCATTGACACACAAGCCAGGTACTTTCACAGCAGTGATCTCGTGTGGTGGACAGATGAGCCCCCCCGAGCTGGGAGGGGTTGAGACTTGCCCAAGGTCACAGGGCAAGTGGCTTGGAGAGGATTCTCAGATGCGGAGACGCGTGACTTCCTGCAGCAGGGACCGCTGCTATGGAGCGGGTCCTGAGGGGGTTGGGTCCAGGAGAGGGTCTCTGGGTAGAGAAGGTGGGAGGCAGGAGAGCAGAGGTCTGGAGCCTCAGCAACATAATTCCAGCCCTGGCTTGGCTTTGGCACTCTGGGCTTCCTCTCTCCCCTCCCAGGTTTGCAGCTGGTGTCTGGAGGCTGCCGCCCTGCAGCCTGAACCCAGTGCCCTCCCTCCGGCTGACCCACCCACCCACCCTCTCGGCCCAGCTCCTCGCCCTCCAAACGGGGGAACCAAGGCCTGGGGACAGGCAACCTGGCAGGGTGGAGGTGCCTGGGTTTCACTCCTCCCAGCCCTGCCTCTTACCGGCTCTGTGACCCTCTGATTCTCCTTTCCTCATCTTTTATGACTCATCAAAAGTGTTTGCCTTGGGCTTCCCTGGTGGCGCAGTGGTCGGGAGTCCACCTGCCGATGCAGAGGACACGGGTTTGTGCCCCGGTCCGGGAGAATCCCACATGCCACGGAGCGGCTGGGCCCGTGAGCCATGGCCGCTGAGCCTGCACGTCCGGAGCCTGTGCTCTGCAAAGGGAGAGGCCACAACAGTGAGAGGGCGGAGTACCGCAAAAAAAAAAAAAGAGTGTTTGCCTTGAGCCAGGCACTGGGCTCAGAGCCTTGCATGCATCCTTCCACGTATTCCTGATGACAGACCCGTTTCATGGCTGGGAGGATGGAAGCTCAGTCTTTCCCCTAGTTGCACAGCTGGGAGTAGATTCAGAGTCAGGTCCGGGTGAGTCCAAAGCCTGAGTTCTTTAAATGAAGAAAGTGATATGTACCTCATCTGGTCATCGTGAGAACATAGAATAAAAAATAAAATAGGGCTTCCCTGGTGGTGCAGTGGTTGAGAGTCGCCTGCCAATGCAGGGGACACGGGTTCGTGCCCCGGTCTGGGAAGATCCCACATGCCACGGAGCGGCTGGGCCCGTGAGCCATGGCCGCTGGGCCTGCACGTCCGGAGCCTGTGCTCCGCAACGGGAGAGGCCACAACAGTGAGAGGCCCATGGACCAAAAAATAAAAAAATAAAATAAAATAGTAGTTAAAGCTTCCATAGCCTTTAATTACCGTGCCAGTGGCTATTCTACATATTTTACATTCTTTTTTAAATATTCTTTTCCATTATGGTTTATCACAGGATATTAAATATAGTTCCCTATGCTATACATTAGGACCTTGTTGTTTATCCATTCTAAATGTAACAGTTTGCATCGGCCAACCCCAAACTCCCAGTTTGTCCCTCTCCCTGTCCCCCTCCCCCTTGGCAACCACAAGTCCCTTCTCTGTGTCTGTGAGTCTGTTTCTGTTTTGTAGATAGGTTTATTTGTGCCATATTTTAGATTCCACGTATAAGTGATATCATATGGTATTTGTCTTTCTCTTTCTGACTTACTTCAGTTAGTATGATAATCTCTAGTTGCATCCATGTTGCTGCAAATGGCATTATTTTGTTCTTTTTTATGGCTGAGTAGTATTCCACTGTATATATGTACCACATCTTCTTTATCCATTCATCTGTTGATGGACATTTAGGTTGTTTCCATGTTTTGGCTATTGTGAATGGTGCTGCTATGAACATAAGGGTGCATGTATCTTTCTGAATTATAGTTTTGTCTGGATATATTCCCAGGAGTGGGACTGTTGGATGATATGGTAATTCTATTTTTAATATTCTGAGGACCCTCCATACTGTTCTCCATAGTGGCTGCACCAAAGTTTCATTCCTACCAACAGTGCAAGAGGGTTCCCTTTTCTCCACACCCTCTCCAGCATTTGTTATTTGTAGACTTTTTAATGATGACCATTCTGACCGGTGTGAGGTGGTACCTCATTGTAGTTTTGATTCCCATTTCTCTAATAATTAGTGATGTTGAGCATCTTCTCATGTGCCTACTAGCCATCTGTATGTCTTTGGAGAAATGCCTATTAAGGTCTTCTGCCCATTCTTTGACTGGGTTGTTTGTTTTCTTGTTGTTGAGTTGTATAAGCTGTTTGTATATTTTGGAGATTAAGCCCTTGTCTGTTGCATCATTTGCAAATATTTTCTCCCATTCCATAGGTTGTCTTTTTGTTTTTTGGGTTTTGTTTTTTTTTTATGGTTTCCTTTACTGTGAAAAAGCTTGTAAGTTTGATTAGGTCCCATTTGTTTATTTTTGTTTTTATTTCTATTGCCTTGGGAGACTGACCTAAGAAAACATTGGTACGATTGTTCTAAGTATTTTACACATGTTAAGTGGTTTCACCCACACATCAACAGTATCAGCAGGCATCAGTGCTCCTATTATCATCTCCCTGTTATAGATCCAGAAACTGAGGCACAGAGAGGTTAACATGCCCAAGGTCACAAACTAGTGAGTGGTAGAATCAGAATTTGAATTCAAGCCTTCCAGCTCCAGAGTCCTTGCTTTCACCCACTATGCTGTGAACATAGAGCATCATGCATGAGGCGTGTGCTGAACCCCAAACCCACAGGAGCTCTCCCCATCAGCTCCGTCATCAGTTTGTCAGCTGCAGAGCCAGCAATGAGGATGCAGGCCCCAAGGATTCCTGCCCCAGACTGCTCCCCAACCCCATCACTCCAGCCCCACCCCAGGGTCTAGTCGGGTACACAGGCCATAACCACCAGGACAAAGAATCAACAGCCTGAGAACAATGTAGGAGTCGCACCACCCATCTCCCTAGAAACCCAAGACAGGGCTGGCCCAGCTGATGCAGGGAAGGATGAGGTGTTTGCCTCCTGTTCTCTATCCTCACCTGGACCTCCCCCTCTCAGTTCCCTGAGCCTAGACGGGGAACTCTACAGCAGACACCACAATCTGGGAGCCATGAGCATACTCTCCACTTTCTTCTGTCCTGTATCCCACTCCTCCAGGTCCTCCTAAGTGAGGACACTTATGACGCTGTTTCATTATGCCCTTTCCAATTTCTGGGCCTTTGCTTGGACTACTCCTTCTGCCTGAAGGCTCTCTCACACCCCTTCGGAAAGACCTCCTTTTCCCTGTAAGCAGAGTTTGTCCCGCATTCCTCTGATACCCTACGGCCCCCATCGTCCCTTTCATGTCCCATCACACACCATTGTGATTGTGTATGTGTCATTTCAAGCACACAATGCCCTCTACACACATAGCAACAAACTCAGAAACATGTAAGCACATAGAAATATACCACTCTCTTCTCACAGGGTACAATCCCACACCCAAAGGCCCATGTATGCACTATGACCTTCTAACCAAGACACGCATGTACGTGCTTACACTCAAGCAAGTATCAAGGTAACATCTGTGACTTTACATATGTACACACACACACACATGCACATACACACTCACAGCACACAATCCAAGCACACAGGGCCAAACTACCCACAGAGAATCACATACTGCAGAAATAGTCAAGCTTCTACACTCTTGAACACACATAGATGTTCAATCATGCAGAAACATGCAACAACACCCACCAATGGGATCACGCGTGGGGATGCCGAACTGCGTACATTCCGGAGTCATTCCCTGGGTAGGCTGGCCTGAGGCTGGGAGGATGTCTCCTCAGAGACAGTTGGAGCCTGGGTAGCAGGGCCTGGGAAACCAGGCTACCACGTCCCACTGGAGCTTGCGCCCGGAGGGGAAGATAAACGATGTGTCTATTGGGCTCCTGGGTGGAGGGTCCTGTGCAGGAGGGGGGCTCTTGGGCTGATTCCTGGCTCCTGTTTCCTACTTGCCACTTGTGCTTTCAGACCAGCAAGCCCCTGCCCTCAGGCCAGGCCTAAGCTTTTCCTCTAGGCGCCCTTGGCAGCCTAGTCCTTAAATAATGGAACCAGCTTTTACCAGCATTCGCTGAGCACAGGGCCAGACTGGGAGAACACCACCCCAGTGGCCTCACAGGGCTCAGGCTGGTGTCTACCCTGACAGCACTGACACCATCTGGAGGGATCCTCTTGACACCTGACATGTAGGATTATTCTGCACATTTTAAAGGAGTGGAAATGGAGGCTCAGAGAGGTCAAGGGACTTCCCCAAAGTAACACATCCAGGGGGTGGTGGGGCAGAAATGGACCAGCCTTCCCAAGGGAGCTCCTGGTCCCTGGGCTCCCAGAACAGCACTGGGTCACCCTCACCTACTCCTGGGGGAAGCAGCAGGAGCAGGGAGACCCCAGGGTGAGGTGGAGTCTTTTCTGGGGTCTGGGGAGGCAATGAGGTAAACTTTGCTGTGGTGCAGCCTGGACTTTCTGCCTCTGGGAGGTCAACTCCTTGACAAATCAGGAGAGGGACTCCAGGCCTGAAAGCCATAGACTTTGGTGGAACAGCAGTGGCTGCTGTTACCTGTGCTCCCAGCCTCATTTCTGGGTCCTAACAGGCTGTGACCCAGTTACCAGGTAGAGGCAGCATCCCTGGAAGATTCCTATGGGACCCCAGGCTCCTGAAGCCCCTGACCCAAAGGGGTTGAGTATCTCAGTTTATTGTGGGCACTGCAAGGGAATGGCTGGATCTGGCACCAAGGGTTTCAGAAATTACCACAGGAAAAGCTTATAGCTAAGAAACCTCCATGCCAGGCTGATTGCCTTTAAAAATTAGGCAAGACAGCCAGGAGAAGACCGAGCTCAGATCTAGAGGAAGCATGAAGCTGCTCTAGGCCTGGGCCTCCCCAACTGCTGGATTCCAGCAGAGATTTTCAAACTATGTACCCCACTTGGGGAGGGGGCCTGGGTGGAGGACTGCCAGCTTTGGGGCTCTAGGATTCCTCTCCACCCTTCAGCAGGAGCACTCAGTGTGACTACAGGCTCGCCAGTCTTATTTCTTCTTCCTGGGCCCACAGGAAGACTGCATTTCTCACCTAACTTGCCAAGGTGACAAAGGCCAGTCACTGGGTTCTTTGGAAAGAGTGTGAGCAGAAGTGATGTACGTTGTTTCCAGGCCCAGTTTTAAATCCCCTAATGTGACACTCTTTGCTCTTTTGTTTGCTTCTCATAGTGACAATGTATTGAACTTACATCATAGATAGGGACACTAAGATGGAAGCAACTTGGATCCCTGAGTAATCATGTGGAGGAGAGATGCTCAGGAGAGCCACTAACCCACATTGTATTTGTGTGAGTGAGAAACAAACTTTTATTGTGTTACCCCACTGAGATTTCAGGGTTTATTTGTCATCTCAGCAGAACCCAGACTAGCATGGCTAATATATTCCTCTTGGATGGATTTTATATCTTGAGGTTGCACAAAGATTGTTATTGAAGAAAGAACTCCGTGACTAAAATCCCACATCCAAAGTGTCCTCTCTCAGGTCTCCCAGTTCTGATGTCCGGACATTCTGTATTTAGACAGCTGTGGGCAGTGGAAGTCAGGTGGCTTGAACTTGGTCATATACCCTGACTATGTGGCCTTGGGCAAGCTTCACACTTTTCTGAGCCTCGGTGTCCTCACCTATAAAGTAGAGGCAAAGATGCTTCACCTACAGGGCTGCTGTTAAGATCAGTGAGCAACTGTAAACTGTAAAGGGGGGAGATTTGCTTCAGGGAATGCACTGACGGTTTGTCATTATGCTCATCCCACCCACCACACCCACCACAGGCAAGGTCAGGGGAAAGAGACTTCAAGAAGGCATGAAATTTCATTCATTCAGCTGGGGGACACTTCCAGCCCTGTGTGGGGCCCTGGGCCACAAGGCAAGGCTCTGCAGAGAGACCGTCTCTCTTCTCAGCTGTATCTTCTCTGTCTTGGAGGAGGGGGTGGTATCTGACCTAATCACAGGTGATGGCTCATTAAGAGGTTACTATGTTCCTGGCCCTTAATGATTCAATGAAGCCTCACTCAGGCAGGTACATTCCTCATCCTCCTTTTACAGAGTAGGAAACTGGAGGCACCGAGAGACTGAGCCTCTTGTCCAAGGTTACACAGGTAGGATGTGGGCAATGCTGGGATTTGAACCCAGGAAGTCCTACAGCAGTGCCTGGACACAAGACCTCTGGGCTATTCAGATCTCTTAGCATGTGTAGCATCGGTGTCTGGGTGGCGGATGCAGGACGGAGGAGGGGAGGCTGTCCAGGGAGTGGGCTTCCAAGATTTAGCCGAATAGTAAAATGTCTCTGTTGCTTTGTCCCCTTCTGTCTCTCTGACTCTCTCTCCCCAGTTTCCTTCTTAAGCTCATTTGATACCACTCTTCCCGACTTCATAGTTTTCCTCACCTCACTTTAATTCTTTCAGAGCCTCCCCGCTGCCCTCAGGATAGAGCCCCAGATCTGAGGCTTGGCATTCAAGGCCCCAGGAGGTGCCCTTTCCAGTCTTGCTTCCTGCTGCTGCACTGTCTTGTCCTGTGCCCTGTGCTCTACTTAGACTGAACTGTGTGAACTGCCTTCTCTTTCCCACCCCATGTCTCGCTCCATGTTGTCTCTGCCTGGAGCTCTCTCCCCACCTTTCCCACCAGCTCACTCAGCTCCAGGCAGCCGTCCTGGGGTCTCCAGGTTTGGCCATGTTTTCTGCAGTGCTGTAGCCCAGGGCTGTGTCTCTCCTCTGATCCTCTGGGTTGCCACAGTCTCCATCTCCGTCTGAACCTTAACAGCTCCTCTAGGGCAGGACCTGGGCTGGGACCCCAACATTGCCCAGCACAGGGCCTGGCACAGAGGGGACATCAGTGACCTTGGGTTGCAGGCGAGGTCTCAGGAACTCTGAGGATGGCCTCACACAGAGTGACAGGTGGAGAGGAGTCAGGGGTAAGACCCAGGGTGGGGGGAGGGTGTGAGGACTAGGGCATAGGGAGACTAGAGTGGCTGGAGGGTGTCATTTGAGTTCTTGGGGACAGATACCCAGACTGATTCAGAAGGATGCCAGGGCCAAACCACAAACATCCCTTTAGACCGTGGCCAGGCTGTGGCCCTGGCATTAAAAATTACACGTATTATCTAATAATAGGTATATATAAAATAGACGTGTGTTGCATTTTTATAAGAAATAAACAGACTAGTCATATGCTTTATTATCCAAACCAGAACTTTCTGAGAAAGAAAGGGATTGCAGTGAATAATTATGTGGGACAACAGGTATCAATCAGGACTGTTCTGGAAACCCCGGATGTATGGCCACCCTGGGTATAAAGCATAATAATGAACACCTTTGAACCCAACTTAAACGTGAGAGATGACTTATGCTATGGGCTTCTTCCTTATCCCATTTCCCTGCCTCCCCTACAGAAGTAACCATTATCTTGAATTTTGTTGAATCATTTCCTCAGTTAAGCTTGTATCACATATGTATGAAAACCTAAACAATATACTTTATTTTTGCTTGTTTTTGAGCCCTCTAAAGGTTGGATTTTGTCCTATGAAGTCTTCTGCAACAAGCTGTTCTCCCTCAGCGTTGTTTCTAAGATTTCCTCACATAGTTGTCTGCAGCTATATTTGATTCATTTCCACTGCTGTATAGGATTTCATTATACGGAGATGGCATAATTTATTAATTCATTTTCCTTCTAAGGACATTAGCTTAGTTTCCAGGTTTTTGCCATTATAAATGGCACTACTATGAACATTTTTGTATGGGTCTCCTGATGCTTGTATGCATGAGTTTCTCTAGGGTTTACACTTAGTAATGAAATCACAAGTTCAAAGTGGTTGCAGTAATTTTCACTGCATTAGGAGCATAGGAAAATTCTGTTGCTTCACATCCTCACCAATACTTGTCACTGTCAGATTCATTTTGTGTGGAAAATCTCATTGTGGTATAAATTTGCTTTTTCCTGATTACTATAAGGTTGAGCATCTTTTCTTCAGGTTTATTTTCCATTCATATTGCCTCTGCTGTGAATGCTTGTTCATATCTTTTGCTATTTTTTTGAGTTATTTGTCTTCTTAGCATTGGTTTGTAAGAGTTCTTTATGTATTCTGGGTAGAATGCTTTGTTCATTATTTGTACTGTAATGTATTCTCCCAATCTGTGGCTAGTCTTTTAGACAATGAGAAAAAAATTAACTTGGAGGAAGCAGAGACTATACATGGTGATAAATACTCACAGAAAACAACAACAAAACACTATTAACATCCTGAAAGAAATACGAGAAAATATTGCATCATGAAAAAAGAACAAGGTACAATAAAAAAGGAATAGACATTGAAAAAGCAAAGAGCTCTTGAAAATATGATCAGAGGAAAAATAAAAATCTCTGTAGAAGGTTGAAAAAATGTTCTAGATAGAAAAAAAAAAAAGAGGTGAAAATATATATATAAGAAATGTAGAAGACCAGTTCAGGAGGGCCAATATTGGAATAATTAAGGAGATCCAGAAAGTAAAAAACAGAGAAAATGGAGGCGAGGAAATCGTTCTGTTATAGAGGTAGCTCTAGAAAATTTTCTCCAAACTGAAGATGAGTTTCCAGAATAAGAGGACCCACTGGGCACCCAGCACAGTGAATGGAAACAGATTTACTCAAAGACACACTGAGGACACAGGTGCCTAAACACTTCCAGGGAGAAAGAACAGGGTTCTGTAAACAGGAAACAAAATGGCATTGGACTTTTCAACAGGAACTAGAAGACAATGGAGCAAGCCTTCAAGATTCAGAAGGAAAATTATTTCCAGCTTAGAAATCTATATCTCATCAAACCACCAATTAAATGAGAGGCACTTTTAGAAATGCAAGGTCTCAAAAAGTTTACCTCAGATACCTCCTCTCAGAAAGCTGTGAACATAAGTTTGTTTTTATGTCTGTGAGTCTGTTTGCTTTGTAAATAAGTTCATTTGTATCATATTTTAGATTCCACATATAAGTGATATCATATGATATTTGTCTTCCTCTGTCTGACTTACTTAACTTAATATGATAATCTCTAGGTCCAGCCATGTTGCTGCAAATGGCATTATTTCATTCTTTTTTATGGCTGAGTAATATTCCATTATATATAGTCTTCTCAAACCAATTGTCTATTGATGGGCACTTGGGTTGTTTCCATGTCCTGAGATTACCAAAGGGAAAAGGGATAAATTAGGTATATGAGATTGACAAACTATTATACATAAAATAGATAAGCAACAAGGATTGACTGTATAGCATAGGGGACTATGTTCAATATTTTATTGTAACCTGTAATGGAAAATAATCTGAAAAATATACATATATATATATAACTGAGTCACTTTTCTGTACACCTGAAACTAACACAATATTGTAAGTCAACTATACTTCATTTTATCCTTTTTTTTTGACAATGTGGTGCAGCTTGTGGAATCTTAGTTCCCTGAGCAAGGATCGAACCCACACCCCCTGCAGTGGGAGCATGGAGTCTTAACCAGTGGACTGCATTACAAAAAAAAAAAAAAAAAGCTATGAGCAGATGTTGCCCCAAATAAGGTCGTGAGGAAGACACGGGATGTCAGAAGCAGGAGATTCAACACAGGAGAAAAGTGCAGAGAAGCCTCCAGATGATGGGGAAGGGAAAGCCCACAAGGAGAGCTGAGCAGCTGGTCTTGCTATCAACCAGTCCAGGATGGAGAGTCAGAAATCTGCAGCAACTTCCCAGTCAAGTAAATTGGTAGAGTACTAATATGGGTGATTGTATTAATAGGAGTTTACACAAATGAGGGAGAGTTTGGGGATAAGGGATGAATACTTAGAAATGAAGCAAAAAATAAAATGATAAATAAATAAATATCCATTACTAACTCCAGGAAAAACACAGTTATGCAGGAAAAGATGCTAATCATGGCACACTGTGAATAGCATTTATTTTGTTATGATCACATAAAAATCCTTTCAATATATGACACTAAAGCTCAGGCAACAAAAGAAACAATAGATAAACTGGACAACATAAATAAAAAATAAAAACTGCGTATCAAAAGGCACAATCGACAGAGTGAACAGGCTACCCACAGGATGGAAGAAAATATTTGTAAGTCATGTATCCAGTAAGGGATTAACATCCAGAATACATAAAGAACTCCTACAACCCAACAACAACAAACAGAAAACTTAATTTAAAAATGGGCAAAGGACTAGAACAGACATTTCTCCTAAGAAGATATACAAATGGCCAAGAAGCACATGAAATGATGTGCAATATCACTATCAAGGAAATGCAAATCAAAACCACAACGAGGAGACTTCCCTGGCGGTCCAGCGGTTAATACTCGGCACTTCTACTGCAGGCGTATGGGTTCAATACCTGGTTGGGGAAGATCCCGCATGTTGGCAGTGCGGCCAAAAAAAAAACACACCACAGTGAGATACCACCTCATACCTGTCAGGATAGCTACTATAAAAAACAAAAAAAACAGAAAATAACAAGTGTTGACAAAGATGTGACCCCTTGTGCACCGTTGGTAAAATGTAAAATGGCTCAACTACTATGGAAAATAGTATGGCAATTCCTCAAAAAATAAAAATGGAATTACTGTATGATCCAGCAATTCCACTTCTGGGTATATTACCCCAAAGAACTGAAAGCAGAGACTTGAAGAGATATTTGTACACCCATGTTCATAGCAGTATTATTCACAATAGCCAAGAGGTGGAAGCAACATATGTGTCCATTGACAGATGAATGGATAAACACAATGTGGAATATACATATAATGGAATATTATTCATCCTTAAAAGGAAGAAAATTCTGCAATACGCTACAACATGGATGAGCATTGAGGACATTATGCCAGTGAAATAAACCAATCATAAAAGGGCAAATACTGTACAATTTCACTTACATGAGGTACCTAGAGTAGTCAAATTCATAGAGACAGAAGTTAGAACGTGGTTGCCAGTGGCTGGGGACAAAGGAGAATGGGGAGTTACTTAATGAGTACAGAGTTGCCGTTGCAAGATGACAGTTCTGGAGATGGGTGGTGGTGATGGTTATGCAACAATGTGAATGTACTTAATGCCACTGAATTGTACACTTAAAAATGTTAGGTAAATTTTATGTTATGCATATCTTTCCACAACTAAAAATAATTTTAAAAATTTTAAAATCAAAGAATCACAACCATATTGGAAGGATGGGTGACGGTTGACTCAGAGAGTGAGTGTGTGAGAGTCCGTGTGTGTAGGTGTCTGGGGGTGCAGGGGGGTGGTGGTGAGAGAGCTAAATCATTGTCTTCATGGTGGGAAGTCAAAAGATAGTGCCTGAAACCGAAAGATCAAGAAATAGAAATGTGGGACTTCCCTGGTGGCACAGTGGTTAAGAATCTGTCTGGCAATGCAGGGGACACGGGTTCGAGCCCTGGTCCGGAAGATCCCACATGCCACGGAGCAACTAAGCCCGTGCACCACAACTACTGAGCCCACGTGCCACAACTACTGAAGCCCACATGCCTAGAGCCCGTGCTCTGCAACGAGAGAAGCTACTGCAATGAGAAGCCTGTGCACCGCAACGAAAGTGTAGCGCCTGCTCACCACAACTAGAGAAAGCCCGCGTGCAGCAACCAACACCCAACGCAGCCAAAAATAAAAGAAATAAAAGAAATAAATTTATAAAATAAAAAAAAGAAATAGAAATGTGTGTTATTTAACTATAGGGAGGTAAATACCAAAAGAATCAGCTAAAAGATTTGAAAGTGTTTGCATCTGGGGAGAAGGAGATGGAGGTGGGGAGTGAACGACCTAAGGTTCTCATAACAAAGTGTACAGAACGAGTTGATTCTTTAAACTATGTGAAGTAAAACTCTGATAAGAAAAAATAAAATAAAAACTCAACCAAAACAAAAGCAAACAGAACATTGCTGAGCCTCCCCTAGAAGGCCCTGTGACTCAGGAGATGGGTATCCAGGGCCTGACGACCTCTGAGTCACCTTGAGGAGCCTGTTGTCACAGGCAGAGTGGCCAGGGCATCTGCCCTCTATCCTTTTTCCCAGATTAAATGGGGGACGCAGAGCTGGCGGCCCTGAGAGAAGCGAGACACATCTGGATGGACGGAGGAGCATTGTTTATTTGAATGAGCACACATTTATTTTAATGTGTATTGGAGAATATGATTAGCATATCAAACCTGTGATTTCACGGAGATTATTGCTTAGGACGAAGCGAAGTTTATTAAGTGAAAGGATTTAAAGGGAAATACTAGGATGACAGTAGAGCAGCTAAGGGGAAATGGAGAAAGTCATTCCCCGGCGATAAGAATGACTGACTGGTCATGGGAAATACTGACCTAGTCCAACCCTCATGTTAGGGATGGGGAGCCCAGCCCAGAGAGGAAAAAGGACTTGCCCAGTGTCCTCTAGTAAGGCAGTGAAGGAGACAGATGTGACTCCCCTGAGAGCACATGGCCAGGAGGCAGGAAACCAACACTGGGTCTGTCTTGCTCTGCTCTGGTCAGCTCTGAAACCCTGAAACGCCTTCATCCTCTCAGTTCCCGGGTGCATTCCTCTGTATGAGGTTCTGCAGCTAATAGCAGTAATGTTCACGATAATTGTAGATAGTCCTTAGGAAGTGTTTACTGTGTACCAGAAAAAGCAGCAACAATTATAATAGCAAACACATATACAAGGTATACTGTGTACAGAAAACTCTTCTAAATACTTTACTTATATTCACATATTTCATCCTCACCAACCCTATGAGATAGTGTGGCAGCCAGTCTCTGAGATGGCCCACAGTGATTTTTGCCTCCTGGCTATTGCTCTCCTATATAGTCCTTCCCACATGGAATAGGGCTGACCTGTGAAACCAATAGGATATTGCCAAAATGACGGAGTGTGACCTCCCTAGTTAGGTCACAAAAGACACTGTGACTTCCTCCTTGCTTTTTCTCTCCCCCTCTTGGATGGGGAAAGCTGGCTGCCATGTCATAAGGACACTCAAGCAGTCCTGTGGAGAAATCTGTGTGGTGAAAAACTGAGTCATCCTGCCAACAGCCAATATGAACGTGCCAGCCATGTGAGTGAGCCAACTCAAACCCTCCAGCTGCAGTTAAACCTTCAGAAGACTATAGCCTGGCCAGCATCGTGACCCAACGAAGTTGCTCCCAAATTCCTAACTCACAGACAATGTGGGGGATAATAAATATTTGTTGTTGTTTTGAATTTGGGGTATTTTGTTATGCAGCAATAGGTAATTAATACTCGTAGGTAACATTGTCATCCCCATTTTATAGATGAGGAAATTGAGGCACAGAGAGTTCAAGTAACTTGTCCCAGATCACACAGTTAACAAGTGATTTAAACCATGGCGGTTTGGATCTGTATAAAGTTCATGTAATAAATTAGAATCCCTTTTACAGGAATGAAGACACTGCTGGGAAAGAGAGAGAGAGAGAGGGAAACACAGGGACAGTGGCAAAGAGAAATTGGCAATTGGTTCCCAGTACAGCATAACAGACTTAGGCTAGACTTCTGTAAAGTGATGATAGTGGACAGTGGGAGAGCTCTGCTGCCCTTGCAGCTCAGCTGTGATCAGCTTGGGGCCACTGGTCTCTGTCCCTGGCTGCGTGGTTGACGCAGCCTTGGATACCTCGGGGTGGGGGTGTGATGCCTGTGGGCAGCCCCTCTCTGGGGCTCTTATTACCCTGCACTGACACTGTCTGCCCCCAGACCAGAGATCCTCAAGGGCAGGGATGGAGTCTTGCTCATCTGTGCCCCTTGCCTGGTGCAAGGCCAGTCAGAGCAGGCTGGGGGAGGTATATATGCAGAAGGCTCTCTGGCCCTGGCCCTGGAGAGAATTCATATGGTCACACTACCCTTTAACAAATTATCACTGGGCACACAGAAGGGACCAGGATGACCCAGTTTCTGACTTGAGCAGCTCCTTATTGGATGGAGGATACAACAATGATAGCCCAGTGCGATCAGAGAGATTGGGACATGGCGTGTTGTGGGAGGCCAGAGGGGTAGGGAGGACCTCTCTAGAGGAGGCCTGAAAACTTCCCAGAGGAGGAGGAATGTGAGCTGAGGCCCAAAGGATGCACAGACGTCAGCCAGCGCAAGGCTGTTCTCAGCAGAGGATACAGCCTGGCAGAGGCCTGAGGCCTGAGGCTCTCGTGGAGGACAGGGTGAGGGAGTAGAATGTGCAAGGGGTGGGCCACTGGCCTCTGGTGGCTCTTAAAGCAGGACACAGAGACTTGGGATGGGCAGGGTGACATGCTGACAGCAGCTGGAATGTCACATGTTTCTGTCTCGTGGGGAATTCATTGCACTTGGGGTTGGGCTTGAGGATTTTCTTTGGAAACCCAGGACTGGGCAAGGCCTATATGCTTGAGTCAGCCCAGGATGGAGAGCGAGGACAGGTGAGGACAAGAAGTCACTTGGGAACAAGTTGTACAAGGACCTCAGTGTCCATTTGGTGTATGGGGTGTGTCAAAGCTTTCTTCATTTGCCCTTCACTAGATTAACCAACTTAGGTGCCCTGAAAAATTCCTATTTCTGCCCTCTGGGTTCAAATGCTAGGCCTGCCATTTACTAGCTGTATGACCTCCCCACCCCTTAGTTTGCTCATCTGTAAAATGGAATCAACATAAAACCTGCCTCATGGAGATGTTGTAAGGACTAAACGGGTTAAAGCGTTTAAAACACCTAGATGGCGCTTGACCCCCTCCCCACCTCCAGCAAGTGTACAATAAGTATCAGCTATTATTATTACTTGATATGGTTTTCCTTTTAACCTTTTCAAGAATTTAAACATCATTTATCTAATGCCTGTTATATGCCACGCCTTGTATCTATCCTCTGAAAATAGGGATGAATAAGACATAATCCTCCTAGGCATACAGAAACCATGGTAAAGGCAACAACAAACAAACGTTGATCAAACGTGCCCTGTAGGAACCCAGAAATGCAGGAGAGCTGGTTCCTGTCCTCAGGAAGGTCACAGGCTGACTAGGGAGAGAGAGAAGTGGTCCAGATTGGGTGGGGGCTGAGAGGAGCCTGGAGAACCTCCAATGAGGGGGTTTTCGAGAGACAAGGAGTTGCCCCCTTTGGCAGCTGGATGTGTGTCGGACAGTATGAGCAAAGACCCTCTTGGAGGGGAGGTGAAGGAAGGCTCAGTCTTTATTCTCTGAGTGTTAGGAGGTTATCGGGGGTTTTTGACAGGGAATTATGTTTGAATAACAGTAACATAACTAATAGCTATTATGCACCTGCAGTACAGTGCATGCTGTGCATGTCCTCTAATGTAATCCTCACAACCTTGTGAGGTACTGTCACCATTCCCATTTTACAGATAAAAAAACTGAGCCACAGAGGTTAAGTGAGTTGTCCAAGGTCATGTAGCTAGGAAGGGAAGGAACAGACTTAAACTCAGGTAGTCTAAGCCAGAGCCCATGCTCTTAATCTCTTTACCCTGCTGCCTCCGAACTTTAATCTACACAATCTTAAAACTAGAATAGACCTTTGAAATTCTCCATCTCTATTTTGCAGAAGAGAAACTGAAGCTCAGAGGTGGGAACTGACTTTCCTTGAGACCACAGAGTGAAGGAGGGGCTGAGATGAAGCAGTCAGTCTTGGCTGCAGGAAGGGCTCCAGAGTCCCAGGCATCCTGCTGTCACAGTGGCCATCGTTGTACTTGGAACAAAATCCAAACCTCCTGCTGGGGCCTACAAAACCCTCATGTGATCAGAACATTGCTGACTCTGACCTCGCCTGGTCACCCAACTTCTCCTCACCGAGCTCCAGCCCACCTCAAGGCTTCTGTCCTGCTGGTCCCTTTGCCAGGAATGCCCTTACAGCCAATCTTCCTATGGTTGGGCTCCGTCTTAGTCCACATGGGCTGCCATAACAAAATATCATAGATTGGGTGGCTTAAAAACAACAGAAATTTGTTGGGAGCCTGAGAAGTCCAAGATCAAGGCACTGAAAGATCAAGATGCCAGCAGAGTTTGTGTCTGGTGAGAGCCCACTTCCTGTTTCATAGATGACTCTCTTCTCGATGTGTCCTCACATGGTAGAAGGGGCCAGAGATCTTTCTGGGGACTGTTTTATAAGGGCACTAATCCCATTTATGTCCTAATTGACTCCCAAAGACCCCACTTTCAAATACCCTCACATTTGGGATTAGGTTTTAACATATGAATTCTGGGAGGACACAAACATTCAGTCCACAACAGGCTCCTTCTTGCCATTCAGCGAAATGTCACCTCCTCAGAGAGGCCTTCCCTGATCACCTCTCTAAAGTTACCTCCCATCACTCTCACATCACCCTACTTTATTTTTTCCATAGCAGTTATGATGATCTGAAATTATTATCATTTCTTGTTCGTTTGTTTTCTTGCTTTTGTGTCTGTCTCTCCCAACTAAGATGTAAGATGTAGGAGAGCAAAGAGGGACGTCATCTATTTCTACACTGTATCCCTGGGCAATTCCTGGCACATAGGAGGTGCTCCAGAAGTTTTTGTTGAAAGCATGCTTGCATTTCACTGTCTGTCCGTTGACAGTCTGTCTCCCCACCAATCAAGCTGGTACCATGTCTGATTCACCTTGGCACTCCTAGGCCCAGGGTTGGCACAGAGCAGAGCTGGGATGTGCTTGTTGGATGACCGAATTGCTAAGGGGCTGCCCTCTGTGGGAAGAAACAAGGCTCAGTAACAGGACTGCTGATGAGACAGAGTGGCTTCCAGGCCTGAGACTAACAGCTCCTGAAGCCCCTTCTTCTGCCCCTCTGCCATGGATGTGAGGCAGCAAGAGAGGAGGGGAGGGTGGACCTACACTGGGCCTAGCCACCTCCCAGTCTGTCTTTTAGTGGCCAGTGCCCTCAAAACTCATTGTCCAAAAAGGCTGGGCTGGTTGGGCCTTGCTTACCAGCAGGTAGCTAAAATCTAGTCACCTGTACCCTGGCATGGATGAGATGGGGCAGAGACCTTCCAGGGGAGAGGTCTTATTCATGCCAGCAGAAGCAGACAGCAGCCCTGGGTGTGCGTCCCCTATTAGCAGGGATGAGGCGTCCCTTCTGTGGGGTCCCACAGTCTCTGCCCTTCTCCATCACAGAAAGGACTACCCTGTCGCCCCTGCAGTTCCCCCTGATTGTCTGCCCCTCTGCCTGGCCCAACAGAACACTGAATGAGAATGAATGGATCAAGTTTGTGAGCCAGGCCCAAGCCACCTGCCTCACATCCTTGGCCGTGGGAATTCTCACATGAGAATGCAACATAGGCATGTTAACCAGCTACACAGACGTGTAACATCCGGGTCGGAGTCTTGGAGGGGTGCAGAGGTTCATTCCTGCTCCCCCAGCTTCTCCCTGATCACACGAATCCTGGCACCCCAATCCCTGTCCACTACCATCCCTGCTCTGTGTGCACATGCCAGGCCTGCGCACCCGGGAACATCATCTCCCCTCCTGTCCAGGTTCACTCCTAGGCCTCCCTCAGCCACCTATCAGCATGTCACCTCCTCCAGGCAGCCTGTGCTACTTCCCTTGGGCTGTCTGCCACCTCTGGGGGTAGGGGCCTCGCCTGGCTCATCCCAACGTCTGCAACGCCCAGCACGCGGCGGGCCTTGAGCAGGGTCACCGAGCACGGACCTAGGGAGAAGTGGACCAAGGGCATGAGGGAGGAGGGAAAGGAGGCGGCAGCGGGAGGAGCGTGGGGCGGAGGCGACAGCAGGGGGCGGGGGGGGGCGCGCGCGCAGGCTGAGGCAGCCCAGGCCTGGGGCCGCGCGCCCAGCCTGAGCCCGCCCCGCCGCCGAGCGTCACGGAACCTGCTTGAAATGCAGCCGAGGAGCCGGGGCGGGCGGCAGCGGTGGCGGCGGCGGCGGGGGCAGCGGCAGCCCCGGCGCCGCGGCAAGGACTCGGAGGGCTGAGGCGCGGCGGCGGCACGGGGTGCGCGGGGAGCGGCGGCCGGAGCCCGGGGCCCGCCATGGGCCGCCCCGAACGGGGCGCGCTCCGGCCGCTGGCGCTGCTGCTGCTGCTGCTGCAGCTCCAGCATCTCGAGGCGGCGGCGGATCCACTGCGCGGCGGCCAAGGTGCGTGCGGCCGGTCCCCGGCCCGTCTTTGCGCCGCCGGAGCGGCCAACAAAGCACGGCCCGGCGGCCGGGGGGCGGGTTGCGCCGAGGCCTCCGAGCCCGGGCCTGGCAGGGAGGCGCCCGGGCGGGATATGCTCCTCGGGACCCAGCTCTCCCTTAATTTGCCCTAGACCCCCGCCCCCGCGGCTCCCTGTGTGGTGGGCTCTGCCCTCCGGCACCTGCTCTTGGGGGATGGGCGCCGTGGGGGCCGGGCGGGCCGGGAACTTTGCTGGGGGTGATCACTGATGCTTTCGGGAGGGCTGTGTGATTCTCGCCGTTGGCGTTAATTTGACACGCGCGCTCCGCGGCGGCGATGAGCGGAGCCCGGAGACTACCCCGCCTGACAATGCGTTTCCGGCGACCCCTGCGTGTGGCAGAGAAAGAGGGGCTGCGTGCGAGGCGGATGTGCCCGCAGCGCCCAGTGCGCGTGTCGCGGCGTGTTGAGGGGCTCCCTGTGGGCTGTGTCTGCGTGCGTCTCTCACTAAGGGCCGTGTGTGCGGGTGAGTGTTCTGAATGGGGGGCATACCTAAGTGGTGGTACACCGACTGTGTGTGCCTGCCACAGAGCAGCCCGTCATCCCAGGAACCCTTACCATCCTGCCCTCCTTCCTGATCGAGGGTGCCAGAGGCCTCCAGGTCGTTGGCTTCAGCATCGGGCCCTCTCCTTCACTCAGTAGACCCCTCCCCGCGGCCGGGATCGCTTGTTCCGGGGATCCGGCTCACGCCCCCTCTCCCCCGCGCAGGGTCGGTCAAGGAGTGCGAAGAGGACCAGTTCCGGTGCCGGAACGAGCGCTGCATCCCCTCTGTGTGGAGATGCGACGAGGACGACGACTGCTCGGACAACAGCGACGAGGATGACTGCCGTGAGTGGCGGGCCGGGGAGGGAGGGAAAGGTGGGGGACTCCTTGCTCAGCGTCCACGTGGCTGCAGCCGCCACCGGGCCACCTGCCTGGACCTTTACTGCCGGAGCCTGCAGCCGGGAACGCTCCCGGGAGCCCTTTCCCTCCAGGCACTTAGGGACCCAGCGGGTTCTGGGCCGGCAGGTCCTGATGGAGCCGGGGGCGAAGCCCGGCGCAGCACGGCCCGGGAGGAGGGCACGCCACGCCCGGGTTGCTGGGCCGGAACTGTGGGGCGGCGACGCGACGGTCCCTGCAAGCGTCTAGCTTTCTGCGATCAGGCCCTCCGGGACTCTTGCCTAGGCCCCACGGAACGCGCTCGTGTCTCAAAGTTCCAGGCAACTCTGGGCCTAGCCTCACTCCTTTTCCTGCTGGGTTTTGTGAATGAATGGGCTCCCCGGGGCCCCTGATTGGCTGTGCGAGGACCACCCCATAGGTCCCTGTGGCCGGAGCAGGCCAATCGTGGAACGGCTGGGTGTGCAGTTTTCTGGCGCCCTTGGCGTTGGGGCCCTGCCCTGGCCCCGCCTTGGCCACACCCCCGCTCCTCCCCTGGGTAGTAGGTGCAGGCGGGGCGCTGGCGCTCGCTGCCTTTCTGCCTAGTCATGGTGAAGACCTTTCTTGTGCCACCCTGGTTGGCCGACTGCGCTCTCCTGCCAGCCAGACTGAGGCATGAGTCATGGGGCAGAGCAGGAAGGAGGGGGCCAGAGGGATGAGTTTGTTTCCTGGAAGGGGGGGGTGAGGATCCCAAGGCCGCGCGTGAACCCATGGTCACATGCAGGTGGCCGGCCGCCTTTGCTGAGTGTGGTGTCTGTACACCTGGGCACGACTGCTTTGGAAGTTGTTTCGTGAGGTGCATGTGGTTTCTGTGGGACCTGAGGGGAGTTAGCAAGCAGTTGCCACAGTGGAAGGAGTATAGTTCCAGGAACAGATAAACAGGACTCTAGAAAACACAGACGCGGGCAGTCATTCATTCATCGTTACTGAGCACCTGCTGTATGCCAGGCACCGGGACACTTTGGAGAACAGGCCCACCCCGCAGGCCAGGGAGTGCAGGTTCTGTGGGAGGAGGGCAATAGGTGGACAGGCCCACAGCACCACGCAGTGGCAAGAGGGGTAGAGAGACCACCTGGACAGGCATTGTCTGTTGAGTTATAGTGGTTTTTTTCGGGGTTTGCTAGTCAGCCCCCAGGTTCATTCTCAGACCAACCCAGATTTGGCTGTGTGACATGGGCGCATCTTTCCCTCCTGTCTCAGTTTCCTCTCCTGACCACTTGGGCTAATGATTCCTGCCCTGGTTTTGAAGACCAGTTCTAGAAATGTAATTGAAAGTGATGCGACTAACATGTGCCGACTGTTAGCTGTGTGCCAACCACTGTGGTAAGTGCTTATCTTATATAAACTCCTGTAACCTTCAGAGCAGTCCTATTTTATACACCAAAACAAACCAAAAACACAAAACAAAAAAGCCCCAAGGCACTGAGAGATCAAGTTAGTTATTCCACAGCTGTTGAGCTGCTAAGTAGGAGCTTAAATTTAAGCGTCTGACTCCAGAGTTCTTAGTCTAATTATGACCCTAACCATTTCCCAATGATATTGAAATTCTGAAAATGCCTGAGCCAGGGTAAAATGTGATAGTGAGTCTCCTCGCCCGGAGCTGTTCTTCTGTGGTTTCCTTACAGGGGGAGTGCTGAGGATGAGGCGAGGAAGTAGAAACTGTGCATTTCTGGGCTGGTTTTACCTTATCTCCCTGGCTCTGTATAACAACAGTTTTGTTGGGGGTGGCCGTGAAGAGCAGACGTGTTTCTTGTCATCCCCCTTTGTAGATAAGGACCCTGGCTCAGAGAAGTTGAGTGATTTGCCTAAGGTCACACAGCTGAGAGTGACAGAACTTGGTCAGGGTGTCCACCTGCCTCCTAGCTCAGGGGCACTGTCTGCTCTGGTGGGAGTGTGGTGCAGAAGGACCCAGGAGGGTGATCCGGGTGCTTTTCATCTCCATCGAGGCTCTGGGCAAGATGGAGGAGTGAAGTAGCGGGTGGCTGGGCGACCCCAGATGGGACCAGGGCCAATCTGACGGCCACTCTGGGCTCCTGCTTTCATTCTGAGATGGATGGGGTGGAGTCACAGGCAGAGGGTTAGTGAACAAAAGCAACCGACGTTGAGGGCTTTGCTGTTGGTGTCAAGTATCCGTCCCCCACACTGGGCTTTTCTGGGCTTCTCTGGGCTTCTCTGGGCTTCTCTGGGCTTGTCTCTTCATCTGCCAAATGAGGGGTAGCTGTTCCTCTACCATCGGTTATACCCGTAGAAAGTCTTCACCTGGGGCTGGTGAAGAGAAGGGAGTGGATGAGTGTCCACACCACCAAGGTCTTTAGAAGGGGACCCCTAGGGGCCACAAAGAGAAATCTTGAAGAAAGGGGTGGGAGCTTTGGGTGGCTGTATGAGGCGTGGTGTTGGAAAATGGTCTTTTGTCACCCCTTCCTTCCCTATCTGGGGAGTTCCCTCCATTCCGGGCCACCTGCCCGAGCTGCATTTCTTGGAACCATCCTCCCTGCCTTATATTTGACCACTCCAACCATTCCACCCTGTGAGAGGGCCTGAATCACCCCATCTCTGTACCTCTCGGCCTGCAAAATGGGGATTGCCATTTGTAAGTGAAGTCTGTGTGGGGCAAAATGCGTTCAGGCTCCCAAAGGGGTCAGAATGCAGACCGTGAATTCTGAGAGCTGATGGAGGTTGGAGGGAGGGAGCTTGTATGTGGGGGAAACCAAGGAAGGCTTTCTGGAGGAAGAGACAGCTAAGGCAGGCCTTGAAAGATGGTAACTAATGCCATTCCCTCAGAGCTTACCATTTAAAAATAGGTGATGCAGTCTCCGCATTATAGAGGAAGAACTGGGGTTCAGACAGGTGAAGTGACTCCGCCAAATTCACACAGCTCCTCAGGGTTGGAGCTGGAACTCAAAGTAAGACCTTCTAAGTGCGGAAGCTTACCCGCAGCAGATGGGACTCGGCCTTTTGGAGACACAGATCTGACGGGGATGGGGAAGGGAAAGGCTCATGGGGTTTCAGTTCCCAGCTCAAAGGGCCTTCAAAGTGGAGGAAGGGGCTGGAAGCCCAGGGGCGGCCCGGCCAGGGGAAGGGGTGGGGTTCCTGGCTGCACCTGGGTCACGTAGGCCAGCTGGCGCCTTGGCCTCAGTTTCCTGTTGCTGCTTAGTGTCTGGGAGCAGAGACATGGGTTCTGGTCTCCAGCCAGCCCTTTGCCCCCAGAGTAGCAACAGCAACAACAATGAACGCTTACTGAGTACTTGCTGTGGACCAGTTGTGCTGAGATTCTACATGTATCACCTCGTGCACCTCGAGTCTATAAAATGGGGTGACTCTTGGAAGTACCCGCATTTTCCTCATTTTACAAAGGCACAGAGGGGTTAAGTAACAAGGGTGTATGATTTTTTTTTTTTTTTTTTGCGGTACGCGGGCCTCTCACTGTTGTGGCCTCTCCCGTTGTGGAGCACAGGCTCCAGACGCGCAGGCCCAGCGGCCATGGCTCACGGGCCCAGCCTCTCCGCAGCATGTGGGATCCTCCCGGACCGGGGCGCGAACCCACGTCCCCTGCATCGGCAGGCAGACTCCCATCCACTGCGCCACCAGGGAAGACCAAGGGTGTATGATTTTTAAGTGAAACTGAAACTGCTGGGGTGTGAATGCAGGCACCCAACTAATGGAACTTGTGCTGCATCAAGCACTAGCTGACGACCTCAGGCAAGTCCTCCCAGGCCTCTGTTTCCCCATCTTGAGGGGACATCAACCCCCGCACTCCACTTCCAGCTCTGGGAAGAGCTCTGCGCTTCTCCGTGTGGATGGACTGCTTAGACAGGTGGACCGGTCGTATGCTCAGTTCCCCCTACCTGTTTAGGCTTCTTTAGGCTGCCCTGTTCTCCCAGCCCCCATCACTGCTCCGTTCCAGTTTTAATAAAGAGTGGCCGCAGCAAGGTCTCCCGTGGCCGAGAGTTCATTAGCTGGCAAGGCCAGGCTGTAGGAGTGCTGAGGCCTGCTGGGAAGTAGCCTTGTAAATAATTAAAGCTCGGCCACAGCTCCCAGCTGGGGCTGCAAGCCCGCATCTGGTCTTCAGTGTGCCGCCTGGCCTAGCCCATTCTCACACCCCTGACACGAGGCCCAGCTTCATGTCCTTTATTGGATAGAGTCATCTGACAGATCGTGCTGCTCTCTCTGAACCTCGGTTTCCTCATCTGACCCACCAGCTCCACCATTCGGAGTCCTCCCGAAGCTCCCATGTACCCATAGGATAGGGTCGGCTTAGACTCCTCTGCATCTGGCCCTCTGTGACCAGCTTCCGCTGCCCCACTGCCCTCCAGCCCCTTCCTGCTCTTCCTATGAACCTGTGACACCAAACTTCTGTCACATTCTGGCCTTTCTACTGCTTCTTACTGCTAGGCCTTTGCACGTGCTATTCCATCTGTGTGGAACACTTTCTGCTCCCTCACCTGGCTACCTTCTTTTTGTCATCTTAGAATCATCAGTGCAGGTATCACCTCCTCCAGAAAGCCCTCCCTGCTCCCCTCTTTCCCCAGGGCTGAGATACAGGAGTCGAAAGAGGGGACTTAGAGATGTGTGTTGGAATAACTCAATGTGGCCTTGAATCAGATACTCCTGGTTTTCTATCCCAACTGTGACCTCTGGCTGAATGGCCTTGGAGGTGATAATAGTTTCTCCCTCCCAGTGATGAGGATTAAGTGAGATAATGTGCCTGGTAAGCAGTAGGTGTTCAATGAATGGAGTGGGTCTGTCTGTTCCTGGAGGAGGAGTCTCACTGAGGTCTCTAGATACCTGTCTGCCAGGACCCCCCTGGTTCTCCTGCCCGCATTTGCTTAGCCCGAGATCCAAAGGCTCGCGCAGCTGAGGCGTGCCTCAGCCAGAGGGTTCCCCAGCCACAGTGGAGGTGGTCCCAAGGCCATTCGGCCCTGAGATGGACCTGGGAGTGGAGGAAGGTACCCAAGGAGGGCCTGAGGGAAGAAATGAATCAAACAGGCCTGGTTGGTCTCAGTGAATGAGTGGCCGGGGCCCTGGGAGGGGCCGAGGAAGACTTCCCTCAGGCCGTATGCTTGTCCCAAGGCTGGTTTCCAGACCTGTCTGTGCCTGGGAAGGGGAGGAAGCCCTACAGCCCCCATGGCTCTGCCCCACAGGGCCTAAGCTTCTCCCTTCCCTAGGGCCAGGTCTGTGTCTCCGTGGCTGGCCCCAGCAGGCCTTGGGAGTGTTTGCTGAAGACTCTCCCATGGGCCTTCCTGGGGGCTCTCCTGGGACGGAGTTCCCCTCTGGGAACCCCCTGGGCTTTCTCAGGCCTGCTGGGGGTTCCGAGTGCAATAGGCCTCAGGGCTGGTTGGCCTAGTCCTGTCGGTTGTCTGCAGGCAGCTGACTTGACAGTTCTCCCTCCTTAGGGAAGTAGCAGCAGGTGAAACCAGAGAGTTGCCCCAGGGAGAGGGTGAGGAGCGAGAGGACCCATAGGGCTGATGGAGCAGGAGGGTATAGGCTTATTTGTGCCACCCTTCAGGGCTGTTACCAAGTGCAAGTCTCCTGGCCCAGGGTCTGTGGTCAGACCCCCAGGCCAGTGCCATCCCCATGAAGCCAGTCCTGGGCCTAGGAGAGGGTGTGGGGCCCTGCTCTGGGGGCTGGGCAGCCAGGCCTCGGGGCCCTGGATCTCAACAGCTCTGCAAATGCCCGCATGCCCAGATCACCCAGTCTTTGAAGGCCTGGTGGAGATGCCACCTCCCCCAGGTGGCCTTCCCTGACCTCTTGTCCTCTTGCTCCCTAGTCCCTGAGCACCCACAACATGTCCCTGTTCTCCCCTCGGTCTCAGATCTGTCTTCTCCACATTGTCTGCTCTGCTATCCTTGTGCTGAGCACGAGGGATTCCAAAATAAATAGCTCCCTTGAGGGAATTACTACTAACAGATACTGACTACTCACCCCCATGCCTGGCACGATGTTGGACAATCTGCATTCATTAATATTACTACTCACAACCCTGTGAGGGCTGTTTTCTTATTATTCCCATTTTAAAGATGATGAAACTGAGGCTCAAAGAGAAGTGACTTGGCCAATGTCATGATGTTTGAGTGCTAGAGCCAGGATTTGGCCCAGGCCTGTCCACTCTGGAGCCCAGACTCTTCCTTAGCGTCTTCCTCTCTGAGCTTTGTCTACCCAGTTGGGGTCAGAGGGCCTGGGGCTCAGAGGGCATGGAAGAAGAGGGTGAGGGGCTGCAGTGTCCAGTGATGCCTCCCTGCGCTACAGGTTTCTGTCTAGGAGGGACTGTCTTTTCTGGAGACCACATGGGGCCCCAACATAAGGCCCCCCTTGTCCAGCACCCCCCCATGGGTGTGACCCTCCACAGTTTCCAAGGGCCTTCCTTGGCCATTGCCTGTGGGGTGGTGGGTACTGTTTCCATTGTACAGATAGGGAAACTGAGGACCCAGTGATATGTCGCTGATGCAGATGACTTCAAGGGGTGTCATTTCCAATATTGCCATCCTTCCTCAGAAAAGGCCAAGAGCCCAAGTCATCCAAAATGTGGACTTCGGTTCTCTGACCCCCATGCAATTCGCTGACTCTAGGTCTCATACATACATGCTTTTCTTCTGCTTGGATTGTCCTTCCCTGGCTTCTACCCATCCTTCAAAACCCAGCTCATTACCACGTCCATGAAGCCTTCCCTGTCTTCCTGGTGTGATCTAACCTCTCCTATGTCTGGATGCCCATGGCTTTGTGCACCCTTGTAATAGCCCATCATAGGAGCTCGTGGTTGCTGAGAGAGTCTGTGGTGGGGGACCACAGGGCCTGGCCCAGAGCCGAGGCATTTGAGGGATGGTGTGTGCATGAATGAATGGACTGAGGAAATGTCCCCGACTTTTGAGGGTGAGAAGCATATATCGGTCAGATGTAGGGGACCCAGGGGCCTCTGAGAAGGCCCTGGGGGGTCCTTGAAGCTGGAGAAGGAAGCTGAGCATCCTTTAGGGACCATAGTCAGGCCCCCTCTTGTGAGCTGGGTCACCTGAAGCCCCGAGGGCACCAGTGACATCCACAGTCACACAGGACCTGGGCATGCAGGCCTCTCAGTGCTCACACTGTAAACTTGGGAGCTTCCCAGCTCCAGGCTTCAGAAGGTGAAACCGAGGCCCTGGTGGCTGGACATCAGCTCCTGGTGTCAGCAGGGACCCATTCTCAGAACTAGGGTGTCCTCAGTTCCTGGGTTGGGACTGAGTCAGAACAGTACGCTCCCAACTCCCACCTGCTGCCACTCCGCCCCCCCTCTCCTTTTCCTGCTGGACCAGGGAACAAGGCGTTCTCAGGCTGCAGGCGGGCACTGGCTCCTGCACACAGAAAGGGCTTGGGACTTCCCCACGGGGACCGCAGGTGCATACTACCCCTGGCTGGGGCCTGCTGCCCACCCCCAGATCGCTGGGAACTCATCTAAAATAATATTGTTAACTATAGTAAGAGTTCACGAGCATGCTCACTGCTGGGGGCTTTCTCATGCAATACCTCCCTCAGCCGGTGCCTGGACGCATCATCACTGCACTTCACAGAGAAAGAGCCGAGGCTCTGAGAGGTGAAGTCACTTGCCCCAGGCAGGTCAGCGGGTCAGCGGCAGGACTGGGCCATGCCTGTCTGGCTGCATTGTGACACAGGTGAAAGGAAGAGATACACGTTCACACATCCCAGTCACAGCTACAGTGGGAGTGGCCTGGGGTGTGCTGCGACCGCCCTTCCTTTCTAGGTACCCCAGGCATCCGTCCTTGCCAGCCCCTGCCAGTGGGTGTACCGGCTCCCTCCTGAGCAGCTCTGGCCCCTGGGTGCCCCCAGGCATGAGCGCGGCCCCAGGTGGCAGCATTGATCATCAGTTGTGCTCGCCATGGCTCCTCTTACAAGCCAGTGTATGTCACAGGCCGTAGGAATAGCCCCTCGGCTGCAGTGGCTCAGGAGCGGGCCCTGCCTGTGAGCTCCCCCATCCCCCTGCACCTGGTTTGACCTCCCTGACCCTGGCAGGGCCCAGGCCAGGTGCCCACAAGCCGGCTGCTTTGCGGGCGAGGAACCAGATTTTTATCAGGCCCCTTGGAACACCCTCTAGTGACTAGGAGAGTTACCCAGAGAGGCAGGGCCATGGGGCTCCTAGGTCTACACAGTTCCTATGACCCCTCACAGCCTCCACGCACCTGCCCCTTGGATATGGCAGCCCAAAGCCTCTCTGAGGTCTGCCAGTCTGGGAACGGTCACACGGGAATGGTGAACGTGACCACCGCCCTCCCTTGGTCACTGGCTTTGAGATGCCACAAGGGACTTTACCCCAGCCGCTCTGGAGACTATTTCAGTTTCCGGCCCTCTCAGCCTATTCGAACCACAGTATGGCCTCTTCCAGTTTGTGCCTCACAGCTGCTCTGGGAGGAAGGTGGTGCAGGAGTTCATTATCGTCCCCATTTTCCTGATGAGGAAAGTGAGGCTCAGCAAGGGCATGGGGCTCCCCTGGGGCCACACAGCCTGTTACTGGTAGTGCTGAAGCTGAAACTCACTTCAATTGATTTCCTTTGTTTTTCCAACGAAAGTAAGTTTTTCTGATTATATAAAGGTAATTTCATACTTGTAATTTAAAGAAAAGAAAACACACAGACAATTCAGAAAAGGGAAAAGAGGAAGGTAGGAGTCCCCCTTGGTTATACCACGGTGGGAGCTGCCTGTCCTCCCAGAGGTGTTCTTGCATTCTCTGCATGCGAGCTGGTGTGCATGAACATGTGTGTTTCTGGGTTTTCTTTTTTTTTGGTTTTTGGGTGTTTTTGCAAAACGAGCTTGTGTTATGTCATTGTTTTCTCCCCACATCATGCACATCTTTCAGTGTCAGTAACAGTAGGTACGTATTATCGTTTTAAAGGGCTAGATAGTAGTCTACTGCGTGAATCTTCCCTAATTTAATGACACAGTCTCCTATTGATAGACATGTGTTTAGTTGGTTATATATATATATTTTTTCCTGTTCTGCACAGTGCTGGGGTGAATACCAGTACTACACCTTTGTGCATTTGTCTGGTTCTTCCCTTGAGAGGAAGTCCTAGGAAAGGCATGGCTGAGCATGTGCGTTTTCATCCTCACCTTGTCGCAGTCCCTCAAGGAGATGTTTTCCTATCTCACAACCCCCTGACTCCGCACAGCCCTTCCCAGCCAGGCTGGCGGCCAGCAGGACCTCCCTCTTCCTTGAGCACAGGGCCACCTCACCCTGGCCCTGTGGGGCAGACCAAGTAGCCAGATCCAGGCCTCACAAAACAAAGCAAAGAGAAGGGACAACTGTGTTCTGGCCCCAGGGACTCCCCACCCCCACCAAAGAAAGCAGAAGGGAGTATAACTGGTCTTCATTTTTCTCAAGATATTTGTAGAATCTGTCTCCTCCACAGCTTTATACAAGTTGTTCTGCCCTTGCCCCTAACTTGCTGTGTGTCCCTGCGTGAGGCGCTCTCCCTCTCTGAACTTCATCTCCCCTTTACCCTTGGTCCTTGCTCCACCTGCACTGTAACCAGCACTCTGAGCAGATTTCTTCTCCCTGGATCTGGGCTCAAGACCAGTCCTGGCCTGGGGGAGGGGGACCTGTGGCCCTCGTGCTCCTTAATGTCTGGTGAGGGTTGGTGGGAGTGTACCTGGCTTTGTGAGTAGATTCCAGGCAGGCAGATGGAGGGTAGCTGGACTTTTTAGGGTCCACTTCCAGAACTCAGCCCTAAGACCCAGGTTCCTTGGGCCACTTTCCCTTTTGTCTTCTTCCTGTGCCCGTGCCTGCATTGGACGCAGTGGAGTGATGGAGAAAAATGGAGTCAGGCCACCAGCCCTGTGACCCACTAGCCAGGGTTCCTGGTATGGGTCTTATGTTCTGAGCTTTAGATCCTTGGTCTCTGAAATGGGGATGATGAGCCCACCTCTCAGAGGTGTGCAGGCTGATGTAAAGTGTTCTGCCCAGACCTGGCCCTGAAACGAGCATCCCCTTTCCCCTTCCCGAGCCCGTGATCCCCACCAAGTGGAAGTGACCGTCAACAGCTTTCCTTCTCCTCCTCCAAGGACATAACAAGAGGGCAGTTGCTGAAATAGCAGCAGGAGAGATGTAGGTCAGCTGGCCAGTTGGGAGGACTTGGCTGCCCGGGAGAACAGCAGTTTCTTGGGCCGGGAGGGACTGTAGGAATCATCTCATCCGCTGCCATCTGCACCGGGGGCCCCAGGGTGGCTGCTTCCTGGGTGGCCTAGGGGAGCTGGTTACACAGAAAGAACCAAGGAGAGCTGGTTAACCATCCGGGCCTGGCATAGTTAGTTATCTAAGAGGGGACCTTGGTTCACCGGTGGGTCCAGTTCAACATCAGAGAGTTGGCAGCTGAGAGAGGCAGGAAGGGCCTGTTGACCCAGGTTAAGCTGCTGGTACGAATAGCTGGAGGCCAAGGGTGGGCTTTCCTGGTGGCGTGAATCCAGGGATATTCGTGCCAGTGCTCTTCCCGCCCTCCCTCCCTCTCCACTTCCTGGACCCCGAGCTGCCATCTGCTGCCCCCATCACTCTCAGAGCCGCACACGTGCGTGTGCATGGCGTGTGCGTGCTCAGAGAGCAGGTGTGCACCAGGAGGGAGGTGACTGTTCTGGACGCACAGAGGCTGCAGGGACAAGGTGACGCTCTTCCTCCCATGCTGGCCAAGGCCGCCCAGCCAAGGCAAAGCCAAAGCCCCCCACTGGGCTGTTTGTGGCGGGGAATTATTTGTAGCTGGAGAGGTGCCAGCAGTCTCTGTTCCCAGCCTGCCCCCTGCCATGGCAGCCTCTCCCCTCCAAGCCTCAGCCTATAGCCCACTGTCTGCACCCACCCACGCCCCACGCAGAGGGCTGAGGTTGATATAAACGCCATGGCCTGGAGACTAGGCCCACCTCAGCTCCACCCCTGCTCCTCCTACCTTACCTAATGGCCATCAGCAGGTCTCTGCCCCCTTGGGTCTCTGCTCATTGGGAGCGGGGCATCTCCAGGCCCCTCTCAGCCCCAATTCCCTGGGATTCTTTTGTTTTCCCCTGAGAACCACGGAGTTCACAGGAGCTCCGCCATGGCCAGGACCCAGATGTGGCGGTCCAAGGAGCTGCCCCCGTTCCCTGAGGCCCAGAAGGCCCAGAGCAGGGAGCAAGGGCTGTGAAATCCAACCCCTCGCACAGGGGATGTGGCATAAACCGTATGTGCAAAGCTGGAACCAACTGTTAATTAGCAGCACCTATATCTGCTCGGGGGTTTCCGCCTGTTTATTTTTTTGCTGAGTCTGACCAGGCCAATTCTTTAATACCCGTAGCCCCAGGCTTTAAATATGCTGCATATGTAATGCTCTCGTGTCTCCTCCTCTTTTCATCCCCCATCTGCACAGCTGCCTGCTTCTTGGAGGTGCATGGACAAGGCACACGCATGGCCTCCCAGTGTCAGCTGGACTGGGGTTTCCACTGCAGTCCTTCCACGTCCTAGTTGGAGGCCTGGGACAAGTCCCTCGAATCTGAACCCCAGACTCCTGCTCTGTGCACGCGGGTAATGAGCAATTCCTGGTCTGGGTACAGTACCTGAAGCCTCGCTGGATCTCACAGAGGCAGTCGGTTCTTCCTACACCGGGAACTGGGCCATACCAGGACACAGAGGTCTGCCAGCCATGTGGCTGGAGCCCCTGTTCTCTCTGCCACCCCTTCTCCCAGACCCCTCGCCCTCCCTCTCCCTGGCCTTTGGCCTCTCCCACACTTGCAAATGCTGCCCTGAGTTCTCCCCCTGGAAGCAGAGGCCTGAGCCCTTGTCGCTGTTGATCCGAGTCCCCCCCAGGCCCTCACCCTCACCACACCAGGAGCCAGGTAGCCTCACCTTGTCGCTGACTTGCTGAGGGACTTGGGCAAGTCTCTGCTCCTCCCTGGGCCTCAGTTTTCCCACCTGTGAGGATTGGATCAGGAGAGTGGGTCACTTTGGACACCGTTTGAAATTCAGATTCCCTGACCCCTGTCTAGGTCTGACTCCAAACCTCTGCTTGCTGTGCGACCAGGTGGGAGCCATAGACCTGGGGGTGGGAAGCCCCCCAGGTCCCCTACGTCTGACTGCTTCCGCATTGCCTCATCCATGAGCAACTCCACTGTGGCTCAGATAACAGCAGGGCCTCTAACTAGGCTGCCTGGGATCGAGTCCATACTTCACTGCTTCCTAGCTGTGGGACCCTAGGCAAGTTACTTCACCTCTCTGAGCACTTGTCTCCTCTCTAAAATGGAGCCACCAACACCTAACCCTCTAGGTGGTTGGACGATGATATGAGTTTGTTTAGGAAAAGCACCAAGAATAGTGTGTGGACGTGATCGGTGCTCAATTCAAGATTTGCTCCACTTATTTTGACCTCTTTTTCTGAACCTCCATCTCCCATCTGTCCTTTAGGAATCCCCTCCCATGCCAGGCTGCTGCACTGCTGGGTGGGCTGGGAGGGGCCAGGGAGCACCCCCAGAAGTCACCTTTGTCCCTGCTTCTTCCCCTGCAGCCCCAGGCCATAACTTACTGTCCTAATTTAATTAGGAAGAGTCCTTACAGGGACCTCATTAGGAAATGAGCCCAGAGCCTTGGGGACCTCCAGGAGGGGTGGGGTGCAGGAGGAGGTTGCATTGTGTCTGATCCTGCCCAGCCCTTGGCCCCATGCCCCAAATGTGCCCAGAAAGATAAGGGAGCCGAGCCCCTTAGACCTGTGGCATGGAGTGTGGGCAGCCAGGGCCTCCATCCTCTGCCCCCTGCCCAGCTTTGGCCTCACCCCCCTGGATGGGGGTGGGGAAGATTGAGAGATGAGGTTTCTCTTGTTCTGCTCCACCTGCCCCTGGTGCCCAATGTCTCTGGCCTGGCACAGAGCAAGGCTTGGTGAATGTGTGTTGAGTGACTGAATGAGTGAGCTGTGGCTCTCGGGACTGGAGCAGCATCTTCATTTGGCCAAAGCAGGCTCCCAACTCCCATCCCAATGCCGGAATCCCCTCAGCAGCCCCAGGGGCTGGAGATGAGGAGGGGGCAATTGTCTGCTTGCATACCTCCAGGGACAGGGAGCTCACTGAGCAACCTGATAGCTTTTTCTGTCCCTGGATAGCCCTTCCTGTTACAAAATCTGTCTTCCTTTCAATCTCAAATCTGTCTCCTGTGACGCTTCTGCCCTACCCAGGTCCCAGCTCTGTTTCTGGGACCTCTGCTCACAAACACTGCCCCCTGCCTTCACTCCAAGCCTGCTCAGTGTCCCTTCCTGGCCTGTGATAGCTGACATGCTGTGTGGCCTTGGGTAAGGCCTATCCCCTCTCTGGCCACTGCTTCTTGGAGCCTGGTGGGCTGCACAGTCTGGGCTCTATAAACATTGGCTGCTTTCTGTAACCATGACCTACCTCGCAAGGAAGTGGGGGGCTGAAGACAGATGTGCCATGTCCAGCAGTAAAGGTGACACCTCTGCAGACAGCTTATCTCCGGGTCAGCAAGGTGGTAGTGCCCAGACCCCGCGACGACCTGTGGCTGGGCACACGGGCACTGGGGGCTGTGCACGGACCTCTTCTGCCCTGCGACCAGTCCACAGCATGGACACTGTCCTGGCCTTGGTGAGGAACCTGGGAGTCATCACAGCCCCCGTCTCCCTTACCTCTAACGGCCACCAAGGCCTGATCCTCCCCTCCTGCTTGCCGGTCCAGGCCCTTTCCCCAGCCCACTTCAGCCTCCCCGGACCATGGTAGCAGCACCAACCTCGCCTCTGTTCCCTCTCTCCTGTCCACTCTCCTCTCTGCCGCCGAGGCTCTCAAACACGTGGCGCTTTCTCCTGCCCTTGCTCAGCGTCCTACAGGGACGTCCCCCACTCACAGGATAGTCTACTTGCTAACATTCAGGGCCCTTCAATGCCCAAACACATACCTGGTATCTCTCCTGCTGCAGACCTCACCATCCACTTGTCCCCCCAAACCCCATGGCTCTGTGCTCCAGCCACACCCCACATGTGTTTGATGTCACAGGGGCATCATCACACTCTCACATGTGGGTCCCTCTGCCTGGAACGCCCTTCCTCTGTTTGTTCAACCCCACTTTGCTTTAAGAGTCTCCATTTCCAGGGAGCCTTCACACCCCAGCTGAGTCAGGGCCTCCTCTGGGCTCCCCCGTCCCTGTGTTTCCTTCCATCTCCATCCTTGCCACTCTGCGTCAGGATGGTCCGATTAAGAGTCTGTGGTTCACACCAGACCACGGGCCTCAGGAGATGGGGCAGGGGGACCTGGCTAGGGCCTGCGGAGAAGCAGGGAAGGGAGGAGAGTGGGTGGGGCTCTTTGGCTTTTCACACGCCCAGCGCCCCCCCCCACCCCAGGCTGTGTTTCTGCTCCTCGCGCTGCACCTCCTGTGCCACGTGCCCGCTCGCACATGGTGTTTCTGTGAGCCCCCGAGAAGTGCCTTGTGTGGACTGGAGCCTTCGAGTCTGAGCTCCAGCATCCACTGCAGGCCTCCTCTGTGCCAGTGCCCTGCTGGGACCTGGGGAGGATCTGCAGATGGAAAAGCAGGCCTTGGCCGCCCAACTCAATATGTGACCTTGGGCAGTTGGCTTCTCTGAACCTCAAGCTTCCTTGGCAGTGAAAGGGGTGGAGGACCCATGTCTCCTTCCCCTTTTCCTTGGGCACATCTGTGCTGCAGTTGGGGGCAGACGTGGCTTCACAGGACCCTGAAACGGCAGCTAGACCAGAACTTCCTCCCCGCTGGGGCCTGTGGGGCCTTGGGCCAAGCTTCGCCGGGATGAAGGGGGAAAGGGGTTATGCTCTCTGTTCGGTGCAAAGACCCACCCCCATGTTTGCCTGCACTTTGGCATTACCAAGCGCCTGCTCCCACGCAGGGTGCCCGGCTTGGTACCGCCCCCGTTTTAAAATGAAAAGTCTCATGTCCAATGGGGCACTTGGCCTGCCGGCCTGCACCCTGCCCACCCCCGTCGCTGCTCCCCCGGCTCTGCAACAGGTCTTCCCCTGTTACCTGTGGGTTCTGCTGCCAGTTGGGCAGGGCTCACTCTAAAGAAAGGAAAAAGCTGATTTCTTCCCCACGTTTTAGGAGAATTCAAAGAGACATAGACCCCCTTGGAAGGTCTGGAGGAGCCAGGGCTGAGCACCCCTGTTGGGGTGCTGGTGTGGACATGGCCAGGAGGCCTGGCCTTTGTTCTGACCCTGCCTCTGACACAGCTAGCTGTGTGACAGCTCCCTCTGGGCCTCAGTTTCCCCAGCTCTGCCCTTCTCACCTCACATCAGTACAGTGAGGATCATTACCTCGACAGCCCTGCCTTTGCGTTCCTGCCGCCCTTTATATTCTTCAAGGCATTTTTCTGTCTGTTCACGTCCCATTCTGGCCTCGCTACTCCCAGGAGGCGGGCGGCACTAGGACCTTTATTCCCACATCAGATAGGAAGAAGCTGGGGACACAGGCCGTTTGCCTTGTACAAGGTTCTGTGGTTTACAGAGCCCTTTCCGTGTATTGCCTCTGGGCTCCTAGTATCCCTTGGGAGGTGGGCTCAGCAGGATTTGCTGTACCAGTTGTACAGATGGGGACACTGAGCCCACAGTCGCACGGGATTTCGACTCCTTAATGGTTTGGGAGAACGTAAAGGATGAAGCCAGATGGGTGGGTGGCCGGGCTGTGGCCGCGGTGTGTGGTGATTACCCATAAGTGGGGGTCACTGGCTGGCTGGTCCTCTTCCCCGCCCTACTCCCAACTTTGTCAATGGCTTCATCAGTAGGAGACAGATGCAAGGGAAAGGAGGACACAGAGAGGAGTGGGGAGAGAGAGGACGTGGGGTGCGGGGGAGAGCGCTGGGGAGGTAGGGGGGAGGGGTGGGGTCCAAGCAGCATCGCTCCTTCCTCTTGTGGTTCTCACAGCCTGTCTGCACCGATTCCTGACAGATGGAGGGAAGGGGAGAGCTGGTGCCAAGAGGCTGTCACCGCAGGCGGGCAGAGCGGGGGGGGGTGCTTTGTGGCTAGTGTTTGTACGGGGAGGGGGCAGCAGCTGGTGGGCTGCCTGCTGGGCGTCCTGGGAGCCTGCTCCCCGGGAACCGTGGTTGGCAGGGTTGTAGATGCTGGGGGGGCAGGAAAGTGGGCAAGGGGTGAGCCTGCCACCTGCCTGGGACTGGCCGTGCCCTTGCCCCTGTCCAGGCAGACAGCCACCCGTCTCTCCTCCAAGGACACCTCCTACCCCCCTGACCGGGTTTCGGGGTGGATGGGGGCTCTGGAGGCTGATGCTGAGCTGTGGTCAAGGTGGACCAGGGCAAGGAGAGCATAGGCACCAGGAGGCCGTCGGGATCACAGGGCCACGAGGGGCTCGGAGCAGGTGGGGCCTGACCTCATGTCTGCAGGGCCAGAGCGCATTCGCTGAGCCGCCCCGGGTGTTCCCCAAAGCCCCCTTCATGCCGAAGGGCCTCTTGCTTTTTCTCCAGGCTCTGACACGTGTACAGGGGTGGGCAGCCCTGGCCTGGGGGTCAGTTTGGCAACTTCAGTAGCTCTTGCTTTTTTAGATCGTGGGTTTCTCCAGGCAGGGTTGTGTCTCATGCTCTCTTTCCCAACTCCCGTTGGCCAAAACAGGGCCCAGCACAGTGGAGGGGCCCAGTGAATGCTTGTTGAATGAATGGATGGATCTCTTGCTTGCACACCTCCTGGGACGGAGACCTCACTTCTTTATAAGGTAGTTCTTTTTATTTCCAAAAACAGAGTTCTTTCTGAGAGGCCCTGTGGGTCCCAGGCCTGTCACAGGGGCTGTACAGAGCCCCCTGGCTAATCCTGCTGCCTTGGAGCTGCCCCATAGAGACCAGAGAACCCCCGAGCCCACCTGGCTCCTCAGTGGCACCTGTCAGGGCTGGTCTCCACTAACCTGGGGGGGGGGTCGGTAATCATAGCCATCGTTTATTGAGCTGCCGCTCAGTGCCAGGTTGTACCTCACTCGACCCTCAGGTCAGCCTGATAAAATAGGTACTGTTTTTATCCTTCATCATGCAGAGGAGAGAAATGAGGCAGAGGTAATGAGAAGCTTCCCCAAGGTCGTGGGGCTAGTGACTGAGTCAGGAAGTTGGGGGGTGAGCTGGGGGGAGGGGAAGGCCTCCTGGGGCAGGACTTGGGGGGTGTGTGGGGCTTGGCAGGGCTGAGGAGGGTTATACGCTGGAGGTAGATCTGACCCTGCACCACACACTGTCCACTCCCTCCTCCCTACACTGTTCCCATCCTTGACACCAGGACTCCAACTGGGTGTCCCTCAGGTGAGCCCTGGGGACCTGGGGCCCAGAGCCCCTCCTGTTCCCCTGGGGCTCCCAGGGGGAGCCCCAGGACTTTAACATGGCCTGTCCTGTTGGGTGATCTAAGGTGTGCAGGGTGATGGCTAGGGGCCCAAGGTGTTGGGATGGGCAGGTGGGAGCTGGGCCTCCTTCCTGCTACTCCTTAAAGTTGGTTCTGGTCAGAGGTGTCCTCCACATTAATATTAATGATGGCAATCATTAATGATAAATTATGGTGTTCCCGGCCCATGCCAGGGCTGGGCTGGGTGCCCTGGGGGAAAGCCGAGGGGAGTAGAAGGGGGGGACCAATCCTGAGAGCCGTGGGTGCACCTTCCACTGCATTTTTCTCTTCCCCAGAGCCTGACACAGGCTGGGCCCTCGGGGGTCAACTTAATAAAGTCTTAGTGGTTGAAAAACAGATACCTCTCTGGTGGGACACCTACTGCCCAAGGGCCTGCTTCTCCCCTTCCTCCATCATTGACAGATTGATTCCACTAACATTACTGCCAGGCCCCGTGCCCACCCAACACGGCCCCCACTGCCTGACCTCACCCCTTGCCGTGGCTCTCGAGATCCTTCCAGGGGCTCTCAGTGAGCGTCATGGGTGACTGTGGTCCCCTGACCCCCCTGACTGTGTGACCTTGGGCAAATTAGCTCCCCTCAGAGTGCCTTGGTTTTCTCATCTGTACAATGGGGTTATGGTAGTTTCTTCCTCAGAGGACTATGAGGAGGATTAAACGAGATGGACGATGAGCACAGCGCACGGTAATCACTCAATAATGTTTGTTCTTATGCTCAGGATGGGGTGGGGGGGGGAGGAAATGAAGATCTCGGAGCACCTTGGCTCTCCACGCATGACCTCAGGAATCCTCTGACAACTCTGTGAGGGGGGATTTGTCTTGTTCCTTTGCTGAGGGGGATGGTGAGTCACAGAGAGGTAGGGTGACTCACCCAAGGCCTCTCAGCATGTGAGCGGCAGATCCGAACCCTGGTCTCTCAGGCTCCGAGGCCCATGCATTTGTCACTGAGCCAGGAAGGGACGAAGGGCTTAGCCTGAAAACTCCTTTGGAATTGGTGTTGCAAAGGCTCCCGGCTTCCTGTGCTGATCTTCAAACCTCCATCCCCCAGATCCCGAATCCCTCCTAATCCTGGGAAAGAGGCAGCCCCGGGTCACATCCATCAGCGGCTCTGAGTGCTCTCCCCGGGCCTCTCATCTCCCGCGTGAGCTGGGGAGTGGCAGGCGAGGGCCTGGACTTCGAGGACGGGGGATTTCCCGACTCGGTTGAAATCTGTCACAACATTCATGTTAATTAAGCCTCGTTAATTCAGCCCTCTGCTTAGGCAGAGCTCCTGACAGCAAATTACTCATAAGTGAGGCAGTAAATTTATTGCTGCGTTTTCCCAAACACTCAGCAGCAAAGAACATGCCCTGGGGAAAGTCAGAGGAAAGGCCTGGAGGGCAACTGCTGCATGGTTCCTGCCAGCCTGGACCACCAGGAACCGTGACCCAGAGAACGGCGGGGGTTCACCAGGGGACCTGGATGAGGATGGGCTCTGGTCCGTTCAGAGCAGGCTGCCTGGAGACAGAGTGAGCTTCCCCTCACTGGAGGCATGTAAGTGGGAAGGCAGGGAGCATTGCAAGTCCCCCTGGGCTGGCCCGTCGTCTTCCCGCCTCATCCGTCTCACCCGGCAGACCGCGCTGGCTCTGTGCATTGTCTCCTCTGACAGTGCCTTGGAGTCACACAGTAGGGCTCGTAAAGGGTGAGTTGGGATCTGGACGTGAGCCCCAGAGACCACCCTGGTGTCTGTAAACACCTTCCTCTGCAGTGAAGTCTGAGGAACTGAAGTGTGCAGGCAGGACCAGACAACCCGGCCAGGGGTGCTGTGAGGGGTCTCTCCCTCTCCTGGGTTATAGGGTGCTCTTGGAACCAGGATCAGGACCACATCTGGGCAGATGACCCTTGAGTCCGGATCCCCCTTACTAGGCTAGGTATCAGACCTCCAGGTGAGGATGCAGGCTCTCCCGGGCAGTGGGAGCCCCTCTCCCTCCCCGGCCCCACAGTCCTTCCCCCTAAGGTCCGCTTCCTTCCTTGGTTTCGAACTGGGCCATGCCTGGGACATTTGGAACAAACCCAGGCTCTGGGTACATAGAACTTTTGAAAAATTAATTAGAGCATTAAATGGTAGCCCTCTGGGAGAATCCCACCATCTGGCTGTCGCAGGAGAGGCAGGAAAATCTATGCCTATCTGTCTGTAGTGTGTGAACATCATATGAAGCCACCTGTGTATGTGTGAGTGTGTGGCCCGCGTGCTGCGGTGTGTGCACAGCATGGCGTGTGTGTCTGTGTTTGGTATGTGGTGCACATCTGAGTGTGCAAGTGGGCAGTGTGCTTGTGTGCATGTGTGCCCATCTGCACGTGCTGTGTGCATGCGCCCGAGGATCTGCATGTCTGCCTGAGCACACTTCTGTGCCCAGGCCTGGCTTTTGGGGGCAGGGAGTCAAACTGAGCTGTGTGCAGAGAGGGGGCAGCCTCTCCACCCTTCCTGGCTGAGGTGATGCTCACAGAAGGGCAGGTGGGCCGTGCACAGGTGGGACAGGGGTAGGTTTGGCAAGTGCACAGCAGGCCTGCAGGGGGCGGGCAGGGTGGGATTCTCATCCCCTGTTTGACAGATGGGGAAACCCAGGCCTGCCCAAGCACTGAGCCAGTGTGTGGAGAGGCCAGGACTGGAGCCCTGGCTCTGGGGCCCCCTGTGCAGTGCTCTTTTCACACCTTTGGCTGCTTTTATGCTGTTGGATTTTCGTGGAGGCTCGGAGAGGTTCTTGAGAGGGTACCACTCACATTTCTCAGGGCTGCTCAGGGGCAAGGTCAGGACTTGCACTGCAGATCCTGCAGCCTTCTTACTGTGTGGAGGAGGGTGGAGTCAGGGCAGAACACTGGGCCGATGGATGGTCACTGACCTGCTGTGTGGCCTGGGCCCATCCTGTCCCTTTCTTTCTTTTTTTTTTATCAATTAGTTTATTAATTTTTGGCTGCGTTGGGTCTTCGTTGCTGCGCGTGGGCTTTCTTCGTTGCTGAGCGGGGGCTACCCTTCATTGTGGTGTGCAGGCTTCTCATTGCAGTGGATTCTCTTGTTGCGGAGCACAGGTTCTAGGCACGTGGGCTTCAGTAGTTGTGCCACATGGGCTCAGTAGTTGTGGCGCACGGGCCCAGCCGCTCCGCGGCATGTGGGATCTTTCCGGATCAGGGCTTGAACCCGTGTCCCCTGCATTGGCAGGCGGATTCTTAACCACTGAGCCACAAGGGAAGCCCCATCCTGTCCTTTTCTGAGCCTCATGGGTGTTGTAAGAACTAAATAAGGAGATGCATGCAAAGGGCTTTGTAAACCTCAAGGTGTGGTAGATAGACGAGGGCCTGGCCCAGGGGCGGCTGTCACACTATGCTGAGGGCCACGTGTCTCCAGGGTTCCCTGAGGAGCAGATAGGAGGTGGGGCCCTGGACGGAGGCTGGTGCCCTCCCCAGTCTTGCAGACTGTGAACCTTTCCCCAGCACTATCTGGCTGGGTGCTGAGTGCCGGCCCTTACTGTCTTCCAGCTCCAGTCTCCCACGTGTGGCTTGTGATGATGAACTAGAGCAGGAACAGGGCTCAGAGAGCAGTGGGACCCACCTCTTCTCCAACGGGTGGTGACGCTAAGGTCCAGAGAGGGTGAGTGCCTTGCTCAAGGCCACATAGCAGCTCAGGAGTACCGCTGGGACCGGAATGCAGGCCTCCTGGCCCCTGGCTCTGTTCTCCTTGGTCCTGTGTCTTTGGAAAGGGAGAAGGAGAACAGAGAGGTGGTTCCTGTACCTGCAGGGAGGGAGGTGGGGTACCAGCCAGCTGGAGAGAACTTGGGATCCCCTGAAGCTCCAGTTCATTATGCATGAATGAAGGATTTTTAAAGCATTGTTTCAATGATTGTTGTTTTTACTGTGTATGCAGAATGCTGGATGGTAAAGATGGTTTGTCTCTTGGACTGTAAGTTCTGTATAGATAGAAGAGACCCAGGCCTCAAGATTGCACATGTTCTTTCATTTATTCATTCATCGTTCATTCATACAGCATCCATTTCCTAAGCATCCCCTTGGTGCTCACCATGTAGATCTTATCCTGCCTCCAGTGAGCTGCTAGTCTGGTGGGGAAGGGTCGTTGAGTGACAGGAACACGGGGTGATGAAGCTGTGGCCAGAACAGGCCTCAGATTCCATGTGGGTTCATGGAAGACTTTTCAGTAGAATGGGAGAACCCCAAAGAATGAGGAAGATGTGCCCACCAGACACCCTGGCCTCACATGGGCTTGACCTTGGACAGGCTAACCATTCACCCAGAAATGGGCCGCTGGGCACCTTCCAGCTCCACTCCCCTCCCCTCCCCCATGCAGCTCTCCCTGGGCTCGGGCCCACACCCAAGAATGGAGGAGAGGCCCCCTTAGAGGACCCTGGCTGCCTGTGGGTCCGTGGGTGGAGATGGCAGGGCGTGCTGGTGGCCGGAGCTCGCCGCCTGTATGCCTAGGTGGGCCAGTCTTGACTCTGCCCCACTCAGGGTTATGATCACGGGGGGATTAGTGGCGACACCACTTCTGAAATAGCTTGTCCTTTGAGCCCAGCTGGCTGCCCAGCCATGATTCCACCTGGACCTTTTTCTCCAAGGAACAGCCCTTCTTTATACACAGAGAAACCATGTTAGGAAGAACCAGGAGGCCCAGGATGACAATGGCCAGGCCTCCTGATGCCCTTTAATAATCGTAACAAAAACTTCCTGAGGACCTACTAGGTACAGAGCCTGGGAGTGGGAGAGTGAAAAAGAAAAGTTGAGAGGAACTTGCATCACTACGTCGGGCACTGCTGTGTTATCTTATAAGCAACTACCCTGCAAGTCAGGATGCAGCATCACAATTTTAGATGAGGGAAACAGAGGCTCCGAGAGGTCAAGTAACCTGGCTGAGGTCACACAGCTAGTAAGGGGCCAAGCCAGGATGTGAGCTCTGCTTCCTTAACCTGCCCCTCGTGGGAGGAGGGCCACAGAGGGCTGCAGACGAGCATCTTCCAAATCTCTGTACTGGGAGAAAACGTCCACTTGAAGCAAAGGCTGAGGAGGATGGACTTGTCATGGGTGGTGGGCGTGCTCACGGAGCAGGCTGTTTCAGAGGCAGCTTCCCTATCAGCCAGGCTGTGGTGGGACCTGTCTTGTTGGAGGAACCATGCTGGCTCAGAGCCCGAGTGACGGCCCCCTGTCAGAGGGGCTCTGAGAAGTGGCAAGGGTCTAGGCCAGGATGCCAGTGGGGCGTGAGGCTCTGCTGGGCACCTGCCTCACTCCCTCTCTCAGCTCACTTCCCACGGCCACAACCATCTCCTCCTGCCCAGCTCTGGCCGGGAGCCCTCACAGAAGTCCTGCTGGGGCCCTGGCCGTAGGCACCGAGCCGCGGCCCTTGGCCATTAACTCTGCCCGTGCTGCCTGTCCCTTAGCTGGCTGCAGAGAGGTGGGCGGTGCAGGCCAGAGCCCTGGGCGCCGGCCCAGCAGGACCAGCACCTGAGACACGGCCACCTCTGAAGATCTTGCCTAATGGCAGGGCTTACCAGCACCTAGCAGGGTACTTGGCACACAGCAAGTACTTGATTCTTTCAGCTTCCAGAAGCAGAGACTTGAGACTTTTCAGTGGGAACAGGGGTCATCAGAAGCTTGGCCCTCCCAGGGTCCCTCCCAGAGTACAGGATTAAGGGTGTGTGCTGGACCCCGACTGTACCAAACTCTTCCTTAAGTGGGCCGGGACCCCCCCCCCCCCACCATGAGCTCTCGCCAAGCGGTCCAGTGGCAACACGTGGGCCTGCCTCTTCTCCCCCACTCCGGCAGAGCCATCTCCCAGGAAACGTGGAATTTTCCCTCATTCCCTTTATGAGGGTGCCAGGGCAAACAAACAGCCTAATCCAGATGAGCGCTAGGCCACAATCACAGTCTCTTTAGGGGTTTTCTCTCTATTTCCAGCAATTTTGAGAAGCCTGAGTAATTGGTATTCCACACAGGTTAATAGAACTGCTGTCTCCTCTGTATTATGCCTTAATTTCCTTTATCACATAGCAAGTTGGAATTAATCGCCGCTCTCCTTCCTTTTTCCCACCGAAACACATTACCAGTCTGTCTGCTGGTTAAAGTCATCTTGTGGCAGCTCTTGGCTCCTTTCCACTTCCCTGGGAATCTTTCTGACCAGAGCCAAAGAACAAGGAGGGGTGAAAAATCCATTTGTACGAAGTGGGGATCTCCTGTTGAGAACTTATTTCCCTCCCTGTTCAAGAGGAAGGAACGTGTCCAGCCTCCAGCCGGCACAGCTGACTGAGTCCCCTGTCGCTGAGAGCATTCAAGAGGGCGGGATGGCCATATGTCAGCGGTGGGAACAGAGGATTCCTGCACTGCTGGGGGGAAGGGACAGGCCTTTGCCACTCCTGGCGCTTGGATTAGATTCTGCGATTTGAAGCTTCTAGGATTCTGTTGTTTGTAAGTTTAAAATTTTCTCTGTGATTTCCAAGTTGAAAAGAAGCTGTGAATCCATGATCCTACCATTGAGCCATTTGGGTCTAAGTACTTTTAAATCGTGCGCTTTAAGATTCTAAGATACTCTCATGGAATTGGAGATTCTGTTCTGTGATTCTAGGCTATTTTATGATTCCATGAGCCTCTTAAGCTGCAGTTCTGCTCCATGACTGGGTCTCAGGAGGGAGTGTCATTGCTTTGCCGAGGCTGCTTTGGGAGTGTGAAAAGCCCAGGCCTTCTCTGGCCTCAGTTGCCCCGTTTATGAAATTCGAGGGTTGGATCAGAGGGCCCTCCAGGTCCTGCCTCACAGGTGTGTTCTGCCTGCAGCTCCTTTAGCTCCTTCCGAGCTTCGTCCACACAGTGCCCCGTCAGCGCTGGCCACCCCACGGCACCTCTGGGAACCCAGAAGCTTTTCCCATCTGAGCCACTCCCCTTGCCCACTTGCCCCCAGCCCTCTCGCATTCCAGCAGGAAGGCGACCCAGCTCTCCTCCAAAGTCCCAGCAGGAAAGCCGGTGGGGGTGATAAGAAGAAAAAAACCGGATCATTGACAAGAGCTCCGTTGTCTTTGTGAGCTGAACAATTCAGTCTACAATTTCAACATCTACAATCTCCTTTAAGTCTTGCCTCCCAAGGGGTGTAGTTACTGATGGTTAGCCCCATTTTAGAGGTGGGGAAACTGAGGCTCTGAGAGGTTAACTCACCTGTACTGGTGAGTTCCAGGACCCTGTGTCGCTTGCTGCTTGCTCAGCTGCCGGCCACATGCAGGCTGGATTGAACGAGGCGTGAGCAGCCCGAGGTGGTCAGTGTGATGAGGGAGCCCGGGGGCATCTCTCCCCAGAATCTGCTGCAGGGTGGGGTTGCCACCCACACACTCATGCTTCTCCCCTGGAACCACCCCTGGGATGTTCAAGGGCTTCAGAGAATGGACCTTGTTTCCTTCCCAAAGCACCAAGAAGCCAGACAAGAAACTGCCTTCTTCATCTGCTTTTAGAATCTACCTTTTCCTTCTGGATCAAACGGCATTTCTCAGGGCGGGCTTCCTCAGCCCCCACTGCTTCCCCATTGGTGCAAAATCACCCCTTCTTTGAGGTCCAACTCAAAAGGCTCCTAGCTCACCGCCCCTGTCCCCCAAGCACCCCTCACCCCCAGAGACGAGCGGCACTGGTGAGAGCTCCCCAGGGCTGAGTTCAGCATTGTTTTCAGCTGGGGCACTGAGGCCCAGAGAGGGACATGACTGTCTGAGGCCACACAGCAGCCTCGCCACCCTCGATTCTGATCAGGACTATCCTACCTTGTTCTGGGTTGCGGCCGGCCGTTATATCTGAGTTCTTGTCTCCTCAGCTTGCTGTAATATCTGTGAGGGAAGGTCCACCTCTCATCCTTTGCTTTCCTTGTCAAGCATTAGGGATAAGATGCCCTGGGTTCTGGTCCTGCCTTGAGCTCTGTGACCTTGGGACAGTCCGTTGCCTTTCAAGGGCTTTTGCTTCCTCATCTCTCAAAGGGGGTGATGCCCCCTGCCTCACAGAGTTGCTGTAAGGAGCCAGACTGAGGGGCGGGGGGCTGAGGTCGTGAATCTGCCCGCTCAGCACCGCATTCATTCAGGATCCCAGTTCTGCCAGATTTCCTTTGGCCTTCGCTGAGTTTCCAGCCAGAGACTCTCCTTGTCCCCAGAACAGCCCCGCGGTTCCCCACGTCTGAGCTGCTGCTGCTTTGTGGCCCCTGCTGTAGGGCCCTTGCCCCCTCTCCATGGAGCACCCACCCTGAGCCATGCACGTGCTCTGCTGTCCTCACCACCCAGCTGAACACCTGCCTCCCCTTCTAGACGCGGGTGCTGACTGTGCCGGCTCGGGGCATGTAGCCCTGCCCGCACGCCGGGAGTGCCCTCTGTCTGTCCCTTCCACTCTCCACCTGGAGGGGTACCAAGGCAGGCCTGTGAATGGTGCACATGGAAAACCTGACTCCTTTCTCCTCCGATGTCTAGATGAGGAGACCAAAGCACGGGGAGGGCAAGGGACTTGTCCAAGGTCACCCCAGCGGTCAGGGGCAACCTGGAGTAGTGCCCAGGGCTCTGAGGCCCAGGCCACTCAGTGGCACCTCCCCCGCCACAACCCAGGCCTGGGTTTGCAGAATGCCCCCGGAATAGCCCTGTGAAGGGCTTTCCCATAGCCAAGGGCCCAGCTACAGTGGGAGGGGAAGGTTTGCATCTCCCTGAGGCCAGCTCCACAGGGAACCTTGGCATGACTCACTGAGCCCACTCTGGTCTGGTGGAGCCTCCCGGGGCCTCCCAGGCTGCCAACAGGGAGATGAGTGATGTCCAGCCAAGCTGCAGAGCTTCGCCTCGGCGCTGACGGCCAGGGTGGGCACAGCCTGGAAGGCTTGCTGCGGGCACTGTCCAGGTAGGTCTGACCTGCCAAAAATATGGCAGCAAAATAAGTACCCTGTGGTGACTCGAGCTTGCTAGTGTCTGGGCTCTGGCAGCCCAGGCAGGAACTCCACTCCTTTGGGCCTTGTCGGAGGTAGAGGGCGTTGTCAGACGCCATCAACAGCTGGTGCTTGAACTGGCCTTGAGGAGTGGGGAGAGTTTTGCCAGGTAGAGATGAAGAAGCACCTCCTGCAGGTGGAGCTGCACGAGTGGGACACCAGGTAGGCAAGCCCATGGTTTGTCCATGTCCGTTGGGTGGATGTGGAGGCGTTGGTAGCTAGGGGTGGGCGAGAGCAGTTAGCAGGGCAGCCTGAAGTGTTCCTGAGCGCCCTGCTAGGACACTTGGTCAGATTCTAGGGGAGATGGGAACCCAGCAGGACCAGGAAAGGCGGCTTTCTGATGATGGAGAGGCCTCCAGCGGGACAGTGGAGGATTTCCAGTGTGGATTTCCAGCCCCCTACCTGGAGTCACAGCGGTGGATTGGGAGGGCCTGGGGACTGAGCCACAGATCCCCTCCTTTGCCAGCCTCACTCTGGACCTCTTTTTAGCACCATAACTAAAAAGAAAAGTAACTTAGAGGTCATCTCGTCCAATCCAGTCCTGTCGTGGAGGAAGAGAGCCAGGCACAGGGAAGGCAGAGGACTTATACGAGGTCACACAGTAGAACCAGGTCCCCAGGCCAGTGGTGGGAGAGAGCCCAGTGCCAACCCTGTTTGCAGTGAAATGGTCTTAACCTCTTTCCAAATAAAAGCTAGCAGCCTCCCAGACACAGGCCTCAACTACTTTGCAGAGCAGTGCCCTAACCCTCGGGCCTCCTGTTGGGCACCCAGTGGGCCAAGGACCCTTGGATGGCCGGCAAGGGGCTGAGGGTGGCAGAGAGCCCATACCAGCCTCCTGGGCAAGAAGCCCGGGGCCAGCACAGAGGGGGTGCCCCAGAGAGGGTGCCCCAGAGAGGCTGCAGCCCAGCCAGCCCCAGGGGATGGATTTCCCAATAACAGGGTGTCACTGCCCATTTATCACCAGGATAGCCCAGTGGGGCTCCTCTCAAAACGCTTCTCCTACCAGCCTAATTGGTGAAAGCGTTTGCATTTTCCACTCAGGTGGGGTTGCTTCCCAGCTGCTGCCTTGTGGTCAGAGGGTGCGGCATCCATTACTGCCTATGGGGGGTAGTGGGGAGGGACTGCCCCTCCCCCTGACAGGTGGGGGTCATCACTCCGTCATTCACTGCTTCGTGCCACCCGGCTGCTTGGGTAGGAACGACTGGCCACCCGGCTTTTACTCCCTTAGCGAACCCGACGCAGGCTACTGACAGGCAGCTTGTCAGGCCCCTCTGGCCTGACCTCCTCGCCCACCGCTGCAGAGTTTTGTCCAGGGAGCCCTGGGTTTCCCACTCGAAGTCAGCGGGGTGGAAGCAACAGAGCCCAGAGAGGCCTGGTGGTGTTACCCAGCTTGTTGGTGGCAGAGCCCGGCTGGAATGAGACCTGGAGCCTTTCCCTCAGCTGCAGAAGAGCTGTCCCTCTTCCCGCTGGGGCTGGTGATGGGAGAACGAGGCCTGGAAGGTGGAGTCCTTGGCAGGCTCTGAGGTCTGCTCGTGGGAGGCGGAGCTGTGACTGACTGGGGTTAGACTGGAAGGTCCCCAAGTTCAGAGGAGACTGAGTCCCCACTGGGGCCAGCCAAGTGCTCTCACCTGAGTGGAGGGACAGTGTGTGGCTGGGAACCAGGCAGGGCTCTGGCTGGAGGTCGTGGAGGGTTTCCTAGCCACACCTTCTGCTTTCTGGAGGCTCCTACCCTGAGGATACTGTGAGTTTCCCTCTAGCTGTTTCCTTGCAACCTCAAATCCCAGCGCCAAGTGGGTGTCCCATATCCGGAGTGGGCAGTCCTGAGCCTGGAAGTTGGTCAGGGAGTGGCCGTCCTCTCCATTGCCGCCTGCTTCTCTGAGCAGCACCCCTTGCATGGTGCTTCGTCCTTGTGCAGGCACCCGCCGGGAACCCCTGCTGATCCCATCCACCTCTCCCCCACACCCGTTCCCCCCCGACCCCCTCACAGCTGTCACTGGCTTAATACCCCTTTGTCTACAAATCACTGCGACAGGAAGACCCCTTTGTCGTCTGTCCCTCGGAGACGCGCATCTTCCCTGTGGCGACAGGGAGACCCACATATCCCAGTGATGGCTTGGACCTCCCTTGGTGACAGACAGCGGGGCCGGGGTCGGGCAACGTACGAGAGCAGCTGGGATGTGCCAGGGCCTGGAAGAGGGACTTGGCTGTGGGAAGCCCCAGGTGGTCCCCTGGAGCAGCACCGTGAAGCACAACCCACCTGTGTCACAGAGTCACAGACCCAGAATGTCAGCTGGAGGGGGTCCTTAAAGATATGTTCACCTGAGGAAACTGAGGCCAAGGGGGGGAAGTCACACGGTCTGTCAGAGGTGTGGGACCATAGGTATTCTTTGAGCACCTTGGCATCAGACTCTGTGTGAGGGGGACGCTGAGATGAAGGAAACGTTGGCAGGCACTGGTGTGTGGAGTCAGGTGGACACCCGGCTGAGGACACTGTGTCCAATTTAAAAGCAAAGGCGCCCTCCCCAAAGAGTGACCCTCCCACCCCCGCTTCATTCTTTTATCTTCTGCCTGAAGCCCTTCACATGCCCACCCCTCCCCGCCAGCATCTGCTGCTTCGTTTCCTCTTACTCCCCAGGTGGGATGCGAGGGTGGAGGAGAAAGCGGACTCAGATGTCACCTGCTGATGGATGGTGGTGGCCTGAGCCCCGGAGCCCGCTGGGCAGCACAAAGCCGCAAGCTGAGCCCCTCCCACTGCGCTCCGTGGGTGTCGGGACACTGTGGGAACGGGTTGCCTTTCTGGCACCACCCAGAGCCTCGAGTCTGACTGTCAGCGTGGACTCGGGGACACAGTCCCTTGCAGGATGGGGTCGGGGGGTGTCCACAGCTTGTCGACACGTGTGCGTCACGCAGTAACTGTCCTGGAGTCCCGTCATGAGGCTGAGGGTGTGTGGATCAGGGTGGTGCAGTCTTAAAAACTTGGGTCCTTAGAGAGTGAGCACCTTAAACCCACAAAAGCTATTCTAAATGTTGTATTAGACTCACGGGATCTTTAAACTGAGGGTTTTTAGGAACATCATGTGTCGGGGGCGGGATCGGGGGCGGGTTTGAACCCAGTGCTGCTGGACCCCAGAGCTGCTGCCGCTGGGCTGTGAGCCCAGGGTTTCACGGCCCCACCAGGGCTGCTAAGGGAGTGATGGGGTCCCCTCTCTCGCCCTGCTTCCAGTCGTGCAGCTCCATTTTACTCTATTTTATATGCTGGGGTTTCACTTAGGAAAAGCATCCCTCTGCTTAAAACTAAAGTTTCCCAGGCCCGGTGCTATGCTGCAGCTCTGGGCCGGGACCCGCCTCAGCCTGAGACAGTGGCTCTGGCCGGCGGGTGAACAGGCAGGCAGACGGGGCTTCCCGGGAGGGGATGCAGGTTGCTCTGGGCCACTGGCTCCTCCCCCTCTCACTCCTGCTGTGTTGTTGCTGCAGCCAGAGAACACTCCGGGTCTGTCCTGCCGTTGACTGGGTTGACAGTTTAATAGTAGCTTCCTGGGCTGTCATTTAAATCTGCCTGCCAGGTTAGTAGGCCGGGGCCGGCTGGCACGCCCCTGCCCCCACCCCGGATCTTCGTTCTGCTGGCAGTGGTCGTCTTGGCAACGCCAGGGCCTGGCGAGCTCTGCAGAAGGGTAACCGTCGGGGGGAGCAGCTCTTTCATCTCCCCGACCCGGGTACAAGTGGCCCAGCTGCCTTAGGGCTGGGCGGCAGGGCCAGAGCCAGGCCGCTCGGTGCTGGTCCGAGCCTGAGAGAGGAAGTGGGAACAGACGAGTCCCTTCTGCGCACAGGGCTCCAAGGTGAGGGTTTACATCTCTGCTCTGCCAGACTCTCAACTGCCCTGGGAGGGAAGGGACCTGCCCCAGGTGGCTCCGAAACAATGTTGAGCTGGAATCACCTGTCTGTGGGTCTCTGCTCTGCCCTCAAAGAATGTTCCCTGGGGCCCACGACCTGTCTGCAGAAACCTGAGGGCAGGCAGAGCCTGCATCTCTCGCATCTCCCTGTCCCATGTGGCCTGGTATTAGTTCCCCCCGACCCCATCCTGGGCTTGCCTCTAGACATGTCCCTGCTCTTAGGACTGGGGTCTCCCCAGTGGAGTCCCCTCAGCTTCCCTTTGCCCCAAGTACTCCGGGAATGCCTTCTCCTGTTTTTCATGGCTTGGTGGAGCTGGCCCAGAGACAGAAGATTGGGTCCCAGCCTCTGCTGTGTGACCATAGGCCAGTCCTTCCCTTCTCTGGGCCTCATCTTCTGATCTGAGGGGCTGGCACTATAGCAGTGTTTCGTGAAGTGTGGTTCATTGGACACTTGTTTCTTGGGAAATTAATAGACGTGGCATCCAACAAAGACATTCCTTGGCTAAACAAGTTTGGGAAGTGCTGGAGGAAACAAAATCAATCTGCTATCTTTACTGTAGGCCTCTCAGGGCCCTTAGTAAGCCAGTGGGCATCATGAATATTCAAGGGGAAGGTAATAAATCTTAACCCAAACCTCTGGGTGGATGGTCTTGCAGCTCTCTGTCCTGCCCTCTGCCTCTCTCTTCCTCTGCCAGGGCCTGATGGTCCATGTGCACGGACATGCCCAATCCTGAAGGAGGCCCAGGCAGCTTGGAGCCATGGGTTTTGTTGGCTGCCCTGTGCTTAGCAGGGGCGGGGTGAGTCCCTAGGTGAGCTCAGGGAAAGCCAGGTCCCTGCACTGGGCCTCTGAGGGGCAGCCTGGTGCCAGGTGGGGCGAGTTGGCCCCTGGCCTAGTGGAGCTCCCAGGTCCCTTGCCACTTACCTCCTCCCCAGCCCCAAACGGCCATTCCGCTGGCTCCTCCACACCCCATGGCCTGTTATCCCTCTCCCTGGAACACCCTTCTCTGCTCTCCTCACTCCCACGGCTTGGATGACCTCTCTTCCTTGAACACAGTCCCCTCTTCCAGGAAGCCTTCCCTGCCCCCTGGGATGGTTGGGTGGCCCTCGCCTGGCTTCCTGGCCACACAGTGGGACTGGGGGTCAGAATGCCTGGGCTCAGGCACAGCCCCTCCCAGAGACACGTGCTGTGCCTTGGAGCAGCCCCTTCTCCCCGGGCCTGACTTCAGCTTCTAGAACAGGAGAGCCGCAGAGGGGACTTCAAAGCCCTGGGCTCTGACAGGACAGGGCATTGTGATTGCCAAGACGAAGCCACACCGAACAGCTCCACCTGGCAGTCCTGGCTAATCTTTGTTTTGAAGCCTCCTGTCTGCACTGGGGCTGCAGGATGAGCATGGGTGGGGAATAACAGCATGAAGGACGCACATTGTCTCGGGGCAGGACGCCTCCGGGGGCGGGGAAGCTGGGAGGTGATGAGTGATCATAACAATTTCGCAAGATCATAGACTCTGGGCACAGAGGGCTGAAGATTCAGTCAGCTCCGCACTTGCATATCCAGATGAGGAGGCAGGCCCATGTGGCTGATGAGCCCAGTGTCACACACATAGCGGCTGGAGCTGCTGACTTCACACGCCGCAAACTTGCACCTTTCTGCTTTTCAGTTCATAAGGTCCTTGCACCATCCTTAGCCTATTTGCTTCTCACAACAACCCTCTGTGGTGAAGCAGAGATTTTATCCCTGAATGTAGGTGAAGAAAGTGAGGCTCAGAGAAGTTGTGTAACTTGCAAAAGGTCACACAGCCCACAAGTGGCAGAACAGAGTTCCATCAACCGTGAGCAGTCTGACGCTTTCCTTGGCCTGCGTTCTTGTTATAATTAGCAGCTCCCCCTTCTTTTGTCCTGGATTTCCCATTCTCTCCCCCTCTGCCCTGGGGTTGGCCCCTCCCCACTGCCCTTAGGAATCCCAAGTCCTTTGTGGCAGCCCATCTGTTGCCATGGCACCAGATTATGATGTCGCAGATCCTGGATGACTGTGTACTGCTCCTGGGCTGTGGAGTACAGGGATTCACAGAGGTGGAATTGTCCAAGGGGTGACTGGCATGGAGGGACATAAATCCCTGGAAATAGAGAGCCACGGCCTCGAGCCCAGCTTGGGAATCACCCTGGAAGCTGGAGCCAAGGCTGCCAAGGCCAGGAGAGTGGGGTCTGGCATGGTTTGCTCTGACAGCTTCAAAAGACTGCCCTGCCCTCATCCCTTGGTGGGGCTGATGTAGCCTCTTGACAAGGGGCTGTTGGGCTCTTTACACTGCACAACCTGACACTGGGATGCTTGCTCAGATCCCTTTTTGCCTTTTGACCTTGTGTGGCAGTGCTGCCTGGGAAAGCCACCATCCTCACTTGCCCAGAGAGACAAGGAACTTGCCCAGGGTCACCCAGAGAGGAGGTGGCCGTGCCAGGGTTCAGGCTCAGCTCTGCTTCCAAATCCTTCCACGTGGTTACACTTCATATAGGGTCTGCCAAGGTGGTTTAGTCTAGTCCCCAGCCTGAAACTGACCATGCTGCCTCAGTTTCCCCAGGGTGGTCCATTAGCAAAGCATAAGTTGTCACAGGCCCAGGTTTATTTTACCGCACATTTCTGGGTACATTCCAGGGGAGCCCTTCATGCAGGTGCCTCTGGTCTGTGGTGGATCCGCCACATTGCCTTGTCCTGCAGCCCCTGGGATCTAGTCCAACTGCATTTGCCTCTCTGGGGTCCTCATTTTTTGCCCGATAATGCTGAGGTGGCTAAGGGACTTAGTATAAAGAGGCCAAGCTTTGGAAGCTGCCACATGGACTTGAAATCCCACTTCTGCCACCTACCACCCTCACCTCTTTGAGCCTCAATTTCCTCTTCTGTAAAATGGGATTAAAAACAGCTGCCAGAATAGCTACGAGGAATCACTGGGATATTGAGTGAAAGGTGGCAGGGCAGAGCAAGGGTGGAAAATGTCCAAACCGGTCATGACAGTGAAACAGGTCTGTTCCCCAAAACACCACCATGGGACATGCACCCGAGCCTGCCATTTCCTGGCCTCAGTGCTGCCCTTCAGGACTGTGATGTTGCTTGTGGCCGCTCTGGCCTGTCAGGACTTGGCACGCTGTGGGAGGCCAAGCTGACTCCCAGGCTCCCAGGATGCCAGGGAGGAAAGGGTCCGTGGCGAGCATCTGGCTGGCCGAGGCCCAGCGATGGAGCCCCTCCATCCCCTTCTTCGTCAAGCCTGCCTTGCTGTCCTGGGGTTTGCTGGTCATGCACTCGTGCTGACGGGCTGGGCGGACTTCTCATCCGTGTGCTCAGGGCACAGACACAAGCTCACTGAGCACTGAGCTGAAGCTTCCATGGACTTCCCACCTATTCTTGGGCTTTTCTTCCGTATCTGATGCCCCTGGGCATTTTGTTTGGAGAGCCATGGTGGGGAAGAGGGACGTCTGACTGTGAGGTCCAACTGTGGCTCTGCTCCCACCGTGGTGTGACCTTGGGCATGTAACTTAACACCCTGGAGCTGAACTTCCCCACATGTCAAGTAGGGACAGAACAGGCCCTTTGTCGTGGGGTTTCCTGGTAAAGTGCCTAGCACAGAGACTGGCACACAGGATGCACTTGGAGAATGTTAGAATCGGAAAAAGAAAGCACTGGAATATATGTTTCTTTTTTGAATGCTGAGCTTCCTGTGGAAGGGGCGCCCTGGTGCTCATATTAGGAAATGCCCCAGGTGCCGTGGTTCATAAGTATATTTCCTTTCTGATGCACTATAAGCCGTGATCTACCAAATACCACATTGGTATTTATCACCCATGTTGACCCCTCAGTGCAGGGCTCAGGGAGGGCTTTTTGGGGGTCCTGGACTGGGAGACAAATGAGCTCGTTCTGACTGCTGCCTTCCTGTGTTTCCCTGGGCCAGCCCTTTTCTCTCTCTGGGTCTCAGGCCCCCATCTGTAGGTAGACTCTGATTCCTCTGGTTTCTTCCAGCCCTGCACAGGCAGAGATGTTCTTCTAAGGAAAGTGTGAAGAAAGCTCAGCTTAGAATGCAGATGTATTGCAAGGATTTCATTGAAAAGAAAGGCAGAAATGGAATGGATTCAGGAGGCCTAGCATCTGTCCCCAAATCCCTATTAGGCTGCTCAGTGGGGGAGCAGTCATGTGGCTCCAGAGGGGGCCAGAGGGCCTGTGGGAGGATTTACATAACCCAAAGCTGGTCGCTGGGAAGGAGCTTCCCGGGGAGAGGGAGAGCCTGGCCCTGGAGGTGCGGGAGCAGAGGCTGCACAGCTACGTTTCCGATGGGTTCAATGCCCTGCACTGAAATCTACCCTGCGTTGGGTCCTGTGCTGAATCTGATGCAATCCCTGTGCTGGGGTAGTGTCAGGCCAGTGGAGGGACAGGGAGGGAGAAAAGTAAACCCTGTTGGTCCCTGTGTTCTTGTCCCAGTTCTGCTCCCAGTTGGGAGTTCTGCTCCCAGCTGCTCCGACCTGCTGTGTGCTTCCCCTATGAGGGCACAGAACACCCCATTTCCTTTGCTTCTAATTAAGGCTCAGACCATAAAAACAGCAATAGCTGCTACTTACTGAGCATCTGCTGTGTGCCAGGGTCTCTGCTGCCTGATCTTCATACATTATAACTTCTTGTTACTTCTCCTTGGAGCCCTTTGTTTCTTTCTCCCCATTATATAGATAAGAAAACAGGGGCTCAGAGCTTAAGTAACATCCCCAAGATCACACAGATAGAAAGAGGCAGAGCTGGGATTCCAACCCCCTGTGTGGCCATAAGCGCCTTGGGAGCAGGGACTTATTTGGATGTCTTGCCCACAGATTCTCTTTCCCTCGCTCTGAACAAAACACACCTCATTAATCTTGCCACAAGGTGATCATTTACTTTTATAATTTATTATCACCAGATCCCTGGTGCTTGCAGAAGGAGCCTCGACTTCAGTCTGGTTGTGGGGAGCAGGAAAGGCAGGTAAAGGGACTGAGAACTGGCTGAAGGGGCTAAGGCAGCTACCGTATGTGATCAGGGAAGGCTTCCTGGAGGCTGTGACAGTGGACCTGGACTTGGGAGGAAGAGAGAAGTGTGATGGGAATGGGCATTCCCCTGATGGATGAGTCCTGTCACCCTTGTTGAACCTGGAGAGCAAGGCCAGGGATTGCCCGTCTCCTCCTGGTGTGGAATGAATAAGCCTTTCTCTCCTGTCCACTCCTCTTGGTCAGGGAGGCACTCGTGGCCTCCTGGGGCTATGGGAGGTCACGTGGTCCAGCTTGCAGACCAGCACAGTCTGGTCACCCCGTAGCCACCTGAGTGTATGTCCTAGAAAATCCTCCTGTGCCCACCAGGCCCCTCACACTCTTCTCCTTGCCCCACAGCCAAGAAGACCTGTGCGGACAGCGACTTCACCTGTGACGACGGCCACTGCATCCGAGAGCGGTGGAAGTGCGATGGCGAGGAGGAGTGTCCCGACGGCTCGGACGAGTCCGAGGCCACTTGCAGTGAGTGTTGCCCCAAGGCTGGGGGAGGGGACCTGGCTCTGGGCTTCAGTTTCCTCATCAGGTCTTCCCGGTTGGGAGGTTGGGAGGCTCTGGTGAGGTGATCTGTCATGCACAGCCTCAGACTCACTTTGTACTGAGCCCTTGCCAGCTCCGGGCTGACAGTCCGGTGCCTCTAGCTGCTGGTGTCTGGTGACCTGTTTCTGGACTTTCTTCCCAGCCCTCCGGCAGGTTGGGCCCTGCTCCTGTAGTTCTGGGAGCACTGCTGCCCAGAAGTAGCCAGAGCACATCCTCCAGGCCTCCCCTCAGCCTCCCCCACTAATTTGTTTCTGAGGACTCTAGTCGTAATTCTAATAGTGCTAATGGCGGCTGGTGCATATCGAGCATTCAGTGTGTAGCGGGCACTGTGCTAAGCTCTGTGCACGCTTTCATTCGTCTAATTCCCACAGCGGCCTCACGAGGCAGGTACCGTCACTTTCTAACTTTTGCGGAGGCGGACACTGAGGCTCAGAGAGGTTGAGTGACTTGCCCAAGGCCGCTCAGCAGGGATTTTGAGACCCCAGCTCTGTCCTCTGCTCTGGGCGGGCTGATGGCAGCGAAGACAGCCAGGGGTGAGGCGAGGGCCAGAGCGGAGCCCCAGGCCCCCCGCCTCCCATACTCAGGCTTTGTCTCTCTGGGATTTCTTTTCCAGGCCCTAATCCTCAAAGCAAACTTACACCCACCAGGTCATTCCATGACATTTGTTAAATTAAAAAGGAGATGAGACGGGGGCAGGGAAGGACCCGGTGGTCCCGGAGGCAGAGCTTCAGCAGAATGAGCCTGAGACAAAAGGCCAGGGTGGGGGCCGCACGTGGAGGACAGAGGGCGAGGCGGGGGGGACCTGGTTGGGGGTGGGGGTGGGGCTGGCAGGGACCTGCGAGTCACAGTCACCCCAGAGGCAGAGGTGGGGACAATGGAGGCCAGCGTCCCATCTAGGGCTGCGGCTGGTGATAACTGGGTTTCCTTGTCTCCTAGCAACAGAGCTACCAGTCTCCATGGGAGAGAAAGAGAAAGGGAGAGAGAAAGGGAGAGCGGGAGCCGTCCCCGCCCGAGACAGGGCACCCCCTCGTTCCCTTGCACAGCTGCCCTGCCTTCCCCGGACTTGCTGCAGGCCCTATTCTTCCCTCACCCCACCAAGTAGCCAAAGCTGGTGCAGCCCCAGGTGTCTGGGCCCAAGGGCAGCCCAGTGCTTTGTCCTGAGCTTGGCTTCGGGAGGAACAAAGCCCAGCCACGCCCACTGGTGACTCATCCTCCTGGCAACCTTGGGAGGGGGGGGTGGATCTGTTTAGAGAGAAAGAAATTGAGGCTGGGACAGGTTCAGCCACTTGCTCAAGGCTGCCCAGCTAATATAGGGCAGAGCTGTGTGCAGCCCAGAGTGTGTCTTTGGGCAGGGGGCTGTGGCCACCATGGCAATCAGCTCGGTCATCCAGACCCCATGCCTGCGGTTTCCCTGGACACGGGAGGTGGGAGGGGAGGGGGAGCATCGTCAGGGTCATTCCCGGGGTCTGTCCTGCTGCCTGAGCGCTGTGCTCCCCCCCCCCACCGCCTCCCCAGGTCTCTGTCTCTTTGCATTGACGCTCCTTTTCATCTCCCTCCTGCCCAACCCTGCACTGCCGGGCTGCCTCCCTTCCCTGCTTGCCCCCCCTCCCTCTCCCTCTTGCCGGCTCTCTCTCTGCTGCCCTGCCCACGTTTCCCTCTGTCTTCCTCCCTCTCGCCATCCCAGCACTTGCTGCCTTCCCATCCTCTGGGCTGTGCGGGTGCCCTCGGGCCTCACGCCTCCTGCCTCCCAGGCCTGCTTTGTGTTCAGCTGTAGAGCACGGTTATCTGACCATTGAGTAACTGGAGGCTTAGGGAAGCTGAGGGCCCTGCTTCCAAGACACACAGGTGGTTCATGGCTGGTCTGCCTTCCAGGACAAAAGGCAGGCTCCACAGTGTCTCTGAGGCTTGACAGGGGGCTCCGTGGGAGCTGCCATCGAGGCCACACCCTGGGGGTCGGCGGCCCAGCTCTCCTCTGGGCTCTCCCAGTGATTCACTGTGAGGTCCTGCATACTTTCCTGCCCCTCTCTGGGCCCTAGTTTCTAACAGTCCAGAATTCCAAAGACTGTGATTCTAAGACTCCTGGACTCCTAGGATTCTGAGGCCCTCTTTCTCCCTTGCCTGTACCCAGCTGGGGCACAAGGCCCAGGATCCCACTTTCCATGCACAATTACATTGGTCACAGGTGGGCAAGGTCTGTGGGTGGGGAGGGCTGCCTGGGGGAGGGCAGCCAGAGTGGGTCCTTGAGGGTCAGGCAGAATTTGCGGGAGCAGGACCTGGTAACAGGCTTGCTCACAGCCTCAGGACCTGGTAACAGGCTTGCTCACAGCCTCCTGACCAAGTGAGAACCCGGCAGCCAATTCACTGCCCATTTAATTGGCGTTGTCATAGCAACCTCCACAGCCTACCAGGTTCCTGGGGACTGTGCCAGCTTGCAGGATAGAGCCCCCTGCCTACCTGCAAAGAAAGATTATAGGCAGTAGTAAAGGGTAGTGGGTTTGATGTCTGATATATTTGGGTTTAGGTCCTTTAACCTGTGAGACCTCAGGCAAGTTGTCCAATCTCCCTGAGCCTCAGTTCATTTGTCTGCAAAATGGGGTAATGGTGCCTACCCTACGGGGGTTATGAGGATCAAATAAAAAAAATGCACACAACGTGTCAGTGCGGGAGCAAATGGCAGGGTTATTTTATGATTACGTTTTGACTGTAGGCCCTCTCCCCAATTTAAAGCCTTAGAATAGTCTAAGTGAGCGGGGTTTGCAGGGAAGGGAAAGGAATTTGGGAGCAGGTCCCCCTTCTTGTGTTCCCCCACTATGTCATCTGCCCCTCGCTGCCTGGGGTTTCTCCCAGCTCTGTTTCCTTCTGGTTCCGGGTTCTGTGTCTATCAAATTGAGCCAGGAGTCACAGTGGGAAAGCGGGGACATTTGCCTAATGAAAGTAGCATTTCAGCTCTAATTATAGCTCACTTGACTGGGGCCATTTGTGATCCACCTTCAGGCATCTGTTGGGAGGGGCGTGGGATGGGGGTGGGGAGGTTAGTTCAAGGTGAAGGAGTTACAATTCTGGGTGCTGCTTATTGAAAATGAGGTTTTTTTCATGCGTCTTAGAGCCTTCCCATCTGAAAGGGGGACCTCACAGATTAACCAAGCGTACTTTCCTATCAGAGACCAGAGATTTTATGAGATCCCAGCAAGGTTAGAGGCCAACCCAGCTGATCCTGTGAGAAGAAGCTTGGTGTAACTGCCCCCTTCTGCACAGTGGGACGTCCCATGTCGTGCCTCCTGGGGCAGCAGCTAGACCCTGTAGTTCCCACTGCCTGAGCCGCTGGTCCCCTTGGAGCGGGCAGTCCCCGTGCGGAGGTTGTCTGCCCCTGTGCCTCTTGTGACCTGACACTGCAGATGTGCTTGCTCAATAAGTAGCTGTCAGGCACTTGCATTCTTTTATTCAACAGACATTTCCCTTTTTGTTAATTTGTGAACTTACGAATTAGAGAAAGTACCATTGGATTTGGATTTCTGGTGCAGGCTTCTCTGGGAATTTATAAATGCCTCCGGCCACTCCAGGGTGCAGTTGCAGGCCCTTGGTGACTTGGAGGATTCCTGATGTCTGAGAGACAGTGGAGCTTGTCACTCCTGCCTCGGAGAACCTGGGGTTACTTGGACAGCAGGCCAGAGGCATCCCTTGCGGCATCTGTTTGTGTGTGTGTGTGTGTGTGTGTGTGTGTGTGTGTGAGAGAGAGAGAGAGAGAGAGAGAGAAGGAGGGAGGGAGAGAGAGAGGGCAGGAGAGGACAAGAGGTGGAGAGAGGGAGAGGTGTTCAGTTCAGGGGTGGAGGCTGCGTCGTGGCAGGCCGTGTGGACTCTAATAATGTGTAATGTGCATCCCCAGAAGTGAGACCAGGGCCCTCCCAGCCCTTTGTATCTGCACTTCATGAAATAAAACTAGGGCAACTGTTTGCTGAGTTCCAAGTTTGCTCCAGGCCCTGAGTGAAGGGATTTCCATGTTTCCTCATTTAAACCACCCACCAACTCTGGGAGATTACGTAACCCCTTTTTCAGGTGAGGGGAGCCAGGGTGCAGAGAGGTTAAGTGACTTGTGGAAGGACCTTCATGTTAGTAAATGAGATTTGGACCCAGGCCTGTCCGGCTCCAAACCCATGCTCTGTCTCCTGCGTCGTGCTGCCTGGGGCCTTTAGCTTTAGTTATCCTGAAAGTGGACGTCAGATGGCCATCTGCTATCTCGCGGACTCTGCCTGAGCAAAGGTCCAGTGAGCCTCCTCCCTCCAGTGACCCCTCTGCAGCCCAGGGTTGCCGGGAGACCGGTGGGGCCTACTTTTCTCATGTGCAGTGTCCAACGCCATAAGTTAAGCAGTGCAATTGGAGTTGAGGGACCTGGGGAGGAAGCCCAGCTCTGCCCTTCACCACAAGACTTCGAGCAAACGACTTTCACTCTCTGGGCTTTGCTCTCCCCACCCACCTCGTGAGGAGATACTGCACATCAACACTCCCCAGACTCACTTCCCAGGGCTGAGTGGTGAGAAGCCTCACCCAGGAGCCCGCGGGGCAAGGTCTGTGTCCTGCTTTGGGGAACAGCTGCACCCCAGCGGAGACGGCAAGGTTCTAGGAGAGACAGCTGTTGGAGCACCCAGCATCTAGCAGCCGGGCAGGTCACTTCCCCTCGCTGGGCCTCTGCCTCCTGTCACTCCAGTGGCTGCTCCTCAGTGTGCCCTCCAAGGCCTCTTGTGTCCCGGCGTTCCAAGAAGGTGCCTTGGCTCTGTGAGGGTAGGAGGGCTGGTGTCAGGCACTGCTGAATCCTCGAGAGCCTGTAATTAGAGCTGTCTATTTAGGGACACAGCAAATGTCTTATTAATTATAAAGAAAGGAAGCAGACGGATTGTTTAATCATTGTCCTTGCTGAAAGGTTATGCAATTAACTGTATAAATATTCATTCAGAGTTCAAGCAGCTGCCTGCTGCACTGGGGTATGCAGAACCAGGCCCCCAGAGATGGTGTGGACAGGTCAGGGGCCATTTCAGTCACCTGGGCTTTTGGGCAGAGAGTTTGGGGCTGGTTCTGGGCCACTTCTCTACCTGCAGGAGCAGGAGGGGAAAAGGAAAAGGGCAGGGTTTTTAGTCCAAGGAACCGGTACTCTGCCCCTCACTGCTGTGCATTTTGGGCCAGTTACTTGGTCTCTCTGAGCCTCAGTTTCCTTATCTGTAAAATGGAGTGCTTACCTGCAGGACCACTGCCCTACTCCATTCCAGAGGTGCCACTGACATGATGATCTTTGTGAATGGTGCCCCTGGAGTTTGCACTCACAGCCTGCAGGGCCCACTTACCTGGCAGGGTGAGGGTCAGGATGACATGGGAAAGTATCAGCTCCTCAGAATGGAGCAGGCTGACCCACTGTAGGTGCCCAGTGAATGTGGCTCCCTGCCAGCTCCTCTGTTTCCTAAGGCCTGGCGCAGGGATATACGGCTGCCTCGTCCCTCCATCCCATGGTTCCCTCAGGGGCTTGCAAACATACAGAACCTCCTCTATCACTTTTCTGGGAGTGAATTTAAGAGATGAAATATCCTATATCTTTTAGACTTGTAGAATGATAACTCAGGGGTTCTCAAATAGGGTGCATGAGAATCACCAGGGGAGGTGAAGTGGGGGGGAGTTGGCTAAAATGCCTGGGCTCTGCCCTCGGAAGTTTGGATTCAGTCTAGAGTGAGCTGGAGCCAAAGACCCTGCACTTCCAACAGCCCTCACACACCCACCCCTTAGTCAGGACTCCAGGACACACTGGTCGCTGCAGCCCCCTCGTGTTCTGCTGGGCCCAGAGTGGGAAGTGCTTTCTCGGGTTCTGCAGGGCGTGGGTGATGGAGGTGCTCTGGGCCCCTCTCCGGACTCCCAGGCCGCTCACCACCCTGCACTCGCCCCGAGGAGGCCGTGGTAAAGGGTCTTTGAGTGTCAGTGTTTTCCAGGGCTCTACACGACAGTATCTGTAAAGGGAAATTTCTGTAAAATGAATCCTGTGAATCCTGTATTCCCAACAGGTCACCTTATATTTGTGAAATGTATTCCTAGGGATAACTTTGGGATCCACAGTTAGGGGTCCGAGGTACTCCTCTCCCACAGCGTAGTAGTGTCTGGGGGCCTTGACTCAGATACCTGCTCCCAACCCCACCTTGTCTGTGCCCTTTTCTCCATCTCTTGTGGCCTCTCACCCCAGCTATGCAAGTAAGAGGAAGAAAAACTGGTCTGAGATCAGAGAGAAAAACTGAGGGTAAGGCACCAGTAACCTGCCACCTGCAGGGTGCAGTGGACTGTGCTGTCTCTGGCATCAGACACAGCTGACTGCATCCTCACTCGGCTCTTGACAGCTGTGTGACTAGTACCTGGTGATGGGTGCCATGTCTGGTACACAGCAGTGCTCAATAGCTACTCACTGAGGGAACAAACAAGTCCTCAGCTCTACACGTGGAGAGTAATAGTAGGTATCATTAGTGAGCACTGGCTGGGCTCACAGGGCTTTACAGACATTAACGTAGGTGTTCGTAACAATCCTGTGGGATAGGGAATAGTATTGTCCCCACTTTATGGGCACAGAGATGAGGATTGCTGGCCAAGGTAGATAGCCAGTGAGTGACTGAGCTGAACCCAGGCAGCCAAGCCCCAGAGCCCATGGCCTCGACCTTCGTGCTGGAGGCCCCAACATAATCTTCACCCTGCTGGGTTGTTGTAAAGATTAAATGGAAGCGTCTAGCTCTGTGCCTGGCACATCCTGGAGACCACTGAGTTCGGCCTCGTGTACCCCCTGAAAGGCAGAGGGAGCCAGCCGCGGAGGCCTGAGATGCGTCTGCCTCAGCTGGGTCTGTCACGTGGGACCTTCTGGGACGCTCAAGATGAGAGCCATCCCCAGGCCTGATCAGGGTTCTCATTCTTTCTTCCAAATTGAGAATCAACCCTGGGGCTTCGAGCCCCTGATTGAGTCAGCCTCTGATTGCAGCTGCAGTAATTATAGCTGTGTGGTCCCGCTGGGCCCTGCCACTCAGCGGCTGCTCTCAGCACCATCGCCAGGGGAGGGGGCTTGGAGGGAGCTGTTGGGGCCTTGGTGAGCCCTGCACATCTGCAGTCATGGAGTCACTGATCTGGAAGGCAAACTGAAGCCCACATGGGGCATATCTCACCCAAGGGCACACAGCTGGAAATGGCAGAGACTAATGCAGGGCAAGGCGGCTCCACATTGCTGGAGCCTAAAGGGAAGGCTTGGAAGGGTGGAAGGTCGGGCCGGTGAGGCAGGCAGGGGTTGGCTGGATCAAGGAGGGCCTTGAGGGCCAGGGGCCAGGGGGCCACGAAAGGGTGTTAGGCAGGGCAGTGGTGGGGTCAGTTATAGGATTCAGGAAGTCTTAGGGGAAGACAGGGGCTTCTTCTCAGACGAAGAAACTGAGATATGGGGCAGGAAGGCCCTGGTGGATTCCCAGGGACTCGGGCCAGGTTGCTGGAGCCTGGCAGTAGGACCGGTTGGCACCATGCCCTGTGTCCCCCGCGGCTAAGCCATGCACGTGTGTCTGTCTCCACAGCCAAGCAGGTGTGTCCCGCAGAGAAGCTGAGCTGTGGACCCACCAGCCACAAGTGTGTGCCTGCTTCATGGCGCTGTGATGGAGAGAAGGACTGCGAGAGTGGAGTGGACGAGGCCGGCTGTGCCACCTGTGAGTCCGGGGTCAGGTCCCCAGGGTTCGCCACGCACAGTCAGGCAGCCTCGGGGAGCAGTGGCCGCTCGTGGGGAGGGGCCAGGTTCTCCAGGGGGCTTGGCAGGTGGAGAGGAAAAGGTAACAGTCAGGACACTAGTAATGGCCGGGCACTTTGCAGAGACATTCTTTTTCATCCTCACAAACACCTCACGAACAGCCATTATCATCCCCATTTGTGGGTGAGGAAACTGAGGCTCAGACAAGCGAGGAAAAGTGCCCACGGCTGAGTGCTGGAACTGAGATTCAAATTCAGGTCTGGACAGCAAAATCCATGCGTTCTTAAACCATGCCTGCCTGACATCTGCTCATCCATTCCATACATCTGTACTGATCTCTGAGCAAGGGCAGGGAGACCAGGGTGGGGACTGTAGTGAGAGATGGTGGTGGCCCGGGCCAGGGCACTGGCAGTGTCAGGGGTAGGGAGGCGGACTGTCGCTCAAATCTCAGATTTGAGCCCCCGTGCCATAGGGCAGGAAGACATTCCCAGCAGCCTCGGCAGGGACAGATGGAAGTGGTCACTGGGGCAGTTCCACATCACTGAGCTTCAAACACAGGGATTATCTCCTTCCCAGGGAGCGGGCCAGCAGGGCCTGGGCCAGTGGGGAGCACAACCCAACCGTGCATGTTACATATTTGATGGGCGCCTACTGTGTGCCAGGCCTGGAGCCAGGCTCTGAAAGGACCGATAAGGTGACTGCTACACAGTCCTCCCTCTGGGAGCTCATGATTAACGGGGTAGACAGACTGGCTCTCGTTACAAGGCTGTGAGGCTGGGCTGAGATCTGGGTGATCCCTTGGGGGCTTTTGCCAAGCACGTGCCCACCACTGTCTCCCACCCCCTCCCTTCATCAGCTTCTGTATTTCATCCTATCCATCCTTCCAGGCCCAGGGGAACGCCATCTCCTCTGGGGGCTTCTGAGTCACAGCACTGTAGGATTCTGAGTCTGGAGTTTGGATATGTCTGAAACCGGAAGCATCTGGTTATGGGGGCAGATCCTGGCTGGGGCCAGCAGTTTCAAAGCCCCGTTGATGGCATTGGCTCATTTCTTCAGCTGTGATCATTTTGTGGGGCCTCACTGGCCAGTGAGAATCCTCTTCCCTCCCCCACTCCCTGAAAATCAGATGTTTCCTCAGTCATCAAGGCCATCAGCCACTACCGCAGCGGGTAGGAATAGCTCTAACGAGGGCATGTTGTGGCAGGACTGTTTCCTGTTAATTATAGGAGATAGTGGTGTTCGAAGGGCCTGTGGGGCTTCTCTGCTTCAGCTCCTCAACCACCGGGGGAAACAAAAAGAATTCTCCCTTCTCTCATCCCTCAGAGCTTCTTCCATTCGTGAATGCTGGGCGAGGGGGGTCCCTGGGCACAGGCCTGAGGATGTAGATCTTCAAGGTGCTGTCAGCTTCCAAACCTTGGAGCGAACTCAGGATAAAGACAGCACTTCTTCTCAGAACTCTGATCGTAATGAGTCCTCCCTCCCTGTCTGGACAGGAAGGAGGGGAGCTAACCTAGGCATCAGCTTAATCTTAAGGGGCAGACATCACAGGGTAGGGTGTGCTTTTTCCACCAATGCCCCAACATCCCAAAAGCCCAGAAAGGGAAAAAAAATGCATCTGTCAGAAACTTGGTAGCGCTGTCAGCAACACATGACACGAGCTGCCCTACATGGTGAAACTGAAGACATCGTTCTCTTTTATGTTCCCTAACGATGAGAAAGGACTTTTTCCCACCGGAAAATAAAAACACAGACTCTTGGCGCCCCCACGTGGAGATATCTGGTGCTGCCACCACCGAGTTACCTGTGGCCACAGCTCCTGCATCCACACCCTGCCTGGGCCCCCAGGCCTGTTCTTGGCCTCTGTGTAAGGAATGAAGGAGGGAAGGAGGCCAGGTCGCTGCTCTAGAAACAGCCTACACTCCAGGATGGGAGGAAAACCAGAAAGCCGAGATGAGTTAGAGTAGGAAGTAAGAGCCCCAAACCTGAGTTCTGGTTCCCTCATCACCATGGACTGACTGTGTGACCCTGGGCAAATTGCTCCTCTCTCTGGGCCTCAGTTTCCCCATCTGTAAACTGGTAGTTGGGCTGGTGGTCACTAAGGCTCCCCCAGCCTCTGAGCTCAGAGCAGCCCACCAGAGAGGGGAAGCCCAGGGCTCCAGGCAGGGCCAGTGACCTGTGCCCTGAACTACTGCACATCCCTAAATTACTCCTCACACCAGGGCCGTTCCAGCCTCCATCCACACCACACCCACTCACTGCAGGGAGCTCCTCTGTGCCGGGCCTTCAGAACAAAAGTGGATCAGTCTCAGAGCCCACCCCCATGCAGTTTGTGGTCACGGGGCAGACAGAGAAGGACACAAGACCCAGACACCTGAGCAGGCTGTGAAGGGTACCAGAAAGGAGAGTGGAGGTGGGTGGAAACTTGCCAAGCAGGGGAGCATGAAGTGTGTTATGAAAGAGGTAGAATTTGGGCCCTTGAAGGATGCAAACTCATCGTTGCGATATACAGAGACAGTGGTGGGCAAGAGATGGGCGCCCAGCAGATGGGGCAGCTTGGGCAAAGGCTGGGAGGTGGGAAAGTGTACAAATGGTCCAGTGTGCGACGTGAAGCCGGAGCATGTGCGGGAGTGAAGTGATGGGGCAGAGCAGTAGCTCCGTGCCAGTGGCCTTGGATGCTAAGCCCAGGGACTTAGGGTAGTTCTGGGCAAACTGGGGACGGGGAGGGACCTGAGCTGTGTTGTAAAGAAGCAGGTCCAGACCTTGTTCCCTGGGAGGGTCAGTGTCATGTTACATATCATTTCCTGAGACCATCACAAAGCCCTTCAAGACAGGGCGTGTTCTGCAGTTTTAGAGACTCCTAGTCCCACCATCCTGCTGGGAGCAGCACAGGAATTCCTACTCCCAACGAGGCTGGGGAGGTTCAGGGTGGCAAGTGTGCTGCCCCAGGACATCCAGCATGACCCTGGCAGGACCCGGATTGGAGGCCCCCTTTGCTGTCCCCTGTTCGGCGCCCCAGCCGGGCTCATTCTGGCCCGCGGGTGAGGGTCAGGGCCCCTGTAGCGGGACCAGCGGGCCGGGGCACCGGGGATGGGATGGGGTCCGGCGGGCCGACCGGCTCTCTGTCCCGCGCAGTGTGCGCCCCGCACGAGTTCCAGTGCAGCAACCGCTCTTGCCTGGCCGCCGTGTTCGTGTGCGACGGCGACGACGACTGTGGCGACGGCAGCGACGAGCGTGGCTGCGCCGACCCGGCCTGCGGGCCCCGCGAGTTCCGCTGTGGCGGCGACGGCGGCGCCTGCATCCCCGAGCGCTGGGTCTGTGACCGCCAGTTCGACTGCGAGGACCGCTCGGACGAGGCGGCCGAGCTCTGCGGCCGCGCGGGCCCCAGGGCCACGTCCGCGCCCGCCACCTGCGCCGCTGCCGCCCAGTTCGCCTGCCGCAGCGGCGAGTGCGTGCACCTGGGCTGGCGCTGCGACGGCGACCGCGACTGCAAGGACAAGTCGGACGAGGCCGACTGCCGTAAGCCACCTCCCCTCCGTATCGCCCAGAGCCGCGGGTGCGCGACTGTCCGCCGAGGGGCCGCGTCTCCTCGCCCTACTCTGATCCTAGTAATGTTTTAACGGTGGCAGCAGGACTTGGGAAAAGTGAAGTGACTTGTGTGAGGCCACGTGGCTGCTAAGCTGCGGAGCTCAGGGTCTTCACAGGTACCTGTGACCTTCAGTAACGCTCCCCCCCCACCCCCATACCTCCCATCTCTGCCCTTCCCTGTCCCAAGCAGTCACCAGTGGTTCCAATGCCAGACACCTTGGTACACTCAGGAAGCCCCCCACCCTGCCTACCTGCTGGGCCTGCTCATCCTTCAAGGCCTTGCCCAGGTTCCTCTGATGGACCCAGCTGAGCTGCGTCTCTCCCCTGAGCTGCTGCAGGTCCCTGGCACCCTCTCTTACAGCACATCCACGCTGTAATGCCCTCGTTGCTCGCCCCTCAGCCCCACTGTGCACCCTTGAGCTCCTAGAGGATGGGGAGTCTCTTAGTAATCTCTGTGTTCCCCACCTCTGCACAGCACCGCACACACATTGGGCGCTCAGGAGGGGTTTGCTGAAGGGAAGAGGTCGTTAAGTAATGAGCACGGAGACTCCAAAGAAGACCACGTGTCTGTTTGGAGGGGTGGCCCTGGGGAGAGACAGTGGAGTGGGAAACAGGAGACCTGAGTTGTAGTCCTGCCTTTGCCAGCTAGAGTGCTGTGTGACCCTGGGTGAGGCCTTCCCCCTCTCTGAGCTTCAGTCTTCCCATTTTGTGCCTTGGCCGGGTGTCCTCCGAAGACTCCCAAGCTCAGCGACCGGTTCTGGTTTTGCCAGGGGTGGATGTGGAGTGGGGGTGAGGGTGGAGGTTGGGGGAAGAGAGCTGTCCCAGCACCACAATGGCCCTGACTCTCTCCCCTTCCCCTCTCCTGGCAGCACTGGGCACCTGCCGTGGAGACGAGTTCCGGTGTGGGGATGGGACTTGTGTCCCTGCCATCAAGCGCTGCAACCAGGAACAGGACTGTCCAGACAGGAGTGATGAAGCTGGCTGCCTGCAGGGTGCGTGTGGTCAGCAGCAAAGGGGCAGCATCCTCTGAGGCGAATGCCTGAGCTCCTCCCCCTGGCTCCGTAGAGAGCAGCGAGGGAGACATCACCCCTTGGTCCCTAAGATGCATCTTCCCTCAGAGCATTACTTGCCCCTAAACCACCCAGATCCCCTTCCTGCGGCCCTAGTGGCACTAGACCTGGATTTTTAAGGACTTTGCAAAAGCTGAAAGAGACCTAGGGGGAGGGGACATGAAGGCACTGCAGGAAGTCCAGCCCCCACCATTGGTCCACATCTACGCCTCCAAGCAGCCTCCCTCACTCGTTCCCAGACTGAGCAGAGGCTGAGTCCCACTTCCCAGGGAGACCACTTAATTCTCAGATGGCTCTGCGGTCATCACCCTGCAGCAGCAGCAGGGACCCGGACCCAGTGGTCATCTGGAGAAATGGATCAGTGATTGGGCAGTGACGTGGCCTCCTCTATCTAGGGCACTTGGAGCATAGCTCCCCCTCAGGAGATGGTCAGTGCATCCGCCAGGGTCTCTGTAGAGCTGCTGCTTTTCCCTCCAAGTTCCCTAATACTGACAGATCAGACGCAGAGCCCCATGCCCTGCCCTCCTAGATGATGCTTGGGTATCCCGATTACCCCTGGGGTCCTGTCCTTCTGTGAGCAGAGCTCCCTCTGGCCCTGTATTCAGCTGTCTGTCCTGGGTCACTTTCTGGAGACCAGCAGGGACTGGGGCTGGAGCTCTTCTCACCTCTCATGGGCCCAGCCCACCCCAGCCCTCCCTGCCGAAGGTCTCACCAGTGCTGTCCACTCTCTTGTCCGGCCCGACAGAGTCAACATGTGAGGGTCCCCGCAGATTTCAGTGTAAGAGTGGCGAGTGCGTGGACGGCGGGAAAGTGTGTGATGCTCAGAGGGACTGCCGGGACTGGTCAGATGAGCCTCTGAAAGAGTGTGGTACAGTACCTCTCTCCGTCCCGCTGCTGGACTAACCCTCCCTGCCACGCCCCCTCCTGGCCCTCAGCCCTCGACTGCCCCTCTGCACACATTCTGATCTGACCCTCTCTCTGGACTCGTGCGCTGTCCCATGGTCTCAGACGGGGCTCTTTGCCTTTGGGGCCTCTTGTTCTGCTACTCTGCAAATCAAAGGGCCTTTCCTGTCCAGATGCTCAGAAATTATGCTTCCTCTCACAAATGCAGCCTCTCCTCACTTCTTCCCCGTTCAGACCTCTGAGTGTGGGCTCACTCTGAAGTTTCTCTCTTCCTCATTATTTTTGCCCTGCCGACCTAGCCAGGGCTCTGGCCTCCGAGGCCTTCCAGCCCCCTGCAGGAGACCCTGCAGAGGAAGAGGTGGGGAACAGCAGGCGGGTGGGCAGACGAGGCACATCTGGAGGCCACTGGGCTCAGGCCAGGCCCGGGTGAGAATAGGGCAGAGCCAGCAGCAGAGGGTAGCACCATCCTGAGAAGCTTTCTGGGACACCAGACTCACGGGCTGGACACGAGTTAGGAGTGGAAAGAGGCGGCTGTCCTGATGGCCAGAGCTGTAGGGGTGGGTTCCAGGCTAAAAAGAACAGGAGAGTCTGGACCGTAGGTGGGCGGGCATCCTAGAGAGCATGCAGGAAACCCAGCGTGGGCTCCAGGAAGGTTCATTTCTGAGGTCAGGGGACAGAGGATTTCTTGGGGGACAGAGCCTAGGTCAGACCCTCCCTCCCCTACCCTCCTGGCAGACCCTTTTCCACCCAGTACCTCCCCTCCTGAGCCCTCAGAGGAGCTTCAACCCCTGGAGCTCCCTGGAATAGCACGTTTCTGCCCCTACTGAAGATTAAGAAATTGATTTCGGAAGGAGGAGTAGCTGGGTGAAGGTCCCTCGGCCTCCACCTGAGCTTGCAGGTGACAGACTCCCCCCAGGCCCTGCCATGGAAAGTCCCAGAAGAAGGAAGTTATGGAAAAGAGGATAAGGAAGCAGGAGCAGCGGAGCCTAGCCACCGCCCCCCACCCACAGACTACTAACCTGCTAAACTCTCTTCTCTCTTGTCTTTTGCATGACACACCAAAGAGACGTATGTACGCATGTGTTTGTGTCTCTGTGCTGGTGAGAGGCCAGTGTCTGTACCCATGGCTCCTTCTCTGAGGAAGGCAAGGGAATTGCATCACGTATCTCTGTGCGGCTCCCACGTCTGTGTGAATGTGCCTGCCTGTGCACGTAAGCTGGTGTGTGTGTGCATGCAGGTGTGGGCATGCAGGTGGGCGTGCGTGCTGGGAGAAGGGCACTGCCCCTTCCTTCAACAGGGGACCTCAAATGCTCCTCAGGCCTCTCTGGGCCACCTTCCCCTCTCCCCACCCTGCAGGCCCCCCAGCAGAATCACCTCCAGGGTAGGTAGAATTGGGAAGGCCCGGAGACTCCCCTCAGCCTCTGCCTCAGCACTGGTCTTCCAGGGAAGGGTTGACGGAGATAGACAGCTCGGGACCCGCTACCCATTCTCTGACCCCGACTCACCTCAGCCCTGGAGGACTCAGTTCCTTGGTCTTTCATCGAAGCCTGAGTCACGTGGGGCTCTCCCCTTTCCCCTTGCAGAGCCATCCTACACATGCCCCTCCACCCAGTGGTCGGTAAATACAATGGTTGAGCTGCTGCCCCTGCAGAAGGCGGGGTAGGAAGTGAGTGAACTGGTGAACAAATGAATGGATGGGAGGGAATAGTGTGGTGTGGGAGAAGTCAAGGAGGGCTTGGAGTGACAGAAAGAGTCCTGGAGGTGGTACCCTACAGAGACCACTGCAAAGCTACCACAGCTCAGCCCACCCCGAGGGGCTGGGGCTTCCCAGGGCTGGGCCTGGCTGAGTCACCCCCCGGCCCCCGAGTCATGGGGTTGCTATGGTCTTCTTCTTTCAGTTCTGCCAACATCCCAGAGAAACAGGAGGCGGCCCAGGGGTAAAGAGGAGCATTCCCTAAGCATGGCTCAGGCTGGAGGTGGGGCACCACAGCTGTGCATGGCCTGGGGTGGGCAGCTCAGACCAGCTGTGTGCATGGCCCTGGCTGGCCGGGCACAGCTCTGCCTGGCTTGGCTGGAGTGGTGGGACGTGGGCCTGATGGGCAGAGGGTGGCACGGCACCTTCCCTGCCTGGCAGAATTAACCCTCTGTGGTTCTAAAGCCCAAAGATGCTGTGAGAACTTGCTGAGCCTTGGTCCTGGCCTCCCTGACCTCTGCTAGGACCCTGCCAGGAGGTGGTAAGGGAGTGGAGGACGGGGGAACCAGATGACCTCCTGGCATCCCTTCATCCCTTGCTGCAGTTGGTAATATTGGGACCAGGCCTGTGACTAAGTGTAGGAATAGGGACAGGTGCTGAAATGAGAGGAGGTGAAAAAATCCACCATGGTTCACGGTGGGAGAGAACTGACTTAGCAGCAGCTCCGTGGAGAAAGAGGCCTGGCAGTCTTAGATGACCACAAGCTCAGTAGCGGGCAGCCCTTGTCGTTCAGACTCCTCTGGGTGGCAGACTAGCTCTGGGCCCTGCGGGAGAAGGACACAGACAGATGGAGTGCAGGCAGAGAAAGGCACTTGAATGGCGGGGGACCAGGAATCGGCGCTTTAAGGAGATTCTGGGGGAGCCATTGGACTCTGGTCAACCCCACACAGAGCCAGCTGCCTCAGGAGGAAAGCAGGCTTCCCGAGGCTGGGGGTGTTTAAACGAGGGCATTTCGGAAGGGATTTTTGGGGTCCCTGAGGGTTGGACGTGGTACCTGCAGGCACCTTCAACTCTGAGGTCACAAGGAAGGAGGAGCCATAAGAAACGTGTTTGTGAAAGGAAAGACCTTAGGCAGCCTAGCTGCCTTCAGCCTGGTGGTGGACAGAGCCCTGGCCTGGGAGGCAAAGGACCCGAGTTCTGGTTCCACTCTGTCCTGTCTATGTGACCCGGCCCTCTCTGAGCCTCCTCTTGCCCAGTCACCTGGCTAATGAGGCTGAGGCTCAGTGAGGCTCTGGGGGAGGCTCGCTGCCCCGAGTCTCTGCTTCAGCTCTAGGCCCATCCCTGTCCTGCCCCCACCCCAATCTGAGCTCCTGGACCCTCAGGAGCCCACGTCCCTCCCCAGGGCTGAACGAGTGTCTGCACAACAATGGCGGCTGTTCCCACATCTGCACCGACCTCAAGATCGGCTTTGAGTGCACGTGCCCATCGGGCTACCGGCTCCTGGACCAGAAGACCTGTGGTGGTGAGCCCCTCCCCGAGCCCCTCAAGGAGGCGGCTCCTCCGGCCAGTGCTGACCTCTGCTCCCCCCCACAGACATTGACGAGTGTGAGGACCCAGATGCCTGCAGCCAGATCTGTGTCAATTACAAAGGCTACTTTAAGTGCGAGTGCCACCCTGGCTACGAGATGGACACCCTGACCAAGAACTGCAAGGCCGTCGGTATGGACACTGCAAGGTGGGGGGGGGCAGGGGAGCAGCTCTGAGGGAGTCCAGGAAGCAGTGTGCTTCCCATACGTGAGGAGCGGGTGTGCACACCTGCGTGTACACACACAGATGGCAGGTTGCACACACGGTGCTCAGAGTGTAAATATTCAGCACACACACGATGCACTGTGCATGTACACCCACGCAGACGCTGCACAGCGCCACCCGGTACAGCCCACAGAGTCTGCACTCGCACGACACACAGTGCCAGACACAGGCTGGACCGTGCTGGCTACACACGGCACGGGCAGCCCACACAAAGAGCAGGCCATGTGCAGACCTAACGTTGATCGTCACGTCAGCCAACGGAATTCACTTATTTTATTCAGTTCTTTACACTGGACACCTAACATTGTTGTAGGCACTAGGGATTCAGCAGTAAGCAAAACAGACGTGAATCCCTGTCTGTCCTCATGGGACTTACACTCTAGTTGGTGAGACAGACAAGAAATCAGAAAAATAAATACAGTGCATGGCAGATGGTGATGAGGGTTCAGGAGAAATATAAAGTAGAGAAGTTATAGTTTTCGATAGAGTGGTCAGGAAAGCCCTCACTGAGAAGGTGACATTTGAATAAAGGCCTGAAGGAGATGAAGGAGTGAGCCATGCATCACCTGCAGGAGCCGAAGGCAGCAGCATGCCTGCTGTGTTCAGATAAGAACGAGGAAGCCAGGGCAGCCAGGGCAACCAGGGCATAGGAGGAGATGAAGTCCAAGAGGTGACTTGGGGGCAGATCACAAAGGCCTTCGAGACCATTCTAAGGGCTGACTCTCGGTTTCACTGTCAGTCGGGGAAGAAAGCCTTTGTGGGTTCAGAGTAGAGGGACAGGGTGTGCCTTACATTTTAACTGACTTCCTCTGTAGGCTGTGTTGGGAATAGACTGTCGGGGGCAGGGGAGGAAGCAGGGGAGCTGCTGCAGAGGTCCTTGCCGTCAGCCAGGAGAGAGGTGATGGTGGCTTGGATCAGGGCCTTGCGTGGGAATAATGAGAAGTGGACAGTATGAATATATTTTGAAGGTCAGGATTTATTTTGAAGCAGCAGGATTTGCTTATGAATTAAATGTAGGATGTGAAAGAAAAAAAAGGAGTCAAAGATGACCCCAAGGTTTTTGACGAACTAACTGGAAAAATAGGATTGCTATTTATGGAGCTGGGAAAGACGGTGAGAAAAGCAGATTTGGGAGAATATTAGATTGATTTGGACATGCTAAATTTAACAAAACGGTTTAGACATCTAGCAAAGTATTGTGTAGGCTGTTGGATATACGAACCTGGGATTCAGATGCACGAATACTCATTCTATAGGTTATAACAACACAGCAGCTACAATAATTGACACGTAGCCCGTAAACCCAAAACATATACCACCCAAACTGCACAATGTACAGCACATACATTAGCCCATCACATGTAACATGCAACCTGTTCTTACCCCCACATGGGACAGGTGTGACACAGAACTGGGATTACATACGTGCAGTGGAGACAACATACAATGGCCCATGTATACACAAACCCTTATGTGTGAATATCTAAAGTGCAGTTACTCAAAAACTCAAATCATAAACACACAGGGTTCCTGTCACAGTCACAGCTCTCAGTAAAAATCACCTCAAGGTACCCTGTAACCCAGCTCCTGCCCTCAGGAAGATGAAGTGTCTTTGCTCTCATTTTGAGGTGAGGAAAATCACAGTTGGTCAGTGGCGGAGCTGGGCCTTGAATCCAGCTTTCCTCCTTTCTCCTTGCGCTTAGACCTCTAGTTTTCCATGGTATCTGTTTGTCCCACACCTTCCCTGTCACGCCAACCCTGCTTTGAAATAATCTCCATCACTACACACAGGTCACACACCCAGCCCCAGGCCCCACCTGGCTCTGTGCTGGTCCTACCCTGTCCCCAGGGAGCACATTAGCCTGGCACCGATGGACAGTGACAGGAACCAGGTGGCCTACAGAAGTGTCAGCTGGAAAACAAGAGGGGGAGAAGGTACAGGGGCAGATGTTGCCATTCAGTATTGCAGGTGCCTGAGAGTGGCCCGCTCCATCTGAAAACAGGCTGGAGGGGTGGCGGCCTGTGCGAAGTGCTAGGCCCTCATAGGCCTGGGGGACAGTGACCCTCCCCATGGAGTAGCCAGGAATGTCTAGCTCACTGAAGATCTTCCCAAAATCTAATCCTAAATCTAAAAATGGGTTTGTGTATACACGGGAGGTTGTGTGTTGTCCCTTTGCACGTATATAGTCTGTGTCATATTATACACATCCCACCCCTGCCTTTGGCTCAGAATAAAGTGAAAACTCTCTCCCTGGATCACAGGATCCTTTGTGATCTGGTCCCTTCCAGCATCTGCAGATTCGTCTCATGCCAGTACACTCTGTATAAACTAAAGTCTCACAACGACCTCCTTGAACCTCCTCCCTCGAGTCCCACCCCCAGCCCTGAGGGCCGTGCTCCATGCTGCAGCCTCAGTCATCTTTCTAAATCATTTAACGCTCATGTTGCCCCTTCTTGAACACTGCAGTGGGGCCCAAGCAGAGGAGGTGGCAGCTGCTGGGGAGACATGCATTCTAGGTAGAGGGACAGCTTGAGCAAAGGCCCCGAGGCAGCAAAGCTCTGCCGTGGCAAGGTGATGACAGGTAGTCTGGTGGCCGGAATCAAGGTGTCAGGGGGGTGAGTGATGAGGCTGGACAGGGAGCTGGGGTCATGCTGCAGAAGGCCTTCCGTGCAGGCCAGAGGAAATGGGGAGTCATCAAAGATTTGGGGGGAGTTTGTGTGCGATAAAAAGAATAAAAATCCCTCTGTTATGCATGGGGCTTTGCATCTTATGCTTTTTGTAGCCATCATTTCACCTGCTTCTTTAACCTGTGAGGTAGGAGTCGTCGCCACTTTTTACAGGAAATGAGGAGTCCCCCAGCAAACCAGTGGCAGAGCCTTGGTCTCCAGATCCCCCGCCTCTTGCACTGACCCTTTCCCTCTCAACCCCCCTGCATGGCAGCTGGCAGAAGCCCGTCCCTAATCTTCACCAACCGGCACGAAGTGCGGAGGATAGACCTGGTGAAGCGGGACTACTCGCGTCTCATCCCCATGCTCAAGAACGTCGTGGCGCTGGACGTCGAAGTTGCCACCAATCGCATCTACTGGTGTGACCTCTCCTACCGCAAGATCTACAGGTGAGTCGAGGCCTGGGTCCTGCAACCAGGCCTGGGGGGCGGGGCTGGGGCCAACAAAGAAGGAGAGGAAGGGTGGCCTCTGCACCCCTTCTGCCTCTATATTTCCCCAGGACAGAGATCGGGCTTAGGAAGGCACGGGGGATCACAGCGGTTGTGGAACTGCCAGGACTTCTCCACCTGCTGGGCCTTCCGGGGGGGGGCTGAGGGCTTGGATGGGCAAGCAGCTTTGAGCCCCACACATGGGGGCTTTGACTGACCTCCGGCGGCCTGAGCGGGCAGTGCGAGACACAGGAAATGTTCAGCCAGGGCGGAAAGGAAGAAGCCTCTGGGCTTTGGTAGGGATTTTCAGAGCAGCTCACATATATGTGTGTTGGATGCTGGGGACTCAAAGATGACTCAGACCTGGTCCTGCCTGGAGGATCCCACTCAGAGCATAGCGAAATCCACTGTGATGAGCATGAGGGAAAAGTATAGAGGAGGCCTCTGACCCAATCTGGCGGTCAAGGGTGGCACTACCTGCAGTCCAGCCCTTCCCAGCACAGTCAGTGGACTCTGGCGCTTGGGAAGGCTCCTTGCACATGCAGGAGGTTCTCTCCTAGGAGCCTCTGCGTGCCCAGGCCCCCTTTCTTTGTCCTGAGATCCACTTGGCAGGGCTGCCGATGACCAGGCACTGGGCGGACTGTTGAACGAATGGTGGATGGATGGATGGAAGCAGTCCGCGTGCTGCTCACCGACAACTCGATGCTTATCACACCCCAGCACACACAGACACACTCACACTCGCACACCCAGAAACAGCTTGAGCAGTGCCTGTCCGATGGTTGTGACGGAAAGAGGCAGGATTTGATGATGCCCTGGTTATGGAGCTGTGGGAGGATGAGTCAGAATGAATTCCCAGGTTCACTTTGGGAGTTTCACTTTCCGGCTTGGGAGGTTTCATGGACGGTGGTACCATTCTCTGAGATGGAAGCAGGGGAGGAGTTTCGGGTGGGGGGTAGGCAGTCTGTCTGTGTGGCTGAGAGGAGGGGAATGGGGATGAACAGTTTGGGATGTGTTGAGTTCAAGGTGTCCATGGGACGTCCGACGGGGGCCAGTTGGCTTTATAGTCTGGAACTTAGACAGTTGTCAGGATCAGAGGGTCAGAGCTGTGGATGGCTGTGGGCACTGTGGAACTAATCACCCGAAGAGAGGGTAAGTGGAGAAGAAAACCTTGGGAAATAAAGCATTTGGGAGAGAGAAAGCCCTGCTGATTTTGCCTCCTGAGTGTCTGCTGTACTGTGGCCCCTTCTGTCCATTCTTACTGCCTCAGCCCTTCTGCACACCCTCTTCGTCTCTCACCTGGGTGCGGTCACAGCCTCCTGACTGGTCTCTCTGCCTTCATTCCCTCCTCCTCCAATTCCTCGCGTATTCTGCAGGTGCCACAGTGATCTAACATGCCTCTCTGGCCATGTCCTCCGACCTGTTCAGTTACCCCTCCACAGTGAAATCCTGAGCCTTTAGCGTGGCACACAGAGCCCGTCAGGATGTGGCCCCTGCCTACACTTACTTCCTGTCTTACACCCCACATACCCCACTCCACCCCCACTGGATCCGTCACTGTTCCAGAGCACACGCCTCGGCATCTGCACGTGCTATTCCCTCTGCCTTTGTTCTTTGTGTTCCTGACAGACTGGGCCTTCAGGGCTCAACTACAAGGCCTTCTCCAGCCCTCCAGGATGATGTAGTCTCCATTACTCTGCCGCTATAGCCTCTGATACTTTCCGTAATCACAGTGTCTTGGTGTAATTATCTGGCTGTAAATTTCTGTCCCTACTAAACTGAGCTCCTCCAGGCCAGAGACCGTGGCTGACTTGAGCCTGTATCCTTACCCTGGTGGCCCAGGGAATGTGTTGAGTGGAAATGAGCCAAGTTCCTCTCCAATGCGCTGCTGTGACCCAGAGGGAAGAGAGGGGAAGGGCAGCTCCAGATGGGCCCGGGGGTGGCACACCTGCCCACGCCAGCCCTGGTTGCTCCTAGCGCCTACATGGACAAAGCCAGCGACCCGGCGGAGCAGGAGGTCCTCATTGATGAGCAGCTGCACTCTCCGGAGGGCCTGGCAGTGGACTGGGTCCACAAGCACATCTACTGGACCGACTCAGGCAACAAGACCATCTCAGTGGCCACAGTTGATGGCGGACGCCGCTGCACTCTCTTCAGCCGTGACCTCAGTGAACCCCGGGCCATTGCTGTCGACCCCCTGCGAGGGTGAGTGTTCCCACCCCCAAATTGCCCCAGGCGCTCAGTCCTCATGTGTCTGTCACAAGAGCTGCCTTGAGGGCTTCGGAAGGCCCTGGGCCACCCAGACACAAGCCACAGGGAAGAAAGTCCGTGCGGGCCCCTCAGCCTGTGAACCCCTGACCCAGGGTCCCTTGCGCACTGGTCGCCAGGGTGCTCCCAGGACTCTGCTACTCTCTCACCATATCATAGAAGCAGAGCATCTCAGAGCCGGGTAGGGCGCTAGAAATTGCCTGGTAGACGCTCCTGGGGCAGGAAGTCTTCCCTCAGGCTGCTGCGCGCTGCAGGTGGGCATCTGGCGACTGCTCGCACTTCCAGAGACAGGAGCTTGTCACTTCTCATACGGCCTGTTTCATTTTGGGGCAGCTCTGCCCATTAGAAAGTATTCTTTTGTTTGTTTCGTTCTCATGTTCCCACATCTGCCTCTCTTCGACTTCCTCCATTGGCCTCCGGAGTTACCTCTAGCATGTCTACTCCCTGCCCTGCAGGACAGCCAGCAAGATTTGAGGACTGAGATTACTGGGTCAGCTCTGCTCCAGCCTACCCGCCTCCATCCCCATCCCTGTGGTCCACAGCCTCTGGGCCCCTCACCACCCAGGCTGCCCTGCTCTGCCCATGCCTCCATATCAGGGGTAGGGATTCTGAACAGAGCACGACTCCCTCCCTCCCTCCCTCCCTCAGTGGGGATGTCCTGAGATGGCATGGTTTTTAAGCAGCTGCATCATATTATGTTTACCAGGATCACCAGCTTCTTCCTGCTGCTGTTTCCTTAATTGTTAAGCAGGGATAAGAAAAGCCTCTTCTTCCAGTGAGGGCAGCTGGGGGTGAGGCTGGCCACCTGAGAGGGTGTGCGTGGCCTTTGTGCGTGGCCTTGGGCAGTGGCGGACAGCTGCCGCTTTGCACAGGTGCATCCAGGCCCTCTGCAGACAACTGTCATCTCCTTTAACCCCCACCTCAACCCTGTTCTCTGTCTGCTGTCACACAGACCTGGGGCTGCCAGGTCCCCCAAACCATATAGTTACACCCAGCCCATTCCTGGTCCGTTGTGGCTCGGTCAGGGTCCCGCCAGAAAACCCACTGCACACTCATTTTAAGATAATTTAAGGCTGGTTAATAAAGGGACTATTGACAAAGGAGCGGGTAAGGTCTCATGCACTATCCTGGACTAGTAACAGGTAACAGGCCTGAGGGGCAGGAGCAGGGAGGGTTACCCGAGTTGGGAGGGAAAGAGCCGAGTAGAGAGGGTCACCTTTAGGTCATTAGCCAGCTGGAGGCACCTCTGTAGGGGGGAGTTAGGGGAATAGACATCCTGACCTCAGTCTCTCCCCTTCCCTCTCCGATATTTTGCTGAATACAACTGGAAGCCAGACGGCTAGGGAGCCCAGCCCATTGATGTGGTTCCCACATGCGCCAGCCTTTTGGTATACAGAGCAGAATGGCGATGGGATTCGAAGTGGCAAATGGAAGGGATCCAGAACAACCACGCAGCCCCCCAGCCTGGAGCCAGCCTTGGCTTGACACCAGCTTTCAGCAGAGGCATTTTGGGGAGGGTTAAGCACGTGGGCTTTAGAGCCCAACTTAATTTGAACTTAAATTTGAAGCCTGGCCTTACTACTTATTCACCACGTGATCTTAGGGAAGTCAGCCTCTCTGAGCCACAGTTTACTCCTCTGTAAAATGGGACTAATAATTACACCCTCCTGGGGTAATTGTGAGGCTACTTCGTTCAACAAATAGTAAATAAGGCCTATAGGCCACACACGAGCTACCTGCCAGGTACAAAATGAGGAGTAAGGCAGATGAGGCGCCTGCCCTCAGCGGAGCATATAGACTAGTGGGGAAAACAGACAGTAAACAGATAGGCCACATACCGAATGCACACGTAAATAACCGACGGTGTGAGCGCTCTGGAGGGAAAAAACAGGGTGTTTTAAGAGTCAATAACAGGGAGAACCTATTTACATTGAGGGTCGGAGGAAGGTTCTCTACTAAAAAGACGTTCTAAATGGCACACAAGTGGGGGCAAAGGCTCTGTGAAGGCCTTGGTGCCCTGAGGGATCTAAGAGAAGCCCTGGCGGCGGGTGTGGAGTTTGTAAGGGAAGTGGGCAGTGGTGGCAGGAGAGACAGCCAGAGAGGTAGGCAGGGACCTAGTCATGCAGAGCCCTGTCGGATATGGTAAGGATTTGGGATCTGATTTTAAGGTCAGTAGGAGAAACCATCATAAAGTTTAAAAACTGGAGAGTAATGGATCTTAAAAGTTATCACAAGAAAAAAACATTGTAGCTCTGTGGGGTGCTGGATGTTGACTAACTTCTTGTGGTGCTCATTTTGCAATATCAAATCATTATGTTGTACCCCTGAAACTAGTGTCATATGTCAATTATATCTCAATTTCAAAAAGCAGGATAATGACAGCTTATTTCCATTTTTAGAAGCTCATTTTGTCTGCTCTGTAGGGATTGGATTAGAGGGGCAGTGATTACTGCATTTGTAAGTACATGAGATGAGGCCACTCACCTAGTAAGTACTCAATAAATGTTCAAGAAAAAAGAGAGAGAAGCCCTGGACAGAGTTCTAGCTGTGTGACCCTGGCTAGGTCATCGGCTTTCTCCTCTGTCAACCAGGAAAGTAAGAGGGTTGACGGGGCCCTTCCCTTCCTGCTCTGGCACGCTAGGGCTGTAGCTGGAGCTGCTGGGGTGGGACAGATGGGCTGACAGGCTGTTCAGCTGAGGTCAGGTGGACTCTGGAAATACAGGCTTCTCCAGGGACTCGGATAAGGCAAAGACCGACACGCCTGCCAGTGCTAAGGTTTGATGGCTCCCGTGAACTTCAGAGGTCTTTCCAGTCCTCACTAAGCGTAATCTTCAATATTCAGAGGGCCACTGAGCCCTTGTGACCCACACCACCCCAGTCATGTTCCCTGACAAGAAGCCCATTGGGTTCTTCTCTCTTCTAGGTTCGTGTATTGGTCTGACTGGGGGTACGAGGCTAAGATCGAGAAGTCTGGGCTCAACGGTGTGCACCGGCAGACACTGGTGTCAGATGGTATTGAGTGGCCCAACGGAATCACCCTGGGTGAGCCCTGCCTTCCCCCACTGGGGGGCCTGTTCTAGCGCCTGGAGCTGACCACTGCCTGGGGCTCCGTGGGTCTTGTTGCTGTGTCCCCTTATAGTGCCACTGCCTGTGTTTCCTGATGGTTGCCCTGGGCTGGCCTCCTTCTGAGGCCTGGCCTGGAGATGTGGGCAGGGAAGTGCCACAGAGGAGCAGAATTCCAGGCTGTGGTCCCAGGCTCACAACCCGATCCCCTTGTCCCTTTTTCCTGCTCAAGATTTGCTGAACCAGCGCTTGTACTGGGTGGACTCCAAGCTGCACCAGCTGTCCAGCATTGACTTCAGCGGAGGCAACAGGAAGATGCTGATTTCCTCCCCTGACTACCTGAGCCACCCTTTCGGGATAGCTGTGTTTGAGGTGAGCTCTGTGAGGGGAGGCATGGCCCCATCAGGAAGCTGAAGCCTAGGAAAGGCTGTTCAAATAGGATGACTCCCTGAGACTCGTCCAAGTGGAAACAAAGGGACAGGGAAGCTGACTGGCTTGTTTGTACATAATACGTGAGCTGTCTTCAGACAGAGGCTATGCAGCCCCTTGTCCACCTGGCAGCCTTTCCTGTGCTTCCTCCCCAAGGCCCCTCCCTCAGAGCTCTTCCCACAGGTAAGTTGCTAGACCAGGTACCCTCGGCACCCAGCACTGTACCCACGTATACAGAAGGTACCCAATAAAGAAAGGGAAAAGGAATACACATTTCCTTAGTATTATTTACTATGGAAATGGCCTGAGAGATGCTATTCAATTCAGCACACTCTCACTGACCTTTGCTGGACCCTGGGGTCATAGAAGTGAATCAGACATCATCCCCGTCCTCAAGAAGCTCACAGGAGGGTGAGGAGTCAAGACCCTCCTGTGTTCTGACACTAACAACCTTTCTCCTTGGGGAATGAGGAAGCCAGAAGCGACCAAGTTCTCGCACACCCATACCTCTTCCCCAAAACTAACTCTTCCACCAAGGGGAGGGAAAGCAAGGGGACAGTGGCCTGTGGTGGGCATTGGCAATATTTGCCTGGAGTGACATCACCCAGCACAGCTCTGACATTGTGGGCAAGGCTCCAGCTCCCAAGTCCAGCCTCTGCTTCGAAAGACAGGTGTGTTCAGACACATGTGTGTGTGCTTGTACGTACATGTGGCATGTATGTGTACGTGCCTGTGTATACATAAATGCGTCTGTTTAAAAATGAGCATTCCTGTGTGTGCTAGTGCTTGTGAGTGTACGTACGCACACCAGTGCTTAGACAAGTTCATTTTAGGCACAAGTGTGCCTTCGGGTGTGTAGGTGAGCATGTGGGTATGTGTCTAGATCTGCACATGAGGCTGCACGGTGGTACCTATGAATGTGGATTCACCTGCAGATATGCATTTAGGCTTGTGTGGACCAACCATTGGATGTGTATGCGTGTATACCCAGAGGCTGTAGGAGGCCCCCTAGGGATAGTGCTTGCTAGATCATACGTCCTCTCCAATCTTGGTCCCAGGCCCCAGTAATGGTAACAGCTACAGAGACCCAACCTCGGTTTCTGCTGAACTCCAGGAAGCAGGCCTAGCTCAGCGTTAATGAGCAGCCTTCAGGCCAGAGCACTGAATAACCCTCTGAGACAGAAGGGAACCAGAGCCTATGCCACAGATCAGAGCTGAGAGACCTGCTATGAATCTGTGGACAAGAGAGTTCAGGGGAGATGCCAGAGCAGTGCTTGTGACTATGGTTTGAGGCCGCGCCCTCAGGCTGAGGTCGTGGGTTTAAGCTCTAGGCTTCCCATCCTCTGTATTTGTACCCCACAGGACAAGGTGTTCTGGACAGACCTGGAGAATGAGGCCATTTTCAGTGCAAATCGGCTCAATGGCCTGGAAATCTCCGTCCTAGCTGAGAACCTCAATAACCCACATGACATTGTCATCTTCCATGAGCTGAAGCAGCCACGAGGTGAGCCTTGCCCAGTCCCAGGTCCCCTGCCCACATCCTCTCCCTCTAGCAGGCAGGCTGTATTCACATGCACGTCACGTCTCGGCATCCCCAGTAGCGGCAACAGTCCCTGTCGTTGGTGGACTGCCTTGCCGTCGCATATTTACTTCATTTTGCCTCAAGCTCTTGGTGAACCAAGGCTGGGTAGAAATAAATAAACATACAAATGTCCCATTTTTGCCATTCTTACAAAGTATGGATATCACTGTTCTCGTTTAACAGCTGAGGAAACTGTAGCTCATAGGGGTAAAATAACCTTAGCAGGTGGTAGAGCTAAACCCTAAACTTGGGCCTATCTGATTCCAGAGCTCCTTCGGCCATAAAGGAGCACATTGCTTCTCATTTGCTATTTGTTCGTACTTTGCAGTGGTATAAAGTAACGTATCCTAGGGCGGTCAGTAAGGCAGCTTGCTGGTTGGCAACAGATGCCAGGAATCCTGCAATTAGGTTGTCCCTTCCTCTGTCACTAGGATATACTCATTCTAACTGTAATGGGAAGGGTGAAGGTGGGAAAGCAAAAAGGGGTAAGGAGATAAGGTTGGTGCCTGATTCTAGATTAGAAATTTAAATAAGAAAGAGATACGGCCTGTGGCATAGGGAGAAAAAAACATGGACTTTGGAGTCCAACAGACCTCGATTTAAATTGTCTCCAAAATTACTAGAGGTATAGCTTTGACAAGTTTGTTCTCTTTGAGCCACAGTCTTTTATCTGTTAACGTGGGCATAATACATCCCCCTCTGAGTTGTCATCAGCATTAAATGAAAGTGTGGGAATGGACTTGAGGACACGGGGAGGGGGAAGGGTAAGCTGGGACGAAGGGAGAGAGTGGCATGGACATATGTACACTACCAAATGTAAAATAGATAGCTAGTGGGAAGCAGCCGCATAGCACAGGGAGATCAGCTCAGTGCTTTGTGACCACCTAGAGGGATGGGATAGGGTGGGAGGGAGGGAGATGCAAGAGGGAGGAGATATGGGGACATATGTATATGTATAGCTGATTCACTTTGTTATAAAACAGAAACTAACACAACGTTGTAAAGCAATTATACTCCAATAAAGATGTTTAAAAAAAAAAAGGAAGAAAGAGTGGGGATAAAACAGCAGGTACAGTGACGGAAGGTGCCCAGTAAAAGTAGTAGAGAAATCGTTTTGATTTAGCCGAGTGGGAAGGGCCTCGTGCGTGGGGGAGGGAGAGCCTGGCACATCCCGTCTGTGCCCCAGTACTCTCTCTCCCCGTCTCTCTCTGTGCCATTAGCTGCAGATGCCTGCGAGCTGAGTGCCCAGCCCAATGGAGGCTGTGAGTACCTGTGCCTTCCTGCTCCTCAGATGTCCAGCCACTCCCCCAAGTACACTTGTGCCTGTCCTGACACAATGCGACTGGGCCCTGACATGAAGAGGTGCTACCGAGGTGAGCAGAGCTACTGGGAGGGATGGCCCCTGGCAATGCCAGACCCCATCTGCTGAAATTTTCCTCAACTTCTGGAAAACCATGAGCTCCTGGTCTTCCTCCATCTTCTCTGGCTACTTGTTGCCCTTTGCAGGCTCCTCTTCTGTACCGACCTTGAATGCTGGTGTCCCATAGGGTCCCCCCAAGGCTTTCTCTTCTCACTCCTGAGAAAAATGCACATACACATGCAACATTTTAAATTCAGTTTCAGGGGGATCAGGAATCCCCTGAAGACCTCAAATTAAGAAACCTTGATCCCCATGGCTTTGATTACTATTTATATGCAGGTGACTGTGATCTTGCCTGTTTCTCACCCAGAACTTAACACACTATCTAGCAGCCCTTTTGTGATATGATTGGGACTAACAGTCAGTTAATACTTCAACCATATAAATGTATATCCACCCTCCAGTCTCAATGGAGGCACGAGGCCTTTTGTTTGAGCATAAGTCTGCTGCAGCATTCATCATTTCCAGGTTCAATTGTTTAAAGTGGAGTGAGAATTTGAACCTAATAGTGTACCAGTATACATGCAAACTCCTTCTAGATTTATATAATTTCCACTCCTCCCAGTCTTTTATCGTGGTCTTGCCCACAACTGATTCTATAGCATTGTCCTAATGACTCATCTTTATCAAACCGAAATGCAGTATAAACACAGACAAGATGCTTGGCATTCAGCTAAAGTAAAAATCATAGCCCATTCAGTAGGATTAGGGAAGGAGTTTGAGCTGAGCCATGAGGATGAGTTCATAAGTATACTTCATCGAGGCAATAATTTAGGCACTAAAACAGCAAAATTCTTTGTCCAGTGACCTTCATGATATTTCCCCCGCAGCACCTCAGTCTACCTCAACTACAACGTTAGCCTCCACCACAACGAGGACAGTAGCCGACACCACCAGAGCCCCTGGGACCACCGTCCACAGCCCCGCCTACCAGAACCACAGCACAGAGACACCGAGCCTGGCAGCAGCGGTCCCAGGCTCAGTTAGTGTCCCCAGGGCTCCCAGCATCAACCCGTCTACCCCAAGCCCTGCAACCAGCAACCACTCCCAGCACTGTAAGGAAATGAGTTCTGCCTTCTTTCATGACGTGGGAGGGTCCTAGGGAAGCCAGGATCGGGGGATCTGTGGGAAGAAGTGGTCATACCAGAGCTAAATATGGGCTGTCTACAGGAGGAAGCAGCGGGAGGAAGAGTGCCAACCCACAATTTAGGAGTCATAGGTGCTCCTACCTTATAGAGGGGCTCAAGGGAAGCTACCTCCTATCTCTGAGCCTCAGTTTCCTCACCTACAAAGTAGGGTAATAATAACCCTTCCCCTACCTGCTTCGCAAGGTTGCCACGAGAGACAGAGGCATCCGTGTAAACAGAAGTGCTCATGCACACAGCCTCTGCTGACTCTGATAGTGTGTCTGTGTCACACGTTACTGCCATGTATGAGGGAGCATCCCTCAGATTTGGAAGTTTCAAATGCCCTGGTCTCAGTTCTCAGCACTCTCGGTAGGTTCCCCATATAGTGATATCCATAACTATGGTCTGTTAGTGCCTCTCTGCAAACCCTGGGATGAAAATAATTAAGTTCACCACTTATTAAATCATCGGGAGCAGTAATTGTCACTGCTAGAAATGTTCTATCTCATTAGCCAGCAAATACCTTTTAAATTGAGTTACCTGCTGGGGGAGTTCATTTAAGAGGATAAACTATCTTTTAAATTTTTTCCCATATGTACATGGCCCAGAAACTAAGCAGCGTGGTAGCACCTTAATAATCAGGCCCATCTTGCCAGCAGGAGCGCTTTCAGAGTTGAGTGCTTACCCTGAAGTTTGGAGAGGCAGGTGGGTCGCGTGTGAAGTCCAGTTCCTTTCACTTGGGCTGAGCCTCCAACCAGGGAGTCTCCCCACTGGCTTCATCACGCTCTAGGCTTTAATATCACTGTCCTGTGTATGCTTGGGACCCGGAGGGAGAAGAGAACGGCATTTCCACAGTAAACTTTGTAAGCAGTGCAGGTCTTTTCTCCCCTTAATAATTAGGTTCCCTTGGAGTAACTTGGAGAAACAGACACACTGAGAGGATAGCATTTGCGCCGTTGCCAGGAGACAATCATCTCCTCTCTTGGAGCAAATGATAGCTCCTCTCCAAACCTCAGAGGGCTGTCATGAGGATCCAAGGGAAAACTGCTTTTTAAACTAAAAAGTTTTGTACAGATGTTATACTGAAGATGAGTGTAAGAGAGTGGAAAAGATGGCACAACCTATTTTTAAAAATATATAGTACGGGCTTCCCTGGTGGCGCAGTGGTTGAGAGTTTGCCTGCTAATGCAGGAGACACGGGTTCGAGCCCTGGTCTGGGAAGATCCCACATGCCGCGGAGCAACTGGGCCCACGAGCCACAACTACTGAGCCTGTGCGTCTGGAGCCTGTGCTCCACAACAAGAGAGGCCGCGATAGTGAGAGGCCCACGCATCGTGATGAAGAGTGGCCCCCGCTTGCCACAACTAGAGAAGGCCCACGCACAGAAACGAAGACCTAACACAGCCAAAAATAAAAATAAATAAATAAATTTATTAAAAAAAAAAAACACTGATGATGCAAATGGACAGACAGAAATAAGAGAGACAAAACAACAGATACTGGCTGAAAAAGGCAATTGCCCCAGGTAGTCAGCAACATAAAGACCTGAGGGCTCAGCCCCAAGCTTCCTACCACCCAAATACTGTGGAAAGGGTAAAGGATTTAGGTCACAAATCCTGGGTTTGAATCCCAGCTCTGCCACTTCTCTGTGGGTCCCCCAAACCCCAAGAAGACTCAATTTCCTCATCTGTGAAATGGAGATGACCTCTGTCCTGATAAGATCTGGAAAGACTAAATTATTAAGCAGTAGCCGGGATCCTCATTCTGGAACGGGGGCAAGAAGCAGTTGGGTGGTTTTTACTGCTTGAGGCCAGCAAGGACTTGGGACTCACAGTGATGGAGCATCGTTCTGCTAATGTTTGTGTTTTGCAGATGGGAATGAAAGTGGCAAGATGGGCTCAACAGTCACTGCTGCTGTCATTGGGATCATTGTGCCTATGGGTGAGTGTGGCCCCAAGTCACTGGTGAGAAGAGAGAGACCCTGCCCAGGGTCTGGGTAAAGCACTGGAAGGACAGAGCACTGAGCACACGGACCTCTCTCTCTGACTTTTTCTGCCCTGGCCGCCTTCCTGCGCACCTCCCAGTCCTGATTTCGTTTGGTTTCTTAGCTTGGCACACCAGGCTCTTCAGGACCTGGCCCCAGACAGCTATCCACATATTTCCCCCACTACCCGTCACGGATACTCTACACACCAGCCATGTGAAGCCAAACTGTAGGCTCCACGGGGACAGGTCTGGTGTCTCTCTTGCTCGCCACTCTCCCCAGCTCTTAGCAGTGTCTGGCACAGGGGACGAAATAAAGTATTTGTCGAATTAATGAGTAGAAAAAACATACATTAACAAAAATTCATAGAGCTGCTTGCCATTCCTTTAATAGATCGTGCCACCTTGCTTGCTTTCTGTTTCGTTTTCAACAAACATTTATCAAGCAGCTATGATGTACCAGATTCTGTGATAAGGGGAGGGAAGGTGATTAAAAATAAGTAAGACATGGTTCTTGTCCTCCAAAAGTTTATAGACTTGTTGGAGAGACACACATAATTTGATTCTGACGTGGTAAGTCCTAAAATGAAGCCGTATGCAGTTCAGTAGAAGTGCTGAGGAGGCACTTATCTTGGAATTGGGAGAGGAGGGAAGCGGACAGGGGAGGGTTCCTAGAGGAAAAGTTATTTGAGCCAAATCAGCCAAGTGAAGAAGGATCAAGAGCAACCCAAGCAAGTGAAGACAACATGGGCAAAGCCAGGAATGGGGATGGCATGGGAGGGCGGGAGTGGGGTGGGTTTGGAATGTGGCCAGAATGTAACATTTGGTTAAACCTCACAGAGAACCATGTGGGCTGATTCATTCTCTCTTACCCTGATATTCACTTAGTATCCTGCACACCCTGTCTCTCATACCAGTCTCTTCTCTTGGTCGGATCTTTGAATTGCGATTGCCCATTCATCGTTTTATCTCCCTTACTTGACCATGTGTAGTACCTCAAGGATAAGGACTTGGCCCTTTTATCCTAAGAATCCCCAATATGGTGGTGAGTTAGCGAGTGAATGTTTTAAAAACTTCAACACCATCCAAGGGACTGTGCGAGGTGCCAAGGATCCAGGGAAGAAAAAGAGAAAAGACTTTAAGAGCTTTCAGTTTCGGGCTTCCCTGGTGGCGCAGTGGTTGAGAGTCCGCCTGCCGACGTAGGGGACACAAGTTCGTGCCCCGGTCCTAGAAGGTCCCATCATGCCGCGGGGCGGCTGCGCCTGTGAGCCATGGCCGCTGAGCTTGCGCGTCCGCAGCCTGTATTCCGCAACGGAAGAGGTCACAACAGTGAGAGACCCGCATACGGCAAAAAAAAAAAAAAAAAAAAAAAGAGCTTTCAGTTTTTAGTAAGACTTAATGATAAAAAAAGGTGATACAAGAGAGGTGTTACTACATATTATAAGGTGCTGTAATAGAGACCCGATGCTCTGTGGAGGAGAGGGAGTGGCACTTCTAAAGAAGGTGGCATTTGAATTGGCCTTGAAAGGCTTTATTAGTAAAGATGATGGTGAGACTATTCCAGGCTCATTTTGAGTAGAGTGGAAAATACTCAGCATTGTTTAGTGAAAGAGAAATCAACTCCTCTCCTGCCATACTCTGCTCCACAGAAGGGCATGTGTATGCTGTTTCCCTGATGTAACCTGCCCTAATAGAATCATTATTTTAAATTTCTGCTTATCTGAGGGCTGAAAGATGAATATTCTTTCCCTGATATTTCCCTGGGAGGCAGAGTATCTTTTCACAAGCGTATTGGCCATTTACATTTCATCCTTTATGAATTGCCTATTCACAGTCTCTTCTTATTTTTCTATTGGTTCCTTGTCTTATTCTTACTTATTTGTAGAAATATTTATACATAATTAATGTTAGACCTTTGTAATATATGTTACAAATCACTTCTCCCATCCTGCCACTTGATTTTTAGAATTTGTTTATGGTCTCTTTTGCCATGCATGAATTAAAAATGTTTAAGTATCAGATCTGTTAATCTCCTACATTATGACTTCTGGGCTTTGTGTCTTGCTTAGGAAGGTCTGCCTCATTCTAAATTATTAAAATATCTCTCTATATGTTTTTCTACTATTTTAAGCATGTTTTAGTATTTGATTATTAATCCATTTGGAATTTAGAATGCAGCAAGAGGTAGAGATTTAAGTATTTTTTCGACATGCTTGTCTAGTTTTCACAAGACCATTACTGAATAGTCCATCTTTTCCTTCTGACTTGACTTGTCATCTTTATTGTAAACTATATGCCTATACATACTTTGATCTGCTTTTAGGCTGTTTATTCTCCACCAGTCCCTATATACTATTCCTATATACTCGAAACACAACTTTATGATATGTTTTAATGTCTAATAGGGTATTATTATTCTTGGAACATTTTCTTAGCTATTTTTATTCAATTTCTCTTCTAAGTGAACTTTAGAATCATCTTGTTAATTCTATAAAACTTATGATGGAATCTTATGCCTTGGGTATATAAATTGATGCGGGGGGAATTTACATTTTTACAACGTTGAACCTTCCCATCGAGGAACATGACATATCTCTCTATTTATTTGAGCCTTCTTTTATGGCCTTCAGTAGAATTGTATAGGTCACATAGGACTTGCACATTCCTTATTGGGTTATCCCAAGTATTTTATAGTTTTTTGTTGGGCTATTACGAATATTTTCTTATTCCATCCATTTTCTGATTGGTTATTGCTGATTAATAAGAAAGCTATTGATTTTTTTCTGTTGATTCTTGAACTAAAATCATTTCTAATAGTTTTTCATCGGCTTTTCTAAGATTTTCCAAGCATACAATATCTGTTAATGACAGTTTGATTTCTCCCTTTCCCATGTGTGCCCTTCAATTCTTTATTTGGTCTCACTGCATAGCTAGATCTCTGGGACAACGAATATAGCAGCGATAACAGACATCCTTGCCCTGTTCTTATCTTTATGTATATCAGTTATTATTGATTATTATAATCTTACCAAAGTATTGTAGAAACCCCCTCTGTAGCATCCTAGACAGCTATCACCCAGCCTCCACTTGAATGCTCACGGTGACTGCTTACTATCTTGTGAAGCTGCTTGCCCCATTTTCTCCCGGCTCTATCTGAGAACTTCCTCCTTTACACATTAATATATCCATTTATTTTAACTCAGAACCTGTGTTTCCCTGCTGTGTTCCCTTCTAGAGATGCTCCTCTTCTTGCAGAGCCCCAGTTTTGGAAAGAAGCACCCCACCCTCCACCCTCCAATTTTGGGAGAGAATGGTTTCTTAGAGAAATCCAGGGAAGTAGCAGTATTAGGGCAAGAGTGTGGTGAAGAAATTCACTCACTCACTCAGCATGTTACTGAGCACCTACTCGCTACAGGGCACTGGGCACAGTGAGAGAAAGAAAGTGTGGTCCCTGCCTTCAAAGAGCTCAGTCTAGTTGGGGGTACACATATATAAAGTACAACACTGTGGTCTGGGAACACACGCGAGGGAACAACTGACTGTACCGTGAGAGGTTGAGAAAGTCTTCACTTTTGAGCTGGATCTTGAAGGATGAGTAGTTAATGAACAAAGAGCTAGGAGAAGGGCTTCCCAGCAGCAGAAAAAGAATACGCAGAAACAGAGCCTGGGAACAAGGGGCAGCCAAGCTGGAGAGGTGGCGAGAAATGCACTGATGTCTGGGCAACGGGCTGGAGCCTGCTGGAGATCCACTGTAACGTGTCTCTTCCTCCAGTGGTTATAGCCCTGCTGTGCATGAGTGGCTACCTGATCTGGAGAAACTGGAAGCGGAAGAACACCAAAAGCATGAATTTCGACAACCCTGTATACAGGAAAACGACAGAAGAAGAGGATGAGGATGAGCTCCACATAGGGAGGGCTGCTCAGATTGGCCATGTCTATCCAGCAGTAAGTGTTCCTTGCTGGAAGAATTCCTTCCTTCCTTTCCTCCCTTCTTCCTTCCATCCGTTCCTCCCTTCTTTCCCTCCTTCCCTCCTTTCCTTCCTTGTTTCCCTCCCTCCCTCCCTCCGTCCCTCCTTCAGACATTTATCAAGAACCTACCATGTGCCAGGCACTGCTCTAGGCCCTGGGGACACAGGAATGCTGGGGTAGGTGGTTGGGATAGAAGGGTATCAGGACCACCTTGTACCTAGAGGCTCTTCCTGGAGGAAAGAGGCCTGTCTTTGTGCTGAATACGTTTTCAGAACCTTTGGCCTAGAAAGGCAACTGTGGCCATTCAGTTCAAATGCATTCATTTCAGTGAACAATGTATACCAGTTATGTGCCAAGTACCACATAAGATACCAAGTGTTCAAAAGTAAAGAAGGGATGTACTTGCTCCCAGGGAGCTGGTGGGGGAGTTAGAGAGTCACTGGCTATTGAACAGCTGTGTGCTGAGTGCCATGGTGGAAGCTCAAGGGTCCCCTCTTCTAGGAAGCTTTCCCTGGTTTCTCTGTTCTCTCACCACCTCTCTCCATCACAGCACCTGTCACACTATAGTCTACTTGTCTTTTTACTCATTGGTCTCCCCGCTAGAACGTGAGCTCCTTGAGGGCAGGATTGTCTGATTAATGTTTCCCTGGTGCCTAGCACAGCATATTTGGCTCCCAGTAAGTATTTGTTGAACCAATGCTATGGAAACATCAACAAAGGTGACAGAAGAACTGTGTCCTTGGAAGATTCATAGCAGTCTTCCACGTAGAGAAGGAGGAAAGTGGCATTCCAGAAAGAAGCATGTGCAAAGGCTGAGAGGCACGACAGGGCATGGCTTGTTGGAGGATCAAGGACCACAAAGTGGCTGGAGCAGATGTCATGGTTGTATAGCGGAGTCGGGGCTGGGTGTGACCTCATGGGTCATCCAGTCCATCCCCCTGTCAGGCGATCAGCAGCTTTGATCACCCACTGTGGGCAGAGCCCTGTCTTGGGGAGACCAGAGAAATGGAAGACCCAGCCCCTGCCCTCAAGGAGCTTTTTGTCTTGCCGGGGGAACCAAGGTCACAGCTGCACCAACTCCCGAAGAACCCTCTTTCCGAGCTGCCTGTCGTCAAGTGCAAGGTAGGGCAGTGCCACTCTGAGTCTGAGGGGCTGATGAGCGAGGGCATGAACCAGGCAGGTGCAGTCAATCCTAGAAGGCTTTCTGGTTCTAGAAGGCTGCAAACTGTGAGTTGGGTGTCGGGGCAAAGATGAAAGATGGGTTAGTTGCAGACCAAGGAAATGGCATGTGGAAGAAATGACTGAGTACGGGGCAGGACAGACAGAATTGCTGCTGAAGCCAATTGTTCGTGAAGGGGAGACGTGGGAAATGAGGTCAAGCAAGTGAGGAGCGTTAGCAGATGGCCTTGAGGATCCTTAACCTCGGCCAATCCAAGCAGACAGTTGCTTAACCAATTTTTAAAGATCAGAGGGGGCACAGTGGAAGAAATGTTGAGCTTAGAGTGGAGATGACTCCCAGTTTCACTATTCCACAGCTCTGTGATCTCAGTACCTTCTTTCTGATTACTTTTATTTGTAAAATGGGAATAATAACCCCCATTCTCTCTGCTGCCTAAGTTTATAAAGTTCAAGTGAGATAGCACATGTGAGAGTGCTTTGTGAGTTATAAAGCGCTCTGCACATGTAAAGTGTCATTGTTTCCACAGAAGGAAACAACCACTCAGGAGGAGCTATTCCTGGTGAATCTAAGACCTGAAGAATTAAGCTCCTGCCAACTGCAGAGAAATAGAGTAGGAGAGTGAGGAAGTTGACATTTAGTAAGAACCTACTGTGTATCAGACGCTACTCAGTGTTTTACTTGTATTTTCTTGTTTAGTCTTTACAGGAACCTATATACTTGATATTGTTAGCCCCATTTTGCAGATGAGGAAACTGAGACTCAGAGAAATTGAATAACTTACCTAGGATCACAACTAGGAAGTGGTAGAACCAGGATTGAAACTCCTATCTGTATGTACACAAAAGCCCATGCTCTTTCCACTGTTTCTCAGGGTATATGGCCTTGAAGCTGTGGAAATCAGTATTCTCAACAGCCTGTTCTCTCCCCTGTCCCCTGCTCAGGTAGCTCCACCATCACTGCTGGGACCTGACTTTGGCCTAGAGATCTATCTTGAGGAGAGTGGGAGGGTCACAGACTAGAAAAAGATAGTCTAGTGGAGCAAGGCCGTGACATTCATGCAAAACCACAAATAATCCAAAGATGATTTGAAAGGCAGTGGAGTTACTTTTTATTGTTTATAGAATGTTCAGAGACGGAAAATGCTAGTCTGGTTCTATCTTATGCTGGTTAGGTTGATTTAGAATACTCTGGACCCCATGTGTGTTAGGTACTACATTAAGCACTCTACACACATAATCCCATGTGATTTCCCAACAACCCTATGAGGTAGGTCCTGTTAGTACTCCCATTTAACATGATGAAACCGAGGCTCAGAGAGGTGAAGTGGCTAGCTCAAATTCATACAGCGATGAGAAAGATCTTGAAACAATGGGGTCTATCCGAAGGAGGGTATCCAGGAAATGGAAGAGTGGGACACAGCATTATATCGGGACCAGGCTGGGGAAGCTAGATGTGTAGCCTGGAGAAGAAAACACTCAGAAGGAAGGGAAGGGAACACAAACACTGAAAATTTCAAGGGTTGTCTGTGTAGAACTCTCTGAGTCTAAGAGAGAGAATCAGGGAACATCGGAAGATATAAAGAAGCAGATTTCATGACAATATAGGAAAGAATTTAAGTCCACTGTCCACAATGGAATAGACTGGCTCAAGGGTTAGTGGGTGGTCAGCATTTGTGGCAGAGGGAAGTCTAGTATCTAATGACTAGAAAGTTGGAGAGAGGGAAAGAGGGATTAAACTTAATTGATCTCCACTGCCTTCCAATTCTGGATAATTAGTTGGGAGGGGTGCAGCCAGTTACCTTCCTGATTGTGACTAGCATGCTAGAGACAAGTAGCTAATGGCCTGGGATTAAACATTTGCCAAAGCTAACCCACTGAAGTTGAGCAAACCTAAAATCCTGTAAGGGAGGATGGAGAAAGTTTAGATCTCCACAGCCTTCCTCTTTACAGAGGCAGAACAGAATAATGAAAAAAGCTATAGCTCTGGATTCATACAGATCTGGGTTCAAATTGAGTTCACCCGCTTGCTATATGATCCAGGACAAATGCTGTTTAAGCTCGTTGAGTCTCAGTTTTCTCATCTGTAAAATAAATAAGACAAACGTGTCTTCTGAGGTAGCTTCTTGAAGAGTATGTGAGCTACTGCCTATAAAGTAATAGAATTTCTGGTACCTTGTGATCCTATAAATAGCTCCAGTGGGTCTAATGATGATTTCTTTGCTCTGTCTCCCCCAGCGAGTGGCATTAAGCCTTGAAGATGATGGACTGCCCTGAGGATGGGACCACTCCCTTCGTGCCTCACGGAATTCAGTCCCATGCACTACACCCTGGATGGTGTATGCCTGGATGGAAGGGTTTCTGTACATGAGTCTGTGTGTCTGTGTGTGTGTGTGCGTGTGTAATTTTTTTTAATTTATATTGCGGAAAGGTAACCACAAAGTTATGATGAACTGCAAACATCCAAAGGATGTGAGAGTTTTTATATGTATAATGTTTTATACACTTTTTAACTGGTTGCACTACCCATGAGGAATTCATGGAATAGCTACTGCTGAGTGACTAACGTGATGTACATAACCAAATGGGGCCGATGGTACAGTAGCTTACTCATCATTTAAAAATTATATTTACAGAGGGTATTTGGTTTTGGGGGGCTTTTTTAGGTTTCAGAGGTTTTTTTTTTTTTGTAAATAGAATGATTATGCTTTGTGGCTATCCATCAACATAAGTAAAACGAAGAAAACACTTCAACTCCCTCTCCCGTTTAGATTATTTATTAACATATTTCAAAAATAAGATTAGTTCTATAAGTAATTTAGAGAGGTGAGAGTATTTATTTTTGGTATGATTGGCCTACCACCCGGACTCTGTGGCATTTATGTTTATGTGCGTATGTGAGTGAGAAAGAAAAGTCTGTAGAGAAGAGGCACACCTATGGCTGTTGTTCAGATACATAAAGATAAATATATTTTAAAACAGTCCACAAGAAGGGTTATCTGTAGTTTTCAGAGAAGCCTTTGGAAATTTGGATCAGAAAAGAGATACCATGGTTTGTGCAAACATGCAGTGGGGAGAGGTAGATCTTTTCTGCCTCTGACTGTTCTTGGGATTCCAATCAGTCAGCAAAAGGCCCTCAGCTCACCCGTGGCTACTGTGGTTCTCTTCTGTGGCTAAAGCCAGTGTACAGACTTCACACAGTACCCAAAGTTCCCGCGAGCTCAGATGAGAACATGCCTGAACCTTGGCTACTCCTTGTTTTAAAGTTCAGCATTTCAAGTAACTTCATTTTCTTTTAGGAGACTTGGGTTGAATTCACTGTTTCCTCTGAAGCACACTGAGGGTGCCATCCTTACTTATAGAGAGCTAAATGGAGACGTTTCTTGAACAGGCCAAGTTTACTGTTGGGACTGGCTCAGGCACTGACCTCCGAGTATGCTGTGGGTTGAGGATGAGGATGGAGGAACGGGTTTTGTTACATCTCTATTTCTCCCTTCCCCTTTCTCTCTACCATTTCCTTTAGGTGGAGAAAACAATTTAAAGTGATACATAGGTTTGTTGCCATCATGTGTTCACATAGATGAAACTAATATTTGGCTTAAATCAGAAAAAGTGGCCAAACCTAAAGTCCTGTTTGAGGGGGAAACGGCGTACACAATACTACAGTATATCGGCTATATATGTTCACACAGGGATTGGTTTACTGCTTTGTAAATAAAAGGAGAAACTCTGGGTATATGTATAGATTTTTTTTTTTCATTGTGGACACTTACTTTGCTTTTCCTGGGCCTTGGGGGAGGCAGGGAGAAGTGCACTTTTCTTTTTGTGGGGTCTACCATTGAAAAGGTAATCCTACAGTCCCAGAAGGAATTCAGTCCCTGTTGGCTCTTATCCAAGGTGTGGTCTTAACTCTGCTGTTCTGCCACTTCACTCCCACTGGACAACCAGGGACAAGGTGTGACATGGAAGTGTTTGGTTTAAGTAGGAGCAGAGGACATGTATCTAACCTTAACATACCTGGAACTTGACACTTTTAAGCAAATTCCTCCCCTTCTACTCCCCAGCTGCCCCCAACTCTGTGAAGCTTGGATGTGTCACCAGCTTGATACCTTCTGAATTTCCAGGCAGACATTCTGGTGTTCTGTCACCCTGTTCCTAGGACCTTTCTCTACATCACTCATGGTCTCCTGTCTTCTGAGAAAATAACTGTATTCTGGAGCCTGGGCACTAAGCTTTGCATAAGCAAGCAGTTTCTTCATGATATACATGTGTCGATAGTCCTGAAACATTCATTGAGAGGGTATATGCAATTGACCTAGAATGACCAAAACCAAACAGAATTTTAAGAACAGGTGGCCAACTCCTATAGAGTTTAATCACTTACTACTATTCTTTCAAGAATGGAAAGTAAAATTATTTTTGACTGAAGAAAAATCATGAAAGTGAAAAGCACTGAAATTTACACAAAATGAAACTTTTTCTGTAACCTGCCTCCAAAGAAATAGAATTTCCTGGGGAAATGATAATAGTGACTAATGCATAGTTTCTAAACTTTTAGTCAGATCCTGTCCTTCACAGAAAAAAATAATGAATAGGGTCAGGATGATTCAGCCTGAGATCTCAAAATGATGATGAAACACAACTCTCTGAGAGACATCCATGTTTCCTGAATATGCTACAACTGCAGTTTGGAAGAGACAGTTACGGAAGCAACCTACAAAAAACTGTGGAATACTCATGTGTCGGACGGCAGTAAATAAGATGAAATCTGAGGAGTCAGGTTCATTCTTCTCTATTCTTGGATGCGTTTTGAGGTACAGTTGCACTTCTGTGGCCTTTTGCCCCTGCGTCATCATATACCTACAGCCAATAATGGATCACAGAGTCATTGGACTACAGAGCTGGAACGAAGCTTAGAGATAAGGCCTGAAGGGCAGAAAATTTATCAGACATTTTTTTATATGTGTAAAAGAAACTAGTCCCAGCCCTTTTCCTCGCTTTCCTTTTCCAGGAGACTACTTTGGGCTGCCTGAACATTGTATCAAACCTGCTGCCTATCTTATGGCCTATCTTTCTGGTGGAATTTTGAAAGCACTGGCAGAAATATCCTTCCAGAAATGAGGAAAACTAAAATATTATTTATTTACTCTTGATAGCATGATTACATATAAAACAGATAGAGGTAAACTGTAACCTCAGAATGAGATCGTATTTAAATGTACAGCAATAAGTACTTTGCATCCCTCCAATTCTGTGCGATTGCAATATGTATATTCGTCCACTGAAACTATTTGCTAGGTACCAACTAAGTGCCAGGTACTGCAGATGTACAGGTCAGTCAAACACTTTCTGTCCTGACAGAACTCACAGTAGCAATTAGAGGAAGACATGTGGAAACAAAAACAAAGGAATAGATATTTTGGGGAGTACTGTTAGTTTACAAAGGTGTAAGAATGGGGTCAAGAAAGGCATTGTAGGAAAAGTGGCCCTAAGCTAAGTCTTAGAAATTAAGTAGGGGTGTCCAGGCTGCTTCAGGCAGAGGACACACTGAGCTAAGACACAGAAGCATGAAACAGCATGGGCATCTTAAGGAACTGCATGTAATTCACTGTAATGAGCAAAAGGCTCAAGGGAGACTTAGCAAGAAACGAGGCTGGATGGAAAGACAGGTTCAATGTAAGCACTTTATAGAATACTTCTATTTAGTTTCTGATTCAATTAATGAAACATTTCTTGGTCATTTACTGTGTATAAGGCACCAAGTGCATCATGGAAAATTGATCAGAATGTGTTGCCAGCACTTTGCAGACACGACAGTCTTCACTCTCAAGCTTTCCTGTGGCCAAAGGGAAACAGTGACTGCTTTTCATAAATTTGAGTTGAAGTTTTTTGATACGGTCAATGAAGACTTGATAGAAGGGCAGTGGGATTTTCACAGGATTCCATGTTGTCAAGAGCCTCTGGGATTTTCTCAACGGTGAAAAAGAAAACTGGAAATTTTGAAGACGTGGGGTCTGCAGAGGGGACCCCAAGCACTGCCCAGTCGGGTGCTAGGGGGAATGGGGAGAGAGCACAGGAATGTGAGCCTCTCTACCCCACTCCCTCACACCTGCTATACACTCATCATTTCACAAGATATAAATGAGTTATCAGTTAAATGCTTCAGAGTAAATAATTTCTTTTCCTGGCAATGCATGAAGATAGAGTATCAGAATCTTCTCACACTATTTTTAGGGTATTGGGGATTTTCAGGATATGGAGAACTTAGAGGTGGAGGAATTACAGCTTCAAATCTTCAGTTAATATAAGAAATCAGGAAGCTCTGTTCATTCAGGCTATGCACCATGTACATAGTCAAGAATCAGCAGAAATCCTCTGCATTTGCAAACACTTTGTGCTATAAAGAGTAATTTTAAAAAGCCACCTGTATATGTATATATATATTTAAAGACGTGAAGGTTTTGATACTTTTTTACAAAAATTACCAGAGAAAACAAATATCTGTGCAAACCATGTGTTTTAAAATAGCATTTTGTTCTATACAAGCTGTTGTTGATGTGGGGTGAGCTACTGGTTTGCAAACTCCATCACGTTGTACACAAATGAACTTTCCTTGTTTGTCTTCCTCTGAACACCCCCAAGTGACCATATTTGATGTAACAGGCATGTTAGAATGTTGGGTCACACTAACCATTTACGCTTTTTTGTCTTGTCCTTCTGAGTTCCGTTCGCTTCTGTACTCAGTCCCCTTTGCAGTCTGGTTTCTCTTCCAGAGGCAAAGGGTGGTGTGCTGCATCTCACTAATTGTACCAACATCATCTTGGTGAACTAAAAACCAAATGTGGACATTTGTAAAATCAGTGCACTGTTTCTAGAGAGAGATTAAATTCATTTTTTTAAAATATGAAAGTACTGTGGTGCTTTAACGAGGGGGGGGAGTGAATGATATTGTGAGATAAGGACTGTCAATATTATCATTCCCATTTTAGAGATGAGAAATATGAGTGAAGAAACTTCCCAGAGTCGATAGTTATGTTTAGTGCCCCCAAAGTACGTGTAGCACGTGTAGTGTTCTCTGCCTCGATTTTCCTTTTCTGCCTCTTCATCTGGCTAACTCCTATTTGTCCTTGAGTACTTTCCTTAGGAAGCCTTCTCTATTCTCTCAGACTCAGACCTAACTCATAGGGTTAGGTAATTCTGTGCTTCCACAACAAATTTTTCCATTTGTATCCCAATATTTCTGCTCTGCCTCTAACCCCCATGCCAATGAGGTTGCTTTTACCAAGGTCACCCAGGACTTCCTTGATTATAAACCTTGTAAATATCTTCAGTCCTTATCTTCCTTGACCTGGAAGCAGTATGTAACACTGTTGCCACTCCTGTCTTGAAATACTCTTATTTTGGCTTACATTGACACCATACTCCTGGTTTTTCCCCTACCTCTCTGGCTACATCTTAATCTCCTTGCCTACGAGTTTCATACTTCTAATCTTTCCATTTTCCAATCCAGTCTACAACCAGCCAGAGTGATCCTTCTAGAATGCAATAGGTCATGTCACCACCACCTCTTTCCACTTTCCTGCCTAAAGCCCTTCATCCATTTTCCTTCCGTTTAAATCCAGTAGCCTTGGGTTTTAGCCCAAACTCCTTAATATGGGTTGTAAGGCCCTTCATGATTAGTCTTCTACCCCTTCTCCAACCTCATTATTATATTCACAACCTTATTCTGTATTCAAACCACACAGTTCTGGGCCTTCTGTCTGGAACATTTTCTTCAGGAAGACTCCCCTTAGACCCCCTAGACTGGATTAGGAGCCACTCCATGTGCTTCCATAGTATTCTGTGCTTCCCCTATTTGTAAATTTTATCCCTACATTATAATTGCTTGTATGTTCCTTGATTGCCTCCTCTGTAAGCTCTATAAAGGTATATCTTGTTCACCACTGTATTCCCAGCACATGACACATAGTAGATGCTCATTAAATTATGCTGACTTCAGGCACATCAGACACATAGACCATGCTTTTTCAGCTATACTATGTGGCCTCATACCCCCAAACCTGAAATCACCTTATAGCTTGATTGGAGTCGGGTGTCCTTTTTTTTTTTTTTTTTTGCGGTACCCGGGCCTCTCATCGTTGTGGCCTCTCCCGTTGCGGAGCACAGGCTCCAGACGCGCAGGCTCAGTGGCCATGGCTCATGGGCCCAGCCGCTCCGTGGCATGTGGGATCTTCCCGGACCGGGGCACGAACCCGTGTCCCCTGCATCGGCGCCACCAGGGAAGCCCAAGTTGGGTGTCCTTTAAATTTTCTCAGCATTTTTGATATTTGCCATATCTGCAGATGCCCAGATTCATCAATTACATTATAATTTTTTATAATTTCACTCTTGGAAAATAACCTTGTGGTAATTACCCAATGTCTCTAAATACTTAACTCCAACTACCACCTCAAGATTGTCATGAGGATTCGAAGAACAAGCACTTGTAAACAGACTCAGCCTAGGGGTTGACATTTATTAGGTGCCTAATACACGGTGGATCCCTTCTCTTTTTTATACAAGTCCCTTGTTGTCACCCACATCCACTTTTTTTTTTAATAAGATGCCTTATAGTAATTTACAGTTTACAAAGTATTTTTCAATTTCCAAGACATTGTTTCTTATCCTTGCAACAGTTCTGCCAGATGTATAACATTATTATGCTCATTTTAAAGATAAGAAACCTGAGGTCCAAAAAATTCAATCAGTTCACCTTTGGTCACAGTGAATCACTGTCACACAAGGGATTATTTTAATACAAATCTCCAGTGACTTTTTCCCCCCATCACACCCACTCTACACTCTGCTACCAATTCTTTTTCTGGGAGAAAAGTAGTAATGGCAAGACTGGGAATGAGAAGAGACCACTAGCCCAAATACAGAATAGTGTAGTTACAGGCGCCAAGAATGATGCCATTTCGGCATTGTCTCTAGATCCAACTCCATTTTCCCCTCTGGCTGGAACTTAGATGAACTACAGCAGGCTTCTACTAATTAGGAGTTTTGTTGCCCTTGGCCTAAGCAAGGAGGAAAATTTTTCCATAGCCAGAAAGCCTTCACAGAGGTCAACCACTTTGGCCTGAAAAGACAAGAGCCTCTTGAGCAGTAATTCTCAATCCTGACTCAATTGGAGAGCTCTGCAAAACAAAACAAAACAACGATACCGACACACAGGTCCACTGTAGGAGATTTTGGTTGAATTGGTTTGGGGTAGGGCCCAAGCACCAGTATTTTTTTAGGTGCTCCAAGGCGATGCGATTGCGCAGGCCGGGCCGAGAATCACTGCTGGGTAAGCTGTGCTGGGGAGTGGGAGATCAAATATTCAACTTAAGTCCTATTCACAGCACCTCATCTAGAGACCCGTGAGGTAGAAAGGGAAAGGAAGAAATAAAAGGTAGAAAGAGATAAAATGCGGGATAAGTGCGGCCGAGTTAGCTGCAGGGAAATGAAAAGCTCCACTGCGGATTCAGGGAAAGCGTGGCTGAGAAGGATTTCTAGAACTGATCCTTAAACAGGCAGAGTTCAGTCGGAGCGTACGTTAGACGCATTCACCGTGGTACGCTGCGTTCTCCCTTGAGGTCTCCCTTTAACCCTATTTTACTGATGAGACGACCTAGGTCCAGAGACGGTGAAGGGCCTTTTCCGACCCACACAGTCGGGTGTCCCAAATGGAGGTGGAGCCTGGGGGGACGCAGGATTCCGGGTGTTAAGCCCGAGGTCAGGCAACGCGACCTCCAGACCCCCGCCCCCCGCCGCGGGGCCCAGAAGTCCACGGACGGCTTCCGGCCTCAAGCCCAGGAGAAGGCAGGTCGACCAGCCTCAGGCCCTTCACGCCTCGGGCTGAGCCGGCAGGGCTGCACAGACCCCGCCTCCGGGGAAATGCAGCTTCATTCGGACGGGAGGGTCGCAGGCGCCTTGTCCCACCTCCGGGTGGACGGCTTAGGGAGGGGGTCTCTCCGCTACAGGCCGTGCCGTTGCCTGACATCACTTCCGCGCGCCGCCGTAAACGTCAGTGTCGGGCGCGTACGGCGGCGGTGAGGATTGCAATTAAAGTTTGGTCTTGGTTGCCTTTTGCCAGCTATGGAGAGTGATTTCTATCTGCGTTACTATGTGGGTCACAAGGGCAAATTCGGCCACGAATTCCTGGAGTTTGAGTTCCGGCCGGACGGTGAGAGAAGCCTCCCCGCTCCCCGGGAGCGAGGACTAGGCCTGGGGGCGGGCTAGTGGGGAGGCCGGGGGTCCGGAATGTACGAGGAACTGGAGGAGGAAGGGACAGATGGCTGTGAGGCGCTGATTTGGAGGGAACGATCCTATGTCCTCTCCACTGGTTCTTTCTGTATGTGTGTAGGGACTTCTGTTTAGTGACGTTTTTGACCATAATGCTTCATTCAACAAACATTACTTGAGCGCCTATCTTGTGCCAGGTTCTGTTCCACATTCTGGGGTGCAGGAGTGAACGATGGACAGGCTTTCTCTTTCATGGAACTTGTATCCTCGTGCTGGGAGATAGTAAAAAAAAAAAAAAAATTCCAGATAGTGATGAGTGGTCAGAAAATAAAACAAAATGATGAAATAATTGCTGGTGGGCCGCTTTTAGAAAGGGTGGCCATTGCAAAACTCTCTGAAGAGCAGATGTTTGAACTGAGATCTAATTGCTAAGAAGGAGCCAGCCTTGTGAAGCTCAGGAAGAAGAGCATTCTAGGCAGGGAGAGAAACAAGTGTCAAGGCCGTAGGGCAGAGATGAGCTAGGCATGTTTCAGATGCCCAGTGTGGCTGAAGAGTACTGAACTCTGGGGAGGATAGTAGGAGATGATGTCGGATAAGTATGCAGGGGCCACACCATGTAGTCTTTATAGTTCATGGTAGAGTTTAGATTTTTTTTCTAAGTGCAGCAGGAAGCAATTGGAAAGTTTCAAGCAGAGATGTAATCTGTTCTTGAAAAAGTATTGTAACTATTACGTGCAGAACGGGCAAGAATGGCAACTACTTAATGGGAGACGGTTACAGTTGTTAAGACAAAAAGGATGTTGGTTGGGACTAGAGTGATAGTAAAAGTAGAGGGAAGGATTTAGGATACTGTTGGAGGCAGAACCAAAAGGACTGCCAATTGATAAGATTTGGGGCGTGGCCAGTATGGTGAAGGAAAAGGAGTCAAAGATGACAGAAAACTTCCAGTAAATGGGGGCACAAAGATGAACTGACAAGCCCCAATTGTAGAGAAAGTTTTGTTAACAATAGCAAGACAGTGTATTGGGTGTTGTGGTAGAAAGAAACAGAAGATTCTAGGAGCAGAAAGAAGGCACCTAACCTATCCTGAAGGGTCAAAGAAGGCTTCCTGTATAAAATGACACGGGGAAGGCGGGTGTGAGTCTTTAGGAATGTGTAGGAGTTGGTTAGGCAGATGAGTCAGGAAGGCATTTTGGACAGCATTAACAGCAAGGAGGCTGAAACCCCAAAAAGTGCATAGGATGTTTCAGGCAGAAACCAAGACAGTTGACCCTGGAACAACAAAGGTTTGAACTGCATGGGTCCCCTTATATGCAAATTTTTTTACAGAGTAAATACTATGGTACTACATGATCCACAGTTGGTTGAATCTCGGGTAAGGAACCGTAGATACCAAGGAACCGCAGATGCAGAGGGCTGGCTGACTCTTAAGTTATACTCGGATTTTCGACTTTGTAGAGGGTGGGCGCCCCTAACCCCCACATTGTTTAAGGGTCAACTGTAGTTTGATTAACTCCAGCTCTGTGAGAGAGGACTATTATAGGAGTGAGGCTGGAAAGGGGCTCAGCTTAACAGTAAGCCACGTTAAGGAATTTGGATTTTATCAAGAAGGCAGGGGGAAGCCATTGTCAGTATCAGAGTGTTAGAGTAACCTAGTCAGAGCCATCTGTTACTATATCACTTTATCCACTGTACGGAGAATGACCTGAAAGGAGAGAGACTTGAGGCAGAGAGACAGTGCAGTGAGGCATCAATTAATTTGGCTCTTTTTAGTGTGCCTTCTATAGGGAAATAATTATCTCCTCTATTTCCTTTTATCTTCTCCTTCATATCCACCCTATATACCCAAATTAGCCTGTTAGATGCACATATGCACAAAGGGCCTTGTATACCAAATATGCTCAATAATAAATCCACAGCTTTTCCATCATAAGGATAGATGGGAGTTTTTCACAGCCACATGTTAATATATGTAAAAAGTGTTTTACAGTTTTCAGAAATTTTCACCACTCTTGAGCCTTAGAAGGCCCTGGGTGCAGATGAGTTATCAATTACTCCTATTTTCAGCTGAGGACATTAACCTGCAGAGACATGATTTGCCAGTCACAAAAGCCTGTTCTTTTCTCACACCTGAGCTGGCTTTTGCAAGAATTGTAATTCATTGTCAGCTGTATTTTTGGCTAGGAGGCTATTTAATAGTGTCGACTGAAAAAAAAAAAAAACAAAACACAACCTAAAGATTGAGAATTATGTTTTATTCGGCAGAAATACTGAGGACTTAAGCCTGGGAGACAGGCTCTCAGATAGCTTTGGGGGACTGTTCCGAAGAGGTAAGGGATGAGCCAGGATATATAGGAGTTTGTGCAAAAAAAACAAAACAAAACCCAAAGACAAAAAAAAACAGGTAGTCAGAACATCAAAATATTACAATTAACTATTAATTAAAGAAATACCAGACAGCTCAAGTTAAAGAAGTTAGCACTTTCCTATGTAGAGGTTCTTGCTTGGCTGCTTGAGATCATTCCTTTGATATGCACCTTAAATATCTAGGGCCAGTATCCTGTTTCCCCCATCCTGAATCCCCTTAGGGTGCACCCGTGGGGAGGGAGCTGGGAGTGGTGTGGCTGGTGGCTTGATGGCGGCAACATCCTTTGTTTACTGATAAGGCAGGCTTTATTTATATGTTTTTATTATATATTGAATTTGTTTTTTGCCCCTCACAGGGAAATTGAGATACGCCAACAACAGCAATTACAAAAATGATGTCATGATCAGAAAAGAGGTAATGAATCCTCTGAGAGCCGTTTAGCCTTTTGTCCTGTTTTCGTTCTTTCTGTGAGTAGTATTGAAAGATAAAGAATAGGGAAGTATAGACATATCTGTAGATAGCTTCTAAAGTTTTTCTCAAATCTTCTTTTAGTTTATATTTTCTTTAACAATGCTGAATCGGTAAGGGGTAATCATTGAAGTCTTGCAAATCTTGGTTTGAACCCTGAATCTGCTACTTACTAACCTTGTGACCTTGGGCACACTTCCTGGTTGAACTTGATAAGTTTCAGTTGCTTAATCTGCAAAAACAGAAAACCCACCCCCCCACTAACTTAGTGTTTGATATATTCCCTGGTACCTAGCACTCAATAGAGCTCTTTTAATTTGCATTTGAATGGGGGAAAGGGAGCATGGGAAAGGAGTTAACATCACTGAATGCATGTTAGATGCCAGGCATGACACTAGGTATTACATCTGTGAGCTTATTTTAACCCTTACTGTAAGTCTCTGTGATGGGTGGTATTATATACCCTTTAAAGATAAGACAGTGAAGGCCCAGATATTAATTATGGGGCTTGTACAAAGTTAGACCTCCTAGTAAGAGATTGAGCAGGAATTCAGACCTATGCCTGCCTTTGTCGAGTCAGTGTGCTCCATTTTGGCATGATTTCTACCACACCATTAAGGTTTCATCAAAGTTATTCTTTTAACCACTTTGTCACATTTGAAAATGTCTTAACAGTCAGTATATTCTCATGCTATTGTATTTAATTAGCAATCAGTATTATGCTTACCCACACATGTCAGCATCCTCACAGTTTTTTTTAATGTGGACTAATATGTGAAATGTAAAAGACATATCTCTGCTCTTCAGAAGCATGTCATTTAGTTAAAATTAACCAGAGTTACTCACAGATCTTTTGTTTGGGGCTCAAGTGTGAGTTTTTTAGGTAGGCAAGGAGTAGGTCCACATGAACAGGATGTACCAAGAAACAGAAGCAACTAGTTGGGGGACTGAGGTGTAGTCATTGGGCACTTCTGACCCTGCCGTCCTCTTGGCATGCTGAGGTCAAGCCGGAATGTCTTCCCACTTACAGAGGTGCCAGAAGTAAGTTTTCATGAGTAGTCTTTTATTTTTCATCACTATCTGAGTCAGAATGCTGCTTAGCGATACAGTTTAAATTCTGTTTTTTAACTTGCTTTCAGGCTTATGTACATAGAAGTGTGATGGAGGAACTGAAGAGAATAATTGATGACAGTGAAATTACCAAAGAGGATGATGCTCTGTGGCCTCCTCCTGACCGAGTGGGCCGGCAGGTGGGTGTTTCGGCAACTATCCACCGTGCAGAAATCTTACAAATAAGATGAGGTTTACTGCTCTGCATGTGACACTGAATATACTCATGTATGGGTGTGCGATATGGAGCCCTACACAGAGCAGATTCCCAGCACGTTGGTCTAAGAAAGCACTAATCCCACACAGAGGATCGGGGAGAGCAGGTGGTGCTGCTCCCCACCTGGAGCCCAGCCCTTAATTTCCTCTTGTGATCCCTCCCTTGCTTCTCAGAGTACTTGCTGCCCATATTACTTACTGAGTAACGACTATGGACAAAACGTTGTGAGGATACAGAGATAAATAAAACATAGTTATTTCAACAATCTAATGGAAAATCATGCAGGCAACTAAGTATATCTGTTTAAATTCATGGCTTAGGTATTTATTCTGAAAACATTGTGGCAATTAAAAAATAAAAGCCACTGTCATATTTGACAGAATAGGAAAGGTTTTCTTTCCACTTTAATGCTGCTTTCCTAATCCAGACTTCTAATTGATTTCGTTGTTTCTTCTTTTGTCCTGTACAGCCCATTTTTTCCTTCCTGAAGCCAGAGTAATCTTTAAAAATGTAAATTGGTTTATTCCACTAATTTTAAACTCTCCAGTGGCTTCCCACTGCATTTAAAATAAAGTCCAAACTCCCACCTTACCTTCTACTGTTCTCACCATCTCACACTGTGTTCAGACCTCACCGGTCTTATTTCTGTTACTCAGATACACCTAGGTGGTTCTTAGTTTAGGACCTTTGCATTTCCTACATGCTGCCCGGAACATTCTATCCAAGACTGTCTTTATTATTGAGGTCTTCATATGTCACTTCTTCAGTGATTGATGTCTTGCCTGTCCATCCAATCTAAAATGCCTTTCCCCACCACTTAAAAAAAAATCTGGTTTTTGTCTTCATAGCATTTATCATTGTCTGAAATTGCCTTGTTTGATTTTCCTTATGCATCCCTCTTCCTCCTCCACTGCAACAGACGTACACATACACATGCATACTCCTTCAGTACAAGGACTTTACCTATTTTTTTCCACTGCTATATCTCTAGTGACTGAAATAGTGCCAGTGTATAGTAAAAGCTCAATAATAACTATATTTATTAAATTAATATGAAAACTCGTATAAGCTTATTCTAATTAACCTCAGAATGATGGGCCAACTCTTGAGGAAGAGTGAAAAAAATCTCATGAGATCTTAGTAATACTATATATACGTATTTTGCTTTAGGATTGATAAAATTTTCAGCTCCATTAGCTCATTCAACATTCACAATAGTCCTGTGAAGTGGGCAAGGCATACTCCTATATACCAGCAACAACCTACTGGATAGTGTAATTAAAAACAAAATCCCATTCATAACAGCAACAAAAGCTATACAGAACTTGGGAGTGAATTTAACAAGATACATAAAACTTATGGGAAAGGGCTTTACAGAAGGACATAAAAAGATGTATCATTTTTATGGATGGGAAGACTCAATATTATATTGATTTTCACCAAAATAATTTATAAATTCATTCCAATTCAGATCAAAATCACAACACAATTTTTCCTAAAACCTGATGGAGCCTCTAATTCATGGAAGATCAAAGGGGCAAGAGTAGCCAAGATAATTTTGAAGATTTCTTATAAAACTATAGTCATTTGTATGGTGACATTGCCTCAGGAATTGACCACTAAACCAATGGGACAGAATAGAGAACCCAGAAACATTAACCCATGAGTATACGGGAACTTGGAACAGTATATGACAGAGTTGAACTTTCAAATTAATAGAAAAAGGATGGACTGTTTAACAAAGTATACCAAGTTGATTGGCAATATATTTACAGAGTATTTTTTAATTAGACGATTTATAGAAATAAAGCAAAATTTTAAAACATGAAAGAAAATATAGACTGTCTTATTATTTCCGGGTAGAGAAGTTTTTTAAACTAGACTGTCTTATTATTTCCGGGTAGAGAAGTTTTTTAAACTCCTCAAGGGAAAAGATTAGTAAATTTGACTTCTTTAAATTTAAAACTTCTTTTTATCTAAAGATATCAAGATAAAATAGAAAGATAAGCCACAGGTTAGAGGAAGGTATTTGCAAAACATAACTGGCAAAGCATTTCAATCCAGAATATATAAAGAACTACAAATTAATAATAAAAAGGTAAACTAGTGGCAGAATGTGTAAGGGTTATGAATAGACAATTACAGAACTGGAAAAACAAGTGGGCAATAAATTTATGAAAACATTTACAGTTTTATTTGAAAAGTGAAAATGAGGACAACAGTGAAATACCATGTCAGACCTATTAGAATGGTCAAAAAAAAAAAAGGCACCAAATTTTAAAAAGGATATGAGAAAGAAAAGGGGGATTCATATATACTGGTGGAAACAACATTGCTACAACCATTTAGGGAACGATTTGTTAGTGTCTAGCAGAGCTGAAAATATGTTTTCTAGGAATTTCCTAGAGAGATTTTCACATATATACACAAGATGCATAGAAGGATATCTTTGCCACATGGTTTATAGAAACAAAAGTCTGCTTCAATAGGGAAATGAATATTCTAAAGCATTTAAAACTAATGGACTTGATCTACCTACAAAAACTTTGTTGAAAACAAAAAACAAAATAAATGAACAAGCCAAACAAAACCACATAGATAGAGAAATCAGAGTAGTGGTTACCAGAGGGAAGGGGCTGGGGGAGGTGGGGAGGGGGTGTTGCAAAATGGGTAAAGGGAATCAACTGTATGGTAACAGATGGAAACTAAATTCTGGGTGGTGGGCACACTAGTATTTACAGAAGTAGAAATATAATATTGTACACATGAAACTTTTAAACCAATTTTAACCCAATACAGGAATTCTCTGGTGGTCCAGTGGTTAGGACTCATTGCTTTCACTGCCATGGGCCCAGGTTCAATCCCTGGTCAGAGAACTAAGATCCCACAAGCTGCATGGTGTGGCCAAAAACAACAACAGCAACAAAAAAACAATGTTAACTCAATAAAAAACAAATTAACAAAAACCCTTGTTGAATGAAAAAAGCAAAAAGATATAGTACGATCATTTATGTAAAATTTTTAAAATATACTACCTAATATAAAATAATGATTGGAAAGAATACACCCCAACTTCTGGGGAGGCAGGAAGGAGAACAGAGTGGGAGGTGGGTCTAAACTCTAATATTTCTTAAAAAAATCTGACACAGATATGATAAAATATTAACATTTTCAAATCTGAGTGTTAAGAAGTAGAGCTCAATAGATTGTAAGTTTGGGACTTCCCTGGTGGTCCAGTGGTAAAGAATCCTCCTTCCAGTGCAGGGGATGCGGGTTCAATCCCTGGTCAGGGAAACTAAGATCCCACATGCTGCGGGGCAGCTAAAGCCACTATTAGAGAGAAGCCCACGTGCCTCAACGAAGGCAGAGCTCGAGCGCTGCAGCAGCAGATCCTGCATGCCTCAATGAAGATCCTACATGCCGCAACTAAGACCCAATTCAGCCCCCCAAAAATTAAATAAATAAATAAATAATAAATTTAAAAAAAATAGATTGTAAGTTCCACAAGGGCAGAGATGTTTGTTTGGTTTTGCTGATCTGTCCCATAGGCACTGCCCTCCAATTCCCCACCCAATAGATTTTTTTTTTTCAAGATTGTAGTACTTGTTTCACTCTTCAGAAATTCAGACCCAAGGGCATACAGCTAGTAAGTGACAAAGCTGGGATCTGCTCAGGGTCTGGAATTCTTTTACTTGTCCCATGTTGCCCAGAAAAGTTAGATTCTTGGTATTCGTGAAACAGATTTATACATGTTACTCCACACTGTTAACAATGAAAACTCCTATACAAAGCATGATGTAAATTCTTCTAAATGGTGGAGCCTCACACACACAACTTCCTCTAAGAGTATAAGCTACTCAAGGGCTAAACCAGTATTTATCTCATACCAATTATTTAGCTCTTTGTTTCCAGTGCCCAGTACAGTTTAGGGCTCAGATTGAACGGGTCTTGGGAATGTGGCCAACTGTATTATAGTTTATGTGATTTGGCACATGATGAACCCTTCTCCTGTGTGACTGATGAAAAATCCAATTCAAACTGACGTTTCATGTTTCTAGGAGCTTGAAATTGTCATTGGAGATGAACATATTTCTTTCACGACGTCAAAAATTGGTTCCCTTATTGATGTCAATCAATCCAAGTAAGTATCCATGATCCTTATATCCAGATGTGTCTGTTTTAGAGCAGGCTGATATGAAACCCTTAACCAGATTGGGACCATTATGGTAAGATCTGGTACAAATGTAAGACAGAATTGGTCAGCTTTGTCCCCCTCAATAGAGAGACTCCAAATTATATATTTTCAAGGGCTTGCTCCTTTTGCTTTTGGTGTTTTAGTCAATCATTGCTAATAAGAGCTTCTCAGTGACACACACACAGAGTAATGCCATAAGAGCAGCCAAAGTGGGTAAGAATCTGGCCAGAACAGAAATGAAACACAAAAACACAAGTGCTGGAAATAAACTGTAGAATCAATGAGTCTGAACACCTTCCTCCGTGTTGGCTATTCTGATAGCACATCTTAAAGCCTGACTTTAGTGAAACTTGAAATTATTCAGAATATAAGTTTAAAAATTCATTTTGTCAGTAGGGTAAAATATAAAGTTGAGACATGAATCTACATGCCACAAAGAATCCTTAGAATTTGGCAACCTCTTTGGCTCTTGTGCTTTGAGGATTTGGGGTTAGATATGGCTCACTTTTAGTACATGTTAGGCATAACTGTCCTCCTGTGAACAGTCTTGTTCTTACCCAGTTATGCTGTAGTAATCTTCAGCCTCTTGGTCCTGCTTAGTACTACTTCAAAAATAAGTTTTCCTAATTCTGAAAGTAATACATGCTCATTGTTGAAAATATAGGAAATACAGAAAAGTAGAAAGGTGAAAATAGCCCGTAAACTTATCAATTAGATAACCATTAATCTTAAAGTATTTCTTGTCTTTTTCCTGTGCTTTAAAAAATATATATAGTCTTTTAAAGCACAAAAAATGTAATTGAGATCAACAGTCTGTTACTTTAATTATGATTTTTTCCCACTTAATATAAGCATTTCCTCATTAAGAAGAAACCTTAACATTTTAAATTACCTCATAATATTACATTTTAATATATAGCACATAGGCTTTTTCTTTTTGGACACTGGGTTGTTTTCAAAGTTTTAATTCTGTAAATACCTCTATGAGGAATATCCTGGTACATAAATAATCTGGGTTAGTAAATGGTATTTTTTTGCTGAGTTTTCTCAGCTTTTTAAACATTTTTTTCTTCTTGCATTATAGGGATCCAGAAGGCTTACGAGTATTTTATTATCTTGTCCAGGACCTGAAGTGTTTGGTCTTCAGTCTTATTGGATTACACTTCAAGATCAAGCCAATCTAGATTGAATATTTGTGTGGACACAAGGGGGGTGGGAGTGCTGCTTTTAATTACCATTATCAAGACATTTTTGTGTATATCAGGGCAGGATTTTTTTTTATAAACTAGAAATGATTGTCTTTAATAAATACGTAACAAAATGCAATTTTTATTATAAAGACCCGAACATGTGCACTCTTCTCAATTACTTTTTAACACTAACATGCTATGTGAAGTATTGCCAAAAATCTAATCAACTCTATACATATACCTACCAGTTTACAGGAAGTAAAAGAATAGAGAAACATGCTAATAAATACAGTGGAAATCCAATCAATATCCTTGTCCTGGGAAACTCCAGGACAAGGGATCTGATTTCTTCAAAAAATAAGCTGCAAACATAAAATAAATGGAGATGGAGTGAGAACCTATAAAAGGAGATTTGAGAGACACACAATCAATACAACATTTGAACCCTATTTGGATCATGATTCAGGAAATGTAAAATTGACATCATTAAGGAAATTTGAACATGATATTTGGTATTAATGAAGTATTGTTAATTTTTTAGATGTGAAATAGTATTGTGGTTGGTATTTTGGGTTTTGTTGTTTTCATCCAGCTTAATAACTGAGGTTGGGGGTTTTAAAATCACCTTTATAGATATATCTGAAGCTACTTCAGTATGGGAGGAAATATTTGGTTTAATACATTATAAGGGATAAAATGCCTGGTCTCAAAATTTTTCCAATAATTCATTTTAAAATCAGAATACCAGCGGCCATTAAGAAGCAACCTAGTTGTTGTAGATAGTGTGGGGATTTTTTCAGCAGGTAAATCTGTAGGAACTTTTTCTTGCTGCTAAATTGCATGGCTTCCTTAATGAGGCAAATTGCTGACTGAACAGACAGTGGGCGCTGAAAGGAACTAGGTCTTGATAAATCTCATTTGACTGAGGGGAGGTGATTAGGCTGAGCTCAACATCCCTCAAGACAGGCCAACTTGGAACAGGTCCCAAGTCTGGTGACTCCTAGGCAAGTGTTCCTCCACAACACACACACACACTGTGCCTCCTTCAAAGATTACAGGGCAACAAGTTAGGTGCAGATCTGGGACCTGAGATGTCAGGCTTCCTGGCTATAGTGCACCCTCTGCTACAGAAGGGTACCTGGCAATCAGGTAAATTCGTGGCAAAGTAGACATCCGAAAAGGGTCACTCCAAATTTTAAAGAAACGACCTCAGGAAGCTGTAAAAGCCTCAAACAGGCTGTTCCTTATAATGCTCACAGCTTCTTTATGGTCTCAGCTGTACCCTGCACAAGAGCACAGGTTCAGTAAATGTATGACAGAAAATAAACCAGGAACTCAGAGAAGAGCCAGCTGAAAGGGAGTGTCCAGTCTTGGCGACCACAATGAGGACATGTGCACGAGCCAACCCCCTGAAAGGTCCCCTGGGGGAAGGAGGAAGGAGCAGTTTAAAGATGAAAAAGGTCCCGTCTCTCAAACCTACGAAGCCGGCCCTGGGCTGGGTGAACATGATCTAAGAAGCCTCCAAGGGCAGGCAGGGACCAAGCGCGAGGTTGGGTGAGGGAAGGCAGAGTCTGAAGGGCAGGAAGCGGACCCCGCAGAGGTTTCGGGCAGGACTGTCTTGTTTGCTGCGGTATTCCTCAGACTAGCATGGCGTTCAGTAAATATCTGGAATTACCGATTGCTGGAGGCAGCCTTCGCGGGTCTGAGCACCGGCTAGTTGCGGACTCAGCATACCTCCACAAGACCACTTTGCCTGGGAGAAAAAGCCAGGTGTGCGGGGGTAGCCCCGGCGCGCTGAGACCCGCCCCGCGCCCCGCCCAGAGCCGCAGCGAGGGTGCGCATGCGGCGCCCGCCGTTTACGACGGGCCGGAAAGCAGTGGCCGCAGCCAGCGCCGGCTGAGCCGGGTCGCTATGGGGGTAAGCGGAGGCGAGCTGCTGCTGGGGCAGAGGCCGGGAGGTGGCGAGAACCTGGGAGGCAGGAGGTCGCACCAGGAGGGAAGGAGGGGAGTGGGCTCCCGCTGAGAAGGAGCGGGGAGGCACAGCTCGTGCCGGGAGGGGAGGAGAGGGGCGGGGCCGGGCAGGGGCTAGGCGCGGGGCTGCCCGGGCGCTGTTGACGCCGTCGCCCTGGCTCTCCTCCTCTTAGAAAATTGCGCTGCAGCTCAAAGCCACGCTGGAGAATGTCACCAACCTCCGGCCAGTGGGCGAGGACTTCCGGTGGTACCTGAAGGTAAGGCTGTGGTGGGGGCGCCAGGGCCGCGTAAAGGTTTCCCACCCTGATCTCAGTGGTGAACGGGAGCTTTCTCTCCAGCTAGATGAGAAATGCTTATTAAATGTTTTCTTTTCTTCTGGGTAGAATTTTATGTTTGCTTTTTTAAGTTTATTGGTCAATTCTTTTTAAAAAATTTTATTTATTGGCTGCGTTGGGTCTTCGTTGCGGTGCGCAGTCTTCTCATTGCGGTGGCTTCTCTTGTTGCAGAGCACGGGCTCTAGGTGTGTGGGCTCAGTAGCTGTGGTACGCGGGCTTAGTTGTTCCCCGGCATGTGGGATCTTCCCGGACCAGGGCTCGAACCCGTGCCCCCTGCATTGGCAGGAGGATTCTTAACCACTGCGCCACCAGGGAAGCCCTACTGGTTAATTCTTAATTGGCAGTATCTTGAAATATCTTTTGTAATTTTTTCCTCTGTAACATATTTCATGGTATGTAAACAAACACTAAACGAAAGGCTACTTGAAGGGATCTTGTGATGATTTAGTAAGAATAATTTCACCTTCTCTTTTGTTGTTTAGGTTTTATTTACTGTGAAATCATTTAATTTTGTGCATGGCTCCATTCTTAATTCCCCATCCTGTATTGGTAAATCTGGTACTCTAGTGGGATGGTATACAGAGGTCCTCTTCTTAACTGAGCAGTTTGAGGTCCTTTACTCTCCCAGATCCCGGAGCTTCTGATCTGTTTTCCTTTTAGTCTAAATCCCAGAATCCTTCAGTACCTGACAAAAGCCCTATCTTTCAGGAAGCATTCTGCCCACCTTTATTTCCAAATATTTTGAAGCCCGAGTGCCAGGGCTTATTTGAGGAGTTGATGTTTCCTGGCTTCAAAAAGCAGAGTCTAGAGAAGGAGACAAAGAAGGAGTAGCAACAGAGTGATAAATACTTTTACCAGGAACCTACAGGGCCTGTAAGGACACACAGGAAGCTCCTAACTCAACGGGGGGGGGGGGGGGGGGACGGGACGACTTTGAAGCCGTTTCTGTACTACTTGAGCCTTGAATCCCTAGCCAGACTGGGGACTTCTTAGAGGAGGATGAGCAAGCCAACACGAGAAACACTTTGCCCAGAGAGAAGTCTGGTTATGTCCTTAGTGGGGCTGGTCATAAGGATGAGGTAAGATTGCTGACAAGATGATGAGCCTGCCCACCTCACACTGTTCTTACCCTTCCCTCAGCATCTGCCCAACTGAGCCAACTTCTTTACTAATACTCTTTTTCCCCCTCCCCAAGATGAAATGTGGCAACTGTGGTGAGATTTCAGAGAAGTGGCAGTACATTCGGCTGATGGTAACTGCTCCCCCCACCACTGTACCCATATACAGACACACATAGGCCTCTGGGCAGGGATATGTGGCCCTCACCTCCCCGGCCTTTGGACCCCACTTTTTGTGGTTTGGGAGGGCAGGCAGAGTGTGATCAACTGGGAACAATGGGCTTTGGGATGTGAGGCAGAGTTCAAAATCAAGGGAAAGTCCTTTCCTCGTTCTCAAGAAGCCTTCCCAGGATTCTTGTCCTAGCAAGTTGCTCACCCTGTCTGGGTCTTGGTAGATATAGATGGTGTGTATTTAAATATTGTTATAATATTAATTGATAATAAGTGGTAGGACTGGGTCTCCTGGGGACCCTTACATCTGACTGATATGTGACTGGAGGTTCTGTTTACTGCTTGCCAGGACAACGTGGCACTGAAGGGAGGCCGTGGCAGTGCCTCCATGGTCCAGAAGTGCAAGCTGTGTTCAAGGGAAAACTCCATTGGTAGGTAGGCCATGGATATTGACTGACCTCTGCCAGGCTGGCCATCGGCTTTGTGGTGCCAGACCGAAAGCATGCTCATGTTACCTGTGGGTGGACCCAGGCCTGAGGTATCCAAGCTTCTGCCGTAGACTCTTGCCCAGAGCCACATCTGGGTACCTGGGTGGGGCTGGGATATGGACTTAAATCGACTTTGTCTTCTCTTTTACATTTCAGAGATTTTGAGCAGCACCATCAAACCTTACAATGTAAGTTTCCTGCTGCAGTGGCAGGCATGGTGGGATCAGATCCAAGCCGGGAACTAGGAGGCCTGGGTTCTTGAGTTATATCTGCACCAGAGTGACCCACATGGAACTGATGGACTTCATGTGCTTACTTGTTCGTTCATTCACTCAGTCATTCATTCGCTGTCAGTCATTCATTCACCTTACCCTGACTGAGTGCTCGGCAGGAAAAAGACTCGTAACTAGGCTATTGTAAGTGTTGGGCTGTGGGAGCCTAGGGGACCTCTGACCCAACCTGGCCACTCCGTTTCCATCACTGGGAACACTTGCCTTGTCTACATCTTGGAGGGCTAGTGAGCCTTCTCTGAATCCATGGATGAGACAGTGCATCCATCCTTGATATTTGATTTTATTAAGTATTTATACGTTACTGCATTAACAGATTAGTCCAAAGGTGAGGGAGGGAGTGTATGCTTTGGGTCTGTGTCTTCATCCATTCCTACTTGGTATTTTTGAAAAATGTCTGATTTATGCCAAATTCTCAGCTTTGTCCTGAAGTTAAAGGGAAAAATCACACAAGGACTTGCACTCAAGTAAATCATAATCTAGTGCAAGAGACAGACCAGCGAACAAAAACCAGTCCAGGGCCAGACACAAGGTTGGTGTGCAGGAAGCATTTCTACAGTAAATGACAGGATGAGAATGAATGTGTGGGTGTGTCCTTGGGGTCTGTGGGCCCAGGGGTCAGGGAGGCATGAATTTCCTGGCTGTGCCACCCCCCTCGGTGTGCCTCCTCCACATGCATATCCCACTTCAAAGGCTTTAAGTCAGCCCCTGCCTTGACAGCATGGCGGATGGTTAGCAAAGGGCCACAGCGAAGTGTACTGGGGCCTTTTGGATGACCTGGAAACCTTACAGGTTAACATTCTTCATAGTTTTTATTTTGATAATTTTATCTACCATTCATTGAGCATAGTATCGGGTCCTATACTGGGCAATTTACACCTAGTTCAGGTTCTCATAATAAACCTGTAGTGGTTTCCTCAGCTCCAGCTGACGATCTTAGGCCCAGAGGAAAAGAGAGGCAGAACTGTGTGTGAGCTCACATCCAGGCACTCTGACCCCAGAGCCCACATCCAGGAAGATCTCGTGGCAAGCAGGTGTCAAGGCAGCCTTCTTCCAGAACGGGATGAGTTGCCCCTGAGTTCCATTCTGGGCTCTCAGGGGCTGTGGAGTCAACCTGAGGGCACAGTTAGACCTACCTCCTCAACACACTTCCTTTCTAGGCCGAAGACAACGAGAAGTTCAAGACGATAGTGGAGTTTGAGTGCCGAGGACTTGAACCGGTCGATTTCCAGCCCCAGGTGCATGTCTTCCTGGGGAACCTGTATCTTTGGGGAGGGCGTATAGGAAGTGACAGTAGAACTGTGCTTCCTACAGAGACCGTGGACTAGGAATTCTCATTTCTAAGAATAACAGTTGTTATTTGTTAAGCATCTAATATATGTTGGGCACCAGGCTTGTCACTTTTAATGTTACCTACCTTAATCCTCACAGTAACTCTGTGAAGTTATACATCCTATTTTTCAGATGAGAAAAGAACTTCAGAGATTTTGCCACTTGCCCAGGGTGATGCAGTTAGTAAGCAATGGAGCTGTAATTTGAACCCACATCTATCCGACTCCAGAGCCAGTGCTCAGGCCACTTTATTTGTGTAGCATTTTCACCTCACAACCCTGTGAAGTAGGCAGAAGAGAGAGTATTGTCATCCCCGTTTCATAAGTAAGAAAACTGAGGTCAGAGAGGGAAGTGACACGCCCAGATGTTTCAGAAAATCAAGGGTAATGGACGGGTTTACCCCACACCTCCTGCCTTCTGGGCCAGGGCTCCAATTTGGAGAAACCACTCTAGTCCCAGGGCAGCTGCCAGGGCATGGAAGCTCAGTAGTTATTCCAGAACAGTAGCCCAACTGTATTTCTGTCTTCCCATGCCAGAGGTGTTGTGAGAAAGGCCAGTTCCCTGACCAGGCCCCACAGGCCAGACCAGTGCCTCCGTTCCCCTAGATTAACCGCTGCCTTCCTGTCACCTGCAGGCCGGCTTTGCTGCTGAGGGTCTGGAATCCGGGACAGTCTTCAGTGACATTAATCTGCAGGAAAAGGTACGAGACTTGGGGGCCTTGCAGGGAGCTCTAGGGCACCTGGTGGGAATAACCCTTTTGGTGAACAAGGCTCTTCAGTGGGAAGCCGACTCCACACTTCCGTGCTTTTTGTTGGTGATTTTGGTGTTTACGATAGCCCCAAGTGTAGTGCTAAAGCGTTGCCTAGTGTTCACACGCAGGAAAGCTGGGTGTGCCTTACAGAGAAGATACATGTTAGACAAGCTTGTTCAGGTGTGAGATACAGCACTGTTGGCTGTGAGTTCAGTATTAGTGAATCAGCTATATATATATATACATATATATATATATATGTATATATATATATGTATGTATGTTAAATAAGGTGTTTTTAAACAGAATCATATGCTCCCAGGAACCTAACCCTGTTATTTCCCCTGGGAGCAGTGATTCAGTATTCACTAATACAGTGTTTGTGGGGACTTTGTAGAACGTAACTACTGTGAATACCAAGAATCAACTGGACATGTTACTGCCTTGCAGATAAGGAAGGCTTGTGGTCAGGCCTCAGAGGAAGGAAGAACAAAATCATTCAGTTTGCATAGCACCTAATAACAGTAATTGGATTTACTGAGCTCTCATATGTGCCTGGCCCTAGGCTAAATACTTTTACATGTGTTAACTCTTGATTCTTTCAACATTCAGTGTAAAATCTACTTCTGTCCTCTTTTTTTTAAAATAGAGGACAGAACGAAGGCTCAGAGAAGTTAGTGACTTGCCCAAAATCACAAAGCTAGAAGAGTAGGAATTCAGGCCCGAGCAGTCTGGCTCTGTCCTGGGTCTGACGTGTTCCTGAAGATTGAGCCGGAGCCTGAGCTGGGCCTTTTAAGTCCTAGTCCTCCACTCCCCATGCTGTCCAGGCTGCCTCGTGAGGCTAACACTGCCATTTTTTCCCACAGGACTGGACTGACTATGACGAAAAGGCTCAGGAGTCTGTGGGAATCTACGAGGTCACCCACCAGTTTGTGAAGTCCTGAACCCTCTTCCTGCACACTTGCCTCTTAAGAACTGAAAAGGGACAACGTGCCCTAAGCAGCACAGTGCAGAGGCTGGTGCCCTCACGTCTCGCCTCCTGGCAGCTGCCCAGGCCCTCACAGCCTGCGTGCTGGGCTGTCACAGCGTCCTGAGCCCTACCAATAAAGCCCCCGTTTGTGCTACACTGGTGGATGAACAACCGCTCTACTCCCTCCGCTCCCCTTCATGTTGGAGGGCTTTGATGGCTTCTTGGCACCTTCCCACAGTACAGAATCTTAGCCTGATCCAATTTGCAAAATAGGAACACAGAGCTCCTAAGGGCTCTCAAGCTCTTGGGGAGAGCACAGGCCACCCCAGGGGACCAGAGGTGTCAAACTCATTGGTACAGAGGGCAGCGGAGCCTGCGGAATGATGTCATGAGCCAGAACGTCACGTTGACCACCTTGGCTCTTGGGTAAACCCAGGCAACTCTGTTCATTGGTGTCACTGCATATTCCAGGGACAGAAGGGACTTTGGAGGCCAGCAGTTCCATCCTGGCATGAATGTTCTCTCTCCGATCCCTGCCAGATGGTCCTCAGGTCTTTGCTCACTTGCTGTGATGGGGCAATCCCTCTCACCAAGGGAATCCCTATGAAAGTTCTTCCTTATGCTGAGTCAGCCTCTATGCTTCCTTTAGCTCCTCCAGATGGTCCTGGTTTGTCCCCTTTGTGGTCACACTTCTGTGTTCTTCTGCCCCTGGACAGCCCTGTGGAGGTGTGACGACAACAGTCCCGGCCTCTGTGTCTCGTGGGCCTGGATCCCTGGGTCTAAAGAGCCTCTTACAGTGGATAGAGTTGTTCAGTGCACAGTTAAGTCATGAGGGCAAGCGCACGTCTTCATACCGGTGACTCCACCATTCGGAAAACCTGTCACGAGAGACCTTATTCCTCTCCAGTGTTCTGCTGCAGCCTGGAATTCTTTGGAAGAATTACTACCTTCATTTTCTGAGTGGCCCTCTGGGAAAGAGTCTGCCCACTCCGAGGCTGGCTGTGGAGCTCTAGGAAGGGGCTCCTCAGAGGCAGGTAAAGCTGGCCATGGCCAAGGGTGGGGAAGAGATGCCTGCCCTGTCCCCTCTCCAGTCTGGCAGCTGTCACGTGTCCTCTAGGTCCCCTGTGTTCCCGGCCCCTGGGCCTGTGCTTTCTGCACCTGACAGAGCAGGGCTTCTTTGGCCTCCCTCGGCCAGCAGCTCCACCAGCCCCCACCGACTAGAACGGTCCATTGCCTGGCCTGAAAGCAAACAAGGGAGCGTCGGGCTGGATAAACAGGCTTTCTGGGTTTTAGTCTCCATACTAGCCAGTATGTGTTATAAAGGCAAGCACTAAAAGGATCTCAAGGTTTTCTTTATATTGTAAATTATTTTCTCATCTTGTAGGGAGTAGAGGAACCCAAGTAATCAGTAACAGATGGAACATAGATTATGTCAACAGATGCAGAAAAAGTATTCGGTAAGATTCAGCAACAAACCATAGAGATGCTTAGCAAACTAGGAACATAAAGGAACTCCCCTTACCTCACAAAGGATATCTACAGGAAACCCGGAGCAAATGAAATGTTTGAAGCACTCCATTCACGGCTGGGGTGAGATGAGGATATCCTGGATCACTATTCATCACTGTCCCTACACTGCCCCTGCCGCAGCACTTAGACTGAAAAGAAAGTAAGGTGCAAGGACTAAAAAGGAAGAAATAACTCACTTTTCACAGATTTTGATTTTCCACTTAGTGAATCCAAAAGCATCAGGTGCTGGATTTAAGATCAATATACAGAAATGAAATGCATTTCAGTACACTGGCAACATGTAAAACACAATTCAAGAGAAAATACCATTTACAATAGGAACAGCAACCAAAAACATACCCCCAAAGGTAACTGGAAATTAAGTCTATCAAAGATGTTTCATGACCAATAAATTGGTCAAAATGGCAGAGTAGAAAGACCCTTAGCTCACCTCCTCTCACGAGCACACAAAGATCACAACTGTTTGTAGAACAACCATCAATGAAAAATATGGGAACCTCCTGGAAAAGATCTACAACTAAAAATATAAAGAAGGAACCACACGAGATGGGTAGGAGAGGCAGGCTTATGATACAGTCAAGTCCTGTACCCCCAGCTGGATGACCCACAAATGAGGGTAATTATATTGCAGAGGATCTTCCCACAGGAGTTCCTGTACTGGGAAGAAGAGCCCACAGAGCAATTGGCCTTGAAGGCCAGAGGGGCTTGGTTTCAGGAGTCCCACAAAACTGGGGAAAGAAGAAACTTAAAGGGCACACAAAAACCTCACATGCTCTGGAACTCAGGGTAAAAGCACTAATTTGATAGAAGCCTGGGCCAGACCTACCTGCTGGTCTTGGAGAGTCTCCTGCGGGGGGGGGGGGGGGGGGCGACTGTGGCTCCGCTGGGGACATAGACACTGGTGGTAGCCACTCTTGGGAGCTGCTTCTACCGCATGGCCCCTGGCGCTGGTGGGCACCACTGTGGGTCCCGTCCTCTGGCTCATTAGCACCAAGACCTGACCCCATACAACAGCCTCTAGGCACTGGGGCTGGGATGCCTCAGGCCAAGCAACTAACTGGGTGGGGACACAGTCCCTCCTGTCAGCACACAAGCTAAAGACCTCATGAGCCCAGAGCCACCTCTGGACACTGCCCTGCCCACCAGAGGGCCCAGGGCCCAGCTCCACCCACCAGTGGGTAGGCACCAGTCCCAGAACCCCCTGGGCCCCAACCCTGCCCTCCATGAAGTCTGCTCTAACCTTTGGACCAGCCTCACCCACAAGAGGACAGACATGAGAGGCAAGAAATCCGCAATCCCACAGCCTGCTGACCCAGTCGGCCCACAGCAGGCTCCCCTGGGACCAGCTGGGCCCTGGCCATGCCCACTAGCAAGCCAACAAAGCTTTGGGACACCCCATACTCCACCCATGTCAGGAATCTCCCTTCCCCCACCCCCGAAGTGATACAACACCAGCTCTGGGATCCTGGGGCCCTGCAAACATACTCCAGAACCCAGCTCTGCCTGCCAGTAGTCTGACACTATCCTCAGGACCTGGCTTCGCCCACCAGTGGGCAGACTACAATCCTGGAGTCTTCTGGATCATGGCTCTACCCACTAGTGAGCCAGTACTAGTCCCAGGGCCGCCTGGGGTTGTGCAGTCAGCTGCCTCGTGACAGCCCTGCCAACCAACAGCCAGCAGCCTCTGCGCAAGGTGGGGCCTGGCAACCAACTGGACTGGGGACTACCCAAGCCTAGCAGACTGCCCACATAGCCTGCCAAACAGAAAGACCCATGCAGCCCTCATGGGGGAAACCCTAGAGCATATAGCTTGGGGACAAGAGGGGAGTGGGGTGCTGGGACACAAAGGACATCTATAAAAGGCCACTTCTCCAAGGTCAGGAAACAACTAACCTACACGATACATAAAAATACAAACAGCAATTTAAGCAAAGTAAGGCAACAGAAGAACATGTTCCAGATGAAGGACCAAGGTAAAAGCTAAGAAGAAGAACTAAGTGAAGTGGAGAGCGCCGATCTACCCAAGAAAGAGTTCAGGATAGTCATCATAAATATGATCAAAGAACTCGGGAGAAGAATGGATGCACAGAGCAAAAGTTAGAAGTTTTTAACAAAGAGTTAGAAAATATAAAGAACCAAACAGAGATGAAAAATACAATAACTGAAATGAAACATACACCAAGGGGAATCAAAAGTAGACCAAATGATGCAGAGGAACAGATCAGTGAGCTGGAAGACAGGGTAGTGGAAATCACTGATGCTAAAAGGAAAAAGAAAACAGAATGAAAAGAAATGAGGACAGTTTTAAGAGACCTCTGGGACAACATCAAGCATACTAACATTCACATTACAGGAGTCCCAGAAGGAGAAGACAGAGAGAAAGGGGGCAGAGAACACATTTGAAGAGATAATAGCTGAAAACTTCCCTAATCTGGGAAAGGAAACAGTCATCCAAGTCCAGGAAGCACAGAGAGTCCCATACAGGATTAACCCAAAGAAGAACATACCAAGACACACTGTAATTAAAATGGCAAAAATTAAAGATAAAGAGAGACTATTCCAAGCAGAAAGGGGAAAGCAAAAAGAAAGGAATAACATACCTGGGAATTCCCATAAGTCTATCAGCTGACTTTTCAGCAGAAACTCTGCAAGCCAGAAGGGAGCAACATGATACATTTAAAGTGATGAAAGGGAAAAATCCTGCAACCAAGAATACTGTACCCAGCAAGGCTCTCATTCAGATTTTATGGGGAGATCAAAAGCAAAAGTTCAGAAACACCAAACCAGCTTTACAAGAAATGTTATAGGAACTCTAAGTGAAAAAGAGAAGGCCACAAATAGAAACATGAAAATTACGAAAGGAAAAAGCTCACCAGTAAAGGCAAATATACTATAAATGTAGGAAATCATCCGCACACAAAGCCAGTAGGCAGGTTAAAAGAAAAAAGTGGCAAAATCATCTATATCCACAATAAGTAGTTAAGGGATACACAAAACAATTAGATGTAAAATATGATGTCAAAGACAGTCATCACAATAGGAGGAAAGTACAAATGCAGGGGTATTAAAATTCATTTGAAATTAAGAGATCAGCAACTAAAAACAATCACGTATACATAAAGATTGCTATGTATAAACCTCATGGTAACCACAAACCAAAAATCTATAACAGATACACACACAAAAAAGAACAAGGAAAAAAATGAAATTTTGCCGTTTGCAACAACATGGATGGACTTGGGTATTGTGCTTAGTGAAGTAAGTCAAAGAGAAAGACAAGTACTATATGATATCACTTATACAAGGAATTTTAAAAATAAAACAAACTAGTTTAACAAAAAAGAAACTAGAATTTAACAAAAAAGAAACAGATTCACAGATATAGAAAACAAACTAATTGGTTACCAGTGGGGAGAGGGAAAGGGGGAGGGACAAGATGGGGTAGGGGATTAAGATGTACAAACTAGCATATATAAAATAAGCTACAAGGACGTATTGTACAGCACAGGGAATAGAGCCACAATCTAGTAATGGAGACAGCTGCAGAAACTGAAAAGCACTGCGATAAAGGTTAGATTGTCAGGATGCTCTGGGCATACACAGGAGGGGCACCAACTAACTCAGTCTCAGAGGGGTGGGGTGAGAGGAGGTGCAGTCTATCTGAAACCTGAAGGTTGAGCAGAAGATAGCTGAAAGGGTGGAGAGGGGCTTATGCTCCAAGTAGAGGCAACTTCCTCAGGGTAAGCTGTTAAGAGAGGTGGGTCTGAAAAGATGAGCAGGGCCAGCTCCATCAAGGCCGCAACTGTCACACTGAGGAGTATGGACTGTTTTCCAAGTTAATGGAAAACCACTGAGGAATTTTAAGCAGGGATATGATCAGACTTGTACATGAAAAAAATCACTGGCTACACTGAGGAGAATGGACTGGAGGGAATGAGTGGAGTCTAGAGGCCAGTTAGGAGGGGAGAAATAGGCTCCGCCTCTTGACAGGAGGCGCTACAAAGTCACCTTGCAAAGGTGCGGGTGCCAGGAGGGAACAATGCAGTCTCCAGAAATAACACATTATGTGTCAGGCCCCTCGCTGGCCGAAACAGAAGCCAAAGCGGAATATGGAGGAAGGGATGACGCATTCTTCCGGGGAGACCCCATGAGCGTGGCTTCGTGGGAGGGGACATTTGAGCTGGGCTAAAAAGAACAAGGACTAATTTGGCAGAGGATGTGCTGGAGCCAAGGGCATTCTGAGGATGGAGGATGGCATTTGCAAGGTACAGAGTCACAGTGAAGCTCAGACATGTCTGAGACCAATGGGAGGCTTAGTGTGGCTGAAGCACGAGGCTCGAGGACGGCTGGTAAGGAAGTGGGGGCTGCTAACGTGAATTTTTTTTGGTTCTTGCCTAACAACTTGGTGTTGCACAAACAGTATGATATCAATAAAGGAAAAAAGAAAAAGAAATAAACATTTTCTTAAACCCCACCATCCTAGCTCCCTAACAGAAGTGTGTTTATTTTCCCCTGTTCTCTTTCAGGGCCTATCTACAGACAGACATGTTTTCATATGGCTATAATCCTAGCAGCATTAAGATTATATTTAACTGTTTTCCACTTAATATCATAAATACCAAATGTGATTCTGCTTATTCAGTGGCCCTGTCTTCTTTACAATGGAAGATTCCCAGAAAGAAGATATACTTGGAACCAATTCCGCTCAAGCAGTCCCCCGAGCTCTAGTCTCTGCTGGAGGCTCCCTGCATCTCTTTGTTTATCAAGCCCCAGCTGTGTCTCCTGAAACACCCTAAACTCTCTCCCTTTCAGCACCTACCCCACTGTCTCATGTCCACCTCCTCCAATCCTGGCTCCCATTCCTTTTTTGTCAGTTATTCTGTCACATGAAGATAATTGGATAGGTGTCACTAGATTTGGAAAATATGTTCGAGGTGGTCTAATTTAAAACATACGCTAATAAAACCCACAATGAGATTCCACTTCACACTCACCAGAATGGCTATAATCCAAATAGATGAAAACAAGTGTTGGTGAGGATGTGGAGAAGCTGGAACATTCACACTCTGCTGGTGGGAATGTAAAATGGTGCAACCGCTTTGGAGAATATCCTGGCAGTTTCTTAAATGATTAAACACAGAGTTACTACGTGACCCAGCAATTCCACTCCTAGGTAAATACCCCAGAGAAATGAAAACATATGTCAACACAAAGACTTATACACAAATGTTCATAGCAGCATTATTCGTAATAGCTAAAAAGTGGAAAAAACCCAACTGACTATCAACTGATCAATGAATAAATAAAATGTGATCCATCTATATACTGGAATAGTATTCAGCAATAAAAAGAAGATAAGCACTGACAGGTTCTGGAACATGGATAAATCTTGAAAACATTATGCTAAGCAAAAGGCCACATATTATATGATTCCATTTATATGAAATGTCCAGAATAGAAAAAGCTATAGAGACAGAAAGTAGATTATGGTTTTGTCTAGGATTTGGGGGAAGTTAGAGGGCTGAGGGAAAAGGAGAGTGACTGTTAATCGGTACAGCCTTTCTACTGGAGATGAAAATGTTCTAAAATTGATTGTGGTGATGGTTGCACAACTCTGTGAATATGCTAAAAATGACAGAATGACATACTTTAAATAAGTGAAATGTATGGTATGGGAAGTATAGCTCAATAAAGCTGTCTTTTTAAAAATGTAAACTTGGGCTTCCCTGGTGGCGCAGTGGTTGGGAGTCCGCCTGCCGATGCAGGGGACACGGGTTCGTGCCCCAGTCTGGGAGGATCCCACATGCCGTGGAGCGGCTGGGCCCGTGAGCCATGGCCGCTGAGCCTGCGCGTCCGGAGCCTGTGCTCCGCGACGGGAGAGGCCACAACAGTGAGAGGCCCGCGTACCGCAAAAAAAAAAAAAAGAAAATTTAAAAAAATAAAAATAAAAAATGTAACCTACATAGTATCCACGAAACTCACCCTGGGGATCCTGGAGGTACCTCAAAGAGTAGCAGATAACTTCCAGAGAGGCTGGTGTGACTGCGGATCTGGAGATGTGCCACACTTGTTCAGGAGTCATGGAAAAGAGCCACCAGGACAGAGCTTGCTGGCTTCCCGAAGCACCGTGGGAAACTCCACATGGGAGCTGCTTGAGGGTCAGGAGCAACAGGTATTAATTTAACAAAACTCATCCTCCTGAGTTGGGAGGCCAGCTAATTTAAGGTCTAATTACCGGAAGCCTAGACAAACAAATATAGGAAAAAAAGCACTGGACAAGGAATCAAGAGAGCTGGTCCTAATCCTACGTTACCAAGCTCCCCCAACCTGTCCATCTTTTGTATGGAAAATGGGGATAACTTCTGTCTATTTCAGAGCTGAGGGGATCAAATTGGCTGATGCTTTACAAATAGTTGAGTTCTGTACAAATGTGCAAGACCTGTGTGTGAGCTCCAACTGGATTGAGACTTAATAACTGTTTTTGCCATCCTAGCTACCTCGTAGAACCCTTCATAGCATGAATCCAAGATCAGGAGGGGTGGAGGAAGTTGTAAACAGGAATGCTGAACACTGGGACAGGCCAGCAGTTCCCCTTTAAGGGACTGCTCGCACCCAAGATGTACTGCCCAAGGGTACATCCACCTGAACGTAAGCATGAAATATACTTTTCCACCAAGCTTCAATTGATGCTTCGGTCTTAAGAGCTCCTGCTATGGGGAACTTGCTATCCAAGAGGGGTCAGCACTTCAATAAGGAATGGAACAGCGGCAGCAAGACATCACAGAACAAGAGAGCACAGGCTCAGCTTCAGCTGTATGCCAGGTGCTTTACCTATATCGTTACAGCTAATTCTCACGACATCCCCATGCTACAGGAATTATCCCCATTTTACAATGGAACTCACAGACCAGAAAGGCAAAAGAACTTGCCTATAGTCATAAAGTGAGGACATGGTAGAACCAAGATACCAGAGTTCAGGCATTCCTGATCACGGTTCCTGAATGAGAGCAGCATATGTTTATGTGCATTGGCAGCCACAAATGCCTCTCTCCTATCAAACCATGGAGTATGGAGGACCTGGGACCTGCTGGGTATTCACTAAATGGTTAATGAGCAAAGGATGGACAGGGTCGGCTAAGAAAACATGCAGGAGTGTTTACATGAACTGTAAGGAGGATTAAATGAGATAATGCATTGGAAGAGCTTTGTGACTGGCTCATACCAGAATTCAACCCAGCTGTCCAGTAACTTGCTGGGCAAGCCACTAGAAACGCAGGTAAAATTAAACACAAACAAAAACCCTTCCTTTTCAAAAACAAAAGAGAACACGCTTCCTTTTCACATTACAGCAGTATTCTAACAATAAACTGTTAGAGCGGTGATGTTCTAACAATAAATTCTGTGCTCACTCAATGGAGAGGTTTCAAGTGCAAAATGTATAGAGCAATAATTCTATCTTATTCCATAATTAGCACACAAGATTCAACTGGTAAAAATAAATACACACCAGTTATTAATCTTCATTTGGCTGGAAGAACAGTGATATAGAACTCCCTAAATCCATGGATATAACCCTTTATTGCAGCAGGACTATCAGAATCGAGCAGTAGTGCTTTACTCCTTAGAAAAATGAAGAGGTTTTTTAAACAAAGGATATCCCAGGAGAGAGAAGCAAGTTTACAGGAAAGATAAAAGAGCATTTCCTACCATCACCCGAAGAGCCAGGAGCCAATATGAACTTACTATCACCTGAACTTACTACTGGAAAGTTCTTTGTGGGGATTAGGCAACAAGGTTAAACAATTAAAAACAAAAACAAAAAAACCCAAAACCTAAGAGGAACCACCTCTAAGCATGAATTGCATTTTATTTCTGCTTCCACAATAAATACACCTGAGTTATTTTCTAAGTCTTACCTCCTGATCAAATGTCCTTAAAATTGAAATCTCACATTATCTTTAGTTGTGATCTAGTTCCACTTGGAAATTACATGCTTAGCTTTAAAACCACGGTTTTAAAGCTCAAACCTTATAGCACTGGTGCTCAGGCACCTCACAATTAGTTTCATTAGTCACAGAACAGTGCCTACTGGTTACAGAGGCCCCAGTTTTCATGTTGATGAAGGAATAGAGGCTTTTCATCCACCCAGAAGTTAAGATTTGATGGCTTTGCCTTCTAAGGCATCAAACATGTCTTCTAAGGCCTTCTCCACACACTGGAGAAACTCGTGGGCATTGCGGCCTTGGTAGGCAGAGACGTTGCAGCCTATCCAGTTGTCATGAACAGCATACGCAATGCCAAAACCATCAGGGACCACGGGGGCAAAGCCGCCGATGTTCACTGCTGGGCTGCTCAACGTGCTCGTGGACAGGATGTTGTGGTTTATCTGCCTATACGCAGGGTCCAGGTATAGCTCGGGCAGGTCAATCCCTTTGGCTGCTCCCAGGTACCGCAGGGCAAACAAGTGTCGATCAAAGCCCTGGCCTGTCAGAGACAAAATGGAAAACCAGAGTCTAAGAATCTCAGAACTGAAAGGGACCTCACTTGGTAAAACCTCCGACCCATGGTAGGAGCACCTTCACAGCATCCTTGATAGTGGAAGAAGGGTTTGTTTATCTCTGCATGCACACCTCCGGCTTGCTAACCTCTGGCTCAGTTCATTCTAGAATATTCCTTTTTAAAAAGCTGTGAACAGCTGAGCTAAAAATCAGCCTAAAATGAACATGATTTTTAAAATTTTGAAATTGAATCAGTTTAGTCAAACAGTCAAGAAAAGTACGTGGAGAACACACTATGGACTCAAAAACTAAGGTAAAAGCCAAAGTCCAAATCAAGTGTAAAAGACAAGACTGAGTCAGTGGAACAAAATGGAAGGGGTATTTGACCAGGGTTCTAATCTCCGCTTTCCTGATAATTTGCTGCGTGACCCTGAGCCAGTGGTCTCAGTTTCATACTTATAAAATTAGAGAAGGATGAGACTAGAATGTCTTGGAGGTCCCTTTCAGTTCCAGGACTTTGGCTACATGAAGGAACTGGACTGTGTGATCCTCCAGGTCCTTTCTGGGTCTCGAATTTTACTATGAAGAGGCAAAGAAAGAAGACACTTAGGTTGGGAAGAGCTTCTGAGTTGGCCTATTTACAGGCAACCAATACACTTCAACTGAAGTGAAGTAAGAGAGGCCGTGGGCTTAGAAATCCTACGTTGTCAAAAGTGAGTCTGATGACCAATAAATAATAGGAAGAGAGAGTATGTAACATGGCTGAAAGTGACCTTAAATGAGGACGAAGTTGGATGCATTTCCCCATCCTTGCTTAAGAGGAGAGAATATTCTGAACCCTAATGGCTAGTCTGGCTGTTTGGACTGCTAAGATAGAAAAAAATAATAATCAGTTGGCAGGTGGATTAAACCTAGTGAAGAGGCGGAAATCAGATGTGGGGTAGGATAGTGCTGAGGCTTACCCCAGTGCTGAGGGCAACAAGACCTAAGGGCATGCTCCCCAAACCCTGTCTCACCCATCGCTGCTTCTTTGGTCAGCTGGTTGTGGTACGTGGAGCACTTGGCTATCATCTGCTGAAGCTCTCCAGCACTGTGCTTGGAGGGCTCCCTGACAAAGGCCTCAGAGCACCTCTTTGTGAAGATGGAGGCCGGGCGGATGGTCTCGGTGCGGCCATGCTTGAATGCTGCAGTGCTACAGGACTCATAGGTGGCCACTGTCTGCCCGTACTGTTGCAGGAGGGCCATCTGGAAGGCCAGCTGAGCCACCGAGTCAGGGCTCAGCTTCTGCTTCTTCAGGAATTCTTTGCCTCCTCTCTGAAACTGGATGTAGTCAATGGTGAGGGTTTTCATGGTGGCATCAAATTTTTCCTTAGCAGTGCTAATGCCAGTCTTTAAAGCATCATTCAGCTTGAAGTTGAGTTTTTGTACGGCGACAGAAGAGTCAGTGTTAGCTGGCTGGCTCCGTGGAGTGATAGCAGGGGCCTGAGTGCTGTCTTTAAACACTTCATTAAAAAACCTGAGCACTGCAACACCATCGCCCCAAGCATGCTCAAAGTGGATAGCAGCAGTGCCATCCTTGGCTATAATGAGGTTAAAGGATTTATCAAACCAGCGGTTTGTGCCGTCACCGTGCAGCATGTTGTGGGACAAGTGGACAAGGTCCTTAATGGAGAAGTCATCTAGGCAGAGACAGAATACAGCAGAGTCCACTTTCCTCAGGGTCTCCTCGTTGCCACCACTCACCAGCTTCTGTCTGAGCTCTGCCCAGATGTCCCGGTTCTCACTGGTCAGATATGACAGTGGAAACTCGGGGGCCAGGCTACTGTCTGAGAGAATGTACTTCAGATGAGCCTGGATTTCTGAGGCGCTCACAATGTTCCCATTTTGATCCAGGACATCAAAGACATAGAAGTGTCCTTTTCTTAGGACCAGGAGGTGTCTGGCCTTGTCATCAGTGAAGAGTTCATCTCGACTGGGTTTGGGTAAACGAGTGGAATTGAAAAGCCGAAAATACTGGGACATATCCAGGGGATATGCATTGACCAAGTAGGCGCCATACCAGGACAGAGAAGAAGGCACAAAGCGTATGAGTCTCTTGAAGGTATCAGTGTCACTTTTGGCAGGGTTCAAGTGGAACACTTCTGGTTCCAAAAGGTCAGCCCGAAGTGTCTTCAGAAACCGGACGGCAGAGACAGTCATGTTGGTTGCCCGGGTGAGCTGGTCGTTGTACTCGGACTTTGGGTCAGGGTTGAATGACATAAATGGATTAAAGTTCAGGACAACTGGGTCTCGAGCAGTTAAGTACATATCAAACCAGGGACCTAAAAAATAAAAATTAAAAAAGAACAATAAAGAGTTAATGCAGTTCCTAAAGAAAAAAAAATCAAGCATATTCAGAAGAAGTGACATTAACCTCCAGAGGATGGAATTTTCTGATTATTTTTTTCCTCTGCAATAATTCATAAATGGTAAATGGGATCATATAATATGTGGTCTTTTGCATCTGACTTCTATCACTTACAATAATGTTTTGACAGTTCATCCATGCTATAGCATATATCAGTCTTCATTTCCTTTTATTGCTAAATAATGTTCCAATAATGTACCACATTTTGTTTATCCATTCATTTGTAGAAGGACATTTGGGTTGTTTCCACTTACTGGTTATTTTGAATAATGCTGGTATGTACAAATTTTCATGTGGACATATGTTCTCAGTTCTCTTGGGGGATATAGCTAGGAGTGGAATTGCTAGGTCATATGGCAAGTCTATGTTTAACCCCCCTTTTTTTGACTGAAACTGTTTGATTTTTTATTAATTTTTTCTTTTTTTATTGAAGTACAGTTGATTTACAATGTTGTGTTAGTTTCAGGTGTACAGCAAAGTGATTCAGTTATACATATACATATACCTAGCCTTTTTCAGATTCTTTTCTATTAGAGATTATTACAAGATACTGAATATAGTTCCCTGTGCTATACAGTAAGTCCTTGTTGTTTATCTATTTTAGATATATTAGTGTGTCTCTGTTAATTCCAAACTCCTAATTTATCCCTCCCCCACGCCAACCTTTCCCCCTTTGGCAACCATAAGTTTGTTTTCTATGTCTGTGAGTCTGTTTCAAACATGTTTTGGAAATAAGTTCATCTGTATCATATTTTAGATTCCACACATAAGTGATATATGATGGCTGTCTTTGTCTCACTTACTTCAGTTTATATGATAATCTCCAGGTCCATCCATGTTGCTGCAAATGGCATTATTTCATTTTTTAATGGCTGAGTAATATTCCATCATATATATATACCACATCTTCTTTATCCATTCATCTGTCTATGGACAGTTAGGTTGCTTGCATGTCTTGGCTACTGTAAATAGTGCAGCTATGAACATTGGGGAGCATGTCTCTTTTCGAATTAGAGTTTTCTCCGGATATATGCCCAGGAGTGGGATTGCTGGATCATACGGTAACTCTATTTTTAGTTTTTTAAGGAACCTCCATACTGTTCTCCATATTGCACCTATTTACATTCCCACCAACAGTCCCTTTTCTCCACACTGTCTCCAGCATTTATTTGTAGACTTTCTGATGATGACTATTTTGACTGGTGTGAGGTAATACCTCATTGTAGTTTTGATTTGTATTTTTCTAATAATTAGCAATGTTGAGCATCTTTTCATGTGTCTGTTGGCCACCTGTATATCTTCTTTGGAGAAATGTCTATTTAGGTCTTCTGCCCCCCTTTTTTTTTTAAGATATACAATTTATTTATTTATTTATAAATTTATTTTTGGCTGCGTTGGGTCTTCGTTGCTGCGTGCGGGCTTCCTCTAGTTGCATCGAGCAGGGCTACTCTTCATTGCGGTGCACGGGCTTCTCATTGTGGTGGCTTCTCTTGTTGCAGAGCATGGGCTCTAGGCACGTGGGCTTCAGTAGTTGTGGCACACGGGCCCAGCCGCTCCACAGCATGTAGGATCTTCCCAGACCAGGGATCGAACCCGTGTCCCCTGCATTGGCAGGCAGACTCTTAACCACTGTGCCACCAGGGAAGTCCCATTCTGACCATTTTTTGATTGGGTTGTTTGTTTTTTGATACTGAACTGTATGAGCTCTTTGTAAATTTTGGAGATTAATCCCTTGTTGGTCACATCATTTGCAAAAATTTTCTCCCATTCCGCAGGTTATCTTCTCATTTTGTTTATGGTTTCCTTTGCTGTGCAAAAGCTTTTAAGTTTAATTAGGTCCCAATCATTTATTTTTGCTTTTATTTCCATCACTCTAGGAGACAGATCTAAAAAAATATTGCTGTGGTTTATGTCAAAGAATGTTCTTCCTATGCTTTCCTCTAGGAATTTTATAGTATCTGGTCTTACATTTAGGTCTTTAATCCATTTTGAGCTTATTTTTGTATATGGTGTTAGAATGTTCTAATTTCGTTCTTTTACATGTAGCTGTCCAGTTTTCCCAGCACCACTTATTGAAGAGGCTGTCCTTTCTCCATTGTATATTCTTGCCTACTCTGTTGTAGATTAATTGACTGTAGATGTGTAGATTTATTTCTGGGCTCTCTATTCTGTTCCACTGATCCATATGTCTGTTTTTGTGCCAATACCATACTGTTTACATTACTGTACCTTTGTAGTATTGCCTGAAGTCTGGGAAGATTATGCCTCTAGCTGTGTTCTTTTTCCTCAGGATTACTTTGGCAATTCTGGGTCTTTTGTGGTTCCATGTAAAATTTTAGGATTATTCGTTCTAGTTCTGTGAAAAATGTCATGGGTAATCTGATACAGATCATGTTAAATCTGTAGATTGCTTTGGGTAGTATGGCCATTTTAACTATATTAATTCTTCTAATCCAAGAGCATGGTATTTCTTTTCATTTCTTTGAATCACCTTCAATTTCCTTTATCAATGTTTTTATAGTTCTCAGCATATAAGTCTTTCATCTCTTCGGTCAGGTTTATTCCTAGGTATTTCACTTTTTTTGGACACAATTTTAAAAGGGATTTTTTTTTACTTTGTCTTCCTGATATTTCATTGTTAGTGTAAAGAAATGCAACTGATTTCTCTATGTTAATCTTGTATCCTTCTACCTTACTGAATTCGTTTATCAGTTCTAATAGTTTCTGTGTTTGGGAGTCTTTAGGGTTCTCTATATAGAGTATCCTGTCATCTACATATAATGACAATTTTACCTCTTCCCTTCCAATTTAGATACCTTTTATTTCTTTTTCTTATCTGATTGCTGTGGCTAGGACTTCCAATACTATGTTGAATAGAAGTGGTAAGAGTGGGCATCCTTGTCTTGTTCCAGAATTTAGTGGGAAGGCTTTTAGCGTTTCACTGTTGAGTAGTATATTGGCTGTGGGTTTGTCATAAATAGCTTTTATAATATTGTGATATGTTCCCTCTATACCCACTTTGGTAAGAGTTTTTATCATGAATGAATGTTGAATTTTATCAAATGTTTTTTTCTGCATCTACTGAGATGATCATATGGTCTTTGTCTTTTCTCTTGTTGATGTGGTGTATCACATGATTGACTTGCATATCTGAACCACCCTTGTGACCCTGGGATGCATCCAACTTGATCATGGTGTATGATCTTTTTTATGCGCTGTTGGCTTTGGTTTGCTAATATTTTGTTGAGGATTTTTATATCCATATTCATCAAAGATATTGGCCTTTAATTTTCTTTTTTGATAGTGTCTTTGTCTGGTTTTAGTATCAGGATGATGGTGGCTTCATAGGATGACTTTGGGAGTGTTCCCTCCTCTTCAACATTCCATGTGCACTTGAAAAGAATGTATTCTGGTTTTTTTGGATGTGATGTCCTGAAGATATCAATTAAATCTGTTCTATTGTGTCATTTAGAGTCTCTGTTGCATTACTGATCTTCTGTCTGGAAGATCTGTCCATTGACGTCAGTGGGGTGTTAAAGTCTCCTACTATTATTGTATTCCCATCAATTCTCCCTTTATGTCTGTTAGTATTTGTTTTATGTATTTAGGTGCTCCTATATTGAAAGCATATAGGATAATGAATGTAATATCCTCTTCTTGTATTGATCCTTTTATCATTATACAGTGTCCTTCTTTATCTTTCTTTATGACATTGTTTTAAAGTCTATTTTGTCTGATTTAAGTATTGCTATCCCTGCTTTCTTGTCATTTCCACTTGCATGAAATATTTTTTCCATCCCCTCACTTGCAATCCATATGTGTTCTTTGCCCTTAAGTGGGTCTACTGTAGGCAGCATATTGTAGGTTCTTGTCTTATTATCCAGTCTGCCACTCTACGTCTTTTGATCAGAGCCTTTTGTCCATTGACATTTAAAGTAATTATTGATAAGTATGTATTTATTGTCATTTTAAACCTCGTTTTTCAGTTGATTTTGTATATCTTCTTTGTTTCTTCTTTTTGTTTTTCCTTTTGTGGTTTGATGGTTTTCTTTTGTATTATGCTTGAGTACCTTTTTTCTTTTTGTTTTTTTTGTGAATCTTTTAAATATGATTTTGATTTGTGGTTACTCTGATTTTCAAGTATGTTAACCCATCACTAAATCTACTTGCTTTAGACTGGTAGTCATATAAGCTCAAACACATTCTAAAAGATCTATATTTTCTTACTCCCCTCCCCCACATTTTGAGATTTGATGTCTCATTTTACATCTTCATGTTTATTCTTTTGCTGAACACCGTAGTTGTAATCGCTTTCATACAATTAAAAAAAAATTTTAAACCTATGTACTGACTTATTTCAGTGAGCTTTAATCCTTTTATATACTTATCTCTTCTACTGTTGTTTTCTCTTTCCTATAGATTCTTGCTTCTTTTCCATTTAGAGAAGACCTTTCAATATTTAGTTTAAGATAGGTTTAGTATTCCTGTATTCCTTTAGTTTTTGCTTGTCTGAGAAATTCTTTCTCTCTCCTTCTATTCTAAATGATAATCTTGCTGAGTAGAGTATCCTAGGTTGCAGGTTTTTCCCTTTCAGGACTTTGAATATATCTTGCCACTCCCTTCCGGCCTGCAAAATTTCTGTAGAGAAATCAGCTGATAGCCTTATGAGGGTTCCCTTGTAACTGCCTATTTGTTTTTCTCTTGCTACTTTTAGAATTCTCTCTTTATCTTTAACTTTTGGCATTTTAATTATGATATGTCTTAGAGTAGGTCTGTTTGGGTTCATTTTGTTTGGGACCTCTGTGCTTCCTGTGCCTGGAAATCTGTTTCCTTCTTTAGGTCTGGGAAGTTTTCAGCCATAATTTTTTCAAGTACATTTTCGATCCCCTTTTCTCTTTCTTCTGCTTCTAGGATTCCTATTATGTGTAGATTGGCATGCTTTACGTTATCCCATAGATCTCGTATGTTGCTTTCACTTTTTTTTATTTGTCTTTGTCTGCTGTTCTTTGGGTGATTTCCACTATTCTATCTTCCAGATCACTTATTCATTCTTCTGCATTATTTAGTTTGCTATTTATTGCCTTTAGCTTTGTTTTCATCTTGGCAATTGAGTGGTGTAATTTTGATTGGCTCCTCTTTGTAGTTTCTAGTTCCTTGTTACAATGATCTGAATTTCTAACAATAGCTTTTCTTAATTCCTTCAGCATTTTTATTACTTCCTTTTTGAACTTGTGGTCTGGTAGACTGGAGTGGTCATCTGTTTCATTGTTCTTTCAGGGGATTTCTCTTATTCTTTTAATTGGGAGTGATTCCTCTGCTTTTTCATTTTTCTTATATTTCTCTGACTGTGAATTTAGGAGAAAGAGTTATCTACTGTGGTCTTGAAGGGCTGTATTTATGTGGGAGTGTCCCTGTGTAGCCTGCTTGAATCCAAAATTTCTCGTGTGAGGGCTGTTTTTGGTATGGATGCTTGCCATCTCTTTCCTCAGGGTGGCCCTTGTACCCTTGATAGGGGGTGTGTTTGGTGTTGTGGTGACCAGAGCCCGCACTGGATGTTGGGTGGGGCCTCCTCTTTGCTTTGTGGATGTCACAGCCCGGCAGAGGGGAAGGGTCTGCTCCCCAGTTGTTGTAGTAGAAGTCCCCAGATCTGGTTCTAAGCTGTGGTGTGAAGTAGGCGGGACTGGAGCACTCCTTCTGGGAAAGGAGCTGCTGCATGTTTCTCCCCAGGAACTGTCTGCCAGGACGTGCGATTCTGTGATGCTGCCTGCCACCTGGTGTGAGCACCCACAAAGACCACTATTGCCTGGCACTGCCCTTGGGGGACACCTTTGCTTGGGGGCTCTGGTAACCTGAGGTCCCTTAAGCGTGCAGGTGCACTCACAAAGTGGTTGCTCCATAAACCCACTGGAGTTGTGTTCCCTGAGCCCGCCTACAATCGACCCAGATGGCCTTCAGGCATGCGTGGTTCTGGTCCCAAATCCACCATAGTGAGAACTCACTGGGGCCACCTCCCTGCACCCACAGTGGGACTGCTGGTAATCAGCTCAGACAGCCCCCAGGCAGGCACGTGCAGTCCTGAACCCAAATTCTGCCAGAGCGGCAACCTGCCAAAGCTGCAACCCAGCACCTGCAGTGGGATCGCCAGCGATAAGCTCAGATTTCAGGCCCGCCTTCATGTGTGCCACCCACAAAGTTCACAGCATCTGTGGTGATTGGAGTCACACCCTGCTGTGAGCATGCTGACAGTGAGGCTGCTATGGCAGGCCCACCCCCCTCCCCCCGTGTGTTGACAATGGGGCTCCTATGGCAGACCCATGCTCCATCCTGTGTGCACGCCCAGTTGCAGCCTGGGTCACACTCCAGGCCCTTTGGGATGTCTCCCCACAGCCAAACCGTGTCCTCTCCCTGGTCTGTCCTCTGAAACCTGAGTTTCAGCACCCAGTCACTGCACACACCAGCAGGCACGCGTCTTGGGCTCAGAAATGTGGCAACATGGCCAGAACCATCTATGTTGGTGTATCTCTACCCTGCAGGGCGGCAAGCCAGCTCCCACACTCTCCTCTCCAGCCTCTGAAGCTCCCTATCTGTCCTGGTGGACCTCCCAGCCAGTGAAGGACGTTCTCAGGGTGAGGGAAGCTGTCCTCTTTCACCGCTCCCTCCCAGGAGCACAGGTCCTGTCCCACATCCTCTTCTCCCTTTTCCATTCGTCCTACCCAGTTACACGAGATCTTTCTTGCAGCTTTGGTTGTATGAGATCTTCTGCAAGCTTTCAGTAGATGTCCCGTGAGAACTGTCCCACATGTAGATGTGTTTCTGATGTATTTGTGGGAGGAGGTGAGCTCCATGTCCTTCTACTCCACCATCTTGGACTGAACTCTATGTTTAACCTTTTGAGGAACTGCCAGGGTGCCTTACAAGGTGGCTGAACCAGGGCTTCCCTGGTGGCGCAGTGGTTAAGAATCCACCTGCCAATGCAGGGGACATGGGTTCGAGCCCTGGGCTGGGAAGATCCCACATGCCGTGGAGCAACTAAGCCTGTGCGCCACAACTACTGAGCCTGTGCTCTAGAGCCCGCAAGCCACAACTACTGAAGCCCACGTGCCTAGAGCCCGTGCTCCGCAACAAGAGAAGCCACCGCAATGAGAAGCCTGTGCACAACGAAGAGCAGCCCCCGCTCGCTGCAACTAGAAAAAGCCCGCGCGCAGCAACAAAAAACCAACGCAGCCAAAAATAAATAAATAAAATAATTTAAAAAAAAAACAAAGTGGCTGAACCATTACCACCAGCAGTATACAAGGGTTCCAATTTCTCCACATCCTCAGCAGCATTTGTTATTGTTACTATAAGTCTTATTTGATTGGAGCCATTCTGGTGGGTAACCATCATTGTGGTTTTGATTTACATTTCCCTAATGTTTATTAATTACTTTTTCTTCCTCACTCCGTTTCCTTTTTTGACACTTACAGAAATAAAAAACAATAATACCTCACTGGCATTCATGCTGAAATAGAATAGTTGTTAATTCCCACCCCATCCGCTTAGGTTTCTCATGCTTCATCTCCTTTCAGGGACAACATTCACACCTGACTGTCTCCCTAATATGGCAGAAAGTCTTCACCATCCTTCTGTGTACTATGTACATTACTGCACTCCCTCTTTTAGGAAATGCTTGAAAAGCAATTAGAAATAACTATCAGTGCGAGTGAATCACTCCAACCAGCCCTCTGTATTCCTGTGGATGTTTTGCTTGTAAAAATTCCAGAGGCAGTATCTTATCAGAAAATGTGTTTTCAAGGGAAGTTCCTGGTGGGATTAGGAAATTCCTAATCAAATATAGCCTATCTTTGATTCAAAGAAATAGTTTTTACATATAAAGTATTGGGAAAGGATTAATGGACATGAATTTATCTATTATTCATTTGTTGGTCCCTTCATTCCTTGCGAATCAGTGCTGTGCCAGGCCCTGGCCCAGGGGATATAGAGAGGAATAGGGCATGGACTTTAATTCAGAAGAACTCTGATGAAGGAGACAAATAGAATTAAAACATAATGCAATGCATTAAAATGGGGGCAAGACGTATTTGACAAAAGAAGACATGAATTTATGCCTCTGATCTGTTCAGTAAAAGAATTTAAAGAGACAGAAACCAATAAGGCAAAGAGAATGAGAGACGAGAAAAGAACAAATATTAGAAATTGGAAAGCTCTCTAGCCAATTCAACCTAACCTGGCAGCAGAGAAAGCCAAGAAACAGTATGATTTACACAGCAGAACCCCCAGAGGGCTCAGGAAGTAGCAGCCTAGATATATCTGGTTGAAGGGCTGTTCAATTAAACCCCCACCCCACACCCCAGATTCCCTCCCCACTCCAAATAGGAGACTTAAGTTTTATTCACTGGAGAAAGTAAAATTGGGGGACATAAGTTACATATGAGAGCTCAAGTCTTTTTCCCTTATCCCACTCCTACGACAGCAGCAAACAGGAAAATACCTTTTGGCAGTTTACCGGAAAAGCCTTCCCTGGGAGTCTAACCCAAAGACACCAACATTAGGGGCACCCCGAGGAAATGGTTTAGCTGATCACATTACAGTGAAGCTGTGACTGACAAGCACGCCCTCATCTACAGAGCTTGCCACAACTTTTAAATATCTCATTCAGATCTAAGACAACAGAGAAGGATTATGAAACATCTGAAGAAAGAAAAGAGGGTAAAACAAACCAGCAAAAAGCAAATTCGAGACAGACTAGGAAGGAAGATGAGAATTAAAAAAAAAAAAAATCCCAGGTAAATTATTAAGCACATAGAAAGCAAAAGAAAGTAGAATTATTAACTTCAGAGAAAACAAAGTTCATATGGGAAAGGAAAAACAATTCCAATGTGCTACACAATTCAGCTGACAATAGTGTTTACATGATTATAATAGTGTAAACACTAGGTATTGAGCAAACGAAAATTACAAATAACTATACTGTGACAATGAGGGGATAGAAATGTGGTGAGGATATAAGAGACTGCTAAATCCTAATCTTTTACAGTGAGACATCAATAGATAATGCCTAAAACTACAAAAGATGCATTAATATGAGTCAGTAATTTAGAGAATGGCGGAAAATGAGAAGTGAGAAATTAGGGCAAGGTCAGGAAATTTCTGTTTCTCCTAACAAGCCTGAGAAAACTATCTGATTCTTTAAACTATATGCATGTATAACCTTATTAAAAATATAAACTGAGTTAAAAGAAGTGCTGTGGGAACAGAGGTGAAAGCAACCAACTCTGAATGGGAAGAAGGGCTGAAAGGTTTCATAGAAAAATCATCCTACTCGATCTTTTTTTTTTTCTTTTTCTTAATTGAGATGTAATTGACATATAACATTATATTAGTTTCAAGTGTACAACATAATGATTTGATATTTGTATATACTGCAAAATGCTCAGCACAATAAGTCTAGCTGACATCCATCACCATACATACGTAGAAAATTTTCTTTCTTATGAGAAGCTTTAAAATCTATACTCACAGCAACTTTCAAATATACAATACAGTATTATTAACTATAGTCACCGGGTTATACATTACATCCCCAGGACTGACTTATTTTATAACTGGAAGTTTGTACCTTTTGATCCCCATCTCCCATTTTGCCTAGCCCCTGTCCTGAACTTCTCATAACCACCCTAACTGGGTCTTAAAGGAAGAATTTGCCAGGTAAAAAATGGTGGGGCGAACAACATGGATAAAGGCACAGAAGAATGAAAGACTAACGGGTTGAGGGAAGGAGCTGTTCAGTTTTGCTGAAGCATGGGTGTGTCAGGGAGGATGGTAAGAGATGAGGCTGGATCGGGCAGTTGGGCCAGACCGTGAAGGACCTAGAATGATACACACAGGACATAGGACTAAATCCTGCATCCTTTACAGACAGAACCAATGATTAGGTTCTGTCTTGATCCCACCTACAGAGCAGGCAAGCTACTGCTCTTGAGCATGGACTCCAGGCAGCACCTCAGTGGAGGATGAACTCACTCAACCTTAATGTTTACCTCAGGAAGAGAGGATGAGATAACACTTCAGTGCTGGTCTCACCAAAAATATCTGTGAGATTAAAACAGGAGAGAAGATGACTTGCTTTCAATTACAGAGGGCTCTGGAAATATCAAGCCCACAGCCTTGCCTACCCACCTGAAATGTAGCTCGTATGTTTATTCTGCTTGTCCTGAGCGACCAGCTGCTTGTGCAGTTCTTTTCCAATCCCATTTTCAAAACTCTTACACAATTGTTCCGTTTTCCTGAAATGTTCAAAAAAAGATAGAGTCAAACCATGGCAGGGAATAGATGATTTTTATTTATTTATTATTATTATTTTTTAACATCTTTATTGGAGTATAATTACTTTACAATGGTGTGTTAGTTTCTGCTTTTATAACAAAGTGAATCAGCTATACATATACATATATCCCCATATCTCCTCCCTCTTGCGTCTCCCTCCCACCCTCCCTATCCTACCCCTCTAGGTGGTTACAGAGCACTGAGCTGATCTCCCTGTGCTATGCGGCTGGGGAATAGACGATTTTTAGATTCATGGCCAAGAACTCATCACAGAACTTTGGGTCCCCAATAGCATATCCCTAGAACCAGGGACTGAGATCAGAAAGTACCTCTGGTCAGAAGAACAGGAATCAATCTAAACAGATAAATCTAGGATATCTTAAAATGATTGATTAGGAAGATGAATCCACATCTCATAAAATAATGTGTAATCTAGGAGGCATGGAGAAAATGATATAAGCTTTGGAGCCAAGAAGAGCTAAGTTTGAATTCTAGCTCTGTTACTTTCAAACTGTATAACCGTGGACAAGTTACTTGATCTCTCTCAGTCTCAGTTTCTCTATATGTAAAATAGAGATAATATACCACCTTACATGATTTTTAAAATATTTATAAGAGCTAAGGATTTAGGATAGTTTGAAACATAATACTTAGTAGCAGGTAGCTATTACATCATTACCATGTCAATAGAAGCTTCAAGTGACTAATGTGGAATATTTAAAAGCAGAGGACTACATTATGAATGGTTCATCTTTTTTTTCCCAGCACTGTCCATTGAAGGACTCCGTGATTCTAATGAGAAGGCCAGTTATTTGCACGACAAATTCCCATTGTGGAAAAAGAGTACTATACCAGGATACAAGAGCTTGATGGAATCCGCTTTTTAACAATATCCAATATTATTTTCCAATTCCATACTGAATTAGTTTCCTAGGACTGCCATAACAAAGTACCACAGACTGGATGGCTTAAGACAATAGAAACTTATTCTCTCACAGTTCTGGAGGCTAGAAGTACAGAATCAAGGTGCTGACAAGACCATATTCTCTCTGAAGACCCCAGTGGAGAATCTGTTCCAGGACTTTCTCTTAGCTTCTGGTGTTACCAGGTATCCTTGGCATTCCTTGCCTTGTTAATCCACTGTAATCTGCCTCTGTCCTCACATGGCTGTCTCTGTGTCTCTCCTCTTCTTATAAATATACCAATCATATTGGATTAAGGACTCAGCTCTCTCCAGTATGACCTCATCTTAATTAATTACATCTGCAACTACCCTATTTCCAAATAAGGTCACATAACGAGGTTCTCAAAAGGGAATGAATTTGGAGGGCACACTATCCAACCCAGTACATATGCTCACCAAGCAAACTTCTGGTCTGCCACATGCTCTCCTTAATGAACCTCCCTACCAAGAGCACACGCCCCCTGTAAATGACTGGTACCAGCTAGCCAACCAGGTAACACCCACCAAGATAGCACAAATTTGGCATTCTGGCTTATAAACCATTGCCTGTTGAGTCTAGTTAAAGAGACTCTCACCTCAGGGCCTGGTCAGCCCTTCATGAGTGAAAAATCTATTTCCTGAACTTGCAAACGTAAAGACCAGGTCCTAGGTGCCTGGTGACCCAATCAAATCACAGACACTCCCTGAAACTTGGTTCCCCGGCACTTGCCAGCCTCCCCTGAGCCACCCATCCATGGCCATTCAGGGTTCTCAGCTTTTACCTGAACTGGCCATCATCCAAGAGAGGCTTCTGCGCACTGAGGTATCTCCTAACGGTGTCTTCAAGTTTGGGAATAGGCAGCCTGGGAAGAAAGTAAGGTCAAGTGTAAGGGTGACAATCTGTGGAAGAGGTTAACTAGCTTCCCAACCCAAACTAACCAATAATTACTGGATAATTAACTTCTTTCCAAAAAAAACAAACAACAAAAGGAAGCCACTTACAAATGAGAATAGATGAATTTAAGTATAATTGGTAGCTCTTTTTTTAAAGTAAAATAATAACTTTTTAATGTATTAATGATGAATTTCATAAGCTGAATTAGTAAACACACTAACAGATTCAAAATGGGGAAGCAGAAGCTGCCCCAAAATTCCTGTTTCCTGTCACTGTTATAATACCTGTGTTAACCCTGTACTGGCACTGATTTTATTTCTACCCTTAGTTTGAACGACTGTCTTTTTCTCTCCCAAGATGAAAAAAAACTTCTATTTTTAAATTTTCTAGTGTATTTTATGACAGAGAATCATACAAAAGGGAAACACAGGTCTGTCCAATGGGCCAGCCAACCATGGGATCGACCATCAAGCCATGCCCAGCTCACCAGGAGTCCTGTGAGGAAGAACCAAATCTTCCTCTGTGCTTACTTACTCATCATTCTCTACCGGTGGATTCCCAATGACAGCTATGGCAATGAAGTTACAGGTCCACAGTGAAATGAAAACACCAGGGGTATGTTGTGAGGCCTACTTTTTTTTTTCATGTTAATAATTTTACTGAAAGATATATCCCCTAGTACCAAAACTTAATCCAAGTTTGTTAGGTTACCTCTGCCAACTCAAAATGAACACTGATACATTCAAAATATCTAAATATAGCAGCCATTTAGGAAAACTGAAAGTTATCCATAAAACACAGTTTAAGACCTTACTAATAAGATACACTGTAGTTCTTCAGTTTATTTTTCAATGCATGTTTATCCAAAATACAATGTCAAAAAACAAATCTGAATTTACAGCCATCATGGACTTAGGCTGCACTGAGTAACCATTCACAACACTGTAACACTGTAGGTCCCCTTACATGGACTTATGCAGAAAATCCCTAACACTAGCTCAGCTATCTCATAAGTACAAAGTTACCTACTTACCTTTCTCAAGACTTTGTTTTGATACAGTAGGGACATTAAGGAAAATTTACCTTCTTTTTAAACAATTCTAAATTAGAGGCAATGGCAGTTTTATAAAAGCAGTCCTTATTCAAAAGATTCTGGAGTGTTAACTCTAGCTTGAGCTTACTTTAGTGGGGTAAAGTAAGTTTTCAGAGTGATGATTTATTTTGGAGTTATTAGCACAACAAACTGAATTTTCTCAATGGAACTAAATTAAGGCAGTATAGATTCTACAAAAAAATTATTATCATGGATACAAAGTCACCTGTTTTCTATAAAAATTATCAAAGATCACTTAATGAATATGCTAAACTTACCAAGTCTATATTTTTGCCTTCTATAAAATACCCTCGTTGTAAATGTCAAATAACAACATAGTCCATATCACTGGATTATCTGATACTTGCAGAAGATGGCCATAGTTGTGAAGTTACTGGTTCACAAGGAAATAAAACAAACATGGACAGTACAGTGAGCTTTTCACAAAGCTAAATTTGCTTACATGAAAAGTCTGTTCTTAATTCTGAGATTGTCCCACCCCCCCGTTTTAGGGTGAGAGTCATTAAAGGTCTTTTTTTTTTAAGAAATAATGTTGATAACAGTATTTTCCCCTATAATTTTACTGATCTGTGAAGTCTAAAAGTATAAGAACTACTGATGGTGAAAAGACAAGGACATTTAGAATCAGACCTAGGCTTAAGTCCCAGCTCTGTCACTTAATCTCTCTGATATGGTTATAGGTAAATACCACTTGCCTTCAGATTTCTCCTCAAAGAAAGCCACTCCCCAACTTCTAGGAAGGACCGATACCCTCCTAACCTCCACAACCTGCCATCAACATCAAACACGTTTCTTTCCTCTCAAATCTAATTGTACCACCTTCTCCCCATCCTCATCTGTTATCCACTCCAAGGAATGCTGGGTTAGTAAACCAGCTCTCTGGTGGGTAGGGGGTGAAGCCCTGATTTGTAGCATTTACCAATTTCTGTAAATCTCCCACCATGGCCAAGTTCAAGCTACCAACATGATGTCACCGAATGTGGAGCTGGGAAGAAATGCAGAGTTGGCTCACATGATTATGGTGATGTATAGAGAGGGGAGCTCACCACTCATTAGGATTCTTCCTCTGAATCCCCTTTTCTCACCTCCACTGGCACGTGGGCTGGCACAGAACAGGTACTCAATGTGTGTTAAGTGAATTAGTTGATTACCTTCCTTTACCCCTCTATGTACCCCAGGACCCTATATTCTTCTCTATCATTTTTAGAGGCATTTATGTATTTATGTCTCTCTTCCCCATCAGACTGCAGACCATGAGATCCTTTAAGGATGCAGAAGATGGAGAGATTCTCTTCTCCCATCCTGTTGGTTTTGACATCTTCTTCTGATTCTGTTTTCCTCCATTATGTCCTCTTGCCCTAAAAGTGCCAGTTTTCTCAAGACTGGCTCCTCTGCCCTCTTCTGACTGGATACTCCATCGGTGATTCCCCCCTGCTCTGACAGAATCAACTCTGACACTTACACAGGCTCTTCCAAGCAGGCAATGAGGAAGAAAACTGAAGGTATGCAAGGGGGCATAATCCTGTCAACTGTGGATTCGTTCTTTGTTTAGGGACAGTGTGCTATGCTGGAAAAGCCTAAGCTTTGAAGCCAAACAAACCCGAGTTCCAATTTTAAACAAGTCACTTTTCAGAAAGTAGACTGGTGGTTACCAAGGGTGTTGGGGGAATGGGGAATGACTGCAATGACGGGGAGAGGCGATGAATTAGATAGTGGTGACAGCTGCACAACGCTGTGATTATATAACCCTCCCCCATGGAACTGTACACTTTAAAAGTAGGAATTTTACCAGTGCACAGGCACTAGACCCAGGACCCCCAGGGCCCTGCAGCCAGAGATCACAGGACCCAGATGCACCCACCAGTGAGCAGGCACCAGCCCTCAAATCCCTGACCTGCCCACCAGTAAGCCTGCTCTAGCCTCAGGACCAGCCTACCCACTAGCTGGTGGACACCAGCCCCAGGGCAACAACAGCCCCTCAGCTGGAGGACCCAGCTCAGACTCCAGCAGGCCAGCAGCACCTGCCCTGGGGCTGGTTGGGCCCTGGCCTCACCCACCAGCAGGCCAACACAAACTTCGGGACACCCTTGACCCCGCAGCCAGCTGTGTCAGGAGCCAGCCCCATCCACCAGCAGTCCAGCACCAGATCTGGAACCTCTGGGCCCCCTGGGCCCTGCAGCCAGACCCCAGGAACTGACTCTGCCCACCAGTGAGCCAGTACTAGCCCTGGGACCCCCGGAGCTCTGCAGCCAACCACCTTGTGACCCGGCCCAGCCAACTGGCAGCCAGCAGCCTCTGCACACGGCAGGGCCTGGCAACCAACCAGACCAGGGGACAACCAAGCCTATCAGACTGCCCATGGTAGTCAGCCTACCACAGGAGAAGGACCCACGCAGTCCACATTAGGGGCACCTCTAGAGCACGTAGCTCTGGTGACAAAAGAGGAGTGCAATACTGGGACACATAGGACATCTCTTACAAAAGCCCACTTCTCCAAGATTGGGAAACATGACCAACCTACCAGATACACAGAGATAAAAACAGCAAGTTAGGCAAAATGAAGTGACAAAGGAACATGTTCCAAATGAAGGAACAAACTAAAACCCCAGAAGAAGAATTAAGTGAAGTGGAGACAGGCAGTCTACCTGATAAAGAGTTCAGGGTAATGACTGTAAAGACGATCATAGAACTCAGGAGAAGAATGGATGCACAGAGCAAGAAGTTAGACGTTTATAACAAAGACTTAGAAAATATAAAGAACAATCAAACAGAGATGAAGAATACACTAACTGAAATGAAAAATACACTAGAAGGAATCAACGGGAGACTAAATGATACAGAGGAACAGATCACATGAGCTAGAAGACAGGGTAGTGGAAATCACTCACGCTGAACAAAAAAAAGAAAACAGAATGAAAAGCAATGAGGATGGTTTAAGGGACCTCTGGGACAATATCAACTGTACTAATATTCACATTATAGGGATCCCAGAAGGAGAAGAGACAGAGAAAGGGGCAGAGAACATATTTGAAAACATAATAGCTGAAAATGTCCCTAACATGTGAAAGAAAACAGACATCCAAATCCAGGAAGCACAAAGAGTCCCATACAGGATGAACCCAAAGAGGAACACATCAAGGCACATAGTAATTAAATGGTAAAAATTAAGTATAAAGAGAAAATATTAAAAGCAGCAAGGGAAAAGCAACAAGTTACTTACAAGGGAACTCCCATGAGATTATCAGCTGACTTTTCAGCAGACTCTGCAGGCCAGAAAGGAGTGGCATGATATATTTAAAGTGATAAAAAAGAAAAACCTACAACCAAGAATACTCTACCCAGCAAGGCTCTCATTCAGATTTGATGGAGAGATCAAAAGTTTTTCAAACAAGCAAAACCTAAAAGAGTTCAGCACCACCAAACCAGCTTTGCAAAAAATGTTAAAGGGACTTCTCTAAGCAAAAAAGAAAAGGTCATAACTAGAAACATGAAGATTAGAAAAGGAAAAAGCTCACCAGTAAAGGCAAATATACAAAAAAGTTAGATCATCAACCACATACAAAGCTAGTAGGAAGGTTAAAAGAAAAAACTGGTAAAATCATCTATAGCCACAATAAGCAGTTAAGGGATTCACAAAACAAGTAGATCTAAAATATGATGTCAAAAACCGTCATCATGATATGCAAGGACAGTACAAATGCAGGGCTGTTAAAATGCATTTGAAATTAAGAAACCAGCAACTAAAAACAATCATGTATATACACAGATGGCTATATTTAAATCTCATGGTAACCACAAACCAAAAATCTATAATTGATAACACGCAGAAAAAAGAGAAAGGAACCCAAAGGTAAGACTAAAGATTGTCACCAAATCACAAGAGAAGAGAAAAAGGACTAATAAAGGAACAAAAAAGAACTACAAAAACAGTCTCAAAACAATGAACAAAATGGCAATAAGAATATACATATCGGGACTTCCCTGGTGGCTCAGTGGTTAAGAATCCGCCTGCCAATGCAGGGGACACGGGTTTGAGCCCTGGTCCAGGAAGATCCCACATGCCATGGAGCAACTAAGCCCGTGCGCCACAACTACTGAAGCTGCGCTCTACAGCCCGCGAGCCACAACTACTGAGCCTGCATGCCACAACTACTGAAGCCCGTGAGCCTAGAGGCCGTGCTCCACAACAAGAGAAGCCACCGCGATGAGAAGCCCGCGAACCACAACGAAGAGTAGCCCTCACTTGACACAACTAGAGAAAGCCTGTGCACAGCAACGAAGGCCCAACACAGCCAAAAATAAATAAATCAATAAACTTATGTTTAAAAAAAGAATATACATATCAATAATTACTTTCAGTGTAAATGGACTAAATGCTCCATTCAAAGACACAGAGTAGCTGAATGGATACAAAAACAAGACCCATATATAAGCTGCCTACAAGAGATTCATTTCAGATCTAAAGACACACACTGATTTGAGGGGATGGAAAAAGATATCCTATACTAATGGAAATCAAAAGAAAGCCGGGATAGCAATACTTATATTAGACAAAACAGACTTTAAGACAAAGATGGTTACAAGAGACAAAGAAGGACACTACATAATGATCAAAGGATCAATCCAAGAAGAAGGTATAATAATTTTAAATATATATGCACCCGGGCTTCCCTGGTGGCGCAGTGGTTGAGAGTCCGCCTGCCGATGCAGGGGACACGGGTTCGCGCCCCGGTCCGGGAAGATCCCGCATGCCACGGAGCGGCTGGGCCCGTGAGCCATGGCAGCTGAGCCTGCGCGTCCGGAGCCTGTGCTCCGCAACGGGAGAGGCCACAACAGTGAGAGGCCCGCGTAACGCAAAAAAAAAAAAATATATGTGTATATATATATATGCACCCAACATAGGAGCACCTAAATACATAAAGCAAACATTAACAGACATAAATGGAGAAATTGACAGTAACACAGTAATAGTAGGGGAGTTTAACACCCCACTTACATCAATGTACAGATCATCAAGACAAAAAATCAATAAGGAAACACTGGCCTTAAATTACACATTAGACCAGAGAACCTAATAGATACATAAAAAACATTCTATCCCAAACAGTAGAATACACTGTTCCAAGTGCACATGGAACATTCTTCAGGACAGGTCACAAAACAAGCTAGGCCATAAAATAAGCCACAGAAAATTTAAGAAAACTGAAATCATATCAAGCATCTTTTCCAGCCACAATGCTGTGAGACTAGAAATCAACTACAAGAAATAAACTGCAAAAAACACAAACATGTGGAGGCTAAACAACACACTACTAAACAACGAATGGATCACTGAAGAAATCAAAAAGGAAACAAAAAATACCTGGAGACAAATGGAAAAAAACCCACAATGACTCAAACTTCATGGGATGCAGCAAAAGCAGTTCTAAGAGGGAAGTTTATAATGCTATAAGCTTACCTAAGGAAACAAGAAAAATCTCAAATAACCAATGTAAACTTACACCTAAAGGAACTAGTGAAAGAACAAAACACTAAGTTAGTAAAGGGAAAGAAATCATAAGGAACAGAGCAGAAGTAAATGAAATAGACTAAAAAAAAATAGAAAAGACCAATGAAAATAAGAGCTGGTTCTTTGAAAAGATAAACAAAATTGATAAACTTTAAGCCAGACTCATCAAATAAAAAAGAGAGAGGGCCCAAACTAATAAAATCAGAAATGAAAAAGGAAAAGTTACAACTGATGCCACAGAAATACAAAGGACCAAAGGAGATTACTATGAACAACTATATTCCAATAAAATGGACAACCCAGAAGGAATGGACAAATTCCTAGGAATGTACAATCTCCCAAGACTGAACCAGGAAGAAATAGAAAATATGAATAGACCAATTAACAGTAATGAAATTTAATCAGTAATTTAAAAACTCCCAACAAACAAAAGTCCTGGACCAGGTGGCTTCACAGGTGAATTCTACCAAACACGTGGAGAACAGTTAACATCCATCCATCTCAAACTATTCCAAAAAAAACTGCAGAGGATGTAATGCTTCCAAACTTATTATAAGAGGCCAGCATCATCGTGATACAAAAAACAAAGATACCACACCAAAAAGAAAATTACAGGCCAATATCACCAATGAACATAGATGCAAAGATCCTCAGTAAAATATTAGCAAACCAAATCCAACAATACAATAAAAAGATCATGCAGCCTGATCAAGTGGCATTTATCACAGGGACACAAGGATGGTTCAATATCCACAAATCAATGTAATACATCACAACAGCCAATTGAAGAATAAAAGCCTTACGATCATCTCAATAAATGCAGAAAAAGCTTTTGACAAAATTCAACATCTATTTATGACAATACTCTCCACAAAGTAAGTACAGAGGGAACACACATCAGCATAATAAAGGTCACATATGATAACTCCAGAGCTAACACATACTCAATGATGAAAAGCTGATAGCATTTCCTCTAAGATTAGGAACCAGACAAGGAATTCCACTCTTGCTCCTTTAATCAACATGCTATTGGAAGCCCTAGCCACAACAATCAGACAAGAAAAAGAAATAAAAGGAATCCAAATTGAAAAGGAAGGAGCAAAACTGTCAGAGTTTGCAGATGACATGATACTATGTCACAGAAAATCCTAAAGACACTATTAAAAAACTACCAGAGCTCATCAATGAATTCAGTAAAGTTGCAGGACACAAAATTGATATACAGAAATCTGTTGCACTCTACATGCTAACAATGAACTATCAGGAGGAGAAACTAAGGAAACAAGCCCATTCACAATCGCATCAAAATGAATACCTAGGAATAAATCTAACTAAAGAGGTAAAAGACCTATAAGACACTGAAGAAAGAAATCGAAGATGACACAAACAGATGGAAAGATATACCTTGTTAATGGACTGGAAGAATTAATATCATTAAAATGACCATACTACCCAAAGCAATCTACAGATTCAATGCAATCCCTATCAAAATACCAATGTCATTTTTCACAGAACTAGAACAAATAATTTTAAAATTTGTATGGAAACACAAAAGACCCCCAAATAGCCAAAACAATCTTGAGAAAGAAGAAGAGAGCTGGAGATATCACATTCTCTGACTTCAGACCATACTACAAAGCTAGCATAATCAAAACACTATGGTACTGGCACAAAAACAGACACATAGATCAATGGAACATAAGAGAGAGCCCAGAAATAAAACCACACACTTATGGTCAATTAATCTATGGCAAAGGAGGCAAGAATATACAATAGAGAAAAAACAGTCTCTTCCTTAAGTGGTGCTGAGAAAATGGAATAGCTATGTGTAAAAGAGTGAAATTAGAATATTTTATCAAACCATACACAAAAATAAACTCAAAATGGATTAAAGGGCTTCCCTGGTGGCGCAGTGGTTGAGAGTCTGCCTGCCGAAGCAGGGGACACGGGCTCGTGCCCCAGTCCGGGAAGATCCCACATGCCGCGGAGCGGCTGGGACCATAAGCCATGGCCATTGAGCCTGCGCGTCTGGAGCCTGTGCTCTGCAACGGGAGAGGCCACACAGTGAGAGGCCCACATACCGCAAATAAATAAATAAATAAAATTTTTAAAAAATGGATTAAAGAGCTAAATGTAAGACTGGAAACCACAAAACTCCTAAAAGAAAACATTGGCAGAACACTCTTTGACATGAATCACAGTAATATTTTTTTTGATCTGTTTCCTAAAGGCAAAGGAAACAAAAGCAAAAACAAAACAAAACAAAAACAAATGGGACCTAATCAAATTTAAAAGATTTTGCACAGCAAAGGAAACCATCCAAAATAAAAAAAAAAGACAACCTACTGAATAGGAGAAAATATTTGCAAATGATATGACTAATAAGAGGCTAATGTCCAAAATATATCAACAGCTCATACAATTCAACATCAAATAAACAACCTGACTTAAAAAAATGGGCAGAGGGACTTCCCTGGAAATTCAGTAGTTAAGACTCTGTGCTTCGGGACTTCCCTGGTGGTGCAGTGGTTAAGAATCCACCTGCCAATTCAGGGGACACGGGTTCGAGCCCTGGTCCGGGAAGATCCCACAAGCTGCAGAGCAACTAAGCCCATGCAACACAACTACTGAGCCTGAGCTCTAGAGCCCGCGAGCCACAACTACTGAGCCCACGTGCCACAACTACTGAAGCTCGTATGCCTAGAACCTGTGCTCTGCAACAAGAGAAGCCACTGCAATGAGAAGCCCGCGCACCGCAACAAAGAGTAGCCCCCCCTCGCCACAACTAGAGAAAGCCCGCGTGCAGCAACGAAGACCCAACACAGCCAAAAATAAATTAATTAATTAATTTAAAAAAAATCAAATCTGACTCCTATCTCATGACTGTAACCACCATGAGATGCTGCTTGCTACTTATCCATTATATCATAACTGTTTACCTGTTAAATCTCCCCCACTATACAGTAAGCTCCTCAACATGACTGACTGGTCTCCAAATCCCTATTAATAAATGGTTATCAAATTAATAATGTGAATGTGTAGGTCAGGTTGTTCCACCCTTTCTCTGCTTCGGACTTGCATTTTTATATTCTGAAATTAACTGCTCAGTGTGTATAAATAGAACCCTAAAAAAAAACCTAACTGAACTGTACACCTAAAAATAGTTAAAATGGTAAATTTTATGTTTTGTATATTTGACTACACTGAAAAAGAGCAAAGAAAAAAACATAACACCTAAAAACCAAGCAAATGATAGTGCAAAGGTTCCTAGAGGAAAGCAAGTCCAAAGCCACTTGATTAAAAGGCAGTGATATAATAGGAAAAGAAAGAGGTAAGGAGGGAGATCCAATTGGACCACTTAATACTAAGGGACTAGTCCTTCCCATGCCAACTAATAAGGACAGTTCCCTATTTTGGCATCTTATCTCACTCTAGCCTCACAATAGCCCTATGAATTGTGCTTTCTGTTCCTACCTTACAGGTAAGAACTAGGGCTCAAAGAGGTTGACTGAATTGCCTGAAGCTATACAGAAAGAGTATCAGATCCAGAATCTGAAACTTAAGTTCTACCAGACTTCAAAGCCAGGGCTTTTCACCAAGTGTGACATCAAAATGAGTGTGAAAGACAATTCATTTTACCTCTCCAGAATCTCAGATAAAAGGAATCTTATCTTATCTAACTTCCAACTTACAGGTGAGGTGGTGGAGGCCTGGAGAGGGAGTCATCATTTAAAGTTATACACGGGTGATGAGCGCTACTGTTTGTAGCTCCAAGATATCTGTGCTGTGGATTAGAGGAAATGATCTTGATATTCTTTGATATTCTTAATATTCTTCCCAGATTTCCAATTCTAAAATGGAGAAAACCCCTCTGACCTTACACCTGGGTGGGGCCCGGGACTGTCTGAAAGTTAAAGGCCATCTGTTGCTGGGCTTGGCAAGTGAAGACAGGCTCTGTCATTCCTCACCTTTCCCCCACATACTGGCTCAGCTCATAGTCAAGAGGTCATGGCTTATCTCACAGGCACAGAGACTTTTTCTTTCTCTTCCCCATCCTCCTGCCAAATTTAAACAGTGGGATTGGGGCTAGATAATCTCATTTTAACTTGTTTTAGATGTTTGCACACTGTAATTTGACAAGAATCCCTCAGCTGATACTCCTGAGAGGATGGGGGTGGGCAGTGAGGACAATGGGTTAAGGGGTTCCCAGCTGTAGAGAAAAACAGCAACCTAGTAGTTGGGGTTGATGCCTGTGACAATCTTTGTTCTGTTCATGGGGTAGGGTCTCCAGCCCCTGGACTGGGAGGGAGATCCCTAATAGCGGCTTGGGGAGAAAGGAAGTAAAAAGGCTCTGTGAAACAAATTTGGAACTTGGCACTAGGAACTAACTGGTGAGTAGGTAGAGAAGTTAAAGTTTGGTTTTAGGGGGTGAAGAATTTAGGGACATTTCTAATATTGGAGGAGACCTGGCAGCTTAGAGTAAGGCTGGGAGTTCAAAGACTGGGCAAACTGGAAGCTGAATTAAAGAAAATACTGGATGAGGGAAGGAGAAGGAAGATGTATGGGAGCTGTGTTTCACAGGGGAAGTAGATTCTGGGAGAAGTGTTTTAGAAGGGGGCGGGGGCGTAGCTATGGTGAGGAGGCACAGAATTTGGGTGGGCTCTGTATCTAATGTGAATAAGAAGATTTGGGGAGGGGTACTGAGGGTGCCGCCTAGAATTCTGTGAGGGTGGGCTGAAGTTGCAGGGAGTAATGTGGGTTAGGGAGGAGGGTGGGAGGAGTGTTGAGGAAGGTTTGGTAGGGGTGAAAGGTTTCCAGGTGAAGATTGGACTTAGAATGCTGAGGACTTGGAGGGTAAGATGAATACTTGAATCTGCTTGGGGGAGGATAGCGTGCTAAAATACAGGAGGACTGGAGGCATGGGGAGTGGGGCTGAGGGTTATGAGTAACAGGCGTGAAAAAGGTGGCGTGCTGGGAGAAATTGAGGGAGAGTACCTATTATGTATCAGGAATTGACCGATCCATATTCTGTGCAGGAATGCGGGGAGACAACCTAGTTGGAGGGCTAAGGGTCGTGTTGGCGATATGCAGGTTGGACGTTTTTCAGGGAGAAATGTGAGGGACAATTAGATATTTGATTGGAAGTCGGTTTTTTGTAGGAGTTCGAGAAGAGTTCAGGAGAGAAAATCTGAGAGAACAATGGCTGAGGGGAGCGGGGGATTCTGGAAGAGAATTCGGGCATTCTGAAGTTCCAGTACCATGAGATCCTGAAAGTCACAGGATTTTCAGATTGGAGGATGCGGCAGCGTCCCAGGTAAAACTTTAGAGGCGGAAGAGGGTTCAGCAGAATAGGCGTGAGTGATTGGAGAGAGGCTGGGGCCGAACCCCAGCTCGCGTGGACGGCGGGGACCGGGAGGCCGGGCTCACCTGGGCAGACTGTCCTGGTAGTGCATAGTGGGCACGATGCTCAGCTGCAGGTACTGGCCCGGGTCGAAGCCTGTGCTTAGGAGCCGACTGAGGGCTCCCGGGCCAAAAGCAAGGCCCCGGGGCCAGGCGCGCAACAGCAGGCCGGCCACCATCGTCCCGGAAGGCGGCAGCAGCGAGAACGCGGAAAATGCGGAGCTCTGGTTACAGAGACTAGGCCGCCGCCCTCAGTGCCCCAGGACGCTGCGTCAGGGATTCGCGTTCAGTTTGTGCCGGTACGCGGAACAACTTCCGGCCTTCTGGCCCCACCCACGGAGGGCCCCGCCCACAGATGGGTCCGCCCGCAAATAGGCCCGCCCACAGGCCCACCGAGGCTCAGAGGGTCCAGCCCACTGCGGGACTGGGACGGCCGTCGCCTCCCGGCTCTGTTGGTCTCTCTTCTGCTCTCTAGGCGGCAGGAAACCGAGCTCCGAAGCCACACCCTTCTCCTGTTTTGGAACAAGATAGAAACTGAACTGGAGAAAAAGAGAAGCCGAAAAAACTTTTGGAATCTGATAAATTTTGTCCAGACTCTGTCCCTGGGAGATCGTGGGAAAAAATTTAAACCTCTGTTTCCTCATCTGAGAAGTAGAGGTATGATCATTGAACCCAGCCCCCACGTTCCTAGATGTGAAATGAAACAACTTGGTGTGTACGGTTCCTGGCGCTCTAAGCAGTAAATGGTGGCTGCTGTCGTTAACTAGTCACCCGTCAAGTTTGCCCAGCAGAAGGTTTTTGACATACCGTGATTAGCCCTGTCGAGCTGCCCTTCGAGCTCACTTGAGCCGGTATTAGAGAAAATGTGTGCAGGAGTTCCCTGGCGGTCCAGTGGTTAGGACCTCCGCGCTTTCACTGTCGTGGACCAGGTTCAATCGCTGGTGGGGGAACTAAAATCCCGCAAGCTATGCGGCGCGGCAAAAATAATAATAATAGAGAAAATGTGTGTAGAAGCCAGAAACCATTGGAGTCTCCCATCCAGCCACCACTTCTGTGCAGAAAACCCTTTTTAGAGCAGGATCCCTTCTGCTAGAACATCCTTTCTCAGTTTGAACATTTCCAAAGACAGGAAGATCTGCCTCTGGCCCTAGGAAGCCTTCTATGCTCAGTGGACCCCATGAGGCTGCCTGTCCCCACAGATCACCTCCAAGTTTCCTTCCAACTCCGACTCTAAGATTATACAACTTGAATAGAGACACCTATCAGCCCTTACCCATCACAAAGCAACCCCACCACACTCCCATTCTTGCTTTCAGCTGCAGTTTAGGATTAAGCAGGCTCTGCTCCCATTTTACAGAAGAAAAGGAAGTATCAAAAGACACAGAATCATGCTGTCTGGCTTGAGGTACAGAATTCCATTCCAGGAACAGGACCTTCCCTTAGCTTCAGCTCTCACTCGTGGCCCTGTGGGTTTGAGGTAGCCCAGTACATCTGCTCTGTCCCATAACTGAATAAGCAGTGCCAGAAGCTGGAGCACACTGAAAAGATCACTAGACTGGGAGTCAGATCTGAGTTTTGGTCTCAACTCTGTCCTCATCTAGTTAGGTAACCCCTGGTTGAACAGGAAGATCACTAATGAGCCCACACTCATTCAGTGGTGACTACAAATCCCTAAGAACTGAACGTGAAACTTAAAAATACTGAATGTCTAATCCTCCTCCCTTGAGGGAAGAACAGACAGCACTGTTTAGACCCAAGTCTAAAACATCAGTGCCATTTGCCTGTAGCGTATAGGACCAGAGGGAGAATATCAAATCCTTTCTGAAAAAGCTTACTCCAAATCCAGACAGTTTTCAGAGCCTTGAAGCCTGAGGCAAACATCAGGAGCTGTGTAGAGCTAAGGGGTTCAGAGAACCCGGAAGAAACAGTGAACCTAACCGAAGAGCAGTGGCTCAATTCTAGAGACAGAGGGCCAGGGAATGTGCCCATCAAGTCTAATAGCTGAAGAGGGCCCAAAAGACTTCTGGAGGTGCATGGCCAATAGCAACAAATGTAACCCCTCAGACGGGTGTCCAAGGCCTTTTTCTGGTACCCACCTGGCTCTCCACTTCCCATGATGTCACCCCAAGAACCCTATGCTGTAGTAACACTGAACTGTTCACCATTCCCACAACTTGTCCTCACTCCATGCTTTTTTTTTTAAGCTGTGCCTACTGTCTGAAATATTTTTTCCATGCATCTCTTCCTAGTACACTCTAACGTCCTTCAAATCCCATTTCAAAACTCACAACCTCTATGATGTCTTCCTCAATCCTCATCCTTCCTCCTTCTCACAAGAACAAGTTTCTCCCTCTGATTCCACAGCACTTTTCACAATATTTTACTGTTATATATGGAAAACAGAACTATATTATGATTCATTACACAAGGCAGAGATCTTGTTTACATTTATGTACCCAGGTTTCTAGCACAGGGCCTATCATGGGTAGGTGCTTGCCTTCTTTCTTCTTGGTATGGCCCTGGGGCTTGTATCACATTAAGGATAAACATGAACTGGAGGACCAGAAACACCATATTTTGCTGTGTAAGGGTCAAGAAAGTTCCTCTACTTAGAGAAAAGTTCTGAAGAATAAATTGTATCAAAGTAATCCCAGAGTTCTGCTCTGTTTCGAATTAACTATGAAAAAGCAGAACATGGTGGACAGGTTTAAGTAATATTCTTATTCAAAACCAAAGTTCTGGGCTTCCCTGATGGCGCAGTGGTTAAGAGTCTGCCTGCCGATGCAGGGGACACGGGTTCATGCCCCAGTCCGGGAAGATCTCGCATGCCGCGGAGCGGCTGGGCCCGTGAGCCATGGCCGCTGAGCCTGTGCGTCTGGAGCCTGTGCTCCGCAACGGGAGAGGCCACAGCAGTGAGAGGCCCACGTACAGCTAAAAAAAAAAAAAAAAAAAAAAAACCAAAGTTCTGGGCTTCCTGGTGACGCAGTGGTTGAGAGTCCGCCTGCCGATGCAGGGGATACGGGTTCGTGCCCCGGTCCGGGAAGATCCCACATGCCGCGGAGCAGCTGGGCCCGTGAGCCATGACCGCTGAGCCAGCGCGTCTGGACCCTGTGCTCTGCAACAGGAGAGGCCCCAACAGTGAGAGGCCTGCGTACAGTAAAAAAAAAAAAAAAAAAAAAAAAATTACAAAACAAAAGTTCTTAAAAACAATAAACATTTTTATTGAGGTGTAACTGATATATAACATTAAGTTAGTTTCTGGGGGGACAACATAATGATTCGATATTTGTATACACTATGAAATGAATACCACAATAAGTCTCGTTACCATTAGTCACCACACATAGTCACAAAAATCTTTTTTTTCTTGTGATGAAGACTTTTAAGATTTATTCTCTTAGCAACTTCAAATGTGCAATACAGTATTATTAAGTATAGCCATCATGCTGGACATTACATCCCCATGACTCATTTATTTTATAACTGGAAGATTGTAGCTACTGACCCCCTTCACCCATTTTGCCCACCCCCCAACCCCCTGCCCTCTGGCAACCATCAATCTGTTCTCTGTATCTATGAGCTTGATTTTTTGTTTTGTTTAGTTTTTTAGGTTCCACATATAAATGAGATCATATGGTATTTGTCTTTCTCTCTCTGACTTATTTCACTTAGCATAATACCCTCTAGGTCCATCCATGTTGTCTCAAATGGCAAGATTTCATTTTTTTTTATAACTGAGTACTACTGCATTGTGTGTGTGTGTGTGTGTGTGTGTATATATATATATATATATATATATATATATATATATATATATGCCACATCTTCTTTATCCATTCATCCATCTATGGACACTTAGGTTGTTTCCATATCTTGGCTATTGTAAATAGTGCTGCAATGAACATAGGGGTGCATATACCGTTTCAAATTAGTGTTTTCATTTCCTCTGGATATATACAAAGAAGTGGAATTGCTTGATCAAATGGTAGTTCTATTTTTAATATTTTGAGAAACCTCCATACTGTTTTCCATAGTGGCTGCACCAGTTTACATTCTCTTCAACAGTGCATGAGAGTTCTTTATTTTCCTCACAACCTTTCTTGAGAATATGGCAGGACTGATATGGGGAGACCCTTTAAAGACGGGCAAGACTGGAGCAAATTTGAAGGCTGAGAGGGAGGAGCCAATGGGAAGACAGAGATTAAATACAGGTAGAAATTAACTGATGGAGAATGTCCTGGAGGAAATGAGAGGGAATGGATTGGAGGAAGGGGCATGTCTTTAATAGAGAGAAGACAAGGGGACTTCCCTGTGGTCCAGTGGTTAAGACTCCGGGCTTCCAATGCAGGGGGTGAGGTTCGATCCCTGGTCAGGGAACTAAAATCCCCCATGGCACGGCCAAAAAAAACACAAAAACTGAGAAAGAAGAGAAGGATGGGTCAAGATAACTTCACCACTCACCTCTGCCACCTGCTCCAATATCTGTACTTTTGCTATTGCTGCTTTGCTTCCATTATCCCATCAGCTTCAAGACCATGTTGGGAAAAGTTGGAAGCCACATCCGGGTACCTCTCAAAACTGTCTGAGAATCCTAGTGTTAGGAGCTCCAGTTTCCCACAATTTCCGTAATTGGGAATATGGAGCTAACGGCAGCAAGGACTGAACTCTGGGTCCCTTCGAGGCCAGGCCAATCAACACACCAACTAAGAGGAATGAACCTAACCTTCCCAGTGTTCTTATAGGGTTTCTGCCTGCTGCACCTTGTGGGCAGCAGAAGGGAAGTCAGATAGACCAGGGGCTCCCATGTACTTGTCATGTGACCTTAAACAAGTCAGTTTATTTCAGATCCTCAGCTTCCTTTATTAATAAAACTGGACTAATCTTTACACTGACTTCTTCTCAGGTTTGTAAGTGAAAGGAATTTGCAACAGTTCATGAAGGTATGAGTTTTTAAATTATTGCAGGAACCAAGTCCTTCACTGCTTTACTGTAATAGTTTGTGACTACCTGTCCTGTTTCCAGTTTAGGTCCCCTCCAGTCCTCTCCATCATGCTGTCAGTATAATCTTTCTAAACCACAAACTGACATTAATAATAATAATAATTAATAATGCTAATGATGAGGGCTAACATTTATTGTGTGTTTGCTATTTGCCAGATACTTCTTAAAACCCTAGACTTGGGCTTCCCTGGTGGCGCAGTGGTTGAGAGTCCACCTGCCGATGCAGGGGACACAGGTTCGTGCCCCTGTCCGGGAAGATCCCACATGCCGCGGAGCGGCTGCACCCGTGAGCCATGGCCGCTGGGCCTGCGCGTCCGGATCCTGTTGCTCCACAACGGGAGAGGCCACAATGGTGAGAGGCCCGCGTACCACAAAAAAAAAAAACAAATAACAACAACAAAAAAAACCCTAGACTTCATAATGAAGGTCAAACTCTTTAGCCTAGCACCCCTTTATGATCTTGTTCCTAATTTCTTCTCTAACTTAGCTACTTACCCCTCCCATGGGTAAACCCAAGTCTTTTCTAGCATGTTACATCTTCTTGTTGTTCTTACTTGGTCCCATTCATCTTTTAAACTTAGTCCTAACTTCCCCTCCCACGGAGAAGCCTTCCTTGCCCTTGACTGAACAGTCTGGCTGAGCCCTCACACCCCCTGTCCCATATAAAGCACTCAGTGTCCAGCATTTATCATATGCTTTGTGCTGCTGTTCTTTGGTTTGTCCTCCTCACCAAGTTCAGTGCATGGCACAGAGTAGAAGCTCAACAAATATCAGCTGATTGAATGAATCAGAATTGTCTGGAGAAGAGATTTAAGAAGATTTTGAGCACCAGCACCATTTGGGTCGCTTATTAAAGCTATAAATGCCTGAACCCCACCCTTGGAAATTCTGATTCAGTAGATCTAGTGTTGGGGATGAGAGTCCACACTTTACAAGTAGGTAATTCTAATGTACAGTCTGCTTAAGATCACTGTTCTATACCTTTGGTATTCAAGCACAGCTGGTGGACTGGAATCACCTGCGAGCTTGTTAGAAATGGAGACTCTCAGGCTCCATCCCAGATCTACTGAACCAGAAACTGCATTTTAACAAGATCTTCAGATGACTTGCAGGTACACGAGCATTTAAGAAACACTGGTCTCTTCCACTGGACCAGTTCCACCTACATCATACAAACAAGTATTTGTCAATGACATTTGTCACTTTGTAATTTACAAAGCACATTTCAAATAGTAAAAGGAAAAGCAACCTAAAATTATTGACTGCCACCCTCTGCTGTGTGCTGTACCAATGTTATGTCATCTAATCCTCACAACAATCCTTTGACATAGGCATAGGTCATAAGATCCAGAACTTTAAGAGTTTAACCAATGAAATCTATCCAGGATGGGTTCTCAAATCACATATATGTAAAGACACCCTACTGAGTCAAACAAGCTTGTGACTGTGACTAAATTCACACAATTAACATGTACCTTCCCGAAGGGTCCCCATATTGTCATTCATATTCTTCTGGCCCAGAAAGCCCAAGGTTCTTTGGTTCAATTTCAGAGTGCCATTTAAAGTGGATCTGTCACCATATTTTTGAGGACTTGCCAGATAGGGTGCAACCAAGGCCCCTCTATGATGCGCCTAATGTTAGGTTATCAGAATTTCCATCTACTGCACATGGCTTTAATCAGCTGAAAGTGACAGGAGGAGGAGTCTTGAACCATGATCTATAGGTCACCCACACTGTACTTTAGAGGCTCCCTGATAATTTGAAATGGTGTGATATGAGATGCTAATAAAGCCTGACTTTATGTGTACAACTTTAAAATAATGCAACTCTCCTGAATTAAAAACAATCAGGACCCACAACTTCCAAGACCGGCTATCCAAGTCAATTGTGGACGGTGTTCACATTCTTGCCACATGGTGTCGCCACCTTAGCCGGTAAACAGAAATCCTTGCCGGGTCCCGTCAAAATTGTGTGAACCAGCAACCCTCCAGTTCACGCGCTCCAGAATTTCTTCGAGTAACCGTGGTAGCTTGTATTTGCTTTTTGTGTTCTAAAATCTCTTTAAATATCTTATAATAATGTTATCCAAACATTCCATAAACAGTGGTGCTGCTGAGAGTTCTGAAAAACATTGCTGGAAATCAGTTACGAGGGAAGGAAGGTTAGATGTGATAAAACCCCTGCTGTTCAATTCGCAGAGAGCACGCCATAAAATATTAGCGGTGATACTGAGAATACAGAAAGCAAAAGTATGCTGCAGGGGCTATAGACTGATGTTTTCCCGGAATGCATTTCCTAAAAAATATAAGGGAAAATGAGCACTGAATGATGGGCACTTGGATTCCTGCCCTGAGTGGAAAGGATTTGTTTATCTCGCGTTCTCAGCCATTTGCTGGGAGATCCCTAATGACCAGACTATGGCTTAGCTGCTGTTTGGTTTAGCAGTTAGGGCCATGGACTCTGCTGTGAGACAATCTGGGTTCCAATCCTGTGATCCTGGGCAATCCATAGCTCTGCATGTTATCTCCTCATCTATAAAATGGTCACATGACAGTGCCCAGCTCATGGGGTTGCTGTGTGAGATCTCAATGGAGATAATCTAGCAGGGGCTTAACACAGCGCCTGGGGCAGAGAGAGTGCTTATTAAATGTTAGCCATCCTGCTTCTCCTCAGCACCGCCATTATCCCAGCTCAGGGCTGTGCCGAACTCCCAGGAGATGGCGAGTTCCCGTACCCGAGAGAATTATTTCCTCTTCATCTCGCTTTATATCTGACACGTAGCTGATCATGCTTGTCCTGGAAAGTCAGTATGTTATTCCATTCTTTGCCAATCTCATTTTGAAATCTGTGGGAAAACTTTTGAGTTTTTCTAAAATTGTAGAAAAAGGCTATTATAGCCCTGTGAATCAAGGCTGGCAAGATGTTGGCAGAGTCTTCAGGGACTGGTCCTTCCCCTTTCCCATGTCTACCCCTCCTCCTCTGGGCTTCTCTGACCACCTCCTCACTTTCCTGGAGCCTTCACAAGGACTTGCTGCCCGAGACACAGCACCCCATGTGAGTGGGGTGAGCCAGCCCAGGGTTCTCCCATCCCCTCCATCAAATCTCAGAGTCCGGAGCTCCATCAGAGACTTCCTTACTCCTCTGGAGGACCTGTCACCTGGGGGGGAAATAGGATATTTTAGGGATGAGTAAAAGGATAATAAAGGCTAGAAGGGGAATATAGGGACCCTTCTCCCTCTCCTTGGAGTAGCATTTGGGTGGGAAGATTTGAGGGCCAACTTTGAGGGCTGGGGGTCGAGGTTGCTTCTGATTGGAAACCTCTGACCTAGAGTCACTCAAGCAGCTGGACAAGCCCAGAAGAAGAAGAGCAGGAAGCTGACTCCTTAGAGCTTCAACTCTGTCTCCTGAAAGGTTTTAGCTACCAAACTGCATTTTAAAAACACTCTGTTGATTCCCTTCTCCATTAAACACACACACACACACACACACACACACACACACACACACACACACACACACAGAGCTGGGTGTTTAAACAAGGAAGGGGCCTCATGGAGGACTATTGGGGTAAAAGGTGTGACAAGCCTCACAGTGGTCTAGGATTCAGAGGTGCTGGATTGGCTAATGCTCTGGAAAGGGCCCTGGAGACCCGGATAGCTGCCCTGAACTCCATCAGTAATTTGCTGTGTGACCTTGAACAAGTCGCTTCTTTCAGCCTCAATTTGGAAAGCGAAGGGCTCTGACAGCATGATCTCTGCTATCCCAGATGAGGGTTCCCTCCTCCTGATGCTATCACATCCCCTCTGCCATCTCAAGTCCCCGAGAGACACACAGTCTCTCTCTTCCATAGCTCCTTGTACTATGTCCAGCACAAAGTAGATACTTGGTACATTTTGTGTTCAATGAGTGAAAGACAAAAAGCTGATGGAACACCTACCATGTGCCAAGCACTGTGCCAGGGGTGCTTATGGACAATGTGTATAATTCTGACAACACCTTGAGGGAAGGATATTTTTAAACTTTTGATGCAGGAAATCAAGTTGATCATAACTCTTGGTTAATGGCCCATTACTGTCATTGGTCTGTGCAATGCTCTTTTCTGGTTTCAATTTCCCCCCTCACCACTAATCTCCACTCATAGGCATCCATTCTAGTGCATTTGATATAGCTCTGTAAATATGCATGTATCCTTGTAAAATATATTCTCTTGTTTCGTGTGTGCTTCTGGTTTTTATTCATGTCTGTGGTATCATGGTACACGTCCTGCCTCTTATGTTTTTACCCAAGTCAGTTTTGAAGAATCATCCCTGCTGCTGTATGTGCGTCTAGTTCATTGCTTGCACCTGCTCTCAGAATCCTATAGCTGCACCCACCACAGTTTACTCATCCTTTCCTCTGGCAGTGAAAACCTTCAAGCCCTTTGCTGTCTACTACCACAGACACCACCATGATGAATATCCTCCAACATGCCCCCTTATTTATACACCTGTAAGAGAACTTCTCTTGGCTATAATCCAAGAGCAGGATTGCTGGGTCACAGGGCACGTACAAAGTAGAGATTTTAGTCCCAGTTTTAGAGCTGAGAAAACAACGCTTAGCTCACACAAAGAGAAATTGGGGATCTAGGATTCATTTCCAGAATGTCTGCTTCCAGATCCTGGGTTAGTTCCAAAGGGCCTCTATAAATAACCAAATCTGGTCCAATCAGCTCAACGAGTAATTTCCCTGTTGTGTGGCTGTCAATAATAAACTCAGATAAACCGACTGGGTTGTCTAGACATCTTGGCATTCGCTAGTAAGGGTGTACTCACCATGCTGGGTACATCACCCTGAGACTGTGGCTTGAGGAACTCTTGCTTCCTTGAGTTACTAACAATCTCTCGCATGTTACAGCAACAAGCAGTTAAAAACACGTCCCATGTGTAATGTCTTACTTCTCATAACAACCCTGTGAGGGAGGAACAATCATTTACATTTTACAGCAAAGGAAACTGAGGTTCAGTGTCATTTTGCTGCAAAGTGGCAGGGCTGAGAACCAGACCCAGGCCTCAGAGCCCAAGTATGGTGTAATTTCCACCACCCCAGAGCAGATAGCCTAGGAAAAACAGTCTGCGCCCCACAGCCTGGCGTTCGGGTGAGATCACAAAAGCTCAGAACTTTGTAAATCCTGTCTGCAAATGTCTGGCCTTCAGCAGGGCCACCTGCAGCCAGCAGAGACCCCACTGGCACGCAGAAGGGAGAGGGATATGGCACCAGGGAGAGCTTCCCAAATGGCCGTTACAGAGCTGCAGTGTTCCACGCCGTGTCGGCTGGTGGCAGCAAGGTGCTGTGACCTGTACCAACGAGGGAGACCATCCGGCTTCCCTCCCTGGCCCTGTCCCCAGACGGTGAGAATCGTCAGTGGTGGTGAAAGAGAAACAAAATCTCTCTGCTTCTGAAGACTTCCCTGACAAACACCTCTAGTTTATTTTATTCCATTCCAGTGAGCTTGCAAAGCTGCGCAACTTTTTACAATGTCGTTCCATTTGAATTTACTGACTACTCTTCACCAGGCAGGATGCTCAGCCCTGGGGTTTTAAATGATTAAGCTCATGAGCCATGAGATGCTGAGCAGGTACTTAACCCCTCTGAGCCAATGGTGATAGATACCACACAGGGTGGTTGCAGGACGAGCACACGCCCAGCACAGAGTAAACACTCAACAAGTGGTATTTGGAGGTATTACTCAATGTGATAAATGAGGAAAGTGGTAACTATGAAATGTTAGGGAGCCCTGGAGAGGGAACAGTGAATGGTCTCTGGAGAGAGCAGTGGAGGCTACAGTAGCTCTACTGAGTAGAGAGATGATATTTAGCTGGGCTGACGTGATACTGAGCTGCCGGGTAAGTTCACTGGGGACTAAGTACAAGGCAGCAGAGGGAAGAGCATGTGTGAAGTTGTGATGTTCCTGCCGTCTGCGAAGTGTCTTTACCATGTGCTTCTTTCCTCTCCTCTATGGTCTGTACGGATCTCTCTTGGGGCACTGCCAACCCATGGTCACACTTTACTGCTTCCATGCCTGTTTTTCCCCTAGACCCTGAGCTCCTGAGGCCTGGTGCTATGGGGTCAGCCTTTAGCATAGAACTGAACACAAGGTCAATCTACGTTCATTAGAGATTTGTTAGATGACTGAAAAACACACAGGCATAAAAGAGCATGGATTATGAAAGTAGTGGCAAAGAGTTCTTCGCAGCCAGCACGTGGAGCCAATGTTGGGAGTGGCAGGGATAAAAGCTGGGAGTTAGCAACAGTTAGTCCATAGAGGGCCCTGTGTGATGGGTTGGGAATTTCTCTGCATGGCTCAGGCTAGGGTGGTAGCAGTAAGAGAGAGAAAATGCAGGCAGTAGAAAGGATCAGTCACTAGATGAATTAATAGGGTCAGGGATTAGTGGAAGAAGTCAGGGAGAGTCCTCTGATGCATCCTGAACTGGCTTCCTGCTCTTGGATAATTTTCCATGTCTGCCAAGAAGTGACAAATATTCATTTGAACAGAGCCCCTGACATTCTTCTGTGGTTAATTGGTTCCCACCTAGACTCCCTGGCATGGAAGGTACTTGAATTAGGTTTCTCCAGAGAAACAGAGCCAACAATGTGTGGAGATACGTGTGTGTGTATATATATATATATATATGTATATATATATATATATGTGGGTGTGGGTGTGGGTGTGTGTTTTGAGAGAGAGAGAGACATAGGCAGAGACAGAGACAGAGAGAGAGAGAGATTTTAAGGAATTGACAACTGACTCACGTATTACGGAGGTGCAAGTTCAAAATCGGCAAGGTAGGCCAGGAGGCTGGAGACCCAGGCAAGGGTTGCAGTTCAACTCCAAAGACCATTCGCTGGTAGAATTCCTTCTCACTCACAGGAGGTCAGTCTTTGTTCTATTCAGGCCTTCAAGTTATCAGATTAAGCCCACTCAAATTATGGAAAGCAATCTGCTTTTCTCAAAGTCCACCAATTTAAATGTTAATCTCATCCAAAAACACCCTCACAGAAACATCCAGAATATTGTTTGACCAAATATCTGGGTGCTGTGGACAGCCAAGTTGATGCATTAAACTAACCATCCCGGTACTTTGAGAATTCAGCCACTTTCCTGTCATGGGGAAGTCCATCCACAGCACATTCTCTCTCTCTCTCTCTCTCCCTCTCTCTCTCTTCTCCCTCTCTCTTTCTCTCTCTCAGTTATTTTCACACTTCAACAGGTCCACTTTGGGGAGAATTTCAGGGGACTGTCTCCAGCCCTGTTTTGCCCACATGAGCCATGACACCCCATCTATTGGTCTCCCCTCATCTCAGTGTCCAGGACATAAGTATAAGGAAGCAATTTCCATTGTTCTATAATTAAGTTCACTGAACCTTTCTTCTGCCTGCTCAAATTTGCTGTTGAATTCCTCTAGTGAAATTTTCATTTCTGTTACTGTACTTTATAGCTCCAGAATTTCTTTTTTATTACTTTTTAGGTTTTCTCTCTCTTTATTGATATCTCCAATTAATACATCATTTTCTTAACTTTCTGCATATATTCCTTTAGTTTTTTGGGAATCTTTAAGACAGGTGTTTTAAAGTCTTTGTCTAGTATATCTGCCATTAGGTTTTTTTCAGGAACAGTTTCTGTTGATTTTTTTTTTCCCCTTTGAATAGGCCATACTCTCCTGATCTTTGTATGCCTTGTGGGTTTTGTTGTTGTTTTTGTTGTTGAAAACTGGGCATTTGAATCTAATAATGTGGTAACTCTGGAAATCAGATTCTCCCCCTTCCCCAGGATTTGCTGTTTTTTTTGTTATTGTTTTGTTTACTGTTCTTTTTTTTAATTGCTGTAAGTTGTCTTTGTGCTGAGGACCAGCCTGTGGTATAAATTAAAGGTCTTCTCAGGTCTTTTCTGAGCCTTTCCCTGGGCAAACACACTTTCTAATTTTCCCCACATATGCAGTTGTTTTTGAATTTCTTAGTGTTTAATGTCTCTCCCAAAAGGGAAAACAGAAAAAAGTGAAGGGTGGCTTCACAAGCTAATTCTATCAAACATTTAGAGAAGAGTTAACACCTATCCTTCTCAAACTCTTCCAAAATATAGCAGAGGGAGGAACACACCCAAACTCATTCTATGAGGCTGCCATCACTCTGATACCAAAACCAGACAAAGATGTCACAAAGAAAGAAAACCACAGGCCAATATCACTGATGAAGATGCAAAAATCCTCAACAAGGGCTTCCCTGGTGGCACAGTGGTTGGGAGTCTGCCTGCCAATGCAGGGGACAAGGGTTCGTGCCCTGGTCCAGGAAGATTCCACATGCCGCGGAGCGGCTAGGCCCATGAGCCATGGCTGCTGAGCCTGTGCGTCCAGAGCCTGTGCTCCGCAATGGGAGAGGCCACAACAGTGAGAGGCCCGCATACTGCAAAAAAACCCAAACAAACAAACAAACAAAAAATCCTCAACAAAATACTAGCAAACAGAATCCAACAGCACATTAAAAGGATCATACACTATGATCAAGTGGGGTTTATCCCAGGAATGCAAGGATTCTTCAATATACGCAAATCAATCAACGTGATACACCATATGAACAAATTGAAGGGGAAAAACCATATGATCATCTCAATAGATACAGAAAAAGCTTTCGACAAAATTCAACACCCATTTATGATAAAAACCCTCCAGAAAGTAGGCATAGAGGGAACGTTCCTCAACATAATAAAGGCCATATATGACAAACCCACAGCCAACATCGTCCTCAATGGTGAAAAGCTGAAACCATTTCCACTAAGATCAGGAACAAGACAAGGTTGCCACTCTCACCACTCTTATTCAACATAGTTTTGGAAGTTTTAGCCACAGCAATCAGAGAAAAAAAAAAATAAAAGGAATCCAAATTGGAAAAGAAGAAGTAAAGCTGTCACTGTTTGCAAATGACACGATACAATACATAGAGAATCCTAAAGATGCTACCAGAAAACTACTAGAGCTAATCAATGAATTTGGTAAAGTAGCAGGTTACAAAATTAATGCACAGAAATCTCTTGCATTCCTATACACTAATGATGAAAAATCTGAAAGTGAAATTCAGAAAACACTCCCATTTACCATTGCAACCAAAAGAATAAAATATCTAGGAATAAACCTACCTAAGGAGACAAAAGACCTGTATGCAGAAAATTATAAGACACAGATGAAAGAAATTAAAGATGATACAAATAGATGGAGAGATATACCATGTTCTTGAGTTGGTAAGTCAGAAAGAGAAAAACAAATACTGTATGCTAACACATATATATGAAATCTAAAAAAAGGAAAAAAAATGGTCAGAAGAACCTAGGGGCAAGATGGGAATAAAGATGCAGACCTAATAGAGAATGGACTTGAGGATACAGGGAGGGGGAAGGGTAAGCTGGGACAAAGTGAGAGAGTGGCATGGACATATATACACTACCAAACGTAAAATAGATAGCTAGTGGGAAGCAGCCGCATAGCACAGAGAGATCAGCTCGGTGCTTTGTGACCACCTAGAGGGGTGGGATAGGGAGGTTGGGAGGGAGGGAGATGCAAGAGGGAAGAGATATGGGGACATATGTATATGTATAACTGATTCACTTTGTTGTAAAGCAGAAACTAACACACCATTGTAAAGCAATTATACTCTAAAAAAGATGTTTAAAAAAAAAGAAAAAAATGAAGGGGGAAGGGGACCAGCCTTTTAAATTCCCTTGAAGTCACTTCGGCTGGATGGGTAGGGGCTTTCAACGATAGGGGAGGTACAGCAACAATGCTGGGCCACCTCTTTGTCTGTGCCTCTGTGATCAGAAACAGCAATTGGCGATCAGAGCACAGACCCCTGACATGTGGAGGACAGGACCCTTTTTGTTCACTCCAGCTCCAGCAAGCTACTCCAGGAACATATGCGCAGCTGCCTACCACATGGCTGGGATGGAGGGTGGGCAGCTGCTCCTGTGCAAAGAACTGAAATTGACCAAAATTAACTGCAATTTACTATCCAAGCCTTCCTCTGGAAGTTGCAAGCCTGGAACAGACTCCAGAGTACCAAAATAGGTACATCAGACAGATTGTGCCAAAGCAATTGTTGTCTAGGTGCGAAGATAGATTCCTGGTGTTTCTTAGTGTGCTCTGTTCCCAGAACCCCCTCTTGTATTTAGTCTTAAAGGATTGTTTGGTACACTAGATGGACTGAGAGGAGAGAGCATTCCAGGTAGTGGGAACACCGTATGCAAGACTCAGACAAGGAAGGGTATGGGTATGCTGGGGAAATGATAGGAATTTCAGTATGGGTGGGGCAAGGGGAAGGAGAAGAGAAGGGAAAGTAAAGAGAGATGTAGACAAGGAGAACAGCCTTTGGCCTTTGTGGTAAATAAATTTTCATGGCACAATTCTTGCTGATGTGCAAACTCAAAATTTTATTCAAACATAGAATATGCAGTGACCAGCCAAAGGTCTTGAACTTGAAATGTTAAGTAAATTTTATTTATTCAATTTGTGTAAACACAGTTATGAAAAGAGCTAAATAACTTGAAGAGGATATTTTGAATTCTAAAAGGCAAGGGGTGGGGCAGAGTCAGAAGAACCTCTTGCTGTTTTGAGGGAAATTGTCTTCTCAGGGCTTTGGAACTGGTGACTGCCACCTTGCATAGTTAACAGAAGTGGAAGATCCTGTGGTCCCAGTGTCTCACGGGCACAGCAACCTCTCAGGAGCCTCTTCTGAGGCTTCTTTCTACAGGCCCACTGCTTTCCTCATCTCTGCTGCCTCCAGATTTTCTCCCCAGTAACCAAGCAACAGCCTGTTTATCCACAATCTAAACAACCAAGAGAATCAGGGAACCCCACGGTGGTGATGGTATATGAGAGCAGTTTGTATTCCATTCTATGAGCAAGAAATAATAAGAAAACATGCTCCTGTTAGGCACTTAGTTCAAAAATAGCCCCCTGGGTGGGTGTAGCCCCTCAGCTGGCACCATCCAACTTCTACTCATTTTGCGTGACACTCAAGACTTTTCACAATAACATTTGTGAAATTATAATATGCCATTTGCATCTTTAAGAATCATTAAGGTCTGTTCAGTGAGGGCCATATTTGAGGGCATTCAGACCCTTTGATTGAGTCAACCAGAAAGTTCAGTTAACTAGAAAGCTCCATTTTCCAAAGAATTCAGAATAACCAAGAATTCATTGGAATCTCTCTAAAAGTAAATCTCCTGGACTTACTCCCCAGAATTTAATTTAAGAACTTGAAGCTGCAGCAACACACTTCACCTTAACCTAGAGTGGTTCAACTTTCTAGGAATAGCCAAGGGGTAGGGGCCTAAGTGCGCTCAACTGAGCAGAAGGAAGAGACTGCACTGTGGAAATAAAGACCACCCAAATGAGAACAAACAGGGGCTGATTCCAAGCTTGCTATAGCAAAGGAGACGGCCACCATCACTTGCATTTGGCAGGCAAGGGAGCAGGAAAGCTTTATAGTGGAAAAAAAGTGAAGGCTTCAAGGGTACTCTGATTGGAGGTTGTTGGCAAAGAGGAGTGGAACAGCTGACTAGAAGAGGGACATCTGTGTAATTGGTTTGGGGAGCAAATTTGGTTTTCTCTGGCTGGTCCTGAGTTGAAGTGAGGGCAAAGATTCAAACAGCTGACCATTGTTGACTCAGTCCTGATTGTTTTGGGCTGATTACTTCAGAGGTTGTGGTTTTGCTTCCCAAGCTGGTTGCTGCAGAGTTTGTGGGTCAAAATTCAATTGTCAAATATGATCTGACAATTGTGTTTATATATTTGATCTCTCAGCACACACACACATCTATGATTTTCATTTTCAGATTGAGACATTTATCAAATAGGACACAAGCTAGAGGCAAAGCTGGGTTAAGAGGTGAGGAGGGGAGTTCAGCACAGTGATGAGTGGACAGCAGACATTTAATAAGTCCATGGTTTATTATTGACGCTGGGAGATAAATCTGGGACTTCAGGCTTCTATTATAGCTCATCCTCAATTCCCTTCAATTCATTCCATCCATTCAACAAACATTTTTATTTGTTATTGTTGTGTTAAAGTTGTCTTCCTTTTCTTCCACTAGTTCTTCCCCCAATAACCATCATCTGTTCTGATGTTTCAGCTTGGTTTCCCTCCCCCAAGTTTCTGAATTCCCCCCCCCCTGGTTTCTGAATTCTCTTAAATGGCTTATAGTGGGTTGAATGATGGCCCCTCAAAAAGATATGCCCACATCCTCCCTGGGATCTGTGACTGTGACCTTATTTGGTAAAAGGATCTTTGCAGATGTAATTAAATCAAGGATTTTAAGATAAGTAGATTATTCTTGATTATACGGGTGGACCCTAAATCCAATGTCAAGTGTCCTTATAAGAGCGAGTCAGAGGGGGACCACACAGACACAGAGGAGAAGCAATGTGAAGACAGAGACCGGAGAGATGCAGGCACAAACCAAGGAAGGCCAAGGATTGCTGGCAGCCACCAGAAGCTTGGAGAGAGGCATGATTTTCCAATGAATGGGTTCTCCCCCAGAGGTTCTGGGGTGGAATGGCCCTGCTGACACCCTTTTTTTTTTTTTTTTCTGTCACCAGGGAGCTGGGATTTTCTTTCTTTCTTTTTTTTTTTTAATTGGGGTAGAGTTGTTTTACAATGTTGTGTTAGTTTCTGCTGTATAACGAAGTGAATCAGGTATATGTATATATGTATCCCCACTTTTTTGGACTTCCTGACCATTTAGGTCACCACAGAGCATTAAGCAGAGTTTCTTATGCTATACAGCAGGTTCTCATTAGTTATCTATTTTATACTTATCAGTGTATATATGTCTATCCCAATCTCCCAATTCATCCACCCACCCTTTCCACGCTTGGTGTCCATACATTTGTTCTCTACATCTGTGTCTCTGTTTCTGCCTTGCAAACAGGTTCATCTGTACCACTTTTCTATATTCCACATATATGCGTTAATATATGATATTTGTTTTTCTCTTTCTGACTTACTTCACTCGGTATGACAGTCTCTAGGTCCATCCACGTCTCTACAAATGACCCAATTTCGTTCCTTTTTATGACTGAGTAATATTCCATTGTGTATATTTACCACATCTTCTTTATCCATTCATCTGTTGATGGACATTTAGGTTGCTTCCATGACTTGGCTATTGTAAATAGTGCTGCAATGAACATTGGGGTGCATGTGTCTTTTTTTTTTAAATAAAATTATTTATTTATTTTTGGCTGCATTGGGTCTTTGTTGCTGCATGTGGGCTTTCTTTAGTTGCGGTGAGAAGGGGCCGCTCTTCATTGCAGTGCATGGGCTTCTCATTGCGGTGGCTTCTCTTGTTGCATAGCACAGGCTCTAGGTGCACGGGCTTCAGTAGTTGTGACATGTGGGCTCAGTAGTTTTGGCTTGCGGGCTTAGTTGCTCTGCAGCATGTGGGGTCTTCCTGGACCAGGGCTCGAGCCCGTGTCCCCTGCATTGGCAGGCAGATTCTTAATCACTGCGCCACCAGGGAAGTCCTGCATGTGTCTTTTTGAATTATGGTTTTCTCTGGGTATATGTCCAGTAGTGGGATTGCTGGGTCATATGGTAATTCTACTGTTAGTTTTTTAAGGAACCTCCATACTGTTCTCCACAGTGGCTGTATCAATTTACATTCCCACCAACAGAGCAAGAGGGTTCCCTTTTCTCCACACCCTCTCCAGCATTTATTGTTTGTAGATTTTCTGATGTTGCCATTCTGACCAGTGTGAGGTGATACCTCATTGTAGTGTTTTTTTTTTAATTTTATTTATTTGCTTATGCTGGGTCTTAGTTGTGGCAGGAGGGCTCCTTAGTTGCGTCATGCAAACCTTAGCTGTAGCATGCATGTGGGGTCTAGTTCCCTGACCAGGGATTGAACCCAGGCCCCCTGCATTGGGAGCGCGGAGTCCCAACCACTGCACCACCAAGGAAGTCCCCTCATTGTAGTTTTGATTTGCATTTCTCTAATAATTAGTGATGTTAAGCAGCTTTTCATGTGCCTCTTGGCCATCTGTATGTCTTATTTGAAGAAATGTCTGTTTAGGTCTTCCACCCATCTTTTCATGGGGTTGTTTGTTTTTTTGATATTGAGCTGGATGAGCTGTTTGTATATTTTGGAGATTAATCCTTTGTCCATTGATTCTTTTGCAAATATTTTCTCCCATTCTGAGGGTTGTCTTTTTGTCTTGTTTATGGTTTCCTTTGCTGTGCAAAAACTTTTAAGTTTCATTAGGTCCCATTTGTTTATTTTTGTTTTAATTTTCATTACTCTAGGAGGTGGATCAAAAAGATCTTGCTGTGATTTATGTCAAAGAGTGTTCTTCCTCTAAGAGTTTTATAGTGTCCAGTCTTACATTTAGGACTTTAATTCATTTTGAGTTTATTTTTGTGTATGGTGTTAGGGAGTGTTCTAATTTCAGTTTTTTACATGTAGCTGTCCAGTTTTCCCAGCAGCACTTATTGAAAAGGCTGTCTCTTCTCCATTGTATATTTTTGCCTCCTTTATTATAGATTAGTTGACCATAGGTGTGTGGGTTTATCTCTGGGCTTTCTATCCTGTTCCACTCATCTATATTTCTGTTTTTGTGCCTGTACCATACTGTTTTGATGACTGTACCTTTGTAGTATAGTCTGAAGTCAGGGAGTCTGATTCCTCCAGCTCTGTTTTTTTCCCTCAAGATTGTTTTGGCTATTTGGGGTCTTTCATTTCTCCATACAGGTTTTAAGATTTTTTGTTCTAGTTCTGTGAAAAATGCCCTTGGTAATTTGATAGAGATTTCATCAAATATGTAGATTGCTTTGGGTAGTTTAGTCATTTTCATGATGTTGATTCTTCCAATCCAAGAACATGGTATATCTCTCCATCTGTTTGTGTCATCTTTGATTTCTTTCATCAGTATCTTGTACTTTCCTGAGTACAGGGCTTTTACCTCCTTAGGTAGGTTTATTCCTAGATATTTTATTGTTTTTGGTGCAGTGGTGAATGGGATTATTTCCTTAATTTCTCTTTCTTATCTTTCATTGTTAGTGTATAGGACTGCAAGAGATTTCTGTGCATTAATTTTGTATCCTGCAACTTTACCAAATTCATTGACTAGCTCTAGTAGTTTTCTGGTGGCAACTTTAGGATTTTCTATGTATAGTATCATGTCATCTGCAAACAGTGACAGTTTTACTTCTTCTTTTCAATTTGTATTCCTTTTATTTCTTTTTCTTCTCTTATTGCCACAGCTAGGACTTCCAAAACTATGTTGAATAAGAGTGGCAAGAGTGGACAGCCTTGTCTTTTTCCTGATCTTAGAGGAAATGCTTTCAATTTTTCACCATTGAGAATGATGTTTGCTGTGGGTTTGTTGTATATGGCCTTTATTATGTTGAGGTTGGTTCTCTCTATGCCCACTTTCTGGAGAGTTTTTATCATAAATGGGTGTTGAATTTTGTCAAAAGCTTTTTCTGCATCTATTGAGATGATCATATGGTTTTTATTCTTCAATTTGTTAATATGGCTGCCACCTTGATTTAGGACTTCTGACCTCCAGAACAGTGAAAGAATAAATTTCTGTTGTTTTAAGGCACTGAGTTTGTGGTAATTTGTTGCAGCAGCCATAGGAAAAGAATAGTCACCCATAGGAAGAAATTTCTTTTACTCAGGTCAAATAATTGTGTGATTTTGAGTACTATGTTTATAGAAACACTGTTAAAACCATCTAAAAGTTTTTCAAAAGAAACAAAAAAAATACCCAAGATCCTCACCAGGCATATTGATTCTTTCTATATCTTCATATTCTCTTCCATTCATTATACTTATGAGTATTATAAAACTAGTATTCGCAATTCTTTATTTTCATTCAACTTCAGAATGGAGACATTATCCCATGTGACCCCCTTGTCTCCACCATTGTGTTCATGCTTATATTTCATAGAGTGAAGCTCCAGGCATGAATTATTTAATTATATCCCTATTGTTACATATCTAGGCTATTTCCAAACATTTTGTTACAGATAATGTTGCAGTGAAAAATAATAGTAATAATACCACCATTTATGCTGTGCCTATGATACCACATGCCCAGACACTTCCCTCTGTGTGGTTTTATCTAAGCCTCACAATCAATAATTCTTTGAAACAAAAAAGAGCTTGAGGGGGGAGATGGGTATTACAGATGAAGAAAATGGGGCTCTAAGAGGTAAATCAACATGTCCCCAAAGATTCATAAAGTTAGGAAGCAGGGGTGCCTGGAGTGGAATTTGGTCAGTCTGTCTCCAAAACCCACACTTTGTCATTAAGCCATACTTCTTCCCAAAAGTTAGTATAAATGAAATTTTTAATTGGCATCATATCCTCAAACTACGTTCCCAGGAGTGAGATGATAAAAGTCAGGGATTAAATGCTTATCATGTCTTAAAAACATCTTGTCAAACCACTTGGGCAAAAATTTTGAAACGAACCAAATTTTTAACTAACGGGGATTTGTCAACTAAATTGTGGAACAGCCATATAATGTGCTATAAAGAAGGCCTTGGGGAAATTTGGTTATTCATATGAAAAGATGTTCATAATATATCAAGAAGGAATATATACAATAGTTAAAAGGTAGAAGCAACCCACATGTCCATTGAGAGATGAATGGATAAGCAATATTATTCAGCCTCAAAAAAGGGAGGAAATTCTGCAATATTCTACAACATGGATGAACTTGAGGACATTATACTAAGTGAAATGAGGCAGTCACAAAAAGACAAATACCATATGATTCCACTTATATGAGGTTCCTAGAATAGTCAGATTCATAGAGATAGAAAGTAGAATGGTGGTTGCTGAGAGCTGGGGGTTGGGGAGAATGGGGAGTCACTGTTTAAGGGGCACAGAGTTTCAGTTTTACAAGATAAAAAGAGCGCTGAAGATGGACGGTAGTGATAATTGCCCAAGAAAATGAATGTACTTAATACTACTAAACTGTACACTTAAAAATGGTTAATTCCCTGGTGGTCCAGTGGTTAGGACTCCGTGCTCTCACTGCCGAGGGCTCGGGTTCAATCCCTGGTCAGGAACTAAGATCCCACAAGCCACACGGCCAAAAAAACAAAAATGGTTAAAATGATAAGTTATATTTTACGTGTATTTTACTACAATTTTTAAAAACTGGAAAAAGAAAGCAGTGTGTATGTGATCCAGCAATTCCGCTCTGGGGTACATACCCCAAAGAATTGAAAGCAGAGATTCAAACAGATATTTGTACACCCATATTCATAACAGCGTTATTCACAAGAGCCAAAATGTGGAAGCCACCGAAGTGTCCATGGATGGATGAGTGGATAAACAAAATGTGGTATAGACATACAATGGGACGTTATTCAGCCTTAAAAAGGAAGGGAATTCTGACACATGCTACAACATGGATGAATCTTGAGGACACTGTGCTACGTGAAATAAGCCAGTCACAAAAAGACAAATAGTATATGTTCCACTTATTCGAGATACTTAGAGTGGTCAAATTCACAGAGACAGAAAGTAAAATGATGCTTGCCAGGGGCTGGGGAAGAGAGGAATGGAGAGTTGGTTTTTAAAGGGTACAGAGTTTCAGTTGGAAAAGATGAATGGAAAAGTTCTGGAAATGGAAGGTGGTGGTGGATGTACAACACTGTACATGTACTTAATGCCGCAGAACCATACACCGAAAAATGGTTAAAAGAGTAAATTTTGTGTTATGCATATTTTAGCGCAAGGGAAAAAGAAACAAGCAATATGAAAGCTTTTGCAAAACAATATTTAAACATAGAAAAATGTATGTTATTGAGCTGCATGAGCTGCTTATAAATCTTGGAGATTAATCCTTTGTCAGTTGCTTTATTTGCAAATATTTTCTCCCATTCTGAGGGTTGTCTTTTGGTCTTGTTTATGGTTTCCTTTGCTGTGCAAAAGCTTTTAAGTTTCATTAGGTCTCATTTGTTTATTTTTGTTTTTATTTCCATTTCTCTAGGAGGTGGGTCAAAAAGGATCTTGCTGTGATTTATGTCACAGAGTGTTCTGCCTACGTTTTCCTTTAAGAGTTTGATAGTGTCTGACTTTACATTTAGGTCTTTAATCCATTTTGAGTTTATTTTTGTGTATGGTGTTAGGGAATGTTCTAATTTCATACTTTTACATGTACCTGTCCAGTTTTCCCAGCACCACTTAAAAAAAAAAAAACGTCATAAAGAACCTAGGGGTAAGACGGGAATAAAGACACAGACCTACTAGAGAATAGACTTGAGGATATGGGGAGGGGGAACGGTAAGCTGTGACAAAGTGAGAAAGAGGCATGGACATATGTACACTACCAAATGTAAAATAGCTAGTGGGAATCAGCCGCATAGCACAGGGAGATCAGCTCGTTGGTTTTTGACCACCTAGAGGGGTGGGATAGGGAGGGTGGGAGGGAGGGAGACGCAAGAGGGAAGAGATATGGGAACATATGTATAACTGATTCACTTTGTTATAAAGCAGAAACTAACACACCATTGTAAAGCAATTATACTCCAATAAAGATGTTAAAAAAAAAAAGAAAAATGTATGGGAGTATAAACTAAAAAGCTATTTCTGAGTGTTAGAATACAGGATATTTTTGTGTTTTTCTTACTTTTCAGCAATGAACACATATTCTTTGAAGCATTTTCTTTTTTAGCTGAAAAAAGGAACGAGACGGGCAGTACAGGTACAAACTGACTGGTGGGCCATGGTGGCAGGGAAGGGTGTACCTCCACTGGCAAGGTCTGTGTGATGTGTGTTTCCCCTCTGCCTCTTCAGCCCAAGACCCTCTTCTGGGCAAGAATTACTTCAGGCATTGATTGATGGAACACAGTTAACTTTAATGGTCTTCATGTAAGTTCCCCCACTGTGGAGCAAGGCAGGGCAGTGAGTCTGAATGCTGGGCCCACTGACGCTGCCCGTTGCCCTAGCATTTCACTTCTGCAGTCGAGGGGCCTGTGGATTCAGGTTGTTTCCATGTCTTGGCTATTGTGAATAATGCTGCTGTGGGGAGTGCAGCGATCTCTTCAAGATAGGAATTTCATCTTCTTTGGATATATTTAACGTCTTGAAGCTCTATATTGAATATTTAAATTGTGTAGGTTCTATTTTTCCCACCTGTCTCAGGAAGGCTACAGTCCTTACCTGGACTTTGCAGAAGCCCTGGTAAGGGAAACAGTGGTAGAAATTAGTTTTATCAAACATGTTAAACTTCAGTGTCTCTGCTGGATCCCCACAAGCCTACCCCAGCAACACAGGAATATTTTAGCAGGAAATTCTTTCAAATTGCATTTTGTCTTGTGTTTTCATCATAAAACTTTTCCAGACTTCAGGTCTTCCTGTCTCATGGACCCAGTTTCACTATTGAAAATAAAAACTCAGTAAGATAATTATCATTCTAAACTAACTTGATTATATTTTTAGCCTTTACTGAAAACATCACAAGTAGATCATTGATCATTTCTAATGGGAAAAGTAACTTTCTTGGCAAGTGACATGTCCACGTATATCTTGTATTTGAATTATATTTGTCAGTATTTCTCACCTGGACTTGAGCTACTCAAGAGCAGGAAACCCATTATATGTCCACACAGTAGGTCCTCTTTATCTTTATGCTAATTAGTTAACCAATTAACTTATTTACAGACACCAGGAATACTAAATGCTGATGATAATGGTTAATACCTTTATTACTATATTCTTTCCTTTGCTGTGTTTCCTATGCTTATGCTACAGGCATTGTTCTAGGTGCTGAGGATACAGCAGGAAGTAAATATTACAGAATGTAATCCCACCTGCCCCCCACCAAAAAAAGCCTTACAAAATCTTACCAGAAGCTGGGGGCCATAGATTTGCCTATTTTAAAAAAGAGAAAGGGAGGAAGGCAGGCAAGACTATGTTGCAGTGCAGTAGAATAAGTGCAGGTTAGGACTCAGAAGCCTTGGGTTTACTTTGTGCTTTCTAGCTATCTAACCCTGGGGAAGTTAATTGACCTCTCTCTGCCTCAATTCCCTCATCTATAAAATAAGGATAATGAAAACATCTAATAACATTGTGGTGAGGATTAAATTAATCAAGACAATGTAAAGTGCCTAGAATAATGCCTGGCGCATGTTGAATACCCAATAAACATTAACTATTTATTGTTGTCGCTGGTATGAACAACCCTGAGTAGGTCACATAACACCTCAGCTTCAGTTTCTTCCCCTGTAAAATGGGGGATTGTAGTAACATCTACCTCATGGGTAAGGTTCAAGTGAGATGAAGTAAGTGAAAGCTCTTTATAAACTGAGGACTTAATCTAGGACTCAAAGCCTTCAGCGGGTAGCTGTTCAGGGAACCCAGGGAGATGCGGGGTGGTGAGGTGGAAGGTGGAGGAGTCATGGGGACTGCAGGCAGAGCAAGAAGCCAGCACTTTGTTCCAGTGATTATGGTCGTGCAGATGTTTCTAATGAAACCACAAATCCAGATTTTTATGTAAGATCTCTAGTTTTTAAATGTTGGCGATTAAGTCGGATTTTTGTAAAACACTTTGAAAGCCAATCAAAATAAAGATGCAGGCTGCCAACTTGTGACCTGTTATAAACTTTTACAGCTATTACTTAATAAACCCCGGGGGAGAACTATAAAAGCAGCTGATGCAACAACTAAATTGAAAAGCCAAGAAACAACTAACATTAATGGGGTTCTATGTGTCATGCACATTATAGCATTTGATTCTCCCAGCAACCTCAAGAGATGGGCATTAGCACTCCCATTCTACAGATGAAGAAACTGAGGCCCAGAGATGCCTAAGGTCACACAACTGGTGAGGGGCCAATAGGGTTGAATGCCACCTCTCTGTGCCTCCGAAACCCAATCTCTTTTCACTCTGATGACTTTGCAAGATTGCAACACAGTATCACCTGAGCCCATAAGCCCCTCTACTTCACAGCAGAAGTATAATGTCATGGCAGTGGGCAAAGTCTGTGCGCCCAGCATTCAGACTCATTGCCTTGCTCTGCTTCACAATAGGGGAAACCTACTTGAAGACCATTAAAGTTAACTGTGTTCCATCAATCAATGCCTGAACTAGACCTTGCCCAGAAGAGGGTCTTGGGCATTAGGGTATCTTTTCAGTGAGGCTTCCAGATCTACAATAGGCAGCCTAAAGAGATAGGAGAGAGAGGACGTCAGTCTCCCGATCAAAAAGGGTCTTGGAACCAGTCCCAAAAGCAATGTACAAAAATGCAGCAAGGTCTATATACTAATACATTTTATGTTAAGAATACAAACCATAAGTCTCTAAATTGCTGTGGTTTAGACCAATGACTCCCATCAGCCTCAACCTAATGTTGGGTCCACCTCCCCACATTACATCAAAACCCGGGCATTTAACAGGGTCAGTGGTAAGTTTTAAAAGCTCCCCAGGTGATCAACCAAGGATCACTGACTGTCTATTAAGAGAATTCAGCAGATACTTTATTCATTCGACAGCTGTTTCTTGAGCACCCACTATGTGCCAGATACATAGTATGCTGGAAATTAGTGAGCAATAGAAAGGCAATGTCTTGACTTTAGTCTAGTGAGGGGCGGACAGGGAGAAAAGCATGTAAACAAAATAACATCATTTTAGGTATAATAATAAGTGTTATAAAGAAAAATAAAACAGTTCAACGGATAGAGAGTGATTGAGGAGCAGGTTATTTTATTGGACACATTGGTTTCTCTAAATTGAGATTTCTTTTTGAGTAGGTAATACTTTCATATGTTTAAAAAAAATCAAAGTGATAAAAAAGTATAAACCTTGAGAAGACTTACTCCAGCCTCTGATTCTATTCTATTTTTCTGGCCCAGTAGGTCTCAAAATATGATCCCCTGACTGGTAACCTGGGAACTTTAGAAATGCACAGTTTGGGCTCCATCCCAGACCTACTGAAGCAGAAGCTCTGTGGGTGGGACTAGTAATCTGTGTTGTAGCAAGCCCTCCAGGTGATGCTGATGCATGCTGGCATTTGAGAACTACTGCTCTAGTCTAATAAACATTTCTCTTCATTTCTGATGTATCCTTCCAGTGTCTCTTTTGTAAATAGCAGTAACGTGAATATTCATTCTTGTTTTTCCCCTTCTTATACAATTACTATTCTGCATCTTAGTTTTATTACTTAACGTGCACTAGAGATCTTTCTATTAAACACAAAGTTCATTATTTTCTGTACGTTCCTATGCTTTCGTAGTGTGGATATACCATGGAGTATTTAACCATCTCCCGCTTAATGATTGTAGGTTATTTCCATCTTTTGCTATTACTGTTTGCTATTACCATACTTAATACCCTTGTGCATGCGTCATTTCACATTTATTCGAGTCAGAGGATGAATTCCTAGAAGTGGGGTGTAAGATCAAAGGCAAATGAATTTGGAAATTTCATAGATGGTGTTTGCTGCTCACAGAGGTTTTTGCTTTCTTGTCTGCAATGATGAGAATGTTTGTTTCACCACAAACTCACCAAATACAAACTGTTGGATTTTTGCCAATTTTTCAGGTAAAAAATTACACCCTCTAGTCATTTTAATCTATATTTCTCTTATTTTGAATGAAGTTGACCATCTTTGCATATGTTTAAGGGCCATCTGTATTTACCTGTGAACTTTTCATGCTTGTCTTTTGCCCATCTCTATTAGATCGATGTTCTTTTTCTCCTTTATTTCTAGAAGCTTTTTAGATATTAGGGGGATTAATCCTTTGTGACATGAGTTACAAATAATTTTTCCCAGTTTGTCACTTGCCCTTTGACTTTATGGAGTTTTTTGGTTTTACTTTCATTTTTAATTTTAATAATTGTTTTCTACCTAAAATTTAGTTCTTGAAAATCTGAATTTGGTAACTCATTCAAAATCAATTACAAGGCTTACCAGGACCTATCAGAAGCAAGTGACCAGGTCCTAAGGAAGGCAACTGAGACCAAAAACAAGTTAGTTTTTTTGTCTACAAATATTTTGTCTACAAACATGTATGCAGAATCTACTATGTGTCAGGAACAAACACATAGTTTTTTTTTGAGCTGCTTATTTTTCCAACAATTTTTCATTACAAATATTCATAGAGAATCATAAAGATGCCACCAGAAAACTACTAGAGCTAATCAATGAATTTGTTAAAGTTACAGGATATAAAATTAATGCACAGAAATCTCTTGCATTCCTATACACTAATGATGAAAAATCTGAAAGATTTTTATACACTCCCATTTACCATTGCAACAAAAAGAATAAAATACCTAGGAATAAACCTACCTAGGGAGACGAAAGACCTGTATGCAGAAAACTGTAAGACACTGATGAAAGAAATTAAAGATGATACCAACAGATGGAGAGGTATACCATGTTCTTGGATTGGAAGAATCAACATTGTGAAAATGACTATACTGCCCAAAGCAATCTACAGATTCAATGCAATCCCTATCAAATTATCAATGGCATTTTTTACGGAACTAGACCAAAAAATCTTAAAATTTGCATGGAGACACTAAAGACCCCGAATAGCCAAAGCAGTCTTGAGGAAAAACAACGGAGCTGGAGGAATCAGACTTCCTGACTTCAGACTATACTACAAAGCTACAGTAATCAAGACAATATGGTACTGGCACAAAAACAGAAACATAGATCAATGGAACAAGGTAAAAAGCCCAGAGATAAACCCACACACCTATGGCAAAGGAGGCAAGGATATACAATGGAGAAAAGTCAGTCTTTTCAATAAGTGGTGCTGGGAAAACTGGACAGCTACATGTAAAAGAATGAAATTAGAACACTACATAACACCATACACAAAAACAAACTCAAAAGGGATTAAAGACCTAAATGTAAGACTGGACACTATAAAACTCTTAGAGGGAAACATAGGAAGAACACTCTTTGACATAAATCACAGCAAGATCTTTTTTGATCCACCTACTGGAATAATGGAAATAAAAATAAACAAATGGGACCTAGTGAAACCTAAAAGCTTTTGCACAGCAAAGGAAACCATAAACAAGACAAAAAGACAACCCTCAAAATGGGAGAAAATATTTGCAAAAGAATCAGCAGACAAAGGATTAATCTCCAAAATATATAAACAGCTCATGCAGCTCAATATTAAAGAAAGAAACAACCCAATCCAAAAACAGATGGAAGACCTAAATAGACATTTCTCCAAGTCGACATACAGATGGCCAAGAAGCACATGAAAAGCTGCTCAACATCACTAATTATTAGAGAAATGCAAATCAAAACTACAATGTGGTATCACCTCACACGAGTTAGAATGGGCATCATCAGAACATCTACAAGCAACAAATGCTGGAGAGGGTGTGAGAAAAGGGAACCCTCTTTCACTGTTGGTGGGAATGTAAATTGATACAGCCACTATGGAGAACAGTATGGAGCTTCCTTTAAAAACTAAAAATAGAGTTACCATATGATCCAGCAATCCCACTACTGGGCATATACGCAGAGAAAACCATAATTCAAAAAGACACATGCACCCCAATGTTCTTTGCAGCACTATTTACAATAGCCAGGCCATGAAAGCAACCTAAATGCCCATTGACAGACGAATGGATAAAGAAGTTGTGGTACATATATACAATGGAATATTACTCAGCTATAAAAAGGAATGAAATTGGGTCATTTGTTGAGACGTGGATGGATCTACAGACTGTCATACAGAGTGAAGTAAGTCAGAAAGAGAAAAACAAATATCATATATTAACGCATATATGTGGAACCTAGAAAAATGGTACAGATGAACCGGTTTGCAGGACAGAAATTTAGACACACATGTAGAGAACAAACATATGGACACCAAGGGGGGAAAGCGGCAGGGGGTGGGTGGTGCTGGTGGGATGAATTGGGCGATTGGGATTGACACGTATACACTGATGTGTCTAAAATGGATGACTAATAAGAACCTGCTGTATAAAAAAATAAATAAAATTAAATTTAAAAAAATATATATATACATTTCAAATCAAAAGGACAAGAAGAAAAAGATAAATCTGCTATCATGTTGTTAGATTTTAACACCCATCAGTAATTGATGGATCAAACACACACACAAAATGAGTACAGATATAGAAGATTTGAACTAATGTATTCTCAAGTTTGATTTAATGGATATACATATAACACTGCACCCATCATTTACCGAATACACATTCTTTATAGGCACAAGCTGAACATTTATAAAAATCAAACATTCACTGGGACATAAAGCAAATCTCTACAAATCTCAAAGGATTACTCTCATAGATCCTTATTCTCTGTCCACAATAGGGTTATTAGAAAACAAAAACAAGTTTTTTCAACCAACAGTGCTGGAAGAATTGTATATTCACATGCAGAAAGATTATTTATAACCTTTAACTCACACCTTACATAAAAATTAATTCAAAATGACCATAAACCAAAATTTAAGAGCTAAGACTATAAAACTTTTAGAAAAAAACATGGGAGAAAATTTTCTTGACTTTGGATTAGGCAAAGAGTTTTTAGATGTGACACTAAAGTCATGATCCATAAAAGAAAAAATTGATAAATTTGATTTAATTTTTAAAAATTGGGGGAATTCCCTGGCAGTCCAGTGATTGGGACTCTGCACTTTCACTGCCGAGGGCCCAGGTTCAATCCCCGGTGAAGGAACTAAGATCTCACAAGCCACATAGCACTGCCAAAAAAAAGAAAAAGAAACAGAAAAAGAGTAAAATACATAATAAAAACCTATTTTTTTTAAAAAAAATTGTACTTTAAAAGACACTACTAAGAAAATGAAAAGGTAAACCACAGACTGGGAGAAAATACTTGTAAGTAATAATTCTGATAGAGGTCTTGTATTTGGAATACAGAGAACTTTCACAAATCAAGAAGAAGACAAACAATCCAATTTTTAAATAGACAAAAGATTTGAATAGACATTTCACCAAAGAAAATATATGAATAGCTAATAAGCACATTAAAAGATGCTTAACATCATTAGTCATTAGGAAAATGCAAATTAAAACCACAAGGAGATGCCGCTTCATACCCACTAGGATGCCTATAATTAAAAAGACAGAGAATAATAACTGTGGGAAGGGATGTGAAGAAATCGGAATCCTCGTAGATTGCTGACAGGAATGTAGAATAGTATATTCACTTTGGAAAATAGCTTGGCAATCTCTTAAAAAGTTAAACATAAATTTATGTTTAACAACCTAGTAATTCGACTCATAGATATGCACTCAAGATAAACAAAAACATGTGTCCACAGAAATACTTGTACAGGAAAGTTCATAGCAACATTATTCATAAAAGCCAAAAAGTGGAAACAATACAAATGTCCATTAACTGATGAGTGGGAAAACCAAATTATGCTATATCCATACAATATAATACTTTTCATCAATAAGAGGAATGAATCACTGATACCTGCTACAATCATGGATGAACTTCAAAAATATTATGCTCAGTGAAAAAAGTCCAATAAAAAAAACACCACATATTTTATGTTTCCATTTATATAATATATCTAGAAAAGGCAAATCTATGGATATAGAAAGCAGATTGGTGTTTGCCTGGGGATTGAGGATTGACTAAAAATGGGCATGAGGAGGTCTTCTGGGGATGATGGAAATGTTCTAAAATTGGGTTGTGGTGATGATTGCACACTCAGTAAATTTACTAAAAAACATTGAATTCCATGCTTAAAATGAGTGAATCATATGATATGTAAATTATACCTAAATAAAGCTTTTAAAAAAAATAACAAAAAGATAAGTAGGAAAACATTATTCTGGGAAGTTCAGAAATATACTTATAAAAAAACCAGAAAACAAAAACTCTTTTAGCAAGTTAAGAATAAGAGAGTACTTCCTTAATCTAATAAAGAGCATCTACCAAAAAACTATAACAATAACAATACTTACTGATGAAATGCTGAAAACATTTCTCTTTAAGATCAGGAACAAGACATGGATGCCCCAAATCATGATTTTCATTCAACTTTGTACTGGAGGTCTTAACCTTGGCAGTAAGGGGGGGAAAATATAAAATGCGGAAGCATTGAAATGGAAGAAGCAAAGCTATCATTACTTGCTGATAATATGCTTGTCTACATAGAATACCTCAAAGTGTAAGAGAATTTGGTAGTCAACAGGATACAAAATCCAGGAACAAAAATCAGTTGTATTTCTATATACCAGCAACAAACAAAATGCAATAAAACAGGATACTATTTACAATTTCATCAACAAAAGTAAAGTATGTAGTAACAGATCTAGAAAAGGATGTTCAACACTTGGAGAAAAATGATAAAACTATTGAAACAAGATCTAAATAAGTGGAAAGATATATCATGTTCATGAATTGGAAGATTCAATATCATAAAGATATCAAATTTACCAGATTGATAAAAATAATTTCCATGCAATTACAATAAAAATCGCAATTTTTTTCTGGAATTTGACAAGTGGTTTCCTAATTTTTTTGTGCCTTTATTGAAAACTATTACATTCCTAAAAAGGAAGAAAAAGATATTTGCCTGACAAAGTATCAAGAATTATCATAAACTTATAGTAATTAAGACAGAGTGGCATTATAGATCCAAACACACACGAAACTTAATTTTACCGCAGAGCAAACATTTTAGTTCAAGGTGAAAGGATAGATTTTTCAACATGTGGTACTGGGACAATTAGCTAACCTTAAGGAAAACATGATAGTAGACTCTTAAATTAGTCTTTAACCAGTTGGTTAGACCCATATGAGAAAAGTAAAAGTACACAATTCTTAGAAATTTACCTAAAAGAGTAATTTAATAGAGGAGGGGAGATTTTTAAAATAAGACACAGACAAATCATAAAGAAAAAGACTGATACATTCAATTACGTTAATAGTTATAAATTCTGTTTATCTAAAGATATCATAGATAAGCCATGAACAGGGAAATGCATATAAATGATAAAGAGTTAATATCCAGATTCTATAAAACAGGTAAAAAAGATTATATAAAGAAGATAAATCAATAAGAGAAGATAAACAACCCAATTAAAAATGGACAAAAGAACAGGAATTTTACTGAAAAGGAAACACAGATGGCTCAAAAACATATTAAATATATTTAATTTCAGTAATCAGGGTTACAAATAGACACCATAACGTAATACTATTTCACACCTACCAGATTGGCAAGAGTTAAAAATTAATCTATACCAAATGTTGGTGTACACGTGGAGCAAGGGAACGTTCGTAGATTGTGGATGAATCTATCAACTGGTAAAAGTAATCTGGAAAAGAGGTGGCATTACCTAGTAAAGTTGAACATCTGCAGAAGCTATGAGCCAGCAATTTCATTGCAATGTATGTAACCTAGAGAGAGTTTTGCACAAGTGCAGCTGCAGTTAACGTTTATAGTGGCATTATTCATGATAGTCCAAAACTGGAAAAAACACAAATGTCTATCTACAATATATGATAAATATATAATATTCCAGGGAATTCCCTGGTGGTCCAGTGGTTAGGACTCGGCAACTTCACTGCATGGCCCGGGTTTAGTCCCTGGTCGGGGAACTAAGGTCCCACAAGCTGCTCAGCACAGCCAAAAAACAAAAACAAACAAACAAACGAACAAACAAAAAATATATGTATATTCCATTCATACCACGGAATATTACATAACATAGAAAAAAGAAATTATAGCTACACTCGATGACACTGAATCTCTAGACCATGATATAAAGTGGAGAAAAAATTCAATGGCATCAATTTACATAAGTTCAGAAATAGGCAAAACCAATACATTCAAATCCATAAAGAAAAGCAGTAGAACGATAAAACACAAAGCTTGGGAGACTGGTTACTTTGGGAAGAGAAGAGAGACAAAAAATAAAATTCCTCTTTTAAATATTCAGCACATGAGATGGTTAAGACTTATGTTCTTAATTATGGCATCCTTAGATTTTACTGATCAGAGCTAGGGGCCGAGGGAAGCACAACAGCCTTCTGCTAGAGCGAACTTGCCCCTTCATAAGAGTTTGGGACCAAGGAGCTGAGCCAGCCTTACTGACCCCAACAGGAGCCAACCCCTGACCTTGACCTCTTGACTCAAGCTAACGGCTAAAAATTCTAAATACTATTGCCCACATTGTTTTCCTCAAGTGCCACATAACAATCATTCAATCAATCAATGCATTAAAGAGTCCTGGACTTAATGAGAAAAGATAAGATTTAATTACAACTCAGAACCAGCTCACTTCTGACCTTTTGTAGTCTTTTGAACACATACTCTCTTTGGAAGAACAGAAAAGTTTCATACTCCCCAGAGATTATGATGTGGACCTTCCAGGGGAACATTCTCTCTCCCCTAGCTTTTTGGGAATTTTCTTGGCCGGCAGGGTTAGGTAGAAACAGTACCACCAGCCAAGAAGTTTTTGTTGAGCTTTACTCTGTAGCTCATGGAGTAAAAGAAAAGGGGATTTGTGTTTATTTTCCAAAATGAAATTGTGGTATTGGGCATGCTTTTGAAAGCCAAATCTCCTTCAGAAGTTGTGCCATGCCCGCCAAGGGACTGTGCCGCACCCCTTCCTCCCAGAGAGGAGAATCATTTGATCAGATGACCAGTCTGCAGTTGTGCCCAGGTCTAATGTCTGGTCTGGCTGTCTGAGAAGGCCCAGGAGGGCAGGTTTGTGAACTGCTTCCCTGAACTCCTCATTGCTGCTCCCATGAAGTCTCATCTCTGGCCTGGAGATTCTCTGTGATCACTGCAGATCCCTCTTTGGCCAGGCTGTGACTGAAGGAGTCCGCTGGCCAGCCATCTGAGCCATTTCCTCTCGTAGGACCAGCCCCCGGCTCTACGAAGGGGAAATCCAAACACAGGTGTGTGTGATGATGTGGAGAGACCTGTTTACAGTGGACTTTCCTGGTGGCCAGTTCTCAGCAGGATTTTCCTTAGTGTTGCCCAGATAAGAGTTTTCAGTGGTCACCACCCACCTCTACATCTGGGATGGGGGTGGACTCTGTGTGGACTCTATCCCATTAGTTGCTTGAATCCCTTCTGTCATGTGCCCTCCAAGACACCTCCCAGCTTTTTTTGTTTTTCTCTGGGAACAAGGAATTTACTGCCTTCAGAGGCAGCCTATTCCATTCTTAGATATATGTGGTTGTCAGGTTCTAAAACGCTGAGCAATTGTGAAATGGGGATGTGGTGGGAAGGAGGGAAGGTTCAAGAGCTTTTGAATAAATTGCTCTTTTAAGTTTAAGTTTTCTTCATTGGGGTCTCTATACCTTGCAACCATTTACTGAGCAGTTAGTACGTGCCAAGCTCTGTATTAATTATTATGCATGTAAGATTCTATTGAAACTTCCCCAAGCCCTATGAGTTATGTATAATTACTATCCTCATTTCATAGGTGAGGAAAAACAGATTCAGAGCAGTGAGGCCACATGCCTGAAAAGTCACAAGGCGAGTTAATGGTGGGGCTGGGTTTACATTCAGGTCTGTCTGACACCAAAGCCCTCTTCCCCACCACTGTGTTTGCCTGTCTCACAGCCCCATTGCAGCCTCATGAAGCAAGGAGTCATCCTTGAGCTGAGAAAGCTAAGGCTCTGGGAGGTCAAATGACTTCCCCGAAAGCATCCCTCAGTACTGGAACAGGAACCTAAATCTTTGCCCTTCCCCTGACTTGTTCACCCTCCGTCCTGAGCCTCTGTGCATTGGCCTACTCTCACCACAGCTTTCATCGGAAACTAAGGCTGAATCCATTCCCTGTTCAATTTCTTAATCTGATTCCCTAACATCCGTGGTTCCAACTCCCCAAGTCTTTCCCCAGTCACTGACCACTGTGGCTCTGCAGACAGCTGTCCTGTGTCCCCTGCCCTGCCTCTCCCATTCAGCAACCACTGACCTCAGCACCTTCCCAAAGGAAAAGAGCATCTGACCGCCAGAGGCAGCGGCAGCAAGAGCCTGGACACAGGTTGTACAGGAATCAGTGGGCAGGGGGAGGGGAGGGGGCTTGTCCCAGAAGAGGGTCCATACAGTTACTGCCATGCAAGTTAGGAGGTAGAAGCAAAGTCTAGACCATAAAGGAGACAGAGGCTGCAAAATAACAGCCCACAGCAGAACGATTCTTTGCAGAGTGTTCCCGGGTTTAGGGAAGACGGAAGAGTAGGGAGAGGAAGACCCCAATTCTGTTCCTGACCTGACACCTAGTTTCCAGTGATTTTGCCCAGGTTCCTTTCTCTCTTTGGGCCTCAGAGAATGTTCCAGAATGTCTAGGGCTCCTTGTGGTCTTTAAGCCTGAGTGTTGAATGCTGGTTCACTAAGTTGGTGGCCTTGTGGGCCCAAACAAGTGAGAAGCAGTGGGCTGAGGAGTAAGAAATCACCTGGACCAGACGGTGGCCTGCAGTCTGTTCTGAGCCCACTGTGGGTGGGGCCCCAGGTGCCTGCTGCCATAAAGGGGAGAGATAGGCATCAGAGAAGGCAGAGCAATGACGAAAGTTGAGCAGCTGATCCTAAGTTCTGGAGCAGCCTTACAGGAGATAAGATGTTAGGCATTTTATACAAGAAAGAAAAGAAAGCCAAGAGCTGAATGACTAGGACAATGTACTACTTTGCTGTGTCTATTCAGTTCACTTTTCTAATTGCTACCACATACATCTACAGGGTTTCCATGAAAGTAGCAATTTTAAACAATGTGACCCTGCCCCCTGCCCCTACTAGCCACAGATGATTGGTCTAAGCTGGGCCAATCAGAACCTACCCTGGGAATTTTGGACTTGGAGTGAAAGGGAGCTCTGGTAGCCATGTTTTCTCCACCTGGACCAGAGCAGTAGTGGAAATGCTCCATTTTCTCCATTAGAGAAAGAATAATGTAGCACAAATATCACCACCAAAACGTAAGCCCTATGAGAGCAGAGATTGTTGACTATTTCTGTTCATTGCCGTATCCCTAGAATATGCCTGGAACATAGTAATAATGTTAATAATAGGAACAAATATATAGTGCTTATTATGATCAGACAACTGTCCTAAGTGCTTCACACATGTAATTCATTTAATCCACATAACAACCCTATAGGATAGAATAATATTATCACCATATTCCATATGGGAAAACTGAGACACAGGGTAACTTGCCTAAAGTCACACAGATCATTGGTCTAGGAACCGGAATTCAAACACCAGCCATGTGGTTCCAGAGTCTGTGCTCTTAATCACCATCCTACACGAGGTGTCAGTAAACCTGTGTTGAAGGAAGAATGAATGAATGGATCAGACAGGCATAAAGGAGAGCGGGTGAGAGAGAGAATTCTGTAACAATTGAGCACCTAGTTCAGAAGGTCTCTGCAGCTCAGTTCTACTCTTGCCCTTGGGTTCTTGAAAGCCTCACCAGCCAGTCTTTTAAACAGGACTGGTTTCATGGGCATCAGAAGGGCTCCATGCTTGGTTTAATGCTCTGCTATCACCACCTCTAAATTCTTTTTTTTTTCCTCTTACTGTTATTGTTTATTATTTTTTATCTTTTTATGTCAGGACATATATTCTCCTTGTTATCGTAACATTTTAATCACATTACAAATTGATCAGTGTTGTCTTCAGTGAAGAAAACTCTACTGAAGCAAGTTTAAGTGTGCGTGCTTGAACAAGTCCCAAATTTATGTAGGTGTGGCTAGCAGTCCATTTATTTGATTCAATGGCTCAAGTGATGACAACATTGGTTTGGCACCAGCTCTCCTTGTCAAAGTCTACACACACCAGGTGACCAGAAACTCTTTTCAAGGACTGCAGTAGTTAATTTTATGTGTCAATTTGACTGGATCAGCGGATGCCCAGATATCTGGATAAGCATTATTTCTGTGTGTCTGTGAGAGTGTTTCTGGCTGAAATTAGCATTTGGATCAGCAGATGGAGGAAAGTAGATGGCCTTCCCCAGTGTGGGTGGGCCTCCTCCAATCTGTTGAGGGCTGGGATAGAACAAAAGGACAGAGGAAGGAGGAATTTGCCCCTTTTTTCTGCCCTATTGCTTGAGCTGGGACATCTCATCTCAGAGAACTGAATTTTAAACTTTAGTTTTCATTAATTTCATTTTAAGTAGTGCTACTGTATTGGACTGAACAGAACCAGCACTTGTGCCCTTCTCCTGTACCTCAACACTTGACTGGATTCAGCAGTGCCTGTGGAGGGGCTGAATCACTCACTGGCTCCCTCTGGTGCGAGGCTCTTGGGCAGAGCCTGACACATAACAGGTGCTCAACAAACAGCAACTGAGTGGTTTCGTGCGTGCTCGAGGCCACTTCTATAGATGAAGAATCTAGACGGGGGCTGGAAATGGAAGAAGGAAGGCGACTGTCACAGGAATGTCACTTTATCCCATCCTGAGGCAAACACAGGAAAGGACCAGCCTCAGCGGAGGTCGGACAGCCCCTCGGTGACTAACGCTCACAGGAATCCACACCCAGCTGGGTTAGCTGTCCACAGAAAACCTTCCGAGAAGGGCCCAGCCTACAATGAGCTGGGAGACGTGTCAGGGAGGAGATGAAGGCGCCTCTGGTATGTCTCTGAAAAGCAGCCAACAGACCCAGAGCTGTCAACACCATAAACCCAGCTGGGAGCTCAGAGAGCTCAACCTAAACTCACTTGATACATGGTGGAAGGAGTGAGGCCCCAGGCCTGCTGGCCGCTCCAGCCCACTGGGTCAAGGGTTCCCAGAAGCAGCTCTTGCATCTCCAGCCTGGGCCCCTCTTTGGAACAAGATCTCCTCTTGCCTCCCCCTCGACCAGTGCCTGCCCCCCACCCCCAGGTTAACTCCTGGCTCATTCAGGTCTCTGACTAAATGACCCCTCCTCCGAGAAGCCTTCCTCCACCCACCTTCCTGAGCTGAACTGACCCCTCTGCCGGCCCTGGAGAATCATTAATAATTAGCAAATAAACTGACCCTGCAGCTGTCTACCGTGGCACATCCTGCACAGGGTTGCCATGGTGAGAAACAGTCCGACTGCAAACTCACTCCTGCAGAGTGGGCAGCTCTTGTGATTTGGGGCTCTTTTTTGACAACACTGTTTATCTTCTCTGTCCATAGCATCTTAATCAGTGCAGCTCAAATCTCCCAAGAAGCATCTCCCGGGCTTCCTGCTGCCCATCAGTTTCCGCTGCTCTGGAGGGCAACTCCTTGCCCCCTGGGGCTCCCCCGGGCTCCCCTCTAACTTTGAGGATGATCCACCAAGGTGTTTCCAAATAACACGATAACAGAGACTTAATTTGATCCTCACAGATTTTTACTTCCTTGTCAGAGCCACTTAAAAGGGAACTGGGGGGAGTTTCCTGGTGGCCTAATGGTTAGGATTCCGGGCTTTCACTGCTGTGGCCCAGGTTCAATCCCAGGTCGGGGAACTGAGATTCCACAAGATGTGTGGTGCGGCCAAAAAAAAAACTGGGGGCGGGAACTGGGGTTAATCCCAGGTGGTGACTGAGGAAGGGCCTGAGTTAGTGGGAGCGGAGGGAGGGTGTGTGTATCTGAGGAGGTCAGCGAAGGTTTCAGGGAAGATGGGGCATTTGACCTGTGACTTTAGAGACAAAGACCTTCCAGGCAGAGGAAATAGCCTGAGCATAGGTGTGGAGGCCTGAAAGAGGATGCAGGGCTCAAGGAACTCAAAGTTGTTTGGTATTATAGGAACTCAAGGTATGATGCCGAGGAGGCCCAGGCGGTGTGCTGGAGAGGTGCGCAAAGCTCCTGAGGACCTCAGAGCCAGGGACTTCATCCTGGGGGCAGCAGTGTTCCAGTGTGTATTCCCCAAACACTAGGCCCATGGAACTCTCAGCTCCAGAAGAGGGCTGGGTTTCTGTGTCCCCCACGTGGAGACTCCCTCCGACATATGTGAATTTTGTAAAGGTTTTGCTAAAACTAATAGTAACCACCTGTGAGTGTCTGCAAGGCACCAGGCAGGCATCACCAAATCGGACCCACCTCACCACCCTATGAACTAGGTCCTGTTGTATCATTCCTATTTTAGAGAGAGGTTAAGAAATTTTATAGGGGGGTAAAGGTCACACAGCTGGTAAGTGGTAGAGCTAAGATATGAACTTAAGCAGTCTGATTTTGAGCTTCCTGGAGTAAAGAATGGGCTTAACTTTATTTCATCCAACTTTTCTTGACTTGTTTTTAATTATGGAAAAATTTGTGCACATCTAGTAACATTGCAAGACAATTGATTCTGTGGGCAATGGGGAGCTATGAAAGGGTTCTTATCCAGGAGCTTTCTATCTGATTTGCAAATATCCTTAGTATGCTGTTATCAGTCACTTACACTTTGGTGTGAGTTAGTCCTTTCCTAGAGCACCTCAATAGTCTTGGTATCTCCCCAGTACCCAGGAGGGATGACATGAGATGGTGCTATAAGAACATTTGCTTGAGTGAATTGTAACTTCCCCTGTTGAAGACAGTGGGAGCAACGGAAGGAAAGGCCTGGAGCCTGGGACATGGTCATGTCAGAGTGTGAGGGACAGGAGGCAGGCAGGGACAGTTGTGAGGGCACCATGGGATCCAGAGTCTTGGAATTGAAATGCAAGAGCCAAACTCACCTACTTCACGGCTAAAGGCCAGGCCTGAACATTAAGTGCAAATCCAAATATCTATTCAGAATGTTTCCTCTTTTAGACAGCAGCTAACCCACCTGGTCAACCGGAAAATGACGCATTTGTTGGAGCTGAAGGTGCATCAGTAGATTCTTGCTTTTAAGAGTCAGAGTTGGAGGGAAAAAAATCACCCTCAGAGCCTATATCCATCCCCACACCCACAAAGCTACTGGCAAAGAGCAGGGGATTTGGAAGCTTGGCTCATTGAACCAAGGGATCCTTAGAAAGCACCTAGGCTGTTTCTCTCATTCTAAGGAGGGCAGGACTGAGGTCTGGAGAGGGCAAGGTCACAGAGCTGGTTGAGACCAGAATCTGAGGGTCCCTTCCCAGTTCGGGGCTCTGCCCATGGCTTCGGGGCCTGCACTGCAGTCCACTGCCACTTTCTTGGCCCCGTCCCCTTTGTCAGGGGGGGCAGCCTTGTGCACACACCGCCCACCACAGACCCACAGACAGAGCTCCCTGCTGTCATCTGACTGCCCCTAATGAGATTACAGACTCCTGGTGAAATAGACGAGAGTTAATTCCCTCTGGCTTTAAAGGGCAGGCCAGGCCACAAGAAATAGCAAAAAACAAAACAAAACAAGCAAACAACCCCACCCAAAACAAACAAAAAAACACCTTTATCTAAAAACGCTAAATATAGATGGTGACCCTAACAGCCATTTCCCTGCTTGGCATGTTGCAGTTCATTCCTGCTTTCACAAATGTTCTCTGGATGGAATGTTGCACCAGCCCTAACAAAGTAGATGCTATTATTATGTCTGCTTGGTTGGGGAAAGAGCACACTGAGGCAGTGTGCTCCTAAATGGCTGCTCCAGGATCACACAACTAGTAAGTGGCAGAGCTGGGACTTGAAAGTAGGTCCCTTGGGCACTGTCATCTCTAAAAATAATAAGCCCTGAGAACTTACAGCGTTCCCAGTTTTAGGCTTAAAGCAGCCCTGAAGGACATACCTCACAACGGGTAACACAGCCCAAGTTTGAACTCGGGTCCACTGGACTCAAATCCTACATTCCCCACAATATTGGGAAGCACCTTTGAATCCATCCACCTGTACACGTGGTGGGAACCAAACAACGTAGGCCTGATTTCCACTCTGCTACTTGCTAGCTCTGGCCGGAGTCCCATGGCCAAGGGACTCTGGCTCCTGGGGTCTCAATCTCATTTTACTTTCAGTAAAATGAAGGTTGGACCCCTGGGGTTGTTGGGATGATTCCCAATCGTTCACACAGGTAACGCAACTGGAACAGGACTCCCACACAACCTGCTCGTTTCCCGACCTCTCTTTGCCTCAGTTTCCTCATCTGTAAAATGATACTTATAGTACTTACTGCTTGGATTTAGTGCTAGGATTAAATGTGCTAATACAAGTAATGTGTGTCTAGAACAGCACATGGTGTACAATAAATGCTTAATGCTGACGATTGCTAGCATTGCTAGTTATTCATTATTTTGCTAGTTTATTGTTATTTATTATTGCCAGTTATTGCCTTGCCTTCAATGCTTTCTGGAATGAAGTGGAGGTAAAAATCAAACCAACCAAACAAATGTTTCTCTTCTTCCTCCCACCAGTCCCCTGTCCCCTCCCCTTTCTAAAAGGAGCACTTGGCTTTGAGGTCTGATCCCCCAACCACATGGCCTGCTCTAATTTCCCAGGCTCTAATCTGCTCCCGGCTCCTAATGATGCAGCTGGTAATAGGATTGTGGCCTCCCTCTGGGGCAACCACGCGGGCCATGGCCGTGGGGCTGGCAACTAGCGCTTAGCAACCCTGACCACCTGCCGGCTGAGGAGCCAGAGCCCCCAGCCAGGACCCTGTGCCCGGGCTGGCCTCCCGTGCATGGAATGGTGCTGTGCCCTGGGCCAGCAGGTTGGGTTCGCCATGGTGCTGGGTGCCATCCTGGCACGAGGGCGGGATGTGTGCAGGCGGAATGGACTGCTCATCCTGTCTGTGCTCTCTGTCACCGTGGGCTGCCTCCTCGGCTTCTTCCTGAGGACCCGGCACCTCTCACCACAGGTCAGCCATGCGGGGCATCACGGGTCCCCATCTCGGAGGGCTGGGTGGGCCTGAGGAATCTGGGGGTCACATTCCCACTCCGTGGCTCCCCGATGGCATGACAGTGGGTCACTTTGCCTCTCTGGGTCCCGGTTTTCTCCTCTGTGAAGTGGGTGTGATAAACGCATTGCAGGACTAGAGTGAGAGAGGAAGTGGCTTCACACCAGCATCTCCAGGTGAAAGAGAGGTAAGGATGCCTTCTTGGAATAACCACAGGCTAAGAGCTGTAGGGGAGGGAAGAATGGGATCCTATAAGCATGCAAAGCAGGCATCAGAGAATACCTCCTAAAGCAGCTCACGGGCAGAGAGCCGGAATGGGCATCCTAGGCAGAGGTAACAGCAGAAGCAAGGCAAAGGGGCATGAAAGGTTTGCGGGGGGCTGGGTGGGGGGCAGGTGGAGCAAGCTGTTCACAGCAGCTGGAATGTACGCCGTGAGGCAGGGGCTAGAGCACAGGGGCCATCAGGCCTCTAGATCCCACCACCGAGCACGGGCTTGGGGCAACCATGAGAAGCTTTGAGCAGTGATATGGTCAGACCTGAGCTTGGAGACATCCCTCTGGTGCTGAGTGGAGGATGGGGTAGTGGTGGGACTGGCAGGGGGCCAGGTGAAGGGTGAGACATGACAGTGGGGATGAGCAGGGCAGATCTGAGAACTGTTTCCCAAAGAGGTAGCGTCAGGATGTGGTGGCTGATTGGATGTGGGGTTGGGGGGACAGGGAGGCAATGCAGGCCCCCAGGGTTCTGGCCTGTGTAACTGCAAGGGTGATGATGCCTTGCCTGGGGAAGGGCCCTCTTCTCCCTTAGCGCTCATCTCATGCGGGAGACGGAGGGACACTCATGCTGTGGAAGGCAGAACTTTTCTAACACTGTTAAACGGTAAGAAGGACTTTATTCAGGACTACTGTGATAGGTGTTAAGACCATGGCGACAGGGGAGAGCGATCAGGAGCAACTCAAATACGGCAACTGCAGCTGGGGATTTACAGCCAATGAGCACAGTGAGGTCAGTGACTAGAAAATTACTAAGAGGAGACATCAAGGATAGGGGAGGGGGAGTCTTGCTAAACCCACTAACAAGGTCTTTGTTGAAGGCAGAGTTGGGGGGATTCTCACTAAATTGACTTAGCAGGGTTTTCGCTACAAATGGGTGAAGCAGGACGAAGAAAGGATGAGGCTTAGTTGAAAAGAGGGCTCAGAATGGCCGGTCTAAAGTTTGGTCAAGGAGAGTTTTCGTCAGTGGGCTCCTGGAAGATTCCTTATTTCATAATATTCCTCTTCCTGCAGTTCAGTGATATCTAATATGTTCTCTACAACCGGGGTTCAAGGTATCAGATTTCGCCTTCCATTAAAAGGAAAACACGCCTCTCTGGGAATTGAGCCCGCTATTACTATAGTTACACTGTTAAGGTGCTATCAGTTATTTAGGGAGAAGCATAGACTCTGGAGTCAGAGGAACCCTGAACTTGGACTCTACTAGTGAATGGCTGTGTGGCCCTAGGCCAACTCCTGTCTCCTTTCTGGAGCTCAGTTTCGTTATCTGTAAAATGGAGGAGGGTGGGACTGTATGTCTGCTAGAATTGCTGTGAGGAGTAAACAAGGATTCATCAGTGCCTGGATACAGCGGGTGCTTAGTGAGTGTTACTTTACTCCTCCCTCCCTTACCCACCTGTCCAAGTCCTACCAACGTCAAGAACCGCCTCATAGATCCCGTATCTTATGAAAACTCTTCCAGACCTACCCACATCTGCCCACTCTCCTCCCACACTCACCCCATGCTCGTCCCTCCACTGGAACCCAGCTGCTGGAGGTCTTGCTTCAGAGCTGTTTGTTCAGAGTCTATTTCTCCCATCAGCCTTTGACTTGCTGACTATCACATGGGCTTTCTTGAACCAAAAGGTGAGCCTAGCTCAGTGTCACAGAGAGAACCCTCAACTAATGCCTGAATTAAATTGGCAATGGCACAAACAATTTGCAAGCCACTTTCTTTAATTTTCCTCAGCAACGAAAATATATTTCTTGCAGGAAGATTATTTTGTGAAAACAAATTGGAATGCCTATTCTTAAAAGCCAAACTCATCTGGCGCCTCCTTTGCCAAAGCTGCCTTCCCCATCTGTTTGGAAGCGCTAACATGTTCTGGTCTGGATTAACCTGCCAGATAAATTGAAGGAAGGATGTGGAGTCTTAGAACAATTACTTGTCAGGAATTGGCTTTGTCAGCATCTTATTTTGAAATCAAGGAGTTGTTTATTTGATCTCTGCCTGTGACTCAGAAAACAAACCCCTCTTATTTTGTAAGCTTATGCAACAAGGCAAAAATCATAAACAATATGCAAAATGGTAGAATGTCCTATTTGTGAAAAGAACTTACAAAATCACAAGATTTATCTTTGGAAATAAGTATCTCATTTAAAAATATAGATAATTTTGAGAGTTCCAGTTAAACCATGATGAATTTATAATTGTACCCATTTTTCTTTCCTTCCTGGGATACCACTAAAATTGTAGTAATGGAATTGTTTAAAAATATAAACTCCCAAGAACAAAGACAATACAAACGGAGACAACCGAGAAAAGAAGTCAAGGAATGACAATAATTCCTGGATGGGAAGTGGATAGAGTTGAATGATCTCATTTAGTAGAGCACAGAAAGCTGAAATCTTGTGTCTGTAGAAGCAGAATGACAGCAGATACCACCTGAGTTTGTCTTGGAGAACTCCAGAAGGGCTCTGGACCTGAAAGTGCAAGGCGCTGCAGGAGGCAAGGGTTAAGCATGCAGCTGAAATCAGGGACGTCGGTTAGAATTTTGTAACTGGAGCAGTTCGACCCCTAGGTCCCTTACAGTTCATGTAATCAGGGGACCCCTCATCCACTAACTCTATCCCCCTGCCTGTCCCAAGGAACCAGAGAAGGTTGACTTAGGGATGTTAGGCCCACCTGTAAGCGTTGGGGGAGGGGAGGTGGTGAGGCGCATGCTTCAGGTGAATTAGTGGACATCTGCATCTTGAGCGTGGGGTCCCCACAAGACTGCTGTCAACTGGGCTTAAGTACAGCCCCATCCCCCCACCTCCCACCCCACACACAGCCAGAGGCAGGAAGGGACTTGTCTCACTGAAGCCTCAGAGGAAAGATCTCCAAATTCTGCTGTGAAGGGGAATTCTCCCCATCTCACCCTCCCCCCAGTGAAAAAGCTACATCTTCACCTGTTAGCCTTCCTTGAGGAGCCATCAGTTGACAAGTCCCACTCATGCACACAGCAGTTTAGTGTGTCACACTTATACACAAGCAGAAGCCGAAGACCAAACGAACAGAACGGTAGGTCTCTAATGAAGCAGAGGCAATGCAGGGAGTAGAAGAAAACTCTTAAAACCTTTCCTCAAGTTCTTTGAAGATATGAGAGAAGGTACAGTGACCATAAAATAGAACAGGGTGCAAAAAGAAGAAACGATTCGAGAACAAGAAAGAACTTTGGGAAATTAAAAATAGATGAGCCAAGATAAAAATATCAATAGCTGGGATGAAGCTGCAGAACTCTCCCAGAAGGTAAAACAAAATGAGCTAAAAATAGAAACATATAAGAAAATTAGAATGTCTAACATTCAAGTTACTAATAAGAGTTTTAAAGAGAGCTAACAGAAAAAAATGGAGAGAAAAATTTCACAGAGAAAACAAGAACATTTCTCTGAAGTAAAAGGTATACACAGCATTATGAATTTTTTTTTTTTTTTTTTTTTTTTGCGGTACGCAGGCTCTCACTGTCGTGGCCTCTCGCGTTGCGGAGCACAGGCTCCGGATGCGCAGGCTCAACGGCCATGGCTCACGGGCCCAGCCGCTCCGCGGCATGTGGGATCTTCCCGGACTGGGGCACGAACCCGTGTCCCCTGCATCGGCAGGCGGACTCTCAACCACCGCGCCACCAGGGAAACCCCAGCACTATGAATTTTTTAAAAAGAAAGGAGAAAATCTCATACCATGGTATGTCTTCATGAAAAGTACAGAAAAACTGGAGATAAATAGGTGATCCTTAAATGGTTCTGAGGGAATAAACTGGGTCTAATGTAAAGAATAGGAAGTAAGGCTCCCAACATCTTAAGCAACACTGGAATCTAGAAGACAAAGAGGAAACACCTTTGAAATTTGGAGGGGAAATTCTTTAAACTAAGAGTCTTATATATAGCCAATCTATTATCAGAGTTAAAGCTAGAATAAAAAATTTTTACTATGTAAGACTCAGAAGTTTCTCTCCCATTGACGCTTACTAGGAAGCTACCAAAGGAGATATTAAAGCAAAACAAAGAAGTAAGCAAAGAAGGCAAGGGATCCAGGAAAGAAGGGTTCCGATACGGGAAAAAGTCCCAGAATGACAGCGAAGAAGAGACCCATGACAACCACTGGGCCTAGAGAGCAATCTGTCCAACCTGGAACAAGAGGATGGAGAGCTCTTGCACTGAGGTCCCAGGGGCCTAGAAACGGACCTATGTGTTTGAGTATATAGAAAATACTATTGTTAGACATTTAAAAAGCAATGTTAAAACACTTGGAAGAAATTAACGAGTGGCTCACAGAAAACAAGGTAAATGAAAAATCAGTCAATTCTTAACTTCAGGGAAAAACTGAAGGTTGTACAGAAAGGAGGCATGGTTGTCTCAACAGTGAGCAATATTTTGTGATCAAAATATTTTAAACCTTGACAATTAGTTAAACCAAAAATTGATATAATGGTGAAATGGTAGGAGGAAAAAAGGAGTAAGAATTAAGTCCTCATCTGTCATGGCAGGGAAGTTAATAGATGTCAAAAAGATATATCTCGAAATAGCATTATAACCATATTATTTACAAATAACAATACTAAAGGAAAAACAGCTAGAGGAGTTGGGGATGGTCACTCCTGGGAAGTTGGGGTTAAGCATAGAGATGGGTGAGGAACGGCTGCCTTTTTATCATTATAGTGCTATCTAAATTAAAGAAGATACACAGGGATTAAAATTAATTCAAAAGACATAGCCACGATGGGTAAATTTTTAAAAGTTGATTTTCTGGTGTGTTGGAAATGGTAATAGAAGGGGACTAGGAGGCCTGTTTTCCGGTCCTGCACTGTCACTAACTCACTCTGCGGGCAAATCACCTCCCTCTCCTGGCTCAGCTCCCTCATCTGTAAAATGTGTTGTCAGCTGCACTAGGAGATCTGTAAAACCCCTTCTCAGCACCAACATTCTATAATTTGCGACTTTTCAAAGCATCAGGCCAGTAACCAAGGGTTATGTTTGGCTTTGTGTTTAAAAAAAAAAAAAGTTACAAGTACAAAAATTTAAGTCAGATGGTGTTTGCAAGTCCACGTACTGGCCTCACCCAGAAGCTTACCCTCTGAGGAAAGCGGACTCAAGCTAGCATTGCCAGAAATAGCAAAATTGAACTAAGTTAAATGTAAAAATTTTATAAGAGCACATCCAGTTAAATTTGAATTTCGGATAAACAACAAATAATTTTTAGTATAAGTAAAGAACCAATATTTGTTGTTTATCCGAATTTCAAACTTAACTGGGCTTTGGGGTACCTTCCTCTTCCGCTGTTAGGTGCCAGTCATGTGACCGGTTACTCTGGCGAGAGCTGACTGGGCAAGAGCTTGGCGCACTAATCCAAGGGCCGGCAGATAGGCTGGAACCAGCAGCCCATGAGGAAGCCCGACGCAGGAACTCCGCCCAGTAACGGCTCTTTAATATTGAGAGTGGTGTCTCACAAACCAATCCGATTCTCTCTCTTTCAGCATTTTAAATGTGAGCCCTGCTTCGAGGGTCGGTAAGAATTTACGAAAGTGTGGGGCGAGGGAACCCAGTACAGAAGGGAAACTGACTCAAAAATGCTGTTTACGAGTCAGTCTTTTCATCAAGTAGACTGACAGTTCCTCCAGTGCAGGAACGGTGCCTAATTCACTCTTGGGTGCCCAGTACGATGGCTGCCAAAGTACGGGCTGAATGAATGTGTGAAGAGTACGCAGCCCTGCCCTCTCGCCACTTATCATCTGTTCCATGAGACCGATTTGTAGCAAGGCTAGGCAGGTGAATGGCGAAAAGGTGGGGGAGAGCTGTTATCTGCTGTGATTACTGACCATTTACTCTCCTCCAGACCCTCTGTCAAGTGCTTCATGTGCATCCTCTCCTTTAAGCCTCCCAGTGGCCCTGCGAAGTGGTTATTACCCTCACGTTACAGATGAGAAAAACTCAGAGAGGCCGAGGAACTTGCTTAAGGCCGCAGCTACTTCTAGGGGGCCAAGGTTAGAATCCAAGTCTGCTTGGCTCCAAAGCCAGTGTTTTCTCCATGGACTCTGCTGTCCATGGGCTAGACAGGAGAATACGGATGAAATGGTGCTTTGAAGATTGTAAAGCAGCTGTGAAGTCTGTACTACCTGCTATAACCCCAACTCCTGCTGTGTTTTCAGGAAATCAGTTACTTCCAGTTTCCCGGAGAGCTCTTGATGAGGATGTTGAAGATGCTGATCCTACCACTGGTGGTCTCCAGGTGAGGGGCGGGTCTTTGGCTGGGAGGTCTGGGGTGGGGTTGGAGGAAGAGGATTCTGTACGGATTCTGTAGGTGCCTCCTCCTGCTGTGGACAGCTGGACTGCAGGCTCTGGGTGGTGTGACTCTGGGGGCTTCATGGGGCGTAGACTGTGGCACAGGCGCTGGAGTCTGGGTCATTCAGTGACACCAGTTGTTTCAGTCCCATTCAGTGGACATTTGAGTGACTTGAGTAAGTGATTTGGAGTCCTGGGACGTGACCTGACTCCAGGGTAGCTCGGGGCCAGAGAGTTCACACACTGTTCCCAGGGAGAGGCTCTTTGTGGTGATTGCAGCAAGACATGGGGGAAAAGATGACCTTGGAGATGATCACGAGATGATATCCTGGCTCAACTCTGTGCTGTACTGGCTGTGGAAACTTGGACAGGTCAGACTTCTCTGAGCCTCCGTTTCCTCATCTGTAAAATGATAATAGTAACACCTACTCCAAAAGGTTGCTGCGAGGACTGTAGGAGGCTATCTATTTGCTAAACGTTCAGGGCTGATCACAGGGTATGAGGGCAGACAGGTGGGAGATGAAGTTGGAGGATGGGTTCTTGCTTGATCATGAAAGACCTTGGCATTCAAGTCTTGGGGCTTCCCTGGTGGCGCAGTGGTTGGGAGTCCGCCTGCCGATGCAGAGGACACGGGTTTGTGCCCCGGTCTGGGAGGATCCAAGGTGCCGCGGAGCGGCTGGGCCCGTGAGCCATGGCCGCTGGGCCTGCGCGTCCGGAGCCTGTGCTCCACCGCGGGAGAGGCCGCGGCAGTGAGAGGCCCACGTACCGCAAAAAAAAAAAAAAAAAAGAATTCAGTCTTTACCCACTAGGGTGGGGCCACAGCAAATCCTTGGAGGTCACCTGGTCTCTACCACTGGTGTGCTGGTGACCTTGGACAAGCCCCTGGTCCTCTCCAGGTCTCAGATTTTCCAGATGTGTAATGAGTTGGCGGCTCCAGATGGTGTCTAAGAGCCCTTTGCTCTGAGACGGTGGGTTTGGAATCCTCACTTCCCAGGACTTGCGCGCAGGGAGGGAAGTGGACAAGCCTCTGAGTCCTGGGGGACGTACTGGGCTCTGTCCCCTGGGACAGGGTCGTCAGCCTTCTCAGCCTCCCTGCTGAGAACCCTAACCCTTTCCCTCTAGGGTGGTGGAGATAATGGTCCCCCCGCCCGGGAGGCCAGGTAATGGTGCTTTCTGCTGCCCCCAGGAGGCCTTGTTAAGCTCAGTTCGGCTTTGTGCAGGCAGCAGTTGGGTCTCTCAGGACTCAGCCTTCAAGTCTCTGCTGAAAGGCCACCTCCCTCCAGAAGCTTTCCCTGACTCCTCAACCCGCTTCCGTGGTTGTCTCCTCTTCATGCTTCTTTTGAGTCATTCACTGAGTCAGGGAATCTGTCAAGGTCACTGGTAGGCTCCATATTGCTAGACCCAAAGGACACTCCGAGTTCTTGTTCTGCGTGACCTGTCCACAGCAGTTGATACAGCAGTTGGTCACTCCTTCCCTCTTGAAACACTCCTCCCTATGCCCTTACACTCTCTGGCTTTGTCTGCTCCCTGCCCCCCCGAGCCGAGTTTCTCTCTCTCTACTCAACCTCTGAACGTTGTAGTTTCTCAGGCCTTTTCTCATCTGTCCTCACGGCTTTAACGTACCACCTACAAGTCCAGCCCTTCCAAATATAGATCTCCCTCCCCAACCTCCCCTCTGAGTGCCACTCAAACTACCTACCTGACATTGCCACTCGATGTCTCACGAGGATTTCAGTTTAGCGTAACCAACTTGAGATTTTACCCGCAAACCAGTTCCTTCTCCTGTGTTCTGCTGGTCAGTAAGCGGCAGTTCCACCTACCCAGTTATTCAAGCCTCCGTATTTATTCTCTTCCCCCACCCCCAGCTCTTCCAGCAGCGACTCCAGCTGATTCTTCCCCCCAACTACAGCCCAGCATCACCCCTACCACAGGGCAGACTCCACAGTGACCTCACTGGTCTCCTGGCTCTGGTTTTTGTTCCCCTCCCATCTGTTCTCCACCTGGTGGCCAGAATGATCTTGTGAAAAGCCAAGCGGGCCATGCCATTCATTCACCTAAAACCCTTCAGTGGCTCCCGTGGCATTTAGAATAAACCCTGGCATCCTTAACATAACCTTGGAGGCCCTGCAGGCTCCTGCCTGCCTGTGCCCCACCTCATGTCATGCCTCATTCACTCCAGTCCCCAGACCTCTTAGTTTCCTAAGCAGACCAAACCCTTCCTCCGTCTCAGGGTCTCCACACATGCTGTCCCTTCTGCCTGGAGCACGCTTCCTCAATGCTTTACACGTCTTTCCCTTCCTCTTCCTTTAGATCTCAACTTCCATGTCACCTCCTTAGAAAGGCCCTCCCAACCTGTGCCCCTTCACCACCACCTTCACTCTCCCCCAGCATGCCCATTTCCTTTTCCTGCACAGCACTCATTTTGTACTGTTATTCTGTATGGATTCAATTGCTAACCTGTTTATCTTCCACTGGACTGTAAGCTCTGTGAAGGCAGATACAACACTCTGTTAAGGTTCCGCTCTGGCCTTCACACGAAACGCCTGGCTCATCATAGGTGCTTATTAATACTTGCCAAGTGGATTAATGGATTCAGCAATCATGCACTGTGCTTTCTGGTGCACGGCCCTGCCCTGGGAGACTGATGAGAAAATAAATAATTACATGACGGCCAAGTAAGCATGTTGATGCAGGAAGCACAGGACTTTTTTTGTTGTTTCCCTTTTTCCCAGTTGTATTGCAATATTGTTAGGCAGCTTGACCATCCTTTATTGTGTTTTTGTTTATTTATTTTTTGCTGCATTGGGTCTTTGTTGCTGCGCGTGGGCTTTCTCTAATTGCGACGAGCGGGGGCTACTCTTCATTGCGGTGCGTGGGCTTCTCATTGCCGTGGCTTCTCTTGTTGCGGAGCATAGGCTCTAGGTGCGTGGGCTTCAGTAGTTGTGGCTTGCAGGCTCTAGAGCGCAAGGCTTGGTAGTTGTAGTGCACGGGCTTAGTTGCTCCACGGCATGTGGGATCGTCCCAGCCCAGGGCTCAAACCCATGTCCCCTGCACTGGCAGGCGGATTCTTAACCACCGCACCGCCAGGGAAGTCCCAATCGTCCTTTATTGTTGACCTTACTTACTGCCAGGGCATTGCCTCTTACTCAGAACTGAAATGCCTCCAAGGCAGAGGCCCTTGAGTAGACCCTAGAGTCAGACAGACCTGGGTTCCTATCCTGGCCCTGCCATTTCCTTGCTGTGTGACCTTGGGCAAGTTATTTAACTTAAAATCCTGAAGTCAGAGTCAAAGGCCTGGGTCCCAGACCTGCTTCTCCCCAAATCACGTGATCTTGGGACAAGCACCCTCACCTTGAGTCTCAGTTTACCCAGGTTACCCAGTGACTTTGGGCCCATCCAGCTCTCTGGGTCCTGACTCTCAAAGGTTTGGTCTCTCACCACCAGACTCAAGTGCTTTCTCTTGGCTGGAAACGAAATGTGGTATTAACTTGAGAAAAGCCAGTGTGTGCTCATATGTTTCATTTGTTTATTATACAATTTCGGCTGGTTCAAAGCAACTGTGTCACTGAAAAATGGAAGTGCTTTAAAATTTTCCTACTAAGGGAGAATTAAACCTTCTTGGGGGAAAATGACACATTTCTGAGCTCCAAACCGCTCCATCCCTGAGCTCTCATTCCTTTAGCTTCAACTGGTCTATAATCCATCCATCCATCCGTCCATCCGTCCATCCATCCATCCATCCATCCATCCATCCATCCATCCATCCATCGCTCACGGTCACCTGATCTCTTGCTCCTGGCCAGCCCAGGGCGGGGCATCCGTATCCTCAAGGAGCAACCACTCTGGTGTGGCGGTTGTCATTCCGGACAGAGCAGAGTCACCAAAGCTACTCTGGAAATTCAGACGTCAGGTCTCATGCCGGGCCTACTGAACCAGAACTGCCAAAGGGCCCAAACAGGTTTAAAAGCTCCACAAGTGTTCTAAGGGTTTGAAAAGAAACCCTGATGTCTTGGGATCAGGGCTTCTGGCTGGATAGCTGAAGAGCCTGGCATGAGCACTGCTGCTTTTCGGTCCCCAGGGCCCCCAAGCTGTACCCCCCACCAGGAGACAGAGGTTTCCTGCAGTGTAAATTGCTCCAGGGCAGTGGGAGGATACACATCAAGGCACATTTGCTTCAGTTCCAATAACCTGCAAGCCTGGGTCCCAAAGCCTGGCACCCATGACTCTGGGTGCTCCCACCTCTTCCAGTAGAACCTGCCACCCTTCCCTATGCCAAGCCTCTGGCATCAGGCTGGTCACCTCATTAGCCTCTAAGCGTGCCACATACCACCTCTGTTCATGCTGCTCCCCTCCCATGAACGCCCTTTTCTCTTAATTAGCTAAGTCCCCCTCTGTGTTCAAGACCTAGATCAAGTTTCTTCCGTGAAATCCTCCCAGCCCTTCATTTACTGGTAACTAGTGATGATGACCTGTCTCCATGCCTGATGCTGCTTTTAACCCTGGATGGACACAGTGTTGTTAGTTAAATGAATTCACACTCACAGCTGGCACACCACATTATGGGGTACAGACACCATTTTTTGCACAGTAGTGACATAGAAATAAATTAGCATTCTTATCTGGACTAGCCACTCATGCTGCTGAGCAAGAAATGGCCCAGCCAATGGGCAGAACCAGTCGCCATGACCCCTCTCTGGAGAAGAGCCATGTGCACTGCTGTGTTTTTATGTGAGATACTGGGAGGGGGTCAGTTCACTTCCCCCTTGTCATTCACACTAACCTCTTCCTGGTGGTCAGCGTAACAGATTTTTGCAGGAGACGGAAATCTAATAGACAAGCAAAGAGAGAGGATGAGATGTAAAGAAGTATGGGAGGTAATGGTGGGGTTGATGTGAGGGGAGAGAAGACCTGTGCCTGCCTTGGAGGGTCTCACCATCGGCAGGGAGACAGCCACAGAGCCACTTTGTTCCAGAGAACGGAGCCCCAGGGGGAGGGAGGTGGGGCTTGTGGCCTGGGTTAGAGCCCAACTCAGTCATTCTTCCCACAATCTGACATCTTCCAGCTCGTGGGCCTCTTTTCTCTAGAATCCACTCCAAACCAGCCCCCAGCCTGACCGCCTCCTCAGACAGGCACACGCAGTCCAGCGGAGGGCCACCTATCCTTGGCCAGTCGTGGCTTTGTAAGGCACAATGAAGGGAGTGAGCAGGCAGCAGAGGTTCCAGGGGAAGAACAGGGTCTCGAGTCACTCACCAGATGTGTGAACTTGACCAAGTCTCTTAGCATCTGAGCCTCAGTGACCTTGTCTGTAAAATGGGAAGAACACCTCCGTCCCTCGCAGGGTTATTCTGAGAATGAAATAAGATAATGCACTTGAAGCACCCAGCGTAGCTCCTGACACATCACCAGTCTTCTCCAAGGCCCAGATGAGATGTTTCATGAAAACCTCTACCTGTGTTCCTTCTCTCAGCAGGCAGCCCCTTGGGGTGACCTCTTCCTTCCTCGTGCTCCTTTAGCACCTGCAGCTTGTCACCTCCTCTAGAAAGTCTCCCTTGACTCAGGTATGCTCGGGTGCTCCCTCAACATTGATACAGGTACAGTGCATGTAGCACTCCTCCATCTGAGTCCTGCACATCTGTGTTCACGGCGGCCTTTGCAGGGGCATAGGCCACACGTCTCCATACTGCACATTGTCACCTTGCCCAGAACCATTCCCCATGCCATGATCGTCAAAGCCTCCTCATTTTCCATGAATTCCTAGTTCTTACTGCCTCTTGATTTTCTCTGCCCTCACATTCCTACAAGCAGTCATGAGGCACAGCCTTTGCCAGTTTCCCATTCAAGTATATTTCCCTTGCTTCAAGCAGTTCCTAAATTTTGCAACTTCACCAACAGTTGGGAGCAAGATCACAGGTGAGGATCACATCTAGAAGTGTAAGCCCTTCAGCCGTCTCTTGGTTCTTTCTTTCTCTGTCTGTATATTAGCTATCTATTGCTGTGTAACAAATTACCACAGACTTAGTGACTTAACACCATTTACTATCTACCGATTTCCATGGGTCAGAAGCCCAGGCATGGCTTAGTTGGATCCTCTGCTCAGAGTCTCACAAGGCTGCAATCAAAGTGTCATCTGGGCTGTGTTCTCATCTGAAGGCTCAGCCAGGGAAGAATCCACTTCCAAGCCCATTCAGGTTCTTGGCAGAAACTATTTCCTTGTTTAAAGGCTATCAACTGGAGTCTGCCCTCGGGTCCTAGAGGCTACCTGTAGTACCCTGCCTTCTGACCATCTCCAAAGGCAGTTCCCAACATGGCTCTTTGCTTTGTCAAGGCCAGGAGGAGGATCGTCTCTCTCCAGTCTTCTAAGGCAAAGTCTTATATAACATAATCATGGGAGTAATATCCATCACCTTTGCCATATTCTATTAGAAGCAAGTCACAGATCTCACCCACACAGGGAGGGGGATTACAGAAAGGCATGGATCACTGGGGGTCACCTTAGGGTATGTCCACCTCTTTTCTCTCTCCACACCTTCCTTCTCTCTACCCTTCTTCCAAGACCAGCCAAAAATAGTGCCTTCCTTGTCTTTATAAGTCACCTCCACTCATGCCCTGTTCCTGGAGTGGGGTTAGGTGGACGCGTTGCTCAGCTTCTGGTCCAAGTGGCTCATCAAGGAATTTCTTCTGAACCCCCTTACCATAAAAAGAATCCTGAAGAATTTGAATTCACTGCTTTCTCAGGGACATCAAGGGTCTGGTACATAGTAAGTGACTAAGAACTGCTTATTAAATAAATAAAGAGCAGTGGAGGGCTTCCCTGGTGGCGTAGTGGTTGGGAGTCCACCTGCTGATGCAGGGGACATGGGTTCGTGCCCTGGTCCGGGAAGATCCCACATGCCGTGGAGCGGCTGGGCCCGTGAGCCATGGCCGCCGAGCCTGCGCGTCCGGAGCCTGTGCTCCGCAACGGGAGAGGCCACAACGGTGAGAGGCCCACGTACCGCAAAAAAAAAAAAAGGAGCAGTGGAAGGAAAGTTGAGGCAGAATTCAGGGAAGTTTTATGACCTTCATTTGAAATGACCCCTGGCGGATGATTCGGAGTTGTCTTTTTAAAAAGGTTGGTACTTTAAAAAGTTATGTAAGCAAATTACAAACATTGTGGATAACAACAACAAAAATCCCGTCATTCCACAGCCCTAATGCTGCCACTGTTCTTCCTGTAAATGTTTGTTCTTGTCATTCTTAAGTGAATTCACTAGGCCCAGCGTGTGGTCCTTGGCTGACTGGTTCAGAAGCTCAACCTCATCTGAGTCCCTGAGCTGGTCAGGGCTGTCCTCTGATGCTGACAAGAGGCAACCAAATAAACCAAATGCCAATTGATTCATCCACAGAGATAAATACAGTTGCCGAGGAGGACGGATGCACACAGCCTCTGGCCAGAGCATTTCCCCCTATAGGCTCATCACTTGGGGACCCTGCTGGTTAAATCTGTTTGCTGGCAGGACAATTTAATTATTTAATGGTACAACCAGTATGAGTCCAGGTTTGCCATTTTCAGTTAGTTTCTGGGGCCCAAGGTGGTGGAGTTCCATCGTATGTGCATTTAAATTTAGTGAATTCAATTACATATGCTATGAAAAAGAGAGGAAATCATTTAAAGGAGACAAGTGGCTTCCCCCATTTGAAGAGCTATGTCCAGGGTGAGTGTACCATGGGAGGGCTGGGTCTACCTCACTCTAAGCCAGTCTCAGTCCCCAAGTGCCTTTCAGAGTGAGCATCTCCCCACATCGTTATTGTGATTCTAGGCCATGAAGAGAGGGTGGTTTGGTTTCCTTTTTACATCATGGCTGCTAAGTGTATGCTGACTGCTTCAGCTGGTGTTCACCTTAAGAAAGAGCAACCCATTCCAAAACTGTCTTGAATGAAACCTGTCTTGAATGAAATTATATACCTCCTGAACTTAACGAACAACTTAAGGGATCTTCAAGGGCAAATTTAATTATGAGTGGTTTTTGCTTTATATACTGACTTGAGAACTGAATGTGCCGAATATGGTTCTTCTTCTCCTCCTCCTTCTTCCTCTTCAAGAGGAAGCCCAGTGTCTTCCTCTTGAGGCCTGCATCCATTGGCCAAGGTCAGCTTATAAGTAGGTAAAGAGAGAACTGGAACATCTGATCTCGCCACTAGCCCTGTTGCTCTGGTTCCTTCCATATGGTGTCACTGTTGAACACAGGTCTTGCATGGTTTGGTTCAAGCCTGAACATGGCCCCTTGCAGTGACACGTCCCTGCTCAAGCCACAGGGATGCTCTGCTCTGGCCCCTAGATTATACCAAAGAGCTCAATTGTTGTTCCTCAAAGCAACCTCAGTCATGCCCTGAGCTTAGCTCCCTGGGGTTGATCCCTGAGTCCATTTTCCATCCTGGTGGGTTAGCCCTGGAGACCTTTAGTGCTGACAGACCTTGATCATGGGCACTCTAGTATACCCTGATTCTAACTTCAAATTGCAAGGAGCAGGGGTTGGGGGTCTTAGTCTCTTTTTTCTGGGAAGGCTCCTGAGCCTCTCATGCAAATTGGTGCCCCTTTCCATCACTCTACAGATCTTAAGTTCTCAAGGAGGGGTACTTCCATCAAACCGCAAATCTCTCCCTTCCCCTGGACAACGTGCGCCGCCTTGCCTTGCATTCGCCATCTGAAAAATTCTTCTAAAAACAAAATCAACTGTAAGGAGACTTGCTGTCTCTACCTTTGAACACAAAAGCCTCAGACAAAATTTAGAAAACTCTGCCTCATGTTACGTTGGCATAGGAACTAGTAGTCTGATGATTAGGACCTGCCACGGCATTGTCGTGTCCTTGAACTAGGGCCCCCTCTCCCATGGGTGGTACTTGAACGGTGCTGAGTACTTTGCCACTCTCCACTCTCTTCTCTCTGCTCCACTGATGACTGATTCCATGCTAATTACACCTTCTTTCATTAGAAAGTCAAGACTTTGGAGCCTTCCTTTCCCATTTTCTCCCTGTAACGCCACTTGTTGCTACTCTGATCCCTTTTGCTTTTAATTTATGGTTTAACCCAAAGAATACTGGCAACTTTCTGTTCTTTTAAGTTCTTGGAGGAAACCTTACTGTTACTTCTGCAAAAGTATGTCTATCTGCTTTTTTCTTTTTTTCATTCAACATGATATAAAAATGCCCATGCCACACCCTCATCTTTGTAATCACATATGACTGTTCCACTCAGAGGCTGGAGCAGAGTTTGCAAAGCCCTTTTCCTTTCACTAGACACTCAGGATGCTGCTGGATACCCTGCTGGGGCATCACTATGCCCCAGGATTCTAGATGTACCTCAGCCTCTGTTATTTATCACACTCTTCACCTCGGCCATAGAATGGACACAACGCCATCTGCAGATTTACAAAGAAATTCCCAGCAGGTGCTGTGTGTGTTGGGGCCAGGGGGCGTTTTGTCCCCACTGAGGCTGGAGTTTGCTTCTCACGTTGGGAAGTCAACTGAACCTTGTTTTCACACATCTCCAGGCAAGAGCAATGCAAGGAACCAGGGGTGGGTCGAACCAGCATCTGAATCCAGCTGGGGCCTCCAAGTCTCCACTTGCTTTTTGCCAAACCCTCCTCTCCCCTCATTCTTCAATTTCTTAAACCAGGCATCATTCAAGCAAAACTGAATCCATGTGTTTGTGATTCACTGATGCTGAACATGGCAGAATGTTTTGTAAGCTCTACATCGCAGCAGAGAGATCCAAGGGCATGTGTGGGTTAGTATGTGAATGTGTGGTGTGGGTCCTTACATATGGGTATGTTGTGTGTGTGTGTGTGCATGTGTATGTATTGCTTTTCTTTCTATTGTAAGAATTTTAAACTGATTTTTCTTAGAATCAGGAAGTCACGTTTGGCCAAAGAAACCCAACACTCCCTTCTCCCCCTTCCTGAGGAACTCTAGTTTGGCAGAAAACTCCCAAACACCCACGTTCTAGCTTACTGGAGATGGTCCTGGGCCAAGCAGCCGTCAGAGTCTGGTTTGGGAGCCAGTGTGCCGGGGGCGTCCCAGGATAGACAGTGAGTGGGAGAGGGCAGGAGGAATGGGCAGCCACGGCTTCTGCAAGCCGTGGGGCAACTGTTCTTAGCAGAGCTCTGCTGACCTCTCTGATGGGAGCCCTGGGATCGCTCTTTGGCCCTCTTGCCCAGTCACCTGATCGCCTTACTCATCAGGAGGGGAAACATGGCCCAGCTGTGGGCTGCGGGTGGGATCAGACCGTCAGCCTGGTGACTCTGAAAAACTCCCAGATTTTATCACCCAGCACAGACTCCCGTGCTCTTTCCCCCTTCCAGTTAGAGAATTCCTGTTCATCCTTCAAGGATCCAGTCAGCAGCCCCCACCCCTGATGCCCAGGCCGGGCTAGACCCTGCTTCCAGCCTCTCTCGATCCCAGCCATGACCCAGGGTTTCGTGTTGTCCAGACTGCAGGTCTCTGCACCCACCTGAGGACCACAAACCCACCTCCTTCGTTTCTGGGACCGCATAGCACACAGAGCAAGTGTTCAACGTGGGGCGTGCTGGGGGCCTCTCTGAGCCTGGGGAGGTGGGTGAGGTTTTGAAAAAGCTGCTACTCTTCTCTGTGGAGACACTGCATGGAGAGGGTCTCGTTTGAGTGCCTGGGGCAGGCAGGCCCAGCCAGGGCCTTTGCCGGAGGGAGTCCTGATGCAGGAGGGAAGGGAGGCAGGGGACCTGTGTTCCCTCTGGGTGGGGTCTTTCCCTCCCGCTGGAGCAGGGCTCCTAACCATGGCGTAGTGGCACTGGTCGTAAAAACCAGTGATGGGCAGCCCAGGGAAGTCATTCCTAGCAACTGTCTGCAACCGTAGAGCAGAGTAACGGTCACCCGTGGGAACACTGTTTCCCTCCCACCTGCCATTCTTTGCCTTGTGGGAAAGAAAGGGGCAGGGGTTCCGCTCACATGGATTGGGAACTGGATCGACCCTTACTACACTCAGGAACGCAGCCTTTCCAGTGGAAAGGGGTTGAGACTGGTCGATGGTCAGAAGTGAGCTCTCGGAGGGCTGCAGCCGCGGCTGCTCCAGCGTTTGCTTTTGACTGAGCTCAAGCTTGTTATTTTATTATTATTATTTTTTAGATGCTGGAGGTAGGAGTTTGTTAATTAATTTATTTATTTTTGCTGTGTTGGGTCTTCGTTTCTGTGCGAGGGCTTTCTCTAGTTGCGGCGAGCGGGGGGGCCACTCTTCATCGTGGTGCGTGAGCCTTTCACTGTCGCGGCCTCTCTTGTTGCAGAGCACAGGCTCCAGACGTGCAGGCTCAGTAGTTGTGGCTCACGGGCCCAGTTGCTCCGTGGCATGTGGGATCTTCCCGGACCAGGGCTTGAACCCGTGTCCCCTGCATTGGCAGTCAGATTCTCAACCACTGCGCCACCAGGGAAGCCCCAAGCTTGTTATTTTTGAGTTCCCAATCGATCCCCTCCCCATGCCCAGGGGCCTGGGAAGGAGAGACCTGCAGAAGGCAGTTGGGGATCCCAGGGTGGCAGCGCCACCCCAGGCCCATGCCTGTCTCTGTGCCACCTCCTCCCTCTCCCACCCCCTGAGCCCTGCACTCCCTCCCCACCTTCCTACCTGCCTCCATCCCGTGGAATCTAAAGTGGAACCAAAGAGGTTTGGTCTGTGTGGCTCCAGAGGGCAGGGCTGGGCCCAGTGTGGAAATTCTCTTTCCTGGAGGCAGATTTCATACTAATAAGCATAACTAGCCCACAGTGGAGGTAGTGAGTTCTCTGTCCTCTGAGGCGTGCAATCAGAAGTGGTAGAGGAATTTCTGCCCTTGGGAGGGAGTGCTGGGACCAGATGACCCAGACCTTAGCCAAGTGGGAGTCTGGCCTCCTGCCTCAGGTCTTAGAAGGAGTTGGCTTGAGGGTGGGGCTGTGGCAGGGACAGCCGGGAAGCATAATTCGGTGCTAACGTAGCACTTGCTGTCAACTGCTGGGCCTGTCATTTGCTCAGGGGAAGGAAAAAGACCTTAATATTTGGAAGGGCTGACGAGACTCCCATGGACCCCCAGATGCCTCCATCCACTTGCCTGTCGGGTGGACTGCCTGCAGCTGCACCCAGGGACCAGCTTGGGAGAGCCTCCCTGACTGGGTCACACGAAGCCACAGCCCAAGGATATGGCTCCTTCCTGCCTTTAACTTCCTAGTGCAGGATGTCGTGACTCTGGATGTTGTCACGCTAGTAGACCAAGGTTCAAATCTCCCTACTCACTGTGTGGCTTTAGCAAGTTGCTTGCGCACCTGCAGTGACTGGGAGCTCACTGCTTCTCACGGTGGTCCCTTCCAGGACGGGACAGCTCTGTTTGCTAGAAAGTTATTCCTGGTGCTGAGCTGAGATCTGCTTCCCTGTGGCTTTCCACATCCATCCCAGTGTTCCCGGGGTCTGCTCTGCTGTGCTCACTGTCCGCTGCCACCTACCCCAGCTGCCCTCTATGGGACACACACCTCCCTCCCCTGTCCCTTTCCCAGGAGGGTCTTAACGTCAGGGCAGGTCCGTGGCCTCCTCAGCAAGCCCTCCGGGCTTCTAGCCCCACAGGCTGAGGGCCCCCCACCCCTTTGGCACCCTTATTCCCCAGTGACTCACCAAGCTGGCAGCAAACAAACCCCCAAAGTCCCCCTCCCACGTGCTGCCACTGCGGCTCAGGCCCCCCTTCCACCCCAGAGCTTGCGCTCTCCGAGCTGTTGAAGCCAAGCATGGCTCTGCATGTGTCCGTGTTCTTCTTCATCGTGTCAGTCAGAACTGGCCTGAGGTCTGCTCGGTTCCAACTCCCTCATTCAACACGTTAGCTATTCCTCCCAGCTTCCCAACCTCTACAATCTGATCCACATGCTGTCAGTGCCCTTGGCCAAGGCATTGATAAAACAACCAGGAAGGAGAGGGCTGAAGGGAGAGCCCCGAAGTACACCTCCAGAGACCCTCTCAGGTTCTCAGCACTCAGAAGAGGGGACTGCCTGTGGTAATCATTCCCCGAAGTTCTCAGAGGACCCGGTGTCAACTGCTTGATGTCACACGGACACACAGCGCCAGGGGCCTTTCTCTAAACCTGGCAAGGGGCCCAAGGCTGGTCCAGGTGACTTTTCCTCCAGGAACCCACAGTGGTCACTCATGGTCATCAGAGCTCGGAAGTCACCCCTTTTCACAACTAGTCTAGAGTTCCACCCTGGCTTAACATCACACATACACACCAGCAAACCTGCACCCAGGCCAGGCCAGGCCCCGGGCTCTGAGGGCCTAGAACTGAGCCAGATTCAGCCTTTCCCTGGAGGAGCTCACAGTCTGCTGGGGCAGGTAGTCACAGAACAGACGATGCCATCACAGAAGAGTGCTAATTATTGGAATATATTGAATACTTGCTATGTACCAGGCGCTATTCTAAACCTAGATCAATGCTCACAATAAACCATCGTTATCCCCATTCTATCCTCCAGTGGAAACTGAGGCGCACAGAGGCTGAGGAACTTGCCCGAGGCTCCCAGCTAGTGAGGGCTGCGCGCAGGAGCCTCCAGGAGCTGCCTGGCCTAGTCGGCGGGCTCAGGAGGCCCTCAGAGGGAGGAAGTACCTGAGTGGAGACTAGAGAGATGGGTAGCAGCAGCAGGAGAGGATGGGAAAGTAAACCAGGGAGGACAGGGGCAAGGGGACTGGGTTCCTTCAGTGTTCACTGCTTCGCGCAGCACGTGTTCCCGCCAGCCTGCCCTGCGCCAGAGCTGGGCCGGGCCGTGGGGGCTCAGGGCTGAGCATGCCGGCAGAGTGCCGTGTAAGAAACTGGGAAGCACAGGGTGCCCTGGGGAGGTAGGTGAGATCGCCGTATCAGGGAAGACTTCCCAGAGGAAGGATGTCTGAGCTGACCTTGGAAAGGGCAAGTGGAAATTGGTTGGGCTGGGCAGGTATGTGAGGGCTTGGGGGGTGTGGGCGGAGAGTACCAGGCTAAAGGAACAACCAACACAAAGATGGTGCAAGGAGCAGCAGGGAGAACGGGGCGGCTGGAGAGGTGCCAGTGAGGAGGAGGAGAGTGGCCCAAGGCCTTGGAGGAGCGTGGACAGTTCCTGAGGGCGAAGGGGAGCCACCAAGACTTCAAACAGCGAGGGGCCCCCAGCAGTCTCAGCAGCCTGTCCGCCCTCCGCAGTGAAGTGTGCAGGCAGCGGTGGGTGCCTCCCGGTGTTATATGGGGTCACCATACCCACCTCAGGGTTGGTGTGAGAACAGGTGAGGGTCAGTAGTGGCCTTTTTCTCCCTCCATTCCCCGCCCCCTGCAAGTGGAGGGGTTACCAGATGGAAACAGGCTGGGCCCAGGAACCAGCCGGCTCCCCAGTCACATCAAGCTCTTGAACCATAATCCCGGGCCCTGGGGGCGGGGCGGAGGGGGTGGCCAGATGGCTTCGGAGGGAGTCCCAGACTTCTGGGCTTCCTGAGGCGCTTTGCCAGGGCCCTCGAGGATGTGGGGAACTCCCAGGAGCACCCGGCCATCGTGGGAGTCGCAGAGGCAAGGTTACCTATTCTCCCCTCACCGTAAATCAGAGAGCCTGAAGGAGCATTTGAAGTCATCCTCATGGAATCTCCCACTCAGCCTGGAAGCCTTGATCTAGCCTTCCAACAGGTGGCCACCCAGCCTCCATTTGGATACCTCCAAAGATGGGGAGCTCACCACCACAAATCTGAGGGCTATAGCCATGGGGCAGGTCATGAACTCCGAGCGTTGAACTAAATAGGCATTACATGGGCTGAATCACATTAAAATCATGGTTAGCCAAAACCGGAAGGCTTTTTCTTGCACAGGAGTTAAACCGGGTCCTACCACGGAGAGTCACTGTGGGAGAAGGGAAACCCCACAGGGCTGAATCCCTGTTCCAGTCTTAACTTCACAACTAGGCAGCTTGGCCGGTTAGCTCCACCCCCTGAGCTTTATTGTCCTTATCTGTAACTCAAACTGCACAACCCGAGAAGGCAGTCGCTAGTCATAAGTGACTCCTGAACCCTTGAAATGTGGCTAGTGCAATGGAGCAACTGAACTTTTTGTTTTTAATTAAATTAAAAATTTAAACCAGAAGCCGTTTTTCTAAGCATTTTTTATGTTGATTACACAGTGAAATGATAATAATTTGGGTAAACTGGGTTAAATAAAGTGTTATTAAAGTTAATTTTACCAAAAATGAACTTCACCTGTTTCTTTTGACTTTTTTTCTTTTTTTTTACTGTGACTACTAGAAAATTTAACATTACAGTGGCTCACATTATCATCCTGTTGGGCAGCACTGACAGAACGCTAAGGATCAAATGAGGTGGATGTTCAGGTGTTTGGGGACAGTTAAGCTCCAGATGAATTACGGTTTCTGTGGCTGCTGGCCCTTGAGGGGTTGTGTTTTTCATCATACAAGCAAGACATGCTTATTCTCGAAATAATAGAGAATGTGGAAAAACATTAAAAACAAAACAAAACTTGCCCATTATCCTACCACCCAAAGACAGCTACTGTTAAACTTTAGTTTTTCCCCTGTGCATGTCCATGTGACCTAACACTCCCTGCAGAGCACACCACCCCGGCTTGTAGGTTCTCAGAAAGGTCACATTAACAGCTTGGCCCAAAAGTCTAGACCTCGAGGAGCCCCCTCCAGCCAAATGGCAGGCTGTCAAGGAAGTCACTTGAACATCCTTTCCTGTGACTGTGAGTTCCGGGAGTGGCCGCCATCTCACGCGGAATCGAGGCCCTCCCCACACACTTAGCTCCCGTCTGCTCGGCCTCCGCCATCACCTGCGGTCACCCTGGCACTGCCGGCACCAGCCTGGGGAGGGAGGGTCTGCTCTGTCATACTGTCAAGCAGCTCCTCCCCAACCGCTCCCACCTCGGCTGCTCTCCTTTCTCTTCAGCCAGTAGAAAACCCCTTTCCATTCTGCGGGCGGGAGCGACGTTCCACAGCGGAACTGCTTGTGTCCCAGGTGATGGAATGCTTTCCATTTTATTCATCAGCCTTCTCCCTTCCAGAGCCCCTGTGTCCAGGGTCCACTCCTGCTATATTTAGAACCTGCACTCCCTTCCTTACCACATCCGCTCTATCTCTGAGCTGCACCACCCCCACGTTAGACCTCTTCTTCCTCAGAGTGGCCTTCTGAGGAGCCCTTTGCCCCTTTCTGAGATCTGATTTTCATCTGCACCCCTCTCCTGCACAATCCCTCAGGCATGTCTATGTTTATCTGGACCACAAACCTCGAGAGGGGTCCGTGTCACAGGAGCTCCAGGGCACCCTGCAAACTATCTTGTACTCTGCTTCCTCCACTTGACATAAAATAGGAACATCTTTCCAATGACACCATCACTTCTGATGGCTGCTTAGAAGCCCACTGCATGGATATGCTGTAACTTTTAATCTAATCTGCCTTGATGATTGAAGTTGGTCCCAGCTTTTTGCTTTACAAATACCACTTCAGTGACCCTCCCTATATACTTGGTTTACTTTGATATTCTCAGATCTAAGGACTTCTTAGTTCTCCCTTCTCAGACATCCAGCAAATTCTGCTAGATGTGTGTTACCTCATTCTCCCCTGTGTGCCCCTTGGCCTGGCGCTCAAGGCCACTCCTACTCCTGAGCTCAGTCCATCTTTTCTGCCCCATATCTCACTCTGCCTCACATATGACCTGAGCTCTGACCACATTAAACACCACAGTGTCCCCACACTTTCCAGCCTCCCTGTTATCTTCTGGTGTCCCACTGCCTGGCACGTCTGCTCCGTCTCCAAATCTGCCTCATCTTCCAGTGCCCCTTCCTCCACGTAGCCTTTCCTGATCCTCCTAGCTACAAGTGATCCCTCACTCCTCTGAATAAAGATAGCACGTCCTTGTCCCCTCCCTTGTGGTATTGATGCAAACACCTTGACCCCTGGTTACCTGAGTCCAATTCTGTCCCGAGTGTCCATGTCCATCTTCTTCCCACCCCCCGCAGCAGCCAGACCAGGAGTTACTTGAGGTCAGGGACTGATTTCTGATTTCTTTCTGTGGGCACAGGGCATGGCACAGAGTGGGCACGTGCTAAAGGATTGAATAACTACATGGATGAAGGAGGACAGGCCTGGAGCTGGGGAATGAGTTCCGGTCCAGCTGGCCACTAGTGTCCTGTGTGACCTCGAGCAGGGCCTCTTCTCAGGGCCATGGCTTCCCATGGCTGTGAGGAAATTCTGTTATGGTCAGAGGCCTGTTTGGCCCTGGGCCGAGGTGCTGGCCCTTGTCTGGGGATGATCTCTCTCATGGATGGTGTTGCAGGGTGGCCCCCATTTCTCCTGGCCACACAATCTCATTATGAGCCCTTCAGGATTTATATCTAAGACCCACCCTAAGCCCATCACTAACATATGGTGTCCTGGCAGACAGGCATGAATGGAGGTTGTAAACATTGACTCATTCATTCATTCATTCACTCCTTCATTCAGCAAACTACACTCCAGCAGTGTAGTTTGGTTCTGGCTCTGTGGACCCAGCACTGAATCAGACCCAGGCCCAGCCCTGGTGGTGCTTCCAGTAAATAGTCAACAGTTCAATGAGGTGGGGCTGGGACAGAGGGCAGCACAGGGGCCATGGGAGCCCAGAGAAGGGGCCTTACCCCTGCCTGATGGTCAGGGAAGGCTTCCTGGAGGAGGGGACCCTTTAACTGCATTTTAAAAGGGGAGTGAGGCTTTGCTACAGCAAGCAGGGAAGAGCAGGGTGCTCACAGGCAGCAGTTACCGTGGGGTGCAGGAACGGCTTTCTGTGCTCAGCCCTGATGCTAGATGTAGCTTAATGATAAGAGGAGGTGGATGCGGAGAGATTATCTGCTCTTGTTTACATGATTAAAACCAGACAAATACTTCCTTTATCTGAAAGAATGAAAAGGCTTTGGGGAAAAATCCTTTTGGCAGCAAAGGGCAAGCATCTCCTTAGCTAATCTCTCGCTCCCCACCTGCCCCCATTCCGCATCCCCAGCCAAACAGACATGAGAAAAATAGCTCCAGGGCTGACTTGCTCTGGTGGGCAGAGAGCCAGGGTCAGGGCAGGCGGGGAGTGGGGAGGAGCCAAGAGGAGAGAGACCCACAAGCCTCTCCATACAGTCTCGCGAGAGGAGAGTCTGGGCCGGGGCACTAACCCAAGACGGCCACAGGGTGGCACCTCTCAAGGAAAAATCTAACCATGGCCCCATTTTTTAGATGCAGATCCTGAGGCCTAAAGATGGAGGAGTGACTTGCTTGCCTGGGTCACATAGCCAATGGGCAGAACTGGGACTAGGACCCAGGTCACCAAGTCCCAGCCCAGGGCTCTAACTCACTCATTTACTCTCACTCATTAGTTCATTCAAAAGCCTACAGTAACCACCTGCTTGGTGGCAGGACAGAGAGCTCATGCTGGGCACGAGGGGCCCACAGAGAAGTCAGATCTGCTCCTCTTCTCACATGTCCTCAGTCTGATGAGAGAGACAGACAGTGACAGTGACAACCAGGGTCATGACAGAGGAGGCCGGGAGCTGTGGGACCCCCAGAATGGGCTCCTAAAAGATTTCACCCAAGAGGAGGCGCTGAGCTTGGTCTTACCTGCGGGTAGGATTTGGGCAAGTGAAAGGAGGTACTAAGAGGACACCAAACATGGAAAGGTCTAGAGGTGTGAACGGGCTCAGCTGATGACACTGGGCAAGGGGGAGAGAGCAGAGCAGAGCATAGAGAGGCTGGATGGAGCCTCGGGGACTGGATTAGTGGGGGGATCCCCATGCCTGCACATTCCCTGGAACGCTGTGAGGGTGCTAGGCAGAGCCAGGAGGGGGCGAGAGTGGGTACACCTGAGTGCCTGGCCTGCCCACCCACAGACGCTGACCCCTATCGCTCTCCCAGCTTGATGTCCGGCCTCGCCTCCCTGGATGCCAAGACCTCCAGCCGCCTGGGCATCCTCACTGTAGCGTACTACCTGTGGACCACCTTCATGGCAGTCATCGTGGGCATCGTCATGGTGTCCATCATCCACCCGGGCAGCGTGGCCCAGAAGGAGACGACGGAGCATAGTGGGAAGCCCATCATGAGCTCAGCAGACCCCCTGCTGGACCTCATTCGGTAACTCCTGCCGCCGGCACCCTGCTTGGGAACGCCATGCCGGGGCTGGGACTGCTGACCTCACAGTCCCAGCCCCGCATGTCACCCATGGGGCAGAAGAGGGTGTGGGGATGAGGTGCTCGGGGTCTGCCCTTGATCACTAATGGTAACAAGGGGGGCAGCCGCAGAGGCCACTCTCTGCCCCCTCAGCCCCCGTGCCTCCTGCTGGGCTCACACTGAACTGTCCACCCCCATCAAGATGGGATGAGTGGGAGGGCACAGGGGACACAGGAAGGGCATTCCTGAAGAAGGCAACAGCTGTGCAAAGGTCCTGAGCTGGGAGGTAGTATTATGGGAAGAAGTTATGGCCCATTCAGTGTGACTGGAGCTTGAGATGTGAGCGGGGAGTGGACAGTCATTGCTGGAGAAGTCGGTTGGGGCCAGACCATGAAGAGCATTGGCAATCAGGCCCCAAGTTGCATTTTATCCTAAACGCCCCCGGAAATGGGTTTTAAACCTAGGAGTAGCATGTTCCAACTCAGAAGGCTCCCTCTGTCCGCCAGAGTGCTGGTGGACTGGAGGTGGGGCGCATGGCAGGCGGGGAAGACAGAGGCAGGGACTGGGCCAGGCTGGCAGCCATGGGCCTGGGGGAAGAGGGAAGACTGAAGGCTGCTCAGGAGGTAAAATCAGTCTGCAAGAGACGGTGAGAAGGGGGGAAGGGTGGAGGCGGTGGGAGTCTGATTGAAAGGGCATGAAGGTCTCTGGCCTGAGCACCTGAGTGGACAGCAGCGTGGTCACAGGGCCAGAGGACAGTGCTGGAGCAGGTGCAGACCTCCTGAGGGAGGCGTCAGCTGATGGTTGGCTGGTGGATCTGAATCCTGTGGGGAAGTCTGAGCGGGAGATGGAGGTTAGGAGAGCAGCAGGTAGAGGTGTTAGGGAGGCCCTGATGGCAGAGGGGTCTCCCAGGACAGTGTGGGTGAGGACAGCAGGGCTGGGACAGAGCTCGGGGAAGCACCACATTGGGAACAGTTTATTGGGCTCAATAGGGTGCCCCAGTAAACGTGCTCTGGGGGCTCCTCTGGTCCCTCCCATTTTCTCACCAATTTCAGATATAAGAAACCCAGTCCAGTCTAACAGTAAAACTCCAGACTCATCCAGTTTAAAGCGAATCCTGTCCTAGCCTTTTGCATCTGATTCAGACGTGGAAAGCTGGAGTGGGAAGAAGGTCCTAGCAGGTTTTGCTCTCTTTCTTGCTGCACCTACTCCCCTGTTGCTAGCCCCGGGGGTGGCGCAGTGAAGAGGGAGAGGGAGTGAGCTAGGAAGGTCCTCCTTTATGTAGTGGGGTGAGCCGGGGTAGCTGCTCCCCGGTTGTTTTCCTTCAGCGGAGCTTTTGCGGGCTCTTTGGGGCCCCTCCTATCACTGGTGTCTCTCACCTGTTATTCCCTTGACTTGGGCGCTCCCTGCGCCATCTGGCTGCTCACAGTACCCTCCTCAGGCCTGACCTCTGGTCAGCTCCTCTGCTGGGGACACCTCCCCGCCCCCCGCCCTGGTGATCCTCTTAGGCAGTGTCCCTTCTGCAAGGTCCGCACTGGCCCGTGAAAAACACACACATCCTTGCTGGAAACGCAGCCCTTTCCCAAGGCCTTTGGACGTGAGTCAGGCACCAGCCCCTACATACCTCAGATCTTAGGGGACACCGCCAAGGTCTCTTGGCTTAAAGTTAGGGAGAAGCACTCCTCTCATCCTCAGCATACAACCTCTCTCTCTCCCTTTCCCTTTCTCTTGAAAAACCCTCACCCTCTGCATCAGTTAGCTGTTGCCGTGTGACAAACCATCTGAAGACCTAGTGCCTCAAGACAACAACCATAAGTCTACAGGTCAGCTGGAGGTTTCTGCTGACTCGGACTGGGCTTAGCTGAGCTTGCTCATGTGTCTGCAGGCAGCTGGCTGCTGGGAACAGCTACTCCAGGGTGATCTTGGCTAAGATAATCCAGCTGGGCTCCACGTGGTCCCTCATCTTCCCATAGACCAGCCTGTATTTATTTCATGGTGGTGAGAGCGTTCCAAGAGAGAGCCAGCATGTTCTTACGAGGAAGGTAGCAGAACAAGAGAGGCAAAGAGAAACATACAAGTATTTTCCCAAGTCTCTGCTTTTGTCAAGTCTGCTAACATCCTATTGGCCAAAGCAAGCCATGTGGCCACGCCCAGACTCAGGGTGGGAAGGGCTGGCAATGTGACAAGGCAAAGGCATCCACGAGTGAGGGCCTTCAGTGCAATCAAGCTACCGCTCCCTCCATTTTCTCCATTCTCCAGGTTCTTTTTATCCTTTGAGATGTGATGAACCAAAGATCACAAAAATACCTGCAGTTTTGTTCCTGTTGTGTGGTTCTCACCCACAGGGTCAAGAGCCAGAGAGACCCAGGCAAGGTCTGTTGTATCTACACTTACTTGCCTGGTGATCTCACCTAGTACCGTGGCGCTGTACACCTTCTGTACACTGACGCTGCTGAGTTTTGTTTCCAGTGGAAACCTCTCACCGGCACTCCAGATTCTTACATACACTTGTCTAAAGGCATCTCGAAATTAGCACATCCAAAGCTAAACTCTGGATTTTCCCCATAGATCTGTCCTTTCCTCAGTCCTGCCCATCTTGGTCGGATGCCTCTCTTATTCTCTCATATCCTGCATCCAGTTTGTCAGCAAATTCTGTCAGCTCTACCTTCAAAATGATATCTTAAACCTTGCCCCTTCTGTCTCCCTCTGCCACTCCCACCATCGCACAGACCACCATCGCCTCTCACTCGAGGGTCCTGTATGGTCACCTGCTTTCTCTCTGTTTCCCTACAGCCTGTTCTCAGCACAATAGCCAGAGGGATCCTTTAAAAACCTGCCCGCAACCTGTCACAGGTCGACAAAATCCACAATGCTCACTATGGCCTACAGGCCCGTCATGATCCCCCCTCCATGCACAGGTTGGCCTCTGACCTTTGCTCCAACTCTCCCTCCCGTCACTCCAGCCTGCTGGCCTCTGTGCACGCCTCCAAACGTGCTTAGGGTCCCGTCTGGGAGCTTGGTCTTCCTCGCTGCCTCTGCCTGGATGGCCCTTCCCTCCCTCCATTGACACCGCTGCCGTGTCACCTCTTCAGAGGGGCCTCCCAGCCTCCGTCAGCCTCTCTCCTCATAGCTTGGATTACTACCTGACACTACCCTCTCTGTGTATTTCTGTATTTCTTTTTCTGTCTCCCCCACTGGAATAAAATATGCTCTGGGAGGGCCAGTTAAAAATCACCCCACTATGGGCTTCCCTGGTGGCGCAGTGGTTGAGAGTCCGCCTGCCAATGCAGGGGACGCGGGTTCGTGCCCCGGTCTGGGAAGATCCCACATGCCGCGGAGCGGCTGGGCCCGTGGGCCATGGCCGCTGAGCCTGCATGTCCGGAGCCTCTGCTCCGCAATGGGAGAGGCCACGGCAGTAAGAGGCCCACGTACCGCAAAGAAAAAAAATTAAAAATCACCCCACTGTATTCCGGAGCCTAGAACAGCAACTGCACGGCAGAGGTGCTGAGTGTTTGCTGATTGCATATGTGGGATGCAGGGGCATCGGTGAAGCCGCAGGGTTTGAAGCTGCAGGAAGAAGCACCAGCACAGGGAGAGTGGCTGAGCACACGAGGCGCGAGGCCAGGTTGAGCCCCAGCCGCACTGGAGGGCTGTGTCCAGCTGCTGGAGCAGAAGGAGAACCAGGAAAGCCGACAGCCTGGAAGCCAAGGGAGGAGGAATTTTGAGAAGCTTCATGTCTAAGACGCACTATTTCTGAGATTTGGTGACTATGATTCATCATTTCTTGGATCCTATGATTTGAAACAGCCTTTCCTTGTGGTGGAAGGATTGTTGGCGCTTGGGGAGCCCCGCCCTCCCCAATGGCCTCCCCTGCTTGGGGGCTGAGGGCTCTGGATCCGACCCACATGTCAGAGTCAAATGTTCCAGGAGGAGTTCCTGCTCTCAGTTGCTTTTCACGTGGTGAAAATCTATCCTTCTGGTTTGAGGTTTTTCCCCCAGTCGCTCTCAACCCTGAGCAAGTTGTTTTGCAAAGCCGGGTGGTTGGACATCGCTGACACCATTTCTTAGTCAGAGAGCAGAGCTGCAGGGGAGATCACATGCTTCCTGCAGGGAAGCTCGTCTCACCTCTGTGTGGTCGCTGTGTGGCTGCAGGCAGACCAGCCCCCTCCCGTGGCCTGTTTCCCCCGTCGGTTTCAAGATCCCTTCTAGCTCTGTGGTTCCGAAACACAAAGGCCTAGAGGCCAGTGAGGAGGCTTCTGGGCACGAGCAGAAGGTTCTGGAGGTGGGTTGGTTCCGGGACGAGGTTGGAAGGACGGTGCAGAGCTCAACCTTGCAGACCTTGATCCCAGGTGAGGGGGTGGCTCTTCCACTCGAGAAGGGGGAGGCCGGAGGTGAGTTTGGGAAGGATGGATTGGAGCAGGGTAGCGTGGAGTGGGCAGGATGTGCCTGGAGGCATGGGGACACCCTGGGAGCGGGTGCAGTCACTTTCGTTCCATTCAGCCCACTTTTATTAAGTAACTGCTCAGGGCAAAGACATTGTGCTGAGAGCCGGTGGGGAGGGAGAGGGGGGAAATGCAGGTCCCTGCATCCAGCTGACAGCCACCTTAGGACAGACAGACCAGAAGAGTGCCCTGGACAGCTACTCTCTGCAACCCTTTCTAGCTCTGACATTCTGAGAGACCATGCAGAAAATGAGGACACCAGCGATGAGGGTACCAGCGGCCCCATCACCCTTGCTCTGGCCCAGAGCAGTTGCCTACCAACCAAGAACACAGAGGACCAGGGCAGGGAACTGGGAAATGGAGGCAGGTGTGCCTAAGGAAAAGTCAGAAAGATGAGGGGTCCAACCGAACAGCGAAATAAGGCCCACTGCATCCTTCAGGGAGGGAAGATACGCGTCCGTCTCTCAAAGATGGTCCTGAGGAACACAATAGGCCATGTCCCTGGCTGACTCTCCAAGGCATGAGTTCATTTCCCAGGGCTCCAAGCAGGGGTTCCAGAAAACTGACGTCTGCTCACAGAGCAGCCTCACAGAACAAACCCAAGCAGAACACCAGTCAGAGCTGGGCCCCTTCTTTGTTTTCCAATCTTTCAAAAACACCAGAGAGATTAAGTAATGACTTGGGTCTATTTATAGCTCCCAGTTACCCGCTCAGGGATTGGATGAAGCTCTTGGGAGCTGTGCTTGGAAAGGAATAATTCCCACCTTTGGAGCTTGGCTTGGGGATGGGGGTGAGTTTGGAACCGTCACAGTGGGAACTTACAAATAGTAAGTGAGGTGGACTGTGGCCTTGCCCCAAGAGATGTGTGGGGAGGCCCAGGGCAGAGTGTGTGTATACTTGATGGGCTTGGCTGCCAACGTCTCCCAGGAACATTATGTCTGCATTTTACGTAACCACCACCGGGAACACAGGCCTCATGGGGCAGACAGGAAGGCTTCCCATGGGTCTTCAAAGCCAAAAGAAAATGGTGCATATTTTTTCATTTAATAATCAAAGGTATACTTCTTTATTAAAATCTGAGGGTAAGTTCATTGAGAATTAGTATGACCACATGTATTAGGAAATGCTTTGGGCTGCTACTTAACAGAAACCTGAAGCAGCAGAGGCTTAAGTAAGGTAAAGGCCTGCACTTTCTCCCAAAAATAAGCAGACCAGAGGTGGCAGCTCGTGGTCAACAGGAGTCCGTGCTCCCTCCACCTTGGTGCTTTGCTGGACTTATTAAGCGCTTGGCTTTTATCATCAGTGTGTCTCATGGTTCAGTAAGGTTGCTGAACCTCCAGCTATTATGTCCATGTTCCGGGCAGAAAGAAAAGAGCTGGAGGAAAGGACCAAAGGGTCCTGGCTGCATGGGCATCTTTTAAAGCTTTTTCCAGGAAATGCCACCCAATGACTCCCACTTACATCGCATTGGCCACCCCTTTGGCAAGAGAGGCTGGGAAACAGGGCTTGATGTCAGGGCCTTCTTGGTCCCTGTAACATGCCTGGGTTTCTGTTAGTGAGTAAGGAGACAGCATGGAGACTGGGCAGACAACTAGTCATCCGTGCTGCAGCACATAATTTAAATTATTGTCATTTTAAAGGAAGTTGTAGAGAGATGTATGTATGAGGTATAAGTTCCATTCCGTTTCTTACATACGGCCTTCTGAACGCCCTTGGTTTCTGCTCATGCTAAAGCAGCCTTCCCTCTAACCACTTTGTCACTCGAACCTACTGGAAGTGTACCCAGGGACATTTTCAAGCTGTTACCACGTGATGCAGTGTGGGCCTCCTCCATTCTGGTCAGGAGCGCCCAGGGCCGGTAGGTCATGCGCTCCGGCAGGCTGTGTGCCTGGCGTGACTTTGGCTCTGTTTGCTGTCCAGAGCCCTTGCAGGCAGCTGTTATTCTGGTGGCAGAAATCTGCTTACCACTCATCAAAATACAGCCTCATGTGAGCTTCTGTGATCTCAGCTCCTGACCCTGCTTCTTCTCTCCCTTGTGACAAAGCTGAAATCAGTGGGGAAAGCCAAGACCATTCTCTACCAGTTTTCTGCCATGGTAGCTCATTCCAAGCCCTCTTTCTCCTGCCATATGCTAACCCTGAACCTGTATTTTAGCAACAGTGAAAAAAATTATAGTCTCTGCTTCCCAACAGTGGCTGCCAGGGTGTAAAGTTAAGAAAGAACGCACACTCATACTCATGTGTATAACTCCATGCATGTGTGAGCTGAGTCTCGCAAAAGGAGAGACTTGCCGAGAGCAAGAGTGAGCGGGACGGAGGGTCCAGGTAGAGGAGGAACGTGCACACGAGGCGCACGGCCTGTTCAAGGAAGTGCCAGCACAGGAGCAAAACTCCTTGTTAGCATCTCTGATTTAGGTTAGGTTCCTAAAGCAGATTATAAAGGCAAAGACCCTCGCTGTGAACTGCAAATTGCTTTACACAAAGTTTGCTGCCAGAACCACGTGAGGGAGTCACCAAACATCCTCAGCAGTGGGTACTGTCATTTGAAAATTTCTTTAACAGTTTGATAGGTGAAAATGTCTTTTTCAGTGAAGCCGAACATTTTTTTTTTAATGAGGGTTTTTTTGGCTGCGTTGGGTCTTCATTGCTGCGCGCGGGCTTTCTTTGGTTGCGGCGAGCGGGGGCTACTCTTCGTTGCGGTGCGCGGGCTTCTCATTGCGGTGGCTTCTCTTGTAGCGGAGCACGGGCTCTAGGCAGTCTCAGTAGCTGTGGCGCACGGGCTTAGTTGCTCCGCAGCATGTGGGATCTTCCCGGCCCAGGGCTCGAACCCGTGTCCCCTGAATCGGCAGGCGGATTCTTAACCACTGCACCACCCTGAACATTTTTTAAAAGGTTTTTTGGCTACTTATGTTTTTTTTTTTTCTGCAAAGTGAATAACCTGGTCAGGACGTTCCATCACTTTTCTATTGAGGTATTAATGTTTCTGTGGTCCATTTATGTATGCAGCAAATATTTACTGAGTGCCTGTTACGTGCCGGGCACTCTTCCAGGTGCTGGGGACACGGCGGAAAACAAAACAGAGATCCCTGCCCTCCAGGGAGCTGATGTTCTGGCGAGAAAAGACAGACAGTGAACATGGAAACAAGGTCAAGATTTGTAAAAACTCTTTAAAGATTTAGGATGATAACACTTTGTTGTATAGTTTTCCCAGTTTGTCATTTGCTTTATTATTTTATTTGTATTGTAATCTGTCTTAGAGAGCTTCTCAATTGTTTTAGCTTTTGATTTTGGCATAATTTTAGATTTATAGAAAAGTTGCACAGATGGTAAAGAGACTTCCCAGCTGTGCCCGTCTTCCCCTGATGTTAGTGACTTACATCTAGCACATTTGTCAAAAGTAAGACATGAAATTAGTACACACTGTTAACTAAATTGCTTCATTGGATTTCACCAGTTTTTCCACTAGTGTTCTTTTTTTCTATTCCAGAATCCAATGCAGGATACTAAGTTGCACTTAGGAAATTCTTAATTTTCATGAAGTAAAATCTATTGATTTTGTTCTTAGAGTGTCCTTCCATATCCTGAGATCTGATAAAACATTAACCTGTGTTTCTTCTAGATTTTTATGGTTTCATTTTTTAAATTATTTATTTCTTTAAGCCATCTGGGATTTATTTTGGTGCAGTGTACATAAAGATCTAGTTTTTATTTTTCTGAATAGTTGGTTATGCAGTTCTCTAGAATGAGTCCTTCCTTTCTTCACTGATTTGTGAAGCAACTTCTATCAAATATGAAATACTTAAATGTCCCAGGTTCTGTCTCTAGGCTACAGGTTCCATTACATTGATTTTTTGATTGACGGCTGTGTCAGTATCTCACCGTTTTGACAGTTACATCTTTATAGTATGCTTTCATATCTGGTAGGACAAGACTTCCTCCTCCTTTAGCTTTACGAAAATTATATTAACAAGAACAATGATCCCATTTATGTGCCAGGTCCTGTGTTGGGAGCCACAGATAAGATATGAATGACCAAGTCCCACCTTCAAGGGAGCCAGTCTGTGGGGGAAGCAATCACGTGACTAGTGCCATCCAGCAGCGTGCTGGAGCATAGTTGACCCACAGGGCAAGGGCTATGGAGTCCACCTGGCCTCTGCTTGATTGGAGTAGGAATCAGCCAGAGAAGTAGGCAGTGCTTTTCGGGCAGAAGGAACAGTGGTCAAAGGCCTGGAGCTGGAGAAGTATGCAGCGTGTTTTGGGAACCTTATGCAGATGGTGTTGGAGCTTTAAGTCCTGGGATGGGGGTGGTGGGAAGAAGTAAGACTGCATAGGGAGGTGGGGCAGGATCATAGAAGTCCTTCACTGCCAAGGGAAGTGTTCAGATGACCCCAAGGGCCCTCCTATCCTGGAATTCTTCAATTACTGACTCTCTTCCCAGGAACATGTTCCCAGCCAACCTGGTGGAAGCCACATTCAAACAGGTGAGTGGGTCCCCGGACGATGGAGAGGTGGGCAGGCAGGGCCAGCCTGGGCCCGGCTAAGGAATGACAGGCTTGCCCAGCCAGTCTCCCTGTCTCTGGGGTTGGGACGCTAGGGAGAGGTGGTGGGAGGACCTGGATCCTTAGAGCCTCCTGGGGCCACACTCCTGCCCCGGGTTCCAACTTTTCACGAAGAAGAATTATGAGGGTGGAGGGAAGCCCCTGCTGAATGCCTGCTCTGCCCTCGTTTACACCCATGCGCGCACACACCATCCCCTTCAGTCCTCAAAACAACCCTGCCCTGGGGTAGGGCCAGCCCCTCTCCTGGACGAGGAATCTGAGGCTCAGGAGGGTTAAAGGATTTGCCCAAGGTTATATCACTAGTAAATGGCAGAGCTAGTAGGTGAACCCAGACCTGTCTGCATCTAAGCCTGTTTCCCCTTTCTTTTTAGAATAATCCTTTCCCCCTAATAAAAACAGTAATAACATTCACTGTAAAATATTAGGAAAATACTAAAAAATACAAAGCAGAGGATAAAAGCCACCTGTAGTTCCAGCACCCAGCAATAGCGATAGTAGAAGGTATGTTTCTAGTCTGTTTTTCTCTGCAGAAATGTTTTTAAAAATAAAATTAGGATCATAGGACATATATGGTGTGCATCTTGCTTTTTCTTCCCCACTCCCGTTATATCATGGGTACTTTCCATGGTTATTAAATGTTTCTTAAAAATACAATATTTAGTGATGATGCAACTGTTTGGCTCTTATAAGGCTGGCTATAATTTATTTGCCCATTTCCCCTTTCAGTTGTTTTCCAAAACAAGAAATTATGGTCAACAACCTTGTACACCAATCTTTGTCTGCACTTCTAATAATTTCCCATTCTTTTCCTCTTCTAAAATGTCAGCCGGTCGGTTGACTCAGTCCAACAAGCATTTCCTATCTTCTTCCCTGTGCTGGGGCCCTGTATTGGGCCTGGAGACACAGAGGAGGTGGCTGAGGGTTGTGGAAGAGGCTCCGAAATAAGGAGCTGTGAAAGCCTGAGCTAATCACTGTATCTTTCCTAACCTCCTGGGTCTTCATCTGTGAGATGAGCCAGGTAGTGAAGGTCCCTGAATGCTAGGCTAGGGAGTTTAGATATTATTCCAGCAGTGACGGGGAATTATTGAAGATGTGAGAGAGAAAGAGAGAATATTGCTCTACTTCACTTCCCTGCCTGGAATGCCCTTTATCTTTTGGCAAACTCCTACCCATCCTTCAAGGCCCAGCACCCAGCACAGAGTGTTCAACGTTGGGATGTTGATTACGATGGTGATGGTGGTGGTGGTGATAATAGCAGTAATAGTTACAGAAGGCTTACCATGTGCCACGCCCTGCTGTCAACACTTCACATATATTGTCTCATTTAACCTAACGAGGTAGATTAACTATTAAGACCCCATTTTACAGATGAGGGAACGGAAGCACAGATCCTGAGTGGGTCCCTTTTTCCCCCACTAGAAGACTTGCTTTATTGATACTGTGGTGTTGGGAGGATAGGAGCCCTTATGTGGACTCCTAGTACCTGAGGAATGAGAGGAAAAGACTCAGGAATGTCCTGAGGGCTGAGGAGGAAAGGTAGGTGACTCAGCCACTCAACTCTTCCCAGCTGGGGCCTCATCTCATCAAGAAAGCTCGGGACAAGCTGAGCTTTTCAAATAGAAAATCCAAGTTTCCATCAGTGGAAGGCAGGGCTGGCTGGCTGTTATGGATGGATAATGGATAGCTGAAAGGGGATAAACAGGTGAAAGGAGGACTATCCAAGTAGATTATCCAGGTAGGAGATGGATGGATGATTAGAGAGGGTCCCAGGTGGGTGTAATGAGGCATAGAAAGAAGAGAGAAGGCGGGATGGAGGGAGGTGTGGCTGGGTAGTGTATGGATGGATAAAGGAACCTCAGTTTTATTTTTGGTAAAATATTGATAATAGTTGAGAATAATCCCTGTCCTGCCTGTGTCACAGGGTTATTGTCAATAAATAGTTCATGAGTGGATACAAATGTGCTTCCAAGATGTTATTATCATTGCTGTTGTTGATATTAGTAACAACACTTGGACTCATTCCGGGTTGGGATGTCGCCCAACAGTACCGCACCAAGACCACCCCCGTTGTGAAGTCCCCCAAGGTGGCACCGGAGGAGGCCCCTCCTCGGCGGATCCTCATCTATGGGGTCCAGGAGGAGAATGGCTCTCGTGTGCAGAACTTCGCCCTGGACCTGACCCCACCGCCCGAGGTCATTTACAAGTCGGAGCCTGGCACCAGCGACGGCATGAACGTGCTGGGCATCGTCATCTTCTCTGCCACCATGGGTATGTGCTGCCCACCCGCCCCAGCGTGCCGTGGAGCCTGCTCTCCTTGCATTTACCCCTCCCTGCATCCCTGCGGCCAGTAACCTGAATAGCCTGGAGTCTCCCCATCTTCCAGGTGGTTCCTTCCTTTCCTTTCCAAGGGAGTGGCTCATGTCCCCATTCCATTGGGGGGGGGGGCAGGAGGTATCCCCAGCCGGAGCTGGTGTTCCTCACTCGGAATTCCCCATCCCTGGGTGCTGTTTACCTCCAGGGGTGTCGGCCCTCCCTATGAGAAGAGCATGCCTCTAGCCCCGTCCCAGCGGCTGTTTATTTAAAGCCCTCATTCCTCCCCTCCGCCCTCAACCACGGGGCCTTCTCTCTGCAGACCTGTCTGTGCCATTTCTTGGGGCCGCCTGACCACACCCTTCCCTTTGTTACTCTTCTCTGGGTCCCCAAGGCCCACCACAGGCTACTTACCAGAAAGCTGGTAATGCTTAACTTGCACAGGCCCCTTTTGGGGCCTGTACCTTTTTTCCTTTTTTTAATTTTGTATTCTTTTTCTTGAAGAGGTCCACAAACTGTGTAAGCTTCAGATCCCACAAAACCTCTGGCTACGCCCCTGCCTGTGCACCCATGGCCACCCCCACCAACGTACGCATACAACCTTCTCCCTCCTTTGGAGCCTAGGAAGTCCTAACCCCTCCACAGCAATCTAGCTTGTCCTCGTCCTTTTAGGCCAGCCCAGGGGTCATCACGAGTCTCACTATAAAATCACATCAGCCCCCCGTCGCCCCAGCCCCAGACCTGGGAGGGCCTCTCTGGCTTCCGACTCCTCTGCAGGGCTTTCTTCTCAGTGGAAGGCCTCCCCATCCTCCTGGATTCTCAGCCAAGGAAACTGGGGGTCACTTGCTAGCCCGCCTTCTGCCTCAGCCCACATCCACATCCAGTCAGGCCTGCCCCTGAAATCTCTCTGCAGTCTGTGCATTTACCTTCGGCGCACTGCCCCAGCCAAGGCCGTCGTCATCTCTTACCTGGTTTCTGCAAATGCCGCCTCAAGAATTCCGTATCCCGGTGTGTCCTCCTCACGGGGTCACTGAGTCTCCACGTGAAGCCTCCACAGGCTCCACTGTACTCCAAGAGGGGTCCAAACACCGCGCGCGGCCCGCACAGCCTGCAAGCTCCGGCCAGGCTGCCCCCTCTCGTCCTGCTCACTTCCCCCCGCCGCGCTGCCTGCCAGTTCCTGGAAGGCGCCTCCCGGGCCCTTCCCACCTCCCTCAGCCTGGCCGTTCCTGCCCCTCCCTCTCCCCTGCACCTTTCTCATCCTTGAGGGGCCTCTGCATAAGCATCCCGTCCTGGGGAAAGTCTACCTGGCCCCCCAGTCAGGTGCGCTGTGTTACTCACATGTTTGACCCAGTGCAGTTATGTAATTGTTTGTGTGACTGTTTCACGGCTGCACGGCAGCTGTGTACGCTCCATGTATGCGGAGACAGGGCTTGTTCTCCATTTAGCCCCATAGCCTCCACGGGACTGGCTGGAACAGGTGCTCAGTAAAATCTTCCAGAGAGGGCTTCCCCGGTGGCGCAGTGGTTGAGAGTCCGCCTGCCGATGCAGCGGACACGGGTTCGTGCCGCAGTCCGGGAAGATCCCACATGCCGCGGAGCGGCTGGGCCCGTGAGCCATGGCCGCTGAACCTGCACGTCCGGAGCCTGTTGCTCCGCAACGGAAGAGGCCACAACAGTGAGAGGCCCGCATACCGCAAAAAAAAAAAAAAAAAATCTTCCAGAGAGACGGGTAGATGGATGGATGGATGAATGATAAGGGGTAATGGAGCACTTATCGTCGTGGTCAAAAGGCCAGGCGGGCACACAGAGGAGCCAGGACCTCAGAGACCCAAGTGTGTGAGGAGACAGTGTTTGGAAGCATCCTCAGTCCATCTGATAATCTGTCCCCAATCCTGGACTTTCCTCCTCCTCCCAGCCATCGCCTCTCTCTTAGGGGTGGGAACACACTAAAAGGACATCTATTGGCAGAGCTAAAGAAACCTTTGAGACCCTTCAACTCGCTGTTTGCTGAGCACATGCAACTGTCCACGTGTCAGTGTGTATTTGTTGTGTGTGCCCAGCTATAGCTGCACCCACATCTGTGTGCCCACATCTGAGCGTGAGCGAGCACATTTGCACGGCTGCTCCCCTCACCGCAACCCCCTTCCCCATTTCCTCCCTGGTGCTGGGATGTGGCTGCTGCTAAGGTGTCATTGGCCCTGCCTGTCGGAGGAAGCCCACTGCCACCCCCTGCGTCCCATGCACACTAGCACCTAGCCAGCCGGAGCCCATGGATGCCCCAGAGAGCCTGATGAGGAACAGGAAGAGCCGAGAAGGGACAGAGCCAGCAGAAAACCTGGCTCTGAGCTCAGTCAGGCTTCCGTGGGCCAGATGCCCAGGGCTGGGCCCAGTGTCATCCGCATGTCTGGCCTCTCCTACCCACCCCGGCAGGGCGCCACCGCTCCGCATAACCCGTGGTAGCTGCTCCCCAGACAGCGTGGGTTCGGCTTCATGGGCAGGGAAAGAGCTCTTCTCTGGAGTCCCACAGACCAGGGTTCAAATCCTGCCCCTCCCCAGCTGAGTCAGTGGATGTGCCTCTCGGACACAGTGACGGTAAGCTCCATGAGGGCAGTCACAGGGTGTGATTTGCTCTCCAGTTTTGTGTCCCCAGAGGGAGAGCAGTCACTTGTCACTGTTCCAGGAGTGGCCTCACCGTGCTCACCTGCACGAGCTCACCCCACAGAATAGCACACTTGTGAAAGCTTCCTGAGTGAAGGAGAGCCCAGAACCCCAAGGGGAGGGGAACAGGGGCTCCGGAAAAGGCTTTATCATTCATTCATTTGTTCATTCATACGTTCATTCATCCATCCAATGATGAGTTGCCTTCATAGGGTTCACCTTCTACTGGAGAAGACAGAAAAAAACACCAGACGACTGTTGTAATAAGTGATATGAAGGGATCAGAAAGAAGTGAAATAGAGGGGAGTAGGTGGGGAGTCTGCCAGGGCAGTGGGAGCGGGTCTCCAGCCAGGCCAGAGCTTCAGGCATCGGGTACCATGCGGGCAAAGGCCCCACCACAGTCAAGAGCTTGATGTAGTCTAGAAACGTGAAGAAGGCCGCGACGCAGGAGCACAGCGAGGAAGGGAAAGCAGGGCCTGACGGAGGCGGGAGTTGTGAACGGGGTCGGATCAAGTGGGGCCTGAAGCGGGGGGTGTGGGAGTGCTGGTTGTGCCGTGTGTGCAGGGAAGCCGGTCGGGGGTGCTGGCAGGGAGCATTTCTGTCTTTAGAACATGGTACTTGCTGCTGGGTAGAGCGGGGTGACGGAGGAGGAAGAGATGAGAGCCCTGTGGGGAGGCCACAGCCTGCTCCAGCGGGGAGGAGAGGGGCGGTGCGAGGGAAGCGCTGGGGCGTCAGAGGCAGCTGGGCAGTCGGCTAAGCGCCGAGATCTGCGTGTGCCTGTGGTCTGTCCCTGCCTGGCCACCAGCCCGTGTTGGCACACGTAGGCATCATGCACATCTGCCGCCGTCTGCGGCGTCTGTGATATGCTGTGTCCCTGCCCCCCGCAGGCATCATGCTGGGCCGTATGGGTGACAGCGGGGCCCCCCTGGTCAGCTTCTGCCAGTGCCTCAATGAGTCCGTCATGAAGATCGTGGCAGTGGCTGTGTGGTAAGCCTCGTCGTAGGGGTGCGGGGGGCTTCTCTTCTACCCACTCCACCCCCTTCCAGCTCTGCCCTGGGCAGCTGGAGGGACACTGTGGTCCCGTAGGAGGGAGCAGAAGGCTGCCCGGGAGGCTGCGTTCCCCTGGATCCCCCCAGCCCTGACTAGGCCGGGTTCCAGCCCTGGGCCTGCCACTTCTGGCTCCATCAGGCCCACTGGCGGCAAGCTAAGAGCTAATAAACCTGGCCCTGTGCTCTTGGCCTCAGTTTCCCCATCACCTGGGGACTCATCAGCTCAGTCTTTGGAGAAAGGAAACACTGGAAGTGACAACCAGCTGCCCCTTCTTGGTTCAGAGTTCAGACCTTAGGAATCTTCTAATTTAACCTTGCACAGTCAGATGGGGAAAGGCAGAGGCCTGCCAAGGTCACCCCCAGAGGCTGTGGCATTGCTGGGCTGAAACGTGGGCTTGCAGAGGGCAGGGGAGCTCCTCAAAGGCCTGGACGGAGGAAGGCAGAGCGGCAGGAGGCTGTGCATCGCTGGGCTGGTTGAGGTGGCATTCGTTTCACCACGTGCCAGGCACCTGGGCACACAGTCTCATTCTGTCCTCACAGGGGCCCCGGGAGGCTTAGAAGGGTGAGGCTAGGCAGTGATGCAGTGCCAGGGCCTCCCAGGACCTTTGTGTGCCCGGCACTGAGCCGGCTGCCCCGCCCACCCCAGGTACTTCCCCTTTGGCATCGTGTTCCTCATCGCTGGCAAGATCCTGGAGATGGACAACCCCACGACCGTGGGAAAGAAGCTGGGCTTCTACGCTGTCACCGTGGTGTGCGGGCTGGTGGTGCACGGCCTCTTCATCCTGCCCCTGCTTTACTTCTTCATCACCAAAAAGAACCCCATCGTCTTCATCCGCGGCATTCTCCAGGCCCTGCTCATCGCGCTGGCCACCTCCTCCAGGTAGCCCTGGGCAGCGGGCAGGATGGGGGAGGAGACCATGGCTGAATGCTGTCCTTCTGTCCAGCCATCATTTGTCCATAGCCATAGAACCACGGAAAGTGTCAGCATGACCTGCTTCACAAACTTGGGAGACGCTCCGGTAACAAGACGTATTCTTAAAATGTAACGCTTGAGGCACTACCTGCCCAAACGGCAGAAAACCCTCCCCCACCTGCCCACATACCCCGGGTTCACTCAGTCCACACGGGGCTCGGCTTCCACGCAACGGCGGCAGGGGGAGCTGGAGAGTGCTGAGTCTGCAGTCGCTATCGCTCTTGCCTTGCGCTGCCACGTGGTGCTTCTGTGGAAGTCAGGCCCTGTGCTGTTTAGGGACCTTGCCTGTCTACCGTCACTGGGACAGCCTGGCAAGTTGCCCCGTCACAACCTTGGCGGTGTCTCCAGACAGTGGGAACTTGCCTCGTGGTTCCATCACCCACTAGCTGTGTGGCTGTGGGCCAGTCACCTGACCTCCCTGGTGACCTCCCCGTCAGTTTCCTCGGATACAGACTGAGAATCATTGTAGCCTCTGCCACATAGGGTTACTGGGGGATTAATGGAGATAACCCACTAAGGCCGGCCTGGGCTTGATGAAGCAGCACCTGCCCTCAAAGATCCCAGACCAAAGCGAGTGCAGGAGACCCAGGGAGGTAGTGTCATGCAAACTTGGCTATTGAGCAAGGGGTGGGGTAGGGGAAAGGAGGTGGTCACATACTGGGCATCTAACCCTGTGAAGAAAGGGTGGTTCTCCCCACAGCAAATGTCCAAGCTCCGCATGGAAGAAGTCACCCGAACTTGAGCCCATGTCTCTGGCACCAAAGGCCTGGCTCTTCCCTGCATCCCTTACTGCCTTCTCTTCCCTGGGCCTCAGCTTCCCAATCTGTAAAATGGGAATGAGGGCCACCACAGACCTCCTTCCCTGGCAGCCACATGGCCCGCCCTTGGCAGCAGAAGCACCTCATACAGGACTCAGGAGGAGCAGAAGCCCAGTGAGGAGAAGCCCTAGAAGCCTTGTCCAGGAACCCTCACCCAGGGCCGAGGGAGGAGGTGAGAGGGAAAGACGAAGCCCCAAGCAGCTGCTGGCCCCCGTGACAGAGCCGGCAGCCCTTGCCATTTCCTGTTGGCAGGAACAACGGCCTCGGGCCCAGCATGCCTGGGGCCCATGAGGGGCTCTGGCAGGTGCCAGTGGGCTTCCCAGGCGATGGCCTGTGGTAGAGGAAGGGCTCTGGGGCCACGCTAACCCGAGTTTCAGTCCCAACACCGCCACTGGGAGCTCAGTAACAACACAGCTGCAACGTGAGCAGTGGCTACCACTGGTTGAGCGCCTACAGTATGCAGACGCTGTCCTGAGGGCCCACTCGTTAATCCTAATAGCTCCGTAATGTATGGACTGCTTGGGACAAGGAAACTACGGCACACGCAGGTTAAGGAGGTGCCCGGGCCACTGGGCTAGTGGGAGGCCGGAATCTGAAGCCAGCGGTCCCGCCAGAGCCCTGCTTTTGACTGACCTCTTCATCCGCACTTGGCACAGTCGTGCGACACAGGGTCAGCCCCTCCTCCCCTCTGGGCTTCAGTTTTTTCACCTGTAAAAGGGACTTAAAACCCCTCCCTCCCAGGAAGCCATGAGGATGTATAAAGCACAGTGCCCGGCGCATAGTAGGAGCTCGGCTGGTGGTAACTCCCTTCCTGACCCGTGTGTATGGGGGTCTCTGAGGCCCTGGGCCTGGGCAAGTCTGGCCATGTGACCATTTTCAAAGCCCCTTCAGCCTGTTCTCCCCCTACCCCAGATGGGCCAACTGCCTGGCGGGGCAGGGAGGGCGGGGAGAGCTTCTGTCACTTGTCAGCGGACAACCTGGGGGCCCTGCCCATCCTGGAGGAGAGTGATGAGCAGACGCTGGCCCCTCTGCCCACAGCTCAGCCACACTGCCAATCACCTTCAAGTGCCTGCTGGAGAACAACCACATCGACCGGCGCATTGCCCGTTTCGTGCTGCCCGTGGGCGCCACCATAAACATGGACGGCACTGCACTCTACGAGGCTGTGGCCGCCATCTTCATTGCCCAGGTCAACAACTATGATCTGGACTTCGGCCAGATCATCACCATCAGGTGCACCCCCGACACCCTGCACCCAGTGTGGATTGGGGCGGGGGGTACTCTGGAACAGCCTTCAGGAGTCTTGAGCTCCCAGATCTCATGGAGTCTCTGAGGCCCAGAGAGGGCAAGGGGCTTATTCCAGGCCACACAGCAAGCCAGTGCTGGGGCTGAAACGTGACCTGGCCTCGTGACTCGGGGCACCAGGCTCCTTCCCCAGCGCTGCCCTGCAGAGGGGAGCTCTGAGCAGGCTGGGAAGCTTGGGGCCAGAGGAGGGCCTGCAGTCTGGACATGCAGAGCAGGGGAGGGTGATGCAGGCAGGCACAGGGTAAGCAGAGGCCAGGGGCAGGATTGAGGGATGGTGGAAGAGTTGCTGGTGTGGCTAGAGCTGAGGGAAGGGTGCTAGGGTGAGGGGCAGAGGCCAAGGGGAAAGCCTCACATGCCACCCTAAGGGTACAAGTCTGACCCTGGGGACCCAGTCCTAGAGGGAGGCTGGGCAGAGCTGTGCCAGTGGACAATCAGAATCTGTGGGCAGCTTGCTGGAAACCTACAGAGACAGTGGCTCCAGACACAGGGTTTTCCACAAACTCCTCAGGAGGTTCTGCTGAGGCCAGGGATGGGGGCCTCTGGGACCACAGGACCTTAAGCAGAGACATGCCTCCCACCCAGGGAACTCCCTGATGTGGCATTCCTAACAATTCCTGCTCCACGTGCTGTTCCCAGAGGCCCAGGGATTTTGGCCTCCTCCTTGGGTCCAGGGCCCAGCAATGCTCCCTGCCCCTCCTGCAGCATCACAGCCACCGCAGCCAGCATCGGGGCAGCTGGCATCCCCCAGGCCGGGCTCGTCACCATGGTCATCGTGCTCACCTCCGTGGGACTTCCCACTGATGACATCACCCTCATCATCGCTGTCGACTGGGCTCTGTGAGTGGGGTTCGCCCCACCCACCCCTATGCCTTGGGTGGTAGGCACTCGGGGTGGGCTGGGGAACTGCCGTGGTTTGGCACAGTGGGTACTCGCTGACACTGGCCCAGCTGCATTATTTGCGGGGCCCAGTTTTCAAAAATGAAAATGTGGGATCCCTTGTTCGAAAATTATAAAGAATTTCAAGAGGGTGGGAGCAGAGCATTAGCCCGAGTCCGGGCCCTTCTGCACACTGACCCTGAGCCACTGCACAGTCACATGCCTACAAAGCCGGCCCTGCATCACCCACTTCAGCATCACCGGGGGGGGGGGGGCTGGGAGGACCAGGAAGGCGCCCATCCTGTGGGTGCTGCTGGGGTGAGCACTGTCCTCCCCCAGCTCCCCTCACAGCAGAGGGCCTGCCGCTCACGCCCACCTTGGCCCACCAGGGACCGTTTCCGCACCATGATTAACGTGCTGGGTGATGCACTGGCCGCCGGGATCATGGCTCATGTCTGCCGGAAGGACTTCACTCAGGACACGGGCACTGAGGTGAGAATGGTGCCTCCCTCCCAGCCGGGCTGCCCAAAGACCGGGGGTGGAGCCAGGTGGGGTGGGCAAGGCAGCACATCGGCCACCCAGCTGGGCAGCCCTCACCTGATTCCTCCATGCCTTGTTCTCATCGTGGGCACCCGGGTGACAGATTCTTCTAACAGCAAATTGCTGAGCACCCACTGTGGCCAGCACTGATCCAGACACAGGAGCAGCAGTGGTGAACACAGTCAGTGCCCTCAGGGGGCAGTGCCCACAGCAATGCCAGCGTTCACACGTCTGCTGGGGCTCCTTCAGTAACCACGTGTAGCAGGCTGCCCCACTCCATGGGGAGGACGCTGAGGCCAGGCAGGGGAGCCGCCCATTCCCGCACTGGACCCCGTGGGCCAGGTGCCCTCCTCTACTAAGACAGTCCCAGGAGAAGGCAGGAACTGGAGCCCAGAGAGTCCCTGTGACCTATCAAGATCCCCCAGCACGTCTGTAGGAAACCCAGTCGGGTTGTTCCCAGCCCTTTGCTCCTTCAGTCCTCCCTACTGCCTAACCCCAGTCTTGCCTGCTGCTGCCAAGACCTGTTTCCCCTCACCAGAAACTGCCGCCCTGCGAGACCAGCCCAGTGAGCCTCCAGGAGATCGTGGCGACCCAGCAGAACGGCTGTGTGAAGAGCGTGGCTGAGGCCTCAGAGCTGACCCTGGGCCCCACCTGTCCCCACCACGTCCCCATCCAGGTAGAGCAGGATGAGGAGCCGGCTGCCGCCAGCCTGGACCACTGCACCATTGAGATCAGTGAGCTTGAGACCAACGTCTGAGCCTGCGGAGCTGTAGGGGCTGGGGGAGGCCTCCGTGATCAGGGTCCAAGGGCAGAATCTCAACTCACGACCTTCCTGAGCACAGGACCAGGCTCACACTACCTTCCCCCCACCTTGAGAGTCCGGAATGAGATCCACTGGACGGAAAGTGGAGTTTCAGAAAGGGGAAAGACTGCATGTGGGAGCCCCGGCTAGAGAGTTACAGGCAGGCGTAGCCCAAGCCCCGCCTGTAACATTTCCATCGTGTTGACCTGTGAGGGCGGCAGGCAGGGGTACGGTCCCCACTTTCTGGAACACAGAGTTGAGGCTCTGAGAGCTGAAAACAGTTGCCCCAGGTCTCAGAGCAAATAATGTCAGGGCCAGGACTCTAGTTCAAGGCTTTTAAGCCTCGGCCCCTCCCTCCCGGAGGATAGGGTTGCCTGCAAGGCCAGATGCCAAGAGAGAGGCTCCACCCCTTCCCAGGAGCCCCAAAGCCACCACTGCTTTCAATTTATGAAGACATAGCAATGTCCTGGTTCTGCCCCAGCTGTGTCCCAGCCCAGGCCAGCCCCCACCCTGCCCCGTAACACGTGGTCTCAAACAAACTGCTCTCCCCAAGGATGGGCCCAGCCTAAGGCCAAGACCGCTGCCTTCCGTGTGCCACGTGACCTGTGTGTATGGGGGCCCATCCTGTCTCCTGTCCTACCAGTCATCTCTCACAAAGCTCACCCAATGTGGAGACGAGGATGTCTTCATCAGAGCCACAGGGCCCTTAGAAACACCAGGGCTAGCCTCCCACTGAACAGGTGGGCTGGCCGGGACTGGGGAGGCAGACTCACCTGGGATGCTTTAGTCAAGCTACCCATGTGGCCCTGGGGTCAGCACTCCCGCAAAGCCCGTGTGATGAAGTGGAGTTAGGTTTTCTATTCCCTTCGGTGTTTGCAAATTCGGTGATGACTAAATAAAGGTATTTTCTTTTTCAACCTTGTGGGCCTAGCGACCATACTCTGGCCAGCATTTCTTTATTGGGTTAATACAGGCAGTCAAAGAGCAGACTGGCCTGTCTGGGCAGCCAGAGGACAGACAGGGCTGTCCAGGAAGCTAGAATGTCAACAGCCTTGTCCGTGTAGCTGAAGTGTAGACAGCTCTGCCTGGGCCACCAGCGTGTGGACAGGCCTGCCTGGGCCGCCAGCGTGCAAATGAGCCCATCCTGGTGGCTGGAGTGGGGACAGGCCTGCCTGAGCCGTCACATGCAGGAGGTAGAGTGCAAACCAGGCTGCCCAGGGGCCTGTCTGGACAGCCACAGTGTGGACAGACCACTCTGCCCGCAGCCTGGGCTCTGCTCTGCAGGCAGGGCCCTGAGGTCGGCCCTCACAAAAGAAACCCATTTCCTCAGCCAGCCTGGCTCCTTTCAGCGAACGCTTTGCTTTAAGAAGGGGATGTGCCCAAGAAGTTTCCGGACTCTCCCTCCGTCGTTCTCCTCAGCCCCACGGTGCCTCCAGGAGGCTCGCAGGGGACACAGAAGAGCCCTGGCCACACGGCCTGCTCTGGATGTACTCTGGGGAGAAGATGCAGCCCCAGGGTCTTGCACTGTGGAGCCCCGGAGACACTGAAGCTGGGGGAGGGGAGGGCCCTTCCAGGGTCACTCCGAGAATCAGGAGGGTGCCTGCCTCCCAGCCCCCACTCCTGAACTACTTCCATCCTCCTCCCAGGGCCATAGTCTGAGGAGCCCAGGAAGGGCCCCCGGCTCCCCCTCCCACTGCAGGGCTGAGGGCTGTAGTATCCACCATGGGAGCGTCTTTCCTTCCTTAAGGCCCAATCACCTAGGAGAGGTCAGACGTCAAGCTATCCTAACTCCCCACATGGTGTGGCCTGGCTTATTGGCCCCCTCCCTGTGTCACATCTCTAAGGCCCTTCGAGCAATGGTATCCGCTCCACACGAGGCAGGAACCTGCTCTTTACTGGGCTTGACAGGAGCATGCTTACACACCTGCAGTCGTGAGGGGCCACTACTTGCTGGGCATCTCATCCACTGTGGGGCAGCTCTGCCCGTCAGGGGTTCTTCTTTGCTCTAAGCCGGGTACGGCCTTCTGATCCAGCTCTGGCCCTGCTGGCGGTGGTGGTGCACTGGGCATGTCTGCAACCTCTTCCCTGGGCAGGTCTGCAGAGACCAGAGCCCCAGCCCCCAGACCTGCCTCCAGCCCCCAGACCTGCCTCCAGCCCCTTTCCCACTCCAGCATCCTCTATGGGACAGAGCCATCAGGAATGCCCACTCAGTGCACAGGAGCCCTGCACAGCCTGAAGCCCGCAAGCCCTTTGCTTGGATGCTCAGACCTTGGGAGTGCAGAGTGAGCTCACGGCCGAGTGTGGTGGTCCCAACCTGCTGACCTCCACCCCGCTGAGGGGCTGCACCTGCCTCCAGGCCGCCTTACCTGCCACTAAGCCCCGCGTCCCTGGACCTCTGCCTGTGTGATTGCTTTGTGGGCCCCGAGAACTGAACTCTGCACTGACTCCTGCTGGTCCAGAGGTGCTGAGGTGCTTGGATCCTGCCCACCCGGCCAGGCATGAGCCCAGCACCTGGCAGGAAGCACACAGAGACACGGCCACAGGCTGCCAGACTGGGGTAATGCTTTTATATTAGTTTTTCTGTAACAAGAAAAATCTGCTTTGAAGTTTTTATCATTTTTTTTTTCCTTAAAAAAGAATAAAAAAAACCAAAGGCACCCAGAACTCCCCTCAGGCCCAAAGAATAAAAAAGTTCTCTCATCGGTGCAGCTGGGCCCTTCGCTCTTGCTGTGCCCAGCCCCGTGGCCTCCGCCTAGTTCCAGCCCAAGGGCCCTAGCGGCCCTTGACCTTCCCTCTGGCCTCAGGGGGGCTGGTCCATCAAAGACGCGCCTGCAGCCGGCCAGGGCCTGGCGGGGAGTGACGGCCCCAGTGGTGGGGAGCCGGGTGGGCGGGCCAGGGCAGCAGTCCTGAAGGTTCCTGTCCCCAGATGGAGGGAAAGGAACAAAAGCCAGCTTTTGTGAATTCCAGAGGGTGCAGGCACCTGGCCGCAGAGAGGATGGAGGTAACTCTGTGTCTTCCGCAAGGGACAGACGGACGGGCAGACAGTCAGACAGCAAGCTGCTCTGGCCATTTCTGGCTGGGCCAAGAGCTCTCGGCGGCATAGGCCAGGGAGGGCTGTTTGCATGTGACTCGTGTATGTGTGTGTATGTATGTGTGTCCACAGGGCAGGGAACAGGCACCCATGAGTGCCGGGGCAGGTCAGACCCTTCATCGAGTCTGCAGGACTCAGGGAGTGATGGCGGTGTTGGGTGTGGGGCGAGAGTGGGACATTGGAGGATGATGTGCGGCTGTGTGGTGTGTGTGGGTGTGGTGTCTGCATGTGTCTGGCTGCGGATGAGCTGCAGGAAGGGGTGGGTGTGGGAGACTGGGTCCAGCCTGTGTGTGGAGCGGGGACCCGGCAGGTGCTGCGCTGGGTGTGTCCGTGAGCGAGGCAGAGTGGGGATGCACAAGGCTCAGGCACGTGCTGCAGATAGGCTCCAGCGGTCCGTCATCCTGCAGAACACGCGGGACAGTCAGGGGAGGCCAGGGCAGACCCACCAACCACGACCAGCCTGGGACAGGTAGATTAGAGCTGGGGGCTCTGGGAGGGTCAGGCAACTGCAGGCCTGAGGGGGAGGTGCCCCGGGGGTCCAGAGCCAGCGGGTCACCCACTAGGAGGTGCTCCTGGGGGGCCTGGTGTGGACTGGAGGGACTTCGGATCTCTCTGGCCTTTCCCAGGGCCTCTCCTAGGGTCCCGCTCAGCACACCTGACCGCGGCCAATGTCCTCTAGAGGGGGCAGATCTCCTCCACCCCAGGACCCAGGGTACCCCTCGTGAGGGCCACAGCGTCCTCACTGAATGGCCAGTCACCCCAGTCGCTGACCCCTGGCTCTGCCTGAGGACAATGTGTGGAGAGAAGGGGCTCCCGCTTCATGGCCCAGGGCCCCAGGAGTCAAGCAAGATGACTGCCGAGCACTGCCTCTGGGCCTGCCCTCCACGCTTGGATAGCCAGCCCAGCACACTGCTCTCTCTGTCCTCTGGACTCCTTTCCCCACCTCCCTCTGTCATCCACCCACGGTATCCTCAACCCCCCTCAGGCCTCTCTCTGACCCAGGCCCCACTTCAATTCAGCTTCTGAACGGTGGCCCCGTGCCCTCCTCCCACGGCCACACCCTGGCCCCAGGACTCCCAGCTAGGCTCACTCTGACTCTCCCTCCTGACCACACCTCTCCTCCTAGCTACTCGCCACCACTGTGCCCACTCTCCAACATCCCCCCCAGGAGACCAACCCCTCCTGTCCGCACCCTCTTCCCTTCCCAGCCTGACCCCCAGCCTCTGCGAGGCAGCCATTCTCTTGCCAGTACCCTCAGTTCCCTTGTTCCTTGCCCTTCTGTCCCACACACCTGGCCAAAACCCCCAGCCATGGAGGGATCCAACTGGTCATCGTCTCCACACACACCCCCATCTGCTGAGCACCTCCTGCTGCACAGAGAGGTGTGCATCAGGCAGGTGTGACTTCATGTCCGGCTACCAAGCCACTAGTCTGCGTGTAACTGCAGCCACTCGGTCCTCTGTCCTCACGCCACAGTGAAAGGAGCACTGACCCTCCTGCCCAAGCCAGTCCTTCCTCCTGTTTCCACAGGGATGGCTACACCCAGCTCTCTTCTCTTATATTTTTAAATCCCCCCTCCACACTGCCCCTCCCCATCAGCCCTCAAGCCAGCTCTATCCCTTAAAAAAGGCTTAACATGAACAGAGCCCTGCCTGAACTTCACGCCCCCTTTCCCACCACCACCCTCTTTCATCTCTTCACAGTCAAACTTCTTAGCAGTGTCTACACGCCCTGGACCCTCTCCTTTCCAGCTGCTTTCTCCACCCTCTTTGCCCCTGAAGCCGCTCCCCACAAGGTCATGGTGACCTCCTTGTGGATAAATCCGGTGAGTCTGTGGCCATGCTCGGCTCCATCAGTCTGTCAGAAGCACGGCTGATTCCCTCTACTTCCAGAGAAGCCTGTGCATGGAGGCATAATGGGCATGCACACGTATGTGTGTGTGCACGTGTGCACACAAGGGCACGTGTGCCTGGGGAGGCATGTGCGCATGTACTCGCATGCACACACGTGCACGCAATGGTGCACCTGTCCTGCATCTGTGAATGTGCGATGGAGTATATACATGTCTGTGTGTGCACGTGTGGTGTGTGTTTGAGTGTGTGCTTTGTGCTAAACATGTGTGTACATGCTTAGACGTGGGTGTGAGCATGTGTACATGTGGGTTGGTGTGCTGTGTGCACGTGCAGGTGTTTGTGTTGCATGCGTGTGTAATTACGCTCTGTCCTGGGCTGCCTGCATTCCTCCTGTCTCGGTGCCCCGGTGCTCTGTCCCAGCTCCTTCCACCCATTCCCCTCTCTCTCTCTCTCTCTCTCTCTTGCCATGCTCTCTCTCTCTCTCTCTTGCTCTCTCTCTCTCTCTTGCGCTCTCTCTCTCTCTCTCTCTCTCTCTCTCTCACCCCCTCAAGGCAAGCTCCCCCAGCCTCCTGTGGCTTCAGTGACTGTTTCAAGGCTGACGATGCCTGGACCCCTATCTCCAGCCCAGACCTCACTCCTGAGCCCCAGACCCACATGTCCAGCCCACCCTGGGCAGCCCCTCCAGCGCCCTCCAAACTCATCACTCCCCCCCCAAACCTGCTCCTCCCAGTACTATCGTTCACCTGGAATTCCAAGCTAGAACTGGTATCTTGTCTTCTCCCTCACCCCATGTCCAGCAGGACTACTTGGGCTCCTCAAGTGTGCACCCCAGACTCCTTTCAGGCCCAGCTGCTTGTCTGCATCCTTACCGTCTGCCCCCAGCATCTCTGGCTTGGAACCAGCAGTAGCCTCCTCCCGGGGCCCCACATTCATTCCCTGCTCCCGCCATCCCAGCCCCTGTGCGGGTCCCATCAGGGATGCATCGCCCTGCATGGAGGCCCCCGGCTCCGGCCGGCCTCCCACAGGTGCACTGTCATAGCCGACCTCTCACTCAGGGCCTGAGCACACCAAGTGCTCTAACAGATTTGCAAAATGAACGATGAAGCAGGGGACAGAGGGTGAGGAAAGGACAGAAAGACCTAGACTGGGGTCAGGGCCAGGAACCTGGTGAAGCAGGTTGGCGCACCCCGCACGGACCACCTACCTATGTCAGGTGTGGCTACCCTGTCACTACCACCTTTCCTCGTCCTCCTCCTGCTCCTCCTCTTCCAACCGGCCCCGGTCCTTGGAAACGTCACCATACTCATGGTTGCCTTCTATGTCCAAGACCTGCAGGTGCTTCAGCCTCCGGAAGGCACTTTCCACCACAGAGCCCACGGCCAGCTTGTTAAACCTGTGCAGGCCACCCACGTGGGGTCAGTGCCGGGGCCTGACCGCGCCCACACCGACCCAGCCCAGAAGTGGAGCACGGGGGACGGGCCCTCCGGGAAGACGCGCGGCAAACACAAAAGGAGGCGCAGGAGCGCAGGTGTCACGGGGAGCTCAAGCTCTTCAGTGTGGCTGCTGCTGGGGGGAGGGGTGACCCAGAGCAGCGGAGGGAAGGCCTCCCCCATATGTGCTCTCACTATGACTTGGGGGGGGCAGACACAGACACCTCCTCTCTGCCTGCCCTTTGGCATTAACCTCTAGGCCTGAGGCTCCTGCGCTGCCAGCCTGGAGTCGCCTTGGTGCCGGGTGTGGAGGGGCACACAGACAAGGCCAGGGCCAAGCTGGGCCAGGGACACACTTAGGTTTGGGAAGGGGGAGGCTGGGCTCTGATCTCAGGCCCCCTCAACTCTCTGCACCTCGGTCTCCTGCAGGAGTCGAGAGGCACAGGTCACACTGCACCCCGACGTCACCCAGCCTGGCCTTCTGGCCACAAAGCCCCCTGGAGTGCACACACTGCCTTACTCTGGTCTGTCTCCTCTCTGACTTGGGGGATGGGGATGGTGGGAAGCACCACCCTGGCTCTGCTGTATGGAAGCTCCTTGCGTAGCTGGGTCCCCTGAATCATCTGAAACCCCCAGAACCCAGTGAGGACCTGAACATCTGCTGTCCTGGATCTGAGGCCCAGGCCCAGCCTGGACATCTGTGGACACAGTGGCCACCTGTGCTCTCTGGGCTTCAGCCTTCCCAGCTGTAAATTGGGAAGATGCTTTCTGTGGTCCCCTCCTGCCACAGGAACATCAATAACACCCACATGCTCTGCTTTTTAAATCTTCCAAAGCCCTTTCACAAACCTATGAACCTCACCAGGCCTGGCCAGGACTGTCCCCACCCTTGAGCGCTGAGGAAGCAGGGGCTCAGTGGGGTTCTGTGATGTACCCAGGGTCACACAGCTGGTCAGCAGGAAAGCTAGGCTTCAAATACTGACCCCTACCTGCAAGTGGTTCCCATGTGACCTGACTACCCTGCTGGAGCCGGGCCAGTCCCCAGAGGGGCACGTGCAGGGCCCCGGAGGACCTCCTACCTGAGAAAGATCCCTTTGAGGTTGGGAGTAGAGTCAAAGGCATTGGCAGGCACAGTACTAATCTTGTTGTTCTGCAGGTACAGGTACTCGAGCGACTTGGGGAGCCTCTCGGGGATATCCGTGAGCTGATTCCCAGCGATGTCGAGCAGCTGCAGGGGCGAGCAGGGGAGCCAAAGCACTTAACAGCATGCCAAGCTCCCACCAACCCCAGAGCCTATCTAAATCTCATAACCCTGTGAGGTGGGGTCTATAATTATCCCCATTTCCAGATGGGGAAACAGAGGCTTAGAGAGGGTCAGAGATCTATCCCAGGCCATACAGCCTGTACGGGCCGGAGGCCGGTGCACCTGACTCCGAACCCTTGTTCTAATTGATGTACATCCTACTCCGCTCCTTCTGCCTTCCCACAGGAATTCACGGCCAAGATGTCTAGGTGTCAAAGTCCTCCCTCCTTAACACACCTGTCACCACCATCAGACTAAAGACCCCAGAAGGGCAAGGGCTAGGGGTCCTCCCATCTTTAAATCTCACCTCAGTGGTGTCAGATGAGGGTGGAGATGGGGCTGCTCATTCGTGGATCTCAGGGCCATGTGGACAGGGGCCAGGGGCAAGGGTTCAAAGCCCACAGTGACTCTGGCATGGCAGCCAGGCCCCAGGCTGGTCAGTCTCAGAGTCACCACAGGCCTAGAGTCCAGGAAGCAGGTGGCCAGGAAAATGGGGTAGTTTTCCCAGGGAGAAGGACGCACCTGCAGCAGGCAGGAGACCCGGACGTGCCCGGGCCCAACTCACTGCCTGCCCCTTGGGCTGTCAGCACCCTTGCCCCGACACACACCTGTGCAGCCACAGGTGGGCTTCCATCATCTCTAAGCTCCCTCCTCACCCTGACAGGCTGGGGCTCAGGGCCAGGGGAGAGCACTCGCTTCAGTCACCTGAGGGAGCCTCCTTGTCACCTCCCCTACCCAGCAGGGCTCCCTGCTCCCCACTGGGTTCCTTCCACATGGTTCCAGCACTTCCTCATTCATTCCAAACATCCTCAGTGCCTGCCCATGGGCACTGGGGGCATGGAATCCACTGAGACGCTGCCTCCGTGCTCAGGAAGCCAGGCTGGCAGGGGAGATGGACACAACAATCTGACAATAGCAGCAGTGGAACTGGGCTGTGATGGGGGAGCCTGGGGGAGGGGCCCGATCCAGCCTCGGGTCGAGGGAATAGACGGCAGCCAGCACAGGTGGGGGCTCTGAAGCAACAAGAGCAGCCGCTTGTAGAAAGATCCAACAGTGAGAGGAAGAACCCCCTCCACAAGACACCCCATCCCCGACTGGACTCACCTGGGCAGGCATCTAACCAGCCTATCACCGGTGGCTTCCTGGAGGAGGTGACACTTTAGCTGAGTCCTAGGTATATTATAAGCTCTAGGAGGGTAGTGACCCTGGGGCTGTTTTATTTCCCTCTGGGTCCTCAGTTCTAGAGCTGTGTCTGCACATAGTGAGGCTCGGTACAGGCTTGTGGAATGAATGAATGAGTAGGTGCCACCAGGGTGGAGAAGGTGCTTCCAGCAGAGGTGACAGGATGAACAAAGCCCAGTGCACCTGGGAAACTGAGATGCTAGGCTGGGAGCAGGGGCAGACTAGGCCTTGAAGGCTGTGGCAAGGGTGCTGGTCTGGGTTCTAAAGGCAGCGGGGAGACACAGAAGGGTCCTGGGAGGGAGTGTAAGGTGAGCGTGTTTTTTTCAAGATACCCTCTGACTGCATGTGGAATCTAGGAGTGGAGCGCTCCTAGGAAGCTGGGGTCCAGGAAAGAAATGGGGAAGGCTTGACTTAGTGGTATGAGCAGTAGGGATGGAGAGAAGTGGAGAGATGGGGAGATGTGATGGTAGAGTTGGCAGGGTTTAGTGACAATGGGTGTTGGAGGGCAGGCAGCGTGCAAAGGGGGTGTCAGGGCAGCATCCACGTTTCCTGTGGACACCTGGGTGGATGTTACCCACTTCAGCGAGTTAGAAAATGCAGCAGAAGGAGCAAATGTGGAAGAGAGGATAATGGGGTTTGGGCCCCTTAAGAAAACCCAAGAGAGACCGGCACAGGTGGTTGGATCCTGGTGTCTGGCACTCGGCGGGCTGTCTGGGTTGGGAGAGACCCCAGCTGCTCCTGCAGGGCCAGCTGCCAACCCCCAACTCCACCCTCAGGGTTCTGCCCCACCTCCCAGCCTCCCACTCTCAGAGCCTCTCCCCTGTACTCCCCTCAGACATACCCACGCTGACAGCTCCCCACACAAGCATGTACTATGCACCTATCACAACGAGGGCCCTGGTCCAGCAGGAAACACAACAGACTAAAATGCCCGCCCCTTTTTCTAGCAGGAAGAGCAGACAACAAACAAGCAAACAGATGATCTGTTGTCGGAAGGGATGAGGGTTATGAAGAAAATCAAAGCAGAGGAAGGTGGCAGGTGGTGATGGAAGACCTCCCAAGGAGCTGATATCTGAGCACAGCCCTGAGGAAAAGGGAAGAGAAGGCCTAAGGACATCTGGGAGAGAGGGGCCTGGTAAGGCAGCAGAGCCTCCCAGGTTTCTCTAATGAAGTTCCCTTTCCGCCCCTCATTGGGTCGGCAGGTTTCACTTGTAACCAAGGAGGCTCAGTTCACGTGGCCAGATAGCCCTCCTGTCTCAGCTCTGGCCACGGGAGCCACACTCACTGACCAGTCCCAGAAGCCTCAAGTACACCCCCCTAGACTCTGCAGACTGGTGAGGTCAGCACCCCTCACGGGCCTGCCGTCCTCCCCTGCCCCAAGCCCAGCCTTCTCTAGGCACCTATCCTTTGCCCACAGGGAGGTGAGCTCCACTCTCCCATGCCACCTGAACTGTCCCTGCCCCCCAGTCCTCCTGAACAATGCCCAGTGCCCCCCGCACCTGCAGCCATGACCTCCCCTTATCCCCACAGGGCTCCTCAAGCTTGTCCCTGCAGGTGGTGAGCTCTGCCTAGCCATGCCCGCTGAGCTCTACCCTGCGCTCCTGTACCGCGAGCCCGCCATACCCTGGGTATGGCCCAGACCCCCTACCCTAAGGCCCAGACTGCCCAGCAGGTACCTCCCTCACGGCCCAGCCATCCCGCCCACCCCTCATCCGGGCCCAGCAGATGGGTGGGCTCAGGGCAGCCAGACCAGTAGCCCCCCACATGGGCACGGCCCTGCCCCCGCCTCGCCCCGCCCCCTCACCTGCAGACCAGCGAGGTCGGCCCAGGCACGGGGGGCCAGGGCCCGGCTGCGCAGCCGGTTGCCCGTGAGGTAGAGCTCCCGCAGCTGGGCCATGCCGGCCAGCGCCCCGCGCGCCAGGGCGGCCAGCTCATTGCGCTTGATCTTCAGCACGTGCACGTTGCGCGGCAGCCCGGGCGGCAGCGTGCGCAGCCGGTTGCCTGATAGGTCCAGGGAGCGCAGCAGGCGCAGCTTGCGGAAGGCATCGCGGTGCACCTGCGGGCTGGTGATGCGGTTGTAGCTGAGGTTGAGCTCCTCCAGGAAGTAGGTGGTGGCAAAGTCATCGCGGCCGATGCCGGTGATCTGGTTGTGCAGGATCATGAGGGTGCGCACGCGGCGGGGCAGGCCGCTGGGCACGCGCTCCAGCGCGTTGTTGTACAGGTGCACCGTGTGCAGCCGTTTGAGGCCCTGGAAGGCCCGCGGGTGGATGCCCTGCGCGCGCAGCTGGTTGCTGTGCAGCAGCAGGTACTCGAGGCTGCGGATGGGGGTCAGCACGTCTGCGTCCACGCTCCGGATGGCGTTCTTCTCCAGGTGCAGCAGCACCAGGCTGCGCGGCAGCCCTGCCGGGACCCGCGACAGGTTGTTGCTGGACAGATCCAGGTACTCCAGGCTGGAGAGCTTCCTGGAGGGAGGCGGGGGATCAGGCCAGTGGGCAGGAGCCCACATGGCACTTGTTTCCAACATTATTCCCAAGGGAGGTGGCGGGGGACCTGCCTCTAACCCATCCCAGCTCCGCCGCTAGCTGACTGGGGGACCTCAATCGTCTCCGAGCCTCTCACTGGTTTGATTCCATGATATATTGGTATAGGAAGGATCTAGCATGGTTTCTGACACATAAGAGTTTATTTGAAAACTAATTGTTTTACTAACGCCTTTTGTCCTTTTAGGCTACCCGGGCCCTAAAAACTGAAAATAGATTTGCCTTCAACAAGAATGTCTGAGTTTCTATTTTGTACGAAGAAGACAGCCTCTGCAAACACTTCCTTGCCTTACTAGAATTTTGGCAGGCCTTACATAACATTATTCTTGGGGACAGAAATGTCAGTAAAGGCAAAAGTCTCAAAGTTCCTTCTCTGGAAACTGGCCAGGGGCAGGTGGGCAAGGGCCCGGCCATGTGAGCCCTGGGAAGGGCTTCCTGGGTGCCGAGCTCACACTGAGGGCCCAGGTAGGGGCTCACCAGAAGGTCTCGTTGTCCAGGCCCTCATCAGTCAGGTAGTTGTTCTGCAGGTACAGCTCACGCAGGTTGCTCAGCTCACTGAAGGCCCCTGGTGGGATCTTCTCCAGCCTGTTGTTCTGAGAGGTGGGACGGTAGGGAGGGGAGCATGAGGGACGGCCAAGGGGCAAGGGCAGAGCCTTGGGATGAGGTGTGGAGCGGGGTCTGGCAGAGCCACGGGGAGGGGCCCAGGCCTAAAGTACTCCATGTGGGGCTGACAGCCAGGTGCCCGGGCTTCTGCTTGTTTCTCCTCTGCAGACGCTGTGCCCGCCGGCACGCGCTCAAGGCCCCACGGCCTTACCGCTGTGCCCATGTGGGACCGGGCTCCTCCCCTGCTGTGGGTCCCTGCTGTGGCAGTGCTCCTCCCTACCCTCTCCCTCCCACCTTGAGGTGCAGCTTGTAGAGGGCAGGTGGCAGGTGCTTGGGCACGTGGCGCAGGAAGTTGCTGGACAGGATGAGGATCTCCACGTTGCTGGAGCCATTGAACATGTTGTCCGGCAGCCCAGCGTCCGCCAGCTTGTTGTTGTGCAGGTACACAGACCTAGGGCGTGAGGCACAGGTGCTCACCCACCCAGGCCTCCCAGCCCCGGCACCATCTCACCCGGTGAGGCTCCAGACCTTGCTCAGGTTGGGCCTGGGGCCCAGGGCACCCTCCTCCCATCTCAAGAACCCCAGACCCCCCCAAATCCAGTCCCCCCTACATAGCCGAGGGGACCAAGGACCCACCCCACAAGTTAGTGGAAGAAACAGGATTTCCTGACCCCAAGTTCCTGCTCCTCTATATCCTTCAAGGTTCTCAGTTGTTCCCCTAGTGTTGCAGCCCTGGAGTCCCTGCCTGTCGGCTTTACACAGCTGTCTCTGAGTTCTGTGGACTTCGTGAGAACGGTCCTATCCTTATCACCTCTTTGTCCCTTGTGCCCAGCACAGGATCCTGGCTCAGAGGAGGTGATCCCTCAATTCATTCAGCAAATATACAATGAGTGCCTCCAGGTGACAAGACTGTTCTAGATCCTAAAGATATAGCAGTGGACAGAACCAACAAGCCCCTGCCCTCACGGAGCCACCATGCTACAAGGAGAGAAGATAAGGAACAAGAGAAATCCGCAGGCGATATAGCTCATTCTTGCTGCATGGCCTCTCTTGGGCCTCAGCCTTCTCATCTGTGGGAAGGGGCCATGCACAGCAACTCTGGCTCCTCCAGGGAATGGAGAGAATCGAGGTGACAGATTCAGGGACAGAGTGGCACCGGAGGTTGTCAGCACCTTCCCTCCCCAACACCACCCTGCACTGCTCACACACCTGTGCTGGGGGCCCTCACTCCTCCCAAAGCAGCTCTCAGCGAGGGATGGCTCTGCCTGTTGAAAGATGCTCCCTTCCCCCGGGGGCTGGGGAAGGAGGGAAACACCCTCACTTGGCTCCCCGCAATTCCCCAGATATCACCCTCTGTCCCCGCCTCCTGTACTGATTCCTCCTCATCTTTTAGGGGTCAGTCTTCCAGATCCTGTGCCCTTGCAGCCCAGGGCGTCTGTCACCGCAGCCCTGAGCATGGGGCATCATGCCTGCTCTGCACAGCATGCCCCTCCTCCAGGGCCTGTCTGGGCCCCTGGGCCCCACTCAGGGCTGGCAGCCTCTGCCTCAGCTCCTCCCTTTTCTCCAGCCTAAGCCCAGGGCCCCCCTCTGACCTCTGACCTCAAGTTTGGCTTCTGCCCAAAGGTGAGCCCGTAGATCTTGGTGAGATAGTTGGCAGCAAAGTCCACACTGATCAGGGCATTTGGCAGGAACCGGGGTGCCAAGGTCAGCTGGAAAGGAAAGAGTTGGGTACAAGGACCAGTGGCAGGTCAGAGGCCGCCGCTGAGTTACACTACCTGCTGCTCATCTGAGCCCCTTCAATTCGTCTCCTCCCTGCAACCAGAGCCATCTTTCTCAAATCCCCAGTAACACAAAATCAGCTCCCCATAGTCCTGAGCTTGGCACTCCAAGCTCTCCAGCCTGTCCCCTGCTCTGCCTGTTCTCCTGGTCTCTCCCCTCATTGCCCCCTGACACTGGCCCTCTGTGCAGCCACAGTGAGCACCCACACTTCCCCAGACCCAGATCATAGTGTCTACCCTTCATTCACTCAATAGTAGTCCCTGAGTCTGCAATATTCCAGGCACAGTTCAAGGCAATATTCCAGGCACAGTTCAAGGCGCTGGACATGTCCTAGGGAACAAGATACAGAGATACCTGCTTCCACCTCCAGTACCAAAGCTGACATCCTAGTGAATGAACAGGAATAAAAGTATCTGAGAGTGATCACGGCTCTGCAGGGAATTCAAACAGACTGATGACAGAGAACGACTGGGTTGGTTGCTTGGAGAACAGGTAACACTTAAGGCATGACAGCACCCTAAATGCTGTCTGTGGGGAGAGCCCCCACACAGCAGGGGCAGCGAGCAGAGGCCTTGTGTGTGGGGTCTGCCAGGCCTGGGGGTGAAGCGGAGTGTGACGGGGCCAGTGGGGAGATAAGAGAGGCAGGTGGGCCCAGACCACACAGATCTGCGGGCCTTGGGGAGACGTGTGGGTTTCTTCCTGGGCCAAGGGTGAAGCCACAGGAGGGTCTTAAGTGGGGAGGGGAGATGGAGAAGTAGAAGTGAGGCACGATTTTGTAAAGCCCCTCTGGCTGCTCTGAGGAGAAGGGGCAGCAAACGAGGAGGCAGGGGCTCCACGTCTGTGTCCCGCTGCGGGATGGCGGTCCTGGGCTGGTGGGTGGGGGGAGCTGAGGGCCTGCAGTGGGACCACACGTGCGTGAGCAAAGCACTCCTGGATTTGTGGCTCTGACCAGTGGTGTTGCAGGTAGTTGGAGATGCCCTTTCCAGAGGTGGGGAGACAACGGGAGGACTGGGGTTTGGGGGTTGTGGCGGGAAGCACCAGTTCTACTTCTATTAAACATCTGGAGGAGATGCTGAGGAGGCAGGTGGACCTTTGAGTCTCAAGTGGGAGTAGGGGAAAGGCTGGAGACTGCCTCTGGATGTGGCCATGATGTAGATGGGTGTTACAGACCAGGGAGGAGAGACAGTCTCCTTGAGTGTTCAGAGAGAGGGGGCCACGACAGACCCTGGGGCAGGCCAAATATCTTGAGGTTGAGTGCCTTTATGTCTTCACTCATGCTGTCCCTTCTACTGTGATGCCCTCCCCCTTGAGGCCTCTGGCTGAAATCCTATTACCCTTCATGGCCCTTCAAATGCCATCTCCTCCAGGAAGCCCTCCAGCGCTCCCTCCCCATGGGGATGAGCTCTCACCCCACTACGCCGATGTAGGTCTCAGCCTCTGCCATTATCTGACCGCTCTGAAGCCCTGGGTCTGGGCCATGTCTGAGCAGCAACAGGAACCCAGCAGCCAGCCCAGAAGAGGCCCTGGTGAAAGTTCCCTGAGCTTAGCCCCCGACACCCTGCCCTGCTGCAGGCCCCTCACCTTGTTATTGGCCAGGTACAGGTAATTGAGGTTGATCAGATGCTCAAATGCCTCTTCCGGGAGCCCTTCAAAGGACAGGCATCGGTCAGAGCCCTGGATGAAGGAGATGCTACAGGGGAGCACGTGAGCACTGACCGCCCCCGCATGCACCCCACTTGACAGGACCGGGAGGTACTCCCTGGGGCAGGTGTGGCTCTGACCCCTTCCCAGCCCCTCCTAACAGGCCTGCCCAGCCCCTTTTCCTTCCCCTGGCTCTCAGGGACCCTGAGACACTTCCCATCTGCTGAGAAGAGCAGATGGGAAGTGTCCACTGAGAAATGACTGATCCTTCACCTACTCAGGGCAGCCTGGGTGGGAATGGGCCCCCGTAAGGTCAGGACACAGGGCAGAGGACATGCCAGGAAGGAGTGCTTCCCTGGGGGCAGCCCCAGAAGGGTCCTCTTCATACCCAGCCCCACAGCAGGGCAGGGCAGGGCTGTGGCCTCTGAGCTTCCACCCCACCTGGCCCTCCCCTGCCCCATCTGGCAGATGCAGTGTCAGAACTGGGCTGTCACTGGGAGCCCAGCCAGGCTGGCCCTTCTCCAGTCCTGAAGTCGGCCTCTGACACTCGGTTCTGGGCTCCCAGACCCTCAGATGCTGGGACTCACCCAAGTATCTAACTAGAGGGAACAGTTACATAAACTGTGCAGCATCCCTCCACAGAATACCCTGTGTAAAGTAATAGCCACGGACAGCTTTTAGCAACATGAAATTTGCGGCTGAGCTAATTGCTAAATGAAACAAAGCAGTTCTAATAGTTATAATATCCATACTATCAGACCAGCTATGAATTTAAAAACACAAAGAAAAAGGACTGGACTGAATTCTGCTGATGGTTGTACAACATATAAACTTACTAAAACTCATCAAATTGTACATTTAATTCGGGTAAACCTTATGGTATATAAATTATGCTTTTTCTTAAAATGGAAAGAAATATACCAACATGTCAATAGTGACTAAACTCCAAGTGGCAGAATTATGAGTGGGTTTTTTCTATTCCATTTTATTTTCTATATTTCCAAATTTTCTACTATAATCAGAAACTATTTTCATCATCAGAAAAATAACTTTTTAAAATTTGAGGACTCTACACTCTTTGATTCTAAAGGCCTTCTGTGAACTGAAGAGTCTGTGACCCTTCAGGCCCTGGAGTCTGAGTTGCTCTGAAGCCTCTCCCCGGATCGGACGCCTGGGTCTCAGAAACACCCAGTGGCGGCTGTTAGGCAATCAACCACAGGGAGCCCCTGCCATGGGGCCCCAATGCCGGCCCAGCCTAGGCCTGCTCTTTTGCATATGCCAGGGTCTGCAGGGCGGGGCTCTCCCCATGGGCCCCCAGTTCCCTGCCTGGGGTCCTGGTGCCCAGCTCTGGGTGACCCCTCACCTCGGGAAGTCAGACGGTTGTTCTGGAGGTTCAGAGTCTCCAGCCGATTCAGCCGGGAGAGCTCCCTGGGGTAGATCTTCTCCAGCTGGTTGTTCTGGGGAGTAGGGGGATGGGGGTGGTGAGGAGGCAGCATGAGGGGGTGCTGCCCCATTAGAGGCCTGCACCCACCCTCAGCCAGAGTCCCAGGAGCCAGTCCCTGTGTTGGGCGCTTCCCTTGGGATTCTGCCCCATGGTGGACAAACCCTGGGGACTGGCTCTGAAGCAGGCCCAGATGTGGGCATTGCAGGCTCAGCAGTAACAACAGAGGTGTGGGTCCCCCTTCTAGGAGTCCCGCGCACACGCACATGGGCATCCACAGGCAGTTCAAACTTGGAATGTGGTCTACCCTGCACACCTGCTCCCTGCATGCTCCCACTTAGTGACAGGTGTCCCAGCCCATTCTCCCCTCCCCCAAGCCAGAAACTACTTTTAGTTCCCTTTCTACACCCTGTAGACCCCACTTCCCTTGAGATGCTTTAAAACCTGGGTCAGGTACCACCTCCTCCAGAAGCCTTCCTGGGTTGGATCGGGGGCTGGATTAGGAGGAGCTGCCCTGGCCTCACAGCACTAGTCCTTCTATCTCTATTTGTTATCTCTACCTGTTTAGGTCTCTGCCTCCCTCACAGACTGTGAGAGCCTCAAGGGCAGAGCATGTCCGAGACCTCCCTACATGCCCAGCACCCCACGTAGGAGCAGAAGCATACAGCAGGTACACAGGAGCTATTCGATGAATGAAGCAACAATAAGGGCTGCCCTCAGCTCGTCCCTTTCCCTCACCCTTTCCCTCACCGGGGCAGCTACCCCGGTCTTGGGCTCCCACCACTGGCCAGCCCAGAACCCACAAGGCTACATGACGGTGGGCCAGTCACTTTCCTTCACTGGGCCTGGTCTCTGGAAATGGGTGCGACAGACCCTCCCTCTCCCCCAGGGCTGCTGGGCTGCACGAGGGTGTCATGGGCGCACCAGCGCTCCCAGAGTCCCCGTCTGGAATGCCGTGTCCCAAGTCCTGAGGTTCTAAAATCCAGCCTGTGCCTCAGCTGGGGAGAGCACTCTGTACCCTGAGCCCCCAGGGTGCTCCAGGGGGGTCTGCTTTGCTCTCACTTTCCCGGCCTGTAATGGAGTCTGAGGTGCCCTGACTGTCCAGAGGGTCAGCTGCCGGGCAGGTCTGTGTCTGTTCTCAGGGCCTGACTCTGCTGACAGGGCCTCAGCCCAGACTCCTCCCGTGGGACAAAGCAGGTCATGAGGTCACTGTGCTTTGTGCCTGGGACGCGGGCCGGGGGGTAGGGGGTCACGGCCCGTGGTGGAGCCAGCCTCCTCGAGTCTGACCTGCCCTGCGTCGGGGGATGGGAGCCCCGGGCAAGAGCCGGGCCTGCGGCGTGGGTGGTTCTGGGGCGGGAGTCACCGTGTGGGGGGCGGGCCCTGGTGACCGCTGGCGCGGCGCCGGCCTCACCTGCAGGGACAGGTGGTTGGTGTGCTCAGGCAGGTCCCCCGGGAACTCGCGCAGGTCGATGCCGCCGCAGTCCACGACCCCCTCCTGGGAGCAGGCACAGTCTCGGGGGCAGTCGATGGTGGGTGGGCCGCGCCCCGGCTCCTCAGGGCTCAGGACCAGCACCGGCTCCTCCTCCACGAATTCATTCTCTTCAGGGCTCAGGCTGGGGGCTCCACTTCGGCCAAACACAGGGGCCCTCACGGCGAGCCCCGGTCCCAGCTGCAGCTGCAGCGGCAACAGCAGCAGGAGCAGCAGCGCCCCGCTCCGGGCCATGGTGCCTGCGGGAGGGGTCAAGTCAGACCCACCTGGGCGCCAGGGCTGACCTAACCTGTCAGGTAGAGCAGGCAGAGGACCAGGGCCCACGAAAGCCATAATGGGGCCCTCAAGGCCACAAGGCAGAGCCCACTCTGGACCCTGTCCTCAGCATGCATCTGACCTGCTGGCTGCCGCCCTCCCCTCCCACCCACCCCCTCAGGGCTGCCCTCTGGAGGGGTCGGGGTGAAGTGAAGCCCTGTCCTTAGGCAGGTCTGCAAAGCCTCCCACAACCCTCACCGGGCCTGGCCGCAAGGAATCTGTACCCCCATTTCACAGAAAGGAAAGCTGAGGCCCAGGAAGAACTGTGACTTGCAGGGCTTGGCCTGGACTTTGCTGAGCTCTCGCTGCCCTGGCACAGGCAGTGCTGAGGCCCTGTCCCTCCTCCAGCAGCCACAGGCCATGGTGGGCCAGCACCAGCAGGGTGTGTCCCAGCTCCTCAGCTTGCCATTCTAGGATCTTCAGGACGTGGCTCTGCCTCTTTTCCAATTCCCCCCCTCAACTGCCTCGCTTACACAGGTCTGTTTAGTAAGAGTAGCTCCTCCCTCCAGGCCTTCGCATGTGCGTTCCTTCTGCCTAGAACACCCTCCCCCTCTCCTGTGCAATCCGCAACTTCTCCAAGAACCAACTCCAGTGTTAGATCCCCTGAGGTAACTCTGAGATGTCCCAGGGCTCTGCATCACTTTGTTGCCCCAGGGCTTTGCATGAGTTCGGTTGGGTTTTGAATATGTGATATTGTCTTTCTCCCACACAGGGCTGTGAGCCACTTTCTGTCTCTCTGTGCCAGGCACAGAGCAGTCATTAGTGAATGGAGCTGCTGCTGCCCCCAGAGCCCCCCAAGTCCTGTTCCTGCTTACACCCTCAGCTGCCCTCACCAAGGCCAGCTTTGCTCACGTGACCACTGCCACCTGCAAGAGACCACTCCCCAGCATGTTCCCTTGGGACAGCAGGGAAAGGGGGTATAGGGATGGCCTCAGGTCATTGAGGAAGATGCTGGGGTTTCATCCTCCAGGCAGCCATGGGTGTGGCTTGGCTCTGGGCTGGTCCCTGGAGATCTCTTTACAGGGACTCACTTAGAAAACACGTCTGGGGGGTGGTAAGTTGTAACAGGTGGTAGCTCAGGTACACTGACTCTGGAGTCATACACACCCCAGTTCACGTCCCCCTCTATCACTTAGTGGCTCTGACCTTGCTGAGCCTCAGTTTCCTCATCTTACAATGCAGATAATATATCTAACCTCAGAGCTCCAGGGAGGAGTCAGCAAGATAGCAGATGCAAAGCACCTAGCACCCGTTAGGTGATGAGGCGCTGCTATCACTGCTGCAGTGATTATGAACGCAGGTGCAAGACAAGCGTCCAGGCCTGGGGGCACCTGCCGCAGTCTGAGCCTCTCTCCCCACCATTAGAGCAGGGATCACAACCCAGAGTGGTTAGAAGGGTCTGACGAGATGCTGGGCCTGGGAGGGTTGGGCACCCTGGGAGCTCGGTGATGACACTGATGTCTGGTTAAGAAAGCAGGCTCTGGAGCCAGAGAGCTGGGGCTTCGAGCCCAGCTCTGGCTCTTATCAGCCGTGTGACTTTGGGCAAGTTTTGCCACCCTCTAAACCTCACCTTCCTCACCCGTCCATTGGGTGGCCCCAGAGCTGTCCTACTGGGGATACTGTGAGAGTCAGTGAGATGCACGTACTGCACACAGTAAGTGCTCAATAGATGTTAGCTCTCTGCTAGTTAGCTCTACCACTAATATCTGATCCATGGGCACTGTTCACATCCCAACCACACCACTCGCCACTTCAGAACCCCCTGCTTCTTCCCTTTCCCGTGTAGCTCCTGATTGCGCTTTTCTGGTCCAGTCCCAGGCCCACCTCCTCCCAGATGTGGCCCTCCTCCTCCTAGCCTCCTGTGAATTCCTGCTGCCCTGTGACTGCTGTGGTATTTCAGATACTGCATTGCCTTACTCGTTGGCTCAGCCAGCTACCGAAGGTGAGGCCCCAGCTGCCCCCAGCCCTGTGCTGGGCATGGAAGATACAGGTAAAGTACACAAGGCCCCTGCCCTTTGTAGTCAGGAGGCAGCAGACCCCACTACAATAACCACTGCCCACCAGACTGGGTGAGCCCTGTAAAAGGGGCCCCAAAGTGCACGAGGCCCCAGAAAGAAAGCTGTGAGGAGAGAGAAGAGGGCTGGCAGCCTGGATTGCTTGACCCTACAGGCATGTCCAGAAGGCCTAAGCAGACTTGGGCCCCAGCCACTGGCCCAGCAGAGCACCAGGGAGCCCAGCACACAGCTCCCAGGCTCCATCGGCTGCAGTGAGCGATGCATGCTGCAGCCCGGCCCTGCCTGCCCTACGACACCCCTGCTGCTCCGTGCCCTGACCAAATGCGCCATAAATCCTTGGCCAGTCTACAGACCAGCATTCCCAGGGCACATTATAACCCCCCAGCTAGGTCCACAGCCTTCAGCCCCTGGCGCCACCAGCATTAGACCAGAGTCTCCCCACCCTGCCTGCCTGCCTGCCTGACCCTACTGCGGATCCAGACTCCGGGAGGCGGAGTATGGGCACAGGCCCAGGCCCCAGATTCAATCAGGGCAGGAGGCCAAGGAGGAGGATCCTCCCCACATACCCTGTACACTCACCTTCAGTTTCATATCTATAAAGATCTCTAAACTGTATCTGTAAAAATATTTAATTTATATTAACATCATGAACCATATTGAAAATGTTATCCTCACCACTTTATAGATGAGGGGCCGAGGCCCAGTGGGATTGGCCAATGTAACACAGCTGTTAAGTGGCAAGGCTGAGCTCCCAGCCTGAGTCTTAACCACAAAGCCATGAGGCCCTTCCCTGGGCCAAGCACAGCTGGGCACCAAGGACCCAGACAGACGACTCAGGTATGTCTACTATCCTTAAAGAGCTCACACCTGCACTGCTCGATGTGGTGGCCACGTGTAGCTACCGAGCACTTGAAATGCGGCTACTCTAAACCGAGAGGTGCTATAAGTATAAAAGGTAGTGTACGTGGATTTCACACACTTAGTACAAAAAAGTAAAACATCTCATTAATATTAACGATATCTTATAAAATATCTCATTTATTTTTATAGTGATTACATAATATTTTGGATATTTTGAGTTAAATCATTAAAGTTTTGCCTGTTTCATTTTACTTTTTTAACGTAGCTTCTAGAAAATTTTACATTCCACACTTGTGGCTTGCATTTGTGGTTCACATTATATTTCTAATGGGCAGCGGTGGTCTAGACATTATGTGTAAATTAAGTATTATAATCCCAGTGTCATCAGAGGTGTGACAGAGGGAATCTAGCGTCCATAGGGACCCAGAGAAGGCCTAGGTGTGCCCGATGCCTAAGTCTGCCCGATGCCAAGAAGACGTCCAAGAAAACGTGATGCTTTATTTAGCCACGAAGGATGAATATTAGGCAAAAGGAAAAGGGTGATACAAGCAAGGGGGTCAGCATGTGCAAAGGCCCTGGGGCAAGAGAGCCCATGTTACCGCTACAAAGCTCACTAGAGTGTCTGGTGTGGTGTGGGGACTGGGAGAGATGCAAGTGGGCAGGGGCCACAGTCCAAGCCAAGAAAGAACTTGAAAGCCGGGTTAGGAAGACTGACCCTTATCTTAGGAGAAACGAGGAGCCATTGAAGAGCTGGAGTGTGGCATAGGCAGGTTTATGGAGGGACCAGTGGGGAGCTCTCAGAGGCTGTGCCGTGGTGCAGGCAACGGATAATAAGCCTGGTCTGGGCAGAGGGAGGTGCTGGGCTGCAGGGATGGAGAGAAGGAGGTGGATTCAAGGGAGAGAGAGGAAGAACAGACAGGGCTTGGAGAGCAGTGGCCCCAGTGCCACGTCCCCCTCCTCCTAGCTTGGCCAGCCACCCTCAGGATGTTGGGATCCTGGGCAACTCCAGCTCCATCACCTAGTTCACTGTGTGACTTTGGCGACATCACTGACCCATCTGAGTCTCAATTTTTTTTTGTTTCTCTAAGAATGTGGAGCAAGATAAGCCCCCAAAGCCCCTTCTTTGTGCCTAGCCATGTTGGAGCTGGGTGTGGAAGAACGGAGGAGAGAGCCTTCCTAGTCTCTGGAAGTCCCCAGAGTGAGGAATCCCCCTGGTGAGCGACAGCAAATGCTGGGCGAGAAGGGCAGCTCCGTCTGTGGTGAGTGGTTCCAATCCTGACTGCTGTGTGAGCCTGGACAAGTCACTTCACTGCTCTGAGCCTCTGTTTACTGGTCTGGGCAATGGAGATGAGAGCTCCTCGTGAGGCGTCAATGAAACGACGTGCCCAGCTGATGCTGGCACCCAGCAAGCGCAACATACTTGGGGTTACTGTTACTGAGGAAGTACCTGGGACCCGCTGTCACCCACCCACCCACTCACCCCAGGGAACCAAACCTTAAGGTCCTGAACTGCTTAAGTGGGGGATTAAGGCAGGACTAGAAGAAGGAAGGGGAAGGGAGATCCAAATCAGGAGGTAGATCCTCAAACCCCAGCACCACCTTCCTTCTCCACTCAAATCCAGTAAAGATTTGCTGACCACCTGCTCTGTGCTGGGCCCTGAACAGCTGCTTCTTATTGACTATAACAGAAATCCCAAGGCCAAGAGTTAGTCTTCCTATTTTGCAGATGAGGAAACTAAAGCACAAAGAGGCTCCCACTGCTGCCCATCTCCAGCAAGCTCCTACTCACACGTTCCTGCCCTGGGAAGCTGCTCCTGCCCCCTTGGCTGGATTAGGGAGTTCCTTGATGCTCCCACAGCACCCTTCGGGGCTCAGCTGAGCCTTCCCTGACTCCCCAGGCAGGTGCTCAGGAAATGTTTGCTGAATGAAGGAATGTATTTGTGGAAGGCAGGGTTGGAAAGAGCTACAGCATTATTATCTGGTCTGATTTCCTCAGTTTACTGATTAGTATTTTAAAGGCAAGGCCAGGATTAGAATTTGTGTCTTCTGACTCCTGCTCAGAGCCCTGAGCCGGTCTTGAAGACTGAGGAGGAGTTCTCCAGGTGGACAAAGGGGAGGAAAGGCACTCAGGGCAGAGGACAGGGTATGAGCAAAGGCACAGTATGGGGAGGGCAAAGAGGGGGGTATGTTTAAGGAAGGGTAACAGGGAATCGAGGTCCAAGTCTCCAAGGGCATCAGGCACTCTGCTAACGGGTTGATGATAGGGAGCTATCAAGGGTTGTAAGCAGATCATGGTTGGAGCTCTTACGTAGGACTCTGCCAGGCCTAAAGGTGCCTCCATTAGTCACCCCTGTCCCAAGATTCAGTTAGAAGGGACAAAGTATGCTCCCACAAGATTTCATGAAAGCATTCATGTGAATCTGACATTTCTTAACTTGCACTCTAGTTTAGAATCGGCTGGGCCCCGGGCCCTAAAAGGGGACATGACCACCCAGGAGCTCCCGTGGTGCCTTATGTAGCTGAGTCGACCACACCTTCACCTTCCCCAGCCAGCCCTAAGTCGTAGAGCAGACGCTCAGGTTGCGTGACCCTCCGACGTTCCATGATGCCCTGCAAGCGCCTGGTGCGTATCCTTCTGCGCCTCCCGGACCGGATCGGGACGGTCAGTGCCACACGCATGCACGCTTGTGTCTGCTCCTCTCCTGAAGTTCAGGCTGCAGCTGCCTCCCACCCCCAGCCTCGGCCCCAGCCCCGGGGGCCACCAGGAGCTCGCTGAAGCCCCCTCTTCCACCTGACAGCGCATCAGGTATTCTAACGCCACGATCTTATCCTCAGCCCAGGCCAGCCTGGCGGTTCAAGGACCTTCAGGCTGGGGGCTTTGGCCGCTTTCGCCGGGGCGCGCCGGCCTCGCCCCCCACCCCACGCTCCGCGGCCATCCCCCTGCCCCCTGCTCAGTCCTGCTGTCCCAGCGGGGAGGCAGCCGGATAGACAGACAGACTGATACCAGGCCCCCAGCTGAGAGCTCTGGCTCAGCGATTGCACGGCGCGGGGCCGGGGAGCCAAGCCAGGAGAAGGTCGGGAGGGGGACGCACGGGCTGTCTGCGCGTCCTGGGGGCAGATCTCTGTCCCTCTATAGGCCTCAGTTTCTCTGTCTGTAAAGAGGTCGAAGGGTGGGCTACCTGGGATGAGCTGACGTGGAAAGACACGGGCATACTCAGCGCCCAGGCTCTAAGTACAGGGGTCCTCGACCCTCCCTGGTTCCACCTGCCCCCCACATTCCCTGTTGCCTGCCCGCGTCCTTCCACTCCACCCCCCACCCCATCCGCCCTCAGATTCTTTCCAGATGTGCGCAGCAGGAGGGGCCGGGGCTGGGACCAGCCTCTGGCGGGAGAAAACAGGCCCCTGCGGGGTGGGAATCGCGGGGGGTCGCGCCCCCGAGGGAGAGCTCTCCGGCTGCGCCCTCCGTGTAGGGCTCCGACTGATGGGGCGAGATGCGCGGCCCCGCCGGGCCAGCTGCTGGAGCCGTCGCACCAGGCGGGAAGTCCGAGACCGCTGCCCAGCTCGGCCCCGGCCCTCGGCCCACCCGGCCGCCCGAGCCCGGTACCTGCTGCGCCCCCGCGCCGCGCCGCGCCCCGCCGGCCGACCGCGCTCTCCCGAGTCTCGGCTGCGCTCCGCTGGCGCGGACTCCTTCCATTCAAGTCCAGCCGTGCGCTCGGCGACGCAAGTTTTGTTGTGGGTTTTCTCCTCCCCGCCTCTCCCCCGCCCCCCACCCCACCCGCCCCGCGCGCATCTGCTGGACGCCGGCCTCCCCCGGACACAGGCGTAGGGTCCCCGCAGGCGGGGGCAGGGGAGGGCCCGCCTCTCCCCGCGTTGGACTGGGCCGAGCCCCACTTCCCGGGGAGGCAGTGCCGCCGCACGGACCCCTCACCCGCTCTCCGCCCTGGCGGGGCCGCCGTACCCCCGCCCGGGACCCCCCCCCCCCGCTCCAGGAGACGGGGAAGGCGGGGTGTCTAGCCCGCAACACTTCCTAGTTCCCAGCCTTCCCAAGTGGAACTGGACCCCCTCTAGGCCCCAGCACCTGAAAGGAGGGCCGAGAGAGGGCCCCTTCCACCAAGTGCCTCTTAGCTCTTCCTTCCTCACGACAGAGGATTCTGCAACCGCTCCAGGCGCGAGTACCTTTCCATTCACTCTCCCACCCAGGGGTCCTGGGCCGTGGCTAACGGGGCCTCCAGCCAAGACCCTGCTGGGCCCCTTCCCGGAAAGTTCCCCCCACACGTCCACCTCGGCCCTGGGCCCACAGCCTGCTGAGCCTTGAAGGACGATAAATTGCGCTGGGAGTAGGGTGCATGCGGATCCCAGTCGCAGGAAGACTAGGGGGGTGAGCCGTGAGCCCTCACGGCACCATACTGCTCCCAGGAACTGAAAACGTTTCCAAGTCAAGGAGCATTAACTACTAGCTGAAGCAACACCGTTTGGTGCCAGGGTCTTTGGTGGTAGAATGCGGTCAGGCTGGGTTTAGGTGGTACTTGGCACCTCCACGGCCTAACAAGACTCTCCCCCATACCTGCTCTGGCCTGTGGACAGAGCACCCCCAGCTACCTTACCTGGCTGCCCTCCCCCTGAGAGGGAAAAGGATAAGTGACTGAAACTTGGGACTACTCACTCAACTTAAATTGCCAGGGCCCTGAATGAATGAACAGCTGGTGTAAAGGCTCCAGACCTTTCACTGTTTCTGCTACCGGATCCTGATTGTACCACATGCATTACTCTCTAATCTTCACAACCCTGTAAGAGAAGAACTGCTGTTGCCTCCGTTCACAGGTAAGGAGACAGCCTCAGAAAGGGTAAGTGACTGGGTAAAATGGCCAAGTGTACTCTTCCCCACAGTCCAAGTTCTTTCCATGATGGAGACAGGCACGTAACTTGAGCAGCCAAGTGCCGAGCCTGGATTTGAACCCTGGACTGTTTCCATTACATCAGTAACTCAAGAACTCAAGAAGGGGAAAGGGAAATATTTTGCCTTCTTTGGCCTCAGATTCCAGCTTAAATTTATGAGTTGGTATGATTCACAGGATTGGACAGGAGCCAACACAGAGATGCATCTCATGTCTTCTCCTCAATTCTCCTTGAGCCTAGATTCAAGTAGAGCTAGAAGAGCATGATTCTACTGGTTTGAATACCCATGAACTAAAGACAACCTTCTAGAAGGACAATGAGAACCAGCACATACTGAGTGCCTACTGAGTGCCTACTAAGTGCCTACTACGTTAAATCCTTGAAGATCTTAATCATCCCAGCCCCGTGGGGAAGGTATTCTCCAGCCACGGGGCACACCACTTCCCCCTGCCGGCCCCACCCCCTCCCCTCAGAGAAATAGGCTCTTCTGTGGAATGCCAAGCCAGGGCCCACACATGCTCTGTGGCTGCCCAGTGCTGTAGGCACAAGCTAAATTCACCTGGCTGAAGTCTTATATGCAGAAATCACTTTGAGTGTCTCTGGTGGGAAATGGAGACAATCCTGGTGCTCTCGAAGCAGATCCTCTAACTTTCACGTGGGCTGTCAAGACAGAGCAGAGTTTGAAATTTAGGTTTCCTGAATCTGCTTGTGCTGCTTTGATGCCTTCATACTGCCCCTCAGTTTCAGCTCCTGTCTCGTATTGCTGTAGTGCATGGTGTCAAGTACAGGCTTTCGACTTAGGTTTGGGTTCAAATCCCAGCCCGGTTCAAATGAAGATAAATATTACCTACACCTCACAGAATGTCTAAATTAAATGAGAAGGTGGAAGTACAGGACTCTGCACAGCACCTGGCACATGGTCAGTGCTCAATAAATGGCAGCTGTATTACTACAAAACTATCACCGAGATCTGACTGAACAGCCACGGAACATTATTAAAGCAGAAATGACAAGTGACAAGAATTAAACAGAAACCTTTGCATTGCCCCAGCTAAGTGCCTTCTACTTCAAAACAGTACGAAACAAGAAAACTCAAAAGAGGGTAGCAGTAAAGACATATACACGGACGGAAAGAACTAGGAGTGAGGGACAGGAAGGCTCTCAAAGAGGGGGGTCTGATGAGGAAAAATCGGGGATAAGGGACAAGATAAGGGGAGATAAGGTGGTGTTATACTTCATCATCATAGAAGAAAATAACTCCTCTTACTCAAGACCTCAAGACCTTTCCTTATTAAGTAGCAGAGTCCCAAATACTGAGCTGTGGCAGCAGCTTAATTTTCTGGACATTTAGAAATCAAATTGCATGGTGGTGTTCTGTGTATATGGAGTCCATCTGAAGGATCTTGATAAATGAGATCAAAGAACAAGCAGGGCATGGTGAAAAAAACCACAGGCTAAGTCAGGTACAGAAAAAGTCTTCTGGGCTCCTATAACATCCCATACAAACTCTTTATTATTGGACTTTTCTTGCTGAATATTATATTTCTCATCTCTTTCCCCCTGGATTATAAACCCTCCAGGGCAAGAACCCCATCTCATGTTCTGTAAGGTCCCTTTCTAGCCCTAAAATACCATCATTGTAGTAGGCAGAATGAACCCCCAAAGATGTCCAAACCCTAATCCCTAGAGCCTGTGAATAGTTACATTATATGACAAAAGAGATTTTGCAGATGTAATTAAGGTTACGGACCTTAAAATAGGGAGATCATCCCGGATGAACCAGGTGGTTCTAACCTAATCACATGAGCTCTTAAAAACAGAGAACTTTCTCTGGCTGGAGGTATGAGATGAGGCAGAAGGGGAGGTCAGAGAGATCTGAAATGTGAGGACTTGACTAGCTTTAAAGATGCAGGAAATACAGGCAGCCTCTAGAAGCTGAGAACTACCCCTGGCTGCCAGCAAGGATACGGGGACTTCAGTCCCACAGCCGCGTGCAACTGAATTCTGCCAACATCCTGAACGAGCATGGAAGCAGACTCTCTCCCAGAACCTCCAGGTAAGAAGTTAAGCCACTAAGTTGGTGGTAATTTGTCACAGTAGCAATAAAAAAAACTAACACAAACACAACTACAACTGGTTCATTGTACAGCAGCATTCTCCTACACATCGTTTCACTTAATCTTCCCAAGCATGATGGGATTATTGCCCCCTTATTTTAGGAAATTGATGCTCAGGGAGGATAAGTAACTTGCTCAGGTGACCGGCTAATGAGTATGTACTTGAGCCAGGATTCGAACTCAGCCTTCTGGTTCCAACTCCAGTGAGAGGTGTCTCCTACACTGAAGCTACCATTTGGTGGCTTTCAGATTCTACTACCTCAAGCTAAATAAAAAACAAACTAAAACAAAAGAAAAGAACAAACAAACAAAAATTCAGGCTGCTTTTTACAGTGTGAAAACTTAAAAGCTTCTGAATATTCATTTCTTTCTGTTTCTTCTGAAGGTATCTAGTAAGTCAGGGAACCCGTCAGGGTATAAACAAGTAAATATAAAAAGATATCGAAGTCTTCTTTCTGACACACAGAAGAAAAAAGATTTTGATAAATGGGATAAAGAGAGTGGCTCAAGAGTGGCTGTCAATAAAATATTTCCTCCCATTCAGATGCTCCTTCGGCCACTGTTGAGGTACATCTTCCGCAATGAAATGCCCTGCTTTGCCGATTCGTTTAGGATCTTCTCTGTGGTTGGAGCGTTCAGTCCTCTCATGACCAATTTTTACTGTCAGGAAATTCAACTGATTTTCAGTCTGAAATTTTCCTTTCTATATTTCTTCTCATTACTTCTAATAACTAAGCAAAATAATCCCCTCCCCCTTTGGTCTTTGCACCTCTCAAATATTTGTAAACTGTTATCACCCCCTGCCCTTGGGTATCATTTTGCCAAGGGGAAGGCTCCTTTCAGCCTGCCTAAGTCAGCCGTTCTCTTATACTGCTCTGCCTTCCTGTCCAAAATTCGTGTCCATATATTCTAAATGGTGTTTAATCTTGAACCGAGTGTTCTGTACACTACAGAAGGTGCCATGTTCTAAAAAGTGAATTACACAATAACTTGCAAAGACCTACCACTGTTTGGTAGTTGATTAGAAAACTGTAGCACTTACTGCTTCTCTGCCTGCAGCTTAAATAAACAGCAGACTACAATTTTACATAAAAGTTTCCCCCAATTTTACATAAAAGTTTATGGCCACAACAAATTCAGGAACTAAAAGGTCAAGCATTTACTAGATGTTGCTGAAAACAGCACTGTTTACAAAGCATTTAAATGATTATTAATAGAATAGATAGACTAAGTGGACATTACTTTTTGCAATAAGTTTTGGATATGTTACATTAAAAAAATATTTCTCCAAGAAGTCTGGCTAAAGTTTCCGCACCAGATTAAACTTCCTGCCAAATGGAATCAAACACCACATTTCTTAAGGGCCAGAAATCTGGCCCAACAGTCTCTGTTCTTACCAAGAACTAAAGAGCTGTTTGTTTGCAGCAGTCTCCAGATAGATATTAATACTGGACCTTTCCAGTAGATTTTGTAACTCTCTATTGAGAAAAACTCTAAAATTTGGCCAGACATGGCTGTGGTTCCTGATAGCACATAAATCTTTCAGAGCCCTCATTAGCTGTTTAGTAGTATACCCAAAGTTCCTAATTCACATCAGTGTGGTCTCCAAACAAACTCAATCCCACAGAGTAAGTTACCCAGAGGTACAATCTGGCTGATTACCCTTTTTTCCCCCAGTCAATAAAATCAAGCAACTTCTTTGTGTTCAAAAAGCAACCATGCCATGGACAGCTAGAACTGTAATCTTTGGATGAAATGCAAACCTTCTGAAAGTCTACATAATCCTATATTCACTCAGTTACAGAGACTATTAAATTTTAATGAATCTTGAGAAAAATGCAAGATGACAGTCAACGAGGAATGCAAATTGTCCCCAATCCTGAAGTTAGCTGATTATCTGAACTCAAGGGATTATTATAAAATGTTTCAATGAATAAATTCCTTCATGTTAAAAAAAATTTCTCAAATAACATTAGGCACCATCTATTGAGTACGTGACATTTTACAGCTACAATTGCTAACCCTCACAACCAGCAAGGTAGGCATTATTATTCTCTTTTTACAGAGTGAGAAACAGGCTCAGAGTCATTATCAGCTCAAGGAAGGTCCCCATGTTTAAGTGCCAGAGCTAGGACCAAAACCCTCATCTGATAGGCCCCAAGTTTTCCCACTATACCAGGCTGCTCTAAATGTATTATTTTCTCAAACTGCTAAAGTTTCAGAAGATAAAGCGGTTACTTACAGGATTTAACTTCATGTTTCTTTTTTCTACAGTGACACAGATGAAGAAAACAGAAGGAGTTCATGTTTATATGTAACTGAACTTTTACAAGGTATATTACAATTTTAAAAGAACTTTAATGGATTGTTGTCTACTCCTCATTTGTCTGAGAAACCTTTGCTGATGCTTACTTTGGTAGACATGGTATTAATACTAGAGACAGAGGTGAATAACAGTTTCTGCACTCAAGGTGTTCACAGTCTAATGAGACTATTTTTAAAAATATGAACAGTGGTCCCCCTTGTGCAGAGGAAGAAACTAAAGTCTGACGAAGCTTAAAGCCTTGTCCTAACTTAGCTTCCAGGAGGCAGACAGGACCTGATCTGAGATTCTTCTGATCCCACCTCAGTGACTCCTCCATCACCTCCACACTCAACTTCCTAATCATGTGCTCCATTACTGTTCTTCTAAACATGCAACAAGGATTACAGAAGCCTGAGATTTTTAATTCATCTGGACAAGTACAGCAAGAAGACTAATGATTTTAATGTACCTGGAACCAACTAGGCCACTTTGTTTTTTATAAACATGTAATAAAACTACAAATAAACTGACTTTTCTGATTACTTCAGGCTGCTTCAATCTTAAGTTGAAAGACTATTCTGAGAAGCTGCAAATATTTTCAAAGAAATAGCAAGACAGCACTTCCCTGCTGGTGCAGTGGTTAAGAATCTGCCTGCCAATGCAGGGGACACAGGTTCAAGCCCTGGTCCGGGAAGCTCCCACATGCCGCAGAGCAACTAAGCCCGTGTGCCACAACTACTGAGCCTGTCCTCTAGAGCCCGTGGGCCACAACTACTGAGCCCACGTGCCACAACTACTGAAGCCCGCACGCCTAGAGCCCGTGCTCTGCAACAAGAGAAGCCACCGCAATGAGAAGCCCACGCACTGCAACGAAGGGTAGCCCCGGCTCACCGCAACTAGAGAAAGCCTGCATGCAGCAACGAAGACCCAACGCAACCAAAAATAAATAAATAAAATTGATTCTTTAAAAAAAAAGAAATAGCAAGATAAGTCTGGCCAAAGAGGAATTTTTAATGTTTTCTTTCAACATCGGGGCAACAGAAAGTCATTGTCATAGAGAATGCATTGCTATGATGAGGTTCCTATCTTCAGGAAAGCCCCCTGTGAATATGAAATTGTTATTCAGCTTATCTCATTCATTCACTTTATGACAGTGAGCCAAGACTTTGCACCGGGGGTATCAAAATGGATGCATGAAATGCAGTCCCTGCCCTTAAGGGGCTCTCTGTTCGGTGGGAGACAGAAACATATTACTACAAAGGAATGATTACGTAGTGTTTGTTTTTTTGTTTTGTTTGTGTGTGTTTGTGTGTGTGTGTGTGTGTGTGTGTGTGTGTGTGTGGCAAAGAGGGACAACTTCCTGAAAGCTAAGGCATGAAAGGGATGAAAAGGAAGTTGCCAAGTGGATAAGGTGGCAGGCAGCGGGGAGAGAATGGTGAGGGTGGGCACAGAGAACAGCATGTGCAAGATGACCTAATCTAGAACTAAAAGTATTAGCTAATGTGCTTGCTCTGTACTAATCACTTGGAAACTGAACATATTACTACCAAATGGAACTTCTCTGTTCTTGTTTTTTATAGCTCTTTATGAAACCAATTCCAATCCAGCACTGAAAGTGATTTTGTAGTAATCACCAATGACTTCCATGTTGCCAAATTTACTCCAGTAGACACCTTTCAGACATCATCCTAACTGACCTCACAAGCAGCATAGGACACAGTTGACCACTGCCACTTTTAGGCTGTATCTTTTCTCAGGAAAATTTCCTCCACCTCTTTAGTCCTTCGTCCTCATACCCCTTGCCAGATCCTCCTCTTCCGCCTGATCTCTAACAGCTGGGGTTCCACAAGGCGTACTCTAATCCCCCTTCTTCCCTCCCCAGGTAACACCATCCATTCCTGTGGCTTTAAATACCACCCATATGCTCATGACTTCCAAAAGTGCATCTGTAAGCTGACCCCACCTCTGAGCTCCAGTCTTGTAAATGCAGCTGCCTCCTTGGTATCTCCACCTGGAAATCTTTTCAGGCATCTCAAAGTTAACAAGTTCAAAAGTGGAGCTTATTATTTCAACCACTCTCCCTAAATCCTGCTGTCCCCTCCTCATTCCAGTCATGACCCACCATTCACCTGGCCAGTCACTGGAAGCCATTCTTGCCCCTATATCCAGTCACCAAGTTCTGTCAGCTCTACCTCTGCCTAATTTCCACATCTAAGTCCACCACTGACACCCTAGTCCAGGACACCATCTTCTAGCACCTTCCTTCCTCCATCCCTGTACTCCCAGTACGTTCTCCACACAGAAGCTACAGTGACAGTTTAAATTATTTCATTCCCCTGCCTACAGCCCTTCTGTGATGGTCATCAGTTCCTTCAGAAACAATCCAACTCCATTTTCTTCTTCTGATACATGGTAAGATTGTGAAGTTAGGTGAGGCATGTGACTTTCTTTGGACAATGAAATGGGAGCAGTGCTCCAGACAGAAGTGCTCCATTAGCCTGGGTTCTAGACTTAGGATATGAAGGTGAAGTGGATATGCAGCATGAGTGAGAAAGAAACACATGTAAAGCTACACCTTCAACAGCTCCCAAATGCACTAAGAATGAAATACAAATGCCTTACTGTAACGAACAGATTCCAAGATAACTGGCTCCTGTGTATCTATCCAGCCTCATCTTGGGCCTGTCCTTCTGGGTCGTTATATTCCACTCACACTGGCCCTCTTGCAATTTCTAGAACAAGCCAGGTGTCTTTTCCCCTTTCCTGCATGGTTCTTTGCATGGTTCATTCCTCAACCTATAGATCTCAGCTTATATATTACCTCCTCAGAGATGTCTCCCTTAACCACTGTATCATAGTGAGTCAAAGCCACTATGACTCTCCATGACAGCACTCTGACCATCTCCTGCACGGCACATCAGTCTGTAATAATTATTCATCTCTCTCATTTGACTGAGGAGCTCACTGCTGTCTCCAGTGCTTAGCATTACCCTCAATATGGTACCCAATATATGATAGGCACTCAAGAAGTATTTGTTCAGTGAATGAACAAATGAGAAAAGACTCAAAAAGTGGGACATAAAAAAAAAAAAACCACACTACAGACATCTTATCACATATCACAGAGGCAAAAGGTGGGGAGAGGAAGGGAACTCACATTTCCAGTAAGGGAACCAAGAATGACTACAATGTACACCTAACACTAATTTAGGTACTTTACATATGTTACCTCTCTAGATTCTCAATAATCCTAGGAGGTCAATATTCAAATCTCCACTTTCCAGATCAGGCAACTGAGGCTCAACCTGCGCAAGCAGCAAAACCAGTGACGGTATCAGTTTTAACCCAGACCTGTTAACCTCTTTCCTCCGAACCATGACGCTTCCCTAGAAATTAAACTGCTACTGTATTTTTATCATTAAGTACTTTCCTATTATACATATAAATTGTATTTATATGTGGATACATCCCTACCCCAAGAACAAGTTTTTGTTTTTCTTTTTTTCTTTGTTTTTTTCAGGTTCATCCTAAAGCCTAAAACAAACATCTGCTGCTATCTGGGACAAGCGAAGGCAGAAAAGTGCAGCAAATCCAAAGCACAAATAGATCAGACATTTCGTTGGAACTTTTTTCTTGAAGTCTTTTTTCTTCTTAGAGTAAAAAGCCTCTATGATTAGGAAGTCTGTGCTCTGAACTGATTTTATGGGACTTGAGATCAGCTTATACTGCCTTAATTTACCATCTTGTCCCATCCCCAAATGCTGTTCTGCTGGTCACAGAACATGCAAAGCTAAATGGCCTAGGGGGATCGTATCCACAGTCCTAATTTGATTAGTAGAGGCTCCAAACATCTAAACAAGCAAAATGAAACCACCTGGCTTTTTCCCTCTGACCACCTTTGGGTGAAGTAAACGTGTTCACAGCAGAAAGGTGGGACCTGGATAACTCCCAAACAGTTCTACTGGGCTCTGAGTAGACTCACAGGATTATCAGAACAGAAGGGACCTTAAAGACCATCTTAAATGCCCTCTTCTAACAGGTTAGCAAACAGGCTAGCAAACAGTTAGCAAACAAGCTAGCAGACAGTTACTTATTTGCCTAAGAAAAACAAGACTCCTGGCTCCTAGTCAAGTGCTCTTTCCACCACAACACAGCACCTCCCTAATCAAGAGCTAGTGATTGATTATGCCAAAGTAACCAGTAGATAGTAGTCTAGATAACACAGATCGTAAATCCCCAATGTTTCTCTTACTCTCCATCATTTAGAAAACCCTGAACAAAAAGAACATACACAATAAAAACAAAGGAGATGAGGAAGAGCTATTTTAATTTTCTATTAAACATTCTTCCAAAAACATTACTCTACCCCATATCTTACCGAGTTATTAGAAATAACATTAACATTAGAAAAACTAGGAAGGTAAAAGTAGGGAAAACACATCACATGCCAAAGTCTGGTATGAAATTTACCTTTAAAAACAAAAAGGAATAAAAAGCAATATTCCTTTAAATTGAATAAAAAAAAACTAGGAAGGTAAATTAAATGTGGCTTGTTAAACTAAACATATGAAAAGGGAAAATTATAACAAAGGAAGGAGAGTTTTACAAATTAAATTAATACGAGATTATAATTTGAAAACTGTGCATCTCAAAGCAAACTTTATTTGTTCAATTATTTTTAACAACAGTGTTTATGATTCTAATACACTGATTTTTTTCCAGGAAGGAAACTCACTTAAAAATATTTTTGTTTTAAAAAATAGGCCTGTGTTCAGCTATATATTTTTTCTCCCAAGCTTTGATCATATTTCTTTGATTTGGGAAGAAAATACTGTTTTGATGGCATGAAATGCAAAACTGTGAAGATTTTTTTAAAAAAACATCCCAGTACAGAATTTTAAAAATTATCAATGGAAAACAGATTAAGGTCATTAAGTGCACAACACTAATTACTGGCCAGCTACTGGTATCCTGTTTCTTCCCTAGTTCTCCCAAGGAAAACTGAATTAAATTGAATCTTCAGCAGAATAATCCTCAAATATACTTTATAAGCAAAATGAGAGCTTTCGTTTACATAGTTTTTGGATTTTGCTATTCCTAATTTTATTCTAAAACTCAATTTTACCCCAAACCATAATTACCATATTAACTTTGTAATGCACAGTTGTATGCGATTCAGCAAAGCAGTAGTACATCATCAGGTTCTAGTCACCCAGAGCTTAGGGAAAACAGGATTGGTCGCACCCATTTAAAAACAAATACGCTATTTGCCAATGTGTAGTTTCGATCTAAGTTCTGACAATGAAATATGTGGACATATATCTATGTATCTCATCTTGATTTTCAAAGGTAGGCAGAGAGAGTTCTTCACAGCTTAGCTTTGCCTGGCTGAAGCTGAAGGTTTTGTAACTTCATAGCCAGACCCATGTTGCCAGTGATTTTCAATTTACCTTGAAAGAAGGCCTGTGAGGAAGAAGAAAGAAAATTTATCATTTGGTGTTTTTTGTTTTGAGACTGCTGATATTTCTAGACTATCCAGCCCTGAGATGATTTATTTATCCAGGTTTCTTCAACTTTCTTCAAAATATGAAACTTGGCTTTCAGGAATAGATTTAGAACCAGAGTCTTCAAAAGGACGCATTTGTGAAAGTCATGCTTTACACAGAGCCGTCAAAAGGCACATCTTTCCCAAATGTGTTCTCTTAAAAATCGAGTCTGCCTTTACCTGCCTTCCTCACAGGTGGTACGTTTTCCAAATATTAGGCAGAGTGGATTCATACTAGACCGATTTTGTTTAAAACCATTACACATTTGTTCAGTGGGTCTGCTAGCAGGGAGAGAAAGCACATGCATAACACACTTATGAACTCTTGGGATTCAATACAATGCAGATGAAATGTCACCATTTTTCTCCCTCTTTTTGGTCTACGTGATAAAGATTTATTCCCTACAGAGGGAGGCCAGGCAGACTGCTGAGACTGAGGTGCCTGTGTTAATCTTTGGCTCAATAAGAAGAATCAAACCAATCCCAAGTGCAGAGCCACAGTTTGTTCCATTTAACAACTGCCTGGGATTAGATCACATGATGTTTGCTAAATTTATCATGTAACAAAATCCCAGGAAAACTTTAAAGAAATAGCAAAATTGGGAACATAGCATGATTTCCCTGCTACGATCTCAGTCTTTCAACTCAATTCTTAAAATAAGGAAAAGCTACAGGAAAAGTTCTGGTAGTCTTAGCTTCCTAACAAGTATATTCATGAAGCAGTGAGGGGCTCTTCTGCCTCATCCATAGGAAATCTCAGAGCTCTGCTTTCTCTACACCTTCTGGTGAGGGTGACTAATGCCTTTTTTTTTTTCCTCCTCTGTCTGGACAAACTAAATATTTCTTTCTATATGGCACACAGCCTTCTGTCTGATGACTTTAAGGTCAGGTGTCTCAGAACACAATATATTTAACATATGTCCTTTAAAAATATGGACCAGTAGTACCTAGAAGAGAAACTCACCATATTTCCCTTTTCTTAATTAAAAGAGGAAATGACTTTTCACTTAATAATTATTACAGAGAAAAATGAGTCTTCACTTTTTAGAGAATCCGAACATAAGAGGCATTTAAATCTGGCCCCTAAGGTGTTCTACATTTGCTTTCTTCTGGAGAGCACATTGCTTTGTTTCAACCGTAGCCAAACACTGAAATTATAATTTCCACTGCATTTAATGGTTTCCAGTCAAATCTTCTGCTGAGCATAAGGGAAGGCCATTAGCACATTAACAGAAACGTCTCCTATTTTTATCTTTAATTCCTTTGGGTGCTAACAGGTGTTCAGGAAAAGTAAGCTGACACTTCACTCCCCAAAATGGGTGGTAAACAGATAAACTGAGAGAACGAGTGCGAAGCCTGACCACACTGCCAAGGAAGTGCATGGTGTGCACCGTGGAGTAAGCAGCGGTGGGTGGGAAGGAGGACGTCGGCCAACTCCGAGATTGGTGGCCTCTGTTCTGTCCAGATTTTTGGAGAGGGCACAGTGGGTGGAAATGTCAATGTCAATAGTGTGTATTCAGTTGAAACATCACAGATGCAAGTCTCTCACTTGTCGACGCATCAGCTGAAATATGCTTAGTTGCTTAGAAAAAGCATTTTTAAAAGGAATACGAGTAGGAGTCAGATTTAGTTGTTTTATCCAATCTTTCAAATTACCAGGGTACCACAGGAACAAGACCTAAAACAAATCAGGCTGAGGCAACAACAAAAAAATAAGGTTACAGTGGAAAGCAGCATTTTAGCTTCCTTTGTGTTATCTATGGATAATGTATATCAAGTCTGTTCCACACTGTACAACTAAAGAGTATAAGAAGACCCTTGACAATCTGGGGGCCTGGAAAATCTATACAAGGCATAAAGACATTTTAGACAAATGCAAATTAATTGTGAAAACCCAAAAACGCAAGGCATCATGCTAAGTTCTGGAGACACAAAGATGAACAAGATGTGCTTTGTTCCCTTGAGGTACACACAATCTAATAGGGAAGAGATAGGCACATTATGACTAGTATAATGAGACAAGTGCCAGGCTAGCAGGCCAGTAAGTGGCCCAGAAGAGGGACTGACTATAGCTCCCCAACAATGTGGTAGGAAGTCTCTGGACATAACATCTAAGTTCATTTTGAAAGGCAAGGAGTTTGTCAAGGAAGGACAGCTCAGGCCAGAAAAAGAGCACGGGCAAAGATACGAAATGTGAAAGATCATGCCTTTGTTCACACCCGACCCTCCTTCTGTCTGACGGCCCCTACTCGCCATCTGTGCACTGCTAACTCCTGATCACTCCCAGGACTCAGCCAAGCATCGTTTCCTCTGTGAAGCCTTCTCGATGGCCCGGGAAGATGTGGCTTCTCCTCCCTCCACCCTCCCTGACCTCAAGTAATGCAGGGCACCTTGGATATTTGGCTGCACTTACTCTTAAGTTGTTTTTTTTCTAAATTTATTTATTTAATTTATTTATTTTTGGCTGCATTGGGTCTTTGTTGTTGTGCGCTGGCTTTCTCTAGCTGCGGTGAGCGGGAGTTACTCTTTGTCGCAGTGCACAGGCTTCTCACTGCGGTGTCTTCTCTTGTTGCAGAGCACGGGCTTTAGGCATGTGGGCTTCAGTAGTTGTGGTGCATGGGCTCAGCAGCTGTGGCTCGTGGGCTCTAGAGTGCAGGCTCAGTAGTTGTGGCGCATGGGTTTAGCTGCTCCACAGCATGTGGGATCTTCCCGGACCAGGGCTCAAACCCGCGTCCCCTGCATTGGCAGGCAGATTCTTAATGACTGCACCACCAGGGAAGCCCTGCATTTACTCTTTTGCAGACCTGTCTCGTACCAAATTGTGGACGCCCTGAGCATGGGAACTATTTCTTCTACATCTGGACATTTCCAGCACACAGGACACTGTCTGGCACATCATTAGCTTCACAACTGTCATTTGTTAAGTGAACATTGGGGGAACACTGAGTTTTGTGGGTTTTACCACTTTGCACTTTATGGGATGAGGTTGAGGTAGGTGATGAAGTGAAACGGGCTAAAACCCACCTAAGAAAAGGATATAAGCGCCATCATACTTACCGACTGAGGATTCATTTTACCAGTCATCAAAGCCAGTAAGTCCGAGTCAGCCATTGTAATTGTGCAGTCGGCCTTCTTATCTAAAACACAGACATGCAGAAGGAAGGAGAAATGGGGAGTGTTCAGTTTCATGTATACATTTTAGTCAAAAGCCACTGACTGCCACAGAATCACATCCAGAATAGTGTGGGCAAATGGGCACTCACATACACTCTATGGCAGCCTGGTGAAATGTGACATAAATCACAAGCAACCTCAATATTTAACAAGAGGGAATTTATTAAATAAATCATGGTATATTCATGTAACGGGATACAATGCAGTCATTAGACGATGTGGATCTACATTTTATTGACCTGGAAAGATACGTATGTTATACTCTTCATGATACTGTTATATAAGCCAGTTACAAAACAAACTGTAAAAATGGACCCAAGTTTTGCTTAAAAACAGATATTCAATTATGTATGTACAGAAAAAACATCTGTAAACTTGGAGACCAATATATTAATAATAGCTACTGTGGCACACAGACTCTAAGGTGACCCCTGTGACCCCTGGCTTCTGGTATTCATGCCTTTGTATAATCCCCTACTCTCAAGTGTGGGCAGGACCTGTGACTTGCTTCTAGCCTGCAGAGTGTGGCAATGGTGATGGGCTGTCATTCCTGTGTTCTGTTACACTGCATAAGACTCTGTCTTGCTGGCTCTCTCTCACTCTCCTGCTGGCCTTGAATAAACTAGATGCTATACTGTGAACTGCATACTGCATATGGAGAGGGCTACATGGCAGGGTACTGACCTTTAGGAGCTGAGGGCAGACTCTGACCAATAACCAGTAAAAAACTAAAGCTATCATTCTCACAGCTACAAGGAAATTAATTCTTCCAGCAACATCAGTGAACTTGGGCACGAACCACTTCCCCAGTCAAGTCTCTAGATGAGAACTCAGCCCTGGCCAACACCCTGACCGCGGCCTGCGACACCCTATGCAGAGGACCCAGCTAAGCTGTCCTCAGCCAACTTACCCATGGAAGCTGTGAGGTAATAAATAAATGTGTGCGTTTTTTTAAACCACTAAGTTTGTGGTAATTTGTTAGAAGATGAAGTCATCTAGACCAGGGGTTAACAAACTTTTTCTGTAAAGGATCAGACACTAAATATTTTAGGCCTTGCAGGCCACTAGGTCTCTACTGCAACTACTCAACTCTGCACCTGTAGCACGAGAGCAGCCATATAGAATACATAAATGAATGTAGCTGTATTCCAATAAAACTATTTTCAAAACAGGTAGCAGACCAAGAGGGATAAGATATTTGCAACTCACAGATCTAACAGAGAATTTGTATCCAGAAAATATAAAAAACTCCTATCACTCAATTAGAAAAGGTTAGATAGTTCAATACAAAAGTGGGCAAATAACATAAACAGGCACAATACAAAAGATCTCCAAATGGTCAAAAAAAGCACATGAAACAGTGTTCAATTCCATTAGTCATCAGGAAAATGCAAATTAAAAGTACAGTTGAGATACTACAACGTACCTACTAGAATGAATGGCTTAAAAAAAAAAAGATAATACCCAGTGCTGGTGAGGATGAGGAGCAACTAGCAGGTCAGAACAATGCTGGAGGGACTGAAAAACGGTACAGCCACTTTAGACAACAGTCTGGACATTTCCTAGAAAGCTAAACATACACATGCCATATGACCTGCCAATCCCATTCTTAGGTGTTTACTGAAGAGAAATGAAAACATAAATCCACACAAAAACCTGTATGCGGATGCTCATAGTGGCTTTATTTAAATAGCCAAAAGCTGAAAGAAACCAAATATACTCCAGCTGGTGAATGGATAAACTACTCAGCAACAAAAAGGAACAAACTACTGATAATACATGAAAGAAGCAGGCTCAAAAAGCTGCATACTGTATGATTCCACTTGCAGTTTACGACGACATTCTGGAAAAAGTGAAACTACAGGGACAGAAGTCAGATCAGGGGTTGCCAGGGCCTGAGGGTGAGAGAAGGGGTTTGATTACAAAAGGACATGAGGACATTTTTTTTTTTAATTAAGGGTACTTTAATTAATTAATTTATTTTTGGCTGTGTTGGGTCTTTGTTTCTGTGCGAGGGCTTTCTCTAGTTGTGGCAAGTGGGGGCCACTCTTCATCGTGGTGCGCGGGCCTCTCACTGTCGCGGCCTCTCTTGTTGCAGAGCACAGGCTCCAGACGCGTAGGCTCAGTAGTTGTGGCTCAAGGGCCTAGTTGCTCCGCGGCATGTGGGATCTTCCCAGACCAGGGCTCAAACCCGCGTGCCCTGCACTAGCAGGCAGACCCTCAACCACTCTCATATAATATGGAAGAGACTGTAGAATAGTATATCCATATCAAAAAACTGGCTATTTGGTAGCTCATGACTTAGCATTTCTACTCCTGGTTATATGCCAAATGGAAATAAGTACATGTGTCCACTAAAAGACACATATGAGAATGTTCGTAACACCTTTATTCATAAGGCCACAAAATGGAAAACTGCGAAGATACAGCAACCATGAACTGAATTAATAAATTCTGGTGTATTCACATAGTAAAAATGAACTACTGCTACATGCAACAATATAATAAATCTTACAATGCTGAGTGAAAGAAGCCACACCTAAAAGAGTAAATATTGTATGGTTCCAGCTATACGAATTTCCAAAATAAATAATATCAACCTATGGTGACAGAATTTGGAATAGTGGTTCCTTTTGGGAGTGGGTAGTGATGGGAGGTGGTGTCAGGGAGGTTTCTACAGTGCTGGCAACATTATGCATCTTGATCTGGGAGATGTGTTCATTTGTTAACATTTATCAGGCTGTACACTACAGATTCATGCCCTTCCTTACAGGCTAGACTTCAGAAAACTTTTACACAAAAAAAACCCAAAAAAAAACAGGTGGTGGGATGAATTTGGCCCACAGGTCATAATTTGTCAACCCCTGATACAGATGGTAGGATTATAGGAGAGTAATTTTTTCATTTTGTTTCTCTATCTTTCCCAATTTTTTTTGCACTTAAGTATGTATTACTATATAAAAACAAAGTTTTAAAAATATTCATTTTTTTATTGGAATACAGTTGCTTTATAATGTTGTGTTAGTTTCTGCTGTACAACAAAGTGAATCAGCTGTATGTATGCATATATCCCCTCCCTCTTGGACCTCTCTCCCACACCCCCCATCCCACCCATCTAGGTCATCACAAAGCACCGAGCTAGCTATCTATTTTACACACGGTAGTGTATATATGTCAATCCTAATCTCCCACCCTCCCCATCTCCCCAGTGTCCACATATCCGTTCTCTTCATCTACGTCTCTATTCCTGCCCTGCAAATAGGTTTAAAATATTAATTTTAGTAGTATAACCAAAGTATAATGCAAAAAAGGCCGTACCACAAAGACTCTAATATCTTATTGCTAAATCAGCAATGTCTACCTTGGACAAGTGCAAAAGGAAAAATTCACCAAGAAATCAAAATTTTCAGTAGTCAGTGTTTCAGGCAATCACTATAACAATAGTACTCTAATAGTACTACTACCACTAATAGTAATAATATCAAATTACGGCCCAATAGTTAGATAATCTGTGCCTTAATAAAAAAAGATAGGAGTTGCTACGGTCTGACTGTTTGTATCCCCCGCAAAACTCGTATTTTGAAATCCTAATGCCTGATGTGATGGTATTGGTAGGGAGGGCCTTTGGAAGGTCATGAGGGTAGAGCCCTTATGAATGGGATTAATGCCTTACAAAGAGGCTCCAGAGAGACCCCTAGCTCCTTCCATGATATAAGCCCACAGCAAGAAGGCACTGGCTATGAACCAGGAAGAGGGCCCTCACCAAACGGGACCATACTGATGCCTTTATCTAGGACTTCCAGCCACCAGAGCTGTGAGAAGTAAATTTCTGTTGTTTATAAGCTACCCAGGCTGTGGTATGTTCGATATAGCAGCCCAAATGGCCTAAGATGGGGGTAAACTATGAAAATACAGCATGCCTATATTATTAAGTAACGAAAACAAGATTGAAAATAAAAGTTTTTATTATATGTCTTAGAATGCAGGGATAGCCCATAAAAAGACTGTGATTCAATAGCCCCTCCATCTTTGCCTGTAACAAAATTTTCTCTTATTACTTGAGAAAAGGTCTGAAGTCTTAAAAATTAAGGTATTTACAACCTAGAAAATCCAGTTCTCTTGTAGATATATAACATCAAAGAGCAGGGAGAAAAAAAGCTAGCAAATTGAGATAACTGGACTTCATTCATAATTGGATTAGATCCTAATATGCCAAAAAAAGGACTCATAGTCAATAAAAATGTGACTTTAGGAAATAAATGCTGCTGCTGCTGTTACTATATCAGCATTTACTGAGCTCTCACTATGCCGATTACTTCACATACCTAGACTCATACAATAACCCTATGAGGGTCAGAGAGGTCAAACAACTTGCCCAAGGTCACACGGCTACTAAGTGGCTGAGCTAGGTATGAAAGCAGATTCCTGCTGCCAAAGCCCACGCTCCCAACTCCTAAGCTCTATGGCTTCCCCCTGTTACAGGAAGAATACAAACATTCAACAGCTCAGTTTTTTGTTTTTGTTTTTTTGCGGTATGCGGGCCTCTCACTGTTATGGCCTCTCCCATTGCGGAGCACAGGCTCCGGATGCGCAGGCTCAGCGGCCATGGCTCACGGACCTAGCCACTCCGCGGCATGTGGGATCTTCCCGGACCGGGGCACGATCCCATGTCCCCTGCATCGGCAGGCAGACTCTCAACCACTGCGCCACCAGGGAAGCCCCAACAGCTCAGTTTTAATTGAGCCTTCACTAATTCATCCACATCTGATGTATCCCAGATGCTTTCTCAGCTCCCCTAGTCCTTTTGAGGAGTCACAAACAATTCCAATGTGTTTATGCAAAATTAATGTTTAATATATGGGTTGGGGAGGAAGCAATGATTTACTGAGCACTTACCATGCTAGGGGCTTTACATACCTTTTATCTCATTTAATCCCCACAACAGCTCCATGGATAGACATTATTCTCACCATTTTCTAGATGAGACAACTGGACTCAGGGAAGGTTTATACCTAGTAAGTGACAGAGCCAAGGTCTGAACCCAGGTTTCGGTATCTCCAAAGGCTATGCTCTTTCCCCTGTACCTTGGGGATGAGAGACTCTGAGGCCTTCTGTATCATGTTCCCCATTAAGGGGCAGGGTTGAGAACTCAAACAGGTGCTGAGAGGGAAGAATATACGAATGAAAGAATAATATATCGTGTTAAATTAATTAAAGTTGGCTTCCTGGAGATATGCGAGTCATTTCAAAGGAGAGGAGGGAGGGGCCGAATTCATGGAGAAACACCAGGCAGCAAGAAAAGATTATGGAAAAATGCACAAAGCCTAAAAGTCCTTGACATAACCATCTGTATCATTACCAAATTCTTAGAATATAAGCAAATGAAATACATTTAAGTAAATCTTACTTTGCTAACAGAAAGTAAACCTCTCAACAGTATGTACATGTCAAAAGATCTAGCAATTCTCTTTAAGATGCCAGTTCAAACTAGGACAGGTTATTAATGCTTTAACATAGCTGATCTCTAACAAATGGTCATTTGTTGGCTGATGTAAAAGGAGCTGGCAATTTCCCACGGTAGCTTTTACTGGTAAGTCCATATTTCACCGCCACTCCTAGCTGCCAACAAGTATCAGTTTCAGCAGAAATTCAGGGTAAAATCCCTTCAGGTATGGGATGGGGCACCTAATGTGGGGAGAGCTCGCTGCCAGGGTTCATATGCAGAGAGCAAGGTTTTTCTGAAAATTTGCCATATGTTTCCATAAGCATATAATCTTTCAAAACAAACAAACAATAACAACAAAACAGGAAAATTTTTCTCCAAAAATCTCCTTGGGGGCAGAGTCAAGATGGAGGAGTACGAGGACACAGAGTTCACGTCTCCTCACAACTAGGGCACCTACCAGGTACTGGTGGGGAACCACGGACACCTAAAGGGACGGGAGGAACCCCGAATGACCAGATGGGACGTGGCGGGGAGGGAGCAGGGAGGAGAAGTGGAGGTGGGACGGGACCGGCACCCTTGAGAGACGGCTGGGGGAGAGGAGGGGTTCTCACACCTGAAGGAGCCCATCCACGGTGAGGGGAGCAACGGGGATGGGGAGAGACCCTTGAGAGGCCAGAGGATCGGAAGGGAAGGCAGCCAGCATTTCCCCCACCCACTTGGGCCCTGGGGAGCCTACTGAGGTCCCGGGCATGATCCTCTGCCCTCCCAGACCCCCTCTGGCCGCCCGGGTCCTGAGGGCGTGGGTGGGGAGTAGAGGCCAGACGGGACCGGTGCACTGAGGGGCGGCTGGGGAAGGGTGGGGTTTCCACCCTCGGGACGGGCCCACTCACAGTGAGGGGATCAGCGGGGACCGGGAGGATGGGAAGGGAACTAGGCCAGCGTTTCCCCCACTCATTCGGGCACCTGGGAGCCTACTGTGGTCCCAGGCCAGATCCTCCGCCCTCCGAGGCCCCCTCCAGCTACACTGGGCCTAAACCCCGGCCCTGCACTCCCACCCAGGGCCTTACCTCTGAACTCCACTGTCCGAGGCCCCCTCCAGCCATGCTGCCTTTTCCTGCCTCATGGATCCTGAGCATAGGCCCCACCCCAACCTAAGCTCTGCCCCCACAGCCAAGGCCTTTTCTGGCCCATTTTTCTTTTTTTTTCGGGGGGGGGGGTTTGTGGTTGTGTTTTACCTTGTTGTTTCACTTATATATATTTTTTTCCTAACTTTAAAATTTTTCTAGTTTTATCTTTTATTCTTTGTTATTGTACTGCTCCTTTCTTTTTTTCTTTTGCTGCGCCGTGCACCTTAAGGGATCTTGGTTCCCAGGCCAGAGGTCAACCCTGAGCTCCTGTGGTGAGAGCACTGAGTCCAAACCACTGGACTAACAGAGAACCTCAGACCTCAGGGAATACTAATAAGAGTGAGATCTCCCGGATGTCCTCATCTCGGCACCAAGATCCAGCTCTATCCAACTGTAAAAACTCCAGCACTGGACGCCTCAGGCCAAACAACCAGTAAGAAGGAACACAGCCCCACCCATCAAAAAAATGAGACGACAAAAAAATATGTTACAGATGAAAGAGTAAGGTAAAAACCTACAAGACCAAATAAATGAAGAGGAAATAGGCAACCTACCTGAAAAAAGAATTCAGAGTAATGATAGTAAAAATGATCCAGGGGCTTCCCTGGTGGTGCAGTGATTAGGAATCCGCCTGCCAGTGCAGGGGACACAGGTTCATATGCCGTGGAGCAACTAAGCCCATGTGCCACAACAAATGAGCCTGCGCTCTGGAGACCATGACCCACAACTACTGAGCCTGTGTGCCAAGACTACTGAAGCTCACGTGCCTAGAGCCCGTGCTCCGCAACCTACCTGAAAAAAGAATTCAGAGTAATGATAGTAAAGATGATCCAGGGGCTTCCCTGGTGGTGCAGTGGTTAGGAATCCGCCTGCCAATGCAGGGGACACAGATTCATATGCAGTGGAGCAACTAAGCCCGTGTGCCACAACAAATGAGCCTGCGCTCTGGAACCCATGACCCACAACTACTGAGCCCGTGTGCCACGACTACTGAAGCTCACGTGCCTAGAGCCTGTGCTCCGCAACAAGAGAAGCCACTGCAATGAGAAGCCTGCGCACCACAATGAAGAATAGCCCCCACTCACTGCAATAAGGGAAAGCCTGTGCATAGCAGTAAAGACGCAATGCAGCCAAAAATAAATAAATTAATTAATTAAAAAAAAAGATTATCCAAAATCACAGAAACAGGATGGAGGCATGGATCCAGAAAATACAAGAAATGTTAACAAAGACCTAGAAGAACTAAAGAACAAACAGTGATGAACACCACAATAACTGAAATGAAAAATATACTAGAAGGAATCAATAGCAGAAAAACTGAGGCAGAAGAACAAATAAGTGAGCTGGAAGACAAAATTGTGGAAATAACTGCCAAGGGGCAGAATAAAGAAAAAAGAATGAAAAGAATTGAGGACGGTCCTAGAGACCTCTGGGACAACATTAAACGCACCAACATTTGAATTATAGGGGTCCCAGAAGAAGAACAGAAAGAGAAAGGGTCTGAGAAAACATTTGAAGAGATTATAGTTGAAAACTTCCCCAACATGGGAAAGGAAATAGCAAACCAAGTCCAGGAAGCACAGAAAGTCCCTTCAGGATAAATCCTAGGAGAAACACACCAAGACACATAATAATCCAACTAACAAAAATTAAATCAAAAAAACAACAAAAAAAATTAAAAGCAGCAAGGGAAAAGCAAAAAATAACATACAAGGGCATCCCCATAAGGGTATCAGTTGATTTTTCAGCAGAAACTCTGCAGGCCAGAAGGGAGTGGCAGGATATATTTAAAGTGATGAAAGGGAAAAACCTACAACCAAGATTACTCTACCCAGCAAGGATCTCATTCAGATTTGATGGAGAAATCAAAAGCTTTACAGACAAGCAAAAGCTATAAGACAATTCAGCGCCACCAAACCAGCTTTACAACAAATGCTAAAGGAACTTCTCTAGGTGGGAAACACAAGAGAAGAAAAAGACCTACAAAAACAAACCCAAAACAATTAAGGAAATGGTAATAGGAACATACATATCGATACTTACCTTAAATGAAAATGGATTAAATGCTCCAACCAAAAGACACAGCCTCACTGAATGGATACAAAAACAAGACCCGTATATATGCTGTCTACAAGAAACCACTTCAGACCTAGGGACACATACAGACTGAAAGTGAGGGGATGGAAAAAGATATTCCATGGAAATGGAAATCAAAAGAAAGCTGCAGGAGCAATACTCATATCAGATAAAATAGACTTTAAAATAAAGACTGTTAAAGAGATAAGGAAGGACCCTACATAATGATCGAGGGATCAATCCAAGAAGTAAGTATAACAATTATAAATGTTTATGCACCCAACATAGGAGCACCTCAATACATAAGGCAAATGTTAACAGCCATAAAAGGGGAAATCAAGACTAACACAATAATAGTGGGGGACCTTTACACCCAATTACAACAATGGACAGATCATCCAAAATGAAAATAAATAAGGAAACACAGGTTTTAAATGATGCAACAGACCAGATAGATTTAATTGCTATTTATAGGACATTCCACCCGCAAGTGGCAGAATACACTTTCCTCTCAAGTGCACATGGAACATTCTCCAGGATAGATCACAACTTGGGTCACAAACAAGCCTTGGAAAATTTAAGAAAATTGAAATCATATCAAACATCTTTTCTGACCACAACACTATGAGGTTAGAAATCAATTACAGGAAAAAAAAAACTGTAAAAAACACAAATACATGGAGGCTAAACACTGCATTGCTAAATAACCAAGAGATCACTGAATAAGTCAAAGAGGAAATTAAAAAATACATAGAAACAAATGACAATGAAAACATGACAACCCAAAACATATGGGATGCAGCTAAAGCAGTTCTAAGAGGGAAGTTTATAGCAATTCAATCGCACCTCCAGAAACAAGAAAATCTCAAATAAACAATCTAATCCTATACTTGAAACAACTAGAGAAAGAAGAACAAAGAAAACCCAAAGTCAGTAGAAGGAAAGAAATCATAAAGATCAAAGCAGAAATAAATGAAATAGAAACAAAGAAAACAACAGCAAAGATCAGTAAAACTAAAAGTTGGTTCTTTGAGAATATAAAAAAAAAAATTGATAAACCTTTAGCCAGACTCATCAAGTAAAAAAGGGAGCGGACTCAAATCAATAAAATTAGAAATGAAAAAGGAGAAATTACAACTGACACCACAGAAATACAAAGGATCATAAGACTGCAATGACGACTATATGCCATTAAAATGGACAACCTGGAAGAAATGGACAAATTCTTGGAAAGAAAAAACTCTCCAAGACTGAACCAGAAGGAATTAGAAAATATAAACAGACCAATCACAAGTCGTGAAATTGAAATTATAACTAAAGATCTTCCAACAAACAAAAAGTCCAGGACCAGATGGCTTCAGAGGTGAATTCTATCAAACATTTAGAGAAGAGCTAACACCTATCTTCCCCAAACTCTTCCAAAAAACTGCAGAGGAAGGAATGCTCCCAAACTCATTCTACGAGGCCACCATCACCCTGAAATCAAAACCAGACAAAGATACTACAAAAAAAGAAAATTAAAGACCAAGATCACTGATAAATATAGATGCAAAAATCCTCAACAAATACTAGCAAACAGAATGCAACAACCCATTAAAAGGGTCATACACCATCATCAGGTGGGATTTATCCCAGGGATGCAAGGATTCTTCAATATACACAATCATATTTTCTGTAGTGGTATGCTTTGATTCCCTTTTTGTTATTTTTGTGAATTTACTGTAAGTTATTGCTTTGCGGTTACCACGAGGCTTACATAAAATAGCTTATAGATATAACAGTCTTTTTTATGTTGATAACAATTTAACTTCGATTACACACAAAACTCTACCTTTCTCTTACCCTCCTTTTATGTTTTTTTATGTCACAATTTAGATCTTTTTATATTGTGCTTCCATTAAAAATTGTTGTTGTTATAAACTAAAATATATATACATATATATATATACACAAATCAATGTGATACACCACATTAACAAATTGAAGAATAAAAACCATATGATCATCTCAATAGATGCAGAAAAAGCTTTTGACAAAATTCAACACCCATTTATGATAAAAACTCCCCAGAAAGTGGGCAGAGAGGGAAAACACCTCAATGTAATAAAGGCCATATATAACAAACTCACAGCAAACATCATTCTCAATGGTGAAAAACTGAAAGTATTTCCACTAAGATCAGAAACACGACAAGGATGTCCACTCTCACCACTCTTATTCAACATAGTATTGGAAGTCCTACCATAGCAATCAGAGAAGAAAAAGAAATAAGAGGAATACAAATTGGAAGAGAAGAAGTAAAACTGTCACTGTTTGCAGATGATATGATACTACACATAGAAAATCCTAAAGATGCCACCAGAAAACTACTAGAACTAATCAATGAATGTGGTAAAGTTGCAGGATACAAAAGTAATGCACAGAAATCTCTTGCATTCCTATACACTAACAACAAAAGAGCAGAAAGAGAAATTAAGGAAACAATCCCATTTACCATCACAACAAAAAGAATAAAATACCTAGGAATAAATCTACCTAAGGAGACAAAAAACCTGTACTCAGAAAACTATAAAACACTGATGAAAGAAATCAAAGATGACACAAACAGATGGAGAAATATACCATGTTCTTGGATTAGAAGAATCAATATTGTGAAAATGGCTATACTCCCCAAAGCAATCTACAGATGCAATGCAATCCCTATCAAATTACCAAGGGCATTTTTCACAGAACTAGAACAAAAAAATTTACAATTTGTATGGAAACACAAAAGACCCCAAATAGCCAAAGCAATCTTGAGAAAGAAAAACAGAGCTGTAGGAATCAGGCTCCCCAACTTCAGACTATACTACAAAGCTACAGTAATCAAGACAGTATGGTACTGGCACAAAAAACAGAAATATAGATCAACGGTACTGGATAGAAAGCCCAGAGATAAACCCACACACCTATGGTCAACTAATATATGACAAAGGAGGCAAGAATATACAATGGAGAAAAGACAGCCTCTTCAATAAGTGGTGCTGGGAAAACTGGACAGCTACATATAAAAGAATGAAATTAGAACACTCCCTAACACCATACCCAAAAATACACTCAAAATGGATTAAAGACCTAAATGTAAGACGAGACTCTACAAAACTCTTAGACGAAAACATAGGAAAAACACTCTTTGACATAAATCACAGCAAGATCTTTTTTGACCCACCTCCTAGAATAACGAAAATAAAAACAAAAATAAGCAAATGGAACCTAAATTAAACTTAAAAGCTTTTGTGCAGCAAAGGAAAACATAAGACGAAAAGACAGCCCTCAGATTGGGAGAACATATTTGCAAATGATGCAATGGACAAAGGATTAACCTCCAAAATATACAAACAACTCATGCAGCTCAATATCAAGAAAACAAACAAGCCAATCAAAAAATGGGCGGAAGACCTAAACATACATTTTTCCAAAGAAGACATACAGATGACCAAGAGGCACATGAAAAGATACTCAACATCACTAATTATTAGAGAAATTCAAATCAAATCTGCAATGAGATATATCAGCTCACACCAGTCAGAATGGCTATCATCAAAAAATCTATAAACAATAAATGCTGGAGAGGGTGTGGAGAAAAGGAAACCCTCTTGCACTGTTGGTGGGAATGTAAATTGATACAGCCACTGTGGAGAACAGTATGGAGGTTCCTTAAAAAACTAAAAATCGAACTACCATATGACCCAGCAATCCCACCACTGCGCATATACCCTTAGAAAACCATAATTCAAAAAGTCACATGTGGGCTTCCCCGGTGGTGCAGTGGTTAAGAATCCACCTGCCAATGCAGGGGTAACAGGTTCGAGCCCTAGTCTGGGAAGATCCCACATGCTGCGGAGCAACTAAGCCCATGCACCACAATTACTGAGCCTGAGCTCTAGAGCCCATGAGCCACAACTACTGAGCCCGTATGCCACAAATACTGAAGCCCACGTGCTTAGAGCCCGTGCTCTGCAACGAGAAGCCACCACAAAGAGAAGCCCGTGCACCACAACGAAGAGTAGCCACCGCTCACCACAACTAGAGAAAAAGCCCGTGTGCAGCAATGAAGACCCAACGCTGCCAAAAAAATAAAATAAGTTAAAAAAAAAAGTTACATTAAAAACAAAAGTCACATGTACCCCAATGTTCACTGTAGCACTATTTACAATAGCCAGGACATGGAAGCAACCTAAATGTCCATCAACAGATAAATGGATAAAGAAGATGTGGTACGTATATATAATGGAATATAACTCAACCATAAAAAGGAACAAAATTGGGTCATTTGTAGAGATGTGGATGGACCCAGAGTCAGTCATACAGGGTGAAGTCAGAAAGAGAAAAACAAATATCGTATATTAACACATATATGTGGAATCTAGAAAAATGGTACAGATGAACGTATCTGCAGGGCAGGAATAGAGACGCAGACATACAGAACAGACATGTGGACACCGGGGGGTAAAGGGAGGGTGGGATGAATTGGCAGATTAGGTTTGACATAAATACACTACCATGTATAAAAGGGATAGCTAGTGGGAACCTGCTGTATAGCACAGGGAGCTCAGCCTGATGCTCTGTGATGACCTAGGTGGGTGGGAGGTCCAAGAGGGAGAGGATATATTTATACATATAGGTGATTCACTTCATTGTACAGCAGAAACTAACACAACATTGTAAAGCAATTATACTCCAATAAAAATAAAAATTAAAGAAAAATAAAAACTTAAAAAAATATCAACTTGACATCTGTCTAGACATGTCAATATATAATCCTGAAGTAACCATTAACATTCAGTCTTTTAAAAAAATTGGCATTATTTCCCCAAAGTTCTTTTTATTTCTAAAAGCTAGAATCTAGATGAAGCATTTAGTTTTTCTTCGTACATCATGTTAGATGGCAGCTCACAGAATGTAAACATAGTTATTTTTCTGCCCACTCATTTTGAGAAAAAAAAATGCTGCCCACACCAGATGCCCTTACTACCACTCAGCTTTTCCTTCATTAATCTCTAGTTGATTCCTTATTCAACAGTACATATAACACTGCTCTTAACATCTTCTCCTTTCTCCAAGCTCTAAACTCTATTCCAGGATCTCTGCCAAACCCCTCTGTACCTCAAAATGCCCCTGAATATTTATCTACCCCCTCTTAGAGGAAGAAGTATCCATCCCTCCTTGTTAAGGCTAACCCTCCTTCCACCTGTGCTCCTGATGACATTGTCTCCTCCAGGACCTTCCCCAGTAATGTAGCAGTAACAAACTCTACCATCTTTGATATATCTCCTTCTCCTTCACAGCTTCCAAGTACCATCAACTTCACCCCAAACACCCCTAGCAACTACCATGTAACAACATCCTTTTTTCTCACTGCCAACACTCGGCTATCCTTTTTGCTTACTTAGATGGTGGTACCATCCATCCTCCTAATTGCTCTCTCTGCTTCTGATTTCTTCATTTCTAATTCATCAGGTCGAATACACCAGCTTCATCCTCTAAAACAGCAGAGTATTTAGAAAGCTCTGACTTTCACTTTTCTACTCAAAAAGATTTAAGGGATTGATTATATATAAAATCGTTTTCAAAGTTCATAGTATAGCCCTCTAAAACGCTAGTTCCTATCCATCCCATCTCTTAATCGCACCAGGCTCTCTCCAAGAGAAACATAACATACAATACAGCTACCACTTACTGAGCATCATTCATTCATTCTGCTGTTCACTTTTTATTTATTTATTTTACTGAAGGCCTACCATGTGACAGGTACTATTCTAGGCACTGTGAATGCAGCAGTGAACCTAAGAGGCACAAAGCTCTGCCTTCATGCAGCTTACAACTCAAGTGGGGGGGATGGACGATAAGTAAAGAAATAAGATATGGTATCAGATGGCGGTAAGTGCTATAAAGAAAAATAAGGCAGAGAAGGACAATAGGGAATGGTAATGGGGGTGTGATTTAGAAGTGTGGTTGGGGAAAGGCTCACTGAGAAGGTGACATTTGGGCAAAAACCAAAGGAAATGGGAGAACAAGCCATGAGGATATGTGAGGGATGACGACTCCAGGCAGTAGAAAGCCCCTGAACTGCGAACGCCCACGTTCAAGCAATAGCAAGGAGGCCAGTGTAACTGGAGCAAAGTGAGGGAGAGTATAATAAGACAGAGAAGACTAGGGCCAGATCATGTGGTGTGATTATAAGAACCCTGGTTTTTACCCTGTGAGCTGACTTGAGTTTTAAAATGATCACTCCAGCTGGTGTGTACAGAAACAGGGCAGAAGGTTAGAAACAGGGAGACCAGGCAAAAAATGATGGAGGACCAAGGTGGTAGTAGTATAGGATGGAATTTGCTGGCGGATTACACTGTAGAGTGTGAGAAAAAGAAGAGCCAAGGTAGATGCAAACTATTACATTTAGAATGGATAAACAACAGCTCCTACTGTATAGTACAGGGGACTATATCCAAACTCCTGGGATAAACCATAATGGAAAAGAATATTAAAAAAAGCACGTGTATATGTGTATAACTGAGTCACTCTGCTGTACAGCAGAGATTGGCACACCATTGTAAATCAACTATACTTCAATTAAAAAAAAAAAAGAAGAGCTAAGCATGACTTCAAGGGTTTTAGACTGAGGAACTGGTAAGACAGAGGAGCAATTTAGCAAGATGCAGAAGACAGTTCGAGGAGAACATAATTAAAGGGGAGTGGGAGGAAGATCAGCAGTTCAATTTCATACATGTTAGCCTTGAGATGCCTACTAAGGATCCAAGTAAACTTGTCAATTATGCAGCTGGATACACACCTTGGAGTTCAGTAGCTGAGTTCACACTGAAGATACCTGGGAGTCATCAGTGTAGAGACGGTTTTAAAAGCATGAAACTAGATGAGAGTCCCAGGGACTAAATGGAGATAGAACTGAGCCTTAGAGCACTCCAACATTTAGACTTTTAGAGATGCAGAAAAAAAAAGGGACAGAGGCCAAGAAGGAACAGCCAGTAGGTAAGAAGAAAGCCTGGAAGAATAATATAATTATGAGGGCTGGGAATTAACCACTCAATTTACCAACATGGCGGTTACCTGACCTTGACAAGAACAGTTCTGGGATAATAATGAGGACCAAAGCTGACTGGAATGGGTGAGAGAAAGACTGGGTGAGAGAAGTGGAGGCAGTGAGTACAGACAGGTCTTCTGAGGACACATAACCATACACTGAAGCATATGCTTCACAGGCTAATCAGGAGATAATGCTCTTAATCCTCACGTGACCCTATGAAATAGGTACCATTTATTATTCCCATTTACAAATGAAAAAAACAAAGCTCAGAGAAGTGAAATAATTTGTTCAAGGCCAGAATCTGTGAGTGGCAGGACCAGGACTCCAAACCCAAGTCTGTTTAATTCCAAAGCCTATGGCTGGTGACAGTGATGGAGCCTTCCCGTCTTTGGGAGGAAGCAGCTGTGACCTATTCCTGTTCCCAAGGATTCCCCAGTTCTTTAACAAGGTCCTGGAACTCTAAAGCCAGCCCTTTTGGAAAACACCAAAGCAGGCCCCCATTTTTCTTTGTGAACTTGTCAGTACTCCTACAAATGAAGTCATCACTGCACTGACCTGAGTTAGGGAGCACTGATCCTTTGCCATTCTTCACGTCCACCACCCAGGTGGCTTCTTTACCTCCAGGGCCGTCCTTCACCTTGAAGGCAAAAATACCACCGATTTTCTTCACAAACTGCTCCCCTTCCTGGAAATAAAAATAACACAGAGTTATATGAAGTTCATTCCTCTGGCTTTTCCCCAAATTTTTAAATAGATACAGGATGTGAGCAGCTGGGTCAGCAGACAGTCCCCAAGCTCCCTTAGGATCTTTTACCCAGAAAAGTCTGAAAGGCAACCAGGCAACAACTGCGTCACCTGCCAAATCTTCTGTTGAAAATGGCTTTCTGGATACAACTGGTGGAAAGACAGGGAGAATGGGAGAGTGGGTGGCACAGCAGCATTTTCTACTGAAATAGCCTTCATTTGTCTCAATAATTTCTGAAAGATTCACTCCGGCCTCTCTCAATGTAGGAAGCCTAACGCCTCTTTTCTTTGTAGGTAAATTCCTTCACATGTATTTTTGTTCTTGAACAATCAGAATTTAAAGATAAGTGGTTCAACTCATTTCCTGGATTAGTATAAAGAATTATACAAGTAATATACCATCCACCACCTACTTTTGGATCTTGAGGAATGAAGCTGGAAAAATAACCTCAGATCCACATCTCCGTAGGTTGGTTTCCTTTCTCCCTCCCTCTCCCCTTCATTCCCACTCTGTTTCATCCTTCCTTACTGAAATATTGATTGACCGAAACAATGATTGGCACCAGACTTTATTCCAGACGCTACGGAGTTAGAAGGGTAAATGATAATACACTATGATCACTACGAAAAAGGGGAACACAGGGGCCTACAGGAGCACAGAGGACCCGCTAACCCGGCTGGCAGGGTGAATAACTCACACACCTTAAAAAAAAACACACACACAATAATTTTATTGCAATTATTTTTCTTTAGAGAAAAAAACATATTGTACTGCAGAAAAAATAGAAAATATTGAGAAGCAAAAAGAAAACAAATCATTCATAATTTCACCACTCAGAGAAAATAACATTTTGATATAAATCTCCTCTTTTTTCTCTACATACATATATATATATATATATATATATATATATATATATATATATATATATATTTTTTTTTTTTTTTCTTGCGGTACTTGGGCCTCTCACTGCTGTGGCCTCTCCTGTTGCGGGGCACAGGCTCCAGACGCGCAGGCTCAGCGGCCATGGCTCACGGGCCTAGCTGCTCTGTGGCATGTGGGATCTTCCCGGACCGGGGCATGAACCCGTGTCCCCTGCATCAGCAGGCGGACTCTCAACCACTGCGCCACCAGGGAAGCCCCCATATATATATTTTTAATGAGTATATATACTGTTTTGTAATCCACTTTTCGGTTTAATATAGCTATCCTTATTACTGTGTCATTAAGTATTCTTCCATATAACTTTAAATGACCATACATAGTCTTTAATTGTAGACGTGTACTATACTTTATTTAACCAATACTCTGCTGCTTGATGTTTAAGGTTAGTCTTAACTTCTGGCTCTTATAACAATGCTGTACATAACGTTCTTACATCTAAGTATTTTTACATAACCTCATTTACTTAAGGTTAATCTCCAAGAATTAAATTTTACTAATTAATAACAATGAATTTGCAATCAGCATCGGTTTGAATTCCTGCTCTGCCATTACTTATATAACCCTGAGCAATTTACTAAATCTCTCTGAATCTCAGTCTTCTTATCTGTGAAAGGGAGATAATAATATAGCTACCCTCATAGAGTTGTATGGTATTTAAATACCCACAAAGCACAGAGTAACTGCTCAATAAACGCTGGCATTTTTCCCCATTATTTTACTGTATGATCTGTCTGCTATTCCTGTGCCAGTATTATAGCTTTATAAATGTACTTTACTCTTTGGTACAGTAAATACCATAATTCCTCTCTTAGAAAGATTCTTAACTATTCTTGGATTTGTTTTGGACGTTTTTTCCTCTAGATGTACATTATAATCATTTAGTTAGTTCTTCCCCCGAAAATGGGGCTATAGGACTTCCCTGGTGGGGCAGTGGTTTAGAATCCACCTGCCAATGCAGGGGACATGGGTTCAATCCTTGGTCTGGGAAGATCCTACATGCCACAGAGCAACTAAGCCCGTACACCACAACTACTGAGCCTGTGCTCTAGAGCCCGCGAGCCACAACTACTGAGCTGGCACGCCACAACTACTGAAGCCTGCACGCCCTAGAGCCCATGTGCCACAACTACTGAGCCCTCATGCTGCAACTATTGAAGCCCATGTGCCTAGAGCCCATACTCCACAACAAGAGAAGCCACAGCAATGAGAAGCCCATGCACAGCAACGAAGAGTAGCCCCCACCCGCCCACAACTAGAGAAAGCCTGTGCACAGCAACAAATACCCAACGCAGCCAAAATAAACAAACAAACAAATAAATAAGTGGGGCTACATACAATATATGGATCTGTTTGGAGGAAAAGTAATATCTTTACAATATTAAGTCCTCCCATCCATGAAGATGGTGTATCTTCAAGTTTTCCTTGATGTCCCTTGGCAATATTTTGTCATTTTCCCCCATATAGGCTTTTGTACATTTCTTGCCAAGTTTACTCTTAGTTTTTTAATATTTTATATTACTCTTGTTAATAATATATTTTTCATTATATTTCATGACTAGGTAATTTCAAATATATAGAAAATATATTCATCTTTACATATTTATTCTGGAATTGGCTACCTTTTCAGTTTTCTTATAATTTCTAATCGAGTTTTTATTTACCACCTTTTTTTTTTCAGCCTTACATCCCTGCAATAATTTATATCCAAGATTCCTCCTTTTGGTATCATAATATTTCTTCTTTTAACAAAGACTTTAGTGTTTACTATGTTCAGGCACTGTGCTAAGTACCTGAAATACTCAAATAATTATTATCAGTTACTAACCTCTGTTTCTACGTATGAAGAGAGTCTGGCCTAAGTTCTTTCTTTTTGTTGTGTTTTGTTTGTTTTATAACAAATTCATTGAGATATTTATATATCAAAAAATTAATCCTTTTAAAGTATATTAATTCAGTGGTATTTTAGTATATTCAAAGTTGTGCAACCAACACCACTATCTAATGTTAGAATATGCTCATCACCCCCAAAAGAAAACCATACACATTAGCAGTCACTCCCACCCCCACCATTCTCCTCTCCTGCTAGCCCCTGACAACCACTAACCTACTTTCTGTCTTGATGGACTTGCTTATTCTGGACATTTCACACAAATGGAATCATACAGTATATGGTCTTTTATTACTGGCTTCATTCACTTAGTATAATGCTTTTAAGGTTTATCCACGTTAAAGCACGTTATCAGTAATTAGTTCCTTTTGATGGCCAAATAATATTCCATTGTATGGATGCAGCACATTTTGTTTAGCCATTCACCAGTTGATGGCTGTTTCCCCTTTTCAGCTATTATCAATGATAGTGCTATGGACATTTGTGCACAAGTTTTCATATGGACATAGGATCTAATTCCTCTTATATTTAGAAGTAAAAATTTGGGTCATAAGGTAATGTTTAACCTTTCGAGGAACTATCAAGCTGTCTTCTAAAGTGGCTGCACCATGTTACACTCCTACCAGCAACAAATGAAGGTTCCAATTTCTCTACATCCTTACCAACATTCTTGTCTGTCTTTTTTATTTTAGTTATCCTAGTGGGTGTGTCAATCTTTTTCTTGTACATAGATAACACACCTGAACCTATCTAGAATGAACCATGGGTCTTAGGACTCCAAAGAAGCTATTCTAAAAATATTTAATCTAGGCCTACTTATCTCAACAGCCATGGAAGCAATTCTTAACATGTGACTGTCCTGAAATCAACTACCAACATTTTCTAATTAAATCAAGAAATCAAAATGATTGTCAAATTTTTAAAGTGAAGGAGAGAAATTCTCTTATTTTGGCTTCCCTTAAAACATCTCACTCAAATTAAGTTAACTTTCGGAAAAACTAGTAACAACAATAATCTTTTGGGGGCTATAAAGTTTTCAAGTGCTTTTATATACATTATTTCTTTAATTTTCATAAAACCCTGAAAGTAGTTGCACAGGTGTTAATATTAGCTCATTAAGCAGAAAAAATTACTGAGGCTCTAAAAGGTTAAGAACCCTTTAGACTATTCTCTATCCTACTGCCAACTAATCCCTCTAATATAACCCACCTAACACTAACATAAATATCACTTTCAGGTTTGAATTTAAATGGCTCCCCACAGCCTACAGGATAAAGTCTGCCATCATTCAAAATTCTTCATAATCTGAAGGATATTTATATGTTCTTATCTTCAGCCCCTTTTTCATCCTCCCCAGGTTTTTTTGTTCTGACCGCTTTGAATGCCATGAACATACATGCCTCTATGCCCTTGCTCATGCCCTGTCCCAGTTCACTCACCTCCTCCTACTCTCCATTCCCACCTAACTTCATCAATTCAAGTCTCAGCTCACACGCTAACTCTTCTGGAAAGGCGTTTCTGCCTCTACTGGACATTTTGATAGCCCTTTGCACATACACCCACCTGCAAGTTTCTTGCTAAAGCAGTTTTTTTTTTTTCCCGGGAAAAATTTCCCATGTCTATTTTCCCACTAAACTCAATGTTCCCTGAAGGGCAAGGACGTATGACAAGTAAGCAACACAACCAGAAATCAATCTCAGGTTGGTTTAACTTCAAATTCAATGCTCTTTCCATTTGCTCATACCATATGGCAAAGTGGGTTATATCAATACTTCCAAAATTTGGCCTATAAAAGTAGTTTCTGTCACCATAAATAAAAGAAAGTTCAAGTCCTTTCCACATTCCTTAAAATCCTTTATCCTTCAAGGTTCTGTGGAGATAATCTAGAAGAGTAGGTAGTAACGCTGGTGTGCTGGGCCACCCAAGGAGCCAGGCTTCCTTTGGGGCCAAGAGCCCATGAACAGCTACTTCCAGCTGCATCTATGCATCATCTGCTTGCACAATGCCTCAGGAATAGTTATGTTAGACACCAACAAGTTAGAGCAGGAAATCACCAGCAAACGTTTAGGAATTCTACCTGAATACCTGGAAATTCCTCCCATTTCCTTAAGACAGATGTAGATTAATTTTGCACCTGCTGTTACTTTTGACAACCAACTGATCCTCTTATAAAATCAAATCCTTTGGTCAATAAAACATTTTCAATTGAAGAAGGAGTGAGAGAGGGCAAGGAAATGGACAAGGAGGAGAGAGTTAAAAGGGTAAAGAAAATACATATCTGTTGCAACACTAGAGATCACTAAAACTAAGAAAGTTCTAAGTGCCTGCTTGCTTGAAGAAAAGTACTTCTTTCTGAGTAGGCAAAGGGTCAAGGAGTAGGTCCTGTTGTAAACTTAATAGGAACAAAAAATTAAGACAATTCAAAGAAGGGCAATGGGGTATTGCTATCGAAAACAAAAGTGGAAATAAAATCTCTTGTCAGGCTTCCTTTGCAATGCAGAAAATGCATGAATTGACAAAAGATTCCAAGACTTTCACTTTCTAGTACTGCAAACATTTAGGAAACTGACAATCGTGGGAAGGAAAAAAGAAACAAGGGGACAAGGTCCATGCAAGTGAGGTTACAGAAGGAGAAGAAAAGAATTAAAATGGGAGCAAGAGGCATACATTTGCAAAGCTAAAAGAAAACTGTGAAATAAAAACAGCACTGTTTCGTTAATCCCAGTAATGAAATATGCAATGGTTGACATATAGCCATAACAGATACTCTCTAAACTATTTTCTTTTTTGACAGAATAAAGTTGAAAAAAAAGAAAAAAAAAGGGACAACCTGGCAGAAGCAACTATCCTATGGATTATTCTGCAGGCAAATACTGGTGGCATGAAAAAAATTTTTTTCAAGCTGAGCCCTTAGAGAGTCCAGCTTCACTTTAGTGGACATTTGTAATAAAAGAAATTTAAAAAACAATAATGAGATATATTTCCCTACTATTGGCAAAGATTTTTTTAAAGCCAGCCAACAAAGCACTGGAGATAGTGTGAAGAAAAAACCATCACTCTCACGAACTGTCATTAAGTTTGTAAATAAGTTCCCTCTTTTTGGTGGATAGTTTGGCAACACGTATCAAAAAGCTAAACATACATATCCAACAACCCAACAATTTCCCCTTCTAACTAGTTGTGCTGAGGTAATCATGGCGTTAAGTATTTAAAAATGAGGGCAAAAGGAAATTTATTATACCTGTTTTTTTTACTTGCAAGATTTAAATACAACACAATGTTCAACACAGGAGGCTAGTTATATAGATTATGATACCTATATTCAAACGTGTACTATGGGGTCATTAAAACTGATGGTAAGGATTTATATTTATGGGCAGTGAATATACTATCAAGAGAAGAAAGCAGGTTATAAAATAACAGGTAGGGACTTCCCTGACAGTCCGGTGGCTAAGACTCCACACTCCCAACACAGGGGGCCTGGGTTCAATCCCTGGTCAGGGAACTAGATCACACATGCAGCAACTAAAGATCCCACATAGCGCAACTAAGACCTGGCGCAGCCAAAAAAATAAATAAATGAATATTAAAACAAAACAGGTAGACTAACAAGGGTGTATCCCTCAAGATGGCAGCAAGATAGGTCTGCAAGCTCCTGGGCCACTGCCTGCCTGCTGGGAACTGTCAGCCCTGGCCCCCTCTACATCAGGAAGATTGTTGATCATTATGAAAATTCTAGAAATGCAGGGTACTTTGTCAAGACACATCAGTCACTTTAGCTGTTTTCCCATCCACAGCACAATCACCTTAAGGTGTTAAGAAATCCTCTGTGCTATAATAAGGGAGTTACAAGATATGCACAATGCTTGCCTTCACACTGTGGCTCTAACATGAGTGAAATGCACACCTTAAATGTTCTGAATCCTTTATTTCAGCCCACTGGTCAGCTTAATACATGTGTAATTGGAATTATGTGATTGTGGCTGTAACTGTGCCTCGTTGGTCACAATTAAAATCAATTATGAAATTCCAAGGTATCTTTAAGTTTGAAACAATGAAGTAAATACCTAATTTTGCCTGAAGAGAATAACTCTCTATTTTGGAGAGTTACTGTTAGATTGCTTTAGTATGATTATTATCTATCAAGAACTAATTACTGATCCTCCAGAAGGCAGACAGCAGAAGCAAGAAGATCTATAATCCTGCAGCGTGTGGAACGAAAACCACATTCACAGACAGATAGATGAAATGAAATGGCAGAGGACTATGGACCAGATAGAGGAACAAGATAAAACCCCAGAAAAACAACTAAATGAAGTGCAGATAGGCAACCTTCCAGAAAAAGAATTCAGAATAATGATAGTGAAGATGATCCAGGACCTCAGAAAAAGAATGGAGGCAAAGATCAAGAAAATGTAAGAAATGTTTAACAAACACCTAGAAGAATTAAAGAACAAATACCTAGAAGAATTAAAGAACAAACAAACAGAGTTGAACAATACAATAACTAAAATGAAAAATACCAGAAGGAATCATTAACAGAATAACTGAGGCAGAAGAATGGATAAGTGACTTGGAAGACAGAATGGTGGAATTCACTGCTGCAGAACAGAATGAAGAAAAAAGAATGAAAAGAAACGAAGACAGCCTAAGAGACCTCTGGGACAAAATTAAATGCAACAACATTCACATTATAGGGGTCCCAGAAGGAGAAGAGAGAGAGAAAGGACTCGAGAAAATATTTGAAGAGATTATAGTTGAAAACTTCCCTAACATGGGAAAAAAATAGCCACCCAAGTCCAGGAAGCACAGAGAGTCCCAGGCAGGATAAACCCAAGGAGAAACACACCAAGACATACACTAATCAAATAGACAAAAATTAAAAAGACAAAGAAAAATTATTAAAAGCAACAAGGGAAAAATGACAACACACAAGGGAACTCCCATAAGGTTAACAGCTGATTTCTCAGCAGAAACTCTACAAGCCAGAAGGGGGTGGCAAGATATATTTAAAGTGATGAAAGGGAAGAACCTACAACCAAGATTACTCTACCCAGCCAGGATCTCATTCAGATTCGACAGAGAAATCAAAATCTTTACAGACAAGCAAAGAGAATTCAGCACCACCAAACCATCTCTACAACAAATGCTAAAGGAACTTCTCTAAGTGGAAAACAAAAGAGAAGAAAAGGACCTACAAAAACAAACCCAAAACAATTAAGAAAATGGTAATAAGAACATACAAACTGATAATTACCTTAAATGTGAATGGATTAAATGCTCCAACCAAAAGACACAGGCTCACTGAATGGATACAAAAACAAGTCCCATACATATGCTGTCTACAAGAGACCCACTTCTGACCTAGGGAAACATACAGACTGAAAGTGAAGGTGTGGAAAAAGATACGCCATGCAAATGGAAATCAAAAGAAAGCTGGAGTAGCAATACTCGTATCAGATAAAATAGACTTTAAAATAAAGAAAGTTACAAGAGAAAAGGAAGGACACTACATAATGATCAAGGGATCAATCCAACACTTATAAATATACATGCACCCAACACAGGAGCACCTCAACACATAAGGCAAATGCTAACAGCTATAAAAGAGGAAATTGAGGGACTTTAACACTTCACTTACACCAATGGACAGATCACCCAGACAGAAAATTAATAAGGAAACACAAGCTTTAAATGATACAATAGACCAGATAGATTTAATTGATATTTATAGGACAGTCTATCAAAACACAGCAGTATACACTTTCTTCTCAAGTACACACGGAACATTCTCCAGGATAGATCACATCTTGGGCCACAAATCAAGCCTCGGTAAATTTAAGAAAACTGAAATCATATCAAGCATCTTTTCCGACCACAATGCTATGAGGTTAGAAATAAACTACAGGGGAAAAAAATGTAAAAAACACAAACCCATGGAGGTTAAACAATACATCACTAAATAACTAAGAGATCAATGAAGACATCAAAGAGGAAATCAAAAAATACCTAGAGACAAATGACAATGAAAACACGACGATCTAAAACCTATGGGATGCAGTGAAAGCAGTTCTAAGAGGGAAGTTTATAGCAAAACAATCCTACCTCAAAAAACAAGAAAAATTTCGAAGAAACAATCTAATCTTACACCTAAAGGAACTAGTGAAAGAAGAACAAACAAAACCCAAAGTCAGTACAAGGAAAGAAATCATAAAGATCAGAGCAGAAATAAATGAAATAGAAACAAAGAAAAGAACAGCAAAGATCAATAAAACTAAAAGCTGGTTCTTTGAGAAGATAAACAAAATTGATAAACCTTTAGCCAGACTCATCAAGAAAAAGAGGGAGAGGACTCAAATCAATAAAATTAGAAATGAAAAAGGAGAAGTTACAATGGACACCACAGAAATACAAAGCATCATAAGAGACTACTACAAGCAACTCTATGCCAATAAAATGGACCACCTGGAAGAAATGAACAAATTCTTAGAAAGGTATAAAGTTCCAAGACTGAACCAGGAAGAAATAGAAAATATGAACAGACCAATCACAAGTAATGAATTTGAAACTGTGGTTAAAAACCTTTCAAGAAACAAAAGTCCAGGACCAGATGGCTTCACAGGTGAACTCTATCAAACATTTAGAGAGGAGCTAACACCCATCCTTCTCAAACTCTTCCAAAAAATTGCAGAGGAAGAAACAGTCCCAAACTCATTCTATGAGGCCACCTTCACCCTGATACCAAAACAAGACGAAGATACTACAAAAAACATTACAGACCAATACCATTGATGAATATAGATGCAAAAATCCTCAACAAAATACTAGCAAACAGAATCCAACAACACATTAAAAGGATCATACACCACGATCAAGTGGGGTTTATCTCAGGGATGCAAGGATTCTTCAATATATGCAAATCAATCAGTGTGATACACCACATTAACAAATTGAAGAATAAAAACCATATGATCATCTCAATAGATGCAGAAAAAGCTTCTGACAAAATTCAACACGAATTTATGATAAAAACTCTCCAAAAAGTGGGCATAGAGGGAACCAACCTCAACATAATAAAGGTCATATATGACAAACCCACAGCAAATATCATTCTCAATGGTGAAAAACTAAAAGCATTTCCTCTAATATCAGGAGCAAGACAAGGATGTCCACTCTCACCGCTAATATTCAACGTAGTTTTGGAAGTTCTAGGCACAGCAATCAGAGAAGAAAAAGAAATAAAAGGTATAGAAATTGGAAAAGAAGAAGTAAAACTGTCCCTGTTTGCAGATGACATAATACTACACATAGATAATCCAAAAGGTGCTACCAGAAAACTACTAGAACTAATCAATGAATTTGGTAAAGTTGCAGGATAAAAAATTTATGCACAGAAATCTCTTGCATTCCTATACACTAACAACAAAAGATCAGAAGGAGAAATTAAGGAAACAATTCCATTCACCACTGCAACAAAAAGAATAAAATACCTAGGAATAAACCTCCCTAAGGAGGTAAAAGACCTGTACTCAGAAAACTATAAGCCTCTGATGAAAGAAATCAAAGACGACACGAGGGCTTCCCTGGTGGCGCAGTGGTTGAGAGTCCGCCTGCCGATGCAGGGGACGCGGGTTCGTGCCCCGGTCCGGGAGGATCCCACATGCCGCGGAGAGGCTGGGCCCGTGAGCCATGGCCACTGGGCCTGCACGTCCGGAGCCTGTGCTCCACAACGGGAGAGGCCACAGCAGTGAGAGGCCCGCGTACCGCAAAAAAAAAAAAAAAAAGACGACACGAACAGATGGAGAGATATATCATGTTATTGGATTGGAAGAATCAATATTGTCAAAATGACTATACTCCCCAAAGCAATCTACAGATTCAGTGCAATCCCTATCTAATTACCAAGGGCATTTTTTAAAGAACTAGAACAAAAAATCTTAAAATTTGTATGGAGATACAAAAGACCCCAAATAGCCAAAGCAATCTTGAGGGAAAAAAACGGAGCTGGAGGAATCAGACTCCCTGATTTCACACTATACTACCAAGCTACTGTAATCAAGACAATATGGTACAATATGGCACAAAAACAGAAATATAGATCAATGGAACAGGATAGAAAGCCCAGAGATAAACCCACACACCTATAGTGAACTAATCTATGACAAAGGTGGCAAGGATATACAATGGAGAAAAGACAGCCTCTTCAATAAGTGGTGCTGGGAAAACTGGACAGCTACATTTAAAAGAATGAAATTAGAACACTCCCTAACACCATACACAAAAACAAACTCAAAAGGGATTAAAGACCTAAATGTAAGACTGGATACTATAAAACTCTTAGAGGAAAACATAGGAAGAACACTCTTTGACATAAGTCACAGGAAGATCTTTTTTGACCCACCTCCTAGAGTAATGGAAATAAAAAAATAAACAAATGGGACCTAATGAAATTTAAAAGCTTTTGCACAGCAAAGGAAACTATAAACAAGACAAAAAGACAAACCCTCAGAATGGGAGAAAATATTTGCAAACGAATCAATGGACAAAGGATTAATCTCCAAAATATATAAACAGCTCATGCAGCTCAATGTTAAGCAAACAAACAACCCAATCCAAAAACGGGCAGAAGACCTAAACAGACATTTCTCCAAAGAAGGCATACAGATGGCCAAGAGGCACATGAAAAGATGTACAACATCACTAATTTTTAGAGAAATGTAAATCAAAACTACAATGAGGTATCACCTCACACCAGTCAGAATGGGCATCATCAGAAAATCTACAACAACAAATGCTGGAGAGGGTATGGAGAAAAGGGAACCCTCTTGCACTGTTGGTGGCAATGTAAATTGACCTAGCCACTATGGAGAACAGTATGGAGCTTCCTTAAAAAACTAAAAATAGAACTACCATACGACCCAGCAATCCCACTACTGGGCATATACCCTGAGAAAACCATAACTCAAAAAGAGTCATGCACCACAATGTTCACTGCAGCACTATTTTTTTTTTTTTGCGGTATGCGGGCCTCTCACTGTCGTGGCCTCTTCCGTTGCAGAGCACAGGCTCCGGACGCGCAGGCTCAGCGGCCATGGCTCACGGGCCCAGCCACTCCGCAGCATGTGGGATCTTCCCGGACCGGGGCACGAACCCGCGTCCCCTGCATCGGCAGGCAGACTCTCAACCACTGCACCACCAGGGAAGCCCTGCAGTACTATTTACAATAGCCAGGACATGGAAGCAACCTAAGTGTCCATCAACAGATGAATGGATAAAGAATATGTGGCACATAATACAATGGAATGTTACTCAGCCATAGAAAGAAACGAAATTGAGTTATTTGTAGTGAGGTAGATGGACCCAGAGTCTGTCATACAGAGTGAAGTAAGTCAGAAAGATACATACATACAAATACTGTATGCTAACACATATACATGTAACCTAAAAAAAAAAAAGGTTCTGAAGAACCTAGGGGCAGGACAGGAATAAAGACGCAGATGTAGAGAATGGACTTGAGGACACAGGGTGGGGGAAGGGTAAGCTGGGACGAAGTGCGAGAGTAGCATGGACATATATACACTACCAAATGTAAAACAGATAGCTAGTGGGAAGCAGCCACATAGCACATGGAGATCAGCTCAGTGCTTTGTGATCACCTAGAGGGATGGGATAGGGAGGGTCGGAGGGAGACGTAAGAGGGAGGAGATATGGGGATATATGTATATGTATAGCTGATTCACTTTGTTATAAAGCAGAAACTAACACAGCATTGTAAAGCAATTTTACTCCAATAAAGATGTTAAATAAAGAAAGGAAAAAGAAAAACTAAAAATAGAATTACCATATGACCCAGCAATCCCACTACTGGGCATATATCCAGAGAAAACCATAATTCAAAAAGACACACGCACCCCAATGTTCATTGCAGCACTATTTACAGTAGCCAGGTCATGGAAGCAACCTAAATGCCCATCGACAGACAAATGGATAAAGAAGTTGTGGTACATATATACAATGGAATATTACTCAGCCATAAAAAGGAATGAAATTGGGTCATTTGTAGAGATGTGGATGGACCTAGAGACTGTCATACAGAGTGAAGTAAGTCAGAAAGAGAAAAACAAATATCGTATATTAATGCATATATGTGGATTCTCGAAAAATGGTACAGATGAACCGGTTTGCAAGGCAGAAATAGAGACAGAGATGTAGAGAACAAACATATAGACACCAAGGGGGGCAAGTGGGGATGGGGGTTGGTGGCGGTGGGATGAATTGGGAGATTGCAATTGACATATATACACTCATATGTATAAAATGGATAACTAATAAGAACCTGCTGTATAAAAAATTCTTTTAAAGAACTAAGTACTGTACATAAACATAGTTGCATATATAATATAAATTTAAAAACTCAACATGCATTGTATGATCCTCATTATGTAAAACTGTATGTTAATACACACAGAGAGATGTCTCAAAGAATGTCAACCACTGTTAACAGTTTAGTGAACTCTTAGTAATGGCATTTCAGGAGATTTAAAATTTTTCTTTTTTTTTTTTTTTTTTTTCAGTATGCGGGCCTCTCACTGTTGTGGCCTCTCCCGTTGCGGAGCACAGGCTCCGGACGCGCAGGCTCAGCGGCCATGGCTCACGGGCCCAGCTGCTCCGCGGCATGTGGGATCTTCCCGGACCGGGGCATGAACCCGTGTTCCCTGCATCGGCAGGCGGACTCTCAACCACTGCGCCACCAGGGAAGCCCAAAATTTTTCTTCTTTATATGCTTCTGTATAATCCTTTTAATTAGATCATTTTTACAACAAGAAAAACAAATTTTAAAACTGTGAAAAACTCAAGCACAAAAGATTTCTTTTTAAAAGGAGTTTTGATATTAGGTACCTTTAAGGCTCCTTTAAATATTATTCTTTCGAATGGTTCTAAATAAGATCTTCGTAATTCAGAAGGAAATTATACCAAAGTAAATTAGAATCCCTTTACATCACTCAAATCTGGAGATTTATTCATCTCTGACATGCACTCTTACCAAAATTACAAGGAAGCCATAGTAGACACTAAGAAATATAAAATACACTCAATACTTGACAGTACGATATAAATTTTCAACTGGTACCACTCATGGCAACACGTGAAATCTATATCTGCTTCCTCTAGCCCCAGGGTCCTCCTGGTAGTATTGGGTTGACCAAAAAGTTCGTTCGGGTTTTTCCGTAAGAAATATCCCAATATTTTACATAAATCTTACCTCTTCAAGCTTCTTTTCAATCTCCTTAAAGACAAGACTTGCCTTAAATCCATCAACTGCAGAGCTGGTTGGAGCAGCCTCAATTTGATGAGTTCTAAAAGAACTGGGGGAAAGAATCAATTTCAATCCATGGAGTCATATAGGTACTAGGTTTTTCAACATTTATACAGTAGTAATTTTCAAAAACCCTAACAGAGATGCTGTGCCTTTTACCCAAAGGAAACTGTTATTAAGCCAATAAAACAATTAAGCTTTTCTTCCCATTTTTCAACAAATATTGCGTGCTCACTAGATGGTAGGCCTTGTCCTTGAAAATATACTAAACCAATGAACCTACCCTCATGAAGCTTCTAAGCCACTGGGGGAGACAATGAACATGCAAAAAATAAAGAATATAGTTACTATGAAGAAAATAAGGCAGATTAAGGAGATATAAAGAAAGTATATTTATGTGTGTTGGTCTATTTTATTTATTTTTTAAAGATTTATTTTATTATTTATTTAATTTACTTTTGTCTGCGTCGGGTCTTAGTTGCAGCACGCGGGGTCTTCTTTGAGGCGTGCGGGCTCTTTTGTTGCGGCATGCGGGTTATCTCTCTACTTGTGGCACACAGGCTCTGTAGTTATGGCATGTGGGTTCCAGAGCATGTGGGCTCTGCAGTTTGTAGCACACGGGCTCTCTAGTTGAGGCATGCGAGCTCAGTAGTTGTGGCGCAGGCTTAGTTGCCCCGCAGGCATGTGGGATCTTAGATCCCTGATCAGGGATCGAACCGGTGTCCCCTGCATTGTAAGGCGGCTTCTTTAGACCCCAGGTGATCTATTTTAGATAGCCTAGTCAGACAGGCCTCTCTGAGGAGGTGATATTTAAATTAGGTATTAAATTATGTAAATGAGCCAGCCATGTAAAGATTTAGGTGGAGAAGTCAGCTCTATACTTCCAGTACAAAGAACTTGATGTAGAAACTAGCTTAGCAGTTAAAGGAACTATAAGAAGGCTGGTATGGCTGGAGCAGAGCAGAGGAGAAGGACCTAAGGTCACAGAAACATGCAGGGCAAGATAACAAGGGGCTTTACAGGTCACAGTTAAGAGTTTGGATTTTATTTTAAGTAACTTGAGAACTGCAGGGTATAAGCTGGAGAGTAGCACAATCCATTTACATGTTTTAAAAAATAAATCTGGCTGCTAGCTGGAAAATGGACTATAAGAGGGCAAGTGAGGAGGCAGGGAGACCAATTAAGAGGCTACTGCAGTAGTCCAGGCAAGAGACGATGGTGATTAAACAGGGTATAATGAAGTGGGGAGTAAGCAGAGGTTGGACTCGAGACTTATTTTTTAGCTATGACACAAGATATGAATTTACTAACATCCATCTATTGGTTGCTTGATACTTGGGGAACAACTATAGATAAATGGCCTGATGTGGCAGAAAGAACATAGTCCCTATAGCTACAAAAGCCTGGGTTAGAATCTCAAGGCTTTCTCCACTCACTAGCTATGCGATTCTGAGCAAGCTACTTCATCTCTGTGCAACCTCTGGTAGGGAGGCAGGGAAGAAGGTGGAGGGTGCCGGTGACTTTGCAGAATTAAGTGGAATCCCGCGTGGAAGGTACCTAGCAGAGATCCTGGCCCATGGTAAAAAATGACAGCCACGACTATTACAGGCTGCAGAGCCTCAAGCATTAGATGCTGAGAGAAACTGAAAGGTCTGAAGAAGATGAGGGCACTTTAGGATTTTAAGTAATTCCTCTGAAATACCACAAGCATCCTGGCGGTGGCTGAGGCCAGGACTGGAACAACAAACATCGGAAGGATATACTTGAAGGAGTCAAGAGCGTAGCAGCTGCTCAGTAAGCAAAGCATTTCTTTCCTTCTTTCTCTACCTCCTCTCCTTCCTTCTCTTTCTCCCCACCCACCCCACCCATTTCTCCTTTCCCTTCCCTTCCCTTCCCTTCTTTCTATCATTTCATAAATATTTAACGACTGCCTGCTACAGGCCAAGCATTGTTCGAGGTACTGGGAGTACAATGGCGAACAAGTCAGACCCAGTCCCAGTCCTCACTGAATCTATATTTTTCCAGGAAAAAAAGAAGAAAACAGACAAAATAATTACAAGTATTAGGAAGCAGACAAAAAGAGGAACCGAGGTTAAGGCAGTCAAGGAATGATGTCTCTGAGCAAGTGAATTTAAGCTAAGACCCAATTAAAGGAAGAAAAGGAGCTAGACATTCAAAGAGGAAACTTGCAAAGATCCTGAGAGAGAAAAGAGTTTAGCATGTTAAAAGAAAGTAAAAGAGGACCAGTCACTAGAGTACAGTAAGTGGGGGCAAAATGACACAAAATGAAATTGGGGAACTGGGCAGGGACCAGACCATCCAGGCCAAAGAAGGGATTTTGGGAAACCACTGAAATGATTAAACAGGGAAGTGAAATAGTTTGATTTGTGATTATTCTTACAACTGTGCAGACAATGAATTGGTGGGGTTGGGATGCAAGAACTTAGGTGGGGAGAGGGTTACGAGGCTGCTGGAGTGGTCCAAATAGGAAGTGGAGGCAGTCTGCCAGCGGAGATGGAGAGAAGGAAGTGGATTCAAAATATATTTTAAACATTGAATCCATAAGCCTTGCTGCTGGGCACGAGAGAGATCTAAGGGGGAGGGGAAAGAGCAAGGATGATTTAGGTGTTTGGCCTGAATAACTGAAGGGATGACAGTGCCATTTATTGACAAAAGGAAGAATGCAGTGAGAGTAAAGGGGATCAAAGTCCCATCTCAGGCACAGTCAGTATGGGACCTTTGTGAGACAAGAAGGCAGTTGGATATGACAGTCTGGAGCTCAGAAGCAGTCTAGGCTGGAGATAAAGTCGGATAATCATTAGCATAATGAAAGTATTTAAATCCATGGGAACAGACAAGCTCACCTTGAGGGAATTCTAGAGAAAGAAGTAAGCCTAGGACAATACCCTGTGGATCTCAATTATTTAGAAGTCTGGGAGGGAAGAGGAAGCAGTAGCCAGGGATGCAAGAGGAAAACTAGAAGAACATAATGTCATAGAAGCCAAGAGGGGAGAAAGAATCTGGGAGGGAGGGAGGGAGGGAGGGAGGAAACTATGTCAAATGCTGCCAAAGGTCAAATACCCACTGGACTGGCAACATGAAGAGTTCAGCTGACTTGGGCAAAAGCAATATTAAGCAAGTGTTGGAAGGCAGAAGTCAGTAGAGATTACAGTAAATTAAAGAGTGAATAGGAGAGGGAAATAGAAACAGTGTGTCTCTTTTGAGACATTACTTTCAGGGGAAATGGAGTGGTCTCTGGAGGGGAGGGTGGTATTAAGGAAAGTTTGTTTTTGTTTTAAGATTAACATATTAGAGCATGTTTGCTTGATGATGGTAATGAACCAGGGGAAAAGAGACAGAAGTCTTGAGAAGGTGAAGGGGGATGAGATCTAGTGACCTATGAAGGAAGAGGAGGAGACTCAAGGGAAGAAGAGGATCAGAAGGGTAGAATGCTAGATAGGTCTATAAGTCTTGGGATGGAAGATAAGGGAGTTTGGGTCTAATGGCTTCTGTTTTTTCAACAACATACAAGGCAAAAGTAATCAGCTGAAAATGAGGGTGAAAGGAGGGTATGGAAAGTCTAAGAGGTTGAAAAGTGAACCTACTAGAGAAATCATATTAATATCACAACAAGGAATGGAAGTAAGCTCTCACCATGCTGAAATACACGCAATTCTCAGAGCATGGCATGCTACTTCATACTTCCATGCCTTTGCCCTGTGTCTGGAATACCTCCGTCTTAGCAAATTCTATTTTACCCTTCAAGATCCAGGCCAGGAAACTCCCTTTCCGTGAAACCCTAGTAAATGTCAGCTTCTCAAAAGCAGATACCACAGCTTTTGAAAAAAATAATCTTTATTTATATCCCCAGTTCCTGACACACAATAGGTATTCAGTAAATAGTGACTGAATAGAACTGAATTAAACTGAATTCTCTCTTAGCTAAATTCTAATTTTTTCCTGTTCCTTTTAGAGCAGAATTATCTATGGTACACCATTTTCTCAGTCAAAAGTCTGAATGAGTGACCTAAAATCAAGTGGCTACAACTAGTCCTCCACAAGCTAGTTTCATTTCATTAATAGTCCAACTTTACAGCCTTTAATCATAAACATCACTGTGCCCTCTCCAAGCTTGACACTTCCTAACTGTATGTGATAAAATAGTAACTGACACTTCTCAGCGTACATACAAAGTATCTTGATACTTTATGGGGCAGAGTTCAGACAAGTTCTGACAGGTCACAGATGTTTATTTTGCTTCTGTTGAAAAGTTCACTCAGTTAATGATTAACCAACTTTTCATCCAGATTAGGGAAAAAATTTATAAAGTTATATCAATATTTTCTGAAAATCCCTCATATCTTACAATTTATTTGATATGTGCCCTGCTCTAGGGAAGCTGAATATAACTTACACAAACTCAGAAAATAACTTACTCATATTACAAAAGGATGCACCTCATGATTTCTTTTTTTTTTTTTTTGAGATAGATTTGAAATTTTAGTAAAAGCTTTTTTGCCCACCCAAATCATATTCTTCTTTCTTTTTTTTTTTTTTTAACATCTTTATTGGGGTATAATTGCTTTACAATGGTATGTTAGTTTCTGCTTTATAACAAACTCATGATTTCTTTATATTCGAAGTTCTTTTAGCAGAAACTAAAGTCTGATTATTTTTATTTTTTTTACCTTGGTTTATACATAAGTTTTCTGGAATAAATCTAGTATATAAAATGTTGGAAGGGACTCTGAAGATTAACTATTTAGTGTATGAATTCCCTCTATGCTTCCTGAAATTTTCATTCCAAGGTCTAGAACACAGGCACTGTTTCAACAATGTCAAAGATCAGAAGCACAGGGGCTTCCCTGGTGGCGCAGTGGTTGATTGTCCGCCTGCCGATGCAGGGGACACGGGTTCGTGTCCCGGTCCGGGAAGATCCCACATGCCGCAGAGCGGCTGGGCCCGTGGGCCATGGCCGCTGAGCCTGCGCGTCCGGAGCCTGTGCTCCACAACAGGAGAGGTCGCGGCAGTGAGAGGCCCGCGTACCACCAAAAAAAAAAAAAAAAAAGATCAGAAGCACAGAGTAGCCAACAAAACAGGAACTTTGAACTCAGATATATGAAGGTTAGAGTCTTGACCGCTACCACTTAAGACTCTCTTTAGATACATTGTTTTAACTCTGATCATCAATCTCCTCATCTATAAACAAGGTACAAAACTTACCATGTGGATTTCTATGAGGATTAAACAAAGCAGTGAAGAGGAAGCACCTAGCATGGTCTTGGTGCTCATACTAGGCCCTCAAAAAGTGGTTGTTAAAGAACTATTACAACTCAATAATAAAAAGACAACCCAATTTTAAAATGGCCAAAATATCTGAATAGATATTTCTCCTAAGATATACAAATGGCCAATAAGCACATGAAAAGATGCTCAGGGGCTTCCCTGGTGGCGCAGTGGTTGAGAGTCCGCCTGCCGATGCAGGGGACACGGGTTCGTGCCCCGGTCCGGGAAGATCCCACATGCCGTGGAGCAGCTGGGCCCGTGAGCTATGGCCGCTGAGCCTGCGCGTCCGGAGCCTGTGCTCCACAATGGGAGAGGCCCGCGTACCGCAAAAACAAACAAAAAAAAGATGCTCAACATCATTAGCCATCAGGGGAATGCAAATCAAAACCACAATGAGATAACACTTCACACCCACTAGGATAGCTAAAATTAAAAAAGCAGACAGGGCTTCCCTGGTGGCGCAGTGGTTGAGAGTCCGCCTGCCGATGCAGGGGACACGGGTTCATGCCCCGGTCCGGGAAGATCCCACATGACGCAGAGCGGCTGGGCCCGTGAGCCATGGACGTTGAGCCTGCACGTCTGGAGCCTGTGCTCCGCAACGGGAGAGGCCACAACAGTGAGAGGCCCACATACCGCGAGAAAAAAAAAAAAGGCCGACAATAACAAGTGTTAATGAGGATGTGAAGAAATCAGAACCCTTATAATGGAATTTTATTCAGCCATAAAAAGGAATGAAGTACTACATTCATTTTTATAACATGGATGAACCTTGAAAACATTATGCTAAATGAAAGCAGCAGTCACAAAAGGCCACATATTGTATGATTTCATTTATATGAAATGTCCAGAATAGGCAAATCCTTAGAGACAGAAAGTAGACTGTGGTTGTCAGAGCCTGCAAGAAGTGGGACTGGGGAATGACTGCTAACGGGTACATGGTTTCTTTCAGGGGTGTTGAAAATGTTCTAAAATCGATTGTGATGATGATTGCACAACTCTGTGATATACTAAAAAACCACTGAACGTACACTTAAAATAGTGAATTTGTGGCATGTAAATTATATCCCCAAAAAAGCTGTTAAAAATCATTTTTAGGGCTTCCCTGGTGGC